>NC_064833.1:91080584-92554626 GCF_024166365.1 Elephas maximus indicus
TTCCCTGGGAATGGCATGATGACCCTCCTAGGAGATGTAGTGAGTGCTGGACAAGCAGGGCCACAGCAGGCGGCTCAGGTAGACCATGTGACGTGACTTTAAATTGAGTTCTGATAGTTCCAGAGCACAGATACCGGTGTGCCAGCCTCCAAAAATATGAGCTTCTTAGACACCACAATAAATCAAATACTGAATTCTCCTTAAGCTAGAATTCCCTGGGGGTTTATTTTCCTGAGACAGTTTCAGCACATAGCTGTCTTTTAGGATGTGGTAGTGTCAAGCACACACACAAGGTTACCAAGGCCAGGTCTGATGATTCCACAGGTACCATACCCAACATTGTTAGATTAGACGGGGGCAGGGGGAATAAGCCAGAGACCTGGTGCCCATGGTCCTTGTGCTGCACCCCAAACAAAGGGACCAGAGTGGCAAGGATGGTCAGGGGGTTCCATTGTGGAGGAGCCAGATTTAGAGTGCAGCCGAACGGTTGTATATTCAGCACTTCTAGTCTGATCCCAGCTCAGCAGAACCAGAAAAGCCAGGAGAAACTGTCCTTTGACACCCTCCCAGGGGAGATCTCAAGGTGAGTCATCTTCAGAGAGGGTCACAAGGTGTGTCAAGACGTAAAGAAGAGGTGCCTGCATGGCTGTGACAAGGTGGACCGCCACCACAGACAGCAGCATCACGTAAGGTGACTACCCTCCACATCACCTGCAGCATCAGGCTGCCTGCCTACTGCATGCAAACATCCGAATGTTTTCTAACTCCCTCTACTTGTAATTGGACGTGGCTTTGGTTTAGGGTATGGGTATTTAATATTTATTTCTTCACTGACAGTTGCTTTGATTTTTATATTTGACACCCACAGATGGTTACTGTAACATGATCCTCATTCTATCTTTGAGCAAGTTACTTTACATCGGTTTTGTTTTCAAGAGTTTCCCAAGCTTTGCCAAAACCATGCGCATCCTCAAGAGGTAAGTAACAGAGGGGATCTGGTGTCTCTGGCGTTAGGATCTTTAGATGCACCTGGTTGAACAGTCTCCAACATGTGACTGCTTGTCTCCTTCAAGCCTTTAAAAATTTTTGGTGCATGAACTATGATTAGCTTTTTAGCAGTTCCAGCTTATGGAGCTCCAGGAGTGAGGCTGGGAGATTCCCTAAAGGCAAGTGGCCACTTTTGGCATCATGCAAATATTTAAATATATGAAAACATTTAGCATATATATGGTAATTACGTTTGTCCTTATTATTAGTTGCTATCAAGTCAGCTCTGAATCATGATGACCTCATGTACAACAGAATGAAACGTTGCCGAGTCTGCATGATCTTCACGATCTTTGGCATGTTCTTGTCTGTCGTTATGGCCACTGTGTTTTTGAGTCCCTTCCAACCTTGGGGGCTAATCTTCTATCACTATATTAGGCAATATTTTGTTGTGATTCTTTGGATTTTCATTGGCTAATTTTTGGACGTAGATCATCAGGATTTTCTTCCTGGTCTGGCTTAGTCTGTAAGCTTCACTAAAATCTGTTCACCACGGATGCGCTGCTGGTATTTGAAATACCAGTGTCACAGTGTGATTGTCCACCTTTTTGTCATCTGTTATGATTTTCCTACATGTAAATCCTACCTCTATGATGTTAATGAGGTGTGATCAGTGGCAGTTATGTTTATGAGACAGGATTCAATCTACAAGACTAGGTTTTGTTTTGGGTCAATCTCTTTTGAGATATAAAAGAGAGAAGCTAGCAGAGAGACATGGGGACCTCATACCACCAAGAAAGCCACCTCGGGAAGAGGTTCCTGCATGGAGAAGTTCCTAGACCAGGGGAAGATTCATGACAAGGGTCTTCCTCCAGAGCCAACAGAGAGAGAAAGCCTTCCTCTAGAGCTGACGTCCTGAATTGGGACTTCTAGCCTCCTACACTGTAGGAAATAAATTTCTCTTTCTTAAAGCCACCCACTTGTGGTATTTGTTACAGCAGCACTAGATAACTAAGACACACATCTTTCAGCATCATGGCAACATGCAAGCCACCACAGTACAACACACTGACAGATGTTGGTGGTTAGTACATTTAGCCTACATTAAAATTCCGTCTTCAGAAAGAGTGGATATGGTAATCTAAGATAAACCATTTCAGCAATGCACAAAGAGTTTGATTAACTGAAAACACCAAAATATGACATAGTTTGTAAAAATGCTGGGTATTGGCCAAATTATTTTTAGAACTCATCTTCCTTATTATGCAAATGTATCTAAAGGCTTACAGATGTGTGTAGCATTTGATCTAGCAATTAAATTTCTATAAATATCTCATTAGGAAGGAGGAAGTCAGATGTAAGCAAAGATCTATATACAAGTTTGCTCACTATTTATATTAGCGAGATCTTGGAATGAACATAAATATCCAAGGAAACTTAATAGTGATTATTTTCATAAACTGGTGACTCAGTGGTTAAAGTGCTCAGTTGCTAACCAAAAGGTCAGCATTAAACAGTATCGGTGAGCTAATGAAGTCTGGAAAGTCAGGAAAGACTTTTCCATGGAAGTAATGTTTAAGGCAATGAATAAACTGAACAATGAATAAGGAAGGCCCAAGAAGAATTGATGCCTTTGAATTGTGATGTTGGCAAAGAATATTGAATATACCATGGACGGACAGAAGAACGAACAAATCTATCCTGGAAGAAGCACAACCAGAATGCTCCTTAGAAGCAAGGATGGCAAGACTGTGTCTTACATACTTTGGACATGTTGTCAGGAGAGATCAGTCTCTGGACAAGGCTACCATGCTTGGCAAAGTACAGGGTCAGTGGAAAAGAGGAAGACCCTCAACGAGGTGGATTGACACAGTGGCTGCAACAATGGGCTAAAGCATAACAACGATTGTATGGACGGCATAGGACTGGGCAGTGTATCGTTCTGTTGTGCATAGGGTCGCTATGAGTCAGAACTGACTTGACAGCACCTAACAACAACAAACAACAACGTTTAAGACACCTGATGGAAGTGGGGAATTATCTGGTATAGGGAGAAGCAGGAGGGGCACCGCTCCTCCAAGTGTCCTGTGAAGTTGCACAAAGAAGAAATGGCACTGTTCATTTATTCAGAACAACTGAACTTTGCTACATTAATATTATTAAAGCAAACAAACAAAACAAAAACAAAAGAACAACAGCAACAAATTTGTAACTGTTTTAGAAGAAGGTAAGGTCATATTGTGCCTGTATGGTGCAAATGTTTAATGAACTTGGCTCCTAAACATAAGGTGGGAGATTTGAATGCACACAGTGGTGGGTCAGAAGGAAGGCTTTGCAATTAACGTCTGATAAAATTAGCCATTGAAAATTCTACGGAGCATAGTTCCCTTCTGACACACATGAGGTCACCACGAGTCAGAGTTGACGGCAACTGATTGGAAGGACAGACTGTACTAACCAGAGCTCAAACAATAAGTGAGTGGCTCACATACTTTGCATTTCTATTTGAGGTAATGGTCTAAGGTGAGCAAGCTGGGTCAGCATACTGGTGCACTCCTGGGATTCAGACCCCTTCCATCTTGTTTGTCTTTCATCCCAGCACCATGCTTCAGCTGCCTATTGAAGGCTGATTTGCAGGTACCTCTATTTGTGACACACAAAAAGGCAAAAGGCCATTGAGGAAGCATGCTCCCCCTGCCTCACAGTGCCATGCTGGAAGATGCACAAGCCGACTCCATTTGCTTTCCACTGGGCAATGGCAGACATTCATAGCTGCAAGGGAGGTGAGGTGATGGAATGAGCTTGCCAGCCAAGCAAGCAGCTATTCTTCCATCACAGTGAAAAAGGTGGGAAGAATTTTGGTGGACAGAGAGCAGTATCCATTGCTGTACTCTGTTCTGCCTGTAGATAAACATGCATACCCTGTCTACCAGTGCTACATTACAGCTCACTTGTGAACACAAAGGCCGTAACCACAATCCTACTACTTAGAGCATCCAACTCAATACTAGGGTTTTGAGAAGATGTGCTATACTATCCAAGGGCTCTGGATATAGTGCCTCATGACCCAGTAATGCAGTGAAAAAACAATTTATCTAGACCCTCACAAGTAAAATACAATGGTAAACTACCAGTATCACAGTCAGAAGGGAAATTCTTATTGGAGATAGGAAATAAAAAGGAAACATACAGCAATGATTGGTCTAGAGTCATCATTATGTCCTTTAGGGTGGGAATTGCAAGGCCTGCCTATCCCAGGAGAGGAGTAAGTTATCTAGCTGCCTGATTCTGCTCACTGGGAAAAAGAATTTTACACATTCCCTCCATGGCCATGGACTTCTTTATCTACTAGTTTTTTCCGTGTCTTTTTATTATACATCTCTGGCAATATTTGTTATTGTTGTTATGTTGGTTCTGACTCATAGTGACCACACTAATAACAGAACAAAACTCTGCCTGGTCCTGCACCATCCCCACAATTGTTGCTATGTTTGAGACCATTGCTGCAGTCATTGGGTCAATCAATCTTGTTGAGGGTCTTCCTCTTTTTCACTGACCCTCCACTTAACCAAGCTTTATGTCCTTCTTCAGGGACTGATCCCTCCTGATAACATGTCCAAAGTATATGAGTAGAAGTTTTGCCAACCTCACCTCTAAGGAGCATTCTGGCTGAACTACTTCCAAGACAGACTTATTTGTTCTTTTGGCGGTCCATGATGTATTTGATATTCTTCCCCAACACCATAATTCAAAGGCATCAAAACCTCTTTAGTCTTCCTTATTCATTGTCCATCATTCACATGCACATGAGGTGATTGAAAAAACCATGGCTTGGATCAAGCACACTTTAGTCCTCAAAGTGACATCTTTGCTTTTCAACCCTTCAAAGAGATGTTTTGCAGCAGAGTTATGAATGCAATACGGGTTTGATTTTCTGACTGTTGCTTCCATGGGCATGGATCTTGGATTCCAGTAAAATGAAATCCTTGACAACTTCAATCTTTTCTCCGTTTATCATGATGTTGCCTGTTGGTCTAGTTATGAGGATTTTTGTTTTATGTTGAGGCGTAATTCATACTGAAGGCTGTAGTATTTGTTCCTCATCAGTAAGTGCTTCAGTCCTCTTCATTTTCAGCAAGTAAGGTTCTGTCATCTTCATAACACAGGTTGTTAGTGAGTCTTCTTCCAATTCTGATGCCACATTCTTTTTCATATAGTCCAGCTTCTTGGATAATTTACTCAGCATATGGATAGAATAAAAATGGAGAAAGGATACAACCCTGACACACACCTTTCCTCACTTTAAACCACACAGTATCCCCTTGTTCTGTTTGAATGACTGCATCTCGGTATATACATAGGTTCCTCATGAGCACAATTAAGGGTTCTGGAATTCCCGTTCTTTACCACGTTAACCATAATTTCTTATGATCCACACAATCGAATGCCTTTGGATAGTCAAGAAAACATAGGTAAATATCTTTCTGTTATTCTCTGCTTTAGCTAAAATCCATCTGACATCAGCAATGATATCCCTTGTTTCACACCCTGTTCACAATCCAGCTACAATTTCTGACAGTTCTCTCTCAATATAATTAATATTAATTTAAATATCTTCGACAAACATTTACTTGCCTGTGATATTAATGACAATTTCTACCTTCTTCTGGATCACCTTTCTTTGGAATGGGCACAAATATGGATCTCTTCCAGTTGATTCACCAGGTAGGTGTCTTCCAAATATCTTGGTGTAGACAAGTGAGGACCTCCAGCACTTCATCCTTTTGCTGAAACATTGTGATTGGTATTCTGTCAATTCATGGATCCTTGTTTTTTCACCAAGGCCTTCAGTGCAGCTTGGACTTCTTCCTTCAGTACCAGTGGTTCTTGCTCATATGCTATATCCTGAAATGGCCAATTACTTTCGGTACAGTGACTCCGTGTATTCCTTGTATCTTCTTTTGATTCTTACTGTGTAGTTCAATATTCTGTCCATAGAATCCTTCAATATTGCAACTCACGGTTTGGAGTTTTCTTCAGTCTTTTCAGCTTAAGAAATGCTGAGGGGCAGGCCAAGATGGCGGAGTTGTCAGATGCTTCTGGTGAACTTTCTTACAACAAAGACACACACACACAAAAAAACAAGTGAAATGATTACATTTATGACAAGCGAGGAGCCCTGAACATCAAAGGCAAAGTTAGAACTTGGACTGAGTGGCAGGAGGAGGGAGAGATGGTTCAGAAATGGAGAGGAGTTTCTGGACCTGAATTGCAGGAACTCTCAGCCTGCTGTGGGCTGGTGGTAGCCTTCAGTTGCAGTTTCCTCAGGGAGAAACACCCAGCCACACAGACTACTCACAGCGCCGGAACCAGAGAAGAATGGCACTCTCAGCAAATGCTAAGTACTTGTGTATATTTTACTGTGCCCCCAGCCCCCAAGACAGCTTCAGTGGCTGCCAATTTCCCTGGACTTGACATAGGTCCTTTTGTGCATCTCGAGCCGTTTTCCTGGTTTTGGAGAAGGCATAAGTTCACAACTGGGGAAAAGGTGATCTGCAGGCTCCACTATCCTGGGGAGCTCAGGACAGAAATGGATCCTGTCCAGGCATAAACGGTACATAGACTTTGAATACCTTTCCCCCCTGCAGGGACCTGTGTGTGCCTATTTCAGGAGAATAGGCCTTTGTTGGCAGACTGCAACTGTTTCAGCTGTGCAGTGGAGAGGTGGCTGTTTGATGTTTGACACTGCTTTGGCTATTAAACAGAGTCCTCACCTACCTCACCTACCCACATCAGGGGCTTAAGGACTGGTAGCTCAACTCAGGTCACCCAGCCTGAGTGGAGCTGAATCCATACAAGAAAAGTGAATGGACTTCTACAATCATATACCTGGTAAGAACTCTAGCCATCTGGTGACAGGATGTTAGAGTTTTGAAGGTGAAAATACTCAAACTAGCTCACTCGAGCAACCTATTTGGATGTATCAAAACAAAACAAAGCAAGAAGCTAGGATATAGTAAGCAAACATAAAATAAGCTAACACAACAACTTATAGATGGCTTGGAGACAATAGACGATAAATCACATAAAGAAGCAGACCATGATCACTTCGACAAGCTCTCAAAACAAAGAACCAAGGGAGCTTCTGGATGAAGGTGACTTCCTGGAATTACCACATGCAGATACAAAAGATTAATATACAGAACTGTTCAAGATATCAGGAACAGAATCAGGAAGGAGATCAGGCAATATGCAGAACAAGCCAAGGAACACATAGATAAAGCAGTTGAAGAAATTAAAAAGGTTACTCAAGAACATAATGAAAAATTTAATAAGCTGCAAGAATCCATAGAGAGACAGGAGTCAGAAATTCAGAAGATTAACAATAAAATTACGGAATTAGACAACACAATAGAAAGCCAGAGGAGCAGAATTGAGCAAGTGGAAGGCAAAATTGGTGAGATTGAAGATGAAGCACTTGGCACCAATATATTTGAAGAAAAATCAGATAAAATAATTAAAAAAAAAATAAAGAAAACCTAAGAATCATGTGGGACTCTAACAAGAGAAATAACCTATGAGTGACTGGAGTACCAGAACAGGCAGGGATAACAGAAAATACAGAGAAATTGTTTAAGATTTGTTGGCAGAAAACTTCCCTGATATTGTGAAAGATGAGAAGATGCCTATCGAAGATGCTCATCGAACTCCACATAAGGTAGATGTTAAAAGAATGTCACCAAGACATATTATAATGAAACGTGCCAAAACCAAAGATAAAGAGAGAATTCTAAGAGCAGTTAGGGATAAATGAAAAGTCACCTACAAAGGAGAGTCAATAGGAACAAGCTTGGACTACTCAGCAGAAACCATGCAGGCAAGAAGGCAGTGGGATGACTTATATAAAGCATTGAAGGAAAAAAATTGCCAGCCAAGAATCATATAGCCAGTAAAATTGTCTCTTAAATATGAATGTGAAACTAGGACATATCCATATAAACAGAAGTTTAGGGAATTCATAAAAACCAAACCAAAATACAAGAAATATTAAAGGGAATACTCTGGTTAGAAAATCAATAATATCAGATATCTACCCAAGAGAACACTGGACAGTGCAATCAGATATCAACCCAGGTAGGGAAATCAGAAAAATAAATCAAGATAAAAAACACTCAAAACAGGGGAACAGCGATGTCATTATGTCAAAGAAGACAACATTAAAACAATAAAGAGGGACTAAGAAATGTAGTCATAGATCTTTCATATGGAGAGGAAGACAAGGCAATATAAAGAAATAAAAGTTAGGTTTAATCTTAGAAATATAGGGGTAAATATTAAGGTAACCATAAAGGAGACTAACAATCCTACTCATCAAAAAAAAAAAAAAAAAAAACACGAGAAAAAAATACTCAGCAGAAACAAAATCAACTACAATGAATAAGAGGAAAAGACAATATATAAAGATAAACTACTCAGCACAAAAAATTAAGTGGGAAAAAGAAACTGTCAACAACATACAGAGACATCAAAATGACAGCACTAAACTCATGCCTATCCATAATTATGCTGAATGTAAATAGGCTAAATGCACCAATAAAGAGACAGAGAGTGGCAGAACAGATTAAAAAAACAAGATTTTTCTTATGCTGCCTGCAAGAGACACACCTTAGACTTAGAGGCACAAACAAACTAAAACTCAAAGGATGGAAAAAAAATATATCAAGAAAACAACAATCAAAAAAAGATCAGGAGTAGCAATATTAATTTTTGACAAAATAGACTTAAAAGTTAAATCCACCACAATGGATAAGGTAGGACACTATATAATGATGAAAGGGACAATATACCAGGAGGATATAACCATATTAAAGATTTATGCACCCATTGACAGGGCTGCAAGATACATAAAACAAACTCTAACATCACTGAAAACTGAGATAGACAACACCATAATCATAGGAGAATTCAACACAGCACTTTTGGTGAAGGACAGGACATACAGAAAGAGGCTCAATAAAGACACAGAAGATCTAAATGCCAAAATCAACCAACTTTACATATATATCTATATATATGGGTTCCCATATATATAGATATGTATAGAAAACTCCACCTAACAGCAACCAAGTATGCTTTCTTTTCTGATGTACATGGAACATTCTCTAGAATAGACCACATATTAGGTCATAAAGCAAACCTTAGAAGAATCCAAGGAATCAGAATAATACAAAGCATCTGCTCTCACCATATGGCCATAAAAGTAGAAATCAATAACAGAAAAAGCAGGGAAAAGAAATCAAACACTTGGAAAATGAACAATACCCTGCTCAAAAATGACTGGGTTATAGAAGACATCAAGGATGGAATAAAGAAATTCATAGAATCCAATGAGAATGAAAACACTTCCTAGCAGAACCTTTGGAACACAGCGAAAGCAGTGCTCAGAGGTCAATTGATATAAATAAACACACACACATACAAAAAGAAGAAAGGGCCAAAATCAAAGAATTATCCCTACCACTTGAACAAATAGAGAGAGACAACAGAAACCCTCAGGCACCAGAAGAAAGCAAATAATAAAAATTAGAGCAGAATTAAATGAAATAGAAAACAGAAAAACAATTGAAAGAGTTAACAAGATCAAAAGTTGGTTCTTGGAAAAAACTAACAAAATTGATAAACCATTGGCCAGATTGACCAAAGAAAAACAGGAGAAGAAGCAAACAACCCAAATAAGGAATGAGATGGGCGATATTACAACAGACCCAACTGAAATTAAAAGAATCATACCACATTACTACAAAAAATTGTACTCCAACAAATTTGAAAACCTAGAACAAATGGATGAATTTCTGGAAACACACTAGGTACCTAAATTAACACAGAGGTAGAGCAACTGAATAAATCCATAACAAAAGAAGAGATTGAAAATGTAATTTAAAAACTCCCAACAAATTAAATCCCTGGCCTAGACTGCTTCAATACAAAGTTCTACCAAACTTTCAGAGAAGAGTTAATACCACTACTAATAAACGTATTTCAGAGAATAGAAAAGGACCGAATACTCCCAAACTCATTCTATGAAGCCAGCATATCCCTGATACCAAAATCAGGTAAAGACACCACACGAAAAGAAAATTACAGACTTATATCCCTCATGAACTTAGATGCAAAAATCCTCAACAAAACGCTAGCCAAGAGAATTCAACAACGTATCAAAAAAAAAAATAATTCACCAGATGAAGTGGAATTCATAATAGGTATGCAGGGATGGTTCAACGTTAGAAAAACAATTAATGCAATCCATCATATAAATAAAAGACAAGAACCACATGATCTTATCAATTGATGCAGAAAAGGCATTTGACAAAGTTCAGTTTTCATTCATGACAAAAATTCATAGCAAAATAGGAATAGGAGGAAAATTCCTCAACATAATAAAGGGCATTTATACAAAGCCAACAGCCAACATTATCCTAATGGGTGTGAATCTGAAAGCACTCCGCTTGAGAATGGGAGCCAGAGAAGGATGCCCTTTATCACCACTCTTATTCATCATCATGCTGGAGGTCCTAGCGAGAGCAATTAGGCTAGATAAAGAGATAACAGCATCCAGACTGGTAAGGAAGAAGTAAAGTATCTCTATTTGCAGATGACATGATCTTATATGCAGAAAACCCTAAAGACTCCTGAAGAAAACTACTGAAACTAGTAGAAGAGTTCAGCAGAGTATCAGGATACAAGATAAGCATACAAAAATCAGTTGGATTCCCCTACACCAACAAAAAGAACATTGAAGAGAAATCCCCAAATCAATACCATTTACAATAGCCCCCAAGAAGATAAAATACTTAGGAATACATCTTAAAAGAGACATGAAAGACCTATACAAAGAAAACTACAAGACACTACAGCAAGGAACCAAAAGAGATCTACGTAAGTGGGAAAACATACCTTGCTCATGGATAGGAAGACTTAACATTGTAAAAAAGTCTATTCTACCAAAAGCCATCTATAGATACAAGTCAATTCCAATTCAAATTCCAACAACATTTTTTAATAAGATGGAGAAACAAATCACCAACTTCATATGGAATGGAAAGAAGCCCCAGATAAGTAAAGCATTACTGATAAAGAAGAACAAAATGGGGGGCCTAACTCTACCGCCACAGTAGTCAGAATAGCCTGGTACTGGTACAAGAATAGATACATAGACCAATGGAACAGAATTGAGAATCTAGACATAAATCCATCCACTTATGAGCAGCTGGGCAACATCTAGTTCTTCTGGTTTCAGGCTGATGGAGTCTCTGATTTATGTGGCCCTTTCTCTCTCTCTCAGGCTCATAATTAGCTTGTGTCTTTGGTTTTCTTCATCCTCCTTTGCTCCAGGTGGGCTGAGACCAATTGCTACCTCTTACTTAGATGGCTGCTCGCTGGTGTTTAAGACCCCAGATACTACTCACCAAAGTGGGATGCAGAATATTTTCTTAATACATTTTGTATCCGAATTGCACTGTATATAGATTGCTTTGGGTAAAGTAGATCTTTTTTACCATGTTGAGTCTTTCTACCCATGAGCAATGTATGTTTTTCCACTTATGTAGGTCTCTTTTGGTTTCTTGCAGTAGTGTCTTGTGGTTTTCTTTATATAGGTCTTTTACATCTCTGGTAAGATTTATTCCAAAGTATTTTATCTTTTTGTGGGTTATTGTAAATTGTATTGATTTGTTGATCTCCTCTTCGAGGCTCTTTTTTGGTATGGTGGAATCCAACTGATTTTTCTATGTTTATCTTGTATCCCGATACTCTGCTGAACTCTTCTATTAGTTTCAGTAGTTTTCTGGAGGATTCTTTAGAGTTTTCTGCATATAAGATCATGTCATCTGCAAATAGGGATACTTTTACTTCTTCCTTATCTGTTTGGATGCCATTTATTTCTTTTATCTAGCCTAATTGCTTGGGTAGGGTCTCCAGCACAATGTTGAATAAGAGTGTTGATAAAGGGCATCTTCGTCTGCTTCCTGTTCTCAAGCAGAATGCTTTCAGGCTCTCTCCATTTAGCATGATGTTGGCTGTTGGCTTTGTATAAACGCCCTTTATTGTGCTGAGGAACTTCCCTTCTATTCCTATTTTGCTGTGATTTTTTTTTTTATCATGAATGAGCGTTGGACTTTGTCAAACGCCTTTTCCACATCAATTGATAAGATCACGTGGTTCTTGTCTTTTATTTATGGATACATTACATTGATTGCTTTCCTAATTTTGAACCATCCATGTATACCTGGTATGAGTCCTGCTTGGTCATGGTGAATTATTTTTTTGATATGTTGTTGAATTCTATTGGCTAGAATATTGTTAAGAATTTTTGCATCTAAATTCATGAGGGATATTATTCTGTGATTTTCTTTTTGTGTGGTGTCTTTATCTGGTTTTGGTGTCAGGGATATGCTGGCTTCATAGAATGAGTTTGGGAGTATTCAGTCCTTTTCTAATCTCTGAAATACCTTTCGTAGTAGTGGTGTTAAGTCTTCTCTGAGAGTTTGGTAGAATTCCCCAGTGAAACTGTCAGCGTCAGGGTTTTTTTTTTTTTTTTTTTTAGTGGGAAGAGGGAGTTTTCTTAATGACCTTCTCAATCTCGTCTCTTGGTATGGGTTTATTTAGTTGTGCTACGTCTGTTTGTTTTGGCTTAGGTACATAATGTATTTCTAGAAATTCATTCATTTTTCTAGTTTTAAAATTTGTTAGAGTACAATTTTTCATAGCAATGCGATATTATTCTTTTAATTTCAGTTGTTTCTGTTGTGATATCACTCATCTCATTTCTTATTTCGATCATTTGCTTCTTCTCTTGCTTTTCTTTTGTCAGTTTGGCCAATGGTTTATCGATTTTGTTAACTATTTCAAAGGGCCAGCTTTTGGTATTGTTACTTCTTTCAGTTGTTTTTCTGTTCTCTATTTCATTTAATTCCACTCTAATTTTTATTTTGCTTTCTTTTAGTCTGTGAAGGTTTCTTTTGTTGCTCTCTATTTGTTCAAGTTGTAGGGATAATCCTTTGATTTTGGCCCTTTCTTCTTTTTGTATGTGTGCATTTATTGATATAAATTGACCTCTGAGCACTGCTTTTGCCGTGTCCCAAAGGTTCTGAGAGGAAGTGTTTTCATTGTCATTGGAGTCTATGAATTTCTTTATTCCATCCTTAATGTCTTCTATAACCCAGTCTCTTTTGAGCAGGGTATTGTTCATTTTCCAAGTGTTTGAGTCTTTTCCCTGCTTTTTCTGTTATTGATTTCTACTTTTATGGCCTTATGGTCAGAGAAGATGCTTTGTAATATTTCAATGTTTTGTATTCTGCCAAGGCTTGCTTTATGGCCTAATAAGTGGTCTATTCTAGAGAATGTTCCATGTGAACTAGAAAAGAATGTATACTTGGCTGCTGTTGGATGGAATGTTTTGTGTATGTCTATGAAGTAAAAAAAAAAATTTTTTTTTTTTATGAAGTCAAGTTGGTTGATTGTGGCTTTTAGGTCTTCTGTGTCTTTATTGAGCTTCTTTCTGGTTGTTTTATCCTTCATCAATTGGTGTGTTGAAGTCTCCTAGTATAATTTGGAGCAATCTCACTTTTCAATGCTATTAAAGTTTGTTTTATGTGTCTTGAAGCCATGTCTTTGGGTGCATACATATTTAATATTGTTAAATCCTCCTGGTATATTGTCCCTTTAATCATTATATAATGTCCTTCCTTATCCTTTGTGGTAAGCACTATTTTGTCAGAAATTAATATTTCCACTTCTCTTTTTTGGTTGTTATTTGCTTGATATATTTTTTCCATCCTTTGTGTTTTGTTTTAGTTTGTGTCTTTAAGTTTGTGTCTCTTGCAGGCAGCATGTAGATGGATCCTGATTTTTTTTTTTAACCTGTTCTGCTGCTCTCTGTCTCTTTATTTGTGCATTTAGTCCATTTACTTTCAGCGTAATTATGGATAGGTATGAATTTAATGCTGTCATTTTGATGTCTTTTTTTGTATGTTGTTGATAGTTTCTTTTTTCCCCTTAATTTTTTGTGCTGAGCATTTTTTCTTTATACACTGTCTTTTCCTCGTTTTCATTGTTGTTGGTTTTTGTTTTTGTTTTGGTGAGTTTTTATGTTTTTCTTTTGATGTGTAGGATTGGTACTCTTACTCCCGTTTTTCTAAGGTTAAACCAAACTTTTATGTCTTTATATAGCCTTGACTTCCTCTTCATATGCATGTTTTGTGATTACATTTTTTAGTCCCTCTTTATTGATTTAATGTTATCATCTTTTATGTAATGACATTGGTGTTTCCCTGTTTTGAGTTTATCTTAATTTATTTTTGTGATTTCCCTATCTGAGTTGACATCTGATTGCTCTGTCCAGCGTTCTAGTCTGGGGTTGATATCTGATATTATTGATTTTCTAACCACAGAACTCCCTTTAGTATTTTTTGCAATTTTGGTTTGGTTTTTGCAGACTCCCTAAACTTCTGTTTATCTGGAAATGTCCTAATTTCACCTTCATATTTGAGAGACAGTTTTGCTGGATATATGATTCTTGGCTGGCAAGTTTTTTTCCCCTTCAATGCTTTGTATATATCATCCCATCACCTTCTTGCCTGCGTGGTTTCTACTGAGTGGTCTGATCTTATTCTTATTGACTCTCCTTTGTAGGTGACTTTTCATTTATCCCTAGCTGCTCTTAAAATTCTCTCTTTATCTTTGGTTTTGCCAAGTTTGATTATAATATATCTTGGTGAATTTATTTTGGGATCTGCCTTACTTGGAGTTCGATAAGCATCTTGGATAGATATCTTCTCTTTTTTCACAATATCACAGAAGTTTTCTGCCAACAAATATTCAACAATTCTCTCTGTATTTTCTGTTCTCCCTCCCTGTTCTGGTACTCCAATCATTCATAGGTTATTTCTCTTGATACAGTCCCACATGATTCTTAAGGTTTTTTCATTTTTTTTTAATTCTTTTATCTGGTTTTTCTTCAAATAAATTGAGGCAAAGACTTTTATCTTCAATGTCACTAATTCTTACTTCTATTTCCTCAGTTCTGCTCCTCTTTCTATTGACTTGTCTAATCCTGAAATTTTATTGTTAATCTTCTGAGTTTCTGATTGCTGTCTCTCTGTGGATTCTTTTGTAGCCTATTAAATTTTTCATCATGCTCTTGAATAACATTCTTAATTGCCTTGTCTGCTTTATCTGTGTTATCCTTGGCTTGTTCTGTGTTTTGCCTGATCTCCTTCCTGATCTCTTGAAGAGTTAAGTATATTAATCTTTTGTATTGTACCTCTGGTAATTCCAGGAATACCTTTTCATCTGGGAGATTCCTTGATTCTTTGTTTTGAGAGTTGTTGAAGCGATCATGATCTGCTTGTTTATGTGACTTGATATTGACTGTTGTCTCTGAGCCACCTATAAATTATTGTACTAATTTACTTTGTTTGCTTACTGTATCTTGGCTTCTTGCTTTGTTTTGTTTTGATGATCCCAAATAAGCTGCTTCAGTGAGCTAACTTGATTATTTGCAACTCTGTAGCTCTAATATCCTGTCACCAGATGGCTAGAGGTGTTACCAGTTATAGGAGCCTAGAATTTAATTTGCTTTTCTTGCATGGAATCAGCTCAGGTGTCTAGGTAGTCGGTCACCACGTGTGTGGTATAGGCTCTGTCCTACAGTCTTAGAGGGGCAGTAGTGATTGGTGTAGACACAGGTATCTGGTTGCAGCAGGGGGTCACCCTCTGAGCAAGGCAGGTATCTGACAACCCTCCCCCTAGTGTCTGTGAGGAAAGCACAGGTGGATGGTTTCTGCAACTTGACTATGGTAACCCAATACTTTTGGCTGTAATGACTGGGAGGCACCACTTATCCTTGGACCCCTGTTGCAGGTGGCTAGGTGATGTGGGTGAAGCCTACCAGTCCTCAGGTCCCTGATGTGGGTACATGTGGACCCTGCTTAATAGACAGAGTAGTGTCAAACGTCAAAAACACTCCTCCCTACCATACAGGTGGAACAGTTGAAGTCAGATCTCAGGCACATATACCATTGCATTCTGCCAACAAGGGCCTAAACTCCTGAAATGGGCCCACACAGGTCCATGCAAGGGTTAAAGGCATTCAGAGGCTATGGACCATTTTTGCCTAGGCTGGAGCTGCTCCTGCTCTGAGTTCCCTGCTTAGATGAGCCGACAGATTATCTTTTCCCCCAACTGTTAATTCATTCCTTCTCCAAGGCTGGGACACTGGCCCAGAGTATGTGGCAGGACCTATCTCAGGCCCAGGGAAATCAACAGCCACTCATGTCAGCTGATGGACTGGGGCAGCAGTATATTAGACTCAAGTACTCATCTTTTGTGGAGAGCTCTGATCCTCTCTGATTCCAGAGGCATGGATAGATTCTGTGGCTTGCTGTCTCTCCCTGAGGAAACCATGTCCCGAATGCTATCACCAGCCCCACCACAGTTGTACCAGGGGATCGTGCCTGAGCAGCACCTGTTCCCACAGAGTCAGGTCTGGCAACTTCTGAACCATCTCTCCTACCCCCTGTCACTCAGTCTGATTTCCTAACTTTGCCTTTGATGTTCAGGACTCCTAGCTTGTCATATATGTAATCACTTCACTTGTGTTTTCAGGTCTTTGTTGTGAGAGGGATCGCTGGAAGCATCTGACTAGTCTGCCATCTTAGCCCCAACTCTTATCAATGTGTCTTGATTGCATGTTGTCAATTTTAGACTGCAGGAGTTGGTAAAAATGTTTGATTTCCTCATCTTTGGCCTTAGTGGTAGGTTTGTAAATTTGAATAATAGTTATATTAACTGGTCTTCCTTGTAGGCATTTGGATATTATCCTATCACTGACAGTTTTGTACTTCAGGATAGAACTTGAAATGTTCTTTTGACAATGAATGCAACCCCATTCCTCCTTCAATTTGTCATTCCCGACATAGGAATGGCTGGTTTAAAATGGTCAATACCAGTCCAATTCAGCTCATTAACCCCTTAGATATAAATCTTTATGCATTCCATTTTTGAGGACTTTCAATTTTCCTAGACTCATACTTCATACATTCCATCTTCTGATTGTTAATGAATGTTTGCAACTGTTTATTCTCATTTTGATTAATGGTACATCAGCAAATGAAGGTCCTGAAAGCTCTACTCCATCCACTACATTAAGATTGACTCTGTTTTGAGGAAGCAGCTCTTCCCCAGTCATATTTGGAGGGCCTTCCAATCTGAGGGGCTCATCTTCCCAAGCTATTTAAGACAATATTCCACTGCTATTCATAAGATTTTCACAGACCAGCCTCCTCAGAAGTAGACTTCCAGGTCCATCTTCCTCATTTGTCTTAGTCTGGAAGCTATGTTGTAACCTGCGCACCATACTTGACCCTGCTGACATTTGAAATACCAGTGGCAAAGCTTCCAGAATCACAGCAACACAAAAGCTGCCAAAGTATGACAGATTAACAGAGTGGTGGTGGCTGGCAATACAGTACTATTGAAAACTTGATGCTGATCTTTGCCTTTGGCTGGATATTGGTGTTTGACGTAATATTAGGGCTAAAGAACAACTTCGATAAAGATTCTGTGAAATAACAATCTTAGTCTCCATTGTTTGGTTTACAGAATTAAGTTTCTCTTATTGTCTTGATTTTTAAGCTTTTAAAATCAAGTAATTTAAATTTTCCTACTTTGTTCTTTTTAAAAATTGTTTTGGTTATTTGAGGCCCTTTGTATTTCCATATATATTTTAAGATTAGCTTATTAATTTCTACAAGATTTTTGGGGGGATTTTGATAGGCATTGTGTTACATCTGTAGGTCAATGTGGTTAAAGTCACCATCTTAGTACTATTGAGTCTTCCAATCCACGAATTACTATCTACTTATTGAGGTCTCCTTTAATGTCTCTTAATAATGTTACAAATTTTACACTACACTTCCTACATTTAAAAAAGTTCTAATTATTTTACTCTTTTTTATGCTTTTGCAAATGGTGTCATTTCTTTAAATTTATTTTCTGATAGTTTATTGGAAATAAAATCAATTTTTTATATTAATCTTGTATCATTCAACTTTGCTAGACTTGTTTACTATTCTAGTCATTAAAACCATACAAATAAATTGTTTATGATTTTATAAGCATCAAGTCATGTTGTCTGCAAATTAGACAGTTTTACCTCTTCTTTCCTATCCTTTGGGCTTTCTATACATGAGAGTTCATACATCTCCCCACTTCGATTTAAAAAAATCCAAAAAGGAATTATAACTCAGTATGGGAAATACTATAGAGTCATGCATTAGACTTTTGTTTTCCTCTTCTTGCTGCCTTTGATTTTACTTAAAAGAAAAAGAAGGAACAGAGAGGAGGATGTGTCTAACTCAGCCTGGTTGTTTGGAAGAAGATTCATGGCAAATATGACATTTGAGCTCAAAAGAAGACATATTGTATTATCTACTGTCATCAACAAACTACCCCAACACAGGTCATCTCACCTCAGGTGGGCTTGTTCATAGGTCTGCAGTAAGCTGGAGAGCGGAGGTCCAGGATGGTGCCAGCAGAGATGACTGTGCTCTGTTCCACAGTCTCTCAACCTCTACAGCCTTGTCCTTGTTATTATGGTGTGAATAGGTCTAAATGGGAGCCAACAAACATTCAAGAGCTCTTGAGGTCCAGACTCAGAACTCGCACAGCATGCCTCCTGCCACATTCCATTAGTAAAAGCTAATTTCAAGGCTATTCAAGATTCAAGGGGTAGGGAAATGGATTCCACCTCTTTTTAGAAACTGCAAAGTCTCATTGCAAAATGTGGACAAAAGGAGGTCATTAGCTTAGTTTCAATTCAATCAATCCACAGGATGCATGGATAGCTTTACAAACATGTGTGCATCTGAACCATGGAGAGTTGCATGATCTATTACATATATTACACAGATAGATTATAACATAACACAGAGTTATATCCCTGACAGAAAATTTTTTTTTCACCTAAGGAGTTATGACTATAGATCAGTATAAAAAGAAAGCAATAAACAGAAAGCAATATTTATGCTATATACAACTTACTATCACTGGGATTCATCAAAACTTTATATTTTTATATATTTTTCTTGACATTGTGTTTTCATAGAATTCTTTTTGAAAAACAAATATATGTAAGTATTAAAAAGCAAAGAAATGAACAGTTTCTGTTCATTTATCTTTGTTTTTTAAACTGTCACTCATAAAAAACTGAATGAGTTTATGTTTGGTATGATCTTACTTAAAGTCTATATGCTATCTGAAATTTACATGGGAGGACCCTAGAGATAATTTCAAAGATATTAAGCAGAGACGGTTGACTGAGAATGATTTCCACCACATATGAGTGACGTGTTTGAGGTGATTTGACTTAAAATATACGTTTTGTAGCATTTACGGAATTCACTCTTGGGAACTTGGGAGTACACCTCTAAGAGATAGTCATCCTCCACAAAAACTGGAAGTTCAATATGAAGAGAGATATGTACTGTCTACATATGCATATTAGGATGCTGTGAAAATAGAAAACAAAAAGTGGTTTTAAATATAAGCTCACAGAGAAAGCCACAGGGAAAAAATCGCGTATATTAATTTGAAATCAGATTTCCTCTTATATGGGCATCTCTATCTAGTAGATCTTGGAGACAGTAACAGCACTCACTTATCAGTTATATGTGGTTAATAATGAGTTTCTCTAGCAACAAAGGGATGTCTAAAATATTTCATAAACTAATATGTTTTCTAAGATTCCTACAATGTGGAGGGTGTGATGAGTGGGAATTGAGTACTAGGTCAATCATCCAGCAGAGAGGGATTAAGTGAGCTGTTTTAGGGTTCACAGTGATGATTAGGGTGCTACATTTTTATATAAATACAAGACTTCATAAAGGAGCCCTGGTGGTGCAGTGGTTAAGTGATTGGTTGCTAACCCAAAGATCTGCAGTTCCAACCCACTAGCCTCTCCTCCAGGAGAAAGATGTGCCAGTCTGATTCCATAAAGATTACAGCCTTGGAAACCCTAAGGGGGCAGTTCCATATATTGATTTTTTTGTCGATTTACATTCTTTCACTATGTTTACGTTTGCAAATAATGACAACTTAAACTAAGAATATAAATCACATTTGAAGTAAACTTTAAAAAGCCTTCTCCAAATACTGCTTTCTTACAATCCTTCTTTGATTCATCTTAGTTTACCTGTCCGCTGGTTTGTTGTACTTCATTTATGTCCATTTGTAGCCTCAGGTGTTAAAAAAAAAATTTTTTTTTAGAATGCATTTAATTGTCATCATGATAATTTCCATAGCTGGTTATATAATTTGATGAGGAAAATGATGATGTGGATTTTGCTTCTTCAAAA
The DNA here is from genome assembly GCF_024166365.1 of Elephas maximus indicus. NCBI lineage: Eukaryota > Metazoa > Chordata > Mammalia > Proboscidea > Elephantidae > Elephas > Elephas maximus. The sequence continues at coordinate 91,100,984 of NC_064833.1, forward strand.
AAAGACATCAAACTAACATTATCTTACCAGGACTGACAGTTCAAGTCAGTCAACTGCTTCTTTTTTACTGGCAGGAATGGAAGGAGAGAGGAGAGGAAGACTAGGAGAGTGCATTACCATCAATCAGTGTTCATAAAGAAGACAGAATGTTTCTCTAGGTCTGAATAATCATGTGCATATGTTTTTAATTAGTAACATCTTGGCACTCTGTGCCTCATTTACATAAGCTTCTTTTAGTTGGTGTGCTAATTTTATGCGACTTTTCCTGTGTCTCCAAGTCAGGAGGAAATAATTTAAACAACCAATTGAATCAAGTGGAATAACAATAGAACTAACTTCTGCCCAGGGAAGCCTCTGCATACAGGGTGAGCAGCACTAGCGGCAGCAGCCCTATCACCAGAGGTTTGTTTCCTTGTGTAACAGACAGCAGGCACTTTCTGAAACTTGTTTTGTAGATGATTCTTACTTGTTTGTGCAGATACAGGAAGCTTGCGTTTGTGGACATTTTTCTACAGAGACACTTCATCTACCACCATCCTGAGCACTCTGCCGATTTTTACATTAACCAAACCAAAAACCCGTTGTCGCAGAGTCGATTCCGACTCATAAGGACCCTATAGGAGACAATAGAACTGCCCCATAGGGTTTCCAAGGAGAGCCTGGTGGATTTGAACTGCCGGCCTTTTCACATGAACAGTAGAGCAAAATGACTCCTTCCAAATAGATCCCCAGTAACAAATATTCCCTGTAGGTTTGCGTATTTCGGTAAGGTCAGAGGGGACTCTGGGCTAGGTTGCAGAGGCTTTCTCCCACCTTTCAATAAGGTCTCTAATTGAAAAGGGCTGCTAGAGATATTTGGTCGTGCGCTCCTTTCCCGGGAAAATGTTCCCTGCCTGATCAGCTGAAGGTCTCCAGTCCAGATGTGTCCAGCCCCTGCGTAGCTTCTCCTGAGCAGAGCTAGGCTGTGAGGGTTGGTGGTTACCAGAGGCAAGGAGGGCGTTCTGCTGCAGTGAAAGGGCTCAAAGTCCATCCGACCATCGAAATCACGGACTTTTCCTGTGAGTAAATGGCCTGCCTGTTTGAGCTTTATTCCCGGGAGAGTTATGACCGTGACGTTTCGCGCGGAGGGAGACGGCTTGAACTCACTCGGCAGCCGCCGCCGCCGCCTACTGGCGTATCCTCGCTTGCCCCAGCTCAGACCGGTACCGAGGGTGCGTTACTTCCGGAGGCGGAGGTGGGGGGACAGTGACCCGGAATGGATGGTTCCAGACCAGCTGGCTTGCGCACGCTTTTAATGCTTAAGGGAAATGTGGGCGGAAAGCACAAAAGCTATGATTTGCCATCCGTTGTCAGAAATGGAGGGAGGAAGAGGAACCCAAGAAAGTGCCAGGGCAAGGAGGCTATATGGCCAGGCATTGTGCTGCTCCCTTCCCAGGTTGGTGAACAACCTCCAGCTTAGGAAACTGCCCGAGTCCTGAGTCTGAATGCGGAGAGGCGAAGGGTCTTGTTCACAACTTCCATTCGGGATCATTGCGAGCCCCTTTGCACATAATTTTGGTCAGCTTTCCGACAGTTCAGGATTGTGTATGTGGATTCCCTCATATCCTCCCCCACTGGCGTAGGCACCAAGGGGCTAGTGAGGCGGCGAAGCCCTCGGTGCCCCAGCCTGGGACCCTGCCGCCCAAACCCGTTCCTGTGCTCCCTATCCACCGCCCATCCAGAGGAGGAAAGCAGCGGGAGTGGGGCCGGACCACGCCGAGGGAAGCGCCTGCAGGGCCTGGGCCCAGGCTTCAGGGAGCCCCCAGGGGGAGCACGCTGACTTCGCAGCCCGCAGGGGGCTGCGTGGGGTAATGGGCTAACAACCTTGAAAGCGGCCAGGCCGGCTGGCTTTTGTTCTGGTTTTAAAAGGGCAGGGCCAATCCAGCCCTCCTGCGGACTTTATGCCTTATTTATCCGATCTTTTGTGAAATAAGCCGCTTCCCCCTCCTCCCTCCCCCCCCCGCCCCGCTGCAGAGGTGGGCGGCTCTCGAACACCATCCAGGGAATGCAGCCCCCCGCGGCCCCCGCGTGCCGCGCTGTTTTTGAGAGGCTCCCAGGGAGCCAGCACTCAGAAGAACTGTGTCTGGCGGCGTCCACCTAGCTTTCCTGCACGGATTCGGGACCAACACAGCAGCCCTGTAAAGGTAGCAAAGCCCCAATGCCTTTTCTTTCTTTCTTTCTTTTTTTTTTTTTTCTCTCTCGCTCTTTTTATTCCCTCCAAATTATAACCTGTCGTGCCTACCTGCTTGGATGGTCTGAGAAAAATAAACAGCCTCTTCCCTGTGCCTAATCTAGGCATTCCAAATGGGGCTTCTCAGATTGCAAATGTGGGCCCCCAAATTGGTAGTCAAGATTCCCGAGTCTTCCATATTAGCCCTTTTCATTTTCTGTGATTACAAACCCAGGAGCTTTCCCCCAAAGCTCTGAATTTTCCACCAAATACAATCTTGTCTCTGCCCCTGTCTCTCTCTCTTTCTCTCGTGCGCGCGTATGTGCCCGCGCGCGTGCGTTTCCTTTCATTTCCAGCATTGGGAAACTCCTTCAGAGCTAGTGAAAAGTCGAGAGAGACTCTGCAGATTCCTGTTTTCGGCGTCAGACAATGTCCGGAAGCGTTGACACCAAATAAAAATGAGCATTTTATGTTGGCGAAAGAATTAATTCCTACCAAAAAAAAAAAAAAAAAAAAAACGCCAGGAAAAGAAAGCGAGACTGGAAAACAAGGAATCTGTGATCTGTGGGCGACTGAAAGTGCAATCTGGGGACGGGCTGGAGCTCCCTAGCCCCTGAGTTCAGCACCGGAGGGGGTGGACAGCGTCTCCGGTCTAGGCTGCAGCCTCAGCAACACAACCGCGCCGCCAATGTCGCTGCCGCGGGCGGCTGGGCTCCCTGCTCCTCGCAGCTAAAAGGCTGTGCTCTCTGATTCCCATCGCCCTCTCCCTTCTTTGATGGATGAAAAGTAACCCTCCCCCTACACCTGCTACAACTACGGACAGGGATCTGAGGAGTACTCTTGTTCCACAGCTTAACTCTCAGCGGCGAGTTCAAAAACCATTTTCCTTAGGAGGCCAGAGGAAGGCAGGACGGGGAGTGAGGCGAGTTGTTAAAGCTGTGAGAAATCATGGGCTCTGCAGTAAGAGTCGAAATGCCCAGAGGCCCACACTTCTTGAAGTAAACAGAATGTTCATATGCGGATTGCAACAGTTTTTGAAACAGCTCTGTGAGAGGAGGTTCCGGATCTACTTGGCCTACGTTAGAAAAGCTGAGAAGACTTCTGATTCCTTTACATTGGCAGGTAAGTTTCTCCTTATTTACAACTCTGATTACTTTTCTCAGTGTTTTAACAAAAAGGCTATATACAGTGGCATTTTTCCTTGTGAATTAAGATGATAAGCAGTTTGGTTTTTGAATGATTTTTTCCTGTATCATAATCTCAGGAAATCTTTCTTCTAATAAAATAATGGAGTATGTTATTTCTGTGAACTCTTATGTGACAATACAAAAAAAATAATGTAATTATAGTAAACTTAGTTGAGTATTTTTATTACTGGCTATCTAATCTTTTTAAAATATTTGCATATATTAAAAATACTAATGTTATCAGGCCTTTTGTACTTTTGTCTTATGCATGCAGTTAAAAGTGATCCTGCCTGTGTTGTATAGTATGCAAGACTCAAAAAGTTACAAGTAGAAAGGATTCGACCACCCCTTCTATTATATTTCATGTGGTTGTATTTTGCTAAACCATGTACAGGAACAAACATACGTATAATGCACCCCAAGGCAACCCCCAAGAATAGCTACACCTGTAGCATCCTAACTCAAGAAACACATGTATTTTTATTTAGTATACTTAGCAGAAGGCAAAAAATAAGTTTTAATTTTTCCTTTCAGGGGAGCTAGTTTTGCATAGCATCTTGGCTTATTAGTTTTACAAAATACATCCAGAAAGAGACAGTGACCAATAGGTCTTGACAAACCATAAACTTCAAAGTGTTAATTAAAATCTGTTTTCTGTTGACTCTTGTTTCTGGAGCCTTCCCCTGGAGCTTTGAAACTACAATCATTCACAGTGACCTTGATAAGCATTCTGCTTTAATAAAAAAAGGGCTCACTGGGTAAAAGCAGTTATGCAAATTTATAGCCCATGCTTGACATTTCATTAAGAGCTTGCTCAATTCCAATGAGCATATTCATTTCACTGGGGAGCATTTACTTGCATGGATAGATTTAGACAACCATGTAAACACATGTGGTGCTGTATACTAGCCAATATTTTGGCAAGAGTTTGTTCCTCTGAAATATCATGAGAGTTCTTTAGGTTATTCTTTTAATTTCATGTTCATATACAACTAGCATTGAAATATCTCTAATACATGTTTATACTTACCCCCCTGCTCAATTTCAGCACAAAATCCTATGAAGCACTTATGACAGTGTTTGTTGGTGGGATGATGGCCCCTTGTTCCATGTTGACTGAGAGTAGCAATTACATTCTCACACACACACACAAAAATCAGTCATAACTGTTGCTTACCACTTCCGGTGAACCAGCTTGCTTAGGAAGCAGAGATATCCATGCCATTGAGCTCCTTGGGGACTACTAAAAAAAAAAAAAAAAGAAAAAAAAAAAGCCTATACAGGATATAAATGCCAATTTGAGGAGCAGAAACACAAATCATTATTTTAAATTCCTTCTGAGTTAGCACAGTGTGCCCCTCACATAACCTTATTGTCATTATATTTTTTTTTACCAGTCTGAGAGCTGTGGAAGTGAAATTACCACACAAGAGAATCAGTCATGTTTTGAGAGAGTTGCTGCATATTGTCAGACTATTATTTTGGGTGTCAGTTAATTAACATAGACAGGTTCCCTGGCCTGAAAGACCAGTGTGTGTTAAGGGAAGCACCCATGTGACGGATGGCCTCTGTTCCTCATCTGTGGCAGAGGGGGCAGGTTTCCTCTATGTGTGGCTGAAACCACCCAGAATAAGAGTTTCTTTTGCCTGTAGTCACAGAAATAACTCTAATTAATCTTTCCAAACTCATTCAGTATGCATGAAAATTCCTCCTGCCAGTCCTTATCTTTAGGGAAATACCATTATATCGACACAGAGTTTTGCACACCAACGTAATGCCTGTCTATATGCCTATCTCCAACAGCCAAAACAAGGGGATGGGGTGTGGATAGTGGAAACTAACTTTCACTTTGCATAGAATCACTTGTCTTTCAAGAGAAATCCATATACTTTATTTGGGACATCCATATCGCATTAAATCATGCTGTTTGCCTCAATAGCCGTTTGGTTTTGTCACTTACTGATAAACAATGTATTAGATCTTGGGACTACCAGACACAATAATTCAACATCATCTTCTTCCTGGAGGAAAAAGAAAAAGGAAGAAAAAAAAAGTCGTTTTTTGTTTTTTTTTAGATGGGTAATTTTTTTTTTAAGGCTAGGTGTTGGCTGTTTCTTACTTCTGAGACTCAAAAGGGAAAGGGAAATAGGATTACATTATCAGAAAAAAGTAAGTTTATGAAGGACCAGAAGATAATTAGAAATGAGCCTGGAATCTGTTCAATTATCTATTTTACTGTAACAAGAAATGGAGAGTGCAGAATGGGACAGGGCAGGCTGTTCCGAACTGAGTCTTTAAATTATAAAAATAAAAAAATTATTTTTTTAATTAAATTTTAAATTTTTTAATTAAATTATAAAATCGTATAAAATACTTATGGTTAGCTTGTTTTTACTAAGTATTAATTGAATATTCTAATGTAATTATTGACCTTATCAGATAATATCAGATTTGAATGTTCACAGTTTGCCTTTGGAATTATTTATTCAGGTTTGAGCCAGTTTTATATATCTTTACAAAAACATTAGAGGCAAGATATTGTTAAAATTTACAAAGGCTCCTCATAATTGGACAATTAGCTTTTTTTTTTTTTTGCAACATTTAAAAAAATACGAATTCCAGGTAACCAACCGGCTTACTCACCCATTTCTACCAAGGCAGCCGTCACTAATGAAGAGAAGCATATTGTATGCCAGAAATTATTTTCACTGTTGTGTCATCTCCCCAGAAACCTATACAATGAGTCATATAATAGGACTAAAAGGAAAGAGACCTCTTATTCCTATTTTCTTCTTGTTTAGTTTAGCAGAAAGAACACATGGCCTGTACTGAAAGAGGCAGTACGCTGCAGTACAAGACATGCTATGCATCATGATGGAGTAGAACAAGTGCTGGTAGACAGTCAACTCCCCAGGGCTCTTGAACTACTGGCCATAAGGTCTTGAACAAGTCACTCAACTCGCTGATGCTTAATTTTTCTTCCCCCAAACCAGCATACTTTACCTACACTTTAAGGCACAAACAACCCTTTACATATAGTTGGTACCTCAATATTTGTAGAATGAATGAATGGATGCCTACTCTGGGGAATATTGGAAAGTGTAAATACAGTAATACTTTTGGAAGCATTTTGGAAATAAATGCTATACCAGTGTGCATTATTATAAATAATTCTCAATAGTATTCATCCATTCATTGAAAGATTTCCTGCTAATTACTGTATGCCAGGCAAAAAAAAAATTTTTTTTTTTTTTAGGCACACCTATTATGTTTAAGAACTCTCAGTATAAGGATTATAATATTTTCCTGATAATTCAGCAGTAATTATCTTTATATCTCTTAATGGAATTATTCCAGTGCAGACAAGAACTAGTTTTAAAATATTTATTACTCAAAATTGACACAATTTTCTATACCAAATGGTCAAACCTAGGTCCATAGACCCAAGCTGATTTTAACAACTTTGAGCTTGACCTTAGGAGATTTAATCAATGTCTATGTGTCATGGTTTTCTTATCCGTAAAGGAAGGTTGATATTTATCCTTAGTGATATTTGCAGAAAAACTTACATGATTAAACAGACTTTAAAATTCCATGTCTGAAAACATACCAAAAAGGATTTTGATTTGATTTCTGGTTAGCCGAGGTGGAGTGAAATGTGAATAGCAGGGGTGCTGAGGGATGGAGATGGCCTGCAGAAGCTGCGAAGATATAGTTTTGGTTTAGTCCAAAGCCCAGATCCCTTCAGGAAATCTCAGGTTAAACAACATCTCATTGACAGCTACAGATTTTCTTCCATCAGGTGGATTTTTAAAAAGTAGCTAAGCTTATTTGTTTAAATGTAATTTGTCAAGTTTGATCTGTGTAGATTTATGGAGTATCACTAAACATATGCCAGTAGTGTATTTAAGAAATATAAATTGTTGTTTGGTATTATAATCTTTTTCAGTAGAGTTTTGTAGTTAAACTATTGACTCTACTAGAGATAAAAAATAACATTATTATTTATGTAGTGGTACAATTTTATGAATTTTTTTATCACTTACAAAAAAAAAAGAAGAAAGGAAAATGGAAACAGGTAGTAAGAGGTAATTAAAATAATTTCTTTTAACCAATACCTATATCTTTGAATTGTCATTGTGAAACTTGTTCAGTACATTGATACAACTAAGAAATATCCCACAAAAATATCAGAAAATTATTTTAGAGTTTCATGAATGTAATCTTCAAATTGTCAGCAAACTATAGTGTTCATTAAAAAAAATCCATAAACTGATGTATTCGAGTTGAGGCTAATTTTTTATTGTCTTATATAGTTTAGTGCATATCTTGCATAAAAAAAACCCAGTGCATAAATTTTTGAAATTAGAATATGTGAAGTAACTATAAATATATTCATGTTTACCAAATATATTATTATTTACTCAAAATATCAAAAAGCTGAAGATTTAATTTTTTGAAGGAATAAAATTCTTTCCCCATAAATCTACTAAATATATTATAGTAAAAGAAAACTTTTAGAAATGGTACTAGAATTTTAACAATATGTCACTTATATAAAACAATGCATATTCTTTGATTCTTCTCAATGGGACCAGTGTGAGAAATAAGTAAATGTTTGAGATTAAGAAATATGAGTGTGTAGATGAAAAAGGAAATGGGGCATGGTTGAAAATACTTCAGTACACGTGGAAACTAGGGTCAAAACATAGTGCTGTCATCAACTAGTTATGTGGTCTTGGGTAAATCACTTCAACTTACTTTAATAGTTGATATGTTTTTGTGGTTATGTTGGGAAATTATTAGTATGCCCATTCAAAGAGAAACAAACAAGCAAATAAAACTCATAGGCTTAGCTGAGCTCAGAAACTTTTCTTCTGCTTACCTCCTGCCATTTCTCTCAAAAATATCTCAATATTTTCATGATGGAAAGTACATGGAATTTAGGATCAGACAGATCTGGATTTGAACTCTCGTTTAGAGCCTCATTAACCATATAAATTTGGGCATTTGTGGTAAACTCTGTGTCTTCTTCACATGTAAAAGGAAAGGAAAAGTGTCTACCTTGACACGTTGTTAGGACTAGTTAATGTCACAAGTTATGTAGAACGTCTAATATGCTGCCCTTACCAGCAGGCATTCAGTCTGGTATTGTGTGTATCACTGAACCTGTTAGACTAGGCTGTGTTGTGGCCCTGATTCACTACTCCAGTGCTGCTCTTTTGTTGTTTCTCCAGATGAATCCTCGGTATATGCATTGTCTTCCAAACATACTGTGCTCACCAATACCAAGTTCTTTTCTTCATGCTCTGTATTAGAAAGTTATCTTTTCTATTTATTTATCTGAACCTGTATCACTTCCCATGGGTTGTAAATTCGAATGTCTTAGGGTTCAGTCAGGTAATAATGAGTGAGGCTGGCCAGCTGGGACTGCAGCAAACTGCAGAGGGAAAGTCTGCAAAGTGGGTGCTTCTGTTTCTCAACTCCATGCCTGCAGTTAAAGAAAACTGTGTAAGCCAAAAATAGAGACTTTTATATGAAATACCCTCATTTTCACCTAGTTTAATTTCAAAACTATGAGTGAAAGAAAACTGTCTCCCAGATAGACTCAGACATGGGGTGCCGTCTGTGTCCTGTAGCCTGCAGAATGTTAAATCTCCAATTTCAATGACATTTGTTAAAAGCTACAAATGACATGTTTACTCAGAATCTTCTTTCCAGGCCTCTCTTTTTTTAATCTAAAAATTGAATAATGAATCATGACTTCACAAGAAGGTATTTCTTATTACCTTCTAGAATTTTATAAGAAATAAGTCTTTAAAAATGGTGAATGACTTCAACGAAATAGATACTGTATTTCTCTAACTGGTTAAAATATTGTAGGAAAAAAACAGTCCATAGAATAGATAGGTATGAACACAAGTCAAAAATATTCCATAGTGTGTTTTATTCTAGCATCGTTTCCTACCACCATCATTTTTTCCTCTCATACCTGTGATTCTATAGTAACTGGGAGGATAGCCTTGGTTAGCTGTAAGGCAACAGAAGGAAAAATAATCAATTATTGACTGCTGTCCATTAAATGCAAGGCTGTTTCACCCAGAATATAAATTTCGTATTAGTATACGTACTTACATGCATAAAAACCAGATAATTTCTTTAGAAAGTTATTCTTTATGTTTTCAGCAGCAAGCTGCAACACAATTAATAGAATGCCCTCTATAATTGTGGGACAAATGGTTTAATGTACATTTAATGATTTGAGCACACACACAGGCACACACAAACACACATCTGTACCTCACGGGTGTATGAAACTATATTTTGAGCTTGATATTAAAGAACTCTCCTCTACCAATCCTTCCTTTTTAATTCATGTTAATAATGTGACTGTGGTCACTGGAAAAAAGGGGAATATTTTGCCTAGTTGATATCTGTATATCTGAATATTTTTAGTTCCTTTTGCTGCATGTGAGAAAATTCCAACTCAAAGCGGCTTACTCCAAACAATAAGGAAAAAAATATGCAAAAGGGAATTATAGGCTCATTTAACAGTAAATTACAGTAGCCATGACTGAATTCAGGTGTTCTAATAATGACATCCATCTATGTTCCTCTGGACTGTCTTTCTTCCCAAGCAGCGTTTGCCTATGTGGTGAGTCTCTCTGTCTGTCTCTCTTACCACGCACAGACATGTACTCATACTCTCACACAGTCTCACACACCTCCTCACCAGTTCTAGGTCTGTATTATTTGTTTTGAAATCCAGTTCTCTTTGACAATAGTTCCCGAAGGTGTGCTAGAATTTGCCAAGAGATTAGTATATACTAAGGGTGGCACTGGGAGTAGACTTGGCTCCACACAAAGGCATTGAATAAGAGATGAGGAAGAATCGTTAAAGGACTATTACAGTGCAGTTTTCAGAAAAAGAGGGGCTATGTACAGGATAGGAAAGAAAATAATTGTCTTCTATGGTACTATTGAAAAATTATCAAAGAAATTGATCATTCTGCTTCCACCTTTCCTAAGTCATTAAATTTGTTTACTATTTACTATAAGGAAAAATAATTTTAGAAGGAAATGTCCATGGTGTGACTTCAATGTAATTCATGCATCAACTTTTATAAGTGTCCTTTTAATTTGTTGTTAAACTATGAGTAATATCAGATGGACACACAGAGAGGAGGAAGACCAATCTGAATAAAAATACCTCTTCCAGGATAGTTTATTATTTCTTTATATGGTGTTTTTTCTGGCAGTTTTTAATAATATTTTTCTCATTTATTATATGGTAGGTCTCATCCAGTTTAGCCATACTATTTGCCTTTTGTTTCTCTGGCCAGCTTTTGATCCTGAGGAAGTTAAACTCCTATGTCTTAGGTAGGGTTCTCCAGAGAAGCAAAACCAGTAAAATGTATAAATAAATATATAGAGACTTATACTATGGAAATGGCTCACATGGATGTAGAGGCAGGAACATCCCAAGCCCTTGAGTGAGACTGGAGGCTTCTCCTCATCCACATAGCTGCAGGGGCTGGTGAACCCGAGATTGGCAAGTCATACAGGAGGGCTCTGGCTCACAGGTTGCAAAGACTGTCGAATCCCAATATCAGCAGGCAAGACAGCAGGTAAGATGCTAGCTCAACTCCCGAAAACCAGAGGTCCGATGAACAGGAGCCAGCTGGAGGATCCAGTGGGAGCAGAAGCCCCTGAGTATTGCCAGAAAGTCTACCTATACTGCATGCAGGCCACACCCCCAAGGATAATCCCTTTTAATTGGTTGGCTACTCACAGCAGATCCCATCATGGAGGTGATCACATTATATCAAATCTCATCATGGAGGTGATCTCATCATCATATAACTTCCAAACTACATCATAACCGCCAAACCACTGAGAATCATGGCCCAGCCAAGTTGACACACAACCTTAACAATCACAGCTCATCCCTTGTCAACTGGGCACTTATACACATCTCCTTAAACCGTACATAATCTCTGAATAAAGATAATTATCAATTCATTCTTGCATCTATCGTGATACAACTAACACACATACAACCGAAAACGCACTAGCCTGGTTTACATTTTATATTTTATAAGTGAAGAAATCAAAAATATCTGATGCACACACACAAGGTAGAAATACTCATAACAATTACAGCCTACATTTCTGCCACTGGTCATGTGGACTTAACTGGTATTTAGAACTGCCTTCTTCCACCACCCATTCCATATTCCCTTTGCCTTGAACAAACACTACAGCTGGTTGTGGTTCCTTTCCTGAAGGGGTGGCCTAAACCTTCATTCCTGAAGGGTCGAAGACATTACTATTCATGTCAAAATTAGGTTGCTGTAGTCTTCCATTGACTTTAATCACAGGGTATGGTAGTACTAAGAGATGCCCTAAGGGATCACCTGCATTCCAGACATACTCTTCTTTACCTCCATTATGTAATATCAATCCAATTTCCTCCTGGTAATCAGGATCAATCATAACAGCCAATATGTAACTCCCTTCTTTCACTGTTTATCCAGAGGCATAAGGAGCCCAAAGTGGCCTTCTTAACTTCCAGTTTAGTGGAACCAGTGATGTGCCTCCAGGTGGGAGCATTCCTCCCTTTAGAACTAAGACCTCTAGACCCACAGAATATAAGGTCATAGGGACAAGAAGCAAAAATTTTGCACGTGGGTTAATAGGGGTAATAGTGAGTAGTGCCACTCCCATTTCTACCACTTGATTCCTGGACCCCTGAATCCTGGCTATGGGAGAAACAACACCATATTGGATGCTGGATTAGAGCATATATAGCCTCCTGAGAACATTGCCCCAACCCTACAAGGTATTGCCACCTAGCTGGTGCTGTAATTGTGTCTTTAGAAGGCCATTCCATTATTCTATCAAGCTAACTGCTTCAGGATGATGAGGAACATGTAAAGACCAGTGAATTCCATGAGCATTGGCCTATTGACACACTTCATTTGCTGTGAAGTGAGTTCCTTTATCTGAGGTGATGCTGTGTGGGATACCATGATGGTGGATAAGGCATTCTGTAAGTCCACAGATGGTAGTTTTGGCAAAAGCATTGTATGCATGGGAGGCAAATCTGTATGCCGAGTGAGTAAGTGTCTATTCCATTAGGAACAAAATGCAGCTCTTTCCATGATAGAAGTGTTCCAGTATAATCAACCTGCCACCAGGTTGCTGGCTGATCACCCAGAGAAATTGTGCCATATTGGGGAATTAGTGTTGGTCTCTGCTGCTGGAAGAAAGCTATTGGAATTAATAGAAGCATTCAGCAAAATGTCAGGATACAAGATTAACATACAGAAATCACCTGGATTCATCTACATCAACAGACAGAACTGTGAAAAGGGAATTAGGAAAACAATATTTACAATAGACACCCAAAACATTAAAATATTTAGGAATAAACCTAACAAGGGATGTAAAAGACTTATAGAAAGAAAACTACAGAACTATTGCAAGAAACCAAAAGAGACCTGCATAAGTAGAAAAACACACCATGTTCTGGTATAGGAAGACTTAACATTGTGAAAATGTCAATACTACCCAAAGCGAAATATGAATATAATGCAATCCTGATTTAAATTCCAAAAGCATTCTTCACTGAGATGGAAGCACTAGTCACTAACTTTATATGGAAGGGAAAAGGCCCTGAATCAGTAAAGCCTTATTAAAAAAGAAGAACAAAATAGAAAGCCTCACGCTGCCTCATCTCAGAACCTATTATTCAGCCATGGTAGTCAAAACACCCTGGTACTGGTACAACAACAGACACATAGACCAGTGGAACAGAATTGAGAATCCAGATGAAAATCCATCTACCTATGGACAGCTTATCTTCCACAAAGGACAAAAGATTATTGAATGGGTAAGAGACAGTCTCGTCAACAAATGTTGCTGGCAAAATTGGATATCTGTCTGCAGAAAAATGAAACAGTATCCATACCTCACATGGTACACAAAACTAACTCAAAATGGATCAAACTCCTAGATATAAAACCTAAAACCATAAAGATCATAGAGGAACATTTAGGAACAATTCTAGGGGCCCTAATATGAGGCATTAATAGATTACCAAGGATAACTAAAAATACACAGAAAAACATGAATTAGATATACGGGATCTCCTAAAAATTAAACATGTATGCTTAACAAAAGACTTCTTCAAAAGTGTAAAAAGAGAATCTACAGATTGGAAAAAATATTTGGCTATGATATATCCAACAAGAGTTTGACCTCTAAAATTTATAGAAAACTTAAGCATCTCACAACATGAATGAACCTGGAGGGTATTATGCTGAGTGAAATAATTTAATCACACACAAAATATATATATATATTATATAGTATGAGACTGCTTTTTAAAAGTAACAACAAAGTGTTTACACACAGGAAAAGAAAAAAAAAAAAAGGCTTTGATGGTTACCAGGGATGAGAGAGGGGAAGGAGGGAAAATTAGCAAAGAGGCAGTAGACACGAGTTAATATTGGTGAACGTAAAGGGAGAAGTCAGTACAACATGACCAAAGCAAGAAAGGATACTGAGAGGAATGCAGGAATAAAGGACAACTATCAGCCACTTCTTGGAAACCCTATAGGGCAGTTTTACACTGTCCTATTTTTTTTTTTTTTAATAGGGTCGCTATGAGTCGGAATCGACTCGACAGCAGTGGGTTTTTGGATAGGGCCGCTATGAATCAGAATTAACTTGAGGGCACGTAGCAACAACAACAACAACAATGGTAACTACTGGAGCACTGGTGGTGCAGTGGTTAAGAGTTCTGCTGCTAAACAAAGGGTCTGCAGTTCAAATCCACCACCCACTCCTTGGAAACCCTATGGGAAAGCTCTATTCTGTCCTATAGGGTTGCAGTGAGTTGGAATGGACTCAGCGGCAACGGGTGTGATAACTGCTATAGCATAGAGAATCCTGCAACAACAGAAGAAACAGACAATAATCTATAAATTGTTACATAGATATTCCAAGAGGTGAGGGAAGGCGTAAGGGAACACACTCACTGGCAGATACAAGTTCATAGGTGGAAATTTCTAACTACATGACTGTAGGTGCTTCTCATATATTAATATAGTCAATAAAGCACATAAGTGGCACAGTCAGCGAAACCTCTTAGACATAACTAAACACCTCATGGAGTGAAGTTCCCAGGTACCAAGGCAAAGGACCATAGACTTGTGGGCCATATATGTCACGGCACAGCATAGTTCTTAAAGACAATGTTCTACTTCCTACTTTGGTGAGTAGTGTCTAGGGTCTTAAAAGCTTGCAAGTGGCCATTTAAGGTACAACTATTGTCTCTTCTGTTTGGGAGGCAAATGAGAGGGAACTATACTAAAGACCCAAGGGAGTAATTAGTCTAAGGACTAATGGACCATGTAAACCACAGTCTACACAATCCCGAGACCAGAAGGACTAGATGGTGCCTGGCTACTACTACCAAAGGCTCTGACTGGGATTACAATAGAGGGTCCTGGACAGATCGGTAGAAAAAATGTAGAACAAATTATCAAATTCACAAAAAAGACTAGACTTACTGATCTGACAGAGACTGGAGGAACCCCTGAGACTGGCTCCCAGACACCCTCTAACTCAGATGTGAAGCCACTCTAGAAGTTGACCTTTCAGCCAAAGATTAGGCAGGTTTATAAGACAAACAATAACACACATGAGGAATATGCATCTTAGATCAATCAAGTATACGAGATCAGATGGACAATATCTGCCCAGGAAAAAGGACGAGAAGGTGGGAGGGGACAGGAAAACTGGACAAGGTGAACCAGGGTGGAAAGGAAAAGTTTGCAAGTGGTGACACATTGTGGGACTGTGGCCAATGCCATGCTCGTCCTCATACATTGTGAGTGAGAATGTAAAGTGTCATATGATAACTCTCAGTTTGAGAGTTTCTCAAAATGTTAATCATGTCTGGTAAAGTACCAGGTCAGCAGAACAGAGGAAGACCCTCACTGAGATGGATTGATGCAGTGGTTGCAACAATGGGCTCAAGCATACCAACGATTGTAAGGATGGCGCAGGACTGGGCAGTGTTTTGTTCCATTGTGTATAGTGTCGCTATGAGTTGGACTTGACTGGATGGCACCTAATAACAAAAATAACAATAATTAATGATGTTTGGGCATCTTTTCATGAATCTATTGTGCATTTGCATATCTCCTTTGGATAAATGTCTGTTCAAGTCCCTTGCCCATTTTTTAATTTTGGCTATTTGTGTTTTTGTTGTTGAGCTGTAAGAGCTCTTTATATATTCTGTAAATTAGGTCTTTATCAGATATATGGTTTATAAATATTTTCTCCCATTCTGTAGGTTGTCTTGATTTTAATGTCCTTTGATTTGCTATATATATATATATATATATATTTAATTTTTTTGATGAAACTCAATATATCTATTTTTTTCTTTTGTTATTCATGCTTTTGGTATCATAGGTAAGAATCCATTTCTGAATCCAAATTCAGGAAGATTTGTTTTGTCTAAAAGTGTTATAATTTTTGCTCTTACATTTTGATCAATTTTCAGTTAATTTTTACGTGTGGTATGAGGTAGGGGGCCCACTTCATTCTTTTGCATGTGCATAGTCAATTGTCCCAGCATCATTTGTTGAAGAGACTATTCTTTCCCCATTGAATAGTCTTGGCACTCTTGTTGAAAATCAATTGACCATAGATGTACGGGTTTACTTATATACTCTGATTTTTGTTCTATTGATCTGTTTGTCTATACTGTGCCAGTACCACATTGTGTTGATTATTGTAAATTTGCAGTAAGTTTTGAAATCAGGAATTTTGAGTCCACTCGCTTTTATTCCATTGTACTTGACGCTCAGTCTTCTGTGTGTTACATATGTATTGGTAATCTTCTAAGTTCAGTCTTAGAAGGTCTGAAAGGAATACCAATGTCTGTTATATCGTCTCCACTTAGCTTAGGAATTATTTGAGGATGAAAAAGTCATGAATATGAAAAAATAATAAATATGTAAGACTTTATTTCCAAGATTACTTTTTCTTTTGACTCAATAAGTTAATAACAAGAAACAAATTTACTGAGACACGAGGTGAATTGTAAATCTATTAGATCACTGCCGGAAACAAGTCTCTTATCTAGTGAGTGAGTCTAGTCTGCTACCCAACGCTCCATTGAAATGTGATTTCGCTATTCTCCAGTCATTGTGGTTTACCTTATTTTGACATGGATAGCTTTCCTCGTAATGTATATCTTCTCTTGCCACATATGCTTTTCCTTGTCATGGACACCATTCCCAGTTGTGTATATCTTTCCTCGTTATATATATGTTCCTATCTACGTCTGCATCTGTATTCACATATCTCTACCTGTACCTATATCTGTATCTCTATCTCTCTGTATTTTTTGTTATCTCTATATCTATACATCTCTGTGTATATATCATTATCTATGTCAATGTCTATATATCTTTAAAGGAGGAACTCTCTACATCTTGTTTTTGGGTTTGTTTTGTTTTCCTTTTCCCTTCCCATTCTTTCTTTTTTTAAAATAATTTTTATTGTGCTTTAAGTGAAAGTTTACAAATCAAGTCAGTCTGTCACATGAAAGCTTATATACACCTTACTACATTCTCCCACTTACTCTCCCCCAAATAAGTCAGCCCGCTCCCTTCTTGCAGTCTCTCCTTTCGTGACCATTTTGCCAGTTTCTAACCCTCTCTACCCTCCCATCTCCCCTCCAGACAGGAGATGCCAATAGTCTCAAGTGTCCACCTGATACAAGTGGCTCACTCTTTGTCAGCATCTCTCTCCTACCCATTGTCCAGTCCCTTCCATGTCTGATGAGTAGTCTTTGGGAATGGTTCCTGTCCTGGGCCAACAGAAGATTTGGAGACCATGACCGCCGGGATTCTTCTAGTCTCAGTCAGACCATTAAGTCTGGTCTTTTTATGAGAATTTGGGGTCTGCATCCCACTGATCTCCTGCTCCCTCAGGAGTTCTCTGTTGTGTTCCCTGTCAGGGCAGTCATTGGTTGTGGCCAGGCACCATCTAGTTCTTCTGGTCTCAGGATGATGTAAGTCTCTAGTTCATGTGGCCCTTTCTGTCTCGGGCTCATAGTTATCCTGTGACCTTGGTGTTCTTCATTCTCCTTTGGTCCAGATGGGTTGAGACCAATTGATGCTTCTTAGATGGCCGCTTGTTAGCATTTAAGACCCCAGACGCCACACTTCAAAGTGGGATGCAGAATGTTTCATAATAGAGTAAGCCAATTGACTTAGAAGTCCCCTTAAGCCATAGTCCCCAAACCCCCGCCCTTGCTCCACTGACCTTCGAAGCATTCAGTTTATCCCAGAAACTTCTTTGCTTTTGGTCCAGTCCAGTTGAGCTGACCTTCCGTGTATTGAGTATTACCCTTCCCTTCACCTAAAGTAGTTCTTATCTACTAACTAATCTGTAAATAACCCTCTCCTACCCTCCCTCCCTCCCCCTCTCGTAACCACAAAAGAATGTGTTCTCAGTTTATACTATTTCTCAAGAACTTATAAGAGTGATCTTATACAGTATTTGTTCTTTTACCTCTGACTAATTTCACTCAGCATAATGCCTTCGAGGTTCCTCCATGTTACGAAATGTTTTACAGATTTGTCACTGTTCTTTATCAATGCGTAGTATTCCATCGTGTGAATGTACCATAATTTATTTAACCATTCATCTATTGATGGACACCTTGGTTGCTTCCATGTTTTTGCTATTGAAAACACTGTGGCAATAAATAGGGGTGTGCATGTATCTGTTCCTGTAAAGGCTCTTATTTCTCTACGGTATATTCTGAGGAGTGCGATTGCTGGGTTGTATGGTAGTTCTATTTCTAACTTTTTAAGAAAACGCCAGATAGATTTCCAAAGTGGTTGTACCATTTGACATTCCCACCAGCAGTGTATAAGAGTTCCAGTCTCTCCGCAGCCCCTCCAACATTTATTATTTTGTGTTTTTTGGATTAATGCCAGCCTTGTTGGAGTGAGATGGAATCTCATCATAGTTTTAATTTGCATTTCTCTAATGGCTAATGATCGAGAGCATTTTCTCATGTGTCTGTTAGCTGCCTGAATATTTCTTTAGTGAAGTGTGTGTTCATATCCTTTGCCCACTTTTTGATTGGGTTGTCTTTTTGTGGTTGAGTTTTAACAGAATTATATAGATTTTAGAGATCAGGCACTGGTCAGAGATGTCATAGCTGAAAGTTTTTTCCCAATCTGTAGGTGGTCTTTTCACTCTTTTGGTGAAGTCTTCAGATGAGCATAGGTGTTTGATTTTTAGGAGCTCCCAGTTATTTGGTTTCTCTTCGTCATTTTTGGTCATGTTTTGTATTCTGTTTATGCCTTGTATTAGGGCTCCTAACGTTGTCCCTATTTTTTTCTTCCATGATCTTTATCGTTTTAGTCTTTATGTTTAGGTCTTTGTTCCACTTGGAGTTAGTTTTTGTGCATGGTGTGAGGTATGGGTCCTGTTTCATTTTTTTGCAAATGGATATCCAGTTATGCCAGCACCGTTTGTTAAAAAGACTATCTTTTCCCCAATTAACTGACACTGGGCCTTTGTCAAATATCAGCTGCTCATATGTGGATGGATTTATATCTGGGTTCTCAATTCTGTTCCATTGGTCTATGTGCCTGTTGTTGTACCAGTACCAGGCTGTTTTGACTACTGTGGCTGTATAATAGGTTCTAAAATCAGGTAGAGTGAGGCCTCCCACTTTCTTTTTCAGTAATGCTTTGCTTATCCGGGCTTCTTTCCCTTCCATATGAAGTTGTTGATTTGTTTCTCCATCACATTAAAAAATGTCATTGGAATTTGGATCAGAAGTGCATTGTATGTATAGATGGCTTTTGCTAGAATAGACATTTTTACTATGTTAAGTCTTCCTATCCATGAGCAAGGTAAGTTTTTCCACTTATGTAGGTCCCTTTTAGTTTCTTGCACTAGTACTTTGTAGTTTTCTTTGTATAGGTCTTTTACATCTTTGGTAAGATTTATTCCTAAGTATTTTATCTTCTTGGGGGCTACTGTGAATGCTATTGATTTGGTGATTTCCTCTTCAATGTTCTTTTTGTTGATGTAGAGGAATCCAAGTGATTTTTGTATGTTTATTTTGTAACCTGAGACTCTGCCAAACTCTTCTATTAGTTTCAGTAGTTTTCTGGAGGATTCCTTAGGGTCTTCTGTGTATAAGATCATGTCATCTGCAAATAGAGCTAATTTTAGTTCTTCCTTGCCAATCCAGATGCCCTTTATTTCTTTGTCTAGCCTAATTGCTCTGGCTAGGACCTCTAGCACAATGTTGAATAAGAGTGGTGATAAAGGGCATCCTTGTCTGGTTCCCATTTTCAAGGGAAATGCTTTTAGGCTCTCTCCATTTAGAGTGATGTGGGCTGTTGGCTTTGTATAGATGCCCTTTATTATGTTGAGGAATTTTCCTTCAGTTCCTATTTTGGTGAGAGTTTTTATCATGAATGGGTGTTGGACTTTGGCAAATGCCTTTTCTGTATCAATTGATAAGATCATGTGTTTTTTGTCTTTTGTTTTATTTATATGGTGGATTACATTAATGGTTTTTCTAATATTAAACCAGCCTTGCATACCTGGTATAAATCGCACTTGGTTGTGGTGGATTATTTTTTTGATATGTTGTTGAATTCTATTGGCTAGAATTTTGTTGAGGATTTTTGCATCTATGTTCATGAGGGATATAGGTCTGTAATTTTCTTTTTTTGTGGTGTCTTTGCCTGGTTTTGGTATCAGGGATATGGTGGCTTCATAGAATGAGTTAGGTTGTATTCCGTCATTTTCTGTGCTTTGAAATACCTTTAGTAGTTGTGGTGTTAACTCTTCTCTGAAAGTTTTGTAGAACTCTGCAGTGAAGCCATCTTGGCCAGGGCTTTTTTTGTTTGTTTGTTTGTTTGGAGTTTTTTGATTACCATATCAATTTCTTTTTTTGTTATGGGTCTATTTAGTTGTTCTACCTCTGATTGTGTTAGTTTAGGTAGGTAGTGTTTTTGTAGGAATTCATCCATTTCTTGTAGGTTTGCAAATTTGTTAGAGTACAATTTTTCATAAAATCTGATATGATTCTTTTAATCTCATTTGGGTCTGTTGTGATATGGCCCATCTTGTCTCTTATTCGGGTTATTTGTTTTGTTTTCTGTATTTCTTTAGTCAGTGTGGCCAATGGTTTATCAATTTTGTTAATTTTTTCAAAGAACCAGCTTTTGACTTTGTTAATTCTTTCAATTGTTTTTCTGTTCTCTACTTCATTTAGTTCAGCTCTAATTTTTATTATTTGTTTTCTTCTGGTGCCTGGTGGATTCTTTTGTTGCTCGCTTTCTATTTGTTCAAGTTGTAGGGACAATTCTCTGATTTTGGCTTTTTCTTCTTTGTGTATGTGTGCATTTATTGATATAAATTGACCTCTGAGCACTGCTTTTGCTGTGTCCCAGAGGTTTTGATAGGAAGTATTTTCATTCTCGTTGCATTCTATGAAATTCTTTATTCCCTCCTTAATATCTTCTCTAACCCAGTCTTTTTTGAGCAGGGTATTGTTCAGTTTCCAAGTATTTGATTTCTTTTCCCTGATTTTTCTGTTATTGATTTCCACTTTTATGGCCTTGTGGTCTGAGAAGATGCTTTGTAATATTTTGATTTTTTTTGATTCTGCAAAGGTTTTTTTTATGACCTAATATGTGATCTATTCTAGAGAATGTTCCATGTGCACTAGAAAAAAAAGTGTACTTTGCAGCTGTTGGGTGGAGTGTTCTGTATAAGTCTACGAGGTCAAGTTGGTTGACTGCAGCAATTCGATCTTCTGTGTCTCTATGGAGCTTCTTACCAGAAGTGCTATCCTTCTCCGAAAGTGGTGTGTTGAAGTCTCCTACTATAATTGCAGAGGTGTCTATCTCATTTTTCAGTTCTTTTAAAGTTTGTTTTATGTATCTTGCAGCCCTGTCATTGGGTGCATAAATACCCTATATGGTTATATCTTGGTCAATTGTCCCTTTAATCATTATGTAGTGTCCTTCTTTATCCTTTGTGGTGGATTTAACTTTCAAGTCTGTTTTGTCAGAAATTAATATTGCTACTCCTGCTGTTTTTTGACTGTTGTTTGCTTGATATATTTTTTTCCATCCTTTGAGTTTTAGTTTTTTGTGTCTCTTAAGTCTAAGGTGTGTCTCTTGTGGGCGGCATATAGACGGATCGTGTTTCTTTATCCAGCCTGAGACTCTCTGTCTCTTTATTAGTGCATTTAGTCCATTTACATTCAGCGTAATTATAGATAAGTTTTTTTTTATGTGTTCAGTGCTGTCATTTTGATGCCCTTTTGTATGTGTTGTTGACAATTTCATTTTTCACTTACTTTTTTGTGCTAAGATGTTTTTCTTTGTAAATTGTGTGTTCCTCATTTTCATAATATTCAAATTTTATGTTTGCTGAGTTGTTATGTTTTTCTTGGTTTTTATTTTCAGTTATGGAATTGTTAGATGGCTTTGTGGTTACCTTAATATTAGCCCCTATTTTTCTAAGTAAAAACCTAACTTGTATCATCTTATATTGCCTTGTTTTCCTCTCCATATGGCAGTTCTATGCTTCCTGTATTTAGTCCTTCTTTTTGATTATTTTGATCTTTTACATAACGACTTCAATGATTCCCTGTTTTGAGCATTTTTTTTCTTTTTAAAATTAATCCTAATTTGTTTTTGTGATTTCCTTAGTTGAGTTGATATCAGGATGTTCTGTCCTATGTCTTTGTCTTGTGCTGTTATCTGATGTTATTGATTTTCTGGCCAAACAATTTCCTTTAGTTTTTGGTTTGGTTTTTGCAAATTCTCTAAGCTTGTGTTTATCTGTAAATGTTTTAATTTCGCCTTCATATTTGAGAGAGAGTTTTGCTGGATAAATGATCCTTGGCTGGCAGTTTTTCTCCTTCAGTGCTCTATATATGTCATCCCGTTGCCTTCTTGACTACATCCTTTCTGCTAGTAGTCTGAATTTATTCTTATTGATTCTCCTTTGTAGTCCTTTCTTCTATCTCTGGCTGCTTTTAAAATTTTCTCTTTATCTTTGATTTTGGCAAGTTTGATGATAATATGTCTTGGTGATTTTCTTTTTGGAGCAATCTTATATGGGGTTTGATGAGCATCTTGAATAGATATCCTTTTGTCTTTCATGATGTCAGGGAAGTTTTCTGCCAAAAGATCTTTAACTATTCTCTCTGTATTTTCTGTTATCCCTCCTTCTTCTGGAACTCCAATCACACGCAAGTTATTCTTCTTGATAGAGTCCCACACGATTCTTAGGGTTTCTTCATTTTTTTTCATTTTTTTTATCTGATTTTTCTTCAGCTGTATTGGTGTCAATTCCCTGGTCCTCCAGATCTCCCACTCTGCATTCTAATTGCTCGATTCTGCTCCTCTGACTTCCTATTAAGTTGTCTAATTCTGTAATTTTATTGTTAATCTTTTGGATTTCTGAATGCTGTCTCTCTATGGATTCTTGCAACTTATTAATTTTTCCTCTGTGTTCTTGAATAATCTTTTTTAGTTCTTCAACTGCTTTATCAGTGTGTTCCTTGGCTTTTTCTGCAGATTGCCTTATTTCATTTATGAGGTCATCCCTGATGTCTTGAGGCATTTTGTAAATTAGTTTTTTATATTCTGCATCTGGCAATTCCAGGATTGGATCTTCATTTGGGAAAGATTTTGATTTTTTAATTTGGGGAGTTGTAGAAGCAATCATGGTCTGCTTCTTTATGTGGTTTGATATCGACTGTTGTCTCCAAGCCATCTATAAGGTATTGTAATGATTTATTTTATATTTGCTCACTGAGCCTTATCTTGTTTTGTTTTCTTTCAATATACGTAGATGGGCTACTAGATTGCACTGTCTTGATTGTCGTAGCTTTTGAATCACTTATGTCCTCTTACCAGCTGGTTTGGGCTGTTACCAGATATATAAGCCTAAGAGTCCATTCACTATTCTTGAGAAGAATAGTGTGTGGTGTAGACTGTCACCTATTCAGTTAGAGGAGTAGTGGTGATAGTTGTGTGCACCAGATTCTAGTAGCAGCAGGGGCTCCCACTCTGGAGGGGGGCAGGATGCTGACAGGCTTCCCCCAAGTGCCAGTGAGGTAGGTGTGTCTGTATTCCTAAAGCACTTTGGTGGGTGGCTCTGCCGCTGTACCTTAGGCCCCCAATGCATATACCTCTACAGATTGGTAGGTGTCACTATCCTCAGACCCCTGTGGCAGGAGGCTAGGTGGTTTGGGTGGAGCTTTAGCCCTCAGTTCCCCACTGTGGGTCAGTGAGGGCTCTGTTTAATAGGTAGATATATCAGACCTGGAGAACTTGTCTTTCCAGTAATCTGCGAAAACAAGTACAGTCAGATCACTATCAGAATTGCCTTTGCATTATAATAGCCACCTTGTTTCCTGTAGGGATGAAAGCCCAAGAGTGTGGATCTCATATGCTTGGCTGGAGCTGGTTCTGTACCTTTATTCCAATTTCGGGAAGTCAGAGAAGGATTTTTGGTCCCTGCGTTTTTTGTAGCTGCTTCTCTCAGGCCAGGAGAATGGGTTAGGAAAAGACAAAACAAAAACAAACTGCAGAGCACTTCACTCTCTGGCCCAGGAAATTCCAATGTTAATGAAGCCGCCTGGGAAGGGATATGAGGGATCAGATAGATCGGAGAGAGTAGCACCCAGGGATATAGACAAAGTTAATTATCTTGCTTGGTGATGACTGTTTTATCTGAGATTCTGGAGGGGTGTGTAGCCTGTGTGTGTGAGAATGCCCCTGAGGGTCAGGCCCGCGTCCTGTGCTTGTGCTGTCTCAGAATCCGTGGTCATTTCCTCCACTCCCTGTCCAAAGCCCAGCACCAAGGTTCCCTGGCTGAGACGCCTCACTCCAGGCTCCAAAACCAGTCACTGCCTCCCGGTGACTTCTCCTGTCAGCTGCATTGCTGTGCTGCCTGCCTGCACTGGCTTGGCTTCCCCGCAGGTCACTTCATGGGGCTAGGGCTTCCTCCCGTGTTTGCGCTGTCTCAGGATGCCGTGCTCAGCTCCCCTGCACCCAGTCCAAAGCCCGGCGCCATGTTTTTCTGACTGGGACGCTGGCTCCAGGCTCCGAAAACAGTCGCTGCTTCCCCGTGGTTGCTTGCTCTCTCATTAGCCACATTAGTGTGCAGCCTGCTTGCGCTGGCTGAGTGCCTACGGGTGTTACCCCAGGGGGTAGGGGTTAGGGCTGTGTCCCGTGCCTGCCCCATCTCAGCAAGCCACAATCAGCCCCGCCACTTGGCACCAGGGAACCGTGAGGGCTCCAGGCTGTGGTGCTGGTCGCTAGCTTCAGAGGCAGTTGCTGCTTCAGGACACAGCTTTTTGCTCACCTGTCACTCAGGTCAACTCTTTAGATCTGTGTTTGATGGTCAGGGTTCATAGATTGTCATGTATGTGATCGAATCACTTTTTTTTCCGAGTCTTTGTTGCAAGAGGGATCTGAGGTAGCTTCTACCTAGTCAGCCATCTTGGCCCCGCCCTGAGTACAACTTATTTTTATTTGTGTGTGGTCAAATTGGGCCTTATGGTCCTATCTGAATCTAGTTATTTTTATGAAAATGAACAATCCCTTGATACATTTGCTGCTCTTATCAAGACAAGATCTAAACCATAGAAAAGTTAACCCTATATCTTGGTGAGGTTAAGTCTTAGGAGATGTAACGTTTATTTGGATTCAAATTTTGTTTCAATTGCATACCATTGTCTTGCTTCTTAAAGTGATTATGTTCATAAATATTCACATTTCATTTTTTTTATATTACCATATTCAACATGTGTGTTTAACACATCTATTAAACACTAAGTCCTCCTTCAGTGCTATGAGATACAAAAAAAGTAAAAATACTGATTTCTGTCCTTTGTGCAAGTTCTACTCTGTCCTATAGGGTCGCTATGAGTCAGAGTCGACTCGACGGCACTGGATTGGTTTCTGGGTACAAGCACCCATTATTCTCAGAAACAATACGAACATGACAAGTTGAGCTGCAAAAACAGCTACCACAGTGAACCCGGTGTCACAAGGAGACTGGGCTTGGATTTGCCACAACACCTACTTAGCTCTATAATCTTGGGGACATCACTTTTTTTCCTTTGTTTAAAAGAAAAGAAAAAAGGTAATAGCAGTAAACCTCTTAGGCTTTTATGGAAATAACATAAATGAACAAACTAAGAGTCCTCAGCAATGCCTGTCATGTGGATGTTTAATAAATATCAGTTTTCTTTGTATAAGCAGCTTAATGCAGTGTCCTCTGAAATAAAGAATAAGCAAATGTCAGTGCTAAAAGTTAAAACGTTAATGAGTGTGTGACCTCTTCTGGTATATTTTACATCCTAATATTTATATTAATAAATGGAAGTTCCTTACAAGTCACCATAAATATGAATACAGTTTTATGAGTTCTTAAATTCATACCTTACATGTAATTGTCACTAAACATATTATGCTACGTGTTGTATATCTATGCATTTCAATTTATGAAACATGATTGGAAACTTCTGTTAAAATAATTCATAGAATCTGGAAAAAAATTGAAAATGGAATATTTGATCCAAATATATATTTAAAAAAACTGCAAAATAAAGAAATAAAAGAATTCCCAAAGTATCATCTTTATCCCTTTTAAAAAACTTAGATATTATGAAAAGCCTTCTTAGAGTTCTAAAATGACTATTGGGGAAAAAAAGACTGATTCATTTATTTCACTCAAGAACAACTTAAAAGGCGTGAACATAAGTAATTAAACAAAATCGTAGAAAGAATATAGATTTAAAAAAAAAACTTTGGTTTTTAAGTGAAGCACAGGTCTTAAGGGTAATATCCTTTATTTTGTGTGCCATTTTGCTATTTTGCTAACAGGTGATCTCAGGAAATAGGCTCAATTCTAGGTTTAAAGAGTGCCTCTTGGCAACAGTCTCAGGGAGTCCTCTGTTCTCTAGTGTTTCAGTTTGCATGTTTTCTTTTTTTTTTAAATAAGAATTTGAGCTCTGCTCAAGTAGAGGATCAGTGAAGTACTGACCTATTCCATCTGAGACTATCTATTGGGACCCCAGTAAGAACGATATAGGTGGCATTAGCTGGGCACCATCTGATTCTTCTGGTCTCAGGGTGAGTTGGGTTGCTGCTTGTGTAGACTTGTTTCTGCCCTGAACTTTTGGTTTCCTTTTTAATGTTATACTCCTGGCAAGTGGAGACCGGTAGTTTTGTCTTAAATGGCCGCTCATAAGCTTTTAAGACCCCAGATTCTATTCTCTTCCCCAGGATGCAGATCATGATTTTTGTGAACTGTTATGTCACTTGGCTGAGTTGTCCCATGAGACTATGGTCCTAATCTTTCAAACCCAGGAAACCACACTGAGAAGTATTTGGTTATGTCTGTGGATTATTCAAATTTGTATTATCAGTGAATGCATATGCCTGCACCCACATACTTGTATTTACACATACAAAAAAATTTTTTTTATAGATACTTCTGGAAATCCTGGTGGCATAGTGGTTAAGAGCTACGTCTGCTAACCAAGAGGTCAGAAGTTCGAATCCATCAGGTGCTCCTTGGAAGCCATATGGGGGAGTTCTCATCTGTCCTATAGGGTTGCTATGAGTCAGAATCGACTCGACGGCAATGGCTTTTTTTGGATAGATACTTCTTTCTGTTCTCACCTGTACCTACCCATATACCAGTATGCCTATGCCCATCCGTATGGTCCCCCTGGACCTATCAGTTTGTCATTCTGTGAGTGCTTGCATGTTGCTGTCATACTGGAAGCTATGCCACCAATATTCAAACACTGGCAGGGTCACCCATGGTGGTCAGATTTCAGCTGAGGTTCCAGACTAAGACAGACTAAGAAGAAGGACCTGGCTGTCTACTTCTCAAAAGAATTAGCAAGTGTAAACCTTATGAATAGCAGCAGAACATCGAATGATATAGGGCTGAAAGATAAGCCCCTTGGCTTGGAAGGCACTCAAAAGATGACTGGGGAAGAGTTGCCTCCTCAAAGTAGAGTCTTCCTTAATGATATAGATAGAGTCAAGCTTTCAGGACCTTCATTTGCTGATGTGACTCTACTCAAAATGAGAAGAAACAGCAGCAAACATCCATTAATAATCAGAACCTGGAATGTATGAAGGATGAATCTAGGAAAATTGGAAATCGTCAGACGTGAAATGGAACACATAGAGATAAATATCCTAGGCATTAGTGAGCTGAAATGGACTGCTGTTGCTCATTTGGAATCAGACAGTCATATGGTCTACTATGCCAGGAATGACAACTTAAAGAGGAACCGCATTGTGTTCATCTTCAAAAAGAATGTTTAAAGATCTATCCTGAAGTACAGTGCTGTCAGGGATAGGATAATATCCATATGCCTGTAAGGAAGACCAGTTAATACAATTATTATTCAGATTTATGTACCAAGACAAAAGATGAAGAAACCGAATTTACCAACTTCTATAGTCTGAAATTGACTGAACATGCAATCAAAATGCATTGATAACTACTGGTGGTTGGAATGTGAAAGTTGGAAACAAAGAAAAAGGGTCGGTAGTTGGAAAATATGGCCTTGGTAACAAAAATGCTGCCAGAGATCAAATGATAGAATTTTGCAAGACCAACAACTTCTTTGTTGAAAATACCCTTTTTCAACAACATAAACAATGACTAAACATGTGGACCTTGCCAGATGGAATACACAGGAATCAAATCAACTACATCTATGGAAAGAGATGATGGAAAAGTTCAATATCATCAGTTAGAATGAGGCCAGGGGCCGACTGTGGAACAGACCATCAATTGCTCATATGCAACTTCAAGAGGAAATTGAACAAAATTAGAACAAGTCTACCAGAGCCAAAGTAAAACCTTGAGTATATCCCATCTGAATTTAGAGACCATCTTGAGAATAGATTTGACATGTTGAACTCTACTGACTGAAGACCTGACAAGTTGTGGAATGACATCAAGGACATCATACATAAAGAAAGGAGGTCATTAAAAAGACAGGAAAGAAAGAAAAGACCAAAATGGATGTCAGAAGAGATCCTGAAACTTGCTCTTTTATGTAAAATAGCTAAAGCAAATGGAAGAAATGATGGAGTAAAATTGCTGAACAGAAGATTTCAAAGGGGGTCACTGGAAGACAAAGTCAAGTGTTATAATGACACGTGCAAAGACCTGGAGATAGAAAACCAAAAGAGAAGAGCATGCTCGACATTTCTCAAATGGAGAGAACTGAAGAAAAAAATCAAACTTCAAGTTGCAATATTGAAGACTTTATGGGGAAAATATTAAAAGATGCAAGAAGCATCAAAAGAAGATGGAAGAAATACAGAGTCACTATACCAAAATGAATTGGTTGATGTTCAACCATTTCACAAGGTAGCAAATGATCAGGAACCAATAGTACTGAAGGAAGAAGTCCAAGCTGCACTGAAGGCATTGGCAAATAACAAGGCTCAAGGAATTGGTGAAATACCAACTGAGAGGTGTCAAAAACAGATACCATGCTGGAAGTGCTCACTGGTCTATACCACAAAATTTGGAGAGAGTTACCTGGCCAACCAACTGGAAGAGATCCATATTAAAGCATATTCCAAAAAAAGGTGACCCAACTGAATGTGAAAATTATTGAACAGTATCACTAATACCACACACAAGTAAAATTTTGCTAAAGATCATTCAAAAGCGGTTGCAGCAGTATGTTGACAGGGAACTGCCAGATGTTTAAGCTGGATTCAGAAGAGGACTGCAAGGAGAGCTATCTCTGCTGATGTCAGATGGATTCTGGTCGAAAGCAGAGAGTACCAGAAAGGTGATTACCTGTGTTTTATTGACTATACAAAGGCATTGGACTCTGTGGATCATAACAAATTCTGGATAACACTGTGGAGAATGGGAATTCCAGAATACTTAATTGTGCTCCTGAGGATCCTGTACATAGATCAAGAGGCAGTTTTTCGAACAGAACAAGGGGATACTGACTGATTTAAATTCAGGAAAGGCATGCTTCAGGGTTGTGTCCTTTACCATACCTATTCAATCTGTACGCTGAGCAAATAATCCGAGAACCTGGAGGATATGAAGAACGTGGCATTAGAACTGGAGGAAGACTCATCAACAACCCGTGTTATGCAGATGGTACAGCCTTGCTTGCTGAAGTTGAAGAAGCTTTGAAGCACTTACTGCTGAAGATTAAAAAGCACAGCCTTCAGTATGGATTGTACCTCTACAGAAAAAAAACAAAAAATCCTCACAACTGGGCCAATAAGCAATATCATGATAAACAGAGAAAAGATTGAAGTTGTTAAGAATTTCATTTTACTTGGATCCACAATCAACACCCATGGAAGCAGCTTAGTCAAGAAACCAAACAATCCATTGCATTGGGCAAATTTGCTGCAAAAGATCTCTTTTGAGTGTTAAAAAGCAACGATGTCACCTTGAAGACGAAAGTGCGCCTGACCCAAGCCGTGGTGTTTTCAATATCCACATATCCATGGGAAAGCTGGATGATGAATAAGGACGACCAGAAAGGAATTGTTGCCTTTGAATTGTGGTGTCAGTGAAGAATTTTGAATAGATCATGGACTGCCAAAAGAATGAACAAATCTGTCTTGAAAGAAGCGCAACCAGAATGCTCCTTAGAAGCAAGGATGGCGAGACTACATCTCACATATTTTGGACATGTTGTTAGGAGGGATCAGTCCCTGCAGAAGGACATCATGCTTGGTGAACTAGAAGGCCAGTGAAAAAGAGGAAGACTCTGAATTAGATGAATTGACACAGTGGCTGCAACAAAGGGCTGAAGCATATCAAGGATTGTGAAGGTTGTGCAGAACCAGGCAGTGTTTTGTTCTGTTGCACAATGTCGCTACGAGTCAGAATGACTTGAGGGGACCTAATAACAACAGCATCCATATGTACTCAAACACTCATTTTTACTTTGGTTGTGCTGTGCTCACTGCATACACTTCAGGTGCCACTTTTCCCATCACCCAAAATAACAAGTCTATATG
Organism: Elephas maximus indicus; assembly: GCF_024166365.1. Taxonomy (NCBI): domain Eukaryota; kingdom Metazoa; phylum Chordata; class Mammalia; order Proboscidea; family Elephantidae; genus Elephas; species Elephas maximus. The sequence goes on from NC_064833.1 coordinate 91,131,520, forward strand.
ATCTAAAAGGTACTTTACCCTTCCCTCTCCCCTCCGTGGTACTACCAATGAACATTGGTATCTCTCTATATATTTGTTTTGTGATAAAAGATGGATCATTCAATATTTGTCCTTATATGTTTGGCGTATTCCATTTAGCATTATGCCCTCCAGATCTACCTATGTTATAACATGTTCTGTGGGCTCACCTTTGTTCTTTGTGGTTGCACAGTATTCCATTATATGTATGTACCAAATTTTTTTCATCTATTCCAATCCATTCATCTGCCGATGGGCACTTCTCTTGTTCAATTTGTCTCTGAAAACCCTGTGGAGCACATTTCTACTCTGACGTGTATGAGGTCCTCAGATGTTGGAATCTTCTTAAGGACAATTGTGGGTTTTTTTTTCCCCCTTAAGCAGGTCTGGCTCTCCATTGTTATCTATGAGTGTATACACATTATGTTATCTTTCAGGAAGGATTTTCTTCATAAAACTTAAAGATACTTTAATCATCCCATAGGTGTCACATATCACAAAGAGTATATTTGCATTTTCTAAATAACAAGCTGTAAAAATTGATAAGAAGTATATTGATAGAGGACAGTCTAACTGTTTAATCTGTGGCTGAAGGTTAACTCAGGAGCGATTTGGAATAAACTGATTTCTAATTTCTTTGTTGAAAAAGTCACGGGAGCTCAGAATTTTGGAAGAAAATACTCAAAGATGTTTAAACATTCTCCAAATAAAATTTATTTTGACTCTATTGAAACTTTGTATTAACATTAAAATCTGGCACCTTAAACATAAAATTCAGAGGAGATTTTGATTTGTGTAATCTCACTATATACATTTCTGACTCTTTTTTTTTTTTTTTTTAAATTTTTTTTATTGTACTTCAGATGAAGGTTTCCAGAATAAACTAGTTTCTCGTCAAACAGTACACACATTGTTCTATGACATTGGTTAACAACCCCAGGACATGTCAATACTCTTCCTTCTCAAACTTGGGTTCCTGAGTACCAGCTTTCCTGTTTTCTCCTACCTCTTAAAAAAAAAACCCTTTTTTTTTTTCTTTGTCCCTTTTTTATTTTTTCTTAGTCCCTGCCCCTGGGCTAGTGTGTCACTTTAGTATCATTTTGTTTTATGGACCTGTCCAATCTCTGGCTAAAGAGTGAACCAATAGAGAATATTTTTTTTTTTTTTATAATAACTTTTATTAAGCTTCAAGTGAACATTTACAAATCCAATCAGTCTGTCACATATAAGTTTACATACATCTCACTCCCTACTCCCACTTACTCTCCCCGTCTTGAGTCAGCCCTTTCAGTCTCTCCTTTCTTGACAATTTTGCCGGCTTCCCTCTCTCTCTATCCTCCCATCCCCCCTCCAGACAAGAGTTGCCAACACAATCTCAAGTGTACACCTGATATAATTAGCTCACTCTTCATCAGCGTCTCTCTCCCACCCGCTGACCAGTCCCTTTCATGTCTGATGAGTTGTCTTCAGGGATGGTTCCTGTCCTGTGTCAACAGAAGGTCTGGAGAGCATGACCGCCGGGATTCCTCCAGTCTCAGTCAGACCATTAAGTTTGGTCTTCTTATGAGAATTTGGGGTCTGCATCCCACTGCTCTCCTGCTCCCTCAGGGGTCCTCTGCTGAGCTCCCTGTCAGGGCAGTCATCGATTGTGGCCGGGCACCAACTAGTTCTTCTGGTCTCAGGATGATGTAGGTCTCTGGTTCATGTGGCCCTTTCTGTCTCTTGGGCTCTTAGTTGTCATGTGGGCTTGGTGTTCTTCATTTTCCTTTGCTCCAGGTGGGTTGAGACCAATTGCTGCATCTTAGATGGCTGCTTGTTAGCATTTAAGACCCAGACGCCACATTTCAAAGTGGGATGCAGAATGATTTCATAATAGAATTATTTTGCCAATTGACTTAGAAGTCCCCGCAAACCATGTTCCCCAGACCCCCGCGCTTGCTCCGCTGAGCTTTGAAGCATTCATTTTATCCCGGAAACTTCTTTGCTTTTGGTCCAGTCCAATTGAGCTGACCTTCCATGTATTGAGTGTTGTCTTTCCCTTCACCTAAAGCAGTTCTTATCTACTGATTAATCAATAAAAAAACCCTCTCCCACCCTCCCTCCCTCCCCCCCTCGTAACCACAAAAGTATGTGTTCTTCTCAGGTTTACTATTTCTCAAGATCTTATAATAGTGGTCTTATACAGTATTTGTCCTTTTGCCTCTGACTCATTTCGCTCAGCATAATGCCTTCCAGGTTCCTCCATGTTATGAAATGTTTCAGAGATTCGTCACTGTTCTTTATCGATGCGTAGTATTCCATTGTGTGAATATACCACAATTTATTTACCCATTCATCCGTTGATGGACACCTTGGTTGCTTCCAACTTTTTGCTATTGTAAACAGAGCTGCAATAAACATGGGTGTGCATATATCTGTTTGTGTGAAGGCTCTTGTTTCTCTAGGGTGTATTCCGAGGAGTGGGATTTCTGGGTTGTATGGTAGTTCTATTTCTAACTGTTTAAGATAACGCCAGATAGATTTCCAAAGTGGTTGTACCATTTTACATTCCCACCAGCAGTGTATGAGAGTTCCAATCTCTCCGCAGCCTCTCCAACATTTATTATTTTGTGTTTTTTGGATTAATGCCAGCCTTGCTGGTGTGAGATGGAATCTCATCGTAGTTTTAATTTGCATTTCTCTAATGGCTAATGATCGAGAGCATTTTCTCATGTATCTGTTGGCTGCCTGAATATCTTCTTTAGAGAAATGTGTGTTCATATCCTTTGCCCACTTCTTGATTGGGTTGTTTGTCTTTTTGTGGTTGAGTTTTGACAGAATCATGTAGATTTTAGAGATCAGGCGCTGGTCGGAGATGTCATAGCTGAAAATTCTTTCCCAATCTGTAGGTGGTCTTTTTACTCTTTTGGTGAAGTCTTTAGATGAGCATAGGTGTTTGATTTTTAGGAGCTCCCAGTTATCGGGTTTCTCTTCATCATTTTTGGTAATGTTTTGTATTCTGTTTATACCTTGTATTAGGGCTCCTAGGGTTCTCCCAATTTTTTCTTCCATGATCTTTATCGTTTTAGTCTTTATGTTTAGGTCTTTGATCCACTTGGAGTTAGTTTTTGTGCATGGTGTGAGGTATGGGTCCTGTTTCATTTTTTTGCAAATGGATATCCAGTTATGCCAGCACCATTTGTTAAAAAGGCTGTCTTTTCCCCAGTTAATTGACACTGGTCCTTTGTCAAATATCAGCTGCTCATACGTGGATGGATCTATGTCTGGGTTCTCAATTCTGTTCCATTGGTCTATGTGTCTGTTGTTGTACCAATACCAGGCTGTTTTGACTACTGTGGCTGTATAATAGGTTCTGAAGTCAGGTAAGGTGAGGCCTCCCACTTTCTTCTTCTTTTTCAGTAGTGCTTTGCTTATCCGGGGCTTCTTTCCCTTCCATATGAAATTGGTGATTTGTTTCTCTATCCCCTTAAAATATGACATTGGAATTTGGATCGGAAGTGCGTTAAATGTATAGATGGCTTTTGGTAGAATAGACATTTTTACTATGTTAAGTCTTCCTATCCATGAGCAAGGTATGTTTTTCCACTTAAGTATGTCCTTTTGAATTTCTTGTAGTAGAGCTTTGTAGTTTTCTTTGTATAGGTCTTTTACATCCTTGGTAAGATTTATTCCTAAGTATCTTATCTTCTTGGGGGCTACCGTGAATGGTATTGATTTGGTTATTTCCTCTTCGGTGTTCTTTTTGTTGATGTAGAGGAATCCAAGTGATTTTTGTATGTTTATTTTATAACCTGAGACTCTGCCAAACTCTTCTATTAGTTTCAGTAGTTTTCTGGAGGATTCCTTAGGGTTTTCTGTGTATATAATCATGTCATCTGCAAATAGTGATAACTTTACTTCTTCCTTGCCAATCCGGATACCTTTTATTTCTTTGTCTAGCCTGATTGCCCTGGCTAAGACTTCCAACACGATGTTGAATAAGAGCGGTGATAAAGGGCATCCTTGTCTGGTTCCCGTTCTCAAGGGAAATGCTTTCAGGTTCTCTCCATTTAGAGTGATATTGGCTGTTGGCTTTGCATAGATGCCCTTTATTATGTTGAGGAATTTTCCTTCAATTCCTATTTTGGTAAGAGTTTTTATCATAAATGGGTGTTGGACTTTGTCAAATGCCTTTTCTGCATCAATTGATAAGATCATGTGGTTTTTGTCTTTTGTTTTATTTATGTGATGGATTACATTAAGGGTTTTTCTGATATTAAACCAGCCTTGCATACCTGGTATAAATCCCACTTGATCAGGGTGAATTATTTTTTTGATGTGTTGTTGGATTCTATTGGCTAGAATTTTGTTGAGGATTTTTGCATCAATGTTCATGAGGGATATAGGTCTATAATTTTCTTTTTTTGTAATGTCTTTACCTGGTTTTGGTATCAGGGAGATGGTGGCTTCATAGAATGAGTTGGGTAGTATTCCGTCATTTTCTATGCTTTGGAATACCTTTAGTAGTAGTGGTGTTAACTCTTCTCTGAAAATTTGGTAGAACTCTGCAGTGAAGCCGTCCGGGCCAGGACTTTTTTTTGTTGGGAGTTTTTTGATTACCGTTTCAATCTCTTTTTTTGTTATGGGTCTATTTAGTTGTTCTGCTTCTGAATGTGTTAGTTTAGGTAGGTAGTGTTTTTCAAGGAATTCATCCATTTCTTCTAGGTTTTCAAATTTGTTAGAGTACAATTTTTCATAATAATCTGAAATGATTCTTTTAATTTCATTTGGTTCTGTTGTGATGTGGTCCTTCTCATTTCTTATTCGGGTTATTTGTTTCCTTTCCTGTATTTCTTTAGTCAGTCTAGCCAATGGTTTATCAATTTTGTTAATTTTTTCAAAGAACCAGCTTTTGGCTTTGTTAATTCTTTCAATTGTTTTTCTGTTCTCTAATTCATTTAGTTCAGCTCTAATTTTTATTATTTGTTTTCTTCTGGTGCCTGATGGATTCTTTTGTTGCTCACTTTCTATTTGTTCAAGTTGTAGGGACAGTTCTCTGATTTTGGCTCTTTCTTCTTTTTGTATGTGTGCATTTATTGATATAAATTGACCTCTGAGCACTGCTTTTGCTGTGTCCCAGAGGTTTTGATAGGAAGTATTTTCATTCTCGTTGCTTTCTATGAATTTCCTTATTCCCTCCTTGATGTCTTCTATAACCCAGTCTTTTTTCAGGAGGGTATTGTTCATTTTCCAAGTATTTGATTTCTTTTCCCTCGTTCTTCTGTTATTGATCTCTAGTTTTATTGCCTTGTGGTCTGAGAAGATGCTTTGTAATATTTCGATGTTTTGGACTCTGCAAAGGTTTGTTTTATGACCTAATATGTGGTCTATTCTAGAGAATGTTCCATGTGCACTAGAAAAAAAAGTATATTTTGCAGCAGTTGGGTGGAGAGTTCTGTATAAGTCAATGAGGTCAAGTTGGTTGATTGTTGTAATTAGATCTTCCGTGTCTCTGTTGAGCTTCTTACTGGATGTCCTGTCCTTCTCCGAAAGGGGTGTGTTGAAGTCTCCTACTATAATTGTGGAGGTATCTATCTCGCTTTTCAGTTCTGTTAAAATTTGATTTATATATCTTGCAGCCCTGTCATTGGGTGCGTAAATATTTAATATGGTTATGTCTTCCTGATCAATTGTCCCTTTTATCATTATATAGTGTCCTTCTTTATCCTTTGTGGTGGATTTAAGTCTAAAGTCTATTTTGTCAGAAATTAATATTGCTACTCCTCTTCTTTTTTGCTTATTGTTTGCTTGATATACTTTTTTCCATCCTTTGAGTTTTAGTTTGTTTGTGTCTCTAAGTCTAAGGTGTGTCTCTTGTAGGCAGCATATAGATGGATCGTGTTTCTTTATCCAGTCTGTGACTCTCTGTCTCTTTATTGGTGCATTTAGTCCATTTACATTCAGGGTAATTATAGATAAATAAGTTTTTAGTGCTGTCATTTTGATGCCTTTTTATGTGTGTTGTTGACAATTTCATTTTTCCACATACTTTTTTGTGCTGAGGCGTTTTTCTTAGTAAATTGTGAGATCCTCACTTTCATAGTGTTTGACTTTATGTTAGTTGAGTCGTTACGTTTTTCTTGGTTTTTGTCTTGAGTTATAGAGTTGTTATACCTTTTTGTGGTTACCTCATTATATACCCCTATTTTTCTAAGTAAAAACCTAACTTGTATTGTTCTATATCGCCTTGTATCACTCTCCATATGGCAGTTCAATGCCTCCTGTATTTAGTCCCTCTTTTTGATTATTGTGATCTTTTACCTATTGACTTCCATGATTCCCTGTTATGTGTATTTTTTTTTTAATTAATCTTAATTTGTTTGTTTTTGTGATTTCCCTATTTGAGTTGATATCAGGACGTTCTGTTTTGTGACCTTGTGTTGTGCTGATATCTGATATTATTGGTTCTCTGACCAAACAATATCCTTTAGTATTTCTTGTAGCTTTGGTTTGGTTTTTGCAAATTCTCTAAACTTGTGTTTGTCTGTAAATATCTTAATTTCGCCTTCATATTTCAGAGAGAGTTTTGCTGGATATATGATCCTTGGTTGGCAGTTTTTCTCCTTCAGTGTTCTGTATATGTCGTCCCATTCCCTTCTTGCCTGCATGGTTTCTGCTGAGTAGTCAGAACATATTCTTATTGATTCTCCCTTGAAGGAAACCTTTCTTTTCTCCCTGGCTGCTTTTAAAATTTTCTGTTTATCTTTGGTTTTGGTGAGTTTGATGATAATATGTCTTGGTGTTTTTCTTTTTGGATCATTCTTAAATGGGGTTCGATGAGCATCTTGGATAGATATCCTTTCGTCTTTCATGATGTCAGGGAAGTTTTCTGTCAGAAGTTCTTCAACTATTTTCTCTGTGTTTTCTGTCCCCCCTCCCTGTTCTGGGACTCCAATCACCCGCAGGTTATCCTTCTTGATAGAGTCCCACATAATTCTTAGGGTTTCTTCATTTTTTTTAATTCTTTTATCTGATTTTTTTTCAGCTATGTTGGTGTTGATTCCCTGGTCCTCCAGATGTCCCAGTCTGCATTCTAATTGCTCGAGTCTGCTCCTCTGACTTCCTAGTGTGTTGTCTAATTCTGTTATTTTATTGTTAATCTTTTGGATTTCTACATGTTGTCTCTCTATGGATTCTTGCAACTTATTAATTTTTCCAGTATGTTCTTGAATAATCTTTTTGAGTTCTTCAACAGTTTTATCAGTGTGTTCCTTGGCTTTTTCTGCAGATATCCTAATTTCATTTGTGATATCATTAAGCATTCTGTAAATTAGTTTTTTATATTCTGTATCTGATAATTCCAAAATTGTATCTTCATTTGGGAAAGATTTTGATTCTTTTGTTTGGGGAGTTGGAGAAGCTGTCACGGTCTGCTTCTTTAAGTGGTTTGATATGGATTGTTGTCTCCGAGCCATCACTGGGAAAGTAGTTTTTCCAGAAAATCCGCTAAAAAAAAACTGCAGTCAGATCCCTATCAGAGTTCTCCCTCTGGCTCAGGCTATTCAGATGTTAATGAAGCCGCCTGGGGAGGGTGGGGGAGGGAACAGAGAGATAGGAGAGTAGCACCTCAGAATATAGCCAGAGTTGCTTGTCTTGCTTGGAAAGACTATTATATCTGAGATTCCCGCGGGCGCGTCGCCTATGTGTGCTGTCTGTGTGGAGATTGCCCCCGGGGGGTCTGGCCCGCTGGAGTCACGGTCAGATCCTCCGCTTCCAGCCCCACGCCCAGCGTCAAGGCTCCCCTACTGGGACGGTGCACTCTCGACTCCAAAATCAGTCGGTGCCTCCCGGGGACTTCTCGTCCCTCCAGCCGCGTGGCCGTGCCGCCCCCGTGAACCAGGTGGGCCCCCTCCCGGGGTTAGTTCAGATTGGTGGAGTAGCTCCCCGTGCTTGTGCCGCGACCGAGTGTCCCGGCTGGAACGCTGTTCTCCCCGCTCCAATACCAGTCGCTGCCTCCCGGGGACTTCTCCTACCGGCTGCGTCCCACGCCGCCCGCGCGACCCGGATGGTCACCTTCCCGGGGTTAGTTCAGGGGGTGGAGCAACTCTCCGTGTTTATGGCGTACCTGCGTGCAGTCCAAATCCCTGTGGGACGGTTCCCCGGCTCGGATGCTGCTCTTTCTGCTCCAAGATCAGTCACTGCCTCCCGGGGACTTCTCCTAACGGCTGCGTCCCACGCCGCCCGTGGAACCGGCTAGTCCCCCTCCCGGGGTTAGTTCAGGGGGGTGGAGCAGGTCTCTGTGCTTGTGCCGTACCTGACTGGTATGCTGGCTCCAGGCTCTGGAAACAATCGCTGCTTCCCCGTATTACTTCGTTCTCCGTCTCTAAATCTGTGTTTGTTGTTCAGGGTTCGTAGATTGTTATGTATGTGATCGATTCACTTGTTTTTCCGTGTCTTTGTTGTAAGAGGGATCCGAGGTAGCGTCTGCCTAGTCCGCCATCTTGGCTCCGCCTCCACATTTCTGACTCTTAATTATTTTTCCATTTTAGTAAATTAAAATCCACATAAATCAATAGTTTTATTACTTAAATATAACAGTTACTAAGTTCATACTCTAAGGCAGGTCTTAAAAACTGCTTTAAATATATTATTTTAATTAATTAACGCAGCAAAGTATGAGGCTATTATTATTATTTATTCTTTTCTTTGGTGAGGAATTAAACCTTACTTTGTGTTAGATGTGCTCCACCAGAGAGGAAGGTTTAGAGATCTACTATAACTAAGAAAGTCCTGAATTTCTTCTCCAAATCTGCAACATTTTCCTTTTGATCCTTGGCTTGTGTATTTTTACTGTATAATTTCAAATATTTCTTTAACTTCCACTTTTAAGTCACTCAGTGATTAAAAAAAAAAAATCCTCTTTTTCAACTCATCTTCTGAATAACAGAGTTTGAAAATTATGTAGCTTTCTTTTTATTTATCCCTGGCCTTTTGAATGTTGTACTTAAATGCAGTGTTGTTATTTTTTAGTTCAAAACATCTTTGGTCTCTTCTAGCAGCTCTATTTTAGTAGAAACCATTTTGTTTCATTTTCTTCTCTCTGTTGTTGTTGTTGTTCTTGTTGGGTGCCATTGAGTCAGTTCCGACTCATAGCAGCTCTGTGCACAACAGAACAAAACACTGCCTGGTCTTCTGCCATCTTCACAATAGTTGCCATGCTTGAGACCATTGTTGCTGCCACTGTGTCAGCCCATCTCGTTAAGCATCTTCCTCTTTTTCAGTGACCCCCTACTTAACAAGCATGATATTCTTCTCCAGGGACTGATCCTTCCTGACAACATGTGCCAAGTATGTAAGATTCAGTCTCGCCATCCTTGCTTCTAAGGGGCATTCTGGTTGTACTTCCAAGACAGATTTGTTCGTTCTTTTGGCATTCCGTGGTGTATTCCATATTCTTTGCCAACATTACAATTCAAAGGTGTCAATTCTTCTTCGGTCTTCCTTATTCAGTGTCCAGTTTTCACATGCATGTGAGGCGATTGAAAACGCCATGGCTTGGGTCAGGTGCACCTTAGTCCTTGAGGTGACATCTTTGCTTTTTAACACTTTAAAGAGATCTCTTGCAGCCAATTTGCCCTATGTGATGTATTTTTTGATTTCTTGACTGCTGCTTCCAAGGGAGTTGATTGTGGATTCAAGTAAAATGGAAATCCTTGACAGCCTCAATCTTTTCTCCCTTAATCATGATGTTGCTTATTGGTCCAGTCGTGAGGATTTTTGCTTTCTTTATGTCGAGGTATAACCCATACTGAAGGCTGTGGTTTTTGATCTTCATCAGTAACTGCTTCAAGTCCTCTTCACTTTCAGCAAGCAAGGTTGTGTCATCTGCATAACACAGGTTGTTGATGAGTCTTTCTCCAATCCTGTGCCTCGTTCTTCTTCATATAGTCCAGCTTCTCGGATTATTTGCTCAGCATACAGATTGAATAGGTATGGTGAAAGAATACAATCCTCACATACACCTTTCCTGACTTTAAACCATGCAGTATCCCCTTGGTCTGTTCGAATAACTGCCTCTTGATCCCTGTACAGATTCCTCATGAGCACAATTAAGTGTTCCGAAATTCCCACTCTCCACAAAGTTATGCATAATTTGTTATTATCCACACAGTTGAATGCCTTTGCGTAGTCAGTTAAACACAGGTAAACATCTTTCTGTCTCTGCTTTCAGCCAGGATCCATCTGACATCAGAAATGATATCCTTGGTTCAGGAGTGATATCCTTGGTTCCAAGTCCTCTTATAAATCCAGCCTAAACTTCTGGCAGTTCCCTGTAAATATACTGCTTCAGCAACTTATGAATGATCTTCAGGAAAATTTTGATTACTTGTGATATTGATGATATTGTTTGATAATTTTCGCATTTGGTTGGATAATCTTTCTTTGGAATAGGCATAAATATGGATCTCTCAGTAAGTTGGCCAGGTAGCTGTCTTCCAATTTCTTGGCATAGATGAGTGAGCGCTTGCAGTGGGTTTGTTGAAACATCTCAGTTGGTATTCCATCAATTCTCAGAGCCCTTTTTTTTTTTTTTTGCTAACGCTTTCAGTGCAGCTTGGACTTCTTCCTTCAGTACCATCAGTTCCTGATCACATTTTACCTCCTGAAATGGTTGAACGTCAACCAATACTTTTTGGTATGATGACTCTGTGTATTCCTTCCACTTTCTTTTGATGCTTCTTGCGTCATTGAATATCTTCCCCATAGCATCCTTCAGTATTGCAACTCAAGGCTTGAATTTTTTATTCAGTTCTTTCAGATTGAGAAATGCTGAGCATGTTCTTCTCTTTCAGTTTTCTATCTCCAGGTCTTTGCACGTGTCATTATAATACTTTACTTTGTCTTCTTGAGCCACCGTTTGAAATTTTCTGTTCAGCTCTTTAACGTCATCATTTTTTCCTTTTGCTTTAGCTACTCGACGTTTAAGAGCAAGTTTCAGAGTGTCTTCTGACATCTGTTTAGGTCTTTTCTTTCCTGTCTTTTTAATGACCTCTTGCTTTCTTCATGTGTGATGTCATTGATGTCATTTCACAACTCCCCTGGTCTTCGATCATTAGTGTTCAATGTTTCAAATCTATTCTTGAGATGGTCTCTAAATTCAGGTGGGATTACTCAAGATCGTGGACTTGTTCTAATTTTCTTCAGTTTCAACTTGAACTTGCATATGAGTAATTGATGGTCTGATCTGCAGTCCGTCTCTGGCCTTGTTCTGACTGATGATATTGAGCTTTTCCATCATCTCTTTCCACAGATGTAGTAGATTTGATTCCTGTGTATTTCATCTGGTGTAGTCCATATGTATAGTCGCTGTTTATCTTGATGAAAAAAGGTTTTTGCAATGAAGAAGTCATTGGTCTTGCAAAATACAATCGTGCGATCTCCAACATCATTTCTATCACCAAGGCCGTATTTTCCAACTACTGATCTTTCTTCTTTGTTTCCAAGTTTCACTTCCCAATCACCAGTAATTATCAGTGCATCCTGATGGCATATTTGATCAATTTCAGACTGCGGAAGTTGGTAAAAATCTTTAATTTTGTCACCTTTGGCCTTAGGAGTTGGCACATATATTTGAATAATAGTCCTATTAACTGGTCTTCCTTTTGAGCATATAGATATTATCCTATCTCTGACAGCATTGTACATCAGGGTAGATCTTGAAATGTTCTTTTTGGTGATAAATTCAAAGTCATTCCTCTTTAAGTTTTCATTCCTGGCATAGTAGACCATAGGATTGTCCAATTCAAAATGACCAATACCAGTCCATTTCAGCTCACTAATGCCTAGGATATAGATCTTTATGTGTTCCATTTCATTTGTGATGATTTCCAATTTTCCTAGGTTCATAATTTATGCTTTCCATGTTTGGATTACTAATGTATGTTTGCAGATGTTTCTTCTCATTTTGAGTAGAGCCACATCAGCAGATGATGGTCCCGAAAGCTTGACTTCATCCACATCATTGAGGGTGACTCTACTTTGAGGAGGGCAGCTCTTCCCTACTCGTTTTTTGAGTGCCTTCCAACCTAAGGGGCTCATCTTCTGGCACTATACATATATCAGACAATGTTTGGCTGCTATTCATAAGGTTTTCACTGGATAATTCTTTTCAGAAGTAGACTGCCAGGTCCTTCTTCTTAGTCTGTCTTAGTCTGAAACCTCAGCTGAAACCTGTCCACCATGGGTGACCCTGCTGGTACCTGAATACTGGTGGCATAGCTCCCAGCATCACAGCAACACACAAGCCCCCACAGTATGACAATCTGACAGACCTGGGGGGGGGGTTCCTTTCTATAGATGCTTATTATTCTTTGTTTACTGATGACTAACACTTACGATTCAGTTCTTGCTATTGGTAAAAGCAATGAACGTGATGGAGTGTAGCATCTCTGGAACTGTGGGCCAGAAAATTGTCAGCCTTGTTGAGGCACCAAGAAGAAGGCTTCTTTCCCCAGTTACCTTAGCTACAAATTCTGTAGCTCTCCTAGTCTCAGGGATGGAGAACTCCAGTCCAGACTTTCATTTTGCCTACGAGGTCCTCCAGGTCTCTGCCACCTTTCCCTTAGGGGTTCAAATGCTGGAACCCTAAGTGCACTGGCCCTCACCCATTGACTGTCATCTGCTAATCCCAATGCTTTCTCAGGCCAACAGGAGAACTTCTGGGGCTCATTAGTCTTCCAGACACCATTAGTGCTTGATCCACACTGGCTCCATCTAGAATGGTTCTAGAAGCCACTCTTCTCAGGACAGGGGTGGGCAGTGGGTATGTGGTTTGTGAGAAGGCTAGTTGAAATGTTGAGCGTCAGAGTATTGCTAATGAAATCACCTGAAATGGCAAAACCCAATTATATGGACATACACAAAGAGTCAATGTCATCGTCATCTTGGGAAAAAAGACACTGGCAAATGACTACATTTACACACAAAAAAGAACAGTTCCCACATTACTAGTAAATCAAGAATGGGGACTCAATCCTTAGGTGCTGGTCTAAATGAAGGGTTCTTATGCTTGTCTATAATGTCCTGACCTTGTAAGGAGAAGATTGCTCTCTCTTCCTTTTCTTATGGGAATTGCCCCAAACTCCACAACCAATAGCCACATGTAACTCTCTTCATGAGATCTTGTTATTGTGTTATCTTTAATTGCATGTATCCATATGAAAATATTTGTGGCAAACATTACTAATTTTTGCCCACATTCAGCTTTTCATAAGAAAGGACATGGCATGATAGATAGACTCATTGGGTGTCTCTGATTTCCGTATTTTTTAATTCTGATAAATGGAAGATCTAAGTTCCGTGTGCTCACAGTAGCTTGTATTGCCATACTTCCAAAAGAATGAGGTAGTACTTGTTGACACACATTTCTGTGTTAATTGAGCTGTTCTATTAATGTCTTTATAGATGTGATTAATACTGATTGAAATTGTCAAGCTACATTTCAGCTACTATTGAAATATTTTAACCTTAAGGGAAAGTTCAAAGGGCAACTAGTTTCATTGGGTCCTATTAGACTATTCCTGTCTAGGTAAAATCTTAAATGTTATTTGCTTAACTTCTATCAAAACTTAAGTTATGTACGTTACCATCTCAAATATTCCTTGATCGTAATTGATAAAACAAAAGAATTTATCTCTAGTTTTAAATATAATTGTACAAATTTTGAGCAGATGCTATTGGAATTTCACATTGTAAGTTTACTGATTCATCTAGCAGTGTTTGCACTGTTTAAGTGTTTAGACCACTTTTTCTTTTCTTTATAAATAGAATCAAGAATCTGGAAACTGTGCTTAATTTTTGCCAATCAAGTAGAAGGCAGATTATCAAAATTTTGATATTATTTCAGGAAGAGGGCATATTTTGCTTTCTCCACATGATAAATTTGATCACATATTAAATGTCTGGGCTTTCAGTTCTTGCTTTCTCTGTGCAATGTGGGTTATACCCGGTGCTCTCTGGCTCTCTTCCACCCTTCAATCTCAGGGACCTGTGCAGCCCTCCTTGAAGGCCGACCTGGTGAGTCTGGAAAACGTTGTCCCTGTGCTTTGAAACTGTGTTTCTCCACTTCAAGGAGCTCACTTCAAACTTGTTTTTCTCTCTTAAAGATATAAATCTGCTGTCTAGCAAATACCAGAATATTTTTTTGTTCCTTTGTTTTTTCATAAAAACCGTATAATCGTAGGGTTGGTAGAGATTGCTGATGTTCATCTATTCTAACATCTTCATATTTGGAGATAGTGAACTTGAGACCAAGGAAGATTATATCTTTACTTCAATTTCACATAGCTGATTAGTGGTCAAAGTTAGAATAGATATTAGCTTTACCAGTGTCTAATACATTACACTATTATGCTGCAGAAATATTCAAAGATGTAGGCAGTGGTATTTTACCAATGAAAGGGAGGATAAATAATTGCTGGGCTAAGAAACAAAAATAACAATAATCAACATCATTAACTGGATGCTTACTGTATAGCAGGTTTTAAATAAAATATCTAAATGAGTTCTCATAAACCTGTAGAGGCAGGACTAATTAGTCCATTGTACTGCTGATAAGACTGAGGCACAGAGAGGCCTTGCTCCTGTAACCGGGAAGTAGCAGAGCTGTTCTTGGAAAGTGTGGATCTTTAGTACTATTCACTTAATTCCTTGAGGCAATTTTTGACCATAGGGAGGGGCAGGGATGTGTATCAGGAAATATGTTACCTGAAACTGTTGTGTTGTTAGCATAGTTAGAATGAGATTGGTGTCAAGAAGATTTCAGAGTCCAGAAAAAGTTTTCTGCCAGGAATGCTATTTTAGACTTAAATGTCTTCATGACGAGCATTATTTTCTTATAGTAAGCTTTTTACTTTTACTGTGTGTCTTAGTTCATTTACCGTGTGTTGTACACTACACTGTTCCCTGAAAAATAAAACAAAATGCAGGCAGGCCACAGGACTCTTGCCCTCAAAGATCTTCCACTCTACAAGGAAAGACCATAACCAGGTTGTGAGAAGTACCCCAAAGTAGGAAAAAAAATTTTAATGATTTTTATTTTACTTTAAGTGAAAGTTTACAAATCAAGTCAGTCTCTTACACACACAAAAAATACGGAACGCTTCACGAATTTGCATGTCATCCTTGCACAGGGGCCATGCTAATCTTCTCTGTATCTTTCCAATTTTAGTATACGTGCTGCCGAAGCGAGCACCAAAGTAGAAATTTTTTGATGCTCTTGTATTAAATGATGCAAAGGTCTGATGAGAATGTGGAAAACGAAAACGTCTCTATTTTTTTCTTTCTTCTTATTTTTTAAATTGTACTTTAGGTGAAAGTTCACAGCTCAAGTTCATTTCTCATACTGAATTTTATACACATATTGCCACATGACACTAGTTGCAATCCCTACAATGTGACAGAACACTCCCCTTTCCACCCCAGTTCCCTGTGTCTATCCAACCAGCTCCTGTCCCTTCCTGTCTTCTCACCCTGCCTCCAGACAGGACCCGCCTTTTTGGTCTCACGTATCTGCTTGAACTAAGAAGCACACTCTTTTTACCAGTATTATCTTGTTTTATAGTCCAGTCTAATCTTTGTCAGAAGAGTGGTCTTCGGGAATTGTTTGGCTCTGGGCTAACATAGTGTTGGGGGTTATGGCTTCGAAGGTTCCTCCAGTCTCAATCAGACATTAAGTCTGGGCTTTTTACGTGAATTTGAATTCTGTTCCACACTTTTTTCCTGCTCCATCAGGGACTCTCTGTTGTGTTCCCTGTCAGGGCCGTCATTGTTAGTAGCCGGGCACCATCTAGTTCTTCTGGTCTTGGGCTGATGGAGTCTCTGGTTTATGTGGCCTTTTTTCTCTTTAGTTTCGACTTACATTTCTCTAATGGCTACTGGGAAACACTGGTGGTGTAGTGATTAAGAGCTACAGCTGCTAACTTAAAGGCCTGCAGTTCTAATCTACCCGGCTGTCCTTGGAAACCCTATGGGGCAGTTCTGCTCTGTCCTATTGGGTCACTCTGAGTCAGAATTGACTCAACAGCAATGGGTTTGGCTTTTTGGTTTAATGGTTAATGATCGTAAGCATTTCTTCGTGTGTCTGTTAGCTGCCTGAATGTCTTCTTTGGTGAACTGTCTGTTCATATCCTTTGTCCATTTTTTTAATTGGGTTACTTGTCTTTTTGTTGTTGAGGTGTTGCAGTATCTCGTAGATTTTAGGAATTAGACCCTTGTCAGATATGTTGTAGCCAAAAAATTTTTCCCACTCTGTACGTTGGAAAACCTCTCTTCACACTGAGAACGGAAGAGAAAGAGAAGGATGAGTGCTGTACAAAAAGGCAGTGGTGGAGAGGAGGGATCATTTCATGTAGGAGAGAAAACTCACACACAAGTGTGGGATTGGAAGAGGCTGCTGTGGCCTGGAGTTTAGGCATGGAGGGGGCAGCCGCTTGGATGAGTTTGAAGAGATAGGCAGTAGCCAGGTAGGTTTTAAACAAGCAAGACATATAATTGATCTTTTATTGTTGTTTTTTATCACTGGCACATTAATTTGCTGCCACCACAGTGTTCTAGACTACACATAATTGTAGCTTGGACTAGGATTGTGGAACATAGATTTGTACATATTCAGAATTTATCACTGGAGTTGAATATAAAAGACTTGATAGGCTTTATTTGAGAAGTGATAATTAAGAAGGGATTAAGGGGGTCTCCTAGGTCTTTGACTTGACAAACTAGCTGGGTGAATTCAATTTACTGAGTTGGTGATAACTTGGGTAGGAGCACATTCTATGTGATGGGATAGGTGGGAATCAAGACATGTTAATGTATTCTACATGGAGATGCCAATCAGTAGGTGGAGATATGAGTTTGGAGTTCGTAGGAGTCTGAACTGGAGATACACATTTAGAAGTTGTTAGCATCTAGATGGGTTTATACGTATGAGAATGGATGAATTCATCAAGGGAGCCAAGGAGATGGGTGTCTAGGGACAAGCCTGAAGAACTGCAGCCTTTAGAGGTAGGATAGAGCAGAGGAAAATTTAAGGAGATGTGCCCTTCAGGGCCCCAACAGGAATAGATGGCACATCAAACCAGGAGGATTTATCCCCAAAGGGACTAATATAAAGTGTGATCCCCTTCATCTATGAGACATCGGAGAGGAAATGCAGCCTCCTATGCTGCAGCCCAGCTAAGGTGACCTCAGTGAGGAAACCAGAGAAAAATTGACCTCTCCTCACCCCTCACTGCACCCCATTTTCTGTTGTTGCTGCCACTTGGCCCAGTAATCTGTACAGATCAGAGTCCTGATAAGGGTGGGAGAGGTCTAGAAGAGCTAGCGAGATGCCTGTCAAACAGAAAGCAGAATATTTTAAAACAAGAGTATGAAGATAACATTCTCTCTTCTTGCTTACTTATAATGGTATATAAATACAAAAGAAACACAGATGATATCAATTTTGTTATCTCACCAGGGTATGATGAAAATTAAATTACTTTAAGAAAAAGACTTTAGATGCTGGAAATTGCCTTGAAAAACTTAAAGACTTAGAGAGTTATTAGTATTGTTATTGCTGTGGTGAGCTCTCCCATAGAGTGAAGGAAAGCACTGCCTATGTGAGAAAAACAATTCCAATATTGCGGATCCTTAGTACATGTAGTGGAAATCAGAACCCTGCAAAGAATGAGTATTTCAGCACTGTGTAACCTTTTGGTTAGCAGCCAAATGCTTAACCACTGTGTCACCAGGGCCCCAATCATTGCCATAAGTACCATAAATAAAAGCCAAGTTGTAAATTCTGGCATTTAGAGAGAAAAAGGTGATCCAGTTTATATTTTCTTAATTCTGTGTCAATTTTTTAGTAAAACATGGAGTCGAAAGCACAATTTGAGATAATCAGAATATGTGTTTTTCTTTACCCCCACGCATCTGTCAGTTGGTGGTACACAACAACAACAATGTATCTTTACACCATTAGGCATTCTGTCTGTAATTTGTGGCTCTAATAAAACCTGCTGTTTTCTTGCAATTTTACGTAAGAGAATCCCTTAGGTGATTTGGGAAGCCTTCATGAAATATTGAGTTAAAGAATGAGCATCAAAGATTCACATTTATTGTGCTAAGTGAAAAGTTCAGTGTATTTCTAGGGAAAAAAAGGCCAGAATGTTTTCACTGATACATATTTTTATTTCCTCAAAAAAAAAAAAAAAAGACTGAAGACTATTGACTTATTGTTGTTGTTAGTTGCAGTCAAGTCAGTTCCAGCTTATAGCAGAACGAAACACTGCCCAGTCCTGAGCTATCTTCACAACAGTTATTATGCTTGAGCCCATTGTTGCAGCCACTGTGTCAATCTATCTCAGTGAAGTTCTTCCTCTTTTTCACTGACCCTCCATTGCAACGAGTATGCTGCCTTTCTCCAGGGACTAGCCCCTCCTCGTAACCTGTCCAAATTATGTGAGAGGTAGTGTAGCCATTCTTGCTTCTAAAGAGCATTCTGACTGTACTTCTTCCCAGACAGATTTGTTTGTTTTTCTGGCAGTCCACGATATATCCAATGTTCTTCATCAACACCATAATTCAAAGACATCAATTGTTCTTCAGTCTTTCTTATTCATTGTCCACCTTTTGTATGAATATGAGGCCATTCAAAACACCATGGCTTGCATCAGGCTCACTGTAGTCCTTAAAGTAGCATCTTTCCTTTTAACACTTTAAAGAGGTCTTTTGCAGATTTACCCAATGCAATATGTCTTTTGGTTTCTTGACCACTGCTTCCATAGGCATTGATTCTGAATCCAAGTAAAATGAAATCCTTGACAAGTTCAGTCTTTTCTCTGTTTAACATGATGTTGCTTATTGGTCCAGTTGTGAGGATTTTTGTTTTCTTTATGTTGAAGTGTAATCCATACTGACTGGTTTTGTGTTTGATCTTCATCAGTAAGTGCTCCAAGTCCTCTTTCAGCAAGCAAAGTTGTGTCATCTGCATATCACAGGTTGTAAATAAGTCTTTCTCCAATCCTAATGCTGCTTTCTTCTTCATATAGTCCAGCTTCTCAATTTGTTGCTCAGCATACAGATTGAATAAACATGGTAAAAGGATATATCCCTGATGCACACCTTCCCATCCTTCTCCATGTTGTCTTCTTTTGAATCTGGCTTGAATTTCTGGCAGTTCCTTGATGATGTACTGCTACAATTGCCTTTGAATGATCTCCAGCAAAATTTTACTTGTATGATGTTAATGATATTGTTCAACAATTTCCACATTCTGTTGAATCACTTTTCTTTGGAACGGGCACAAATATGGATCTTTTCCAATCGGTTGGCAAGGTATCTATCTTCAGATTTCTCGACATAGACGAAGAAGCACTTCCAGCACTGCATTTGTTTGTTGAAATATCTTAATTAGAATTCCATCAATTCCTGGAGCCTTGTTTTTCCCCAATGCCTTCAGTGAAGCTTGGACTTCTTCCTTCAGTACCATCAGTTTTTGATCATATGTGAACTCCTGAAATGGTTGAACGATGAACAATTCTTTTTGGTACACTGACTGTGTATTCCTTCCATCTTCTTTTGAAGCTTCCTATGTCGTTTAATATGTTCCCCATAGAATCCTTCAATATTGAAACTCAAGGCTTGAATTTTCTCTTCAGTTCTTTCAGCTTTAGAAATGCCAGGCGTGTTATTCCCTTTTGGTTTTCTATCTCCAGGTCTTTGCACATGTCATCATAGTACTTTGTCTTCTCATGCCCCCCCTTTGAAATCTTCTACTCAGCTCTTTTACTTCATCATTCCTTCCTTTTGCTTTAGCTACTGTACATTCAAGAACAAGTTTCAGAGTCTCTTCTGACATCCATTTTGGTCATTTTCTTCTTTCTTTTTTTTAAATAATCTTTCACTTTCTTCCTGTTTGATGTCCTTGATGTCATTCCACAACTCGTCTGGTCTTTGGTCATTAATGTTCAATGAGTCAAATCTATTTGGGTAGGATATACCCAAGGTCATATTTTGGCTCTTGTGGACTTGTTCTAATTTTCTTCAGCTTCAGCTTGAGCTTGCATGTGAGCAATTGATAGTCTGTTCTGCGGTCGACCCTGGCCTTCTTCTGACTATTGAGCTTTTCCATCTTCTCTTTCCACAGATGTAGTCGATTTGATTCCTGTGTAGTACATCTGGCAAGGTTGACATGCATTGTCATCATTTATGTTGTTGAAAAAAGGTATTTGCAATGAAGGAGTTGTTGGTCTTGCAAAATTCTATCATGTGATCTCCAGTGTAGTTTCTGTCTCCAAGGCCATATTTTCCAACTACTGTTTCTTCTTCGTTTCCAACTTTTGCATTCCAATCACTAGTAATTATCAATGCATCTTGATGGCATGTTTGATCAGTTTAAGACTATGGAAGTTGGTAAAAATCTTCAATTTCTTCATCTTTGGCATTAGTGGTTGATACCAAATCTGAATAATAGTTGTATTAACTACTCTTCCTTGTAGGCATATGGATATTATCCCATCACTGACAACATTGAACTTCAGGATAGATCTTGAAATGTCCTTTTTGATGATGAATGCAATGCCATTCCTCTTCAAGGCATCATTCCTGGCATGGTAGACCATATGATTATCCAATACAAAATGGCCAACACCAGTCCATTTCAATTCACTAATACCTGGGGTATCAGTCTTAATGTGTTCCATTTCATTTCTGATAATTTCCAAATATTCCTAGGTTCATACTTCATATATTTCAAGTTCCTGTTTTTATTGGGTGTTTGCAGCTGTTTCTTTTCGTTTTCAGCATGCCTCATCAGCAAATGAAGGTCTTCAAAGCTTTATTCCATCCGTGTCATTAAGGTCGACCCTGCTTTGAGGAGGCAGCTCTTCCCAAGTCGTATTTTGAGTGCCTTCCAACCTGAGGGGCTCATCTTCTGGCACTATATCAGACAATGTTCTACTGCTATTCCTAAGGTTTTCACTGGCTAATTTTTCAGACATAGACAGCTAGGTCCTTCTTACCAGTCTGTCCTAGTCTGGAAGCTGTGCAGAAACCTGTCCATCCTGGATGACCTTGCTGGTATTTGAAATGCCAGTGGCATAGCTTCCACCATCACAGCAAAAAGCAAGCCACCACAGTGAAACAAACTGACAGATGCATGGGTATTGACTTATTAGTATGCAGTATTACTGTACATAATATACATGATTTTATTTTTCTTTCCCAAAGAAGCTAGAAAAGTATACTTTTAGTTATTCAAGGTCCATATATACTAAATGTTTATGTATCCACCACTGTATTAAGCAGCAATGTTTATTAAATTGTCTCTATATTTGACAGTATTATTATTAACTCCAAAATATGAAAAAAATCAAATGTTTTCATCAACATCAGGAGAATTGTGTTTGGCATCATTTTAATAAAGGAATCATCTTTAGTATTCTGTCTCTTAAAAGTTCATAGTCCGTAAATGGCATCATTGAGAATGCTAACAGCCAGAATATTTGGCATATTTCATTTTCCTTTTGGACCTAAAACTTTGTATGATATATTTTAGTGTATGTTCAGTTATCTCTTAAATTTGTTGCAAGTACTGACTAGATGAATAACTTTTTCTCTTTTAGTTAAAAGAATATTTCAACATAAAATAATCTCATTAGAATGTATTCACACAGTAAAATTATATTCTCCTCTAACAACACCCCTCACTCTCCACTGAGTCGTGGTTCAATAGCAGGAGTGTGTAATATTGAGCTTAAAGTATGCACTGTAAGGATGGGTACGGTGAAATGAAGCAGAAAGCCTACTGTGACCCTGAGGACTTTTTACTGCTTCTGCCCATCACCTTCACAGATAGGAGTAAAGCTTTTACAATCACTGATCAAGGGGCAAAGACATACCCATTAGCTTTTCACCACTTCAAGAGGAGAGATAAAAATAAGAAATTAATTCATGTGTTTTACTCCTACCAGGTATTTATTAGGATTCCTTTGATTTTAATGGACTTTCTGCGTAAGAATATTGTTAATTCACAAGAAAGGGCAAATTCCAACTTTGTCATCTGCACTGCTCTTTTCAGTAAATGGATCAAGAAAATCCTTTGTTCAGCATTACTAGGTTCACCTCACGGCCTGCCTGGTTATCTAAGCAAGCTGCCCAGGTAGCATTGTGACATGTCTGGAGCCCCGTAATTCACTATCACTTCATCGTGGGGGTCAGTGCCATTAGGAAATTTCACCCCAGTCTTGCCAGTTGTATGGCCATAAGCTCTGAGACCACAACACAACCTTTACTCCAAGTCTCTTAGCAAATAACTCTAGGGCACATATACGTCATCTCATATTCAGTGCCTTTTTTTTTTTGTCTTCTTCTGATTGACATAAGTCTCTTTTCTATGTCAACTTTTTCTGCTATCCAGATTGATAAATGTTCTCATCACAGAAATATCCCACAGTGTTACATATGTCAGTTGCTATTTATTTTATGAGACACTTGTACAAAAATATCCACATTTGAAGTTCTCATCTGCCTTATTTTATGTTTTTTCAGACAGAAACTGTGCTCATTCTCACATGGACAGTAATTTTAGGTTCAGTAAAAAAACAATTTTAGAATTAGAATAAAACACATCATGCAACTAGTGAGTTGAAAGACCCCTCTGAGAGCCAATTTGTGCAATTCAGGCAAAACCAAAAACAAACAACCCAAGTGGTATTTTGATTGAGTTTTCCGGATTGATAAGAGCTGATCTATCAAAATAACTGTATGTATATCTCCCATTTTATTTTGCTGTTGTGTAAATAGGGGCATGGTGTCAATCATTAACCTGTGTTAAAGAAAATATAGGTGCTAGGGCTCTGTGGCCCTGAAATGAAATGGTCTCTCTAACCTACTGGAGGGTGTGTGGCTCGTGGTAGCACTGGCCAGATTGTCAGCCATATTTGTTCCTGTGATGGATTGAATTGTGTCCCCCGAAAGTATATGTCGAGGTCCTAGTCTCTGATCCTGTGAACATGACCCTTTTTGGAAAGATTTTTCTTCCGTTGTGCTAATGAGGCCATACTGGAATAGGGTGGGTCCTAAACCTAATCCCTTCTGAGTGGCATTTTATTAAAAGAGCAGAATAGATCCAAAACCCACCTTAGACACAGAGAGACAAACACAGGGGAAAGAGATCATGTGAGAAACCTTCCACAAGCCAAGGAATGCTTGGAGCTACCTACAAGGAAGGACCCTCCCCTACAGCTGAAGCCTTCGTTTGGACTTCGGGCTTCCACAACTATGAGAATATAAATTTCTGTTCTTTAAAGCCACACATTTGTGATATCTGTGGTATGGCAGTGCTAGGTAACTAAGACAGTGCCCATACATGCATTTGAAAATGGGACCTCAAGAAGTAAGGTTAAAAAGATCTTAACTTGGACAAAAAAAAAACTAAAAAAACAAGCAATTGTTAATTCACCCTCTTGAAGGTTGCACTATATAGTATAGCTCCAACAAAAATAGAACAGTCACTATCCTATGTCAGAGATCTTCAGCATTAAAGCTGGTGCATCCACGGCCCCGCTTGGCATTACAGGTAGGCTTTATTAGAAGGCGATGCTTGAAGACAAAGAATGCAGACTCATCTGTGTAAGTGTCTCATTCCACATTCCCCAGGAGACGGTCATATTCTGTAAATAAAGACAGGGACAGAATCAGTAAAAATGCCTTTTTCTTGAGCTAATTTTGTTACCGCTGTCCTGTCTATTCACCACCCATCTGTCAGTTTGTTCTACTGTGGTGGCTTGCATGTTACTATGATGCTGGAAGCTGTGCCATGGATATTTCAAATACCAGCAGGGTCACCCCTGGTGGGCGGTTTTCAGTGGTGCTTCCAGGCTAGACAGCCAAGGAAGAAAGGCCTTGAGATTACTTCTGAAAATTGGTCAGTGAAAACCCTGTGGATCACAACAGGCTATTGTTCCTTATAGTGCTTGAAAATGAGTCCCCTAGGTTGGAAGGAACTCAAACTACATAATGCCCACAACAATAGATCTAAGACTCAAGCATGCCGATGATCTTGAAGGTGGCACAGGACCAGTGAATGATTCATTCTGGTATATACGGGATCACCATGTGTTACAGCCAACTTGACAACCACTGTCTATGGTATATATTTTATTGTAATGAAATTAATTCCTTTAAAAAATTGAATATCACCAAACATGGTTGTCATTCATCTTCATGTTCATTTCCTTCTTCACTGTTGTGTTTTGTGTGACGTGGTTTTAAGTTGTTTGGGTGGGTCCAGTATGTGTAGAAGGGTGAATGTTGTGATATGTATATCATCACTTACCCTATTGGAGTAAGGGTGAGGTCAAAGCTTGTCAAGGATGGGTGACAGGAAAGACAACATTTTAAAGATCCCCCAGTGACTCTTCCCACAGGTATCCAAGTAAAATTAAGAACTGTATTATCAGCCAGTCTGAAAAGGTTATTTGCTCAGATCAAGACCTTTTGCTTTGGTTGGAGTTTTGATAGCTGACTGGAAGGGGATGCCACTATAAGATTATATAGGTGAGGCCAGGCTCATGGAGTCTTACCATGAAACATATCTTGCTGCCCAGCATTTAATGCCTGCACTTTTACAAGTAAACAACACTGGTTTAAGTCAGAGGTCAGGATCCAAATATATGGAGAGATCCTTCAGGGATGCTAGATAAGAGAAAAGCCAATTGCTGGGTTTGGGACAGACTAGGGACAGCAAGAGAGCAGGCCCTGCCCAAAGGAGTACAAGCCAATGTATGTTCATCATGTGGCCATACCAAGGGTGCAGTGCCAGCATGGAGCCAGTGCTGCTAACAGAATTGGGAGTGAGATGGCATCCATTTGTAGAGAGATGGACCTGACCAAGGAGACAGTCCCTGTGGTGACGCCCTTGTTTACGTTTCTTTCTGTCCCACGAATTATCTACTTTTAAATCTAGTTAGATCATCCTTAGGTGAAAATAGGGCAGCATATGACCAGAGTTTATTGGTCATGGAGTATAAAAATGATGCTTAATATTAGAGAAATATTTCTCCATTTGAATCTCCAAAACAGAGATCATGGCCTTCATAAAAGTTCAAATGTAGCCTCAATCAAAACCTAAAATCTATCCTGGTTGAAAATGCACTTCTAAACATCCAGTGACATGCTTTTTAATTAAAAGATTAATGTGCAAAATATGAATCACCTAGCAAAATTTTAAAAATGTGTCTCATTAGCTGTTTTGAGTTTGTTTCATTATTTCTCCTTTCTTAAAAATAATTGATCTATATATATTTTTAATAATACGTTATTGTGTTTAAGGTGAAAGTTTACACAGCAAATTAGGTTCCCACTTAACAATTTATACAGAGATTATTCAGTGATATTGGTTACATTTTTAACAATGTGTCATCATTATCATTCATTCTGTTCTGGTTGTATCATTTCCAGTATTCTAGTTTCCCTGCCCCCTTACCGTCTAATTTTTGCTTTAGAATAATTTTTTTACCATTTTGTCTTCTACAGATGATTTTTTGAAGAAACTCATTCACAGGTGATATTCTTTATTTTATGAGTCAACCTGTTAGTTAGGTAAAAAAGGGACCTCAGGGAATAATTTTGGATTAAAGTTTAAAGAGTATCTCAGGGCCATAGTCTCAGAGAGTCCTCCAGTCTTAATGGTTCAGTATGTCTGGACTTTTTAAGAAATGAGTTCTCTTCCACATCTTTGTCCCATTCTATCAGGATCCAACTATTGTGGCCCTGATCAGAATGGTTGTAGCTGGGCACTATCTAGTTCTTTAGGTGTCAGGTAGATGAGTCCTCAGTTAGTGTAGACTGTTAGTCCTGTAGACTACTTTCTTCTCTGAGTCTTTGGTTTCCTACTTTCTCTTTTGTTATAGAGGTGTAGAGATCAATAGTTGTATTTTAGATGGCCGCCTGCAAGCTTTTAAGACTCCAAATGCTACTCACCACATTGGATGTAGAGCATACACATTGTGAAGTATATTGTGCCAATTAACTGAGTTGTTCCATGAGGCTATGGTCCTAAGCCTTCACACCCAGAAAACCAATCTTGTGAGGTGTTTTGTTATGTTTAGGGAGTATCCATAATTGTGTCCATTGTGAGGTTTATTATATATATGAACATACATGCATGCACACATATACCTGTATGTATATATGTCTATAGATAGATCTATCTGTGCACATCATATGTATCCATACATTCACACTAATACACGTTTATGCGTATATACATATTTATGTAACCGTACACATATTTTTTGGTGTTGTTGCAAAATCATATTTGTCATATCCTTTTTTTTACCAAAAAAAGTTCTTCTCTCTTGTGCACTTCTTAGTGACATCTTTAACCTTGGTTAAAGTAAACTGTTTACTTTGATACATTCAGTGCCACTTTCCATATCATCAAAAACAATGTCTACTATCTCAAGAGTGCTCCCTCCCCCATCCCTAGTAACCACCAATGAGCACTGGTCTCTGTATGTATATATCTATTCTTGTCTTCTTATAAAAGTGCAGTCGCACAATACTTGTCCTTTTGTGATTGACTTATTTCACTCAGCATAGTGTCCTCCAGATTCATCCACATTTTAAGATGTTTCTAGAACTCATTATTCTTTATGGCTGTGTAGTATTTCATTGTATGTGTGAACCACATTTTGTTTATCCATTTGTCCATTGTTGGGCACTTAGGTTTTTCCCACCATTTGCTATTGCATATAATGCTGCAGTGAACACAGGTGTGCGTCTGTCTGTTGTGGATTGGTTTGTGTCTCCCCAAAATGTGTGTCAACTTGGCTAGGCCATGATTCCCAGTATTATGTGATTTTCCTCTATTTTGTGATCTGATGTAATTATCCTGTGTGTTGTAAATTTTAACCTCTGTGGTGTTAATGAGGCAGGGTTAGGGGCAGTATGTTGATGAGGCAGGACACAATCTACAGGATGAGGTTGTAGCTTGAGTCAATCTCTTTTGAGATATAAAAGGGAGAAGTGAGCAGGGAGGAGACAGACCTCCTACCAGTGAGAAAAAATAGCTGGGAGCAGAGTGGGCTCTTTTGGACACTGCACTGAGAAAGTCCTAGACCCAGGGGAAGATTGATTACGAGGTCATTCCCCCAGGGCTAATAGAGATAGAAGACCTTTCCCTGAATTAGGAATTCTAGCCTCCTAAACTGTGAGAAAATAAATTTTTGTTTGTTAAAGTCATCCACTTGTGGTATTTCTGTTATAGCAGCACTAGATAACTAAGATACGGCTGCTAACCAAAGGGTCGGCAGTTCGAATCTGCCAGGCGCTCCTTGGAAACTCTATGGGGCAGTTCTACCCTGTCCTTTAGGGTCGCTATGAGTCAAAATCGACTCAACGGCACTGGGTTTTTTTTTTTTTTTATGGTATATACTTAGGAGTGGAGTTGCTGGATCATAAATTATATTTGTAGTTCTTCGTGGATGTGCAATATCATTTTCCATAGTGATTGTACCATGTTACAGTCCACGAGCTATGGATAAGGGTTCCAATATTCCTGCGTACTCCCTGGCATTTGTCCTTCTATGTTTTATTTATTTATTTAATTAATCAGTGCCATTTTTGCAGTGGTGAGATGGTATGTCACTGTAGTTTGATTTGCATCTCTCTAATGGCTAATGATCCTGAACATCTTTTCATGTGTTTGCTGGTCACTCGAATATCCTCTTTGATAATGTGTCTGTTCGTGTCCATTCAGAGGCATAACAAAGGGGTTAAAGGGGGGCCTTTGCCCCTGAGTACAAGTCCAAGAGGGCACCAGAAGCCAGCAAATCAATCATGGCCTTGTTAACAAGACCAGTGGCGGGGGCATGGTGTACAAACTTAGAGATTGCACTTGGGCACTCACTGTGCCTCTGTGTCCATTGACCAATTTGAAATTGGATTTTTTGTCCTTCTGTTGAATTATTGAAGTTTTCTATATATTTCAGAGCTTACGTCCTTATCGGATATACCATTGCTGAAGATTTTTTCCCAGTCTGTAGGTTGTCTTGTGGAGCCTCTGAGATTCTCTACGTATAGGATCATGCCATCTGCAAATAGAAATATTTTTACTTCTTCCTTTCAGATTTGGATATGCTTTATTTCCCTTTCTTGACTTATTGTTCTGGCTAGGACTTCAGTACAATATTGAATAAGAGGTGCATTAATAGGTATCCTTGTCTAATTCCTTTTCTCAAGGGGAAGGCCCTCAGTCTTTCTCCCTTGAGGATAATGTTGGCTTTGGTTTTGCATATATATCCTTAATTATGTTGAGCAATTTCCCTTCTGTTACTATTTTGCTGAGAATTTTTATCAGGAAAGCTGTTGGGTTTGATCAAATCTGTTTTCTGCACCAATTGAGATGATCATCTGGTTCTTTTTTTTTTTTTAATGCAGAGAGTTACATTGATTTTCTAATGTTGAACCACCGTACATTCCTGGTATGGATCCCACTTAATCATAATGTATGATTTTCTTAATATGTTGTTGAATTCTGTTCACTAGAAATTTGTTGAGAATTTTTGCATCTTTTTTACTCATGAGGGACGTTGGTCTGTAATTTCCTTTTTTTGTGATGACTTTGATTGGCTCTAGTATCAGAGTTCTCCTGGCTTAAGATAATTAAAAAAAAAAATTAGTTAGGGAGTATTGCTTCCTTTACTATGATTTGGAAGAGCTGAGTAAAATTGGTGTCAACTATTCTCTGAATGATTGGTGAAATTCCCCAGTGAAGCCATTTGAGCTGGATCATTTTTGGGGGGTATGGGAGTTTTTTTATGGGAGAGTTTTTTGATGACATCTTCAGTCTCTTCTTTTGTTATGGATCTGTGTTTATATTTTCTACTTCTATTTGTGTTAATTTTGGTAAGTAGTGTCTTTCAAGGAATTTGTCCTTTTCTTCTAGGTTTTCAAGTTTGCTTGAGTACAGTTTTTCATACCAGTTTGTTATGATCCTCTTTATCTCTGTTTCAGTTTTTTGTAATGCCTCCAATTTCATCTCTTATTTTTATTATTTAATCTTGTCATTTTTTTTCCTTTACCAATTTGATGAGTGGTTTGTAAATTATATCAATCCTTTCAAAGAACCGACTTTTAGTCTTGTTCATTCTTTCTATTGTTTTTTGTTTTCTACTTTATTTCTGCTTTGATCCTTATTGTTTCCTTTCTTCTGGCAGGTTTGGTTTGCTTTTACCTTTTCTTTTCTCTTTGTTCAAGATGTCAGGTTAAGTTATTGATATTAGACCATTATTCTTTTTTTATGTATGTATTTATCGCTATGCACCTCCCTCTGAGCACTGTTTTTGCTGTGTCCCAAAAAGTTTTGTATGTTGGGTTTTCATTCTTGCTTGATTTTAAGTATTTTTTGTTTAATTTTGTTTTCTTCTCTGAATCAATAGTTTTTTAGTGATGTATTACTTAGTTTCCATGTATTCAATTTATTTTACTTGTTCTTTCTGTTAATTTTTTTATTGTTTCATTCATACTTTTATGGCAAGAAAAGATGCTCTGTATAATTTCAATCCTTTTAAATTTAATGAGGCTTGCTTTGTGGCTTAAATATGGTCTATCCTGGAAAATGTTCCGTGTGTGTTGGAGAAGAATGTGTATTGTGCTGCTTTTGGGTAATGTGTTCTATATATGTCTGAGGTCCGATTGGTTAATAGTGTTATTCAAATCTTCTGTATCTTTAAAGATTTTCTTTCTAGTTGTTCCCTCCATCATTGAAAGTGATATGTTAAAATCTCTTCTTATTGTATATTTGTCTATGTTTCTCTTCAGTTGTATTAGAGTTTGTTGTATAAGTTTTGGAGCTTTGGCATTGAGTGAATAAATATTTATAATTGTGTCTTCATGGTGAATTGATCCTTTAATTATTTTAAAGTATCCTTCTTTGTCTTTTACAATGGGTTGTGGTTTCAAGTCTGTTTTGCCAGATATTAGCATTGCCACTACTGCTGTCTTTTCTTTAATGTTTGACTAGCATATTTTTTTCCATCATTTGATTTTTAACTTGTTTATAGCGTAGTGGTTAAGTGCTATGGCTGCTAACCAAAGGGTTGGCAGTTTGAATCTGCCAGGTGCTCCTTGGAAACTCTATGGGGCAGTTCTACTCTGTCCTATAGGGCTGCTATGAGTCGGAATTGACTCGATGGCACTGGGTTTGGTTCTTGGTTTTGGTATATCTTGGCATCTAAGGCTTGTCTCTTGTAGACAACAAACCGATGGGTCTTTTTTTTTCTTTTTAAATCCATTCCAACGTTCCACCTCTTGACTGGTGCATTTAACCCATTTAGATTCAGTGTGGTTATCTATATGTAAACATTTACTGCCGCCATTTTGTTATACCTTTTTTTTGTGGTGTTAATGGTTTCTTTGTTCTTTACTTTCTGTATTGAGTTTTTTTGCATATGGATTTTCTTTTCCTTTCATTTGTTATTGTTGTTTTGAGTCTTTTTGATTCTCTTCTTTATTTTGGTAAGAATATTAATTAATTTTCTTAGTTGATACCCTGAGGTTTACATTTACCATCCAGTCTATAAATATTACCTTAACTTCCTTTTCATATGGAAGTTCTATTACTATACCATCCATTCCTCCTTTTGTGATGAGGTTGTCTTTGATTACAACTTATATCTCTGGTTTTCTGTAATCAATATTGTAGCTTTGTTTTACTTATGTGAAGTCATTACCAGGCTTGATATCTGGGTGATGCTTTTGTGTGTTTTTTTCGTAGGCAGTTGTCTGATTTTGTTGGTTTTCTGTTCAAAGGGCTTCCTTTAATATTTCTTGTAGGTCTGTTCTGGTGGTTACACAGTCCCTTAATTTCTGCATATCTGGCAATGTCTTAATTTCACCCTAATTTTTTAAAGAGTTTTGCTGGATGTATAATTCTTGGTTAGCAGTTCTTTTCTTTCAGGGTTTTGTATATGCCATCCCATCGTCTTCTTGCCTTCATGGCTTCTGGCAAGAAATCAATGCTTCGTCTTATTGAGGCCCCTTTGTAAGTGATGTTTTGCTTTTCATGAGCTGCTCTCAAGATCCTTTCTTTGCCTTTAGTTCTAGGAAGTTTGATTATGATGTCTTGGTGAATTTCTTTCAGGGTCTATCCTGTATGGGCTAGGTTGAGCTTCCTGGATGGAATTTTTTTTATCTTTTATGATATTTGAGGAGATTTCTGCCATTACATCTTCAAAAATTCTCTCTGGGACTTCTGGCCAACATGGCACCATAGACAGTAGCACCATGCTGTCCCTCAACATCAAAGACTTGAAAAGCTAATTAAAACAGAAACAAATGTCATTCTTGGAACCTGAAGTGTGAATAAAGAGATAAAATACTCAGCCAAACATCAAATTGAATAAGAAACTGACAGAGGACAGAGAGTAAGGAGAGATACGTGCAGAGTAACCTTATCAGCTAACGCAGCATGGATCCACCATCTTGGATTCCTGTTAGGAATCAGTGGACAGGAAATATGGGAAAGCAGCTTCATGGAGCTCCTAACAAGAGACAGAGAACCCAGTAAACAGTGATACACACTTTCCCACCCCCCATCCCTTCCCCACTGCTCTACCTCTGAGATTACTGGCTGGCTATGGTGGCTCAGCCAGCCAGGAAGTGCAGCATCCATGTTATTTGGGTTCACCCCACCCACGTCGCAGATTGGCAGACAGAGAGTATGGGAAAGCACCTTCACGAACTTCCCAGAAGGACAAAGAGAATTAAGTAACGAGCGATGTACACTTTCCTATTGCCCATCTTGAGTATATCCCACATGAATTTAGAGATCATCTGAAGAATAGATTTGACGCATTGAACACTAGTGACCGAAGACCAGACGAGTTGTGGAATGACATTGAGGACACCATATATGAAGAAAGCAAGAGCTCATTGAAAACACAGGAAAGAAAGAAAAGACCAAGATGGATGCCAGAGGAGATTCTGACACTTGCTCTTGAGTGTTGAGCAGCTAAAGCAAAAGGAAGAATTGAAGAAGTAAAAGAACTGAGCAGAAGATTTCAAAGGGTCTCTCGAGAAGGCAAAGTAAGGTATTATAACAACATGTGCAAAGAGCTGGAGATGGAAAACCAAAGGGGAAGAACGCGCTCAGCGTTTCTCACGCTGAAAGAACTGAAGAAAAAATTCAAGCCTCGAGTTGCAATAGTGAAGGATTCCATGGGGAAAATATTTAAATGATGCAGTAAGCATCAAAAGAAGATGGAAGGAATACACAGAGTCATTACACCAAAAAGAACTAGTTGATGTTCAACCATTTCAAGAGATGGCGTATGATCAGGGACCGATGGTACTGAAGGAAGAAGTCCAAGCTGCTCTGAAGGCATTGGTGAAAAACAAGGCTTCCGGAATTGATGGAATATCAATTGAGATGTTTCAAGAAACAGATGCATCGCAGGAAGTGCTCACTCATCTATGCCAAGAAATATGGAAGACAGCTTCCTGACCAACTGACTGGAAGAGATCCATATTTATGCCTATTCCCAAGAAAGGTGATCCAACCGAATATGGAAATTATAGAACAATATCATTAATATCACACGCAAGCAAAATTTTGCTGAAGGTCATTCAAAAACGACTGCAGCAGTATATCGACAGGGAACTGCCAGAAATTCAGGCTGGTTTCAGAAGAGGACATGGAACCAGGGATATCATTGCTGATGTCAGATGGATCCTTGCTGAAAGCAGAGAATACCAGAAGGATGTTTACCTGTGTTTTATTGACTATGCAAAGGCATTCAACTTTTTGGATCATAACAAACTATGGATAACACTGCGAAGAATGGGAATTCCAAAACACTTAATTGTGCTCATGAGGAATCTTTACATACCTCAAGAGGCAGTTGTTCGGACAGAACAAGGGGATACTGATTGCTTTAAAGTCAGGAAAGGTGTGCGTCAGGGTTGTATTCTTTCACCATACCTATTCATTCTGTATGCTGAGCAAATAATACAAGAAACTGGACTACATGAAGATGAATGGGGCATCAGGATTGGAGGAAGACTCATTAACAACCTGCGTTATACAGATGAAACAACCTTGCTTGCTGAAAGTGAAGAGGACTTGAAGCAGTTACTACTGAAGATCAAAGACCACAGCCTTTGGTATGGATTACACCTCAACATAAAGAAAACAAAAATCCTCACAACTGGACCAATGAACAACATCATAATAAATAGAGAAAAGATTGAAGTTGTCAAGGATTTCATTTTACTTGGATTGGGTAAATCTGCTGCAAAGGGCCTCTTTAAATTGTTAAAGAGCAAAGATGTCACCCTGAAGACTAAGTTGCGCCTGACACAAGCCATGGTATTTTCAATCACATCATATGCATGTGAAAGCTGGACAATGACTAAGGAAGACCGAAGAAGAATTGACGCCTTTGAATTGTGGTGTTGGCAAAGAATATTGAATATACCATGGACTGCCAAAAGAACTAATAAATCTGTCTTAGAAGAAGTACAGTCAGAATGCTCCTTAGAGGCAAAGATAGCCAGACTGCATCTTACATACTTTGGACATATTGTCAGGAGAGATCAGTCCCTGGAGAAGGATATTATGCTTGGCAGTGTACAAGGTCAGCGGAAAAGAGGAAGACCCTCAACGAGGTGGATTGACACAATGGCTGCAATGATGAGCTCAAGCATAACAACGATTGAAAGGATGGTTCAGGACAGGGCAGTTTTTCATTCTGTTATGCATAGGGTCACTATGAATCTGAACTGACTCGACGGCACCTAACAACAGCAAGAACAATTCCCCACCTTTCTTCTGCTGCCCCCTTCAGTCTCCTCTGCTTCCCGCCAACTGCAGTCTTTTGGCCGGGAGGCAACTGCTTTGGCCTCAGGATGCTTGGATTCACCCTGCCCACACTGGCCAGGCCTCTGAGCTGGTGTTGCTTCTTTCCATTTCTTATGGTTTCTTCTGTGCCTCCCAACACCTCCCCCTCCTTTCTCTCAAATACTTGGCTCTGTGTGCCAACTTGCTTCTTCTTGAAAGGCTGTGAAGCCTTGCTTGATGGGGGAACTCCCCTGGCCAGCGACACCACACTGGTGGGATCCCTGGGCTTTTTTTTTTGTTTTGATTTATTCTATTTTGTTTTGTTTTGTTTATTTTCTGTTTCTTTTCATGGCTTGGAAACCCCTTCTAGCCAGGCTGCACTGCATGGCTTAGAAGCCACTCCACCAATCTGCACAGCTGCATAGGTGGAATTCTTAGGGGCATTTTTTTTCTTCTTTCTTTTTTTCTCCCTTTTCCCCTTTCTGTCCTTCATTTCTGCATTCTTGTCTCTGTATACTTACCTTCATTTCCTTTCTCCTGAATACCTGGTGCTACATGACATCTATAATCCCTCAAGCCAGGCTACGCTGCGCAGCCTGGGAGAGAGAAATGGACAGTGTCATCGCAGGAATGAGGGGCAGGTTTGAAATGATGCAAGACAGGATCAACAAAATTGAAGACAAACACCTGGATACAACTCTATTTGTGGAAAATCAGGAAAAAAAGAACAAAGGAAAATGAAGAAACCCAGAAAATTTGTGGGATAGAATCAAAGGCAAAAATTTGCAAGTGATCAGAGTTCCAGATCAGGGACAGAAAACAGAAAACAGGATCATTAAAGAATTGCTGACAGAAAACTTCCCTAATATCATGGATGATGAAAAATGACCGTTCAAGAAGCTCAACGAACCCCATATAGGGTAGACCCCAAAAGCAAAACCCCAAGGCATAGCATAATCACACTCATTAAACCAAAGACAAAGAAAAAGTCCTGAGAGCAGCTCGAGGAAAACAAAAAGTCACGTACAGAAGAGGAAAAATAAGACAAAGCTCTGATTATTTGCAAAAGCCATTCAGGCAAGAAGGCAATGGGATGACATATATAAAACCTTGAAAGAAAAAAAAAAATTGGCAACCAAGAATAATATATCCTGCAAAAGTTTCTTTTACATATGATGGTGAATTTAGGACATTTCCAGAAAAACAGAAATTAAGGGAATATGTAAAAACCAAACTTACAAGAATTACTGAAGGGAGTCCTTCAGTCTGAGAGCAAACAATACCAGACCACAGCCTGAATGTAGGATGCAAGATTGCACCAGCCAGATACCAACCTAGGAAATGAACCTCTCAAGGACTATCCAAAACCAAAAGAATTGCAGTGAGGAACCAGAGAGGTTAATCTCTAAATGACAACAACGTCAGCACAGTAAAAGAGGGAATAATGGTATAGGTATAGAACTTGTCAATGGAGAGGAAGGAAAGGCGATACCAAGGAATAATAGACTGGTTCAAACCTAGGAAGATAAGGGTAAATTTCAGGTAACCACAAAGAAAGTTAACAAACCTACTCATCAAAATAAAGAAGAAAAACATGAAGTCTCAATAAAAACAAAATCTACGAAAACAAAAGAATCCACAAACAAACAAAAACTCAGCAAAGGAGACTAAGAGGAACAAAGGAAATGTTAGCACCACAAAAAAAAAAAAAAGCACTACAAAATGACAGCAATGAACTCACACCTATCAATAATTACACTGAATGTAAATGGCCTAAATGTACCCATAAAAAGACACAGAGTGACAGAACAGATAAAAAAGACAGGATCCATCAATATGCTGTCTACCAGAGACACACCTTAGAAACAAAGATGTAAATGTATTAAAAAAATCAAAAGATGGAAAAAATATATATTAAGCAAATCACTACCAAAAAAGAGCAGGAGTGGCAATACTAATCTCAGATAAAACAGACTTTAAAACAAAATCCACCATATATATATAATGATTAAAGGGATGATCCATCACAAAGACTTAACCATAATAAACATCTACACACCCAGTGACAGGTCTCGAAAATACATAGAGCAAACTCTAACAGCACTGAAAATGGAAATTGACAGTTCCAATAATAGTAGGAGACTTCAACACACCACTCTCAGTAAAGGACAGAACATCTAGAAAGAAACTCAATAAAGATACAGAAGAGCTAAAGAGCACAATCAGCCTTCTTGACCTCATAGATTTATACAGAATATTTTACCCATCAGCTGCAAAATATGCATTTCTTTCCAACACACATGGAATATTCTCCAGAATAGACCACATCTTAGGCCACAAAGCAACCCTCAACAAAGTCCAAAACATTGAGATAATACAAAGTATCTTCTCTGACCACAATGGCATCAAAGTAGAAATCAACAACACGAAGAGTAAGGAAAAAAAATCAATTACATGGAAACTAAGTAACACCCTGCTTAAAAAACATGGGATAATAGAAGAAATCAGACACGAAATGAAAAAATTCCTAGAATCAGAGAATGAAAACACATCATACCAAAACCTTTGGGACACAGCAAAGGCAGTTCTCAGAGGTCAATTTATGGCAATAGATCCACACATCAAAAAAAGAAGAAAGGGACAAAATCAAAACATTAACTACACAACTTGAACCAATAGAAAGAGAACAACAAAAGAAGCCCACAGCCACCAGAAGAAAGGAAATATTAAAGATCAGCACAGAAATAAATGAAATA
The DNA here is from genome assembly GCF_024166365.1 of Elephas maximus indicus. Taxonomy (NCBI): domain Eukaryota; kingdom Metazoa; phylum Chordata; class Mammalia; order Proboscidea; family Elephantidae; genus Elephas; species Elephas maximus. The sequence goes on from NC_064833.1 coordinate 91,168,156, forward strand.
GAGAATAGAACAACAAAAGAAAGAATCAACAAAACCAAAAATTGGTTCTTTGAAAGGATCAACAAAATCGAGACACCACTGACCAAACTGACAAAAGAAAAACAGGAGAGAATGTAAATAACCGAAACAAGAAATGAAGTAGGAGACATTGCAACAGACCCAACAGAAAGGAAGAAAGGATCCTAACAGAATATTATGAAAAACTATACTCCAATAAATTTGACTATCTGGAGGAAATGGACAAATTTCTAAAGACACACTACCTACCCACACTAACAGAAAATGATGTTGAAAATCTTAACAGACTGATAACAAGAGATTTAAAAGGTAATAGAAAAGACTCTCAACCAAAAAAAAAAAAAAACCCTGATCCACATGGCTTCACTGGAGAATCCTACCAAACATTCAGAGAAGAGCTTACACCAGTACTACTCAAACTATTTCAGAACATAGAAAAGGATGCAATACTTCCAAATTCATTCTGTGAAGCCACCATAACCCTGATACCAAAACCAGGCAAAGTTACCACAAAAAAAAAAAATTTAGAGACCAATATCTCTCATGAATATAGATGCAAAAATTCTCAACAAAATTCTAGCCAATAGAATTCAGCATCATATCAAAAAAATAATACATCATGACCAAGTAGGATTCATACCAGGTATGCAAGGATGGTTCAACATTAGAAAATCAATCAGTGTAATCCACTACATAAATAAAAGGAAAGAAAAGAATCACATGATCATCTCAATCCATGCAGAAAAGGCATTCAACAAAGTCCAACACCCCTTCCTGATAAAAACTCAGTAAAATAGGTATAGAAGGGAAATGTCTCCACATAATAAAGGGCATCTATGCAAAACCAACGGCCAGCATTATTCTTAATGGAGAGAGGCTGAAAAAATTCGCCTTGAGAACAGGAACATGACAAGGATGCCCTTTATTACCACTCCCACTTAACATTGTGTTGGAAGTCCTAGCTAGACTACAAAGAGAAATAAAGGGCATTCAAATTGGTGTTGAAGAAGTTAAACTATCCCTATTTGCGAATGATATAATACTATACATAGAAAATTTGAGAAACATCTCATAACATGGAGGAATCTGGAGGGCATTATGCTGATTGAAATAAATCGGTCACAAAAGGACAAATATTTTATGTGAACAGTACTGTAAAAACTCCTGGAAATGTTTACATACAAAAAGAAACATTCCTTGGCAGTTAAGAGGGAGGGGAGGGGTGGGGATGCAAAAACACTTAATAGACAGTAGATAAGTGGTAATTTTAGTTGAAGGGTAAGATAATACACAATACTGGGGAAGCTAGCAGAACCTGTACAAGACAAGGTCATGGTAGCTCCATCCAAAAACCTATTGCCATTGAGTCGATTCTGACTCAGCGACCTTACAAGACAGAGTAGAACTGCCCCATGGGGTTTCCAAGGAGCGCCTGGGGATTCAAGCTGCTGACCTTCTAGTTGGTAACTGTAGATCTTGGCCACTATGCCGCCAGGTTTCTGGTAGTTCTATAGGCAGATCCATACTCCCTGAGGGATGGAATTCCTGGGCTAAGTGCTTCGGGGACCATGATCTCGGAGAACATCTAGCTCAACTGGCATAACAGTTTATAAAGAAAATGTTCTTTGTTCTACTTTTGTGAGTAGCGCCTGGGATCTTAAAAGCCTATGAGCGGCCATCTAGGATACTCCACAGGTCCCACTCGTTTGGGAGCAAGGGAGAATGAAGAAAACAAAAGACACAAGGGAAAGATTAATCCAAAGGACTAATGGACCACAACTACCATGACCACCACTAGATCGAGTCCAGTACAACTAGATGGTGCCTGGCTACCACCACTGACTGTTCTGAGATCACAATAGAGGGTCCCAGACAGAGCTGGAGAAAAATGAAGAACAAAATTCTAACTCAAAAAGAAAGACCAGACTTGCTGGCCTGACAGAGACTGGAGAAACACTGACAGCATGGCCCCCGGACACCCTTTCAGCTCAGTAATGAGGTCACTCCTGAGGTTCACCCTTCAGCCAAAGATTGAACAGGCCCATGGAACAAAACAAAAGGGCTGCACCAGTCCTGGGGCAGCAACTGGAAGGCAGGAGGGAACAGGAAACCTGGCAATAGGGAAGCCAGAGTTGAGAAGGGAGAATGTTGACATGTCGTGGGGTTGTTAACCAATGTCACAGAACAATGTGTGTACTAACTGTTTGATGAGAAACCACTTTGTTCTGTAAACCTTCATCTAAAGCTCAATTAAAAAAAAAAAAATCCCTCTGACCTCTCTTTTTTTTCTCTCTTCTTCTTCTGGTATTCCAAATATATGTATTTCATTCCTTTTGACGATGTTCCACATAACTCTTAGGCTTTCTTTGTTTTTCTTCAATCTTTTTTCTATTTGTTCCTCAAACAAATTAGTATCAAGGTTTTGTCCTCTCACTGATTCTTTCTTCCTTTGCTTCCGTTCTACTTCTTTTCCTTCCATTGAGTTATTTATTTCTGATAATTTATTTTTAAGTTTCTGAATTTCTAGTTGTTTTCGTATGTTTCTATTTCCCTTTCGAGTTTCTTGTTTTATTCTTGTCTTGTTTTTCTGAATTCTTATAAGATTTTTTCTGTTTTTCTTGGTCTCTTTGAGGAGCTTTTATACTAGTTTTTTAAACCTATTGCCATGTAGTCCCATTGCAGGTTTTCCTCAGAAAGTTTTTCTGTCTCTTTATTTTGTTTGTTTGCTTGAATCATCTTATCTTGCTTATTCATATGACTTGTAATTAATTACTGTCTTTGGGACGTTAAGGTTCTATTTTATTTGTTTATTTTTTTAACTGAGCGTACGTTTTTCTTTTTTTGTTTGTTTTTATATATCCAGAGCTGAGCTTCTTCTCTGTCTACCTTCTTTGGGTTGTTTTAATTGTTGTTGTTTTGCAATATTAGTTTTTGTATGACTGTGGTGCTGCTGCTGGATGGGAGTAATTTTTTCTCATTGTGGGGTATTATGGGTCATGTACACATGGAAATCTTCTGTCATTGGGCATATATATCTTACCTTATAGGATTAAGTTGGGATGTACAAGTAGATCCTTTCCCTGTTGTGAGGCTCTATGTGTCAGGTAGTTAGAATCCCTGCATAGCTCCTTTCGGGCTCCGTGGTCCTTCTGGGTTGGCACATGGTACAAGTTCAGCCTCTAGAGAGCAGGTTGATTCATCTTTGCAGACCCAGGGAGGCAGTACTACATTAATAGGTGAGGCCGGCCCTCTGCTTAGTCGTGGATTGATATCCTAGTGATAGAGGAAGTGCTGGGGACCTCTGCATATGCTTTGATGGCCTGAAGGAATAGGCAGATTGTGGAAGGGGCACTCGGCAGGTGGTTCTCTGGGGTTGCCTCAACAAGAGGCCCGGACAGGGTATGTGGTGGTGGCTTGCCAAAAGCACATTCCTGAGTGGATGATGGGGCTGGAAGGCTGCCGAAACAGGAAGGGCAGGAAGGACAGCATGAGGCTGATTAATTGGGAAGCTTTTTTCAGTTTTGCTTTAGGTGAAAGTTTATGGTACAAATTAGTTTATCACTCAAAAATTTATACTCAAATTGTTTTGTGACATTGGTCATAATCCCTGCAATGTGTCAGCACTCTTCTACTTTCCTGTTACATCCCAGGTTCCCCATGTCCGTTTGTCCAGTTTTCCTGTCCGTTCCTGCCTTCTCATCTTTGCTTTTAGGCAGGTGTTGCCCATTTAGTCTTAAATAATTAATTGAACTATAAAGCACATTCCTTACATACGTTATTGTTTGTTTTATGGGGTCTGTCTAATTTTTGGCTGAAAAGTGGACTTTGGGAGTGGCCCCAGTTATGAATTAGCACTGTGTTCGGTGCCACAGTCTCTAGGGTTCCTCCAGTCTCTGTCAGAATGGTAAATCTGGGTCTTTTTTGTGAATTTGAATTTTGTTCTACGTTTTCCTCCTCCTCTGTCCAGTACTCTCTATTGTGATCCCTGTCAGAGCAGTCAGTGGTGGTAGCTGGGCACTATCTAGTTCTTCTGGGCTCAGGCTGGTGGAGGCTATGGTTCATGTGGACCAGTAGTACTTTGGACTAATATTTTCCTCGTGTCTTTGGTTTTCTCCATTCTCCTCTGCTCTGGACAGGATTGGACCAGTATACGTTTCTTACATGGCTGCTCACAAGCTTTTAAAACCCCAGACACTACTCACCAAAGTAGGATGTAGAATATTTTCTTTATGAACTATGTGATGCCAATTGATCTAGATGCCCCCTGAGACCATAATCCCCATCCCTCAGCCCTAGTAACTCGATCTGTCAAGGTGTTTGTATGTCTCTAGGAAGCTTCTATTACTTTGCCTTGGTCAAGTTGTGCTGAATTCCCTTATATTGTGCATTGTCTTTCCCTTCACCAAAATTAACACTTATCTACTATCTAGTTAGTGATTTCCTTTCTCCACCCCTCCCCTCCCTCATAACCATCAAAGTTTTTTTTTTCTGTGTATAAACATTTTCTTGGGTTTTTATATTAGCGGTCTCATACAATATGTGTCTGTGATTGACTCATTTCGCTCAGCATAATATACTCCAGATCCACCCATGCTGTGGGATGTTTTTCAGATTCACCATTATTCTTTATCATTGTGTAGTGTTCCATTGTGTGTATGTACCTGTTATGGATTGAATCGATCCCCCAAAAATGTGTGTCAACATTGTTAGTCTATGATTCCCAATATTGTGTGATTGTCCATCATTTTGTCATCTGACATGATTTTCCTTTGTGTTGTAAATCCTACATTTACAATGTTAATGAGGCAGGATTAGAGGCAGTTATGTTATTGAGGTCAGACTCAGTCTACAACATTAGGTTTTATTTTGAGTCAATCTCTTTTGAGCTATAAAAGAGAGAAGTGAGCAGAGAGATTAGGGGGACCACATACCACCAAGAAACAAGAGCCTGTGGTCCCTGTGCTGAGAAGCACCAGGAAAGATTTATGACAAGAACCTTCCCCAAGAGCCAACAGAGAGAAAATATTCCCCTGGAGTTGGCACCCTGAATTCAGACTTCTAGCCTCCTAGACCATCAGAGAATAAATTTCTCTTTGTTAAATCTATCCACTTGTAGTATTTCTGTTACAGTAGCACTAGATGACTGAGACGGTACCATAATTTGTTTATCCTTTCATCTGTTGATAGACACTTAGGTCATTTACTTCTTATTGTGAATAATACTTCAGTGAACATGGATGTGCATATGTCTATCATGTGACGGCTCTTACTTCTGTAGGACATATTTCTAGGAGCGGAATTGCTAGATGGAATGTTATTTCTATTTCTCGCTTTTTAAGGAGGTGCCATATCATTTTCCATAGTGTTTGTACCATTTTACATTTCAATGATCAGCGCATAAGAGTCTCAGTCTCCCTGCAGTCTCTCCAAATTTTATTATTATTATCATTTTTTTTCAATTAGTGGCAATAATGTCAGTGTGAGATTGTATCTCATTGTAGTCTCAATTCATGTTTCTCTAATGGCTAATGATTGTGAGCCTTTCCTTATATGTCTGTTAGCCACCTGAATGTCTTCTTTGGTGAAATGCCTGTTCATATTCTTTTCCCATTTTTTAATTGGATTGTTTTTGTTTTTGATGTGTTCAAGTATAATACCCAGTAAAATAAAGACTATAATAAAGATTTTACAGATTAGACCCTTGTTGAATATGTCATAGTCAAAAATTTTTCCTGGTCTGTAGATTCTCCTGGTAAATCCAGGCTGTTTTGAATACTGTGACTGTATAGCAGGTTCTGAGATCGGGTAGTATGAGGACTCCCACTTTGTTCTTTTTCTTCAATAATGCTTTGCTTATTTGGGGCCTCTTTCCTTTCCATATAAAGTTGGTGACTAGTTTTTCCATTTTGTTAAAGAATGCTATTGGTATTTGAATCGAGATTGTATTGTATCTACAGATCACATTGGGTAGGACTGACATTTTCACAATGTTGAGTCTTCCTATCCATGAGCATAGTATGTTATTCAATTTTTTAGGTTTCTTGCTATTGTGTTTTGTAGAGTTCTTTGTACAGGTCTTTCAGGTTCCTGGTTAGATATATTCTGAGGCATTTTATCTTTTTAGGGCCTATTATAAGTGGAATTATTTTCCTGATTTCCTTTTCAAAGTTCTCTTTTTTTGTTCTGTAGGAATCCAACTGATTTGTGTATATTGATCTTGTATCCTGCTACTCTGTTAAATCTTTCTATTAGTTTCAGTAGTTTTCTTGTGAAATATTTGGGGTTCTGTATGTATAGGATAATATCACCTGTGAAGAGTGGTGTTTTTACTTCTTCCTTTCTATTTTGGATGTTGTTTATTTCTTTTTCTTACCTTATTGGTCTAGCTAAGACTTCCAGCATAATGTTAAATAAGAGTGGAGAGAAAGGGCATCCTTGTTTTGTATTGATGTTCTTTATAATGTTGAGGAATTTCCCTTCTACTCCTATTTTACTGAGACTTTTATCAGGAATGGGTGTTGGACTTTAACAAATGCCTTTTCTGTCTTAATTGAGATGATTGTTTTATTCTTTCCTTTTGTTCTCTTTACATGATGGATTATGTTGATTGATTTTCTAATGTTCAACCATCCTTGCATACTTGGTATGAATCTTACTTGGCCTTGGTATATTATTTTATATGTATGTTGGCTAGAAATTTGTTGAAAACTTCTGCATCTATACTCACAAGAGATATTCATCTTTAATTTTCTTTTTTGTGATGTTTTTACCTACCTTTGGTATCAGGGTTATGCTGGCTTCATAGAATGCATTCGGGATTATCCTTCCCTTTCTATGCTTTGAAATAATTTGAGTAATACTTGTGTGAGTTCTTCTCTGTATGTTTGGTGGAATTCTCCAGTGAAGCTGTCTGGGCCAGGGCATTTTTTGCTGGGAGGTTTTTTTTTTTTTTTTTACCTCTTCAGTCTCATGTTCTGGGTCTATTCAGATTTTCTATCCCAGTTTGTGTTCGTTTAGGTAGGTAGTGTGTTAAGGGAGAAATTTTTGATTATTACTTCACTGTTTTATTATTCATTGTATGTCTTCTGTAAACATGGATGGGCACCACCACTGAAAGGAAGTCCTGGCTACTTTTCTAGTTCCTTCTCTTCTCTTCACTTGCCAGGGACTTCAAAGTTCTAGTCCACCTTCCTGTTTTCCACATTCTCTTTCAGAGGAATGGTTGGCCTGTTCAGTAATTATTCATTAGTGATTCAGTATAATTTTGAAGTTTAGTGATTTTATTTCTTTTATAATAAGTAGTCATAAATGGTGCATGAAGTATTACCTAGACACACTAGTACAAGCATTTAATATAAATTAGACTTAATTAGGGCTAGTTAAAATTTTCAGTGACATATAGAGCAGAATAAGACACAGAAACTCTGACCCTTATTTTCAGTTAAAAACAGGAAATGCTAAACCAATACTATTTTAAGTGAAATAAAGTCTCACACAACCCACTGACATTTACTGCTCTCCTTACTAATATGTCATTATTTACCTACAATGATCAGTGTTTGCTTTGAACAATTTTTGCACATCAAGTAAATGATGACAGGCTATACTTATTTAGCAGTAAGAATATAATCTTTCTGTGGAATATAATAAAGATAATTACGTAGTGAGACACTTAGCAGATGATGACGATCGTGATGATGATGAAATTTAATGGTCCTATTCCATTCTTCATGAAGAGCTGAATATGCATATCATGATAGGCGCCTGAATATATTTGCTAATGTAAAAACTTACTGTTCAATCAGTTGGTTCTCCTCTCAAGAGCATCTTACTCTGATTGTCATGCTTACTGAACTGAACAACAGAGAATGAATTTAGGAAATGAATAATTTATGTTATCAATTGGAGCTCAAGAAAGTTCTTGTCCTATACATCAGGGCAGTGACCACTATATAAATTTGAAATCTAGGTAATCAGAGTGTTGACTTGCATTTCCTTAATGTTGAATTTGTCATGGATCTTGATTAGTCAAGGTCCCCTTCCCCCACTAGAACAATTCAATTTTTTGGTAATACAAAATATTTTTTAATGAAAACAGTACAAAAATACCACTCTGGTTTTGTTATTTCAAAGATAGTTAAAACAGTGTTACATTACAAATTTAGTTTACTTCTCATTTTGTATCTTTTCTCCCATATGTTCATTATATTAATTAGTCCATTTTTTCCTTTACTCTGAGATCTTTTGTCATATTTTATTTCATCTTTTATTCTTTTTACTTAAATTAATATGGCAATTTATTGAGTTTTTAAAGTGTTATTTGAACCTTCATGTTCCTCCTTTTTATCTACTCAGTTTAATTTTTGTGTGTCTTCCTAACTATGTGTCCAGGTTTTTCATCATGTAAGTTCACTTCTAAAAATATATGGATTCTATTTCTGATTGGATTTCTACATACTCAAGTCTCTATTGGTCTTCCTATTTTCATTTTCTCTATTGGGAGGCAAAAATCTATAGTGGGAGAGAATGTGGACCTTGGAGTCTGACTGCTTGGATATGAACCCTTGGTCAAGTTGCTTCTTTATGCTTCTTTTCTGAATCTGTAATAGGAGGATATTTATGGCACTTAATTTATTGGATTGTTGTAGACTTTGTAGATTTTTACTTGAAATATGGAATTTCAGATGTGTTAGCTATCATTATTGTTTGCTCAGTTTAAACCTGTAGAGCTTCCAGGTTTCAGTGTGATCAATTAGGACAACAAGCCAAGCTGAAAATAACAATCAAGACTTTGTTCATTTATTGCAACAGTGCAGGCTATAGGCAAAATAAAATGTGCCAAATCTCCAGTGATCCATTTTTCCCCCAAGGAACAGCATTCGGCAAAGGTCAGTTGCCATGCATTACAGATGGGGAAATCATTCCTCTCCCTGCCAAGTGGCCCAGAATAAAAAGCTCCTGACTTTTCATGGACACTGAGAGCCGGGGGAGCAAGAGAAGGAATGGCTAGGAGTAGAGAAGTACTGAGGCAGAGTGGAGAAGTAATTTAGCCAAGGCCTCTGATAAGAAGGTTTTGGTAGAAGTATCTGGGAAGTTTCTCAGCTTAAGCCCCTCCAAAAGGAGGCCTCCAAGTGGAGCTGCCTGGGCTGGGAATACAGATGTGTGTATGAGCCTGACTTCCTGGGGGGCTGAGCCTGTAATCACAATTCCCTCCAAATAATTGTAATGGATGTGCTGTAAACCAAGTCTGGTGTGAGAAGGGCAGCCTTTTCCTGTGGAGTACACCAGGTAAAGTCTTGTGGCCAAGCCCGGAAGATGATGAAACACATAGGATTTTGGCCTGGAGACAGCACCTCAAAACAGTCTGTTTCATAACCCGGTCCACTTTTATTAAAACATAGATTTTGCTTCTAAAAAAAAAAAAGATATCCTAATTTACTTTTGTTTAATTTGTGATAAACAAAGGGTATGATGACTTATGAAATTACATTTTTTAGTATATAGGCACATTTTGCATGCATTACTTACTTTATGTATGCCTAAAAAAAAATGCCTAGCACATACTAAATGCTCAAAAAGATTTGTTTTATAACTCTGCTGCAAAGAAAACAGATGTTTAGAATTTATGTAATTTAGTCTTATATCATAAATTCCCCAGCAATATTTTTTTTCTCAATTTTTGTATGAATAAAGTCAACACATATTTTTGGTGTTCTTTTTAGTATTTGCAGAGTATTGTGCTAGATAATCCATGGAGCTCTGGTGGTGCAGTGGTTAAGAACTCAGCTGCTAACCAAAAGTCAGCAGTTCAAATCCAGCTACTCCTTGGAAACCCTATAGGGCAGTTCTACTCTGTCCTATAGGGTTGCTATGAGTCAGAATCTACTCAATGACAAGAGGGTTTTGGTTTTTGGTGCTAGACAATACCAGAAAAAATAATAGCCAACTCTTCCTTAACACTTATATAGGTCAGACACTGTTCCAAGTGCTTATTGTTGTTATTAGGTGCTGTTGAGTTGGAACTGACTCATCATGACCCTATGTACAACAGAAGGAAACACTGCCTGGTCCTCCACCATCCTCACAATCATTGTTTTGCTTGAGCCCATTGTTGCAGCCACTGTGTCAGTCCATCTTGTTGAGGGTCTTCCTATTTTTTGCTGACCCACTATTTTATCAAGCATGTTGTCCTTCTCCACGGGCTGATCCCTCCTGATAATACGCCCAAAGTACATGAGGCATAGTCTCACCGTCCTTGCCTTTAAGAAGCATCCTGGCTGTACTTCTTCCAAGACAAATTTGTTTGTTCCTTTACCAGTCCATGGTATATTCCATATTCTTCTCCAACACCACAATTCAAAAGGGTCAATTCTTTGGTCTTCCGTATTCATTGTCCATCTTTCGCATGCACGTGCGGCAATTAAAAACACCATGGTTTGGGTCAGGCATACCTTAGTCTTCAAGGTGACATCTTTGCTTTTTCCCTTTAAAGAGGTCTTTTGCAGCAGATTTGCCCCATGCAATGCATCTTTTGATTTCTTGACTACTGTTCCCGTAGGTGTTGATTGTGGATCCAAGTAAAATGAAATCCTTGACAACTTACGATCTTTTCTCCATTTATCATGATGTTTCTTATTGGTCCAGTTGTAAAGTTTTTTGTTTTCTTTTTGTTGAGATGTAGTCCATACTGAAGGCTGTGGTCTTTGATCTTCATCAGTAAGTGCTTCAAGTCCTCTTCACTTTCAGCAAGCAAGGTTGTGTCATCTGCATAACGCAGGTAGTTAATGAGTTTTCCTCCATCTAGTCCAGTTTCTCGGATTATTTACTCAGCATACAGACTGAATAAGTATGATGAAAGGGTACAACCCAGATGCACACCTTTCCTGACTTTAAACCATGCAATATCTCCTTGTTTTGTTTGAACAGCTGTCTCTTGGTCTGTGTACTGGTTCTGGAATTCCCATTCTTCGCAATGTTATCCATAATTTATTATGATCCACACAGTTGAATTCCTTTATGTCGTCAAAAAAAAAAAAAAACAGGTAAACATCCTTCCGGTATTCCTTGCTTTCAGCCCAGAATCCATCTGACATCAGCAATGACATCTCTTGTTCGACATCATCTTCTGAATCCAGCTTGAATTTCTGGCAGTTTCCTGTTGATATACTGCTGCAGCTGCTTTTGAATGATCTTCAGAAAAATTTTACTTGCTTATGATATCAATGAACTTGTGAGATAATTTCTGTATTTGGTTGCATCACCTTTCCTGGGACTAGGCATAAATATGGATCTCTTCCAGTCAGTTGGCCAGGTAGCTGTCTTCCCAATTTCTTGGCATAGATGAGTAAGCACTTCCAGCACTGCATCCATTTGTTGAAACATTCTCAACTGATATTCTGTCAATTCCTGGAGCCTTGTTTTTTGTCAGTGCCTTCAGTGCAGCTTCCCTTTTCCTTCACTACCATTGGTCTCTGATCACATGCTACCTTTTGAAATGGTTGAATGTTGACCAGCTTTTTTTGGTACAATGACTCTGGACACTACTAGGGAAGGCTGCGTCTTCAAAGTAGAGTGGAGCTTTATGAAGTGGATGGAACTGAGCTTTTGGAAACTTAGTGTGCTGATGTGGCACAACTCAAAATGAGAGGAAATAGCTGCAAACATCCAGTAATAGAACATGAAATCTAGGAAGTATCAATCTAGGAAAATTTGAAATTGTCAAAAATGAAATGGAATGCATAAACATCGATATTCTAGGCATTAATGAGCTGAAATGGACTGGTATTGACCATTTGGAATCAGACAGTCATGTGGTCTACTATGCCAGGAATGACAACTTGAAGAGGAATGGTGGTACGTTCATCATCAGAAAGAACATTTCAAGAAAAGAACATTTCAAGGTCAATCCTGAGGTACGACGATGCTGTCAGTGATAGGTTAATATCTATATGCCTACAAGGAAGAACAGTTCATATGACTGTTATTCAGATTTATGCTCCAAGTGCTTAGGCATATTATACTCCTCAGAATGACCCTTGAACAGAAACTATTCTGATCTGTATTTCACAGATGAGTAAACTGGCATTCAGAGAGGTTAAATGACTTGCCCACAGTCACATGGTTGATAAAGTGATATAGTTAGGATTTGACCAGTGCCTTTCTGCCTTTGGATTTTGTGCCATAAGCAATTATTGCTTACTTCTACCAAAATGTATAGTCTCTGTCCTCAGGGAGCTATGATCTAGTCACAGCACTGTTTGTCACCCTGCAACATAGCCATCTGTTGTGTCTTATTTAATCTGTCATAAAACCCACTTTTGTAGGTATGAGCTTATGTTTTTTTTTGTATTTGTTTACTTTTCTTCCTTGGTTAAAAATTTGCTTGTTGCATGCATGTGGCACTCCAATTTTTCATCTGAGAGAACCTTCACTTTTCATCAATATCTTTGGTCTCGGTAGTCTTTTTTTTTTTTTTTTTAACTTTATTGTTGCAAAACATATGTAACAAAAAGTTTGTCATTTCAACTATTTTTAAGTGTAGAATTCAGTGACATTAATTATATTCCCAATGTTGTGTTACTGTCACTATCCATTTTGAAATTTGATCTCAATTTTTTAAATTTAATTACAATGTATAGACTGTTGAAATTCTAATGGGTTAAGTTGGGCAAAAAGTATTCAGTAAATATAATCTTTAGCAACTCCTCAACTTCTCTTTCTGATGACAATGCCAGGTCTTCTGAGCTCAGTCCTTTTTGTGAAGTATGCCTTTCATTTGTAATGAAAATTTGTAAGTGTTAATTATCACTGAAAATGAGATAGAGAAAATTTCCATTACATGGAATTAGGTGGGTATTTAACTAAAAGTTTTTGAGCAAATAATAAGGTGTAATGAGCATGTATGTCTTACAGTTGACATTTATAATTTAAGATAACAATTATCAAAATAATCTGCCTTTATGCTATCTTCCACATTGCCCCTCTCCGAGGTATGAGTGCTCAGTTGTCTATGTTGATACAATAATGAGGTTATCCTCTTTCTCACTCTTTGTCCTATCCTCATTCTGCAGGGCATCCAAAATCACCCTTCACATTTTGCAAGCCCTCATGTACTTCCACTATAACTGAAAAACAGTCTGTGTTTTCTCTGCAAAGAAATACAGTGGTTACAGATCTGACGGAGACTGGAGTAACCCCAAGAGTATGACCCCAGGACACTCTTTTAGCTCAGTAAAGAAGTCATTCCTGAGGTTCACCCTTCAGCCAAATATTAGACTGGCCTATTAAAAAGAGACAGAGAGAGAGAAACTAGATGGGCACACCAGCCGAGGGGCAAGGCGGGAAGGCAGGAGGGGACAGGAAAGCTGGTAATAGGGAACCCAAGGTCAAGAAGGGGAGAGTGTTGACATGTTGTAAGGTTGTCAACCAATGTCACAAAACAATATGTGTATTAATTGTTTAATGAGAAACTAGTCTAAACCTTTATTTAAAGTACAATAAAAAATAAAATATTTTTTTTAAAAAAGAATTACAGTGGTAACTGATCAATATAGATTTATGTCTCTATAGACATTTTTGTTTGAGAGCAAAGATTTTTGGCAGAGAAGAATGAATACATTTTCTAATGTTGCTTTGTCCAAAGCCATCTCCCACATACTTAATTGAATTTGATGATTTGAACTATGCCCCAAATTTGATAATATATGATATGTTAGCTTATGGAGCATTTCTCCACAGTCATGTTATCTTTTATCTCGAGGATAGATTTTTGACTTTCTATAATGTAAGCAGTAACAGTAAGGAACAAGTTCAAAATTATTTTCCCCTACAAATTGACACAGTCCCTAGGATTTCATTAATTCTGTAGTCTCAAAATTCTCATAAGAATCTGAAATGGGAAGATCACTGAATAAGGTAAAGCTACATCTTAAAGAACAGTGAAGATTTTCACATCGTATAATAGTTCATTTGGTTCCATCACAGATATTTAATTTGTAATATGTTCTAGTGTTTCAGAAAACTTGAAGGTAAGGACATTCAGAACACACTTGGGAATGATGGATATTTCCACTGGGTTGGTGTTTAGGTATCAAAGTGAAGACTAGAAAACAAGGCTGAATCTAAAGCTGAAAGCCTTGAAAGTCAAGTAAAAGAGTTTGTATAAAGTCTGGAGAGATGAAACAGGGAGTATAAGTTTATGAGATTTGGAAATATTAATTTTGAAATAGCGTATAAAATGGATTGGGGGCAGGGAGCAGAACAAATTAGGGTGATAATATATCTGGTTCAAAGTAACTAATGTATTGGTGTGTGCTGCTTAACTGAATTAAGGTCTTCTGATTATTTCTTTTTAATGAGGTGGTTATGTTACCCTATGGAAACCCCAGGTTTTTGCTCGGCATGACTCAATATTGGCCAAAAAATGAGAGACTGAGGCGGGAGAACAGGAAAGGCAATTTTATTTTGTTGTACAAGAAAAAGGAGTCAGTCGGAGCTGCTGCTCCAAGACTGCTCGACAAGGACGGGCAGGCAAGTTACTTTTAAAGTGGTTTACAAGTAGGGAGTTCACACAATTCCCATCAACAACATTCTTAATCATATTACACAGGCGCAAAGGGGTTTAGATATAACCTCCAAGCAAAAGCAAGATTCATATGCAAAGCTGGCAGGGTGGGAGCAGCAAAGGAAATGATTTTTCAATACTACACTGCCAGGTAAAGAATACAGCACTGTGGGGGCTCTGTCTCAGTTAACTAATATTTTTAGCAGGTTTAGTCCACTTGTAAAACTTCCTCCTATTAATTGATTATGAGTTTGTAAGAATTCAGAATGAAGCATTAATGAAATGAATCCTAACCTTGGATTTGTTTCACACCAGGACACCATAAATCAATTTGTCAAAAGTAGTAGAGTTTAGGGATATTCTCAAAAGTAAATTAATTTTAATTTACTTGATTTTTGTTTGCTGGGATGTGTTAAAGAAGTTGTAGCTGCATTATCAAAACAACAATTATAAAGTAATATAAATACTATGTTTATAGAATTTTGGAAGCAACTGTTTCTTTCCCCTCTCCTCTCCTTTTTTTTTTTTTTTTTTTTCTCCTTAGGATATGGCCACATACCAATACCTGGAACATAACATCTACCAATACACACTGCTGTTTGACAGTGGAACTAAAGGCTATTTGTGGTCTTTCAGGCTGATGTACTACTGAATGCTAAGGCTGTATCAGGCATTTTAAAAAAATGGTTAATTTTTTAAAAAGTATTTACGATTATGTACACTGATTCAGGGGAACATTTAGACAAATCCTGGAATGAAATTATGGATTTAATTGTGTCTCCAAAAAATCTGTGTTCTAAATCCTAACTCCTATACCTGTGGTTATAATCTCATTTGAGAATAGATTTTCTTTGTAATGTTAATGAGACAGTGTTGGTGTAAGATGCATCTTGAGTCAAACTCTTTTGAGATATAAAAGCAGATTCTGGCAAGGAAGCAAGAAACCCCAGTTTTGTGGTGATAGACACCAAGCCACATGAAGATCACCAAGGCATGGAAACTCGAAAAGGGACAAGGGCATTTTTCCCTAGACTGCAGAAAGAAAAAAACTTCCTCTAGGACTAGTGTCATGAATTCAAACTTCTGGTCTCTTAAACTGAGAGAAAATAAAATTTCTGTTTGTTAAAGAAAACCACTAGTGGTTTTTCTGTTACAGTAGCACTAGGTAACTAAGGAAGAATTTGGCACTGAGAAGTGGGGGCTCTGTCTAACAAATACCTAAAATGTGGAAATGGTTTTGGAATTGGGTAATGGGTAGAGGCCGGAAGAGTTTTATAGTGTCTTATAGTAAATGCCTAGATTGCCTTGAAGAGACTGCTGGTAGAATTGTGGTTGTCAAAGGCAATTCTGGTGAGGGCTCAGAAGGAAATGAGGAGAGCTATAGAGAAAATCTCTATCATCTCAGAAAACACACATGAGCCATTAGCAGAATATTGCTAGAAATATGTACATTAAATGTGTTTCTGGTGAGGCTTTAGAAGGAAATGATGAACGTGTGGTTTGACAATGGAGGAAGGGTGATGCTTTTTATGCAGTGGCAAAGAATTTGTCTGAATTATGTTCAAATGTTTGGTAGAAGGTAGAACTTGTAAGTAATGAACTGGAATATATGGCTGAGGAGATTTCTAAGCAAGATCTTAAAGGGCTACATGGTTTCTACTTGGTGCTTATGGTAAAATGTGAGAGGAAAGAGATGGACATAAAAATGAATTGTGCAAAATGAAAACAAAACTTAAAGAATTTGAAAATCCTGTTGTACAAACTAAGGACATGTGTTCTAGAATTTTCACCAAGGATGTGGCTACACAATCGTTAATCTTAAAGAGGTTAATAGATCTAATAGACTAATAGATCTGACCAACTACTATAGCAGAAACCCATCAACTTAGACTGAAGGGGCAAGAGATAGGACAAAAGAAAGGAAAGCTGTCTGCATCTTGGAATTCTACAGGCAGGAAGCAGGCCAAAGCAGCTATATCTATTGATCTCCAAGAAAAGAAATGGACCATCTCTGGAGCAGCTCAGAGATCAGCAGAACTGTTAGAGGGGGCACAGGAAGGAGGGCTGCCCGTCTTTCAAAGGGTGGAGCCCAGGCTTCAAAGAGTCAGTTCTTCACCAACTTGGTTCTGGAGTGTGGGGCTGCTGTTAAGTTGTGCCAAGAGGATGGGGCTGCCACCCAAAGCTGAGGGAGTAGGGCTGGTATGCTCCAGGGGCAGAACAGGACCTGCTGGGGCCAAGGGAGTGGAGTTGCCATCCAGAGGGACTAGGAGAATGGGGCCACCCAAATTGACAGAGCAGAGTTGCCATTCTAGTGGGCCTAGAAGGCAGAGCTGAAGTCAAGGGACTTCTACCCAGTATCCAGAGATCATGGCAAACACCCAGAGTCTGGAGCACAGGGCCATTGTCTTGATAATCTCAAAGATTATTTTCAAGCCTTGAGGACAGAACTAATTTAATTTTTTTTTTCTGGATTTTGGACTTGCTTGGTGCCTCTTATCCCTATTTTTCCTCCAATTTCACCCATTTGTAACGGAAATGTCTAGTTGTGCCTGTTCCGCCATTGCACTTTGGAATCAGATAACTTGTATTCAAGATTTCACAGGCTCACAAATGAAGAGGAATTTTGCCCCAGGATGGAATATGCCTAAAGTCTCACCCATATTTGATTTAGATGATTCAGAAGATGAGACTTTGGCCTTGGGTTTGATTTAAGATTTGGGGATGATGTGATGGAGTGATTATGTTTTGCCTGTGGGAAGAACATAAATTTGGGGGACCTAAATTTTTTTTTTAAAGGTAGAATGTTATGGATTTAATTGTGCCCACCCAAAACATGAGTTGCAAATCCTAACCCCTATACCTGAGGATATAATCCCATTTGGGAATTGGTTTCTTTGTTACGTTAATAAGACATAACAAATTATGGATAACATTGAGAAGAGTGAGTATTCCAGTATTAGTGTAGGGTGTGTCTTGCATCAATCTATTTTGAGATAGAAAAGGAGCAGATTTAAGCAAAGAAGCAGAAAACCACAGTTGGCGGAAGACAGATGACAAGCCACACGAAGATTTTTGAGGAACAGAAGCTCAAAAAGAGATAAGGAGCCCACAGAGAGAGCTCTAGAGCTGTCACCATGAATTCGGACAGTTGTACATCAACAGGGAAATGCCAGAAATTCAAGCCAGATTTAGAAGAGGACATGGAACAAGGGATATCATTGCTGATGTCAGATGGATCCTGGCTGAAAGCAGAGAATACCAGAAGGATGTTTACCTGTGTTTTATTGACTATGCAAAGGCATTCAACTGTGTGGATCATAAATTATGGATAACGTTGAGAAGAGTGGGTATTCCAGAACACTTAATTGTGCTCATGTGGAACCTGTACATAGACCAAGAGAAGAGACAGCCATTCGAACAGAGCAAGGGGATATTTCGTGTTTTAAAATCAGGAAACGTGTGCATCAGGGTAGTATCCTTTCACCATACTTGCTCAATCTGTATGCTGGCAGATAATTTGAGAAGCTGGACTATATGAAGAAGAACAAGGCATCAAGACTGGTGGAAAACTTGTTAGCAACCTGCAATATGCGTATGACACAACCTTGCTTGCTGAAAGGGAAGAGGACTTGAAGCACTTACTGATGAAGATCGAAGACCACAGTCTTCAGTAAGGATTACAACTCAACATAAAGAAAACAAAAATCCCCAGAACTGGACCAATAAACAACATCATGATAAACAGAGAAAATATTAAAGTTGAAAAGGATTTCATTATACTTGGATCCACAATCAATCCCCATGGTAACGGCAGTCAAGAAATCAAATGACACATTGCCTTAGGCAAATCTGCTGCACAAAACCTCTTTAAAGTGTTAAAAAGCAAAGATGTCAACTTGAGGACTAAGGTGCTCCTGACCCAAGCCATGGTATTTTTCTTTCAGCTCATATACATCCTAAAGCTGGAAAACAAATAAGGAATGTTGAAGAAGAATTCATGCATTTGGATTATAGTTTTGGCAACGAATATTGACTATACCATAGATTGCCAGAAGAACGAACAAATCTGTCTGGGTTCAGCTAGACAGCTAGAATCCTCCTTAGATGTGAGGTTGGTGAGACTTGTCTCATGTAATTTGGACATGTTATCAGGAGAGATCTGTCCCTGGAGAAGGACATTATGTTTGCTAAATTAGAAGATAAGAGAAAAAGAGGAAGACTCTCAATTGGATGGATTGCCACAGTGGCTGCAACAATGTGCTCAAATATAGCAATGATTTTGGGGATGGTGCGAGACTGGGCAGTGTTTTGTCTTGTATGTAGGTTTACTATGAGTCAGAACCATCTTGATAGCACCTAACAGCCTCCTAAACTGTGAGAAAATAAATTACCATTTGTTGAAGCCACCCACTTATAGTACTTCTGTTGCAAAGGCACTAGTTAACTAAGACAGATGGCTAGAACCAATCCTGGGATGAGTTGAATGGAGGGGTGGATTGTCAAATGAAACGTCTAGTCTTGTTGATATCTGATCATTCAAGGGTTCCAGTGAGTTGACAATTCCAGTAACATCTCTGTATCTCATCTTCTTGCAAAAATCCAAGTGCCCATAAGGTGAGTAAGTGGCTCTACAGAGAGCAAGCACTCATCATTCACCAGGCAATCATCAAGCACCAGCGAACACCTTCAACAACTATTTATCCCAGTGGGGAGTGCTGCAGACAGAGACATATCTGCAAATATGTATCATTTCAGCAGTGCAGTATTTGCTCTTGTCAGTTCCTTCAACATCTAGCTTTCAGTTGCCTTGTATAATCTGAGCAATATCTTTTCTCAGGATAATACAGTTGTCTTAGTTGATTGTTTCTGCTCTGGAACTCCTGAAATAATAGAAAATCATCCAATTCATTAATGAAATAGGCATTTGCTTCCTCAGAATTCAAATTATATTCAGATGTTTTTCTTTTTTCCTTTATTCTGAAACACCTCTGCCAGAGTTGAGGGTCCAAGAAAGTCTTAGCTCATGCAGTTCTAACCACTGTGCCTCTAGAGACAAAAGCATTTCTGCTGTCCTAGGTTCTACAGCTTGTGAGGCTGGCAAACAGTTTATTTTTTAATGCTAGTGAACACTTTTTGCCACCTGGAACAGTTGCCAAATAGTTGGCAGCTTCAGGGAGTGACGCCAACTTTAAGGTCTAATCCTAACTTAAAGACTCAGGGCATCTGCAAGAGCCAGTGGCACTAAGGATATGTGAGAACTCAGCTCCAATCTGACTTCAAACAAAAGAAATGTGGTGAGTCTCGCTTTCGTAAACTAAACACTAATGTGTTTTAAAGAAACGAAAGTAATTCAAGCACGATTAAAAGGTGTATGAAAAAGAGCAAATCATGGGAGAAAGGTTATGCTCTCAATGTATTTAGGGTAGGTCAAATCTTAATTGAGCTTAGAACTCTAGTATGAATTTAGGGATGCAAAGGTTAAAAAGGGATGTTTGGAGAAAATAAAAATGAAAACACCAATTATAATTCTGACCCTATTTGATAACCATATACCGTTTCGTTTTTTTTTTTTTTTTTAATTGAAAGTAAAGAGTTTTATTGAGGGAATAGAGTCAGCCGCAGCACAAAAGAACATTGCAATGGGGAAACGTGGAGTCCCAGCAAAAAGAACAGATGAATCCATAGGGGAACAATTGGGGGCACATGGTTATAGGGCTGGAAGAGGAAGTACAAAACACAATATTCTGATTGCTTTACAGGGGTTTAGGTCAGTTAAAGGTGAGACAAAGTAAAGCATAATCTTTGACATTATCAGTTACATGAACATATTGATAGGTTAAAAGACGTAATTGAAAGACATGGGGTTGGTTACAAAGCAGTGATACGAAATTTTCAAGAGTGGTCTGTTAAAAGTTACCTTGCTCAGAGTGTCAGTCGCAAAGGCTATTGGGAACAAAGAGTTTTCATCAGGGAACAAATAAGTTTCCATGATGTATTCACATTCTTTAGCCTGGCTGCAAATAAACTTATTTCCTTAAAATAGTAGGAGTTAGTTCCTACACAACAAAGGTAGAGGTTGGGGGAAAGATTACCTTGAGCTCTTAGTGTTAGTCCAGTCATTTTACAAAAAGGTCAAATGTCTTTGTTTTGATTCTTATCATTCTCTCCTTTTGATAAAAGATTTTGAAGAACATCCGTTGATCACGGTTGCGGGCATACTCTCTTCTGCATGGGCTTGACTTTAAATTGTCCTTAACGGCTGCTTGACATTACATGATAGAAGTGGCGAGACACCACTGTGTATTTTTACCTTGTTATGGGTTTTTTTTTTTTTTTTTTTTTTTATGGGGGAGCTCTCATCTTAAGGCTGAGCTGGTCTCATGTCGCCCACAAAGGAGTAACTCATCTTCTGCAAGGCTTTTCTGGCAGTAGGACAGCTTCAGTTTTCTTCACCATGCTATTGCTGAGCAGCCATCTTCAGTGACTTTGGTGTGGGGAACGAATAGGATGTAGCTAGATTGGAGGAACACCCTCACCTACTTTCAAATGACTAAGTCATGAAGCTTCTTTAGTTTGGGTTCTCAAATACATTGTTGATATACATAATTCTCTGAGCATGAGATGAAGTGGAATTTTCAGTTCCTTTTTTTTATAGTAGTGGTTGGAAGCCCTGGTGGCATAGTGGTTAAGTGCTATGGCTGCTAACCAAAAGGTCAGCAGTTTGAATCTGCCAGGCACTCCTTGGAAACTCTACAGGGCAGTTCTACTCAGTCCTATAGGGTCACTATGAGTTGGAATGGACTCGATGGCAGTGGGTTTGGTTTCTTGGTTTTCATAGTAGATGCATATCTTTTTTTTTTTTTTTAATTTTTGTTAAGCTTCAAGTGAACATTTACCATTCCAATCAGTCTGTCACATGTAGGTTTACATACATCTTACTCCCTTCTCCCACTTGCTCTCCCCCTATTGAGTCAGCCCTTACAGTCTCTCGTTTCGTGCCAATTTTGCCATCCTCCCTCTCTCTCTATCTTCCCATCCCCCCTCCAGTCAAGAGTTGCCAACACACTCTCCAGTGTCCACCTGATTTAATTAGCTCACTCTTCATCAGCATCTCTCTCCCCCCCACTGACCAGTCCTTTTCATGCCTGATGATTTGTCTTCGGGGATGGTTCCTGTCGTGTGCCATCAGAAGTTCTGGGGAGCATTGTCTCTGGGATTCCTCTAGTCGCAGTCATATCATTAGGTATGGTCTTTTTATAAGAATTTGGGGTCTGTATCCCATTGGTCTCCTGCTCCCTCAGGAGTTGTCTGTTGTGCTCCCTGACAGGGCAGACATTGATTGTGGCCGGGCACCAACTAGTTCTTCTGGTCTCAGGATAATGTAGGTCTCTGGTTCATGTGGCCCTTTCTGTCTCTTGGGTTCTTAGTTGTCGTGTGACCTTGGTGTTCTTCCTTTGCCTTTGCTCCAGGGGGGTTGAGACCAATTGATGTATCTTAGATGGCTGCTTGTTGGCATTTAGGACCCCAGGCGCCACAATTCAAAGTGGGATGCAGAGTGTTTTCATAATAGAATTATTTTGCCCATTGACTTAGAAGTCCCCTCAAACCAAGTTCCCCAGACCCCAGCCCCTGCTCCGCTGACCTTTGAAGCTTTCATTTTATCGCGGAAACCTCTTTGCTTTTAATACAGTCCAATTAGGCTGACCTTCCTTGTATTGAGTGTTGTCTTTCCCTTCACCCAAAGCAGTTCTTATCTACTGATTGATCAATAAAAAACCCTCTCCCTCTCTCCCTCCCTCCCCCCTTTGTAACCACAAAAGTATGTGTTCTTCTCCGTTTTTTCTATTTCTCAAGATCTTATAATAGTGGTCTTATACAATATTTGTCCTTTTGCCTCTGACTCATTTCGCTCAGCATAATGCCTTCCAGATTCCTCCATGTTATGAAATGTTTCAGAGATTCGTCACTGTTCTTTATCGATGCGTAGTATTCCATTGTGTGAATACACCACAATTTATTTACCCATTCATCCATTGACGGACACCTTGGTGGCTTCCAGCTTTTTGCTATTGTAAACAGAGCTGCAATAAACATGGGTGTGCATATATCTGTTTGTGTGAAGGCTCTTGTATCTTTAGGGTATATTCCGAGGTGTGGGATTTCTGGGTTGTATGGTAGTTCTATTTCTAACTGTTTAAGATAACGCCAGATGGATTTCCAAAGTGGTTGTACCATTTTACAATCCCACCAGCAGTGTATGAGAGTTCCAATCTCTCCGCAGCCTCTCCAACATTTATTATTTTGTGTTTTTTGGATTAATGCCAGTCTAGTTGGTGTGAGATGGAATCTCATCGTAGTTTTAATTTGCATTTCTCTAATGGCTAATGATCGAGAGCATTTTCTCATGTATCTGTTGGCTGCCTGAATATCTTCTTTAGTGAAATGTGTGTTCATTTCCTTTGCCCACTTCTTGATTGGGTTGTTTGTCTTTTTGTGGTTGAGTTTTGACAGAATCATGTAGATTTTAGAGATCAGGTGCTGGTCGGAGATGTCATAGCTGAATATTCTTTCCCAGTCTGTAGGTGGTCTTTTTACTCTTTTGGTGAAGTCTTTAGATGAGCATAGGTGTTTGATTTTTAGGAGCTCCCAGTTATCTGGTTTCTCTTCGTCATTTTTGGTAATGTTTTGTATTCTGTTTATGCACTGTATTAGGGCTCCTAGGGTTGATCCTATTTTTTCTTCCATGATCCTTATCGTTTTAGTCTTTATGTTTAGGTCTTTGAACCACTTGGAGTTAGTTTTTGTGCATGGTGTGAGGTATGGGTCCTGTTTCATTCTTTTGCAAATGGATATCCAGGTATGCCAGCACCATTTGTTAAAAAGACTATCTTTTCCCCAATTGACTGACACTGGTCCTTTGTCAAATATCACCTGCTCATACGTGGATGGATTTATATCTGGGTTCTCAATTCTGTTCCATTGGTCTATGTGCCTGTTGTTGTACCAGTACCAGGCTGTTTTGACTACTGTAGCTATATAATAGGTTCTGAAATCAGGTAGGGTGAGGCCTCCCACTTTCTTCTTCTTTTTCAGTAATGTTTTGCTTATCCGGGGATTCTTTCCCTTCCATGTGAAATTAGTGATTTGTTTCTCTATCCCCTTAAAGTATGACATTGGTATTTGGATTGGAAGTGCGTTATATGTATAAATGGCTTTTGGTAGAATAGACATTTTTACTATGTTAAGTCTTCCTATCCATGAGCAGGGTATGTTTTTCCACTTAAGTATGTCCTTTTGAATTTCTCGTAGCAGAGTTTTATAGTTTTCTTTGTATAGGTCTTTTACATCCTTGGTAAGATTTATTCCTAAGTATTTTATCTTCTTGGGGGCTACTGTGAATGGTATTGGGTTATTTCCTCTTCGGTGTTCTTTGTGTTGATGTAGAGGAATCCAAGTGATATTTGTATGTTTATTTTATAACCTGAGACTCTTCCAAACTCTTCTATTAGTTTCAGTAGTTTTCTGGAGGATTCCTTAGGGTTTTCCATGTATACGATCATGTCATCTGCAAATAGTGATAGCTTTACTTCCTCCTTACCAATCTGGATACGCTTTATTTCTTTGTCTAGCCTAATTGCCCTGGCTAGGATTTCAAGTACGATGCTGAATAAGAGCGGTGATAAAGGGCATCCTTGTCTGGTTCCCGTTCTCAAGGGAAATGCTTTCAGGTTCTCTCCATTTAGAGTGATATTGGCTGTTGGCTTTGCATAGATGCCCTTTATTATGTTGAGGAATTTTCCTTCAATTCCTATTTTGGTAAGAGTTTTTACCATAAATGGGTGTTGGACTTTGTCAAATGCCTTTTCTGCATCTATTGATAAGATCATGTGGTTTTTATCTTTTGTTTTGTTTATGTGATGGATTACATTAATGGTTTTTCTGATATTAAACCAGCCTTGCATACCTGGTAAAAATCCCACTTGATCCGGGTGAATTATTTTTTTTGAGGTGTTGTTGGATTCTATTGGCTAGAATTTTGTTGAGGATTTTTGCATCTATGTTCATGAGGGATATAGGTCTAAAATTTTCTTTTTTCGTAATGTCTTTACCTGGTTTTGGTATCAGGGAGGTGGTAGCTTCATAGAATGAGTTGGGTAGTATTGCGTCTTTTTCTATGCTTTGAAATACCTTCAATAGTAATGGTGTTAAGTCTTCTCTGAAGGTTTGGTAGAACTCTGCAGTGAAGCCGTCCGGGCCAGGACTTTTTTTTGTTGGGAGTTTTTTGATTACCGTTTCAATCTCTTTTTTTGTTATGGGTCTATTTAGTTGTTCTACTTCTGAGTGTGTTAGTTTAGGTAGGTAGTATTGTTCCAAGAATTTATCCATTTCTTCTAGGTTTTCAAATTTGTTAGAGTACAGTTTTACGTAGTAATCTGAAATGATTCTTTTAATTTCGTTTGGTTCTGTTGTGATGTGGTCCTTCTCGTTTCTTATTCGGGTTATTTCCTTTCCTGTTTTTCTTTAGTCAGTCTAGCCAATGGTTTATCAACTTTGTTAATTTTTTCAAAGAACCAGCTTTTGGCTTTGTTAATTCTTTCAATTGTTTTTCTGTTCTCTAATTCATTTAGTTCAGCTCTGATTTTTATTATTTGTTTTCTTCTGGTGCCTGATGGATTCTTTTGTTGCTCACTTTCTATTTGTTCAAGTTGTAGGGACAGTTCTCTGATTTTGGCTCTTTCTTCTTTTTGTATGTGTGCATTTATCGATAAAAATTGGCCTCTGAGCACTGCTTTTGCTGTGTCCCAGAGGTTTTGATAGGAAGTATTTTCATTCTCGTTGCTTTCTCTGAATTTCCTTATTCCCTCCTTGATGTCTTCTATAACCCAGTCTTTTTTTCAGGCGGGTATTGTTCATTTTCCAAGTATTTGATTTCTTTTCCCTGGTTTTTCTGTTATTGATTTCTAGCTTCATTGCCTTGTGGTCTGAGAAGATGCTTTGTAATATTTCGATGTTTTGGATTCTGCAAAGATTTGTTTTATGACCTAATATGTGATCTATTCTAGAGAATGTTCCATGTGCGCTAGAAAAAAAAGTATATTTTGCAGCAGTTGGGTGGAGAGTTCTGTATAAGTCAATGAGGTCAAGTTGATTGATTGTTGTAAGTAGGTCTTCCGTGTCTCTCTTGAGCTTCTTACTGGATGTCCTGTCCTTCTCCGAAAGTGGTGTGTTGAAATCTCCTACTATAAATGTTGAGGTGTCTATCTCACTTTTCAATTCTGTTAAAATTTGATTTATGTATCTTGCAGCCCTGTCATTACGTGCGTAAATATTTAATATGGTTATGTCTTCCTGATCAATTGTCCCTTTTATCATTATATGGTGTCCTTCTTTATCCTTTGTGGTGGATTTAAGTCTAAAGTCTATTTTGTCAGAAATTAATATTGCTACTCCTCTTCTTTTTTGCTTATTGTTTGCTTGATATATTTTTTTCCATCCTTTGAGTTTTAGTTTGTTTGTGTCTCTTGTAGGCAGCATATAGATGGATCGTGTTTCTTTATCCAGTCCGTGACTCTCTGTCTCTTTATTGGTGCATTTAGTCCATTTACATTCAGCGTAATTATAGATAAATAAGTTTTTAGTGCTGTCATTTTGATGCCTTTTCATGTGTGTTGTTGGCCATTTCGTTTTTCCACATTCTTTTTTGTGCTGAGACGTTTTTCTTAGTAGCTTGTGAGATCCTCATTTTCATAATGTTTAACTTTGTGTTTGTTGAGTCGTTACGTTTTTCTTGGCTTTTTTCTTGAGTTATGGAATTGATATTCCTTTTTGTGGTTACCTTATTATTTACCCCTATTTTTCTATGTAAAAACCTAACTTGTATCCTTCTATATCGCCTTGTATCACTCTCCATCTGGCAGTTCAATGCCTCCTATATTTAGTCCCTCTTTTTGATTATTGTGATCGTTTATCTATTGATTTCCATGATTTCTTGTTATGTGTATTATTTTGTTTATTTATTTATTTTTTAGAATTAGTCTTAATTTGTTTGTTTTTGTGCTTTCCGTATTTGAGTTGCTTTGATATCAGGACGGTCTGTTTTGTGACCTTGTATTGTGCTGGTACCTGATATTATTGGTCATCCGGCCAAACAATCTCCTTTAGCATTTCTTGCAGTCTTGGTTTAGTTTTTGCAAATTATCTAAACTTGTGTTTATCTGTAAATATCTTAATTTCACCTTCATATTTCAGAGAGAGTTTTGCTGGATATATGATCCTTGGTTGGCATTTTTTCTCGTTCAGTGCTCTGTATACGTCGTCCCATTCCCTTCTTGCCTGCATGGTTTCTGCTGAGTAGTCTGAACTTATTGATTCTCCCTTGAAGGAAACCTTTCTTTTCTCCCTGGCTGCTTTTCAAATTTTCTGTTTGTCTTTGGTTTTGGCAAGTTTGATGATAATATGTCTTGGTGTTTTTCTTTTTGGATCGATCTTAAATGGGGTTCGATGAGCATCTTGGATATTTCGTCTTTCATGATGTCAGGGAAGTTTTGTGTCAGGAGTTCTTCAACTATTTTCTTTGTGTTTTCTGTCCCCCCTCCCTGTTCTGGGACTCCAATCACTCGCAAGTTATCCTTCTTGATATAGTCCCACATGATTCTTAGGGTTTCTTCATTTTTTTTTAATTCTTTTATCTAATTTTTTTTCAGCTATGTTGGTGTTGATTCCCTGGTCCTCCAGAAGTCCCAGTTTACATTCTAATTGCTCGAGTCTGCTCCTCTGACTTTCTATTGCGTTGTCAAATTCTGTAATTTTATTGTTAATCTTTTGGATTTCTACATGCTGTCTCTCTATGGATTCTTGCAACTTATTAATTTTTCCACTATGTTCTTGAATAATCTTTTTGAGTTCTTCAACAGTTTTATCAGTGTGTTCCTTGGCTTTTTCTGCATTTATCCTAATTTCATTTGTGATATCTTTAAGCATTCTGTAAATTAGTTTTTTATATTCTGTATCTGATAATTCCAGGATTGTATCTTCATTTGGGAAAGATTTTGATTCTTTTGTTTGGGGGGTTGGAGAAGCTGTCATGGTCTGTTTCTTTATGTGGTTTGATATGGACTGCTGTCTCTGAGCCATCAATGGGAAACTAGATTTTCCAGGTAATCAGCTAAAAAAAATGCAGTCAGATCCCTATCAGAGTTCTCCGTCTGGCTCAGGCTATTCGGATGTTAATGGAGCCGCCTGGGGAGGGTGCGGGAGGGATCAGAGAGCTAGGAGTGTAGCACCACAGAATATAGAGCTGAACACCGTGTTCACGCTCCGCCCCCTTCCGCCAAAATCCGGGCAGGACGGGTCCCTGGCTGGGACGCTGCTTTCCCCGCTCCGAGACATTTCACTTTCTCCCAGGGACTTCTCCCTCTGGTGCGCGGCACTGCTTGTGTGAACTGGATGGGCGTTTCCCACACGAATGGGTGGGCCCGCCCCCAGGGTCTATTCAGGCGAATATAATTGGGCCCCGCAGTCACGCCCCGCCTGCGCGTGCGCCCAAATCCCAGCAGGACGACTTCCCGTCTGGGACGCTGCTTTCCCTGCTCCAGGACCAGTCACTTCCTCCCGGGGACTTCCCATTCTGGAGCGCCGCACCGCATGCGTGAATTGGGTGGGCGTCACCCACATGACCAGGTGGGCCCGCCCCCTGGGTCAATTCAGGGGAATATAATTGGACCCCGTGCTCACGCCCCGCTCGCGCGCTCGCCCAAATCCCAGCGGGGCGGCTCCCCTGCTGGGGCTCTGCTTTCCGCGCTCCGAGACCAGTCACTTCCTCCCGGGGACTTCTCCTTCCTGTGCGCCACACCTCTCGCGCGAACAGGGTGGGGGTCACCTGCACGACCAGGTGGGCCCGCCCCCAGGTCAATTCAGGGTAATAAAATTGGACCCCGCGCTCATGCCCTGCCCGTGCGCACGCCCAAATCCCAGCGGGACGGCACCCCGGCTGGGACGCTGCTTTCCCCGCTCCGAGACCTGTCACTTCCTCCTGGGGTCTTCTCCCTCCGTTGCGCCGCGCCACATGCGCGGACTGGGTGTGCGTCCCTCCGCACGAACGTGTGGGCCCTGCCCCGGGGTCGCTTCAGGGAAATATAGCTGACCCCCCCCCCCCCGCTCGCGCCCTGCCCGCTTCCCTCCAAACTCTTGGCGGGACGGCTTCCCGGCTGGGACGCTGTTCTCCCCCCTCCGAGATCAGTCACTGCCTCCCGGGTGCTTCTCCCTCCGGCTGCGCTGCTACGCAGCCCGCGCCAACCAGCTAGACTTCCTCCCAGGATGGGTTTGGGGTGGAAGGGCTGGGCCCCCCTTCTGTGCCGTCTGCCCCCCTGGGCTCTGCCCCAGATCGGGCTCTGAAGGTCACCTGCCTGGTACGCTGGCTCCTAGTTCTGAAAACGGTCGCTGTCTGCCCGTATTTGTTTGTTTTCCGTCTCTAAGTCTGTGCTTGTTGTTCAGAGTTCGTAGATTGTTATGTATGTGATCGATTCCCTTGTTTTTCCGAGTCTTTGTTGCAAGAGGGATCCGCGGTAGCGTCCACCTAGTCCGCCATCTTGTCCCCCCCAGTCCCATTTCGTTTTAATAAAGCGATATTTCTACAGTTACTGCAGCAACTGCATTAGGTTCTGTATTTTGATTCAAATTAAGCGAAAGTTCTTGTTGTTATGTTCATTACTGCCTTCGGGAGCAGGAAAGCATGTCCACATTTAATGATAGATGACAACATTCCCTTTTTACACTGTGAAGGGAAATGTTGTTTTCCTCTTTGACTCCATTAAGGTTGCCAATCAGTTCAAGTATTTATTTCATTATACTAGAAAGTGTGCTGGAAAACCTGGTGGTGTAGTGGTTAAGAGCTCAGGTTGCTAACCAAAAGGTCAGCAGTTCAAATTCACCAGGTAATTGGAAACCATATGGAGCAGTTCTACTCTGTGTTATAGGATTGCTATGAGTTTGAATCAATTCGACGGCAACGGATTTGAGTTTTTCTTGTTTTTAGAAAGTGCTATTTTCAAAAGTGACTGAAATTTCTCGAGTTTCAAGTCACACACCTATGTCTTTGATCCTATCTAACCAATAGAAAATTACCCATTTTATTCCTATAGAGGAGCATGGGTCATGACTCCATCGGCAAATCATAAATAAACTATGCTGTTGTTAGGTGCCATCGAGTCGGTTCTGACTCATAGTGACCCTATGCACAACAGAACGAAACACTGCCTGGTCCTGCGCCATCCTTACAATCGTTCTTATGCTTGAGCTCATTGTTGCAGCCACTGTGTCAATTCTCCTTGTTGAGGGTCTTCATCTTTTCTGCTGACCCTGTACTCTGCCAAGCACCATGTCCTTCTCCAGGGACTGATCCTTCCTGACAACATGTCCAAAGTATGTAAGACACAGTCTTGCCATCCTTGCCTTTGAGGAGCATTCTGGCCGCACTTCTTCCAAGACAGATTTGTTCGTCCTTTTGGCAGTCCATGGTATATTCAATATTTTTCGCCAACACCACAATTCAAAGGCGTCAACTCTTCTTTGGTCTTCCTTATTCATTGTCCAGCTTTCACATGCATATAATGTGATTGAAAATACCATGGCTTGTGTCAGGCGCAACTTAGTCTTCAGGGTGACATCTTTGCTCTTCAACACTTTGAAGAGGTCCTTTGCAGTAGATTTGCCCAATGCAATGTGTCTTTTGATTTCTTGACTGCTGCTTCCATGGCTGTTGATTGTGGATCCCAGTAAAATGAAATCCTTGACAACTTCAATTTTTTCTCCGTTTATCATGATGTTGTTCATTGGTCCAGTTGTGAGGATTTTTGTTTTCTTTATGTTGAGGTGTAATCCATACTGAAGGCTGTGGTCTTTGATCTTCATTAGTAAGTGCTTCAAGTTCTCTTCACTTTCAGCAAGCAAGGTTGTGTCACTTGCATAATGCAGGTTGTTAAAGAGTGTTCCTCCAATCCTGATACCCCATTCTTCTTCATATAGTCCAGCTTCTCGTGTTATTTGTTCAGCATACAGATTAAATAGGTGTGGTGAAACAATATAACCCTGATGCACACCTTTCCTGACTTTAAACCAGTTAGTATCCCCTTGTTCTGTCTGAACAACTACCTCTTGATCTATGTAAAGGTTCCTCATGAGCACAATTAAGTGTTCTGGAATTCCCATTCTTTACAGTGTTATCCATAGTTTGCTACGATCCACACAGTCGAATGCCTTTGCATAGTCAATAAAACACAGGTAAACATCTTTCTGGTATTCTCTGCTTTCAGCCAGGATCCATCTGACATCAGCAATGATATCCCTGGTTCCACGGCCTCTTTGAAACCAGCCTGAATTTCTGGCAGTTCCCTGTCGATATACTGCTGCAGTCATTTTTGAATGATCTTCAGCAAAATTTTGCTTGTGTGTGATATCAATGATACTGTTCTATAATTTCCACATTCAGTTGGATCACCTTTCTTGGGAATAGGCATAAATATGGATGTCTTCCAGTCATTTGGCCAGGAAGCTGTCTTCCATATTTCTTGGCATAAATGAATGAGCATCTCCAGTGCTGCATCTTTTGTAGAAACATCTCAATTGATATTCCATCAATTCCTGGTGCCTTGTTTTTCACCAATGCCTTCAGAGCAGCTTGGACTTCTTCCTTCAGTACCATCGGTTCCTGATCATATACCACCTCTTGAAATGGTTGAATATCAACTAATTCTCTTTGGTGTAATGACTCTGAGTATTCCTTTCATCTTCTTTTGATATTTCGAATTTTTTCTTCAGTTCTCTCAGCTTGAGAAACACCGAGCGTGTTCTTCCCTTTTGGTTTTCCATCTCCAGCTCTTTGCACCTGTCATTATAAGACTTTACTTTGTCTTCTTGAGAGGCCCTTTGAAATCTTCTGTTCAGTTTTTTTACTTCATCAATTCTTCCTTTTGCTTTAGCTGCTTGAAGTTCGAGAGCAAGTTTCAGAGTCTCCTCTCACATCCATCTTGGTCTTTTCTTTCTTTCCTGTCTTTTCAGTGACCTCTTGGTTTCTTCATGGATGATGTCCTTGATGTCATTCCACAACTCGTCTGGTCTTCGGTCACTAGTGTTCAATGCATAAAATCTACTCTTGAGATGGTCTTTAAATTCAGGTGGGATATACTCAAGTCATATTTTGGCTCTTGTGGACTTGCTCTGATTTTCTTCAGTTTCAGCTTGAATTTGCATATGAACAATTGATGGTCTGTTCCACAGTTGGCCCCTGGCCTTGTTCCGACTGATGATATTGAGCTTTTCCATAGTCTCTTTCCACAGATGTAGTCAATTTGATTTCTGTGTGTTCCATCTGGCGAGGTCCATGTGTATAGTCACCATTTATATTGGTGAAAGAAGGTATTTACAATGAAGAAGTCTTTGGTCTTGCAAAATTCTATCATTCGATCTCCAGCACTGTTTCTACCACCAAGGCCATATTTTCCAACTACGGTTCCTTCTTCTTTGTTTCCAACTTTCTCATTCCAATCGCCAGTAATTATCAATACATCTTGATTGCATGTTCGATCAATTTTAGACTGCAGTAGCTGATAAAAATCTTCTATTTCTTCATCTTTGGCCCTAGTGGCTGGTGCGTAGATTTGAATAATAATCATATTAACTGGTCTTCCTTGTAGGTGTATGGATATTATCCTATCACTGACTGCATTGTACTTCAGGATAGATCTTGAAACCCTCTTTTTTTATGATGAATGCAACACCATTCCTCTTCTTGTTGTCATTCCCAGCATACTAGACTATATGATTGTCTGATTCAAAATGGCCAATACCAGTCCATTTCAGCTCACCAATGCTTAGGATATCGATGTTTATATGTTCCATTTCATTTTTGACGATTTCTGATTTTCCTAGATTAGTACTTTGTACATTCCAGGTTCCGATTATTATTGGATGTTTGCAGCTATTTCTTCTCATTTTGAGTTGTGCCACATGAGCAAATGAAGCTCCCAAAAGCTTTACTCCATCCACGTCCTTAAGGTCGACTCTACTTTGAGGAGACAGCTCTTCTCCAGTCATCTTTTGAGTGCCTTCCAACCCAGGGTGCTCATCTCCCAGCACTATATCAGACAGTGTTCCGCTGCTATTCATAAGGTTTTCACTGGCTAATGCTTTTCCGAAGTAGACTTCCGGGTCCTTCTTCCTAGTCTCTTAGTCTGGAAGCTCAGCTGAAACCTGTCCTCCATGGGTGACCCTGCTGGTATCTGAATACTGGTGGCATAGCTTCCAGCATCACAGCAACACACAAGCCCCCACAGTACGACACACTGACAGACACGTGGGGGAAATAAACTATAGACTAATAGTAATGTTAATTACTGTAAAACCCTTAGATTTTTAATCTTTTCCCATTAGAGATCAATGAAGTATAACAACCACATTATTCATTATAAGTACTAATGTTTGCATAGCTTTCCTTGTGGTATGGATTCCTCAGGTGATGTACACTGTTAATACAATTGGCTGGTTGAAAGAAAGGTCTGGTGGTCTGCTTCTGAAAAATCATAGAAATCCATATGGAGCACAGTTCTTTTCTGACACACATAGGGTTGTCATGATTTGGAATCAACTCCATGGCAACTAGTCTTACTGGCCATATGCTATAGAGTCTTTTATATAATTTATTAGCTTATTTGCTCTACAATTCTGTGAGGTAGCTAGATGAAATATTCTTAAAACACCTATTTTACAGAAAAGGAAATCTCGGTGCTCAAGGACATAGTAAGTGATAAAATTATTCTCAGGTCCTCTGATTTCAACTTCATTGTTCTTTCAACCATTTCTCAGGATGAATACATAACAGGGGATATATATATATTCTTTTGGCAACAGTAAGGGAGAGTGCTGGCCTGAGAATATAGAGAGCACAGCTCAGCATGCCCCATCACTGGATTACTTGCTTTATGGCCTTCTTCTCAGCAAACTGTAACATGCAGGCTTGCAACTAGGCGAATTCAAGTACTCTCAGTTACAAAGTTTGATGATTCTATTTAAAATAATTTAAGATGTCTCAGAAAAAAAATGTCTATAGCCATGTATTTTATTGCTGAGAGTTTCCCAGAATGTATGCTGGAAACTTTAGTTTCATATATCTTGATATTTATTATGTCATAAAAGAATCATGTGGGCAATTTGGTTGTGGGAAATGTAAGGTAAAACAAAACTGAACATATATTTATGGTGAGATTTCTTGTGACTTTGAAATGTTTTGGTGCAGTGTGGAACTAGAAGAAGAACATGTAGAATGCAACATGACCCATATACTGTTTTCAGACACATTTCTTGGGATTAACTCTTCAGAGAATGCTTCTTGGGAAAAGTTGTTATACCTGTTATAAGTAAATCATCTTGCTTACCTGTTCCTTCCCTCTCTTCAGAACTGAGTTTGAGGTGGATAAAGGCAATGAGTATTTTTTTTTATCTTGATTTATTTTTTTGACTTCCCTGTCTGGTTGACTTCTGATTTTTCTGCCTGCTGTTCTAGTCTTGGGTTGATACCTGATATTATTGATCTTCTAACTAAAGAACTCCCTTCAGTATTTCTTGCAGTTTTGGTTTGGTGTTTACAAATTCCCTAAACTTCTGTTTATCTGAAAATGTCCTAATTTCACCTTCATATTTGAGAGCCAATTTTGCTGGATATACGACTCTTGGCTGGCAATTTTTTCCTTCAATTTTTTATATAAGTCATCCCATTGCCTTCTTGCCTGCATGGTTTCTGCCAAGTAGTCCGAGCTTATCCTTATTGGCTCTCCTTTGTAGGCGACTTTTTGTTTATCCCTAGCTGCTCTTAAAATTCTTTATCTTTGGTTTTGGAAAGTTTGATTATAATATGTCTTGGTGACTTTCTTTTAACATCTACCTTATGCGGAGTTCGATGAGCACCTTGGATAGATATCTTCTCATCATTCATGGTATCAGGGAAGTTTTCTGCCAACAAATATTCAACAATTCTCTCTATATTTTCTGTTCTCCCTCCCTGTTCTGGTACTTCAACCACTCATAGGTTATTCCCTTGATAGAATCCCACATGATTCTTAAGGTTTCTTCATTTTTTAAAAAAATTCTTGGAGGTGGGGCCAAAATGGCTGATGAGGTAGAAGCTACTTCGGATCCCTCTTGCAACAGAGACTCAGAAAAACAAGTGAATTGATCACATATATGATAATCTATGAACCCTGACCATCAAACACAGATCTAAAGAGTTGACCTGAGTGACAGAAACAGAGAAAGAACAACCACAGGGAAGCAGCGACTGTTTTCGGAGCCTGGAGCCAGCGTCCCAGTCAGGAAACCTTGGCACCGGGCTTTGGACTGGGGTGCAGGGGAGCTGAGCACGGTGTCCTGAGACAGCACAAACATGGGATGCAGACCTAGCCCCCAGAAGTGACCTCAGGGGAAGCCCAGCCAGTGCACGCAGGCAGCGCAGCGAAGCGGCTGACAGGAGGAGAAGTCACTGGGAGGCAGCAACTGGTTTTGGAGCCAGGAGTGTGGTGTCCAAGCTGAGGAACCTTGGCGCTGGGCTTCGGACTGGGAGCAGAGGAACTGACCACGGCTTCTGAGACAGCACAAGCATGGGACGTGGGCCTGACTCTCGGGGGCAATCTCGACCCAGCCAATGCACACAGGCTACACACCTTCGGGAATCTCAGATAAAACATTCATCACCAAACAAGATAAGTAACTTTGTCTATATTCCAGGGTGCTACTCTCTCCTATTTATCTGATCCCTCGCCTCCCCTTCCCAGGCAGCTTCATTAACATTGGAATTTCCTGAGCCAGAGAGTGAAGTGCACTGCGGTTTTTCTTGGTCTTTTCCTAACTCATTGTCCCGGCCTGAGAGAAAAAAAGCAGCTACAAAAAACCCAGGGACCAAAAATCCTTCCCTAATTGGACTAAAAATACAGAACCAGCTACAGCCAAACATATGTGATCCGTGGTCTTGGGCTTTCATCCCTACAGGGAACAAGGTGGCTATTATAATGCAAAGGCATTTCTGATAGGGACCTGACTGTAACTGTTTTAGGGGATTACTGGAAAGACGAGTTTCCAGGTCTGATATCTCTGCATATTCAACAAAGCCCTCACTGACCCACAACAGGGAACTGAGGGCTGAAGCTCCCCCCAGACCACCTAGCCTCCTTCCTTAGGGGTCTAATGAGGGTGATACCTACCAATATGTAGAGGTACTTGCATTGGGGGCCTAAGGTACAGCTGCAGAGCCAACCCACGAAAGTGCTTTAGGAACAGAGACACACCTACCTCACTGACACTTCGGGGAAGGCTGTCAGCATCCTGCCCCCCCTGGAGTGGTAACCCCTGCTGCCACCTCTCTAGGTGGATAGGTGACAGTCTGCACCACACACTTGATGACCCAAAATCAGATTCTACTCAAGAATAGTGAATGGACTGTTAGGCTTATTTATCTGGTAACAGCCCAAACCAGCTGGTAAGACGACATAAGTGATTCAAGGGCTACAACAATCAAGACAGCGCAATCTAGGAGCCCATCTATGTATATTGAAAGAAAACAAAACAAGAAAAGACTCAGTGAGCAAATATAGAATAAATCACTACAGTATCTTAGAGATGGCTTGGAGACAGCAGTCAGTATCAAACCACATAAAGAAGCAGACCACGATTGCTTCTACAACTCCCCAAACTAAAGAATCAAAATATTTCCCAAATGAAGATACAATCCTGGAATTGCCAGATGCAGAATATAAAAAACTAATTAACAGAATGCTTCGAGACATCAGGGATAACCTCAGAAATGAAATAAGGCAATCTACAGAAAAAGCCAAGGAACACACTGATAAAGTAGTTGAAGAACTAAAAAAGATTATTCAAGAACATAGTGGAAAAATTAATAAGCTGCAAGAATCCATAGAGATACAACATTCAGAAATCCAAAAGATTAACAGTAAAATTACAGAATTAGACAACTCAATAGGAAGTCAGAGGAGCAGACTCGAGAAATTGAACTGCAGGGTGGGGGATCTGGAGGACAAAGGAATTGACACCAATATAGCTGAAAAAAATCACATAAAAGAATTTAACAAAATGAAGAAACCCTAAGAATCATGTGGGACTGTATCAAGAAGAATAACGTGCGTGTGACTGGAATTCCAGAACAGGGAGTGATAACAGAAAATACAGAGAGAACACTTGAAGATCTGTTGGCAGAAAACTTCCCTGACATCATAAAAGACGAAAGGATATCTATCCAAGATGCTCATCGAAACCCGTATAAGATTGATCCAAAAAGAAAATCACCAAGACATATTATCATCAAACTTGCCAAAACCAAAGATAAAGAGAAAATTTGAAAAGCAGCCAGGGATAAAAGAAGGGTCTCCTGCAAAGCAGAATCAATAAGAATAAGTTCAGACTACTGAGCAGAAACCATGCAGGCAAGAAGGCAATGGGATGCCATATATAGAGCACTGAAGGAGAAAAACTACCAGCCAAGGATCATAGATTCAGCAAAACTCTCTCTGAAATATGCAGGCGAAATTAAAACTTTTACAGATAAACACAAGCTTAGAGAATTTGCAAAAAACAAACCAAAGCTACAAGAAATACTAAAGGAAATTGTTTGGTCAGAAAACCAATAATATCAGACACCAGCACAACACAAGGTCACACAACAGAACATCCTGATATCAACTCAAATAGGGAAATCACAAAAACAAATTAAGATTAATTTTAAAAAGAAAAAAGGGCTCAAAACAGGGAATCATTGAAGTCAATTTGTAAAAGATCACAATAATAAAAAAGAGGGACTAAATACAGGAGGCATAGAACTGCCATATGGCGAGGGAAACAAGGTGATATAGGACAATACAAGTTAGGTTTTTACTTACAAAAATAGGAGTAAATATTAAGGTAACCACAAAGCAGTCTAACAACTCCATAACTCAAAATAAAAACCAAGAAAAACATAATGACTCAACAAACATAAATTCGACTACTATGAAAATCAGGAACACACAATTTACAAAGAAAAACATCTCAGCACAGAAAAGTAAGTGGAAAAATGAAATTGTCAACAACACACACAAAAAGGCATCAAAATAACAGCACTAAACACATATTTATCTATAATTACTCTGAATGTAAATGGACTAAATGCAGCAATAAAGACATAGAGAGTCTTAGACTGGATAAAGATACATGATCCGTCTATATGCTACCTACAAGAGACACACCTTAGACTTAGAGACACAAACAAACTAGAACTCAAAGGATGGAAAAAAATATATCAAGCAAACAACAGTCAAAAAAGAGCAGGAGTAGCAATATTAATTTCTGGCAAAATAGACTTTAAAGTTAAATCCACCACAAAGGGTAAAGAAGGACACTACATAATGATTAAAGGGACAATTGACCAGGAAGATATAACCATATTAAATATTTATGCACCCAATGACAGGGCTGGAAGATACATAAAACAAACTTTAACAGAACTGAAAAGTGAGATAGACACCTCCACAATTATAGTAGGAGACTTCAACACACCACTTTCAGAGAAGGACAGGACTTCCAGTAAGAAGCTCAATACAGACATGGAAGACCTAATTGCTACAATCAACTAACTTTACCTCATAGACTTATACAGAACACCCCACCCAACAGCTGCAAAGTATACTTTTTTTTCTAGTGCACATGGAACATTCCCTAGAATAGACCATATATTAGGTCATAAAACAAGCCTTTGCGCAATCCAAAAAATCGAAATATTACAAAGCATCTTCTCAGACCACAAGGCCATAAAAGTGGAAGTCAATAACAGAAACATTAGGGAAAAGAAATCAAATACCTGGAAACTGAACAGTACCCTGCTAAAAAAGACTGGCTTATAGAAGACATCAAGGAGGGAATAAAGAAATTCATAGAATGCAATGGGAATGAAAACACTTCCTATCAAAACCTCTGGGACACAGCAAAAGCAGTGCTCAGAGGTCAATTTTTATCGATAAATGCACACATACATAAAGAAGAAAGAGGCAAAATCAGAGAACTGTCCCTACAACTAGAAAGTGAGCAACAAAAGAATCCATCAGGCACCAGAAGAAAACAAATAATAAAAATTAGAGCTGAACTAAATGAAGTAGAGAACAGAAAAACAATTGAAAGAATTAACAAAGCCAAAAGCTGGTTCTTTGAAAAAATTAACAAAATTGATAAACCATTGGCCAGACTGACTAAAGAAATACAGGAAAAGAAACAAATAACCCGAATAAGAAATGAGATGGGCCACATCACAACAGACCCAACTGAAATTAAAAGAATCATATCAGATTATTACAAAAAATTGTACTCTAACAAATTTGCAAACCTAGAAGAAATGGATGAATTCCTAGAAAAACACTACCTACCTAAACTAACACAATCAGAAGTAGAACAACTAAATAGACCCATAACAAAAAAAGAGATTGAAACGGTAATCAAAAAACTCCCAACAAAAAAAGCCCTGGCCCGGATGGCTTTACTGCAGAGTTCTACCAAACTTTCAGAGAAGAGTTAACACCACTACTACTAAAGGTATTTCAAAGCATAGAAAATGACGGAATACTACCTAACTCATTCTATGAAGCCACCATATCCCTGATACCAAAACCAGGTAAAGACACCACAAAAAAGAGAAAATTACAGACCTATATCCCTCATGAACATAGATGCAAAAATCCTCAACAGAATTCTAGCCAATAGAATTTAACAACATGTCAAAAAAATAATCCACCACGACCAACTGGGATTTATACCAGGTATGCAAGGTTGGTTTAATTAATGTAATCCACCATATAAATAAAACAAAAGACAAAAACCACATGATCTTATCAATTGATGCAGAAAAGGCATTTGACAAAGTCCCACACCCATTTATGATGAAAACTGTCAACAAAATAGGAATTGAAGGAAAATTCCTCAACATAATAAAGGGCATCTATACAAAGCCAACAGCCAACATCACTCTAAATGGCCAACAGCCAACATCACTCTAAATGGAGAGCCTGAAAGCATTTCCCTTAAGAACGGGAACCAGACAAGGATGCCCTTTATCACCGCTCTTATTCAACATTTTTTTTTTTTTTTTATTCAACATTGTGCTAGAGGTCCTAGCCAGAGCAATTAAGCTAGACAAAAAATAAAGGGCATCTGGATTGGCAAGGAGGAAGTAAAATTATCTCTATTTGCAGATGACATGATCTTATACACAGAAAACCCTAAGGAATCCTCCAGAAAACTACTGAAACTAATAGAAGAGTTTGGCAGAGTCTCAGGTTATATGATAAACATACAAAAATCACTTGGATTCCTCTACATCCACAAAAAGAACATCGAAGAGGAAATAACCAAATCAATACCATTCACAGTAGCCCCCAAGAAGGTAAAATACTTACGAATAAATCATACCAAAGATGTAAAAGACCTATACAAAGAAAACTACAAAGTACTACTACAAGAAACTAAAAAGGACCTACATAAGTGGAAAAACATACCTTGCTCATGGATAGGAAGACTTAACATAATAAAAATGTCTATTCTATCATAAGCCATCTACACATGCAATGCACTTCCAATCCAAATTCCAATGACATTTTTTAATGTGATGGAGAAACAAATCACCAACTTCATACGGAAGGGAAAGAAGCCCCGGATAAGTAAAGCATTACTGAAAAAGAAGGAGAAATTAGGAGGCCTCACTCTACCTGATTTTAGAACCTATTATACAGCCACAGTAGTCAAAACAGCCTGCTACTGGTACAACAACAGGCACATAGACCAATGGAACAGAATTGAGAACCCAGGTATAAGTCCATCCATATATGAGCAGCTGATATTTGACAAAGGCCCAGTGTCAGTTAATTGGGGAAAAGATAGTCTTTTTAACAAATGGTGCTGGCATAACTGGATATCCATTTGCAAAAGAATGAAACAGGACCCATACCTCACACCATGCACAAAAACTAACTCCAAATGGATCAAAGACCTAAACATGAAGACTAAAACGATAAAGATCATGGAAGAAAAAAATAGGGACAACGTTAGGAGCCCTAATACAAGGCATAAACAGAATACAAAACATTACCAAAAATGATGAAGAGAAACCAAATAACTGGGAGCTCCTAAAAATCAAACACCTATATGCTCATCTGAAGACTTCACCAAAAGGGTGAAAAGACCACCTACAGATTGGGAAAAAACTTTCAGCTATGACATCTCTGACCAGTGCCTGATCTCTAAAATCTATATAATTCTGTTAAAACTCAACCACAAAAAGACAACCCAATCAAAAAGTGGGCAAAGGATATGAACACACACTTCACTAAAGAAATATTCAGGCAGCTAACAGACACATGAGAAAATGCTCTCGATCATTAGCCATTAGAGAAATGCAAATTAAAACTACGATGAGATTCCATCTCACTCCAACAAGGCTGGCATTAATCCAAAAAATAATAAATGTTGGAGAGGCTGCGGAGAGATTGGAGCTCTTGTACACTGCTGGTGGGAATGTCAAATGGTACAACCACTTTGGAAATCTATCTGGCGTTTTCTTAAAAAGTTAGAAATAGAACTCACATTAAAAAAATGTGGCGTCTGGGGTCCTAAATGCTAAGAAGTGGCCATCTAAGATGCATCAATTGGTCTCAACCCACCTGGATGAAAGGAGAATGAAGAACACCCAGGTCACACGATAACTATGAGCCCAAGAGACAGAAAGGGCCACATGAACCCGAGACTTACATCATCCTGAGACCAGAAGAACTAGATGGTGCCCGGCCGCAATCGATGACTGCCCTGAGAGGGAGCACAACAGAGAACCCCTGAGGGAGCAGGAGATCAGTGGGATGCAGACCCCAAATTCTCATAAAAAGACCATACTTAATGGTCTGACTGAGACTAGTGGAATCCCGGCGGTCATGGTCCCCAAACCTTCTGTTGGCCCAGGATAGGAGTCGTTCCTGAAGACAACTCATCAGACATGGAAGGGACTGGACAATGGGTTGGAGAGGGATGCTGACGAAGAGTGAGCTACTTGTATCTGGTGGACACTTGAGATTGTGTTGGCATGTCCTGTCTGCAGGGGAGATAGGAGTGTAGAGAGAGTTAGAAACTGGCAAAATCGTCACGAAAGGAAAGACTGGAAGGAGGGAGCAGGCTGACTCATTAGGGGGAAAGTAAGTGGGAGTATGGAGTAAGGTGTATATAAGCTTATATGTGACAGACTGACTTGACTTTTAAACTTTCACTTAAAGCACAATAAAAATTATAAAAAAAACAATTCTTTATCTGATTTTTCTTCAAATATATTATTGCCACGTGCTTTATCTTCAAATTCAGAAATTCGGCCTTCCACTTTCTGAATTCTGCTCCTCTGACTTTCTACTGAGTTGTCTACTTCTGTAATTTTATTGTTAATCTTCTGAATTTCTGATTGCTGTCTTCGGATTTTTCCAGCTTATTAAATTTTTCTTTATGTTCCTGAACAATCTTTTTAAATTTCTTCAATTGTTTTATCTGTGTGCCTTGGCTTGTTCTGCGTATTTCCTCATTTCCTTCCTGATATCTTGAAGGGTTCTGTATATTAATCTTTTGTGTTCTGCCTCTGGTAATTCCAGGAATGCACTTACATCTAGAAGATCCCTTGATTCTTTCTTTTGAGAGCTTGTTGGGGCGATCATGGTGTGTTTCTTTACGTGACTTGATATCGACTGTTGTCTCCGAGCCATCTATAAGTTATGGTGTTAATTTTATGTTTGCTTACTCTGTCATAGCGTCTTGGTTTGTTTTGTTTAGATATGCCCAGATGGGTTGCTTGAGTGAGCTAGCTTCATTATTTTCACCTTTGGAGCTCTGATGTCCTGCCTGCAGTTGGGTAGAGCTGTTATCAGGTATATCAGTCTAGGAGTCCATTCACTTCTCTTGTATGAATTAAGAGAATCATTAATTCATACAAGAGAAGTGAATGGTGTCCAGGTAGCTGATCATCAAGTGTGTGGTACAGGCTCTGTCATACAGTCTTAGAGGGGCTGGGGTGACTCGTGTAGGTACGGGTATCTGGTTGCAACAGGGGGTCACACTCCGAACAAGGCAGGGGGCTGAGAATCATGCCCCACATGTCCCTGAGGAAAGCTTGTCCCTGTTTCCTAGAGCATACAGGTGGGTAGGTTCTGCAGATGGACCATGGGCACCCAATGTTTTTGGTTGTAAGGACTGGGAGGTACCAGTTGTCCTTGGACCCCTGTCATGGGTGGCTGGGCGACCTGAGTGGAGCTACAAGTCCTTAGGCCCCTGATGTGGGTAGGTGAGGACCCTGTTTAATAGGCAAAGCAATGTCAAACATCAAACACCCACCTCTCCGCCGCACAGCTGAAACAGTTGTAGTCTGCCAACAAGGGCCTATTCTCCTGAAATAGGCCCACACAAGTCCATGCAGAGCGGAAAGGTACTCAAAATCCACAGACCATTTATGCCTGGAGAGGAGCTGCTTCTATCCTGAGCTCCCCCAGTTAGTGGAGCTGGCAAATGATCTTTTCCCCTAACTGCAAATTTATTCCTTCACCAAGGCCAGGAGAATGGCTCTAGGCACTCAGCAGGACCTATCTCAGGCCCAGGGAAGTCAGCCCCTGAAGCTGGCCTGGGGAGGGTGGGATGCACGGTAAAATATACACAAGTACTTAGCTTTTGCTAGAGTGCTGTTCTACTCTGGCTCCGGAGGTGTGAGCACACTGTGTGGGTGGCTGCTTCTCCCTAAGGAAACTGGGGCCAAATGGTAGTACCAGCCTGTCGCTGCTGCTCCTGGGAATGGTCCCTGAGGGCTCTCCATGATTCAGGTCTGGTAACTCCTCTCTACTTCTGAACCGTCTCTTCCTGCCCCTGCCCCTTAGTTCATTTTCTGAGCTTGCCTTTGATGCTCAAGGCTCCTAGTTTGTCATAAATATACTCGTTTCACTTGTTTTTTGGGGTCTTTGTTGTAAAGAGGGCTCACTGGAAGCAGCTGTCTATTCCACCATCTTGGCTCTGCCTCAAGGCTATGTGTATTTAAAGACACATTTGGTGAAATAAAATTTGTAGAGGATTCCTGTTAAACGTAACTATAAAAAAAAATTAGAACATCTTAATTCATAGTCACATTAGGGCCCAAGATTATTCAGCAACATTCAAAAGATATTTTAAGCTGTCTTTATTTGTGGTCATGTCAGATGAAAGATTTCTTAAATTTTTTGGAATTTCACCTAAGAATCCCTGACTTGTTTTACCTTAGTATGCTTATGCTGTTGGCTTCATGGTATACACCGAAACCAAAAACCAAACACATTGCTGTTGAGTCGATTCCAACTCATAG
This sequence comes from Elephas maximus indicus, assembly GCF_024166365.1. Classification (NCBI taxonomy): domain Eukaryota; kingdom Metazoa; phylum Chordata; class Mammalia; order Proboscidea; family Elephantidae; genus Elephas; species Elephas maximus. Next base: position 91,212,165 of record NC_064833.1, read on the forward strand.
GGACCCTATGGGACAGAGTAGAACTGCCCCATATGGTTTCCAAGGAATGGCTGGTGGATTTGAACAGCTGTCCTTTTGGTTAGCAGCCTGAACTCTTAACCACTGTGTGAATAGGGCTCCATGGCTTCATGATATAAAGCTACTCAATTATGTTTCTCAAGGTTCAGGTTTCAAGTAGTCTTCATAAAATGCACATTGGTATTTGTCCTCAACATCACTGTAATTATGTGTGTTGTAGAACTGGCACACAGTCTCAATACTACCTGATTTTTCTTATTGCTGTGTTCAGGGTGAGAGCACTCTGAAGCCAATCTAAATGCTTTGGCATTCCCAGGCCTTGAGAGATAGCACTCCAATAACCACAAGAGACAGGTTCTCTATACACATAAATCATAGGTAGTCCATAAGAGGAAACCCTGGTGGCGTAGTGGCTAAGTGCTACGGCTGCTAACCAAAGGGTTGGCAGTTTGAATCCGCCAGGTGCTCCTTGGAAACTCTATGGGGGCAGTTCTGTTCTGTCCTATAGGGTCGCTATGAGTCAGAATCGACTCGGCAGCGCTGGGTTTAGTCCATAAGAAGGGGACTACTACTTTCAATTTGTGGAAAGCTTTAACCTGTTTTAAAACACCATAACTGTGTGTCTGCAATACTTACAGAAGGAAATTTACATAAAAAGGTTTTACTTGCTGACGTACAATTTAAAAAATCTTTGGCTTTGCTTCTTATAAATTAACAGGGTTGAGAATTTGTTGTATTGCCTACTTTCAGCATTTTTCCTTTTTCTACTTTAGTTTTACCCATTTTGGTGATGGTGTACATTGGGGTTTTATTTATTTTTCTATTATCAATTCCTTTTATAAACCCATATTTGCTCCTTGAGTTCTTATTTTAATTTCAAAATTGATATAGATAAAGAACTGGAAAGAAAAGTGCCACCATCCTTGACAGCTGTTATTAATTGTCAAGATTCACATCCCTATTTAATACAGAGCAGTGATTCATTCAGATGTACCTGGGAATCAGCAGCAAAATTAATTAGGTTTCTTTTGGGGTGGGGGAAGGTAGGCTCAATTTGTGTGGAAAATAATGGAAAGAAAAACATGGATGTTTTTGTAAGGTGGTGTTTCTATAAAACTTTGTTAGTTGAGTGCCTTTGATACAGTCAGAAAGAATTGGATGACAAGTCAGTCACCTATTCTTTGTGTTTTATCATTTTTTTTATTTATTCCCAAAATATATGTTGCCTGCTTTCCACCAAAAATGGGTTAAATCTGGTCAACAATTTCTCGCACCCCTGAATCTTAAATTCTTGTGTGTGCGTGTGAGTGTGTGTGTGTATATTTTGTTTGAGAGAGGCAGGGGAACAGGAAATAAGCAAACAGCAAAAACAAAAAAAACTCATGGGGCTGGTAAATGTTATGTACAGCATGTTAAAATGTCATAAGAAATGACAAATGTTCAAATTTTCAGGAAAACCTTGGAAAAGTTAGGCTTTAAGCTGAGATGTAATTGACGGAACAAAGCTGGTCTTGTGAGGATGGGGGAGGAGCTCTCCAAGAAGTCACTGGGCGCAAGTGCTGAGGTAGGAGAGCCTGGTGGGCCAGAGGAGCTGAGCGGGAAGGGAACCCAGGCCTTGATCATATGGGAGAATTAAGCGAAGGAGAGTATTTTCAACTTAATTTTAAGTACATTTGGAAGCCACCAGTGGGTTTCAAACAAGATTAAATGACATGCATTTATTTTTATTTTTTGAAAAGATCACTGGGGCTACTGTGTGTAAAGCAGTTGTAGGGCAAGCAAGGCAGCCCAGAGACCAGCAGCTCTCTGTTGTGTGACCCACAGGGCAGATGCTGGTGGCCTGCACACAGGAAGAGGGGGTGAAAAAAAAGTATTTTAGGCTTTGATTCCATGATGTAGTAATGAGGTATGGGAAGACACAACCACCTCAGCTTATGCAATTCAAAGAGAAGAGGAACCAGAATGAGAGGAAAGGTGGGGTGGGAGGTGGAGAGCACAGAGAAATGCTGACAAAGGAGGAATGGACTTCACCTCCTATTGCTTGGGGGAGCATCAATGAGCATTTGAAAGCAGCATCCCTAATCAGGCTTCACACAAAGAACTGGCATGTGGTTGGAAAAGAATAAGATACATGCTTAACATGTCCCATATCCATCAATATATTATTTTCTTCAGAAGTTAAAAAAAAATTCTAAACAATTAAGACACTGTACGGACACTCCTTTTATTCATTCCCACTTTGAATGTGGAGTCTTACATTGGAAATAGGGAGCATCTTGAAGGTTGTTCAATGGAACCTATCCTTTGGAAAGATGGGGACACTCCCATCTCTGTGGTTATGCAACCTGTGCAAGGCCACGTGGCCGATGGTGTGCACACCAAATCTAGGGCCTCATATTTCTGAGACCCAGTCCAGGGCTCTTCTAAGTAAATCCCTTTTTTTTTTCCCATTCAGAATTAAAAATTTCTGTAGTTCAAAATCAGAAACATTTCAAATGTAAAGTAGTAAGACACAAAAGAACAAAGTGTGTGAACAGAACTATGTAGTGTTAAAAGGCTGGGCCAGTGGGCAGCATTTGGTCTGGGCAGGTGCTCTGAGTGCATAGGCACCTGGAGTCCTCCTGTGGACCACTTAACTTCTCTGAGGAAGGCAGAAACCAGATACCCATCTCCTCAGAGCTTCTCTCTTGCCCTCACTGTCATGTCTGCCACCGTCAGCCCTCACCATCATCCTTTCCTTTGGAAGACTTCCATGTGCCTTGAAAGGCTCTTACACTCCATGACCCCATGAAACATTCTTACTTCCATCCCTAGGTACCAGATGCTGAGGATCTTGGCCCCTCTTGGAGTGTAGTTGGATAGGTGCCCTGACTTCTGTGTGCGTTTGTTTCTCTTGCTCTTGTCTTCTTACTAGATGGTAAATTGCTTGCAAGCAAGAGTAAGCTTTGTATTAGATTGGAGTGTTCTGTAAAAGTGGTTGTGCAGACCAGTGACAATAGGACCACCACCAGGATGTAAAGCGCCTCTCTAAACTGATTCTTTAGATTTTGAACTGAGCCATGTTCCCCACTGTGGAAGATGGAAAGAGGAGAATTCATAGCAGGGAGTGTTAAAAGATAGAAGTGGTTGAATGAAGGGGCAAACTGGGATATAGGAAACACATACCACCTTTACAGTGTAGACATAGCAGCAACTTTGCTTTGGGATTTAGATGGTCCTAAAGTTGTTTCCTAGAAATGCTGCTTTTTTGTGACCATGCGCAGGTGAACTCTATTGTGCCTAAACTTCCATACTTTCAGAGTGGGAAATAATAATAGAGTGTACTGCAAAGTTGCTTGGAGGATCAGTTGCCTTAATAGGTATAAAATGCCTTGCAAGTGTCTGACACTAGACCAGCTCAGTAACTGTTGACTTGACTTCTATTGTGTATAGGTTGTTCTCATGATTTCAAGTTTCTATTTCTTCAAAGCTCTTCCTTTTTCTCTGTGAGGTAAAGAGAACTTGGGATAAGAAGCAGACTTAAAACAACTGATACCTTGGATGTCTTTGACTGGAGTGTAATTAGATAGAAGGAGAGAAAAGGAGAGGATAGGAGGGGAGAGGAGAGGGGAGGGGAGGGGAGGGGAGGGGAGAAGAGCTGGAATTGACTGAAATAGTCAGCAGCCAATAAAGGTATGAAGAAGACTAAAAGAAAGTAAATCAAAGAAACTAAAATGCAAGACAAGGCAGAAGCCCAGTGGATTGAAGCATAAGTAGGTACAGAGAAGATTGCCACTTTTTATGAGGGCAGTGGGTTTGGTTGGTTTTGGTTTAGGTGATATTCATAAGTAGCTATCATTACTGACCATCATTACTGGCTCTGATGTCTGTTATAAGAAAGAATTGCTTTAATTTTTTAAAACATACAATTAAAATGGTTGATTTTATTGTACAGGCCTATATTTCATTTAATAGTGTGCCAGTAAGTGTGAAGCTAGCATAAAAAAATACTTAAATTAAAATGAATATGATGAAATAATAATAAATTTGAATGATAAGCCCAGTTATTCAGTTTTTACACAAGTTGCACTAACCTGCTATGTTCCCTCCACTATGGCATTGAATCCTTGCTTCATCCTATAGCAGGTCCTATAATAACCCTCATTTAAAAAATGAGGAAACTAGTGTTGAAGAGGTTGACTAATCCTCCCAATTTTGTGCAGTTATTAAGTGACAGGATTCAACTTCAATATGTCTGACCACAAAGAACAGCGTTTCTAAAACTATGTTAGAGATGAGCCCCTCAGGTTGGAAGGCACTCAAAATATGACTGGGGAAGAGGTTCCTCCTCAAAGTAGAGTCAACCTTAATGATGTGGATGATGTCAATCTTTTGGAACATTCATTTGCTGTTGTGGCACGACTCAAAATGAGAAGCAGCTGCAAACATCCATTAAAGTAGAGGGTCAGTGAAAAAGAGGAAGACCCTCAACAGGATGGGTTGACACAATGACTGCAACAATGGGCTCAAGCATAACAATGATTGTGAGGATGTCACAGGACCAGACAGTGTTTCATTCTGTTGTACGTAGGGTCACTATGAGTTGGAAATGACTGGATGGCACCTAACAACAACTATGTTAATAAGAAAATACAGAAGAGAGGTGGGGCCAAGATGGCAGAGCAGCCAGATGCTTTGGTGATCCATCTTACAAAAAATGCCCCCCAAAATAAGTGAAACGATTATATATATGACAAGCTAGAAGTCCTGACCATCAAAGGCAAAGTTAGGAAATTGGACTGAGCAGCAGAAGGGAGGGACAGATGGTTCAGAAGCAGCAAGGAGTTGCTGGACCTGGCTTGGTGGAAATCAGCACCCCTCAGGCATGTTCCCCTGGAGCAACCGTGGCAGGGCTGGCAGTAGCATTTAGGATGCAGTTTCCTCAGGGAGAGACAGCGAGCCACACAGTCTTCTCACACCTCTGGAAACGGAGAAGAACAGCGCTGTGGCAAAAGCTAAGTACTTGCGTTAATTTTACCATGTCCCTAGCCCCCAAGCTGGCTTCGGTGGCTATTGATTTCCCTGAGCCTGAGATAGGTCTGCTGCTTGCCCTGAGACATTCTCCCAGCCTTGGAGAAGGAATTTAACAACTGGAGGAAAAGATAATCTTCCAGTTCCACTAAGTTGGGCGGCTCAGGGCAGAAGTGGCTCCTGTCCAGGCACAAATGGTCCACGGACTTTGAATACCTTTCACCCCTCTATGGACCTGTGTGGGTGCATTTCAAGAGATTAGGCCCTTGTTGGCAGAATACAACAGTGTATGTGATTGAGAACTGACTTCAGCTGTTTCAGCTGTGTGGTGGAGAGGTGGGGTTTTTGAAGTTTGATACAGCTCTGCCTATTAAACAGGGTCCTCACCTACCACATTAGGGGCCTGAGGACTGGTGGCTCTACCCACGTCACCTAGCCACCCACAACAGGGGTCCAAGGATAAGTGGTGCCTCCCAGTCCTTACATTCAAAAGCACTGGGTGCCCATGGTCTGGTTGCAGAACCCACCCACCTGTGAGTGCTAAGGAATGGGGACACGCTTTCCTCACAGTCAGGGGATGGTTGTCAGCCCCCTGCATTGTTCAGAACATGACCACCTGCTGCAAGCTGATACTTGTGCCTACACAAATCATCCTTGCCCCTCTAAGACTGTAGGACAGATCCTGTACCACACACTTGATGACCAGCTACCTAGACACCTGAGCTGAATCCATACAAGAAAAGTGAATGGATTCCTAGGCTCATATACCTGGTAGCATCTCTAGCCATCTGGTGACAGGATGTTAGAGCTTCAAAGGCACATATAATCAAGCTAGCTCACTGAAGCAGCCTATTTGGGCATATCAAAACAAAACAAAACAAAGCAAGAAGCTAGGACACAGTAAGCAAACATTAAATATAACAACGTATAGATGGCTCAGAGACAACAGTTAATATCAAATCACTTAAGTAGAACGTGATCACTGCAACAAGCTCTCAAAACAAGGAATCAAGGAATCTTTCTGATAAAGGTGTATTCTTAGAATTACCAGATATAGAATACAAAATATACAGAATTCTTCAGGATATGAGGCAAAATGCAGAACAGGCCAAGGAACACACAGATAAAGCAGTTGAAGAAATTAAAAGGGTTATTCAAGAACATAATGAAAAATTTAATAGGCTGCAAGAATCCATAGAGAGACAGAAATCAGAAATTCAGAAGATTAGCAATAAAATTACAGAATTAGACAACTCAATAGACAAAGTAGAATTGAAGAAATGGAAGGCAGAATTAGTGAGACTGAAGATAAAACACTTGACACCAATATATTCAAAGAAAAATCAGATAAAATATTAAAAAAGGAAGAAACCCTGAGAAACATGTGGGACTCTATCAAGAGAAATAACCTATGAGTGATTGGAGTACCAGAACAGGGAGGGATGAGAGAAAACTGTTGAAGATTTGTTGGCAGAAAACTTCCCTGATGTGAAAGATGAGAAGATATCTATCCAAGATGCTCATCGAACCTCACATAAGGTAGATCTCAAAAGAAAGTCACCAAGACATATTATAATCAAATGTGCCAAAACCAAAGATAAAGAAAGAATTTTAAGAGCAGCTGGGGTAAACAAAAAGTCACGTACAAAAGAGAGTCTTGGCAGAAACCATGTAGGCAAGAAGGCAATGGGATGACTTATTTGAATCCACCAGGTGCTCCTTGGAAACTCTTTGGGGCAGTTCTACTCTGTCCTATAGGGTTGCTATGAGTTGGAATTGACTTGATGGCACTGAGTTTGTTTGTTTTGATATATATATATATATAAGAAAGGAAAATAGAGAAGATAAATTATGAATGAATGGTGTCTTCCTCCACACTTGGCTAAAATTATCTGTCTGAGAGAGTCGAGACAGTTCTCTTGACAACCTGAAAGCCACTGTATTTATATACATCAAAAGACTTCATTCTGTTAGTATTTTAGAGAATAACAAGTGTTTTCTAGCTTAACTAAAATGCAAGAAAGGTTGGTCTGTACATCATGTAAAGAGACACTCAGGCAGTTCAAATAAGGATTGTAGAATTTTTCTGAGCAGCTGCAACCTTGCTGTGACCAGCTTAGGACCCCCGCTATGGCACTGTCAGGAAGGAGTATGCCCACCCTCCATGTGCAGGGCCCTGGTGTTCTTTTTCCCTTTTTGTACCCAGACCAGGATTGGCATCTGGCTCAAAGTGCACACAGTCCTCAGTTCTCATGTTAACAGGTGTGTGTTTCTTCCTCATTCCCAAAAAGCTCTTTGAAATACCTGATCCATCTCATATCCCCCCCAAAATGTCTTGCTAATAATCCTATGTTTTTAATGGCTTAATATTCTCTCTTGTTCTCTGGATTTCCACACATGGATCCTTGTGCTCACCTTTGTTCCTACTTATACCCTCTCACAACTCTCATCTTCTCCATACGTCTACACACACCTCTGTTGATGCACTCTCTGGATCTTGCTTTTGTCTGGTTGGACCCAGTGCTTACCTTGCTGTGGGGTTCATGAGATATAGTGTTGTGGGTTGTATAACTCCTGTCTCTCCACCAGGCAGCAGGCTCAATGGGCAGGGACCTTACTTTCCATGTGTGTTCCCTGGAGAGGGGAGGCTGTGCAATGGAAATAGGAGGGCGAGAGACCTTACATGTCAGCACTCAACGCTCACAGGAGTGCTTGTGATATGTACAACAGCTCATTATACTGATGTGTTTGGGGACAGCCAGGCAGGTGCACATGACTATGTATGTCAGCAGATGATTTCTGCTTGGTAAATCATTCCTGGTAGAAGGGCTTGTTGTGGGAAAAACAAATAACTGTATGTATACAGAAGGCACATAATTAGCAGAAGTATTGTTTAATAGACACACTGCATACCGTCAGGACATAAGTGGACCCTGAGCTCCTTTGAAATACAGGGATAGAAGAAGTGAAGAGTGGCTGGGGGGTGAAGAGATTTTCTGCCCTTTCTTCTTTCTTTTCTTCAGTTGTTTGCTCTGAACAAAAGCATTTTTCATCTACGTTTTCTAGATAATCACCTTCATTTTTTCATTTCTCTTTGCTATTTTTTAAAGTAATATTTTGTTGTGGTTTTGGTGAAAGTTTACACAGCAAGTTAGCTTCCCCGTTGACAAATTCCACACAGATTAATCAATGACATTAATTACATTTTTTAAACTGAATTACTTTTTTTTTACAATTCTTTTTCATTTTTCCCCTTTTTTATTGTGCTTTATGTGAAGATTTATATAGCAAATTAGTTTCTCATTAAGCAATTAATACACATATTGTTTTGTGACATTGGCTGCCAACCCTGAGACATGTCAACACTTGTCCCTTTTTGACATTGGGTTTCCCATTTCCATTCATCCAGCTTTCCTGTCCCCTCCTGCTTTCTTGTCCTTGCCCTGGGCTGGTGTGCTCATTTATTCTCATATACATAGTCGAGCTACATGTATTATTGTTTGTTTTATAGTCCTGTCTAATCTTTGGATGAAGGGTGAACCTCTGGTGACATCAGTACTGAGTTAAAAGGGTGTCCGAGGGCCATACTCTTGGGGTTTCTCTAGTCTCTGTCAGACCAGTAAGTTTGGCCTATTCTTGTGAGTTTGAATTTTGCTCTACATTTTTGTCAAGCTCTGTCTGGGACGCTCTATTATGATCCCAGTCAGAGCAGCCAGTGGTGGTAGCTAGGCACCATCTAGTTGCTGGACTCAGTCTGGTGGAGGCTATGGTAGTTGTGGTCCCTTAGTCCTTTGGACTAACCTTTCCCTTGTGTCTTTGTTTTTTTTCGTTCTCCCTTGCTTCACACAGGGTGTGTCGTGGATTGAATTATGTCCCCCAAAAAATGTGTGTATCAATTTGACTGGGCCATGATTCCTGGTATTTTCCTATATGTTATAAACCCTGGCTCTATGATGTTAATGAGGGAGGATGGGGGGCGTTGTATTAGTGAGGCAGGACCCAATCTATAAGATTGAATTGTCTTGAGGCAATCTCTTGAGATATAAAAGAGACAGGTGAGCAGAGAGATGGGGGAACTCATACCACCAAGTAAGCAGTGCCGGGCACAGAGTGAATCCTTTGGAACTGGGGTCCCTGCACAGGGAAGCTCCAAGTCTGGGGGAAGATTGGTGAAAAGGCTGATAGAGAAAGCCTTCCCCTGGAGCTGACACCCTGAATTTAGACTTTTAGCCTACTTTACTGTGAGAAAATAAATTTCTCTTTGTTAAAGCCTTCCACTTGTGGTATATCTGTTATAGCAGCACTAGATAACTAAGATGGCTGGACCAGTAAATATATCTTAGATGGCCACTCACAAGCTTTTAAGAACCCAGACAATACACACCAAAGTAGGTTGTAGAACACTTTCTTTGTAAACTGTTATGCCAGTTGAGCTAAATGTCTCCCTAGAACATAGTGCTCAGACGTCAGACCAGTAACTGGGTCCTTCAGGAAGTTTGGATGTGTCTATGAAGGTTCTATGACTTTGCCTTGGTCAAGTTGTGCTGGCTTCCTTAGTATTGTGTACTGTCTTACCCTTCGCCAAAGTTATCAATTATCTATTGTCTAGTTAGTGTTCTTCCCTCCCCACTCTTCCCCTCCCTTATAACCATCAAAGATTGTTTCTTTCTGTGTTAAACCTTTTCATGAGTTTTTATAATAGTGGTCTCATTTTATTTATCCTTCTCTGACTGACTTATTTCACTCAGCATAATGCCCTCCAGATTTATCCATGTTCTGAGATGTTTTGCAAATTTTATCATTGTTCTTTATCATTGCATAGTATTCCATTGCTCGTCTGTCCATAGTTTGTTTATCCATTTGTCTATTGATGGACATTTAGGTTGTTTCCATCTTTTTGCTATTGTGAATAGTACTGCAATGAACATGAGTGTGCATATGTGACATTACTTACATTTTTCACGTGGTGTCAAAATTCTTATTAATTGTGTTCTGGTTGTTCCATTTCAAGTAACCTAGTTTCCCTACCCCTCTTATCCTCTCATCTTTGCTTTAGATTAAATATTGACTTTTTGGACTCATACAGGTGATTTTTTTAGTAGGGCACTGATCTTACGGATAATATTCTTTATTTTCTGTGTCACTCTGCTTTTTGATTAGAAGGTGACCTCAGGGGATGGTTTTGGTTCAAGGCTTAAAGAGCGTCTCGTGGTTATAGTCTCAGGGTGTCCTCTACTCTCAGGAGATCTAGTTATTGTTGTTGTTAGGTGTCGTTGAGTTGGTTCTGACTCATAGCAACCTTATGCACAACAGAATGAAACACTGCCTGGTCCTGAACCATCTTTACAGTTGTTATGCTTAAGCTCATTGTTACAGCCACTGTGTCAATCTACCTCTTTGAGGGTCTTCCTCTTTTCCACTGACCCTATACTCTGCCAAGCATGATGTCCTTCTCCAGGGACTCATCCCTCTTGACAACATGTCCAAAGTATGTAAGACACAGGCTAGCCATCCTTGCTTCTAAGGAGCATTCTGGTTATACTTCTAAGACAAATTTGTTTATTCTTTTGGTGGTCCATGGTATATTCAATATTTTTCATGAACACCAGACTTCAAAGGTGTCAATTCTTCTTCAGTCTTCCTTAGTTATTGTCCAGCTTTCTCATCATATGATGCGATTGAAAATGCCATGGCTTTGGTCAGGTGCACCTTAGTCTTCAGGGTGACATCTTTGCTCTTCAACACTTTAAAGAGGTCCTTTGCAGTAGATTTGCCGAATGCAATGCGTCTTTTGATTTCTTGACTGCTGCTTCCATGGCTGTTGATTGTGGATCCAAGTAAAACGAAATCCTTGACAACTTCAATCTTTTCTCCGTTTATCATGATGTTGCTCATTGGTCCAGTTGTGAGGATTTTTGTTTTCTTTATGTTGAGGCGTAATCCATACTGAAAGCTGTGGTCTTTGATCTTCATTAGTAAGTGCTTCAAGTCCTCTTCACTTTCAGCAAATGAGGTTGTGTCATCTGCATAACACAGGTTGTTAATGAGTCTTCCTCCAATCCTGATGCCTTGTTCTTCTTCTTATCATCCAGCTTCTTGGATTATTTGCTCAGCATACAGACTGAATAGGTATGGCAAAAGAATACAACTCTTACACACACCTTTCCTGACTTTAAGCCAATCAGTATCCCCTTGTTCTGTCCAAACAACTGCCTTTTGAGGTATGTAAAGATTCCTCATGAGCACAATTAAGTGTTCTTGAATTCCCATTGTTGTCAATGTTATCCATAATTTGTTGTGATCCACACAGTTGAATGCCTTTGCATAGTCAATAAAACACAGGTAAACATCCTTCTGGTATTCTCTGTTTTCAGCCAGGATCCATCTGACATGAGCAATGATATCACTCGTTCCACATCCTCTTCTGAAACTGGCCTGAATTTCTGGAAGTTCCCTGTCGATATACTGCTACAGCCGTTTTGTGAATGATCTTCAGCAAAATTTTGCTTGTGTGTGATAATAATGATATTGTTCTATAATTTCCACATTCAGTTGGATCACCTTTCTTGGGAATAGGCATAAATTTCTCTTCCAGTCAGTTGGTCAGGAAGCTGTCTTCCATATTTCTTGGCATAGACGAGTGAGCACCTCCAGTGCTGCATCTGTTTGTTGAAACTTCTCAGTTGATATTCCATCAGTTCCTGGAGCTTTGTTTTTGGCCGATGCCTTTAGAACAGCTTGGATTTCTTCCTTCAGTACCATTGGTTCCTGATCATATGCCACCTCTTGAAATGGTTGAAAATCAACGAATTCTTTTTGGTATAATGATTCTGTGTATTCCTTCCATCTTGTTTTGATGCTTCTTGCGTCCTTTAATGTTTTCCCCATAGAATCATTCACTATTGCAACTCGAGGCGTGAATTTTTTCTTCAGTTCTTTCAGCTTGAGAAATGCTGAGCGCGTTCTCCCCTTTTGGTTTTCCATCTCCAGCTCTTTGCACATGTCGTTATAATACTTTTCTCGAGAGGCCCTTTGAAATCTTCTGTTCAGTTCTTTACTTCATCAATTCTTCCTTTTGCTTTAGCTGTTCGACATTCGAGAGCAAGTTCCACAGTCTCCTCTGACATCCATATTCTTCTTTCCTTTCTTTTCAATGACCTCTTGCTTTCTTCATGGATGATGTCCTTGATGTCATTTCACAACTCGTCTGGTCTTCGGTCACTAGTGTTCAATGAGTCAAATCTATTCTTCAGATGGTCTCTAAATTCAGGTGGGATATACTCCAAGTCATATTTTGGCTCCCGTGGAGTTGATTTGATTTTCTTCAGTTTCAGCTTGAACTTGCATATGAGCAATTGATGGTCTGTTCCACAGTCAGCCCCTGGCCTTATTCTGACTGATAATATTGAGCTTTTCCACCGTCTCTTTCCTCAGATGTAGTCAGTTTGGTTTCTGTGTGTTCCATCTGGCTAAGTCTGTGTGTATGGTCGCCACTTACGTTGGTGAAAGAAGGTATCTGCAATGAAGAAGTCATTGGTCTTGCAAAATTCTGTCATTCGATCTCCAGCATCGTTTCTATCACCAAGGCCATATTTTCCAACTACAGATCCTTCTTCTTTGTTTCCAACTTTCGCATTCCAATCGCCAGTAATTATCAATGCATCTTGATTGCATGTTCGATCAATTTCAGACTGCAGCAGCTGATAAAAATTTTCTATTTCTTCAACTTTGGCCCTAGTGGTTGGTGCGTAAATTTCAATAATAGTTGTATTAACTAGTCTTCCTTGTAGGCATATGGATATTATCCTATCACTGACAGCGTTGTACTTCAGCGTACATCTTGAAACGTTCTTTTTCACGATAATGCAACACCATTCCACTTGAAGTTGTCATTCCTAGCATAGTATACTATATGAATGTCCGATTCAAAATGGCCAATACCAGTCCATTTCAGCTAACTAATGCCTAGGATATCGATGGTTATGCATTCCATTTCATTTTTGATGATTTCCAATTTTCCTAGAGTCATACTTCATACATTCCAGGTTCCAATTATTAATGGATGTTTGCAGCTGTTTCTTCTCATTTTGAGTCATGCCACATCAGCAAATGAAGCTCCCTAAAGCTTTACTCTATCCATGCCGTTAAGGTCAACTCTACTTTGAGGAGGGAGCTTTTCCCCAGTCGTCTTTTGTGTGCCTCCCAACCTGGGGGGCTCATCTTCCAGCACTATATTAGACAATGTTCGCTGCTATTCATAAGGTTTTCACTGGCTAATGCTTTTCACAATAGACTGCCAGGTCCTTCTTCCTAGTCTGTCTTAGTCTGGAAGCTCAGCTGAAACCTGTCCCCCATGGGCGACCCTGCTGGTACCTGAATACTGGTGGCATAGCTTCTAGTATCACAGCAACATGCAATCCCCCACAGTATGACAAACTAGCAGCCACGTGGGGGGTGATCTAGTTAGTCTGACCATTTTTAAGAATTTGAACTTTTTTCTGAATTTTTCTCACATTCTTACCAGGACCATCTATTGTGCCCCTTGTCAGATCAGTCAGTGGTGGTAGCCAGGCACCATCTAGTTCTTCTCATCTCAGGGCAGTTGAAGTTGTGACTTGTGTATACTATCAGCCTTGTATACTTGTTTCTTTTCTGTGATTTTGGTTACTTTCTTACTATTTTGCTCCTGACAAGTAGACACCAATAGTTCTATCTTATAATGCCACTTGCAGGCTTTTAAGACCCTAGACATGATTTCTTTAGGTGGGGCCAAGACGGCGGAATAGTCAGGTGCTTCATGTTGTCCTTCTCATAACAAAGACCTGAAAAAACAAGTGAACTGGATATGTATCACAACCTAGGAATGATGCAATCCTGATTCAGATCCCGACAGTATTTTTTAACAAGATGGCAATAGAAATCACCAAGTTCATATGGAAAAAGAGACCCCAGATAAGTAAAGCATTACTGAAGAAGAACAAAGTGGGAGGCCTCATACTACATGATTTTAGAACCTATTATACCACAATGGTAGTCAAAACAGCCTAGTACTTGTACAACAACAGACTCATAGACCAATGGAACAGAATTGAGAAACCAGATGCAAATCTATCCATCTATGAGCAATTGATATTTGACAAAGGGCCAAAGACCATTAAATAGGGAAAAGACTGCCTCTTTAACAAAATGGTGCTGGCATAATTCGATGTCCATCTGTAAAAAAATGAAACAAGGATCCATACCTTACACTACTTATAAAAACTAACTCAAAATGAATCAAAGACATAAATATAAAACCTAAAATGCTAAAGAACATGGAAGAAAAAATAGGGGCAATGCTAGAGGCCCTAATATATTGCAAGAATTTGATACAAACCATAACTAACAATGCAGAAACACCAGAAGATGAACTAGATAACTGAGAGCTCCTAAAAATCAAACACTTAAACACTCATCAAAAGACTTCACTGAAAGAGTAAAAAGAGAACTAACAGACTGGGAAAAAACTTTTGGCTACAACATATCTGACCAGGGTCTAATCTCTAAAGTCTACAAGATACTGCAACATCTCTACAACAAAATGACAAATAATCCTGTTAAAAAATGAATAAATGATACGAACAGGCACGTCACCAAAGTAGACATTCAAGCAGCTAACAGACACATAAGGAAAAGCTCGAGATCATTAGCCATTAGAGAAATGCAAATCAAAACTACATTCAGCTACTATCTCACCCCAATAATACTGGCACTAATCCAAAAAACACAAAATAACAAATGTTGGAGAGGTTGCAGGAAGATTGGAACTCTTATGAACTGCTGGTGGTAATGTAAAACGGTAAAACCATTTTGGAAAATGATATGGCGCTTCCTTAGAAAGCTAGAAATAGAAATACCATATAATCCAGCAATCCCACTCCTAGGAATATACACTAGAGAAATAAGAGCTGTCACATGAATAGACATACACACACCCATGTTCATTGCAGCACTATTTACAATAACAAAAAGATGGAAACAATCTAAACTCCCTTCAACAGATGAGTGGATAAACAAATTATGGTACTTAAATGCAATGGAATACTATGCAATGACAAAGAACAATGATGAATACAGGAAACATCTCACAACATGAATGTATTTGGAGGGCATTATTCTGAGTGAAATAGGACAGTCACAAAAGGACAAATACTGAATGAAACCACTATTATATGAACTCAAGAGCTGGTTTCCACACAGAAAGAAGCATTGTTTGATGGCTCTGAGAATGGGAAGAGAAAGGGAGGTGAAATCATTAACTAGATAGTAGATAGTATCACTAACTAGATAGTAGACAAGTATTAACTTCTGTGATGGGAAGGACAGCACACATTGTAGGGGAAGTCAGCACAACTGGACCAAAATGAAAGTATAGAAGATTCTTAGACACATCCAAATAACTTTGAGGGACTGAGTAGCTGGGGGTAGGAACTGGGGACCATAGTCTCGGGGGTCATCTAGATCAATTGGCATAACATAGTTCATAAAGAAAATGTTCTACATTACACTTCGGTTAGTAGCATCTTTGATCTTACAAGCTTGGGAGTGGCCATCTAAGATAAAAGTATTGGTCTCATCCAGAGCAAAAGAGAATGAAGAAAACCTAAGACACAAGGAAAACACTGGCCCAAAGGACTAAAGGACTATGTACACCAGAGACTCCACCAGCCTGAGACCAGAACTAGATGGTGGTTGGCTACCACCAATGACCTATCTGACAGGAATCACAACCGAGAGTTCTGGACAGAGCAGGAGAAAAATGTTGAAAAAAATTCAGATTCACAAAAAAAGACCAGACTTACTGCTCCGACAGAGACTGGAGGAACCGCTAAGACTATGGCCCTGGACACTCTGCTAATCCAGAACTGAAGCCATTTCTGAAGCCCACTTTTCAGACAGATTAGACGGGCCTAAAAAAATCAAATATACGAAACCAAATGGGCAACTGCTGTCCTAAAGCAAGAGGAGAAGGCAAGAAGGGACAGGAACTGGATGAATGGACACTGGGAACTCAGAGTGGAAAGGGGGAGCATGCTGTCACGATGTGGTGATTGCATCCAATGTCACAAAACAACGTGCAGAAATTTTTGAATGAGAAATTAACTTGAGCTGTATGTAAACTTTCACCTAAAGCACAATAAAACTTAAAAAAAAAAAAAAAAAAGACCCCAGGTACTAACTCACTTCACTAGGATGCAGAACATGAGCTTTGTGAGCTATATTATGCCACCAAGTGACTGAGTTTTCCCTTGAGACTAAGATCCTAAGCCTTCAAACCCGGAAAGCCAATCTCAGAGGTGTTTGGTTATGTCTGAGGAGTAACTGTAGTTGTGTCTTCAATGAATGCATGTCTGCCTACACATATCTGTGTTTACACATACATATAGATATCTTTTATAGATACTTCTATCTGTTCTCACATATGTGTACACCTGTACCTACCCATATACCTATGATCCTATACCCATCCTCATGCGATCCTGGACTTATGTTTTGTGTTTTGTTGGATTTGTTGCCCTCTTACATATGTCAAATTCTTTGGTACAGGCATCCTTTTCTTATGAGTGTTTCTAGGTGGCATCATTTACTTTGGTCATTCTGTGCTCACTACACCCTCCTTTTAATTCTTACATGACTCAGTAGTTTTTTAGTAGTGTATTATTTAGTTTCCAAGTATTCATTTTTTCCTTATTTTTTCTGTTAATTTCTAGCTTCATACTGCTATGGTCTGAGAAGATGCATTGTATAATTTCAATCTTTTTAAATTTGTTGAGACTTGTTTTGTGTCCTAGCATATGGTCTGTTCTGGAAAATGATCCATGTGTGCTGGAGAAAAATGTGTATCGTTCTGCTGATGGGTGGACTATTTTATATATGTCCTCTAGGTCCAACTGGTTTGTGGTTTTATTCAAGTTCTCAGTGTCCTTAGAAATCTTTGTAGAAGTTCTGTCTAGAATTGAAAGTGGTGTGTTTAAGTCCCATACTATTATTATGGAGTTGTTTATTTCTTCTTTTAAATTAGTCAGTATTTGTTTCATGTATTTTGGAACACTGCTGTTAGGTACATGTATTTATAATTGTTAAATCTTCTTGCTGGATTGACCTTTTCATTATTATGTAATATCCTTCTAAATCTCTTGTAATAGATTTTGATTTAGAGCTTATTTTATCTCATACCAACCCTGCTCTATTTTGTTTATTGATTTCATCGAATGTTTCTTTTCCCATTCTTTTATTTTCAGTCCGTTTGTGTCCTTATGTCTAAGGCGTGTTTCTTGTAGACAGCAAAAGAATGGATCACATTTTTTTTTTATTCATTCTGCCACTCTGCCTTTTGCATGGGAAGCCTAGACCATTTAATTTTAAGGCTGTTACTAAAAATGAAGTGTCTGCCTCATTCATTTTGCTATTTGTTTTGTTTTGTTTTGCATCTTCTTTGTTTTTTATTCTCAATTTTCTGTTTTTGCTTGTATTTGGCTGATTTCTTGTGATGAGCCTTCTTGTTTTCTTCCTCCTTTTCTTCTGCGTATTTTTTCTCCTTGATTTCTTAGTGGTTATGACACATATTACCTTACTCACCTTACAGTTGTGACACTTAACGTATGAACAACAGATAACATGCAATCTTAACATATTAAATTTACTTCTGATATGCTGCTCCCCCCATTTCTGTTGGTAAGTCTCCATTAACATCATTGTAATTCTATATCCCATAGGTTTGCTTTGTACCTATTTCTTACAATCTTGATGTTATATTGTTTGTGAGATTATATTATTGAGTTTATTCCCTGAAAATATCATGTACTTGGTCCTTATGATTGCTCCTGTTGTTGCATTTTTTGGAGATCTGTCTCTCTCTTTTTTTCCCCCTGTGTATATATTCAAGTATTTATTAAGTGTTCTGGCTTTTCCATTTGGAAAACTACGTTGAATAATACTTGCAGAATTGATCTGGTAGTGGCAAATTCCCAGAGCTTTTGTTTATTTAGGAATGCTTGATTTTCCCATCATTTCTGAATGATAGCTTTGCTGAATAAAGAATTCTTGGTTGGCAACAGTTTTCATTCAGTGTTTTATGTATGTTGCTCCATTGTCTTCTGACCTCTAGAGTTTCTGGGAATGAATCCACACTGATTCTTATGAAGGGCCCTTGGTATGTTATGTTTTTCTCTTGTTGCTTTCAGAATCCACTCCTTGTCTTTAGTTTTCAGGACTCTTATTAGGATGTGGTATGGAGTTGATCATTTTCTTCTAATTGGGGTTCATGTAAGTTCCTGTATCTGCAGGCTTAGTTCTCTGTCCAAGTCTGCGGAATTCTCTCTGATTACTTCATGGGAAATTCTTTCTACGCCTTTATTGTTGTCATAGTGCTCTGGAATTCCAATAATTCTGTTAGATTTCTTAATTGAATCTCATATTTCCATTTGGCTTTATTCACTTTGTTCTTTTCTCTTGTTTTTCTTGATCCTTGGTAAGTTCAGCTATTCTAGTTCACTTAGTCTATCTTCTCTCTGACTCTATTGCTGAGTGTTTTTTTTCTCTTGCTTTTTTAAAAAATTCATTGCTTTATTCTTCAGTTCCAGTAGTTCTCTCTCTTTTTTTTTTTTGATGTTTTCAGTTTCCATGTTGAGTATTTCATTTTTTTCCTCCATTTGTTTCCTGATCTTTGTTATTTTCTTGTCTGTGTGCTTTTTTGCTTTATTTTAACATATTTAGTACCATTATCTATTTTTTTTTCTATTTTTTCATTAACCTGGCCTCCATAGGAGAAATTTCCTATTTTGATTGGTCCTTCTTCTCTTGTGATTTTGTATATTTTACTATTTTTTGTTGAACTTGGCCAAATTGGTATCTTTTTTTTTAATAGTTAAAATTCTGTTTTCTGATTTTCATGGGGAAATTTTCTGTATACACTTTGTTATTCACCATGCCATATTCTTCTATGAATCACTCAAAAAAAAGAAAAAAACCTGTTGCTGTCAAGTCCATTTTGACTCCTAGCAACCCTATAGGACAAAGTAGAACTGCCTCATAGGGTTTCCAAGAAGCGGCTGGTGGATTTGAACCATCAGTCTTTTGGTTAGCAGCTGAACACTTAACCGCTACGCAACCAACTAGATGGCACTTTTATCCTTAGTTGTTTTTTTTTTCAGCATTGATTCAGGAGTTCTGGGTGCTTGGCCTCTGTAGTCCAATATGCATAAGCACGTCAAGAAAAGCTAAAATAAGTTGTTGTTTTGTGTATATGAAACAATTCCCTTTTGCTTCAAGCTGCATGCAAATATTTTATTTCACTTAAGAAAACATATGTTATTATTCATTGTTTTGGATAATACAAAACCAGTGACCCTTGCTCTTGTGAAGCTTTCATTGTACACAGACTTTCTAAAAAATCATAGTAGTAAAATAAAAGTACTAAAATAAAATGCCGTCTTTCAAATATCTTTACCTTAAGTTTACCTTCATTCACACCTGAACATTACTTATATTTTACCACAGATCTCTGTTAAATAAAATGACTAGTACATAATATAATCTATAATCAAAATAATAAATTAAAGTTTTTGAAAAAAAAGAATGATAACGGCTCTCAAAATGACATGGTACCAAAGCATTATGTCTCCCTCAAGTTCCTCATGAAATAATCTATAAAAGAAAAAATATGTCTAAGTTCTGGCAAGTTACCTGATTACTATGTCAAGCCCTTCCCTCACAACTTGTATGGACACATTCATACATAACTGCTTAAATAGTTGGCATTTAATGCTTCATCACGTGAGTTCACAATATTTTGAGGGAGCCAAGTGATTTTGATTCAATAAATGCTTTTTTCACAATTTCTATTTGCTAGGCACTGTTCTAAGCTCTGGGAATAGGGAAATATAAAAGAAATTCTGATATTTGAAAACACACAGACCGTATCTTTACACAAATAACTCACATGTTCTATGTTTGTTTGCCAACTGTCCCCTCCCCCCGTGAGGTATTTTTGTAAGCACACTATGCTAATTTTTTATGGCAACATATAAATATATACATAAATTTACAATTATATTTATATTTACATGTATATATATATACGTTGAGAGAGAGAGAGAATGACTGTGTGGGGGGCATTTTAGCTTCTAATTAGTAGATTTAAAAAAATGATTTGGAATAAAGCACAAACATTTAAAAGTATAATTCATGCTGTGATCATCTTCTGCTTTTCTTTTTAATTTCTAAACAGTATAAATCCCTGGTAATTGAGGGGGATCAAATATAAATTATTTCCAATAACATCAAAAGAATGACTTGGGTGATGAAATTTTCTTAATGTTTTATATTTAAGTGTATAACTTACAATGCTCAATTGTTGAATGCTTTGCTTTCGTATTTCAAAATCATCACCACATTCCATGGGAGTTAAAATTTAAGAATTGACACTTTGTAATAGGAAGATATGCCAACGCTAGTGGAGCACAGATTTAAGGAATTTCTGCCTAGCTGATTTCACTAAAGAAATGGCACATTCCCACACTACTGGTTTAATGTTGTGTCATGCAAGGCAAGCTGCCTCTGTAATTGAATGTTCTTCAGCATTTGTAGCAAAAAGCAATCTATTCTCCTCTTGGAATCCATTTCTAACCTCTGACTTATCAAGTTCCAAAAGGAAATTGCCTCAAAGATATTTTTGATTGAATTCTAATTAATCAACTTTCCTTTTGGCACCCAGAATTAGATTCCTAAGAAAGTAAAATCTTCATAATCATGCACTGAGAATGAGGCACACATTGATGGTTGAAACATACTACAAATATTATAAAAATAGAGGCAACCAAAATGCTTTTATTCTAGTAGACCAGTTCTTATTAGCTTCCTGGAGACTATTAATGTTATTAAGCTGTCAGAACTTTATTCAGAGATCAAAATAGAAAATTTTCCCCTATACATATAATTTGAGAAGATTCTTTTTTTTTTTTTTGTTTGTTTCTGTTCAATTGCACATTTTTTTTGTCGTGCTTTAGATGGAGATTTACAAAGCAAATTAGTTTCTTATTTAACAATTAATACACATAGTTTTGTGGCATTGGTTGCCAACCCCACAACATGTCAACACTCTCCCCTTCTCGACCTTGGGCTGCCCATTGCCAGGTTTCCTTTCCTCACCTGCCTTCTCCTCCTTGCCCTTGGGCTGCTGTGCTCATTTAGTCTCCTTTTGTTTTATGGGCCTGTCTAATCTTTGGCTGAGGGTTGAGCCTCAGGTGTGATTTCAGTACTGAGTTAAAAGGGTTTTGGGGGGCCATACTCTTGGGGTTTCTCCAGTTTCTGTTAGACCAGTAAGTCTGGCCTTTTTTTGTGACTTAGAATTTTGTTCATTTTACTCCAGCTCTGTCTGGGACACTGTATTGTGATCTCTGTCAGAGCAGTTGATGGTGGTAGCCGGGTGCCATCTAGTTGTGCTGGACTCAGTTTGGTGAAGGCTGTGGTAGTTGTGGTCCATTAGTCCTTTCGACTAATCTTTCCCTTGTGTTTTTTGTTTTCTTTATTCTCCCTTGCTCCTGACGGAATCAATTTCACATTTTAATTGTTGTTAGTTGCTGTTGCCACCCTATGTGTGCAGAGTAGAACCGCTCCATAGGGTTTTCAAGGCTGTGACCTTTCAGAAGAAGGTTTCTGGGCCTGTCCTCTGAAGCACATCTGGGTGGGTTTGAACTGCCAACTTTTCAGCTAGTAGTGGAGGGTTTAACCATTTGTGCCACCCAGGGACTTCACCTTTTAAATAGAGTATCTAGTATACCAAGTTCTCTTAAACATTACTATTTAAATACAGATATTACAAATTATTCCTAAGCTTAATATGAAAGTATTAAAACTTCTTTTCTGTATTTAAATTTAAGCCTTCTGTAAATAAAAACACTCATTAAGAGAAGGGTTTTATTAGCTCAAAATTTGAGATTAACATCTCAGGCAAATTCAGACACTATTGAAAAGACTCTTAATTAAAATTTTTATTTATGTAAAGTATATAACATACAGTAAAAATAATTAAAAGAACACTTGTATTTGTAGACTATAGCAATATAAGTCTTGGCAGTCAGTTCTCTATTTTAAATCTTTGATTGTACAACTAGCTCTTTGTTTGACATCCTTCCCTGATGGTAATGATAATGACCCATATTTGTCCTAGTACCTCCTGATACGATCTTTTCATTCCATAAATAGATTTTTATGTGAAAGGCCTCATAAAATTTTACTGGCACAAATTCAAATAATGAGACATAATAATAAATACTGTGAGACGAGTTCAAAAGACGTAGTGGACTTTTTTAAAAGAGAAGTGAAATTAGGATTATTTATATGTTTTAAAGGAGTCTCTTGGTGGTGCAAATGGTTAAGTACTTAACTACTAGCCAAAAGATTGGTAGTTCAAACACACCAGCCATGGGTGCCTGTGAAGATAGACCTGGTGATATGCTTCTGGAAGGGCACAACCTTTAAAACCCTATGGGTCAGTTCTACTCAGCACATATGGGGCACTATGAGTTGGAATTGAATTGATAACAACTGACAGTGATATTTATTCAAATGACCAGTATATTGATCTTAATTCCATCATACTATTTTATATTTAAAAGATGCTAAAAAGTTCCTAAGCAGGGGCTGAATTCATCAGATCTACAAACATAATTTTCTGGCTTTGGTGTGGTATATGAAATGGAGAATGAGGAGAAAAGGAGATGGTCAGCTCAAGAAAGAGGACAGGATAGTTAAGTCTCTTGTCTCCCACATCACTTTCTCTCTACATTACATTTCAAGTTTCCTGAGGAAGTATATAATTGGTTCAGCTGGTCTTCAGATAATGGAGAGTGTTCTGCAGGTTAGGCGGAACTCTTACACAAAGTTTACTCAGTTGTGACAGGCCTGACCTTGAGTCAGATCCTTATTCTTGATTAAACCAGTATGGTAAAGCTTGATTCATCACATGGAACAAATCTTTAGGACCACCCACAATTACTCACTTCTATCAGATTCCTAAAGGTCCACTTTCATTAAAACAGAGTTGTCAGCATGGTTCCTACTCAATATAGCCCGGGTTGGAGGATGAACACCTGAAATAAACCAGTGTCAATAGAAGTGGAGAGGCAAGGTTTTCTACAGTAGATACTGGGATTAACATTCAAGAGTAGCCCAAAATTTCTACCTGAAATAAGGAATGCCTTGTGCTATTAGCTGATATTGGGGAATAATAAATGGGTTATGTTTGGGAAAATAAAACAGATTTTGTTTGGGCCATGTTAAGTTTGAATTGCATGTTGGTGTCTATGAGGGGATTCTTAGAATCAAATTTAAATGCAAGTTTGGAGTTTAGAAGAGAACCTGGCAATCATCTGAATACAGGTGGTGAATATGTAGGTTAAAATGAAAATAGAAGACAAGGTAAAATATGAAATCATAGGAACATAACAATGTAAGGAGGTGGATGGGAAAAGATGAGCATAAGAATGAGTTAGAAGAATGACTTCCAGATGGCTGGTGTGAGGAGCTCTCTTCAGCAAAACAATTACACTCATGACCAAGAAAGAAAGAAAAAAACTACAGACACCAAATACTCAATTAAATACTAGTAAACTGAACCTAATTTATTAGCACTCAGCTTATTACAACAACAAAAGGCTTATATATCACAACCAAATAGGATTTATCCCAGGACTGTATGGCTAGTTTAACGTCTGAAAATCCATGTAATACCCTATTATAGCAATAGAATCAGAGACAAAAACCATGTGATGATCTTAATAGACGGAGAAAAAGCATATAACAAAATCCAGCCTCCTTTTATGATAAAACCATTCAAAAACTAGGAACTTCTACACTCTGATAAAGGGCATCTATTAAAAACCCACAGCTAATATCATTCTTAATTAGTAAAGACTGAATGCTTTCCGCCTAAAATCACGAATAAAATATGAATATCTGCTCTTGTCACTTCTATTCAACAATGTACTGAAAGTTCTATCCAGGGAATTCAGGCAACAAAAACAAAACATATTTGTCCAGATAGGAAAGGAAGTAGTGAAACTATCTCTATTTACAAATGATATGATACTATACATAGAAAATAAGAACAAATTCACTAAAAAAACTACTAGAACTCATTAGTAAGTTCAGCAAAGTTGCGAAGTAGCAACTTTATAATGTGTTTATTTAGTGCTGACCCTGTTTCCATGTACAGTGCAAAGCCAGTCCAGATGCCATCATCTATTACTGCAAGCACAGTGATGTATTCTGTCTTGCCTCTTGCCATTTGTGCTGAAATGACTACTCACATCTGGGCTTTTAATACCTACAGCAAAGAACATTCACCCCTTTTCTTGCTGCCATGATTCCTGGTTCAGGTTTCAAGTGCAGGTATCATGTACCGTATTTCTAAAATCTATCAATTACCATTCCTCCAGGTATTATATAACAGAAATGCCGGAAGAGCCTGTGTGCACTCAGCACATACCTTCTCTCTGGCATTCTCACATTGTGCATTACAGGTTTGTACCTCCTGATAAGCTCTGTACCCCTTTCAGCCATGCAGAGACGGTATGAGAGGTATATAGAGCCTGAAACCAAAAACCAAACCCACTGCCGTCGAGTCGATTCTGACTCATAGTGACCCCATAGGACAGAGTAGAACTGTCCCATCGAGTTTCCAAGGAGCACCTGGTGGATTCAAACTGCCAACATCTTGGTTAGCAGCTGTAGCACTTAACCACTACACCACCACTTAACCACTACACCATAGAACCTTACTGGTAGTGAAAACAGAGAAACTTCAAAGCTGAGCCTGATCTAAGTAATGCTGTCCCCTAATGTAAATATCACGGACTCTGATAAGCAAGTCCAGATATTCTCCTTGGCTCCCATATATCAAAGTATTACTGTCTCATGCCCCACAATGCCTTGTAAATGTATGAGAGACCAGAGATTGTACTTTACAAATATGGCCAGAAAGAGCTGCTTCCTGCCAAGTATTTAATGAACATCCTTCCATTCTTGTTAGTCTACTATAGGTTTGGACAAGAGATACCCCTCTTGTCAGTGGCAGACACATTTGCTTATTTTAGCTGTCGAGGGAAAGTATTTTACAATGTCTGAACTTCTCAAGGTGTTGAAGCTTTTCTTTTGCCTTTCATTTTCTTACTAGAGACCTTCTCATCTAACTTAGTTGGTACCTTGGCTGACCACTACTACCATGGCGCACAAAGTGGTTGGCACTGCAGCCAATGACTCTCAGAGCTGTGTGGCTTTTCAACCACTCTTCTGTGCACACAGACATGCTTTGTGTCTGTCTCCAGGCTGAGTCTAATAAGCTAGATGATGGTAAAGTAAAAGTGTTAGGTTCTTGCCCTTTGTGTTTATTTGTGTTGTCTCCCGAGCTACATTATGATCTTCTTGAAGATAAGGATTATATCTCTTATTTCTACATATTACTAATGGTTTATACTTGGTATATAGTATAAAAGTCAAAAAACTGTTGATGGTGAAATACATTTTCAGTTGCAAGTTGCTGTCCACACACATGTACACACACACACAAATCCACACGCACACACACACACAAATCTACACATATTTGTTAATTTGGAATATGATTCAGTGTGCAGATTTATCTACTGGGACCAAGATGGAGAATAAATGGTCAGAAATCTTAGTAAATATAAAGGTAGCATATTAAAAACTATTTGAATCCCTTAAAAAATAGAAAAATTACTTGAAAAAATTAATAATGGCTATCTCTGAGGTGATTGGAGTATTTTCAATAATAAGCATGAATTACTTTAGAATATTATGGACAGACATTTAAGTTCAACAGTAAAAGTAATCATGTGCATAAGTCTGATATCTTTCTTTTTCCCTTTGTTTAGGGTAAAATGTAAAACTATATTGGAAGAATTGCTCAGTTCTTCTGTTTGTTTACTGTAGGTCTTCTCAAGGTCTGAATGCTGAAAACAGCTTAAGGAATTACATACAAAACTTTCTCCAAATTTTGAAGAACTGACTGTTGCTTGTGCAAAACAGAGTAAAAGCTACCACATGACCCAACAATTCCATCCCTAGGAACACACCCAAGAGACATGAAAACATACATCCACACAATAACTTTTACACACCTGTTCACAGCAGCATGATTCATAATACTCATAAGTGGAAACAACTCAAATGTCCATCAACTGATGAACAAATAGCGACATATTCATAAAACAGAATACTATTTGGCCATAAAAAGGAATGAAGTTTTGATACATGTTACAACATGGGTGAACCTTGAAAATCTATGCTAAGTGAGAGAAACCAGTCACAAAAAATCATATATTGTATGATTCCAGTCATATGAAATGTCCAACATAGGCAAATCCTTAAAGACAGAAAGTAGATTAGTGGTTACCAGGGGATGGGGGAAGTGACTGCTAATGGATATGAGGTTCCTTTTTGAGCTGATGAAAATGTTCTGGAATTAGATATTGGTGATGGTTGCACAACTCTATGAATATTAAAACAACAACAATACTGAATTGTACACTTTAAAAAGGTGAATTTAATGGTTTGTGAATTATATCCAAATGAAACTGTTGTTCTAAAAAATGAAATGGCATTTTATAGTTAAAGGGCCAGGAAATTATTTCTTATTTAAAATAGAAATGTAGACTGCTGAAGATTAAATATTAATTATTTTGTTTTTCTGCAAACATTTGCACTTGTCTTAGGAGAAAAGCAGCTGCAATAGGAAAGCCTAAATGGAAAAAAAAAAAATCTGGCAATGATTAGCATTTTTCATTAAATATCTAAAATTTAAACGTGCTATTTTTATTTAAAGGATAAATTTAAATTGAAGGATAAAACAAAACATCTCAAAATATTGATGTAATTATAGTGGTTTTTTTTTTTCACTTTCACTAATTAAATAGCAAAATTATTGTGGGAAATTTATTTTTTGACTAAAGAACCTCTTATAAGGAAACTCTACTTAGAAGACATGTATTTTACTGCTGGAATTACTTGATATTTTACTTTATTTTTTTATGCAACAGGAACTGTCCTTGTATATGTTAGGAGATTGTGCTAATGCCTCCAGGGAGAATAAAAATGATTTGGTCATTTTCTTTCGGGAAAATGCCCAAATGAAAATTGCTTGCTCAGTTGGCATTATCAGTTAGAATTAAGTCATGCTTCCAGGTGTCCCCACCTTGTTCTCTGAAGTCTAGTTATGATTTAGAAAATCTGAAGGAGGTGAATTTCACTGCATTTGACCCAGGATTATAGCTCCAGCTAAAAGACCTTGACAAGGATCCAGAAATTATTAGAATTTTTTCTCCTATTTTAATCTTCAGGATTTGCAAAAAAGTAGCCAGTATGCTACTGATTAGCAGAACATACATTGAGATCAGAAAGACATAATGATCATGTGATTCTAGGGACATAGCTTAATATCCTTCCACCTCAAGGTCATTAGAATAATATTTATCTAACATTTATGATTTTTATAATGGTTAAATATGATAATTTACAAAAAGCTTTAGTATATAAACTGGCACAGAGTATGTTCTCAATAAAAAGTTATCACGATAAAACAGCAACTTAAATTCCACTCTCTCTTCTCCCCAAAGAATTTTGCTTACAAAATTGAGCATAAGCAAATTCCAAAAGACACTTACTCTGAAATTATTAGTAAATTTTGGACATCTGTTGGTCCCTCATATCTCAGTGGGAGAAGGAGGACAACTGAAAATCATGGTTACCAGGGATTAAGGTTTTTGTCAGGCTGTGGAAGATCTGTATTTACTGTGACTCTGCATTTGAATATTTTGCTTGCCCATCCCATATCCCAGACCCCTTATTGCATTAACCCTCTCACACTGCCCTGGTACAGCCAACTTGCTTTGAGTAAAGCTGACTCCATCTTGACTTTGGAAGAGGTCAAGCTGCTCATACCTAAGATCTCATCTGCTGGCAAGATTTGCTATTTTAGTGATGGTCATGTGACCCAATGTGGTTCAATATGACCTATGAGGAGATTTCCAGGGCATTTGGGGAAACAAGCAAGCAAACTGTCTTAGTCTCTTCAGATAACTCTTTTGGTGAAGTCTTTTGATGAGCATAAGTGTTTAATTTTTAGAAGATCCCAATTATCTAGCTTATCTTCTTGAGTTTTTGTGTTGTTAGTTATGGTTTGTATCCTGTTAATATGAGTTGGAATCGACTCCAGAGCAATGCTTTTTTTGTTTGTTTGTTTCTTTTTAATGCCATGTGTTAGGACCTCTAGTGTTGGTCCTATTTTTTCTTCTATGAACTTTATGTTTTTTGGCTTTATATTTAGGTCTTTGATCCATTTTGAATTAATTTTTGTACATAGTATCAGGGTTATGCTAGTTTCATAGAATGAATTCTGAAGTATCGCTTTCTTTTCTATGCTCTGAAACAGTTTGAGTAGCACTGGTGTATGTAAGCTCTTCTATGGATATTGGTAGAATTCTCCAGTAAAGCCATCTGAGTCAGGGCTTTATTTTTTGGGGAGTTTTTTTTTTTTTTTTTTACCTTTTCAATCTCTTCCATTTTTGTGGGTCTGTTCAGATTTTCAACATATTTTTGTGTTAGTTTAGGTAGGTAGTGTTTTTCTTGAAATTTGTATCTTTCCTCTAGGTTTTCAAATTTGTTGGAGTATAAAAAAAAATTGTTGGAGTACAGTTTTTCATAGTACTCTGTTATGGTCCTTTTTATTTCAGATGGGTCTGTTGCAATGTCCCTGATTTCATTTCTTATTTGGGTTAGTTGCATCATCTCTTGTTTATCTTTTGTGTATTTGCCACTGGTTTATCGATTTTGCAGTTCCTTTCAAAGAAACAACTTTTGCTTTTGTTGATTCTTTCTGTTGTTTTTCTATTCTCTTTCATTTCTTTCTGCTATGATCTTTACTATTTCCTTTTTTATGGTGGCTGTGGGCTTCTTTTGCTGTTCTCCTTCTATTTGTTCAAGTTGTGTAGCTGATGTTTTGATTTTGTCCCTTTTTTCTTTTTTGATGTGTGCATCTATTGCTGTAAAATTTTTTTATTCCATCTCTGATTTCTTCTGTTACCCAGTGTTTTTTCAGCAGGGTATTATTCAGTTTCCATGCAATTGATTTTTTTTCCTTGCTCTTCTTGTTATTAATTTCTACTTTGGTGGTGTTGTAGGCTGAGAAGATACTTTGTATCATCTCAATGTTTTGGATTTTGTTGAGGGTTGATCTGTGGCCTAAGATGTGGTCTATTCTGGAGAACATTCCATGTGCATTGGAAAAGAATGTGTACTTTGCAGCTGTTGGGTGGAGTGTTCTATATATGTCTCTGAGGTAAGGTTGGCTGATTGCGGCCTTTAGCTCTTCTGTATTTTTGTTGAGTTTCTTTCTAGGTGTTCTGTCCTTTACCAAGAGTGGTGTGTTGAAGTCTCCTACTATTATCGTGGAACTGTCAATTTCTATTTCAGTGCTGTTAGAGTTTGTTTTATGTATTTTGGAGCCCCGTCATTGGGTACATAGATGTTTATTATGGTTAAGGCTTCAGACTGATCGTCCCTTTAATCATTATATAGTGTCCTTTGTCTTTTACGGTGGATTTTGTTTTAAAGTCTATTTCATCTGAGATTCGTATTGCCACTCCTGTTCTTTTTTGGTAGCTTGTTTACTTGATTTTTTTTCCCATCCTTTGATTTTTAATATATTTACATCTTCGTTTCTAGACAGCATATTGATGGATCCTGTTTTTATTCATTGTGTCACTCCGTGTCTCTTAATGGGTGCATTTAGGCCATTTACATTCAGTGTAATTATTGATAGGTGTGAGTTTATTCCTGTCATTTTGTAGTGCTTTTTTATTGTGGTGTTGACTTTGTACCTCATACTCTCCTGTGCTGAATTCCTTTTGTTTATGGATTTTTTAAAATTTTTTTTTGTGTAGACTTTGTTTTTACTGAGACCTTATGTTTTTCTTCTTTATTTTGACGAGTAGGTTTAACTTTCTTTGTGATTACATTGAAATTTACCCTTATCTTCCTAGGTTTCAACCAGTCTATTATCACTTGGTATCATCTTGCCTTCCTCTCCAATTAGAAAGTTCTGTACTACACCATTTACTCTCTCTTTTATTGTTCTGATGTTGTTGTCGTTTACAGATTAATCTCTCTGGTTCCCTGTTGTAATTATTTTGATTTTAGATAGTCCTTGAGAGTTCATTTTCCAGTTTTGTATCTGGATAGTACAATCTTGCGTCCTAGAATCAATCTGTAGTCTGATGTTGTTTCCTCTCAAACCAAAGGACTCTCTTTAATAATTCTTGTAGATTTGGTTTGGTTTTTACATATGCTCTTAATTTCTGTTTATCTGGAAATGTCTTAATTTCACCATCATATTTGAATGAGAGTTCTGCAGGATATATTATTCTTGGTTGGCAATTTTTTTTTTTCCTTTCAAGGTTTTTATATGTCATCTTACTGCCTTCTTACCTGCATGGTTTCTGCCAAATAATTTGAGCTTGGTCATACTGTTTCCCCTCTGTATGTGACTTTTTGTTTTTCTTGAGCTGTTCTCAGGTTTTTTTTGTGTGTTTGGTTGTAGTGAGTGTGATTATGATATGCCTTGGTGATTTTCTTTTGATGTCTGTCCTATATGGGGTTTGTTGTGCATCTTGGGCGGTTAGCTTTTCATCTTTCATGATATTAGGGAAGTTTTCTGTCAGTAATTCTTTAGTGATCCTCTCTGTGTTTTCCTTTTTTTCCCCCTGTTCTGGAACTCCGATCACTCGCAAATTTTTGCCTTGGATTGTATCCCACATAATTCTCAGGATTTCTTCATTCTTTTTTTCTGATTTTTTTCTCAAACAGTTTTGTATGCAAGTGTTTTTCTTCAATTTTGCTGATTCTGTCTTCCATCATTTCAAACCTGCTCCTCTGCTCCTCTTTGACACTGTCCATTTCTGAAATCTTCTTATCTTTTGGATTTCTGATTGTTGTTTTTGCATGATTTCTACCTGTGAATTTATTTTGGCTTTTTGTTCCTGTATTATTTTACTGAATTATTCCATTTTTTGGTCTGTATTTTCCATGAATTTGTCTCTTTTCTCCTTATTTTTGTCTGTTTTTTGTTTAAACTCTTGGACAAATCTGAATGTTAGAGATTTGAGTTCCCCTTTTTTTTTTTTTTTACCAGGTTTTTTAAAGTGCCTTTTCTTCTACTGGAAAGTCATTTGGTGTTTTATTTTGAATGCCTACTGGAACCATCCTGTCCTGTTTTTTTTTTAATGTTTTGATATTGTCTGATGCCTTTGGGACATTTGGTGGTTATTTTCCTGGTTTACTGATTGTAGATTTGTTTCTTTTTCCCTGCTTTTTTGTTTTATTTGGTTATCTGAGTAGGCAGGCTGTGCATTCTTTGTTGTTTGCTTGTCTATAGGCACAATACTTTTTGCCCCATTGTTCAATGGTCAGGGCCAGTTCCTCAGCTATGGTACAGCAGGGCAGGTCCAGCTGAAGGGGACAGGATGTGAAGGGTTGTTTGTGGCACGTATAAGGGCTGACAGGCAGACTGAGAGTCAGTGTAGTGCAGAGTCTGGTCATCCATGCCTGTGCTGCTCAGGGGTGTGTTGTTCAGCACACAGTGCAGGTAGGCAGGAAGGGGGGATGAGGTTTTGATGTGTGGAGCTCACATAGGTATAAGAAAGAAGAGAGAGAGGAGAGAGAAACAGGAGCCAGAAACAAAGAAAAAAACAAACAAAAGAGCACTAAGAGAGCTTGCCATTGGAGTGCAGAGACAAGAAACCAAGAAATGGAGAAAAAAAAAATAGAAAAATAAATAAAGAAAAATTAGGGGGAAAAAAAAGTCCTGAAGGATCCTACTGGTGTGGCACCAAAGATTGAGGAAGTGTCTACCAGGCCGTGAGGTACAGCCTGGCTAGAAGGGGCTCCCAAGCTGAGAAAAGAAAAACAAACAGAACAAAACAAAGCAAAAACAAAAAAGGATATGCCCCCAGGGATGCCACTGATGGGGCTGTGCAGACCTTAGAAGTGACTGCCAAGCCTAGCAGTACAACCTGGCTAGAAGGAGCCCCTGGGCTGCGAAAAGAAAAAGAAAACAAACAAAAAAAAAGTCCCTAGGGATTCCATCAGCATGGTGGCATGGATCAGGGTGCAGTTCCCCACCTGAGCAGTGCTTCACAGCCTTTCAAGAAGAAGCAAAGCTGGCACACAGAGCCAGGCATTTGAGAGATAGGAGGGGGAGATGATGAGAGGCAGGGAGGAAACCAAGAGATGTGGAAAAAAGCAACATCAGCAACAAAATTATGGCACTGGTGGAGCTGGCCATTGTGGGCAGGGTTAATCCAAGCACCATGGGGCTGGATTCTGTGCCTCCCTGCGAAGAGACGATGACTAGCAGGAAGTGGCAGAGGCCCAGCAGGGGTTGGGGGGAGTGAAGCATGGGAAATGGGAAAGCCTATTTTGCTGGTTCCCAGGTGCTGTCTCTCGCTGGGAGATCCATGAAGCTGCCTTCTCATTCTGCCTGTGCACCAACCTCCAATGTAGGCAGGGTGAATCCAAGTGGCATGGATCCTGCTCTTCCCAGCAGGCCAAGTGACCACAGCCAGCTAGGAAGCTGTGGAGGCTGAGCAGGGGGAGAAGGATGGGAGTGGGAAAGGGTATATTGCTGGTTACCGGGTGCTTTTTCTCCTGTTGGGAGTTCCATGAAGCTGCTTTCCTGTACTCCCTGTCCACTGATCTCCAATAGGAGTCCAAGATGGCAAATCTGTGCTATGTTAGCTGATAGGGGACCTTTGCACATATCTCTCGTCACTCTGTTCTCTGTCAGTTTCTTATTCCATTTGGTGCTTGGCTGAGTTCTTTATCTCTTCATTTGACACTTAGGGTTCCAGGGTTGATGTTTGTTTCTGTTTTACTTAGTTTTTCGGGTCTTTGCTGTGGAGGGATGGCATGGTGCTTCTGTTTATGGAACCATGTTGACTCTGTCCTCTGTTTTTTTTTTTATATACATATAGAAACACCACCACTCCTCTGTCAGTTTGTTATACTGTGGTGGCTTGCATGTTGCTGTGGTGCTAGAAGCTATGCCACCAGTATTTTAAATACCAGCAAGGCCACCCATGGTGGACAAGTTTCAGCAGAGTTTCCAGACTAAAACAGACTAGAAAGAAGGACCTGGAGATCTACTTCTAAAACAATTGGCCCGTGAAAACCTTATGAATAGCAGGGAACACTGTTTGATATAATGCCAGAAGATGAGTCCCTCAGGTTGGAAGGTACTCAAAGTATGATTGGGGAAGAGCGCCTTGTCAAAGTAGGCAGCTTAATGATATGGATGGAGTAAAGCTTTTGGGACCTTCATTTGCTGACATGGCACAACCAAAAATGAGAAGAAACAGCTGAAAACACTCATTAATAATTAGAATGTATACAGTATGAATCTAGGAAAATTTGAAATGGTCAAAAATGAAATGGAATGAATATAGATCAATATCCTGGGCATTACGGAGCTGAAATGGACTGGCATTGGCCATTTTGAATCAGAAAATCATATGGTCTACTATGCCAAGAATAACAAATTGAAGAGAAACAGTATCATATTCATTGTCAAAAAAAAAAAGAAAAGAAAATCAAGATCTACCCTGAAGTACGAGAAGCCCAAGTGATGCAGTGTTTAAAGCGATCGACTGCTATCTGAAAGGTCGGCAGTTTGAAACCACCGCAGGAGAAAGATGTGGCAGTCTGCTTCCAGAGAGATTTACAGCCTTTGATACCCTATGGTTCTCTATGAGTCAGAATCAACTCTCTGACAGTGTATTTGAGGTTTTTTTTTTTTGTTGTTGTTATCCTGAATTACAATGCTGTTATTGATAGGACAATATACAGATGCTAACAAGGAAGACCAGTTAATATGCTTAGTATTAAAATTTATGCAACAACCACTAATGCCAAAGATGAAGAAATTGAAGCTTCTGCAGTCTGAAATTGATCAAACATGCAATCAAGATGCATTGATAATTACTGGTGATTGGAATGTGAACGTTGAAAAACATCATCCTGGGGAAAGAAACTATGCTTGAGATTGCATGATAGAATTTTGAGACAACAATGACTTATTCATTGCAAATACTTTTTTTCAATGACATAAATGATGACTATACTTGTGAACCTCATCAGATGGAATTCACAAGAATTTAATCAACTCCGTATGTGGAAAGAGACAATGGAGAAGCTCAATATCATCTGTCAGAAAAAGGCCACAGGCCAAATGTGGAATACATCATCAACTGCTAATATGCAAGTACAAGTTGAAGCTGAAGAAATTTAAAACAAATCCCTGAAAGCCAAAATAAGAACATGAGTATGTTCCACCTGAATTTAGAGACAATCTCAAGAATAAATTTGACGCACCGAACAGTTATGACCAAAGACCGCACAAGTTGTGGGATCACATCAAGAACATCATACATGAAGAAAGCAGAAAAAAATATCATAATGGGTGTCAGAAGAGATTCTGAAACTTGGTCTTGAACTTACAGCAGCAAAAAATGAAAGGAAGAAATGATGAAGTAAAAGAGGTGAACAGAAGATTTCAAAGGACTCCCCGAGAAGACAAAGTACAGTGTTATAATGAAATATGCAAAGACCTGGAGTTAGAGAAACAAAAGGGAAGAACATGTTTGGTATTTCTCAAGCTGAAAGAACTGAAGAGAAAATTCAAACCTCTGGTTGCAATATTGAAATATTCTATGGGCAAAATATTGAATGATACAGCAAAAAATGGTGGAAGAAGTACACAGAATCACTGTACCAAAAAGAATTGGTCAACCTTCAGCCATTTCAGGAGGTGGCATATGATCAACAACTAGTGGTATTGAGGTTAGAAGCCCAAGCTGCACTGAAGGCACTGGTGAAAAACAAGTTTCTGGGTATCGAAGGAATATCAACTGAGGAGTTTCAATAAACAGATGCAACACTGGAAGCGCTCACTTGCCTATTTGGAAGACAGTTATCTGGCCAACTGGATGGAAGAGATCAATATTTGTGCTCATTCCAAAGAAAAGGGATTCAAGAGAATGCAGAAATTATCAAACAGTATAATTCGTATCACACACAAGTAAAATTTTGCTGGAGATAATTCAAAAATGGTTGCAGCAGTGTATTGACAGGGAACTACTAGAAATTCAGGCCAGAGTCAGAAGAGAACATGTAATGAGGGATATCATCGCTGATGTCAGATGGATCTTGGCTGAAAGCAGAGAATACCAGGAAGTGGTTTATTGATTATCCAAAGGCATCTGACTGTGTGGATCATAACCAATTATGGATAACATTGTGAAGAAGGAAAATTCCAGAACACTTAATTGTGCTCATGCAGAACCTGCACATATACCAAAAGGCAGTCATTACAATAGAACGAGGAGAAACAGTTTGTCTTAAAATTAGGAAAGGTGTGTGTCAGGGTGGTATCCTTTCACCATACTTACTCAATCTGCATGCTGGGCAAATAACCCAAGAATCTGGACTATATGAAGAAGAACATGGCATCAGGATTAGAGGAAGACTCTAACAACATGTAATATGCAGGTAATATAGACTTGCTTGCTGAAAGCAAAGAGTACTTGAAGCACTTACTGACGAAAATCAAAGACTACAACTTTTGTATGAATTATACCTCAACATAAAGAAAAAAAAATCCTCACGACTGAACCAGTAAGCAACATCATTTTACTTGGATCCACAATCAATACCCACAGAAGTTGTAGACAAGAAATCAAAGGAAGCATTGGATTTAGCAAATTCTCTGCAAAAGAACTCTTTCAAGTGTTAAAAAGCAAAGATGTCTCTTTGAAAATTAAGGTGCACCTGACCCAAGCCATGGTATTTCCCATCACCTCATATGCATGGGAAAACTGGACAATGAATAAGAGAACACTGAAGAAGAACTGACCCTTTCAGATTGTGGTGTTGGTGAAGAATACTGAATATACCATGGTGTGCCAAAAAATGAAGAAATCTGTCTTGGAATAAATACAGCCGGAATGCTGCTTAGAGACAAGTCTGGTGTGACTTCATTTTATGTACTTGGACATGTAACAGGAGGGACCAGTCCCTGGAGAAGAATACTATACTTGGTCAAGTAGAGGGTTATCAAAAAGGAGGGAAGACGGGAGGCAGGGACAAGATGGTGGAGTAGTCAGAGGCTTCTGATTAACTCTCTTACAACAAAGACCTGAAAAAACAAGTGAAGTTATTATATATATAACAAGCTAGGAGCTCTGGACATCAAAGGCAAAGTTAGGAAATCAGACTGAGTGGCAGGGGGAGGGAGAGGGACTTTAGAAGTGGCAACCTGACTCAGCAGGAACTGGCACCCTTCTGGCATAACCTGCTGGTGCAACCGTGGCAGGGCTGGCAGTAATGTTTGGGATGTGGTTTCCTCAGGGAGAGATAGCGAGCCACACAGTCTACTCATGCCTCCCGAAACAGAAAAGAACAGCACTCTCAGCAAAACATAAGTACTTGCATCTAATTTACCATGCCTCTAGCCCCCAAGCTGGCTTCAGTGGCTGCTGATTTCCCTGGGCCTGAGGTAGGTCCTTCTGCACACTCTGAACACATTCCCCTGGCCTTGGAGAAAGAAAAAAATTAGCAATTGGGGGAAAAGATGATCTGCCAGCTCCCCTAAGCTGAGAACTCAGGGCAAAAATGGCTCCTGTCCAGGCACAAATGGTCCACAGGCTTTGAATGCATTTCACCATTGCATGGACTTGTGTGGGCCCATTTCAGGAGCTTATGCCCTAGCTGACAGGCTGCAAAGCTGTGTGTGCCTGATATCTGACTTCAACTGTTTCAGCTGTGTGGTAGAAAGGCAGGTTTTTGACATTTGACACTGCTCTGCTATTAAACAGGGTCCTCACCTACGCACATCAGGGGCCTGAGAACTGGTAGTTCCACCTCCGTTATGTAGCCACCAGCAACAGGGGTCCAAGGATAAGTGATGGCTCCTAGTCCTTACAGCCAAAAGGGTTAGGTGCCCATGGTCCAGTTGCAAAACCCACCCACCTGTGTGCTCTAGAGAACAGGGACACACTTTCCTCACAGACACTTGGGGGATGGTTGTCAGCCCTGCCTTGCTTAGAGCATGACCCCCTGTAGCAACCAGATACCTGTGCCTACAACATTCACCCCTGCTCCTATAAGACTGTAGGACAGAGCCCGAACCACACGCTTGGTGATCAACTACCTGGACACCTGAACAAATACATACAAGAAATGTGGATGGTCTCCTAGGCTTACATACCTGGTAATAGCTCTAGCCATCTGGTGACAGGATGTTAGAGCTTCAAAAGCAAAAATAAGCAAGCTAGCTCACTCAAGCAGCCTATCTGGGCATGTCAAAACAAAACAAAGCAAGAAGCTAGGACACAGTAAGCAAACATAAAAAAATTAATACGGTAACTTATAGATGGCTTGGAGATAACAGTCAATATTAAATCACATACAGAAACAGACCATGATGACTTCAACAAGCTCCCAAAACAAAGAATAAAGGAATCTTCCAGATGAAGAGGTCTTCCTGGAATTACTAGAGGTACAACACAAAAGATTAATATACAGAACTCTTCAAGAGATCAGGAAGGAGATCCGGCAATATGCGGAACAAGCCAAGGAACACACAGAGCAGTTGAGGAGATTAAGAAAGTTATTCAAGAGCATAATGACAAATTTAATGTGCTGCAAGAATCCATAGAGAGTAATCAGAAATTCAGAAGATTAAGAATAAAATTTCAGAATTAGACAACTCACTAGAAAGTCAGAGGAGCAGAACTGAGGAACTGGAAGTCAGAATTAGTGAGATTAAGGATAAAACATTTGTCACCAATATATTTGAAAAAAAAAATCAGGTAAAAGAATTTAAAAAAGTGAGGAAACCCTAAGAATCATGTGGGACTCTATCAAGAGAAATAACCTACGAGTGATTAGAGGACCAGAACAGGGAGGGAGAACAGAGAGTAATTGTTGAATATTTGTTGGTAGAAAACTTCCCGGATATCATGAAAGTTGAAAAGATACCTATCCAAGATGCTCATCGAACCCCACATAAGGTATGTCCCAAAAGAAACTCACCAAGACATATTACAATCAAACTTGCCAAAGCCAAAGATAGAGAATTTTAAGAGCAGCTGGGGATAAACTAAAAGTCACCTACAAAGAAGGGTCAATAAGAATAAGTTTGGACTGCTCAGAAGAAGCCATGCAGGGGTGAAAACAATGGGATGACATATATAAAGCATTGAAGGACAAAAAAAAAAAAAATTGCCAGCCAAGAATCATATAGCTAGCAAAACTGTCCCTCAAATATGAAGGCAAAATTAGGACATTTCCAGATAAACAGAAGTGTAGGGAATTTGCAAAAACCAAACCAAAACTACAAGAAATACTAAAGGGAGTTCCCTGGTTAGAAAATCAATAATATCAGATATCAACCCGAGGCTAGAACATAGGACAGAGCAACCAGATAACAACCCAGATTTTATTATACCAATTGACTTGGTTGTCCCCTGAAACCATGGTCCCCAGACCCCCACCTAAATCAGACCCTAAATCAACACAAAAAGAGGTAGAACCAGAGTACTTGACCATAGGTCCAAAGAAACAATGCAGTGTGTGAGATACAGAAAGACAGGAAAAAAAAAAAAAATGAAGAAAAATGAATAGAGCCTTAGATAGATATATGACACCACTAAGCGTACTGATATATGTATAATTAGAGCCACAAAAGAAGAGAAAATGGTAGAAAAAATATTTTAAGGCTGAATTTTAC
Organism: Elephas maximus indicus; assembly: GCF_024166365.1. Lineage (NCBI taxonomy): Eukaryota > Metazoa > Chordata > Mammalia > Proboscidea > Elephantidae > Elephas > Elephas maximus. The sequence goes on from NC_064833.1 coordinate 91,251,094, forward strand.
CCAAATTTGATATAAAATATTAACCTATATATTCAAGAACCTTAATAATGTTCATATAGCATAGAAACAGAGAGATACACACCTGTACACATCTTAGTAAAAAAAAAAGTCAAAAAGAGAAAATTTTGAAAGCAGAAAGAGAAAAATAACACAAGCAAGGAATTCCTTAATACTATTAACAGTTGACTTCTCATCAGAAACCATAGAGGCTAGAAGAGAGTGAGATGTTAATATTCAAAGTGTTGAAAGAAAAAGGCTGTGGAATGAGAAATTTTGTGCACCTAAACTCATCTTCAGAAACCCTGGTGGTGTAGTGCTTAAGAGCTACGTCTGCTAACCAGAAGGTTGGCAGTTCAAATCCACCAGGTGCTCCTCGGAAACCCTGTGGGGCAGTTCTGCTCTGTCCTATAGGGTGTCTATGAGTCAAAATCAACTCGATGGCAATGGGTTTGGTTTTGTGTTTTAAACTCATCTTCAGTGACAAAAGAGAAGTTAAAATATTTCCGGGTAAACAAAAACAGATAATACATCACTAACAGGCGTGCCTTACAAGAAATACAAAAGTGAACCCTTCAAAGCTTAAATAAATGATGGTAGATGGTAACTCCGCTACATAAAAATAGAGTATCATGGCATTATGAAAGACAGCATACATGTATTTTTGTGTGTTACTCCTGTCTTGTTCTGTTTTAAAAGACAACTATATAAAGCAATAATTTTAAAACTGTGTGATATCTTTCTAATGTAAAGATGCAATTTGTATGGAAATAATACAAACAAGCAGGGCGAGAACAGAAGTACATTGGATAAAGTTTTTCTGTACAATTGAAATTAAGTTAGTATTTATCTGAAGTATATTAAATTACAATGTTAATTGTAGATCCCAGGACAATCAGTAAGATTATAAGTAAAAACAATAGTGAATAGACAGTACAGCCCACTGTTGTCAAGTCAATTCCAACTCCTAGTGACCCTGTAATACAGAGCAGAACTGCCCAGTAGGGTCTCAAAGGCTGTAAATGTTTATGAAAGCAGACTGCCACATCTTTCTCCTGTGGAGTAGCTGGTGGATTCAAATTGCCGATCTTTTGGCTAGCAGCTGAGTCTTAACCACTGCACCACCAGGGCTCCTTAAAGAGAAAACAAGGGGGAATAAAAACAGGGATAGATTAGCAAAGAAATAAAGTCGTAAGACATGCAGAAAATAAATAGCAAAATAACAGATGTAATACCTGCATTTTCAGTAATTACTTTAAATTTGAATTAACTAAACAGATGTGCTATCTACAAGAGACACACCTTACATTTACAGATATAGATAGGTTGTAAATAAGAGGATATGAAAAAAGACATACCATACAAGTTTTAACCAATGTAGAGGTGAATGGCAATGCTGATACCAGAAAAAGAAAAAGAAATTAGGACAAAAATTATTACTAGAGATAATGATAAGAATGTTGATTCATTAGGAAGATACAAGGATTAGAAACATGCATCCACCAAAGAAAATAGAGCATCAAAATACGTGAAGCAAAAACTGACAGAATCGAAAGGGTAAATAGATAATTCAACTATTCAACTAGAGATTCAATACCAACTCTAAATAATGGGTGGAACAATTAGGCAGAAGATCAGAAAGAATACAGAAGACTTCGAGAACACTATGAAACAACTAGGCCTTACATATATCTGTAGAACATTCCACCTAACAACAGCAGACTGTATATTCTTCTCAAGTGCACATGAAGTATTCTCCAGCATAGACCATATGCTAAACCATAATAAGCCTCAATAGTTTTGGAAGAATTTAAATGATACAACAACTAAATTAGAAATCAACAACTGAAAAATTTTGTGAAAATTACAAATACATGGAAATAAATAATACAGTCCCAAGAAGAAATCACAGGGAAATTAGAAAATATTTTGAGCTGAATGAAATTGAAAAAAACAGCACACAAAAGCTTAAGGAATTTGTGTATGGAATTTTGCTAAATATGCATGGATTTTGGGCGGGGCTTGGAAAAGTTCTAAAATTAGATTGTGATGATGACTGCAAAAACTCTATATTAAAAACTACTTATGTGAATTATGTGATATGTAAATATTTCTTCAGAAAATATTTTTTCCATTGTATTTCTGATGGAGTTAAAAATGTATGTTTCCTTATTTGATAAGATATCCAATCTTCAGAAACAGAAGTTTTCAAAGATATGTTTATTAATCCAGGGAATACAAATAAGTGTGCTGAAGTGTATGGAATGTGTTGTAATATTTTAAGATGGAGAAATACTAGTCTAATATTTGAGTGAAATTGAAAGAGCCTCTTTTAAACTTTCTGCTTATTCTCAACAGTCTTAGTTTATATTGTTTTCCAAGTCTCTGAAAAATTTATCTGTACAATTAATTAGCCCATCATCCTTCATCATCCATTTGTCCATTCTCCCATTAGTCTATCCATCCGTCCGTCCGTCCGTCCGTCCGTCCGTCCATCCATCCGTCCATCCGTCCATCCAAGCCTCCATTCACTCTCAGATCCATTAAGCTTTGTGATTCCAGTAGCGCAAAGTAAGAGAGTAAAAATGTAGCTCGTACTCATCAAAAATAAAACCAAAAATAAATACTACCCCCCAAATTTATCAACATACTAAAAATAGTGTCATATGGTAATGGGAAAAGCATTGTAAAGTAATGAGGATTGGAACACAACTCAGCAAACAGGGATTTATTTATTTAAACTGTATTTTAGATGAAAGTTCACAGAGGAAAGTAGTTTTTCATTCAACAATTAATGCACATATTGTTTTGTGACATTGATTGCCACCTCCACGACCTGTCAACATTCTTCTTTTCTCGACCTTTGGTTCCCTATACCAGCTTTCCTGTCCCCTCCTGCCTTTTCATCCTTGCCCCTGGGCTGTTGTGCCTATTTAGTCTCATTTTGTTTTATGGGTGAGCCTCAGGATTGACTTCAGTACTGAGTTAAAAGGGAGCCCAGGGTCCATACTCTCGGGTTTTCTCCAGTCTGTGTCAGACCAATAAGTCAGGTCTTTTGTTTTTTTTGTGTGAGTTAGAATTTTTTCTACCTTTTTCTCCAGCTCTGTCCAGGACTCTCTATTGTGATCCCTGTCAGAGAAGTCAGTGGTATTAGCCAGGCACCATCTAGTTGTGCTGAACTTAGCCTGGTGAAGTCTGTGGTAGTCATGGTTCCTTAGTCCTTTAGACCGATCTTTCCCTTGTGTCTTTGGTTTTCTTCATTCTGTCTTTCTCCAGACAGGGTGAGACCAGTGGAGTATCTTAAATGGCCGCTCGCAAGCATTTATGACCCCAGACGCTACTCACCAAAGTAGAATGTAGAACATTTCCTTTATAAAGTATGTTATAGTAATTGAGCTATATGTTCCCCAAGACCATGGTCCCCAGCCCTCAGCCCAGTAATTCAGTCCCTTAGGGAATTTGGATGTGTCTTAGGAGTTTGAGTCGGAATCAACTCGACGGTACTGGGTTTGGTTTTTTTTTTGGTTGGAGTTTGTGACCTTGAATTGGACAGGTTGTCCTGGCTTCCCCAGTATTGTGTACTGTCTTACCCTACACCAAAGTTACCACATATCTATTGTCTATTTAGTGTTTCTCCCTCCCCACACCTCCTGTCCATCATAACCATAAAAGATTGCTCCTTTTTGTGTGTAAAACTTTTCAAGAGTTTTTTAGTAGTGGCCTCATGCAGTATTTGTCCTTTTGTGATTGACTTATTTCCCTCAGCATAATGATCTCCAAATTAATCCATGTTGTGAGATGTTTCACAGATTGACCATTGTTCTTTATCATTGCATAATATTCCATTGCATGTATGCGCCATCCTTTGTTTATACTTTCATCTGTTGGTCACTTAGGTTGTTTCCATCTTTTTGCTATGTGAGTAATGCTTCAATGAACATTGGTGTGCATATGTCTATTTGTGTGATGGCTCTTATTTCTCTAGGATATATTCGTAGGAGTGGGATTGGTGGATCATATGGAGTTACTATTTCTAGCTTTCAAAGGAAGCACCATATCATTTTCCAAAATGGTTGTACCAGTTTGCATTCTCACCAGTAGTGCATAAGAGTTTCAATCTCCCAGTAGCTTCTCCAACATTTGTTATTTTCTGTTTTGTTTTTTTTTTCATTTGTGCCAGTAACGCCGGGGTGAAATGATATCTCATTGTAGTATTTGATTTGCATTTCTCTAATGGCTAGTGATTGCTAGCATTTCCTTATGTGTCTGTTGACCATTTCAGTGTCTTCTTTGGAGGTGTCTATCCATATCCTTTTGCCCATTTTTAAATTGGATTATCTGTCTTTTTGTTGTAGAGGTGTTGGATTTTCCTGAAAATTTTAGAGATTTGATCTTTGCCAGATTTGTCATAGCCAAAAATTTTTTCCCAATCTGTAGGTTCTCCTTTTACTATTTTGGTGAACTGTTTCGATGAGTAAAGTGTTTAATTTTTAGAACATTCCAGTTATCTACCTTAGCTTCTAGTGTTTGTGTATTGTTAGTTTTGATTTGCATTCTGTCTATGCCGTGTATTAGGGTCTCTAGTGTTGACCCTATTTTTTTCTTCTATGATCTTTATCATTTTTGGTTTTATATTTAGGTCTTTGATCCATTTTGAATTAGTTTCTTTGGTATGGTGTGAGGTATGAGTCCTGTTTAACGTTTTTTGCAGATGGACATCAGTTTTGCCAGCGCTATTTGTTAAAAAGACTGTGTTATCCCCATTTGATGAACTTTGGGTCTTAGTTGAAGATCAGGTGACCATAGATGGATGGATTTACATCTGGGTTCCCAATTATGTTCCGTTGGTCAATGTGTCTGTCATTGTACCAGTACCAGGCTGTTTTGACTACCAAAGATGCATAGTAGTTTCTAAGGTCAGGTACTGTGAGTCCTCCTACTTTATTCTTCTTCAATAGTGCTTTACTTATCCGGGGCCTCTTCCCTTTCCACGTAAAGTTAACGATTAGTTTTTCCACCTCTTCGAAGAACACTGTTGGTCTTTGGATCAGGATTGCGTTGTATTTGTAGACTGCTTTGGGTAGGATTGACATTTTCATAATGTTGAGTCTGCCTATCCATGAGCATTGTATGTTTTTCCATTTATGTAGGTCTCTTTTGGTTTCTTGCAGAAGCGTTTTTTAGTTTTATTTGTATTGGTCTCATATTCCTGGTTATATTTATTCCTAAGTGTTTTGTTTTTTAAAGGCTATTATAAATGGTATTGTTTTCCTGATTTCCTTTTTGTAGTTCTCTTTATTGGTGTATAGGAATCCAATTCAGTTTTGTATGTTTATCTTGTACACTGCTAACCTACTGAATCTTTCTATTAGTTCCAGTAGTTTTCTTGCGGAGTCTTTTGAGTTTTCTATGTATAATATCATATCATTTGCAAATAGGGACAGTTTTACTACTTCCTTACCAACTTGGATGCCCTTTATTTCTTTTTCTTGCCTTATTGCTCTAGATAGGACTTCCAGCACAAGGTTAAATAGGAGTGGTGCTACAGGGCAACCTGAATGTTTTCAACCTCTCTCCATTAAGAACGATGTTCTCTCTTGGTTTTGTATAGATGACCTTTAGTATGTCGAAGAATTTCCCTTCTGTACCTGTTATAGTGAGAATTTTTATCAGGACTAGGTATCGGACTTTGTCAAATGCCTTTTCTGCATTGATTGAGATGATGTGTGATTCTTCTCTTTTGTTCTTTTTACGTGATGGATTACACTGATTGATTTTTCTAATGTTGAGCCATCCTTGCATACCTGGAATGAATCTCATTTGGTCATACTGTATTATTTTTTTGATACGATGCTGAATTCTGTTGGCTAGAATTTTGTTGAGGATTTTTGCATCTGTATTCATGAGAGATATTGGTCTGTAATTTTCTTTTTTTGTGATGTCTTTACCTGATTTTGGTATCAGGGTTATGTGGCTTTATAGAAGGAATTTAGAAATATTCCTTCCTTTTATAATGTCTGAAATAGCTTGAGTAGTACTGGTGTAAGCTCTTCTCTGAATGTTTAGTAGACTTCTCCAATAAAGCCATCTGGGTCAGGGCTTTTTATTTGGCGGGGGGAGGTTTTTGTTTTGTTTTGTTTTTACCTTTCCTATCTCTTGTTACGGATCTGTTCAGATTTTCAACTTCAGTTTGTTAGTTTGTGTAGGTAGAGTGTTTCTAGAAATTTTGTCCATTTTCTCTAGTTTTCAAATTTTTATAGTTTTTCTTAGTACTCTTATGATCCTTTTTATTTCAGTTGGGTCTGTTGTAACGTCCCCTGTTTCATTTCTTATTTGGGTTATTTGCATCCTCTCCTGTTTTTCTTTTGTCACTTTGGCCAATGGTTTGTCAATTTTGTGGACCCTTTCAAAGAGCCAACTTTGGATTTTGCTGGCTCTTTCTATTGTTTTTCTGTTTTCTATTTCATTTATTTCTGCTCTGATCTTTATAATTTCCTTTCTTGTGGTGGCTGTGGGCTTCTTTTGCTATTCTCTTTCTATTTGAGTTGTGTAGCTCATGTTTTAATTTTGTATGTTTCTTGATGTGTGCATCTATTGCTATAAATTGACCCCTGACAACTTTACCTTTGCTGTGTCCCAAAGGTTTTGGTATGATGCGTTTTCATTCTCATTTGATTCTAGGAATTTTTTTGTTGCATCTTTGACTTCTTCTATTAGCCAGTAGTTTCTAAGCAGGGTTTTACTCAGGTTCCATATTTTTTTCCCCTTGCTTTTCCTTTTATTAATTTCTACTTTTATGGCAAATTCTGATCTGAAAAGATACTTTGTATTATCTCTATGTTTTGGATTTTGTTGAGGGTTGCTTTGTGACCTAAGATGTGGTCTCTTCTGGAAATGTTTCATGTGCATGCACTGGAATTTAGATGGCTGGTATCCCTGTTGGGTTCCCATCATGGATAAAGCATTTTACACAGTCCTGTCAGGTGTCCCAAGAAAGATGCACATATTCTATGAACAGGGATGTTATTTTACCCCATCTTTTTTTTTTTTATCACAATGACATGCCATGAAAGTAATAGTAACCTTCAGAAAATTGACTGAGATCCTGAAACAAAAGGTGATTTGGCAGAAGAACTCATTATCACTTATCCCATTAACCTTTAAAAAAGATCAAAAACCAATCAGGTGTGCTGTGCAGCTGCACTCCATCCTTCAACTTGGAATGTTCCATTTCTTCCTAAAGTAAATGATACTGAGGTTTATTATCTCTACTGCTCATTGACAAATCTGAAATTAGGAAAGAAAACATTTTGCTTTGATGGAAATCTATTTTCCTCCTCTTTTGTCTTTTACTCCTTATGTTTCACTTAATGGAAGTAGACAAAGTTTTTTGCAAGACAGGGTGAATAAAGTACCTCTGCTTTCTTCAGCTGCATTTTTATATATACCCCCTTCTCACTTATTGATGTGGTTAGGTTCCAAAGAACAGGTCATTTTGTGAAAATTGACATTATGTGAAAACAGAGGATGACCACATTAGATCAGAAAAGAGAGGATGACTATATCATTATGTAACTGCCAAATTACACTATCACATAACTGTCAAACTGCATCATTACATAACATCCAAATTACATTATTACAGAACTGCCAAACAACTGAGATACATGGCTAGCCAAGTTAACACATGACCCTAGCCATCACAGCCAGTGTTACTTTGCCTCACACCTGTTATTGCCAGATGTACATTGTATATGTGCAAAATAGTAGGACAGTAGTTTTTTTTATTGTTGTAAATGTGAAATGCTGGATAATGAGATAGTCAATAAGTGAGAAATAGATGTATTTACACAAGCTTTCTATGTAGGAGGCAGAACAAGACTGCCTGCACAGCTGTCTGCCTGCTATTCATTCACTTTTAAATCATTGGGTTTAATATAAGCAAAGCTGTGCTGAGTTTATTAACCACCGTTAATAGATAATAAACTTTACTATGTACAATGCAGTCATTTGAGGGGCAATAAACTTTCAATTACATTCTGTTTGAAATATATTTTGCCTTAAAATATTTTCTTCTTGTAATAATCATTGCCTAATTTATTTAGGCAGTTATCTGTGAGATGATTATGATGATGATAATTTGGGATCCACATATCTTTTTAGAAAGGGACATTTTATTGCAGTGTGGACAGTGTATTGATTAATGATTTGTATTTTAATAGGTATGATAGAAAGGAGACTGCAAACACCTTTCTCAGGTTAAAAGTAGAGTGCTCAATGCCCCCAGGATTTTGGCATTACCCCTGTATTTATGTGGGGCATAAAGGAACATATTTTTGTTCATTTCCTAGATTCTAATAACTTTGGTGTGGAAATAAATACTCTATGTAAATTGATTATTCATTCCTGACCTAAAATTTTAGATGCAGAAAACACCCTGAGTTTCTCAATGTGTGGTAAAAACCAAACCCATTTTCATGGAGTCGTTTCCAACTCATAGCGACCCTCTAGGACAGAGTAGAGCTGCTCCATAAAGTTTCCAAGGAGCAGCTGGTTGATCCCAACTGCCTACCTTTTGGTTAGCAGCCGAGCTCTTAACCACTGCACCACTAGTCATTTAATAAAGGAAACTTGCAAAGCATGCATACTGAACTTGTTTTAGGACAGATTATTTTTTTAAAAATAATTTTTATTGTGCACTGGCCTTGGTTTTTGGTTTTTTAAGTGAAAGTTGACAAATCCAGTCAGTCTCTCAAACAAAAACCCATACAAACCTTGTTACACACTCACAATTACTCTCCCCCTAATGAGACAGCCTACTCTCTCCCTCCACTCTCTCTTTTCATGTCCTTTTCACCAGGTTCTAACCCCCTCCACCCTCTCATCTCCCCTCGAGGCAGGAGATGGCAACATAGTCTCAAGTGTCCACCTGATCCAAGAAGCTCACTCTTCACCAGCATCCCTTTCAAACCCATTGTCCAGTCCAATCCATGTCTGAAGAGTTGGCTTCGGGAATGATTCCTGTCCTGGGGAAACAGAAGGTCTGGGGGCCATGACCACCTGGGTCTCTCCAGTCTCAGTGAGACCATTAAGTCTGGTCTTATAAGAATTTGGGGTCTGCATATTTTTTGTTTTTATCCCACTGCTCTCCTCCTCCCTCAGGGGTTCTCTGTTGTGTTCCCTGTCAGGGCAGTCATCGGTTATAGCCGGGAACCATCTAGTTCCTCTGGTCTCAGCATGATGTAGTCTCTGGTTCATGTAGCACTTTCTGTCTCTTGGGCTTGTAATCACCCTGTGTCCCTGGTGTTCTTCATTCTCCTTTGATCCAGGTGGGTTGAGACCAGTTGATGCATCTTAGATGGCTGGTTGCTAGCATTTAAGACCCCAGATGCCACTCTTCAAAGTGGGATGCAGAATGTTTTCTTAATAGATTTTATTATGCCAGTTGACTTAGATGTCCTCTGAAACCCTGATCCCCAAGACCCCTGCCCCTGCTACGCTGGCCTTCAGAGCATTCAGTTTATTCAGGAAACTGCTTTGCTTTTGGTTTAGTCCAGTTGTGCTGACCTCCCCTGTACTGTGTGCTGTCTTTCCCTTCACCTAAAGTAGTTCTTATCTACTATCTAATTAGTAGATGCCCTTCTCCCACCCTCCCTCCCTCCCCCCTCTCGTAACCACGAAAGAATGTTTTCTTCTCAGTTTAAACTATTTCTCAAGTTATTATAACAGTGGTCTTATACAATATTTGCCCTTTTGCAACTGACTAATTTCACTCAGCATAATGCCTTCCAGATTCCTCCACATTATGAAATGTTTCACAGATTCCTCACTGTTCTTTATCTATGCGTAGTATTCCATTCTTTTAGTATTCCATTGTGTGAATATACCATAATTTATTTATCCATTCATCCATTGATGGGCACCTTGGTTGCTTCCATTTTTTTGCTGTTATAAACAGTGCTACAATAAACATGGGTGTGCGTATATCTTTTCATGTAAGGCTCTTATTTCTCTAGGATATATTCCCAGGAGTGGGATCGCTGGATCGTATAGTACTTCTATTTCTAGCTTTTTTTTATTAACTTTTATTGAGCTTCAAGTGAACATTTACAAATCAAGTCAAACTGTCATATATAAGTTTATATACACCTTACTCCATACTCCCACTTGCTCTCCTCCTAATGAGTCAGCCCTTCCAGTCTCTCGTGACAATTTTGCCAGCTTCCAACTCTCTCTATCCTCCCATCCCCCCTCCAGACAACAGATGCCAACACAGTCTCAAGTGTCCACCTGATACAAATAGCTCACTCTATCAGCATCTCTCTCCTACCCACTGTCCAGTCCCTTTCATGTCTGATGAGTTGTCTTCGGGAATGGTTCCTGTCCTGGGCCAACAGAAGGTTTGGGGACCGTGACTGCCGGGATTCCTCTAGTTTCAGTCAGACCATTAAGTATGGTATTTTTGTGAGAATTTGGGGTCTGCATCCCACTGATCTCCTGCTCCCTCAGGGGTTCTCTGTTGTGCTCCCTGTCAGGGCAGTCATCGATTGTGGCCGGGCACCAACTAGTTCTTCTGGTCTCAGGATGATGTAGGTCTCTGGTTCATGCGGCCCTTTCTGTCTCTTGGGCTCTTAGTTATCATGTGACCTTGGAGTTCTTCATTCTCCTTTCATCCAGGTGGGTTGAGACCAATTGATGCACCTTAGATGGCCGCTTGTTAGCATTTAAGACCCCAGATGCCACATTTCAAAGTGGGATGCAGAATGTTTTCATAATAGAGTTTATTATACCAATTGACTTAGAAGTCCCCTAAAATCATGGTCCCCAAACCCCCGCCCTTGCTCCACTGACCTTTGAAGCATTCAGTTTATCCTGGAAACTTCTTTGCTTTTGGTCCAGTCCAGTTGAGCTGACCTTCCATGTATTGAGTATTGTCCTTCCCTTCACCTAAAGCAGTTCTTATCTACTAACTAATCAGTAAAAAACCCTCTCCCACCCTCCCTCCCTCCACCCCTTGTAACCACAAAAGTATGTGTTCTTCTCAGTTTATACTATTTCTCAAGATCTTATAGTGGTCTTATACAATATTTGTCCTTTTGTCTCTGATTAATTTCGCTCAGCATAATGCCTTCCAGGTTCCTCCATATTATGAAATGTTTTGGATTCCTCACTGTTCTTTATCAATGTGTAGTATTCCATTGTGTGAATATACCACAATTTATTTAACCATTCATCTGTTGATGGACACCTTGATTGCTTCCAGCTTTTTGCTATTGTAAACAGAGCTTCAATAAACATGGGTGTGCATATACCTGTTTGTGTAAAGGCTCTTATTTCTCTAGGGTATATTCCGAGGAGTGGGATTTCTGGGTTGTATGGTAGTTCTATTTCTAACTGTTTAAGATAAAGCCAGATAGATTTCCAAAGTGGTTGTACCATTTGACATTCCCACCAGCAGTGTATAAGAGTTCTAATCTCTCTGCAGCCTCTCCAACATTTATTATTTTGTGTTTTTTGGATTAATGCCAGCCTTGTTGGAGTGAGATGGAATCTCATCGTAGTTTTAATTTGCATTTCTCTAATGGCTAATGATCGAAAGCATTTTCTCATGTATCTGTTAGCTGCCTGAATATCTTCTTTAGTGAAGTGCGTGTTCATATCCTTTGCCCACTTCTTGATTGGGTTGTTTGCCTTTTTGTGGTTGAGTTTTGACAGAATCATGTAGATTTTAGAGATCAGGTGCTGGTCGGAGATGTCATAGCTGAAAATTCTTTCCCAATCTGTAGGTGGTCTTTTTACTCTTTTGGTGAAGTCTTTAGATGAACATAGGTGTTTGATTTTTAGGAGCTCCTACCCAGGTATCTGGTTTCTCCTTGTCATTTTTAGTAATGTTTTGTATTCTGTTTATGCCTTGTATTAGGGCTCCTAAGGTTGTCCCTACTTTTTCTTCCATGATCTTGATCGTTTTACTCTTCATGTTTAGGTCTTTGATCCACTTGGAGTTAGTTTTTGTGCATGGTGTGAGGTATGGGTCCTGTTTCATTTTTTTGCAAACGGATATCCAGTTATGCCAGCACCATTTGTTAAAAAGACTATCTTTTCCCCAATTAACTGACACTGGTCCTTTGTCAAATATCAGCTGCTCATACATGGATGGATTTATATCTGGGTTCTCAATTCTGTTCCATTGGTCTATGTGCCTGTTGTTGTACCAGTACCAGGCTGTTTTGACTACTGTGGCTGTATAATAGGTTCTGAAATCAGGTAGAGTGAGGCCTCCCACTTTCTTCTTCTTTCTCAGTAATGCTTTGCTTATCCGAAGCTTCTTTCCCTTCCATATGAAGTTGGTGATTTGTTTCTCCATCATATTAAAAAATGACATTGGAATTTGGATCGGAAGTGCATTGTATGTATAGATGGCTTTTGGTAGAATAGACATTTTTACTGTGTTAAGTCTTCCTATCCATGAGCAAGGTACATTTTTCCACTTAAGTAGGTCCTTTTTAGTTTCTTGTAGTAGTACTTTGTAGTTTTATTTGTATAGGTCTTTTACATCTTTGGTAAGATTTATTTCTAAGTATTTTATCTTCTTGGTGGCTACTGTGAATGGTTTTGATTTGGTGATTTCCTCTTCGATGTTCTTTTTGTTGATGTAGAGGAATCCAAGTGATTTTTGTATGTTTATTGTATAACCTGAGACTCTGCCAAACTCTTCTATTAGTTTCAGTAGTTTTCTGGAGGATTCCTTAGGGTTTTCTGTGTATAAGATCATGGCATCTGCAAATAGAGATAATTTTACTTCCTCCTTGCCAATCCGGATGCCCTTTATTTCTTTGTCTAGCCTAATTGCTCTGGCTAGGACCTCTAGCACAATGTTGAATAAGAGCAGTGATAAAGGGCATCCTTGTCTGGTTCCCATTCTCAAGGGAAATGCTTTCAGGCTCTCTCCATTTAGAGTGATGCTGGCTGTTGACTTTGTATAGATGCCCTTTATTATGTTGAGGAATTTTCCTTCAATTCCTATTTTGGTGAGAGTTTTTATCATAAATGGGTGTTGGACTTTGTCGAATGCCTTTTCTGCATCAATTGATAAGATCGTGTGTTTTTTGTCTTTTGTTTTATTTATATGGTGGATTACATTAATGGTTTTTCTAATATTAAACCAGCCTTGCATACCTGGTATAAATCCCACTTGGTCATGGTGGATTAACTTTTTGATACGTTGTTGAATTCTATTGGCTAGAATTTTGTTGAGGGTTTTTGCATCTATGTTCATGAGGGATATAGGTCTGTAATTTTCTTTTTTTGTCATGTCTTTACCTGGTTTTGGTATCAGGGAAATGGTGGCTTCATAGAATGAGTTAGGTAGTATTCCGTCATTTTCTGTGCTTTGAAATACCTTTAGTAGTAGTGGTGTTAACTCTTCTCTGAAAGTTTGGTACAACTCTGCAGTAAAGCCATTCGGGCCAGGGCTTTTTTTTTTGTTGGGAGTTTTTTTGATTACCTTTTCAATCTCTTTTTTTGTTATGGGTCTATTTAGTTGTTCTAGTTCTGATTGTGTTAGTTTAGGTAGGTAGTGTTGTTACAGGAATTCATCCATTTCTTCCAGGTTTGCAAATTTGTTAGAATACAATTTTTTGTAATAATCTGATATAACTCTTTTAATTTCAGTTGGGTCTGTTGTGATGTGGCCCATCTTGTTTCTTATTCAGGTTGTTTGTTTCCTTTCCTGTATTTCTTTAGTCAGTCTGGCGAATGGTTTATCAATTTTGTTAATTTTTTCAAAGAACCAGCTTTTGGCTTTGTTCATTCTTTCAATTGTTTTCCTTTTCTCTAATTCATTTAGTTCAGCTCTAATTTTTATTATTTGTTTTCTTCTGGTGCCTGATGGATTCTTTTGTTGCTCAGTTTCTATTTGTTCAAGTTGTCAGGACAGTTCTCTGATTTTGGCTCGCTCTTCCTTTTGTATGTGTGCATTTATCGATATAAATTGGCCTCTGAGCAGTGCTTTTGCTGTGTCCCAGAGGTTTTGATAGGAAGTATTTTCATTCTCGTTGCATTCTATGAATTTGCTTATTCCCTCCTTAATGTCTTCTATAACCCAGTCTTTTTTCATCAGGGTATTTTTCAGTTTCCATGTATTTGATTTCTTTTCCCTAAGTTTTCTGTTATTTTTTTCCACTTTTATGGCCTTGTGGTCTGAGAAGATGCTTCGTAATATTTCGATATTTTGGATTCTGGGAAGGTTTGTTTTATGACCTAATATGTGGTCTATTCTAGAGAATGTTCCATGTGCGCTAGAAAAAAAAGTATACTTTGCAGCAGTTGGGTGGAGAGTTCTGTATAAGTCCATGAGGTCAAGTTGGTTGATTGTTGTAATTAGGTCTTCCGTGTCTCTATTGAGCTTCTTACTGGATGTCCTGTCCTTCTCCGAAAGTGGTGTGTTGAAGTCTCCTACTATAATTGTGGAGGTGTCTATCTCACTTTTCAGTTCTGTTAAAATTTGATTTATGTATCTTGCCGCCCTGTCATTGAGTGCATAAACATTTAATATGGTTATATCTTCTTGGTCAATTGTCCCTTTTATCATTATGTAGTGTCCTTCTTTATCCTTTGCGGTGGATTTAACTTTAAAGTCTCTTTTTTCAGAAATTAATATTGCTACTCCTGGTCTTTTTTGCTTATTGTTTGCTTGATATATTTTTTCCATCCTTTGAGTTTTAGTTTGCGTGTGTCTCTTGTAGGCAGCATATAGACGGATCGTGTTTCTTTATCCATTCTGAGACTCTCTGTGTCTTTATTGGTGCATTTAGTCCATTTACATTCAGCGTAATTATAGATAAGTATGTGTTTACTGCTGTCATTTTGATGCCTTTTTATGTGTGTTGTTGACAATTTCAATTTTCCACTTACTTTTTTGTGCTGAGACATTTTTCTTTGTAAATGGTGTATTCCTCATTTTCATAGTATTTGACTTTATGTTTGCTGAGTCATTATGTTTTTCTTGGTTTTTATTTTGAGTTATGGAGTTGTCATACCTCTTTGTGGTTACCTTAATATTTACCCCTATTTTTCTAAACTAAAAACCTAACTTGTATTGTCCTATATCGCCTGTATCCCTCTCCATATGGCAGGTCTATTCCTCCTGTATTTAGTCCCTCTTTTTGATTATTGTGATCTTTTACATATTGACTTCAATGATTCCCTGTTTTGAGCATTTTTTTTAATTAATCTTAATTTGTTTTTGTGATTTCCCTATTTCAGTTGATATCAGGATGTTCTGTTCTGTGACCTTGTGTTGTGCTGGTATCTGATATTATTGGTTTTCTGTCCAAACAATTTCCTTTAGTATTTCTTGTAGCTTTGGTTTGGTTTTTGCAAATTCTCTAAGCTTGTGTTTATCTGTAAAAGTTTTAATTTTGCCTTCATATTTCAGAGAGAGTTTTGCTGCATATGTGATCCTTGGCTGCCAGTTTTTCTCCTTCAGTGCTCTGTATTGTCATCCCATTGCCTTCTTGCCTGCATGGTTTCTGCTGAGTAGTCTGAACTTATTGATTCTCCCTTGTAGGAGACCTTTCTTTTATCCCTGGCTGCTTTTAAAATTTTCTCTTTATCTTTGGTTTTGGCAAGTTTAATGATAATATGTCTTGGTGTTTTTCTTTTTGGATCAATCTTAAATGGGGTTCGATGAGCATCTTGGTTAGATATCCTTTCGTCTTTCATGATGTCAGGGAAGTTTTCTGTCAGCAGATCTTCAACTATTGTCTCTGTGTTTTCTGTCCTCCCTCCCTGTTCTGGGACTCAAATCACACGCAAGTTATCCTTCTTGATAGAGTCCCACATGATTCTTAGGGTTTCTTCATTTGTTTAAATTCTTTTATCTGATTTTTTTTTCGACTATTTTGGTGTTAATTCCCTGGTCCTCCAGATTTCCCACTCTGCATTCTAATTGCTTGAGGCTATTCCTCTGACTTCCTATTGCATTGTCTAAGTCTGTAATTTAATTGTTAATCTTTTGAATTTCTGAATGCTGTCTCTCTATGGATTCTTGCAACTTATTAATTTTTGCACTATGTTCTTGAATAATCTTTTTGAGTTCTTCAACTGTTTTATCAGTGTGTTCCTTGGCTTTTTCTGTAGATTGCCTTATTTCATTTCTGAGGTCATCCCTGCTGTCTTGAAGCATTCTGTAAATTAGTTTTTTATATTCTGTATCTGATAATTCCAGGATTGTATCTTCATTTGGGAAAGATTTTGATTCTTTTGTTTGGGGGGTTGTAGAAGCAGTCATGGTGTGCTTCTTTATGTGGTTTGATATCGACTGCTGTCTCCGAGCCATCACTAATATATTGTAGTGATTTAGTCTATATTTGCTCACTGAGTCTTATCTTGTTTTGTTTTCTTTCAGTATACGTGGATGGGCTACTAGATTGTGCTGTCTTGATTGTTGTAGCCCTTGACTTACTAATGACCTATTACCAGCTGGTTTGGGCTGTTACCAGATATATATGCCTGAGTCCATTCACTATTCTTGAGTAGAATCTGATTTTGGGTCATCAAGTATGTGATGCACCCTATCACCTATCCACCTTGAGAAGTAGTGGTGATAGTTGTGTGCAGCAGATTCTAGTAGCAGCTTGGGTTCACACTCTGGGGCGGGGGGCAGAATGCTGACAGGCTTCCCCCAAGTGTCAGTGAGGTAGGTGTGTCTCTATTCCTAAAGCACTTTCTTGGGTGGGCTCTGCAGCTGTACCTTAGGACCCCAATGCAAGTACCCCTACAGATTGATAGGTGTCACCTCCCTTAAACCCCTAAGGCAGGAGGCTAGGTGGTCTGGGTGGAGCTTCAGCCCTCAGTTCCCTGTTGTGGGTCAGTGAGGGCTCTGTTGAATACACAGAGATATCAGACCTGGGAAAGTCGTCTTTCCAGTAAATCCCCTAAAAAAAAATGCAGTCAGATCCCTATCAGAAATGCCTTTGCATTATAATAGCCACCTTGTTCCCTGTAGGGATGAAAGCCCGAGACTGTGGATCAGATATGCTTGGCTGGAGCTGGTTCTGTGTTTTTAGTCCAATTAGGGAAGGATTTTTGGTCCCTGGGTTTTTTGTGGTTGCTTCTCTCAGGCCAGAAGAATGGGTTAGGTAAAACCAAAAAAAAGGGAAAAGAAAAAGCGCGGAGCAGTTCTCCCTCTGGCTCAGGAAATTCCAATGTTAATGAAGCCGCCTGGGAAGGGGAGGGGAGGGTTCAGAAAAAAACAGGAGAGAGTAAAAAATAGCACCCCGGAATATAGACAAAGTTACTTATCTTGCTTGGGATGACTATTTTATCTGAGATTCCCGAGGGGTGTGTCGCCTATGTGTGCTGGCTGGGTAGAGATTGCCCCCTAGGGTCAGGCCCACAAAAGCCGCAGTCAGTTCCTCTGCTGCCAGTCCAAAGCCCAGCGTCAAGGTTCCTCGGCTGGGACGCTGCACTCCTGGCTCCAAAAACAGTCCCTGCCTCCTGGGGACTTCTCCTCCCACCAGCCGCGTCCCCGCGCCGCCTGCGCAGACCTGGTGGGCCCCCTCCCGAGGTCAATTCAGGGGGTTAGGGCAGCGCCCCGTGTTTGCGCCATCACAGGATGCTGTGTTCAGCACCCCTGCGTCCAGTCCAAAGCCCGGCGCCAAGGTTACCTGACTGGGACGCTGGCTCCAGGCTCCGAAAACAGTCTCTGCTTCCCCGTAGTTCGTTCTCCGTCTCTGTCACTCAGGTCAACTCTTTAAATCTGTGTTTCTTGGTCGTAGATTGTCATGTATGTGATCGATTCACTTGTTTTTCTGAGTCTTTGTTGCAAGACGGATCCGAGGTAGCGTCTACCTAGTCAGCCATCTTGGCCCTTATTTCTAGCTTTTTAAGAAAGCGCCAAATCGATTTCCAAAGTGGTTGTACCATTTTACATTCCCACCAGCACTGTAGAAGTGTTCTAATCTCTCCACAGCCTCTTCAACATGTATTCTTTTGTGTTTTTTGGATTAATGCCAGTCTTGTTGCAGTGAGATGAAATCTCATTGTAGTTTTGATCTGCATTTCTCTAATGGCTAATGATCGTGAACATTTCCTCATATATCAGTTAGCTACCTGAATGTCTTCTTTTGTGAAGTGTCTATTCATATCTTTTGCCCATTTTTTAATTGGGTTGTCTTTTTGCAGTGGGGATTTTGCAGTATCATGTAGGTTTTAGAGATCAGGCACTGATCAGAAATGTCATAGCTAAAACTTCTTCCCAGTCTGTAGGTAGTCTTTTTACTGTTTTGGTGAAGTCTTTGGATGAGCATAGGTGTTTGATTTTTAGGAGCTCCCAGTTATCTAGTGTTTCTTCTACATTCTTTATAATGTTTTCTGTACTGTTTATGCCATGTATTAGGGCTCCTAATGTTATCCATATTTTTTCTTCCACGATCTTTATTGTTTTAGATTGTCCATTTAGGTCTTTGATCCATTTTGAGTTAGTTCTGTGCATGGAGTGAGGTATGGGTCTTGTTTCATTTTTTTGCAGATGGATATCCCGTTATGCCAGCACCATTTGTTAAAAAGACTGTCTTTTCCCCATTTAAGTGTTTTGGGGTCTTTGTCAAATATCAACTGCTCATATGTGGATGGATTTATGTCTGGATTCTCAATTCTGTTCCATTGGTCCATGTATCTGTTGTTGTACCAGTACCAGGCTGTTTTGACTACTGTGGCAGTATAGTAGGTTCTAAAATCAAGTTAAGTAAGGCCTCCTACCTTGTTCTTTTTTTTCAGTAATGCCTTATTTATCCTGAGCCTCTTTCCCTTCCATATGAAATTGGTGATTTGTCTCCATCTCACTAAAAGGACAGAATATTTTTAAAAACAAATGAAAATAACTGACTCTTTAGCCATACCCCATTACCCTCCACCATGATTTCTATCTTCACTAAGCTCCATAAGCAGTACTATTTATTTCTATTGAAATATGATTTTTGCATATTTCTCCTTGCTAATATTTCTTTATACCAAACTGAAAGATATGGAAAACCAAGATGAGAATTTTTTTCTTTTTAATGAGCAATTTTAGATATAAAAATATATTCACTCAAAGCCTTCCACGGTACAAAGTAGAATACTATTTCACATTTAAAGGAGAATGTTGTCGTTAGTTGCCTTCGAGTCAATTCCGACTCATGGCAACCCCATGTGTGCAGAGTAGAACTGCTTCACAGGGTTTTCAATGTTGTGACTTTTCAGAAGCAGATCTCTAGACCTGTCTTTCAAGGTGACTATAGGTGGGTTCCAATCACCAACCTTTCAGCTAGTAGTTGAGAATTTAACTGTTTGTACCACCCAAGGACCCTAAAAAAATAGTTGTTAATTTCAGTAATCCATTACAAGTCATTTTATCATTGCTCTGACTTAGTCCTAATTTAAACATTTACTTTATCCCAAATTCTAGTATTTTTTTCTACAAACTTTAACATTCATTCAACTATGTCTATATTATTATTAATTAGCTTACAATGTTTAATTTGCTCTTCTAAAACTATGGACAGTGAAAAGTCTAGCTGTTTGGGACACATATTCTGTTTTTATAATGATACTCAGAGACATATAATGAATCAAAGAGAACTATTAATGAAGACATTTGAAGAAGATATGTGGGAAAAGAAATGTCCATGACAATTTTTGCATTCAAAGAAAGTTATGTCAGGGTTTTTGAAGCCTGTCAGCACCAATTCAAAATGTCAGATATCAAGGAAAATCCCTTGTTTTTTTAAAACTTTCCTATTTGGAAAAAAAAGAGGGTGAACATCTCAGCATGCTAAGAACATTTGTTGTTGTTGGTAGCTGTGGAGTTGGCTGTGACTCAGGGTGACCTTATGTATAATAGAATGAAAAGTTTCCTGGTCCTGTGCCATCTTCATGATTGTTGATATGCTTGAGAACAAAAGAATATTGCTAAGAACATTAGAACCAGCTTTATACTATTTCTTCTCTTTGCTATTACTTTAGCAAATAATTTCTTAAGTGATACATTGCAGTGGTTTTCTCTAGTTATTACGTGTTCGTATACAGATGGCATCCACTGACTACAGTAAAGAAATAACTCTATTTTTCACACTGATAAATGCTAGACTAGTAGTTACATAACTGAGCATGCATACAGCCAACATCCTCCTTGGAGTACTGTATTTAGGTCTTGGCCTAGATTTTCTCAACATTTTACACTGCTGTGTATTTAGAATAGAATAGAAATGAGTTTCAGAAAAACATCAATTATCTAAAATAGTTCCATAGGGGGAAAAAATTCAGATGTTTATTTGTAAAGATTTTCTTTGATGGTTTTTTTTTTAATAATTTTTATTGTGCTTTAAGTGAAAGTTTACAAATCAAGTCAGTCTCTCAAAGAAAAACCCGTATACACCCTGCTACAAACTCCCAAATACTCTCCCCCTAATGAGACAGCCCGCTCTCTCCCTCCACTCACTTTTTGTGTCCATTTTGCCAGCTTCTAATCCCCTCCACCCTCTCATTTCCCCTCCAGGCAGGAGATGCCAAAATAGTCTCAAGTGTCCACCTCACCAGCATCCCTCTCGAACCCATTGTCCAGTCCAATCCATGTCTGAAGAGTTGGCTTTGGGAATGGTTCCAATCCTGGGCCAATAGAAGGTCTGGGAGCCATGACCACCGGGGTCCTTCTAGTCTCAGTCAGACGATTAAGTCTGGTCTTATGAGAATTTGGGGTCTGCATCCCACTGCTCTCCTGCTCCCTCAAGGGTTCTCTGTTGTGTTCCCTGTCAGGGCAGTCATCTGTTGTAGCCGGGCACCATCTAGTCCTTCTGGTCTCAGGATGATGTAGCCGCTGGTTCATGTGGCCCTTTCTGTCTCTTGGGCTCATAATCACCTTGTGTCCCTGGTGTTCATTCTCCTTTGATCCAGGTGGGTTGAGACCCATTGATGCATCTTAGATGGCTGGTTGCTAGCGTTTAAGACTCCAGATGCCACTCTTCAAAGTGGGATGCAGAATGTTTTCTTAATAGATTTTATTATGCCAATTGACTTAGATGTCCTCTGAAACCATGATCTCCAGACCCCTGCCCCTGCTACTCCAGCCTTCACAGCATTCAGTTTATTCAGGAAACTTCTTTGCTTTTGGTTTAGTCCAGTTGTGCTGACCTCCCCCGTACTGTGTGCTGTCTTTCCCTTCACCTAAAGTAGTTCTTATCTACTATCTAATTAGTAGATGCCCTTCTCCCACCCTCCCTCCCTCCCTCCTCTCGTAACCATGAAAGAATGTTTTCTTCTCAGTTTAAACTATTTCTCAAGTTATTATAACAGTGGTCTTATACAATATTTGCCCTTTTGCAACTGACTAGTTTCACTCAGCATAATGCCTTCCAGATTCCTCCACATTATGAAATGTTTCACAGATTCCTCACTGTTCTTTATCTATGCGTAGTATTCCATTCTTTTAGTATTCCATTGTGTGAATATACCATAATTTATTTATTCATTCATCTGTTGATGGGCACCTTGGTTACTTCCATTGTTTTTGCTATTGTAAACAGTGCTGCAATAAACATGGGTGTGCATGTATCTGTTTGTGTAAAGGCTCTTATTTCTCTAGGATATATTCCCAGGAGTGGGATTGCTGGATCGTATGGTAGTTCTATTTCTAGCTTTTTAAGGAAGCGCCAAATCGATTTCCAAAGTGGTTGTACCATTTTACATTCCCACCAACAGTGTAGAAGTGTTCCAATCTCTCCACAGACTCTCCAACATTTATTCTTTTGTGTTTTTTGGATTAATGCCAGCCTTGTTGGAGTGAGATGAAATCTTATTTTAGTTTTGATCTGCATTTCTCTAATGGCTAATGATTGTGAACATTTCCTCATGTATCTGTTAGCTACCTGAATGTCTTCTTTTGTGAAGTGTCTATTCATATCTTTTGCCCATTTTTTAATTGGGTTATTTGTCTTTTTGCAGTGGGGATTTTGCAGTATCATGTAGGTTTTAGAGATCAGGCACTGATCAGAAACGTCATAGCTAAGAACTTTTTCCCAGTGCTTAGGTAGCCTTTTTACTGTTTTGGTGAAGTCCTTGGATGAGCATAGGTGTTTGATTTTTAGGAGCTCCCAGTTATCTAGTTTTTCTTCTACATTCGTTATAATGTTTTCTGTACTGTTTATGCCATGTATTAGGGCTCCTAACATTGTCCGTATTTTTTCTTCCATGATCTTTATCATTTTAGATTGTCCATTTAGGTCTTTGATCCATTTCGAGTTAGTTTTTGTGCATGGAGTGAGGTATGGGTCTTGTTTCATTTTTTTGCAGATGGATATCCCATTATGGCAGCACTATTTGTTAAGAAGACTATCTTTTCCCCATTTAAGTGTTTTGGGGCCTTTGTCAAATATCAGCTGCTTATATGTGGATGGATTTATGTCTGGATTCTCAATCCTGTTCCATTGGTCCATGTATCTGTTGTTGTACCAGTGCCAGGCTGTTTTGACTACTGTGGCAGTATAATAATTTCTAAAATCAGATTAAGTAAGGCCTCCCAGTTTGTTCTTCTTTTTCAGTTGTGCCTTATTTTTCCAGGGCCTCTTTCCCTTCCATAGGAAATTGGTGATTTGTTTCTCCATGTCATTAAAGACTGTCCTTGGGATTTGGATCGGTATTGCATTAAACGTGTAGATCGCTTTTGGTACAATAGACATTTTTATAATGTTAAGTCCTCCTATCCACGAGCAAGGTATGTTCTTCCCCTTATGTAAGTCTCTTTTGGTTTCTTACAGAAGTGTACTGTAGTTTTTTTTTGTATAAGTCTTTTACATCTCTGGTAAGATTTATTCCTAAGTATTTTATCTTCTTGGGGGCTACTGTAAATGGCATTGATTTGGTGATTTCGTCTTCGATGTTCTTTTCGTTGTTTTAGGGGAATCCAACTGATTTTTGTATGTTTATCTTGTATCCTGATACTCTGCTGAACTCTTCTATTAGTTTCAGTAGTTTTCTGGAGGATTCCTTAGGGTTTTCTGTGTATAAGATCATTTCATCTGCAAATAGAGATATTTTTACTTCTTCCTTGCCAATCTGGATGCCCTTTATTTTGTTATTTAGCCTAATTGCTCTGTCTAGGACTTCCAGCACAATGTTGAATAAGAGTGGTGATAAAGGGCATCTTTGTCTGGTTCCCGATCTAAATGGGAATGATTTCAAGCTCTGTTCATTTTTTTTTTTTTTAAGGTGATGTTGACTATTGGCTTTGTATAAATGCCATTTATTATGTTGAGAAATTTTCCTTCTCTTCCTATTTTGCTGAGAGTTTTTATTGTGAATGAGTATTGAACTTTGTCAAATGCCTTTTCTGCATCAATTGATAAAATCATGTGATTCTTGTCTTTTGTTTTATTTATGTGGTGGATTACATTAATTGTTTTTCTAACGTTGAACCACCCTGCATACCTGGTACGAATCCCACTTGATCACGGTGAATTATTTTTTTGATATGTTGTTGAATTCTATTGGCTAGAATTTTGTTGAGGATTTTCGCATCTACATTCATGAGGGGTATAGGTCTATAATTTTCTTTTCTTGTGGTGTCTTCACCTAGTTTTGGTATCAGGGATATGGTGGCTTCATAGAATGAGTTTGGTAGTATTCTGTCCTTTTCTATGCTCTGAAATACCTTTAGTAGTAGTGGAGTTAACTCTTCTCTGAAAGTTTGGTAGAACTCTGCAGTGAAGCCGTCTGGACCAGGGCTTTTTTTCCTGGGAGTTTTTTTTATTACCTTTTCAATCTCTTCTTTTGTTATGGGTCTATTTAGTTGTTCTACCTCTGTTTGTGTTAATTAAGGCAGGTAGTGTGTTTCTAGGAATTCATCCATTTCTTCTAGGTTTTCCTATTTGTTTGAATATATTTTTTCATAGTAATCTGATATGATTCTTTTAATTTCAGTTGGGTCTGTTGTAATATCTCCCATCTTATTTCTTATTCAGATTATTTTCTTCTTCTCCAGTTTTTCTTTTGTCAGTTTGTCCAGTGGTTTATCAATTTTGTTGAGTTTTTCAAAAAACCAGCTTTTGGTCTTGTTAATTCTTTCAGTTGTTTTTCTGTTTTCTATTTTATTAATTTCAGCTCTAAGTTTTATTATTTGTTTTCTTCTGGTGCCTGTGGGTTACTTTTGTTGCTGTCTTTCTATTTGTTCAAGTTATAAGGATAATTCTTTGATTTTGGCCCATTCTTCTTTTTGGATGTGTGCATTTATTGATATAAATTTCCCTCTGAGCACCACTTTTGCTGTGTCCCAAAGGTTCTGATAGGAAGTGTTTTCATTATCATTGGATCCTCTGAATTTCTTTATTCCGTCCTTAATGTCTTCTATAGGGTATTGTTCAGTTTCCAAGTGTTTAATTTCTTTTCCCATTATTGATTTCCACTTTTTTGGTCTCATAGTCAGAGAAGATGCTTTGTAATATTTCAACGTTTTGGATTCTGCTAAGGCTTGCTTTATGATCTAATATGTGGCCTATTGTACAGAATGTTCCATGTGCACTAGAAAAGAAAGCATAGTTTGTTGCTGTTTGGTGGAGTGTTCTGTATATGTCTACGTTGTCTTGTGTGTTGATTTTGACATTTAGATCATCTGTGTCTTTATTGAGCTTCTTTCTGGATGTCCTGTCCTTCACCGAATTGTTGTGTTGAAGTCTCCTACTATTATTGTGGAGCGATCTCACTTTTCAGTGCTGTTAGAGGTTGTTTTTTGTATCTTGCAGCCCTGTCATTGGGTGCATAAATATTTAATATGGTTATATCTTCTTGGTGTATTGTCCCTTTAATCATTATGTAGTGTCCTTCCTTAACCTTTCTGATGGATTTAACTTTAAAGTCTATTTTGTCAGAAATTAATATTGCCACTCCTGCTCTTTTTTGATTGTTGTTTGCTTGATATATTTTTTTCCATCCTTTGAGTTTTAGTTTGTTTGTGTCTCTAAGTCTAAGGTATGTCTCTTGTAGGCAGCATATAGATGGATCTTGTTTTTTAATCCATTCTGCCATTCTCTGTCTCTTTATTGGTGCATTTAGTCCATTGACATTTAGGGTAATTATGGATAGGTATGAATTTAGTGCTATCATTTTGATGTCTTTTTTGGGGTGTTGTTGACAGTTTCTTTTTCCAACTTGATTTTATGTGGTGAGTAGATTTTCTTTATATATTGTCCTTTCCTCATATTTGTTGTTGGTTTTGTTTCTGCTTAGTCCGTGTTTTTCCCTTGTATTTTATTTTCATGAGTAGAATAGTTTGTCTCCTTTGTGGTTACCTTATTATTTACCCCTATTTTTCTAAATTTAAAACTAACTTTTATTTCTTTGTATCACTGTATCTTCCTCTCCGCATGGAAGTTGTATGATTACATTTCTTAGTCCTTCTTTATTATTTTAATGCTGTCTTCTTTTATATAATAACATCGCCATTATCTGTTTTGGGTTTTTTTTTTTTTTAAATCTTGCTTTCTTTTTTTTTTATTTCCCTGTCTGGGTTGACTTCTGGTTGCTCTGCCCAGTGTTCTAGACTTGGATCGATACCTGATACTATTGATTTTCTAACCAAAGTAATACCTTTAGTATTTCTTGTATTTTTGGTTTGGTTTTTACAAATTCCCTCATTTTGTGTTTATCTGCAAATGTCTTAATTTCACCTTCATATTTAAGAGACAATTTTGATGGATATATGATTCTTGGTAGGCAATTTTTTTCCTTCAATTTTTTAAATATGCCATTCCATTGCCTTCTTGCCTGCATGGTTTCTGCCAAGTACCCAGTACCCAGTGGTGTTGAGTCGATTCCGACATATAGCGAGTACTCCGAGCTTATTCTTACTGGCTTTCCTTTGTAGGTGACTTTTCTTTTATCCCTCGCTTCTCTTGTAATTGTCTCTTTATCTTTGGTTTTGGAAACCTTGATTATAATATGTTTTGGTGACTTTCTTTTCAGATCTACCTTATGTGCAGTTTGATGAGCATCTTGGATAGATGTCTTCTCATCTTTCACAATATCAGGGAAGTTGTCTGCCAACAAATCCTCAACAATTTTCTCTGTATTTTCTGTTATCCCTCCCTGTTGTGGTACTCCAGTCATTCGTAGGTTATTTCTCTTGATACAGTCTCACATGATTCTTTAGGTTTCTTCATTTTTTTAAATTCTTTTATTTGATTTTTGTTCAGATATATTAGTGCCAAATGATTTATCTTCGAGTTCAGAAATTTTAGCTTCTACTTGCTCAATTCTGCTCCTCTGACTTTCTATTGAGTTATCTAATTCTGTAATTTTATTGTTAGTCTTTTGAATTTCTGATTGCTATCTGTCTATGGATTTTTCCAGCTTATTAAACTTTTCATTATGTTCCTGAATAATCTTTCTAATTTCTTCAGTTGCTTTATCTGTGTGTTCCTTGGCTTGTTCTGCATATTGCCTCATTGCCTTCCTGATGTCTTGAAAGGTTCTGTATATTCAACTTTTGAATTCTGCATCTAGTAATTCCAGGAATGGACTTTCATCTGCAAGATCCCTGAATTCTTTGTTTCGAGAGCCTGTTGAGGTGATCATGGTCTGTTTCTTTATGTGACTTGATATTGACTGTTGTCTCTGAGCCATCTATAAGTTATTGTATTAGTTTATGCTTGCTTACTGTGTCGTAGCTGCTTGCTTTGTTTTGTTTTGGTATACCCCTATGGGTTGCTTGAGTGAGCTAGCTTGATTATTTTTGCCTTTGGAGCTCTGGTGTCCTGTCCCCAGCTGGCTAGAGCTGTTATCAGGTATATCAGTCTAGGATTCCATTCAGTTTTCTTGTATGAATTTAGCTCAGGCTTCCAGGTATCTGATATCAAGTGTGTGGTACAGGCTCTTTCCTACAGTCTTAGAGGGGCAGGGGTGATTGGCGTATATACCAGTATCTGCTTGCAGCAGGGGGTCACACTCTGAACACGGCAGGGGGCTGTGAACCGACCCTGAAGTGTCTCTGAGGAAAATGCATCTCTGTTCCCTAGAGAGTGCTGGTGGGTGGGTTCTGTAGAGGGATCATGGGCACCCAAAGTTTTTGGTTGTAAGGACTGGGAGGTACCAGTTATCTTTGGACCTCTGTCGCGGGTGGCTGGGTGACCTGAGTGGAGCTACCAGTCCTTAGGTTCCTGATGTGGGTAGGTGAAGACCTTGTTTAATAGGCAAAGCAATGTCAAATGGCAAACACCCACCTCTCCACCACACAGCTGAAATGGTTGGAGTTTGCCAACAAGGGCCTAGTATCCTGAAATAGGCCCACACATGTCCATGCAGAAGGGAAAGGTGCTCAAGGTCCACAGACGGTTTATGCCTGGACAGGAGCTGCTTCTGTCCTGAGCTCCCCCAGTTAATGGAGCTAGCAAATGATCTTTTACCCTAATTGCAAATTTTTTCCTTCCCCAAGACTGGAAGGATGGCTCTAGGTGCTCACCAGGGTCTATCTCAAGCCCAGGGATGCAGCCGCTGAAGCTGGCTTGGGGGTTGGGGGGGCATGGTAAAATATACTCAAGTACTAAGCTTTTGCCGAGAACACGCTGTTCTCCTCAGGTTCCGGAGGTGTGAGTGGGCTGTGTGGCTGGCTGCTTCACCCTGAGGAAACTGCGGCCGATCGCTAGTACCATCCTGCCGCCTCAGCCACAGCTCCGGGGATGGTGCCTAAGGGCTCCGCACCATTCAGGTCCATTAACTCCTCTCCACTTCTGAACGGCCTCTTCCTCCCCCTGCCCCTCTGTTTGTTGTCTAAGCTTGCCTTTGATGCTCAGGGCTCCCAGCTTGTCACAAATATACTCATTTCACTTGTTTTTTCAGGTCTTTGTTGTAAAGAGGGCTTGACGGAAGCATCTGTCTCTTCCGCCATCTTGGCTCTGCCTCCTCTTTGATGGTTTTTATGCCATTTTTGATCAGGATGCAATTCTGTTTGCGATATGATATAAAGGCTGTATTATATTGTTTTATAAGTCCAGTTTTTAAGTTATTTTTTACATGTATGTGTTATCAGTAACAATTTTGCTCTATTTATAAGATTTTTAAAATGTCTTCAGACATGTGCGGAGGGCAGTGGTTCTATATTTATTTTATACCTTTTGTTCTAGAAAATCTCTACTATTTGAATTTCAGGTTTTCTTGGACTACTTGGTATGCCTACGTGCAAAACAAATTAATGGTTTTTTCCTGCTCTAATTGTAATCCACTTTTCCAGGCTGGTTAGCTCATTTGGTTAAAGCAAGATGCTAATGAGATAAAGGCGGTATGTTTAAACCCCCTAGAGATCAATTAGCTTCATAAGGAGAAGAAAGCAGAGCTTATTTTCTTGTGCCTGAAACCACCACATCACAAGCACATAATGTTGCAGGAGTGAGACTCGTAAGTAGTAAAGACTGTTCAACACAAACACATACCACAAATAGAAAAGGAAGCCAAGTTAAAACCCTCAAACAGGAGGTCAGTTGTATCTTCATTCAATATAAATTACACATATAATTTAATATAAATTATATTTATAGCACAGAAACATACTGAAGTATTTATTTATATGTATTTGTGGAGTCGCTGGGTGGTTTAATCTGGGTGGTGCATACAGTTAACACAGTCTTTGTTAACTGAAATGCTGACAATTTGAGTCTACACAGAGGTGACTTTTAAGAGAGGTGTTGCTCTACTTTCAAAAAATCAGACTTTGAAAACCCTATGGAGCATAGGTCTACTGTGACACACATGGGGTCACTATGAGTCACATCTGTTCCACAGCAACTGGTTTGGTTTACATGTGTATGTATTACCTAAGAAAAAAAAAAAAAAAAAAAAATCTTGTCCCCCTTCTAAGGAATAAATTCTGTGTAAAACAACCCAAAGAGACATGTATAGATTTTTTTTTTAATTTGTAGATTTTTCATTGTTTAAAACCTGTATATTTTACTGTTAAGAAGTGTGTGTTTGAAGTATTGATGGTTATAGAATATTCAAATGAGTATATAGATAAAGGTCAAATGAACAACGGCTGAACTTGTTTGTTTATTTGGCAATGACTTTTCCATTTGCCTCCACACCCCCATCCCCACTGTTCAAGGCCCTGTTATCTATCACCTATGTGATTATTGCCTCCTCCTAACTGGTACCCACTGCTTCCAGCCTCTTCCCTCTTAAGTATATCCACTGTGTGATTGGTCTGCTTATGGATTATTTCTAATCACTTCATTTCTTTGTTTAAACAAAACAAAACAAACAAACATGGGATTAAAAACAGTGCTTTGGTGGTGGAAGGAGAAAAACGTCATCTTCATATCAGAACATAGCCTTGTCCTTTGGTGTCTTCTCTGGGTCTTTCTTTGTGCCCAGGCATTGATGGCCTCTATCTCTCTGGCCGTGGCTTCACAGTCCTCTCTTTGATTTTAACTAGGTGTCAACACCAGCCATATCCAGAAACATCATGTTCTGTGCTGATGCCCATCGGAACTGGTTGAACAGAACCCCTCCACCCCTGGCCAAAGTTCTTGTCCATCTGGAACCTCAGAATGTGACCTTAGTTGAAATAGAGTCTTTGAACTTGTAATTAGTTAAGATGAGGTTGTTCTGGATTAGGATGAGCCCTAAATCTAATGACTAGATGCCTTTATAAAAAGGCCATGTTAAGACAGAGATACGCATAGAGGGAAGGAGGTCATGTAACAATGGAGGCTGAGGTTAGAGTGATGTCACTGCCATGGAAACCAAGCAATGCCGGCAATCACCTGAAGCTAGGAAGAGCAAGGAAGTATTCTTCATTAAAAAAAAAAGCAAGGAAGGTCACCCAAGGTGGCCAGGTTTCAGCAGAGCTACCAGACTAAGACAGACTGGCAAGAAAGAATTGGTGATCTACTTCTAAAAAAAATTGGCCAGTGAAAACCTTATGAATAGTAGTGGAACATAGTCTGATATTGTGCCAGAAGAGGAGTGCCTCTGGTTGGAAGGCACTCAAAATATGACTGGAGAAGAGCTGTGTCTCAGTTATCTAGTGAGGCTATAACAGAAATACCAAAAGTGTGTTGCTTTAACAAAGAGAAATTTATTCTCTCACAGTCTAGAAGGCTAGAGGTCCAAATTCAGGGTACCAGCTCCAGAAGAAGGCTTTCTGTCTCTGTCGGCTATGGGGAATGTCTTTGTCATCAGTCTTCCCTGGTAGAGGCAATTCTCAGTGCAGGAATGAGTCCAAAGGACGTGCAATTCTCCTGGCTCTTGCTTCTCGGTGATGTGAGGTCCCCCTGTTTCTCTGCTCCTCTATTTTATTTCTCAAAAGAGATGGACTTAAGACACAACCTAATCTTGTAGACTGAGTCCTACATCATTAACATAACTGCTGCTAATCCTTCCTCTTTAACATCCTAGAGTTAGGATTATAACACATAGGAAAATCACATTACATGACAAAATGGTGGACAATTACACAATACTGGGAATCATGGCCTAGCTAAACTAATACACGTTTTGGGGGGACACAATTCAATCCATAACAAGCTGCCTCCTCAGAGTTGACTTGATCTTAATGATGTGGATGGAGTAAAGCTTTCAGGCCCTTCATTTGCTGATGTGGGACTACTCAAAATGAGAAGAAACAGCTGCAAATATCCATTAGTAGTTGGAATATGGAATGTACAAAGTATGGATCCAGGAAAATTAGAGTTATGAAAATGAAGCAGGATGTTGGAAATCAATATGCAAGGCATTAGTGAGCTGAAACGGACTGATATTGGCTATTTTAAATCAGACAATAAAGTGATCTACTATGCCAGGAATGACAAATTGGAGAGGAATGGCATCACATTCATGGTCAAAAAGAACATTTCAAGATCTGTTCTGAAGTACAATGCTACCTTGTAGGCATATTATTATTATACTGTCAGTGATAGTATAATAATAACATGCCTACAAGGTAGACCAGTTAATACTACTATTATTCAATGTCATGTACCAACCATTAATGCCAAAGATGAAGAAATTGAAGATTTTTACCAACTTCTGCATCCTGAAATTCATCAAACATGTGATCAAGGTGAATTGGTAATTACTGGTGATTGGAATATGAATGTTGGCAACAAAGAAGGATTGATAGTTGGAAAATATGGCCTTGGTGAAAGAAATGACACCAGAGATCTCATGATAGAATTTAGGAAGGCCAATGACTTACACATTGAAAATACCTTTTTTCAAGCACATACATAATGACTGTTCACCTGCACCTTGCCTGATGGAATACACAGGAATTAAATCAATTCCATCTGTGGGAAGAGACAGTGGAAAAGCTCAATATCATCAGCAGAGCAAGGCCAGAGGCCAACTGTGGAACAGATCATTACGTGCTCATATGCAAGTTCAAGTTGAAGCTGAAAAAAAAATTAGAACAAGTCCATGAGAACCAAAGTACAACCTGGAGTATAACCCGCCTGAATTTAGAGACCATCTCAAAAATATATTTGACACATTGAACACTAGTGAACAAAGACCTGATGAGTTGTGGGATGACATCAAGGGCATCATACATGAAGAAAGAAAAAGGCCATTAAAAAGACAGGAAAGAAAGAAAACACCAAAATGGACATAAGAAGAGACTCTGAAACTTGCTCTTGAACATAGAGTAGCTAAAGCAAATGGAAGAAATGATGAAGTAAAAGAGATGAAGATAAGATTTCAAAGGGCATCTAGAAAAGACAAAATAAAGTATTATAATGAAATGTACAAAGACCTGGAGTTAGAAAACCAAAAGGGAAGAACACACTCAGCATTTCTCAAGCCGAAAGTTAAGAAAAAAATTAAACCTCAAGTTATAATATTGAACATTTCTCTGGGCAAAATATTGAATGAAGCAGAAAGCATCAAAAGAAGGTGGAAGGAACACACAGAGTCACTGTACAAAAAAAAATTGGTCAGCATTCAAACATTTCAGGAGGTAACATATGACTAAGAACTGGTGGTATTGAAGGAAGAAGTTGAAGCTGCACTGAAAGCACTGGCAAAAAACAAGCCTCCAGGAATTGACAGAATACTAACTGAGATGTTTCAACAGATAGATGCAAACCTGGAAGTGCTTACTCGCCGATGCCAAGAAATTTGGAACAAAGCTACCAGGCCAATACTGGAAGAGATCCATATTTGTGCCTATTTGAAAGAAAGGTGATGCAAGAGAATGTAGAAATTATCAGAGAATATAATTTCATATTCCCCCACGTCTGTCAGTTTGTCATACTGCGGGAGCTTGCGTGTTGCTGTGATACTGGAAGCTATGCCACCGGTATTCAGATACCAGCAAGGTCATCCATGGAGGACAGGTTTCAGCTGAGCTTCCAGGCTAAGACAGACTACGAAGAAGGACCTGGCAGCCTACTTCTGAAAAGCATTAGCCAGTGAAAACCTTATGAAGGCAGCAGAAAATTGTCCGATATAGTGCTGGAAGATGAGCCCCCCAGGTTGGAAGGCACTCAAAAAATGCCTGGGGAAGAGTTGCCTCCTCAAAGTAGAGTTGACCTAATGACATGGATGGAGTAAAGCTTTCGGGACCTTCATTTGCTGATGTGGCACACTCAAAATGAGAAGAAACAGCTGCAAACATCCATTAATAATTGGAACCTCGAATGTATGAAGTATGAATCTAGGAAAATTGGAAATCATTAAAAATGAAACAGAATGCATAAACATTGATATCCTAGGCATTAGTGAGCTGAAATGGACTGGTATAGGCCACTTTGAATTGGACAATCATATAGCCTACTATGCTGGGAATGAAAACTTGAAGTGGAATGGTGTTGCATTCATTGTCAAAAAGAACATTTCAAGATCTATCCTGAAGTACAACGCTGTCAGTGATATGATAATATCCATACACCTACAAGGAAGACCAGTTAATATGACTATTATTCAAATTTACACACCAACCTCTAGGGCCAAAGATGAAGGAATAGAAAATTTTTATCAGCTGCTGCAGTCTGAAATTGATGGAACATGCAATCAAGATGCATTGATAATTACTGACAATTGGATTGCAAAAGTTGAAAACAAAGAAGTAGGATCAGCAGTTGGAAAATGTGGCCTTGGTGACAGAAACAATGCCAGAGATCGAATGATAGAATTTTGCAAGACCAACGACTTCTTCATTGCAAATACCTTCTTTCACCAACATAACAGGGACTGTACACATGGACCTCGCCAGATGGAACACACAGAAATCAAATTGACTACATCTGTGGAAAGAGACAATAGAAAAGCTCAATATCATCAGTCAGAACAAGGCCGGGGGCCAATCGTGGAACAGACCATCAATTGCTCATATGCAAGTTCAAGCTGAAACTGAAGAAAATCAGAGCAAGTCCACGAGAGCAAAAATATGACCTTGAGTATATCCCACCTGAATTTAGAGACCATCTGAAGAATAGATTTGACACACTGAACACTAGTGACTGAAGACCAGATGAGTTGTGCAATGACATCAAGGACATCATCCATCGAGAGAGCAAGAGGTCACTGAAAAGAAATGAAAGGAAGAAAAGACCAAGATGGATGTCAGAGGATTCTCTGAAACTTGCTCTCGAACATCAAGCAGCTAAAGCAAAAGGAAGAATTGAAGAAGTAAAAGAACTGAACAGAAGATTTCAAAGGGCGTCTCGAGAAGACAAAGTAAAGTATTATAATGACATGTACAAAGATTTGGAGAGGGAAAACCAAAAGGGAAGAACATGCTCGGCATTTCTCAAGCTGAAAGGAGTGAAGAAAAAACTCAAGCCTCGAGTTGCAATAGTGAAGGATTCTATGGGGGAAAATATTAAACGATGCAGAAAGCATCAAAAGAAGATGGAAGGAACACTCAGATTCATTATACCAAAAAGAATTAGTCAATATTCAACCATTTCAAGAGGTGGCATATGATCAGGAACCAATGGTACTGAAGGAAGAAGCTCAAGCTGCTCTGAAGGCATTGGCGAAAAACAAGGCTCCAGGAATTGGTGGAATATCAATTGAGATGTTTCAACAAACAGATGCAGTGCTGGAGGTGCTCACTCATCTATGTCAAGACATATGGAAGACAGCTTCCTGGACAACTGACTCGAAGAGATCCATATTTATGCCTATTCCCAAGAAAGGTGATCCAACCAAATGTGGAAATTATAGAACAATATCATTAATATCACACACAAGCAAAATTCTGCTGAAGATCATTCAAAAATGGCTGCAGCAGTATATCGACAGGGAACTGCCAGAAATTCAGGCCAGTTTCAGAAGAGGACGTGGAACCAGGGATATCATTGCTGATGTCAAATGGATCCTGGTTGAAAGCAGAGAATACCAGAAGGATGTCTACCTGTGTTTTATTGACTATGCAAAGGCACTGGCCTGTGTGGATCATAACCAATTATGGATAACATTGTGAAGAATGGGAATTCCAGAACACTTAACTGTGCTCATGAGGAACCTTTACATAGATCAAGAGGCAGTTTTTCAGACAGAACGAGGGGATCCTGATTGGTTTAAATTCAGGCAATGTGTGTGTCAGGGTTGTATTCTTTCACCATACCTATTCAATCTGCTGAGCAAATACTATGAGAAGCTGGACTGTATGAAGAAGAATGGGACATCAGGATTGGAGGAAGACCCACTGACAACCTGCGTTATGCAGATGATACAACCTTGCTTGCTGAAAGTGACGAGGACTTGAAGCACTTACTAATGAAGATCAAAGACCACACCCTTCAGTATGGATTGCACCTCAACATAAAGAAAAGAAAAATCCTCACAATTGGACCAATGAGCAACATCATGATAAACGGAGAAAAGATTGAGGTTGTCAAGGATTTCATTTTACTTGGATCCACAATCAACAGCCATGGAAGGAGCAGTCAAGAAATCAAAAGATGCATTGCCTTGGGCAAATCTGCTGAAAAGGACCTCTTTAAAGTGTTGAAGAGCAAAGATGTAACCTTGTAAACTAAGGTGCGCCTGACCCAGGCCATGGTATTTTCAATCACTTCATCCACATGTGAAAGCTGGACAATGACTCAGGAAGACCGAAGAAGAATTCACGCCTTTGAATTGTCATGTTGTCGAAGAATATTGAATATACCACAGACTCTCAAAAGAATGAACAAATCTGTCTTAGAAGTACAGCCAGAATGCTCCTTGGAGGCAAGGATGGCGAGACATCTTGTCAGGAGGGATCAGTCCCTGGAGAAGGACATCATGCTTGGCAGAGTACAGAGTCAGCAGAAAAGAGGAAGACCCTCAACAAGGAGGATTGACACAGTGGCTGCAACAATGAGCTCAAGCAGAACAAGGATTTTAAGGATGGCTCAGGACCTGGCAGTGTTTCGTTCTGTTGGGCATAGGGTCGCTATGAATCAGAACTGATCCTACGGTGCCTAACAACAACAACAACATTTAATATTACACATGAGTAAAATTTTGCTGAAGGTAATTAAAAAAATGGGTGCAACAGTACATTGACAGGAAACTGGCCAAAATTCAAGATGAATTGAGAAGACAATGTGCTGATGTCAGATGGATCTTGGCTGAAAGCAGAGAACAGGAGAAAGATGTTTACCTGTGTTTTACTAACTATGGAAAGGTATTTGACTGTGTGGATCATTACAAATTACGGATAACACAATGAAGAATGGGAATTCCAGAACACTTAATTGTGCTCATGCAAAACCTGTACATAGACCAAAAGGCAGTCATTTGAACAGAAGAAGAGGATACTAAGTGTTTTAAAATTAGATGTGCCTCAAGGATGTATCCTTTCATCGTACCTATTCAATCTGTATGATGAGCAAATAATCAGAGAAGTTGAGCTAAATGAAGACCTTGGTATCAAGGTTGGAGGAAATGCATTAAAAGTCTGTGATATGCATATGACACAACCTTTCTTGCTGAAAGTGAAGAGGACTTGAAGCAGTTACTGATGAAGATCAAAGACTACAGCCTTCAGTATGGATTACACCTTCACATAAAACAAAAATCCTCACAACTGAACCAATGAGCAACATCATGATAAACAGAGAAAAGATTGAAGTTGTCAAGGATTTCATTTTACTTAGATCCACAATCAATGCCCATGGAAGTAGCAGTTAAGAAATCAAAGGAGGTATTGCATTAGGCAAATTTGGGGTAAAAGATCTCTTTAAAGTGTTAAAAAGCAAAGATGTCTTTGAGGACTAAGGTGTACCTGACCCATGTCATGGTGTTTTCAATGGCCTCATTGCATGCAAAAGATGAATAATGGATAAGGTAGACTGAAGAAGAATTGATGCCTTTGAATTATGGCGTTGACGTAGAATATTGAATATACCAGAAGAACGAACAAGTTTGTCCTAGAAGAAGTACAGCCAGAATTCTCATTTGAAGAAGGATGGTGAGACTTCACCTTATGTACTTTGGACATATTATCCAGAAGGACCAGTACCTGGGAAGGACTTGGAGCTTGGTAAAGTTGAAGGTCCGTGAAGAAGAGGAAGACTCTCAATGAGATGAATTGACACAGTGGCTGCAACAATGGGCTCAAACCTAGCAACAATTTGAGGATGACGCAGGGCAGTATTTCATTTTGTTGTACATACGGTCACTATGAGTTGGAACAGACTTGAGGCACCTAACAACAACAACATCCAGAATTGAGAAGGAATAAATTTATTTTCATATAAGCCACTCAGTTTGTGATAATTTGTTATGGCAGCCTTAGCACTGAGCAACATGGTGCATTGCATATAGCAGCTTCTTAGCCTACAGATTTAAACTGAGTTCAGTCCCTATTTCTTTATTTATCAGTTCATTCCATCTCCTAACTGATGAATCATTTCTTAAAAATTCATATTTTAAGTAAACATGAACTCATAGAAATTTACAAAGATGCTTTACCCTTCACACGGTTTTCCCCGGTGATTATATCTTACAAAATTATTTACAATATCAAAACCAGGAAATTGACATTGGTGCATTGTGTGTGTATAGTTCCGTGCCGTTTTATGACATGTTTAGATTCATTGTAACCAGCACTGCAATCAAGATACAGAACTGCACTATCACTACTAAGATCTCCCTGATGAGGCAGGACATCAGACCCATGTCTTAACTCCTGAGAACCAGTAATCTGTTCTTCATGTGTATAATATTGTCACTTCAAGAATGTTACATACAGCATGCGACTTTTTGAGATTGGCTTTCTATAGTTAGCGTAATGCCCTTGAGATTCATCAAAGTTGTTTTGCGTACTAGTAGCTACTTCCTTTTTATTGCTGAGTAGCATTCTGTGATATGGATTATTTGACTATTCAGCTATTGGGAAACATCTGGTTGCTTCCAGTTTTTTGAATAATAAAAATAAATCAATTTATGAACAATTGTATCCTGGTATTTGTGCAAACATAAGCCTCCTTTTCTCTTGGAAAAATGCCCAGGAGTGAAACTGTTGGATCATATGGTATGGCATGGCATGTTTCTTGTTGTCATTGTTTAAGAAACTGCCCAACTCTTTTCCAGAGGGGCTGTACAATTTTGCTTTCCCACCAGCAATATATGAGAGATTTCATTTCTCTAAGTCTTCACCAGCATTTGATATTGCCATTATGATTTTTTGTTTGTTTTAGCCATTCTACTAGGTGTGTAGTGATATCTCATTGTGGCCTTAATTCGCATTTACCTAGTAGCTAGTGATGGTAAGCATCTTTTTATGTGCTTATTTTCCATCTGTGTATTTTCCAGTAAGATGTCTTTGTATCTTTTGCCCATTTTCTAATTGAATTATTTGATGTTTTTATTGTTGAGTTTTGAGAACCTTTATATATTTTAGATACAAGTGCTTTGTCAGATAGGTGATTTGCAAATACTTTCTCCTAATTTGTGGCTTGTATTTTTATCTGTTTAACAGAATTTTTTGTAGAAAATTTTTTTTTAATATTAATGAAGTCAAATGTACTGACTTTTTTTTCCTTTATGGACTGTGCTTTTAGTCTTACATTTAAGAACTCTTATCTTAGCCCTAAGTCCCAAAGATTTTCCCTTAGTTTTGTTCTAATTTTTTTACATTTATATATATGATCCACTTTGAATTAATTTTTATATAAGGTCCCAGGTTTAGTTGCTGGCTCATATTTTTGCCTATCAATTTTTGATTGCTTCAGCACCACTTATTAAGTAGATTATACTTCCTCCATTGAATTATTTTTGTTATTTTATCAAAAATCAATTGGAAATATTTGTTAGGTCTATTTCTAGATTCTTTACTCCACAGGTCTCTGAGGCTCTTTTTATTTTCAGCCAATCTCTGCCAACACCACTTGATTATTACATAATCATTCTTGAAATTGAGTAGAGAGGTTCGTCCCACCTCTTTCTTTTCAGAATTGCCTTAGCTATTGTTTCTTTGCTTCTCCATATACATTTAAAATATATAATTTAGAATTCAAAATTGGCAGGATATTTGGTAAGAACTGGATAAACCTGTATATAAGTTATTGAAGTATTGCCATTTTTACTATTTTGAGTCTTCCAATCCATGACCATTGTATTTATTCATTTAGACCTTTGATTTCTTTCAATAGCCTTCATAGTTTTCAACATACAACTCCTGTACATGTTTTGTTAGATTTACATCTAATTTTTAATATTTTTGGCAAGTGTAAATGGTATTTTATTTTAAACTTTGGGATCCAAGTGTTCATTACTAGTATATAGAAATGGTAGTGATTTTTGTATGTCGATCTTGTATCTTATGGCCTTGCTGAACTCAGTTCTATCATTTAGCTTCACACATTCTGCAGGTCTGTTGTTTGATCCATACACGTTTAAAATTGCTATGTCATTTTGGTGGATCAATGTGATGTTCTTTTCTGTCCCTAACAGTTTTCATTGCTCTGAGGTATTCTTCATTTGATGTTAATATAGCCACTTCTGCTTTCTTTTAACTCAGTTGCTTGAACAGTCTTTTGCATTCCATTTTATCTATAATGTTTAAGTGTGTCCATTTGCATAGCTTTTTTAATGACTGCTCTAGGAACTACACACACATCCTATCACAATCTGCTATTGCAATTTTACCAGTTTGAGTGAATCTTGGAGCCCTGGTGGCACAGTGATTAAATGCTGGGCCTCCCTTTAAATTTTTTATATTCCTCCACTTAAAATTATCTTATTTCCTCTACGTATATTAAGAACCACATTTGTTTCTGTTGTTACTCATTGTCCTTAAGTAAAACAGAAGGAAACATTTCCCAGTTCTGTGCCATCCTCAGAAATTTTGGTAGTTTTGTTTTATAATTATTGCCTCAACCCTCAAATATAATTTAGAAAATTCAAGTGGAGAAGAAAAGTTTATTCTATTTACCTATAATTTTGCTCTTTTCGTATTTTCTTTTCCTTCATTATATCCAAGAATCTTTCCTGTTAATTTTCTTTCTGTTTTGAGAACTTATTCTAGTTATATATATATTTTTATGCCTATTGCAACAGCTAATTCTCCTCGTTTCCTTTATCTGTGTCTTGATCTTGACTTTATTCTAAAGGATATTTTTTATTGGATATGAAATTCTAGATTAACAGTTCTTTTTTTTTTTTCAGCATTTGAAATATGTTGCCCCACTTCTTTCTGACCTCCATTGTTTCTGATGAGAACTACTGTCATTTGATTTTTTTTTTCCCATATAGGAAATGCATCATTTTTCTCTTACTGCTTTCAAAGGTTGTTTTTTTCTTTCTTGTTTTTAGTTTTTAGAAGTTCGAGTATGATATTTCTTGGTGTGTATTTCTTTGGGTTTCTTCTGTTTAGAATAAGCCCTGGTGGTGTGAATGGTTAAGTGCACAGCTGCTAACTGGAAGGTTGGCAGTTCAAACCCACTCAGCAGCTCCATGGGTAAAAGACCTGGCGATGTTCTTTCATAGAAATTATAGCCAAGGAAACTCTCTGAGGCAGTTCTTCTCTGTCAAATGGGCTTGCTATGAGTCTAAATCAACTCAACAACATTGAACAATAACAACATGCTGTTTGGGGCTCCCTCAACTTCCTGAATAGGTCGGTTTATGTTTTTTCCAAATTTGAAAAATTTCAGCGATTATTTCTTTGAATAGTTTCTTCAATGTCATCCATTTTTCCTCTCCTTCTGGGACTCTGATTATAAGAATGTTGGATATTTTGTTATAGTCCTGCAGGTCCCTGAAGCTTTTTTTGTTTATTTATTCATTTATTTTAGTCTATTTTCTCTCTTTTTAAGTTGGGTTATTTGTTCATTCTGCTGTGAAGCTCACTGGTTTTTTATTGTTTTTTCTTTTGTTTTTAGTTTTGTAATTTCTGTATGTTCTTTATATCTACAATTACTTTGCTGAGATTTTATATTTGTTTCAAGAATGTTCATAATTGCTTGTTGCAACATTTTTATGATTACTGCTTTAAAACAATTTTCAGATAAATCTAACCTCTGTGACTTTACAATTTTAAATCTCTTGCTTATCTTTTCTCATTCAGCTTGAGATCTTCTAGGTTTTGGTTATGCAAGTGATTTTCAAATGAATGGTATTTTGGGTATTATAAGATCCTGGATCTTACTTAAGTCTTGTGTTTTAACAGGCTTTCTCCGATACTACTTTGGTGGGTGGAAAACGGCACCACTTTGCTGTTGCTATATAGGGGCTCAAGTAAGTGTTCTATACTCAACCTCTGTTGATGCCAGGGTAAAAAGGGATCCTTGTTAATACTGGATAGGATCGGGAGTTCATGTTCCCATAAAGGACTCCATGCATAACATCCTGGCTGGTAAGGGGACAAGCGCCTGGTTACTGGTCCCTGTGTGGCCTGCACTGACCAGGTGGAAGGTGGTCTTGTTAGCGTTGAATGGTGGTAAAAGTCCTGACTCTCCACGAGACCTCCTCTGACATCACCCGAGTGGGAAAGGAGAGGGTGCCTCATTAGTGCTAGGTAGATATAAAAGCTCAGGCTCCCCATGTGGTCTCCAATGATATCATGCATGCCTGTGCGGGGGGGGAGCTGTTACCTACCTGTGGATGTACCCAATGAAATGTTGCTGACACTACCCTGGAAGATATGGGGGTGATTCATTACAACCTGACAAAGGTGGTAGTCTAGGCTCCCACTTGGCATTTGCTGAGTAGGTGAAGTTAGGGCTGCAATTTTTCGGTTAGTATTTGGCTGGAGTATAGTAGCCTTTGTTTAAATGTTTTCTGTCTCACTAGGATGTTCCTTTTATGCTACTTTGGAAAGAAAGCGAAGATTCTCTGTTCTTGTTGTTGTTTTTTTTTCATCCACACCCACAGGCGTTTCAAGGTGACTGACTTTACCAGTCATTCTCAAGTCTTAACGGTCCCTAACCGCCCATTTGCTTTCTTCTCTTCAGTTTCCATTCTTCATATGTTTGTTTTTTATATAGTGTCTAGAGTTTTTACTTGTACTTCACAGAAGAATGGGAAAAAGTGCAGCTACTTGATCTTGTTGGAAGCAGACATTGCTATTTCATAAATATTTTTTCCATTATTTTTAATGTTTTTAATTTTATTATGGTAAAATATATATGATAAAATGTATGCTATCAACAATTTCTATATGTAAATTTCAATGACATTGATTATGTCCTCCAAGTTGTGCAACCATTCTTTCCATTTCCAAATCATTTCACTGTCAAGATAAACTGAATACTCCCAAGCAAAATACACCCCTTTTTCCCCTTCCTCCCAACTCTGAACCACAAAATAAGCTTTGGTTTCTATATATTGGCTTATTTAATATAAGTGAGATCATACACCATTTGTCCTTTTGCAACTGACTGTTTCACTCAGCATGATAGTTTTCAAGGTTCACCCATGTTGTGCCATGCATCAGGACTTTCTCATTACAGCTGAGTGTGTATACCGCATTTTGTTTATCCATTCATCTATTAATGGACATTTTGGTTGTTTCCACATTTTGACTGTGGTGAAAAGTGATGCAATGAACATTGGTGTGTAAGTTTCTGTTTGAGTTCTTGCCTTCATTTTTTCTGGGTTTATACCTAGGATTGGGATTTTGGGGTCATGTGGTAGTTCTATCCTTAACTTTTTGAAGAAATATCAAACTGTTTTCCACAGTAGTTGTATCCTTTTACATTCTCACTGGCAATGG
The DNA here is from genome assembly GCF_024166365.1 of Elephas maximus indicus. Lineage (NCBI taxonomy): Eukaryota > Metazoa > Chordata > Mammalia > Proboscidea > Elephantidae > Elephas > Elephas maximus. Next base: position 91,293,263 of record NC_064833.1, read on the forward strand.
ATGAGAGTTCCAGTTTCTCCACAACCTTGCCAACACTTTTTGTTTTTCTTTTTTTTTGAGATGGTATCTCATCGTAGTTTTGATTTGCATCTCCCTGATGGCTAATTTCACCACTCAGCTGTCAGTTTGTCATACTGTGGTGGCTTGCATGTTGCTGTGATGCTGGAAGCTATGCTACCTGTATTTCAAATATCAGCAGGGCCACCCGGGGACAGGTTTCAGGGGAGCTTCCAGACTAAGACAGACTAGGAAGAAGTTCCTGGCAATCTACTTCTGAAAAAAATTAGCCAGTGAAAACCTTATGAATAGTAGAGGAACTTTGTCGGATATACTACCAGAAGATGAGCCACTCAGGTTGGAAGGCAATCAAAATACAACAGTGGGCTCAAGCATAGCAATGATTGTGAGGATGGTGCAGGACCCAGCGGTGTTTAGTTCTGTTGTTCTGTCTGTCACCGTCAGTCAGAAACACCTCAGTGACACCTGTCTTAGTCATCCAGTGCTGCTGTAACAGAAATACCACAAGTGGATGGTTTTAACAAAGAGAAATTTATTCTGTTACAGTCTAGTAGGTTACAAGTCCAAATTCAGGGTGTCAGCTCCAGGGGAAGGCTTTCTCTCCTTGTCGGCTCTGGAGGAAGGTCCTTGTCCTCAATCTTCTCGTCAAGGAGTTTCTCAGGCATAAGGACTGTGGATCCAAGACACACTCTGCTTCTAGTGTTGCTTTCTTGGTGGTATGAGGTCTCCAACTCTCTGCTTGCTTCCCTTTCCCAGGGAAACTCCCTTTACACTGGATCAGGGAGGTCACCTGAGTAAGGGTGGTGTTACAATCCCACCCTAATCCTCTCAACATAAAATTACAATCACAAAATGGAGGACAAGCACACACTACTGGGAATTACGGTCTAACCAAGTTGATACACACGTTTTTTGGTGGACATAATTCGATCCATGACAGCACCTAACAACAACTACAACAGCAATGGCTAATGGCATTGAGCATCTTTTCATGGGCTTGTTGGCTATGTTATTTGAATATCCTTTTTTGTGAAATATCTGTTAAAGCTCTCTGTCCATTTTTTGATCTTTGTGTGTGTGTGTGTGTGTGTGTTTTATGTTAAGTTGCAGAAGCTTTATACTTATTTTGAATATTGGATATATTCAATTATTGGATATATGGTTAGTGGGTTTATGGTTCTCCCTCAAATTTTCTCCCAACCTGTAGTTGTCTTTTAACTTTTTTTTTTTAATGAAGTCATATAATGAACAAAAGTATTTAGTTATTATGAGGTCATATTTATTTTGTCTTTTGCTGTTTGTGCTTTTGTTGTCATCCCTGATAACCCATCGTTAAAAATTAGGTCCCACAGCCACACTCATATTTTCTTCTAAGAATTTCATTGGCTTAGATTTCACATTTAGGCCTTTGATACATTTTGAATTGGTTTTTGTTAATGGTGTGAGGCATGACTCCTGCTTTATTCTTCTTTATGTGGAAATCCAACTTTCCCAGGATCATTTGTTGAAAAGACTCTTCCTTCCCCATTGACTGGACTTAGCACCCTTGTCAAAATTAGTTATAGATGGACGGATTTATTTCTGGACTCTCAACTCTATTCCATTGAGAGTACCAGTACTAGAATATTTTAATTACTGTGTCTTTATATTATGTTTTGAGATCAGTAAGTTTGAGTTCTTTATATTTTTTCTTCAAGATTGCGTTAGCAATTCAGAGTCCATTGCCCTTCCATATAAATTTGAGTATTGGTTTTTCTATTTCTGTAAAGAAGGCTGTTGAAAATTTTATGGGGATTGCATTCAATTTATAGATTGCTTTGAATAGTATTGCCATCATAACTATATTAAGCCTTCCAATCCAGGAACTTAGAATGCTATTTCATTTATTTAGGTCTTCTTTTTTTAATTCCTTTTGGTAATGTTTTATCATTTTCTGTGTACAAATCTTTCACCTTCTTGGCTAATTTTTTTCCTAGGTACTTTATTTTTTTTTTAGAAACTATTGTAAATGGTAATGTTTCCTTAATTTCCTTTTCAACTTGTTCATTGCTGTCATATAGCAACCCAACTGACATTTGTGTCTTGACTTTGTACCCTTCAACCTTGCTGAATTTATTTATCCAATTAATTTTAACATGCATTTTTCATGTTGCTCATCTGCTAGAAATGCCAAAAGGTTCCCACTGGTTGAAGTATATAAATAATCAAAATTTATTAGCCTGATATTTAAGGTCACAGACAATCTGGTCCTATCCTAGGCAATCATGTATCAGAATTGTCCACTCCTCTACATATAACTATTTCAAATTGCCTGCATAAACATTTTACCGAATGTTAGCTTCCTCTTCCATCTGCTTAAGTCATGGGTTTGTTTTAGATATCGAAATAAGTTGTTCCGGGTGAAACAGCTTTGAAAACTCTCTTGTCTAGCGCTAAGTAAAATTAATTTATTATTCTTAATAGTAACAGTTGATAAATGCCCAGTATCTATATTTTTTGGAATGTAGTATGCACGCTATATCTGTTGAGGTGATTTATGGAAAGTCATTGAAGGAAAGGGGTGAGCAATAAGAAGGGAAATTGTGCTTTCAGCAACCATACTTTTGATTGTGATAAACAGATATTTAATTAATTGCACTTTTGAATGGTAGAAGCTATAGCCGTATAGTTACGATGAGATATTTCCTTCAAGCTATTAAATAGTAAGCATAAAAATCTGGAACAATCAGGCATAAGTCTCCTTAAGGATCTGGACTTTGGGAGGAATTAGAATGTTTTTCTTCTAAATCCAAATAAACACATCAATTGGACCATCCGTCTGTTGATGTATAAATACTTACAACACTTTAGAAGAAAGCTTTAAAACAGGCAAGAGGTATAATTAATATCACACTCCTATATTCATTTAATTAGGAGAAATATCAATTGATAGAGTGTTGGTGAAGCTTTTCAACTTGCTACCTAATATACTTGGAAAACAAGGCTGTCTAAGCTTCTAGAACATTGTTTTTACTGCTTGATAAGTTTAAGAAGAAAGGTAATGCCAGCATTTTTTAAAACAAAGATCATTTTTTTTGTTCAAAATTTTTATAGCAGTAGGAGCATAGGTTCTTCAAAGGGGTGGGGCTGGCATGAGGGTGGTGTCTCAGCTTTCCATTAACATCAGCCGCTTCAAGGAAGCAATATACACAAGTCTTTTATTACCAGGATGAGAATTGGATCATCCGCCAGCACGCCCCCATTGCCCCTTGCTAGTTGAGTCATAGCGACCCTGTAGGACAGCAGAACTGCCCCATAGGATTTTCAAGGCTGTAAATCTTTAAGGATGCAGACTCCCATGAAGCACTTTAACCACCATAGCGCCAGGGTGCCTTGGCCAGCAAACCAGTACCTGTTAACCTGATTTTCAGTGATGGAGAGTGGCTTGCTTGATCAGAAGGACTTGAACTCTAAGTCTTCCCTCTGGCTGTATGCTGATCTCCAGTGGTTTCCACTAGAAGTCAAAGTCATTCTTTAGAGTGTGTTGAGCCCTCCTCCTGGCTGATGCCTTTCTTAGCAACAGCTACACCAAACGTCTTCCTGAAGCCACCTTCCAAAGGAATGTGAGGTTTTCGTAATGCTTCCTCTTGGAAAACCAGTTCCTCTCACGGTGTAGATGCTGCACAAACTGTTTGTTGAGCCAGAGTGCCTCTGCTGCCTTCTGGCATCAGCCTTCCCCTACTTATCTGGCCTCAGCAGCTCCCTGTTATTTATTTATTTATTTTCTCAGATGTCTCCAGCCATCTCTACTCTGAAACAGAACTGCTTCCATCTTCACCTGCTTAACTAATGAACATTCTTTTCCTATGTTATAGGAAGCATAGGTGTGAACCTGCATAGTCTTCTTTTCTTAGGTCCACTTTTTCTAGATGCGGGACCTAAACAAAAAATGTGAAGCTTTTAGAAAGATTCAAGTCAAATAATTTGAAAGTTGTTGAAATTCTGGCTTGTTCTTTCTTCTTTTGTTTCTCTTGTGTTCAGCTAAATTCTACCTCAAAAGCTGTTGGTTAGCTGGGATTACAAAATTCAGGCAAAGAAAATTATTTTCGGCCCCTGCTCAGTGCCACAGGTCTTCACACATGAAGTCCAACATAGACAATCTGTGTAAGGCACAGCAGGACAAAAGAGGACATCTGTGACTGGATTCAAAACTGTTAACTTGATAGCAAGGAGAACCAGATAGAGCCCTTTGAGAAAGATCTAGGTTAACTGTCAGGACACATGTCCAGACGTGTTCTGCACCTGTGATAATCAAGCTAAGCAACATGTTAGTGAAGGCTAGTTTGGGGTTTATATTAGAGATCCTGTAGTAAAAATGCAAGGGAAAAGATAGGTCATAAAGAATCATCATTGCATCATGGCTGGAAGTGGTGTGCAATGTGCACTGACATGAATGAAAATTAGACTTGCTGCATTTGAATTTGTGATGATAATAATTAGATGTGTTTATTTCACAAGTGTGCTTTCCCCTGCGTAATATCTCTTGAGCATTCAACAAAAGCTTCAGTGGAGACCAATAGCATGTCGTTGATGGGAAGAAATAAACTTTGATATTTGCATGCAGTTTTTTACTACTTCATGCCCAGGGTCATGCTTACCTCTGGACACATTCTATTTGTCTCTGCCTGAAAAATCTCTTTCCCACCCTGAGCTCTGTCAGTGGACTTGTGCTTATTCATTTATTAGGCTTTCTCCCAGATTTCATTTTCTTCAGGATGCATACTGGCCTAGGCTAACACACTCAAATACATGCCCCTGTCATTACACTTGCTCTACTCCATTGCAGTGGTGCAGTTGTCTGCCTCCTTACTACACTACCAACCCCTTCGGAAGGGAAAATATTTTTGCCTTTTATAGGACTGATTCCTTGACGTAGTATTTGATAATCTCTTTCTTCTAGACAATGAAGATTAATTTTTACCTCCTAATGATTTTTTTTTTAATGATTTTGGCAAAGCATAAAGGAAACAGGTCTGTCACTGTTTTTTCTTCCTCCCAAAGGTGCTATCAAGCACACACCTACCCTGCCCCCACCTCTTCTTACCCCTCACTTTTCAATACCTCTACTTTGTTTTGTGTTTTCTACCTTTCCTTTTCTTCTAGTTCTTTGTTATTAGCATTTATATTTGAGATTATTTCTCCAATCTTTGATTTTTTTTTTTTTTTTTTTGCCTTCCATATACAATTAGATGAGAGAAGATTTAATTTTACATTAATCTTCTCTGGGATCTGTTCCCATCTCTCTCTATTCCCAGAACAACCCCTCTAGTCCACACCACCATTATCTTTCTCCTGGGTAACTGCTAACTTGTCACAAATCTTACCCCTTCCAAGCTATTACTCACATGGCAGCTTGAAAAAAAACTTTAAGAAATACAACTCTGACCGTAATTTTCTGAACTTAAAATGCTTCAATTGCACCCTATTTCCTTATGGTGAAGTGCAAACACCCAAAAATGTTTTTTCATGTTCTGACCAATCGCATCTCCAGCTTCTTTTATTGACCCTGGCTTCCTTACCAACTGTGCTCTAATTCCAGTTATGACAGTATTTTCTATGTGCCATGCTCATTTTAGCCTCTACACATCTGCACATGCCCTTCTGCAACATTCTTCATCCATCATCACTTTATTCATCCTTCAGGCCTTAGGTTAAATCATGCTTTCTCAGGAAAGTGCCCTTCATTCCTAGAAAAGTTTAGATCCTTCTGATATATACTCCCATATCATGCAGAATATCCTATCATATCAAACACATAGTTTTTGTATAATGACATAATTAATGGAAATTGTTACTGGGCTAAGTTGATGGCTCAGTGAAATCAATTATTTCGAGTGTAATTGAGGTTAATGGAGGACTATACATGACCTGGTGGTATAGTGCTTAAAGCGCTCAGCTGCTGATAGGTCAGCAGTTTGAACCCACCAGCTGCTTTGCAAAAGAAAGATGTGGAAGTCTGCTTCCATAAAGATTTACAGCCTTAGGAACCCTATGTGACAGGTCTACACTGTCCTAATAACACTGCCCTAAAAGGTCACTATTAGTCAGGTTCAACTAAATGGCAATGGGTTTGGTTTGATGTGGTTTATATGCAAGAGATTTATGTGAATCAAAATCATAAGAAAATATGTAATACTTTCTTCCCAAAAATGTCCCCCTAATCCCCTAACTTAATAAATGCCTGAATTAAAAAAAAATGCATTTATATTTCTTACAAAAAATCAACTACTCGATTATATTTCTTATATGAAAGAAGCTGTTTCTGGTGTCAGGTCTTAGCTCCTCATGATGAAATAGAATTTCCCTGATTGGTGACTTTCAGCACTTAACAGAAGATCCATATGATTTCAACTAATAAGTGAGTTTTACAGAATAAAAAGAAATACTAAAACCTACTATTTCTAAAGTTGATAATAGTAATTGAATAACTTAGTCATGTTTTGGTGGAGTCATACTACTTCTTACTCTGAAAGTACTGAAGATGTGAATGACAGGATGAAGGAATTTGAAAAGCACATTACCACTGCTATTAGAAATGTATGTTTTCACTTCATATCCTAATTATGATAATTTAGGGATAAACTAAAAAAAAAAGCCCTATAATAATAGAATTATGCTAGCTACTATGTGGCTAGATTGAAAATTCACCCAAGGAGTGTTATTATGTCTACCTGTTAAATTTACCTATCCTTGTTAATTTGATAAAATTCAAGGCTTAAACTAAATCAAATTTCCACAGTCCTGATATATAATAGGATTTTCCAGTTTATATCTTTAGGGTTGTTATTAATTTTATTCTTAATATTTTGATACCTAAGTAACAGGGAGTTTGAATTTTATGTCTCAAAAGGTAAACTATAATTTCTTTTTCAGATGATAGTATCAGTTATCTTTGAACATGCACACTTCTTTTTGAGATTGAGATGTGCTTGCAAGCTTTTCATTTTAATTACTGCACAAAAAGTTCCCTGTTTAGAAATTGAAGCAATCTAAAGGCCTTGGTTTGTGTTTACATGCATATCAGCAGCTGATTCATAGATGATAACTCATTAGGTAGCATTTTGTTTTTTTAAAATAATGATACCCTGAGGACTATTAGATTTCATTTTTTCCTCTCCTTACCCCTCCCCCTCTATTATTTTTCTTCCTCCTACTCTAAAAGAATGAACATAGCACTGTTTTGTGCACTTTCTCAAGCTGTAATATGAAAAATTATCATTTAGGAGGAGCTTTTTAAATGCAAATTATCAGCATTATCCTTACTAGCAGAGATTCTGTTAGCAAGCCTGGTGTGAAGCCAGGAATCTGAATTTCTATAAGCACTTCAAGTGATCTTGATAGATATTTTCCACATGCAGAGACTCTGAGGGTTTCAGAAATTTCTTGTGTTATGGACGCTAAATTAGATTTTTTGACTGAAACGCCAATGGCACACCAACGAGTCCATGATGAAAATTTTAAAATTAAATAATTGATAACTGTTTACATAATTCTTGGCCCCCTTACACTGAGTTTACAAAAAAGTCTGCCTAATGGGAGAATTTTTGAAGGCAGTGTCTCTGGACAGAACTGCTGTAGCATACTGTGAGTTTCTCACTTCAAGCTAATGTGGTGACACCAACAGAACCACTCTCAGAGCTGACTTAGTGTTCCTGCAACTAAAGGGTCCCTTAGGAAAGTGTTTGACTCCTCCCCAGAAAATCTAGAACACGAGATGTTGGATGGCTTCTACATTAACAGCAGAATTAAGCAGTGTTGATGATGCTTTAAGGTCAACCTGCACTCCTAGTTTCTCAAGAAGAGCTTCTGATGGACCAGATGTGAAACAAAAGGGTCTGTATTCATTTTAAGCCCTGCCCACAGGAACACCTTGGGGATGGGAGGCATAGAATTGCTACATGGGGAGATAAACACACACACACATACAAGCCACTATCCTGAGGAGAATCATCGCTCACATCATAATAATTCCAGGGTAGTTTTCTCAAGGATTTCTGAAGAACTACAAGAGAACAAATAACCTTTAAACATCTTCCAGATCTAGATATAGAGAAATCATCATATGATAGCACAGTTCCTAAAAGTCCCCACTATCCTTCGAAACTCTCATCTGCATAACGCAACCTTCATATGACACTGAAAGATTAAAAATATAATAATTAGCAACTTTGGGGCAGAGGAAAGAAAAGAAGGCCCACACCCTCTGCAAGAGGCCAGCTCACAGTGTTACTGAACCTGGGAATGTGGGTTCTTGTCCGGTGTGCTCAGACTTGCCAATTATTTGGACACTGGCCTTTGAGAAAGAGAAAGGAACTTTATTACAAGGTGCAGAGCAAGGATCCAGGAGGAAGTTCCTCAGATCTGACTCCCTGAGCTATGAGGAAGTAGGGCTTATATGTGATTTGGGCAGCAAGATGGAGGGAACACAGGCATACTGGTTAGGGAAAATTCTAGAAGGTGGCCAGGAAACAGGAGGTGACATGGTTCTTTTTGGACCTCTTTTGCTTTGGAATAGGGTCTGGGTGATGATTTTCCTTCTGATTTGTTCCTCCTGTTGCTGCATCCTCTGCTGAGGTCAATTAACGGTCACAGCTGGCCCTTCTGTGCATGTGGGGTTGGACAAATATGGCCTTAAACTATTAAGGACTAATAGGAATCTACTGACATTCATAGAACAGTTACAACTGAAGGCTGTAATTAGGGGAGAGAAGAAGATATAAGTTTAAATTAAGCTCATAACTTTAAATGAGCCAGTAACATCTAATCACTAAGTTGAGAGTGTGTTTGCAAGTTGAAGTGGCCATAGAATTTTTTACTCAGGAATGATGAGTTAAGTCATAGGACTGCCATAGTTTTCATCCAAAAGCATGGGAGGGTTTTCCCCAAATACATTTTTGAGGGAATTATGAATATCGCTTGTTTCGTGTACCAGTTACAAAAAGTAAACACACGTTTGACATCAATGTCTTCTAATGGTGGAATGAACTAAAAAAAAGAATTTTGGTTGATCATTCTCTGCAGATTAGTCTGAAATGTAGTCTAGGCTAAGAAGCATGGATTTTTAAGGAGATTTGGGAGTATAGCCTTGGGATCGTGTTAAATTCCCCCATGGAAATTACACTTAGATACTGATGTGTGTGTGTGTGTGTGTGTAAAGACTTAACTGAACTAACAAATGGTTTTATCAAATTAGCCATACAAATTGTTTGGTCTAGGCAAGGAGAGAAAAGATATTAATTCTTTAAGAACTTCCAACTACAAAAATTTGAGAAGTGGTTATATGGTTCCAAAGAAATTATGTAATTGTCCAGTGTATTAAATACGACGCTATTTGTAAAGCACTTAGGATAGAGCCAAGAATATTGGAAGCTTTAGGATGGTTTTGATAGATTGATGGATAGATAGATAGTTAGGGACAGTCCAACTGGGGGAGAAACTCTACATGGTGTGGACCTCCTCCCTTAGCCATGTGCTGGAGCAGCCCACAGTCTTGGGAGACTGTGTGGTATAGTGGGAGGGCAATCAGAAGACTTGGGTTATCATCCTAGCCCAGCCCCCTACTTAGCTTGGAATTTCTTTTTCTTTCTGAGCTCAGTGTCTTCATTTCTAAAGCAGAGATCATAAAAAACTATCACACATATTTGTTGTAATGACCAAATTAGATACATACTTCATAAAATGACTAGCATACAGTAGGATAAATATTAAGTGATTTTTAAACTTCCAACCCCCTTTCTGGCAATAAATCCAATTAGAGCAAGAGATCCAGGGTGCTTATGGAAAGTACTAGAAAGATTCCATAAGCAGTTGGTGTATCTGGGCTCTGATTCTAGTTCTGCTATGAGCAATTTATAGGACCTTGGCTACCAAAACTCTAGGAACTTCTCAGTTGTGTGATGATAGTTCAACTAGATCATGGGCCAGCAAACATTTTCTGTAAAGGGCCAGGGTGTAAATATTTTAGGCTTTGAGGGACCATATGCTTTCCATTGAAACTACTCAACTCTGCTGTTTTAGGGAGTAAGAAGTCATGGACAATAAAAAAAAAAAAAAAAAAAAGTACCTGTGATCCAATCAACTCTACTTATGGAAAACTGAAAATTAAAAATTTTTTATAATTTTTACTTGTCATCAAATATTTTTCTTCTTCTGATTTTTTCAAACATGCCAAAATCATTCTTAGCTCCAGCAGAGATTGGACATAATTTGGCTCCTGAGCTGGATTTGTTGTTCTTGTTGTTAGTTGTCGTCAAGTCGGCTCCAGCTCATGATGAGTTTATGTATAACAGAATAAAATGTTGACCAGTCCTGCAGCATCTTCATGATCTGTGGTATGTTTGAGTGTATTGTGGTGGCTATTGTATAGCACCTTCCAACCTAGGGGGCTCATCTTCCAGCACTATCTCAGACGATGTTCTGTTGTGATCCACAAGGATTTCACTGGGTAATTTTCAGAAGTAGATTGCCAGGCCTTTCTTCCTAGCCTGACTTAGCATGGGAGCTTCATGAAACCTATCAACCATGCATGATCTTACTGGTATTTGAAACACCAGTCGCTTAGCTTCAAGCATCATAGCAACATGCAAGCCACTACAGTATGACAAACGGACAGATGGGGATGTGAACCCTAAATTAGATGATTTCCAATAGCCATTACACTTTCAAAGTTTATGATTCTGTTATAATGACTGTCTTTTATCTGTTCCATCTCATCCCCCTACCCACACTGGAATTTCTGCATGTCTACATGATATTCTTCCCCAAAATAACTTTCTAGCTGAAAATTCATAATTTTTGAAGGGCAGCTGCAAATAAAGACATTATCTGATATTTAACTACACTTGGTTCATCAAATAGTAAGCTAATTCTTCTTTCAAAATATTCTTCGAAATACTATAATCATAGGTAACCTCATTCTAAAGTGGATATAAATGTTACCAAGACTTGGGCCAAGAGTAATCACTCATTAAACTGAATTTAATTCCATGAAACTAAAATAAAGCAGTCACATTTTTACATAAGGATCAAAGGTAATCTTGACATTTCTTTCCTTTATTTTAATATGCTTGTTTAAGAAAAGAAACGGTTTCCTTAAACAAGCACAAATGCTGGTTGCTCAATTTTGGCAGTATTTCAAATTGTCCCACAAGTCTCATCCTTTTGATATGTTATAATTTTATCCTGCTCTTACTTTTACCTAAGGGAAATTGCTGCTCACTCATAGCCAAATTACTAGCTTCATCATAATAAGTTTCAGGATTATTAATCCACATTAATTTTGTTCTAGTTAGACTTCACTGTTTCAAAGAAATTTAGAGTATCTTTAAAAAAATTTTTTTTTTTTTTTACATTATGAGTAAAAGTCTTGGTGGCTCAGTAGTTAAGTGCTCAGCTGCTCAGGGTTTGGAACCTATCATCCACTCTGCTGTAGAAAGATGTGGTGATCTGCTTTCGTAAAGATTACAGCCTTCGAAACGCTATGGTACAGCTCTACTCTGTACTGCAGGGTCACTACAGGTCGGAAGAAACTCAACAGCAATGGGTTTGTGTATTTGGTTGGTGGTTTTTGGTTTTATATTATGAGGATTAAGTGAATTTCCTTGTGTACTAAATCTCACATGTTTTACTCACTCCTGTTTTTGAAAATGGAGCCCTGGTGGCGCAGTGGTTAAGACCTCAGCTGCTAACAAAAAGGTTGTTGTTGTTAGATGCCGTCAAGTCGGTTCCAACTCATAGCGACTATACACACAATAGAACGAAACACTGCCCGGTCCTGCAGCCACTTTGTCAATCCACCTCGTTGAGGGTCTTCCTCTTTTCTGCTGACCAAGCATGATGTCCTTCTCCAGGTTCTGACCCCTCCTGACAACATGTCCGAAGTATGTAAGATGCACTCTCTCCATCCTTGCTTCTAAGGAGCACTCTGGTTGTACTTATTCCAAGACAGATTTGTTCATTCTTTTGGCAGTCTGTGGTATACTCAATATTTTTCCCCAACACCACAATTCAAAGATGTCAATTCTTCTTCTGTCTTCCTTATTCATTGTCCAGCTTCTGCATGCACATGATGCGATTGAAAATACCATGGCTTGGGTCCCAAAAACCAAAACACCAAACCCAGTGCCAGTGAGTCGATTCCAATTCATAGCAACCCTATAGGACTGAGTAGAACTGCCCCATAGAGTTTCCAAGGAGCGCCTGGTGGATTTGAACTGCCGACCCTTTGGTTAGCCCCCGTGGCACTTAACCACTACGCCACCAGGCTTGGGTCAGGCGCACCTTAATCTTCAAGCTGACATCTTTGCTTTTCAACACTTTAGAGAGGTCTTTTGCAGCAGATTTACGCAAGGCAATGAGTCTTTTGATTTCTTGACTGCTGCTTCCATGGGTGTTAATTGTGGATCCAAGTAAAATGAAACTCTTGAAAACCTTAATCTTTTCTCCATTTACCGTGATGTTGCTTATTGGTCCATTTGTGAGGATTTTTGTTTTCTTTATGTTGAGGTGTAATCCATACTGAAGGCTCTGGTCTTTGATCTTCATTAGTAAGTGCTTCAAGTCCTTTTCACTTTCAGCAAGGAAGGTTGTGTCATCTGCATAACGCAGGTTGGTAATGAGTCTTCCTCCAAACCTGATGCCCCGTTCTTATGGTCCAGCTTCTCAGATTATTTGCTCAGCATACAGATTGGATAGGTACGGTGAAAGGATACAACCCTGACGCACACCTTTCCTGACTTTAAACCACTTAGCATCCCCTTATTGTGTCCCAACAACTGCCTCTTGATCTGTGTACAGGTTCCTCATGAGCACAATTAAGTGTACTGGAGTTTTCTTTCTTCTCAATGTTATCCATAATTTGTTAGGATCCACACAATCAAATGTCTTTGCATAGTCAATAAAACACAGGTAAATATCCTTCTGGTATTCTCTGTTTTCAACCAGGATCCATCGGACATCAGCAATGATATCCCTCATTCCACGTCCTGAATTTCTGGCAGTTTCCTGTTGATATACTGCTGCAGCTGCTTTTGAATGATCTTCAGCAAAATTTTCCTTGAGTGTGATATTAATGTTGTTCCATAATTTCCGCATTCAGTTGGATCATTTTTCTTGGGAATTGGCATAAATATGGATCTCTTCCAGTCATTTGGCCAGGAAGCTGTCTTCCATATTTCTTGGCGTAGACGAGTGAGCACCTCTAGCGCTGAATCCGTTTGTTGAAACTTCTCAATTGATAGTCCATAATTCCTGGAGCCTTGTTTTTCACCAATGCCTTCAGTGCAGCTGGGACTTCTTCCTTCAGTACCATTGCTTCCTGATCATATGCTACCTCTTGAAATGGTTGAACGTAGACTAATTTTTTTAAATTACTTTTTATGATGCTTTAAGTGAAAGTTTACAAATCAGGTCAGTCTGTCATACGAAAATTTACATACACCTTGCTATACACTCCTAATTGCACTTCCTGTAATGAGAAAGCACAGTTCTTCCCTCCACTCTCTCTCAGGTCCTTTCAGGTACCTTCTGGCCTCCTCTGCCCTCTCATCTCCCCTCCAGACAGGAGATGCCAACATAGTCTCATGTGTCTACTTGATCCAAGAAGCTCATTCATCACCAGTATCATTTTCCATCCCATATTCCAGTCCCATCCTGTCTGAAGAGTTGGTTTTGGGAATGTTTCCTGTTTTGGGCTAACAGAAGGTCTGGGGACCATGGCCTCCAGGGTCCTTTCTAGTCCCAGTCTGACCATTAAGTCTGGTCTTTTTACGAGAATTTGGGGTCTGCACCCCATTGTTCTTCTGCTCCCTCAGGGGTTCTCTGTTGTGTTCCCTGTCAGGGCAGTCATCGGCTGTGGCTGGGCACCATCTAGTTCTTCTGGTCTCAGGCTGATGTAGGCTCTGGCTTATGTGGTCCTTTCTGTCTCTTATGTTTATAATTACCTTGTGTCTTTGGTGTTCTTCATCGTTCCTTGTTCCAGGTGGTTGAGATCAATTGATGCATCTTAGATGGCCACTTGCTAACATTTAAGACCCAGACGCCACCCTCCAAAGTGGGTTGCAGAATGTTTTCTTAATAGATATTATTATGCCAGTTGACTTAGATGTCCCCTGAAACTACGGTCCTCAAACCCCCGCCCCTACTACTCTGGCCTTCGAAGTGTTCGGTTTATTCATGAAACTTCTTTGCTTTTGGTTTAGTACAGTTGTGTTGACCTCTCCTGTATTGTGTATTTTCTTTCCTTTCACCTAAAATAAAACTTATCTACTATCTAATTAGTGATTACTCCTCTCCCTCCCTGCCTCCCTACCCCATCTCATAACCATCAAAGAATGTTTTCTTCTCTGTTTAAACTATTACTCCAGTTCTTCTACTAGTGGCCTTATACAATATTTGTCCTTTTGCAACTGACTAATTTCACTCAGCATAATGTCTTCCAGATTTCTCCATATTATGAAATGTTATATGGATTCATCATTGTTTTTTATTGATGCATAGTATTCCATCTTGTGAATATACCATCATTTATTTATCCGTTCATCAGTTGATGGGCACCTTGGTTGCTTCCGACAATTTGCTATTGTAAACAGTGCTGCAGTGAACATGGGTGTGCATACATCTGTTCGTGTAAAGGCTCTTATATCTCTAGGTTATATTCCAAGGAGTGGGATTGCTGGATCTTATGGTAGTTCTCTTTCTAGTTTTTTAAGGAAGCACCAAATCGATTTCCAAAGTGGTTGTACCATTTTACATTCCCACCAGCACTGTAGAACTGTGCCAGTCGCTCCACAACCTCTCCAACATTTATTATTATCTGTTTTTTGGATTAATGACAGCCTTGTTGGAGTGGGATGGAATCTCATTATAGTTTTGGTTTGCCTTTCTCTAATGGCTAATGAGTTTTTTTGGGGTAATGGCTAATGACCGTGATCATTTCCTCATGTATCTGTTAGCAGCCTAAATGTTTTCTTTCTTGTCCTTTGCCCCTTTTTTAATTGGGTTATTTGTGTTTTTGTAGTTGAGTTTTAGCAGAATCATGCAGATTTTAGAGCTCAAGTGCTGATCGGAAATGTCATAGCTAAAAGCTTTTTCACAGTCTATAAGTAGTCTTTTTACTCTTTTGCTGAAGTCTTGGATGAGCATAGGTATTTGATTTTTAAGAACTCCCAGTAATCTAGTTTTTCTTCTGCATTGTTAGTAATGATTTGTATAGTGTTTATGCCATATATTAAGGCTCCTAATGTTGGCCCTGTTCTTTTTTTCCATGATCTTTATCGTTTTATATTTTATGTTTAGGTCTTTGATTCATTTTGAGCTCAATTTTTGGGCATGGTGTGAGGTATGGGTCTTGTTTCATTTTTTTGCAGATCGGTATCCAGTCATGCCAGCACCATTTGTTAAAAAGTCAGTCTTTTCCCCAATTAACTGACTTTGGGCTTTTGTCAAGTATCAGCTGCTCATATGTGGATGGATTTATGTCTGGGTTCTCAATTCTGTTCCATTGGTCTATGTATCCGTTGTTGTACCAGTACCAGGCTGTTTTGACTACTGTGGCAGTATAATAGATTCTAAAATCAGGTAGAGCAATGCCTCCCACTTTGTTCTTCTTTTTCAGTAATGCTTTACTTATATAGGGCCTCTTTCCTTTCCATATGAATTTGGTGATTTGTTTTTCCATCTCATTAAAAAATGTCGTTGGAATTTGGATCAGAATTGCATTGTATCTATAGATGGCTTTTGGTAGAGTAGACATTTTTACAATGTTAAGTCTTCCTATCCACGAGTAAGGCACATT
This sequence comes from Elephas maximus indicus, assembly GCF_024166365.1. Lineage (NCBI taxonomy): Eukaryota > Metazoa > Chordata > Mammalia > Proboscidea > Elephantidae > Elephas > Elephas maximus. The sequence continues at coordinate 91,309,113 of NC_064833.1, forward strand.
TTTCCAGTTATGTAGGTCTCCTGTGTTTTTTGCTATAGTGTTTTGTTGTATTCTTTGTATAAGTCTTTTACATCTCTGGTAAGATTTATTCCTAAGTATTTTATTTCCTTGGTGTCTACTGTTAATGGTATTGAGTTGGTGATTTCTTCTTCGATTTTGTTTTTGCTGGTATAGAGGAATCCAACTGAGTTTTGTAAGTTTATCTTGTGTCCTGATACTCTGCTGAACTATTCTATTAGCTTCAGTAGTTTTCTGGAGGATTCCTTAGAGTTTTCTGTGTATAAGATCATGTCATCTGCAAATAGAGATACTTTTACTTCTTCCTTGCCAATCTGGATGCCCTTTTTTTCTTTATCTAGCCTAATTGCCCTGGCTGGGACCTTTGGCACAATGTTGAATAAGAGTGGTGATAAGGGGCATCCTTGTCTGGGTCCCGTTCTGAAGGGGAATGCTTTCAGAATCTCTCCATTTAGGATAATGTTTACTGTTGGCTTTCTTTAAATGCCCTGTGTTATGTTGAAGAATTTTCCTTCTATTCCTGTTTTGCTGAGAGTTTTTATCATGAATGGGTGTTGGACTTTGTCAAATACCTTTTCTGCATCATTTGGTAAGATTATGTGTTTCTTGTCTTTTGGTTCAGTTATTTGATGGATTACATTAATTGTTTTTCTAATGTTGAACCATCCCTGCATACCTGGTATGAATCCCACTTGGTCATGGTGAATTGTTTTTTTGATATGTTGTTGACTTCTGTTGGCTAGAATTTTGTTGAGGATTTTTCATCTAAGTTGATGAGGGATATATGTCTGTAATTTTCTTTTTTTTTTGTCATGTCTTTAGCTGGTTTGGGTGTCAGGGATATGGTGGGCTTCATAGAATGATTTTGGGAGTGTTCTGTCTTTTTCTATGCTCTGAAATGCCTTTAATAGTAGTGGTGTATCCTCTGAAAGTCTGGTAGAACTCTGCAGTGAATCCATCAGGGCCAGGGCTTTTTTTTATTGGTAGTTTTTTGATTACCTTGTCAGCCTTTTCTTTTGTTATGGGTGTATTTAGTTGTTCTACCTCTGTTTGCCTTAGTTTAGGTAGTGTTTTTCTAAGAATTCATCCATTTCTTCTGTATTTTCAAATTTGTTAGAGTACAATTTTCCTTGGTAATCTGATATGATTCATTTAATTTCAGTTGTGTCTGTTGTGATATCACTCATCTCATTTCTAATTCAGGTTATTTGTTTCCTTTCCTGTTCTTCTTTTGCCAGTCTGGCCAATGGTTTATAAATTTTGTTAATTTTTTTCAAAGAATCAGCTTTTGGTCTTAACTCTTTCAATTGTTTTTCTGTTCTGTAATTCATTTAATTTTGCTCTAATTTTTCTTATTTGCTTTCTTCTGGTGCCTAAGGGTTTCTTTTGTTGCTTTCTATTTGTTCAAGTTGTAGAGACAATTCTTTGTTTTTGGCTTGTTCTTCCTTTTGTATGTTAGTTTATTGATAATAATTGACCTCTGAGCACTGCTTTCTCTGTGTCCCAAAAGTTCTGATAGGAAGTGTTTTCATTCTCATGGGATTCAATGAATTTCTTTATTTTATCCTTAATGTCTTCTATAATTGAGTCTTTTCTGTGCAGGGTATTTGTTCGGTTTCCGAGTGTTTGATTTCTTTTCCCTGTTTTTTTCTGTTATTGATTTCTACTTTTACAGACTTATGGTCTGAGGAGATGCTTTGTAATATTTTGATGTTTTGGATTGTGCTAAGTCTTGCTTTATGACCTAACATGTGGTCTATTCTAGAAAATGTTCCATGTGCACTAGAAAAGAAAGTATACTTGGCAGATATTGGGTGGAGTGTTCTGTATATGTCTATGAGGTCAAGTGGGTTGATTGTGGCATTTAGTTTTTCTGTGTCTTTCTTGAGTTTCTTACTGGATGCCCTGTCCTTCACTGAAAGGGGTGTGGTGAAGTCTCCTACTATAAATGTGGAGCTGTGTATCTCACTTTTCAATGTTGTTAGAGTTTGTTTTATGTATCTTGCAGCCCTGTCAGTGGGTGCATAAATATTTAACATGTTTATATCTTCCTGGTAAATTGTACCCTTTATCATTATATCATGTCCTTCTTTATCATTTGTGGTGGATTTAACTTTAAAGTCTCTTTTTTCAGAAATTAATATTGCCACTCCTGCTCTTTTTCGATTGTTGTTTGCTTGATATATATTTTTCCATCCTTTGAGTTGTAGTTTGTTTGTGTCTCTAAGTCTAAGGTGTGTCTCTTTTACGCAGCATATAGCTGGGTTAGGTTTTTTGTTGTTGTTGTTCTAATCGATTCTGCAACTCTCTGTCTCTTTATTGGTGCATTTAGTCCATTTACATTCAGCGTAATTATAGATAGGTATGAGTTTTTTATGAGTTTAGTACTGTCATTTTGATGTCTTTTGTTGACAATTTTATTTTTCCACTTGCTTTTTTGTGGTAATAAGTTTTTGTTTGAAAATTGTGTGTTCCCCTTTTTCATTTTAGTTGAATTTGTTTTTGCTGAGTCTTTATGTTTATCTTGGTTCTTATTTTGAAGTATGGAATTGTTAGTCTTCTTTCTGGTTACCTTAATATTTACCCCTATTTTTCCAAGTATAAATCTAACTAGTATTTCCCTCTATTGCCTTGATTTCCTTTCTGTATCAAAGAGCTTTGTCTCCTGTATTTAGTCCCTCTTTATTGATTATTATCCTCTTTTACTTAATGACATCAGTGATTCCCTGTATTGCTTTCTTTTTATTTATCTTATTTTATTTTTGTGATTTCCCTATCTGAGTTGAAATAAAGATGCTCTGTTCTGTGTCCTAGTGTTTTGCTGGTATCTGAGATTATTGATTTTCCAACTAAAGAATTTCCTTTATTAATTCTTGTAGCTTTGGTTTGGTTTTTGCAAATTCTTTAAGCTTGTGTTTATTGGTAAATAACTTAATTTCACCTTCATATTTGAGAGAGAGTTTTGCTGGATATATGATTCTTGGCTGGCAGTTTTTCTCCTTCAGTGCTCTATATATGTCATCCCATTGCCTTCTTGCCTGTATAGTTTCCGTCAAGTAGTCCGAACTTTTTCTTATTGATTCTCTTTTGTAGGTGACTTTTTGTTTATCCCTGGCTGCTTTTAAAATTTTCTCTTTCTCTTTGGTTTTGGCAAGCTTGATGATAATATGTCTTGGTAATTTGTTTTGGAATCTACCTTATATGAGGTTTGATGAGAATCTTGGATAGATATCCTTCTATCTTTCATGATATCAAGGAAGTTTTCTGCCAACAAGTCTTCAATAATTCTCTCTGTATTTTCTGTTATCCTTCCCTGTTCTGGAATTCCGATCACACGCAAGTTATTCTTTTTGATAGTGTTCCACATGATTCTTAGGGTTTCTTCATTTTTTTTAAATTCTTTTATCTGATTTTTCTCCAAATATATTGGTTCCAATTGCCTTATCCTCCATCTCCTCAGCTCTGCATTCCAATTCCTCAATTCTGCTCCTCTGACTTCCTACTGAGTTGACTAATTCTGTAGTTGTTAATCTTTTGGATTTCTTAATGCTGTCTCTCTGTGGATTCTTGCAGCTTACTAAATTTTGCATTATGTTCTTGAATAATCTTTTTAATTTATTCAACTGCTTTACCTGTGTGTTTCTTGGTTTTTTCTCTACATTGCCTGATTACATTCCTGTTTTTGTCCCTGATGTCTTGAAGTGTTCTGTATATTTATCTTTTGTATTCTACATCTGGCAATTCCAGGTGTATATCTTCATCCAGGAGAGATCTTGATTCTCTGTTTTGGGGGTTTGTAGACGCAATCGTGGTCTGCTTCTTTATGTGATTTGGTATTGACTGCTGTCTCTGAGCCATCTATAAGTTATTGTAATAATTATTTTATATTTGCTCACTGAGTCCTATCTTTTGCTTTGTTTCAATATACCCAGATAGGCTACTAGAGTGTGCTAACTTGATTATTGGAGCCTTTGAAGCACTAATGTCCTGTTACCAGATGGTTAGAGCTGTTACCAGGTATATAAGCCTATGAGTCCATTCACTATTATTGAATAGAATCAGTTCAGGTGTCTTGATAGTCGGTCGCCTAGTGTGTGATATATGTTCTCACCTACTATCTTAGAGGAGTAGTGGTGATGGTTGTATGCACTGGTTTCTGGTAGCAGCAGGGGGTCACACTCTGAGAAGGGCAGAGTGCTGACAGCCTTCCCCCAAGTACAAGTGAGGAAGGAGTGTCTCTGTTCTCTAGAGCATTCTGAGGGGGTGGGCTCTGCAGCTGCACCTTAGGCACCCCATGCTTATACCTATCAAGACTAGTTGGCACCACTATCCTCAGACCCCTTTCATAGGTGGCAAGGTGGCATGGATGGAGCCTCAGCCCTCAGGTCCCTGCTGTGGGTAGGTGAGGGCTCTGTTTAACAGGTAGAGGGGTATCAGACCTCCAAAACCTGTCTCTCCACCACGCAGCTGAAACAATTACAGTCTGACCTCTAACAGATTTGACTTTGCATTATAATAGCCACCTGGTTCCATGCAGGGGTAAAAGCCAAAGACTATGGGTCTCTTATGACTGGACTGGAGCTGCTTCTGTCCTGATCTTCCAGTTTAGGGAAGTCGGGAAAGTATTCTTCCCCTCTTTGTTAATTTGCTACTTCTCGCAGGCCAGGAGAATGGGTCAGAAAAAGTGCAGCACTTCTATCTCAGGCCCAGGAAATTCAAATGTTAATGAAGCTGGCTGGGGCAAGGAAGGGAGAGATTAAATACATAGGAGACAGCAGTGCAGTAAAATAGACAAAATCACTTATCTTGTGTCGAGAGCACTGTTTTATCTCAGATTCCAGAGGCGAGTGTAACCTGTGTGTGCTGGCAGCATCCCCACCAAGATTGTCCCAGGGGATTAGGGCCACGTCCCATGCTTGCCTTGTCTCAGGAAACCACCATCAACCCCACCACATTCACACTAAACAACAGCACCAAGGAATTGGAGCTGAGGTTCTGCACAGGGTCAGCGACTATTTGCTGCTTCTGTGCAGTCTCTCACTCTCCTGTCACTCATGTTGACTCCTTAGTTTTGTGTTTGGTGGTCAGGGTTTGATTCACTTGTTTTTTGAGGTCTTTGTTCCAAGAGACTCAGTGGAAGCTTCTGCCTAGTCAGCTGTCTTGGCCTTACCTCCCTCATCTAATTCTTTTGGGTATAATGACTGTGAATTCCTTCCATCTTCTTTTGATGCTTCCTGTGTCATTTAATATTTTCCCCATAGAATCCCTCACTATTGCAACTCAAGGCTTGAATTTTTTTCTTCACTTCTTTCAGCTTGAGAAACACCGAGCGTGGTCTTCTTCCCATTTGGTTTTGTATTTCCAGCTCTTTGCACATGTCATAATGATAGTTTACTTTGTCTTCTTGAGCCACCCTTTGAAATCTTCTGTTTTGTTCTTGTACTTCATCATTTCTTCCTTTTACTTTAGTTGCTCAAAATTTACGAGCAACTTTCAGAGTCTCCTCTGACATTCATCTTGGTCTTTTTTTTCTTTGGTGTCTTTTCAAGGACCTCTTGTTTTCTTCATGTATGATGTCCTTGAATGCATTCCACAACTCATCTGATCTTCAGTCATTAGTACTCAACACATCAAATCTGTTCTTGAGATGGTCTTTAAATTCAGGTGGGATATACTCAAGGTGGTTGCAATGAAGAAGTTGTTGGTCTTGCAAAATTCTAACATTTGGTCTCTGGGATTGTTTATATCACCAAAGCCAAATTTTCCAAATACCAATCCTTCTTCTTTGTTTCCAACTTTCACATTCCAATCACCAGTAACTCAAGGTCCCCCATGTGTCTCTCAGTTTGTCATACTGTGGGAGCTTGCGTGTTGTTGTGATGCTGGAAGCTATGTCACTGGTATTCAGACACCAGCAGGGTCACCCATGGAGGACAGGTTTCAGCTGAGCTTCCAGACTAAGACAGACAAGGAAGAAGGACCCGGCAATCTACTTCTGAAAAGCATTACCCAGTGAAAACCTTATGAATAGCAGCGGAACATTGTCTAATATAGCGCTGGAAGATGAGCTCCCCAGGTAGGAAGGCACTCAAAAGATCACTGGGGAAAAGCTGCCTCCTCAAAGTAGAGAAGACTTTAATTATGTGGATGGAGTAAAGCTTTGGGGACCCTCATTCACTGATATGGCACTACTCAAAATGAGAAGAAACCGTTGCAAACATCCATTAATAATCAGAACCTGCAATGTACAAAATATGAATCTAGGAAAATTGGAAATCATCAAAAATGAAATGGAATGCATAAACATCAATATCCTAGGCATTAGTGAGCTGAAATGGACTGGTACTGGCCATTTTGAATTGGACAGTCATATTGTCTACTATGCTGGGAATAACAACTTGAAGAGGGATGGTGTTCCATTATCGTGAAAAAGAACGTTTCAAGATGTATGCTGAAGTACAGCGTTGTCAGTGATAGGATAATATCCATATGCCTACAAGGCAGACCAGTTAATACGACTATTATTCAAATTTACACAGCAACCACTAGGGCCAAAGATGAAGAAATAGAAGATTTTTATCAGCTGCTGCAGTCTGAAACTGATCAAACATGCAATCAAGATGCATTGATAATTACTGGTGACTGGGATGCAAAAGCTGGAAACAGAGGAGGATCCGTAGCTGGAAAATATGGCCTTGGTGATAGAAACAATGCCGGAGACCGAATGATAGTACTTTGCAAGACCAATGACTTCTTCGTTGCAAATACCTTCTTTCACCAACATAAATGGCAACTATACACACAGATCTTGCCAGATGGAACACACAGAAACCAAACTGACTACATCTGTGCAAAGTGACAATGGAAAAGCTCAATACCATCAGTCAGAATAAGGCCAGTGGCTGACTGTGGAACAGACCATTAATTGCTCATATGCAAGTATAAGCTGAAACTGAAGAAAATCAGAGCAAGTCCACAAGAGCCAAAATATGATCTTGAGTATATCCCACCTGCATTTAGAGACCATCTCAAGAATAGATTTGACCCATTGAACTCTAGTGACTGAAGACCAGACGAGTTGTGGAATGACATCAAGGACATCATCCATGAAGAAAGCAAGAGGTCATTGAAAAGACAAGAAAGAAATAAAAGACCAAGATGGATGTCAGAGGAGACTCTGAAACTTGCTCTCAAACGTTGAGCAGCTAAAGCCAAAGGAAGAATTGTTTAAGTAAAGGAACCGAACAGAAGATTTCAAAGGGCGGCTCAAGAAAACGAAGTATTATTATGACATGTGCAAAGAGCTAGAGATGGAAAACCAAAAGGGAAGAACACGCTCGATGTTTCTCAAGCTGAAAAAACTGAACAAAAAATTCAAGCCTCAAGTTGCAATAGTGAAGGATTCTATGGGAGGAAAATATTAAACAATGCAGGAAGCATCAAAAGAAGATGGAAGGGATAGACAGAGTCATTATACCAAAAAGAATTAACCAATCTTCAATCATTTCAGGAGGTGGCATATGATCAGGAACTGATGTTACTGAAGGAAGAAGACCAAGCTGCTCTGAACGCATTGGCGAAAAACAAGTCTCCAGGAATTGCAGGAATATTAATTGAGATGTTTCAACAAACAGATGCAGTGCTGGAGGTGCTCATTCGTCTATGCCAAGAAATATGGAAGACAGCTTCCTGGCCAAATGACTGGAAGAGATCCATATTTATGTCTATTTCCAAGAAAGGTGATCCAACTGATTGTGAAAATTATAGAACAATATCATTAATATCACACGCAAGCAAAATTTTGCTGAAGATCATTCAAAAATGACTGCAGCAGTATATTGACAGGGAACTTCCAGAAATTCAGGTCAGTTTCAGAAGAGGACGTGGAACCAGAGATATCATTGCTGATGTCAGACGGATCCTGGCTGAAAGCAGAGAATACCGGAAGGATGTTTATCTGTGTTTTATTGATTATGCAAAGGCATTTGACTGTGTGGATCATAACAAATTATGGATAACATTGACAAGAGTGGGAATTCCAGAATGCTTAATTATGCTCATGAGGAACCTTTACATAGATCAAGAGGTAGCTGTCTGGACAGAACAAGAGGATCCTGATTGGTTTAAAGTCAGAAAAGGTGTGCGTCAGGGTTGTATTCTTTCACCATACCTATTCATTCTGTATGCTGAGCAAATAATGCGAGTTGCTGGAATATGGAGAAGAACAGGGCATCAGGATTGGAGGAAGACTAATTAACAACCTGTGTTATGCAGATGATATAACCTTGCTTGTTGAAAGTGAAGAGGTCTTGAAGCACTTACTAATGAAGATCAAACACCACAACCTTAAGTATGGATTACACCTCAACATAAAGAAAACAAAAATCCTCACAACTGGACGAATGAGCAACATCATGAAAAACGGAGAAAAGATTGACGTTGTCAAGGATTCCATTTTACTTAGACTCACAATCAACACCCATGGAAGCAGCAGTCGAGAAATCAAAAGATGCATTGCATTGGGTAAATCTGCTGCAAAGGACCTCTTCAAAGTGTTGAAGAGCAAATATGTCATCTTGAAGACTATGGTGTGCCTGACCCAAGCCATGGTATTTTCAGTTGCATCATATGCATGTGAAAGATGCACAATGAATAAGGAAGACCAAAGAGAGTTGACACCTTTGAAGTTTGGTGTTGGCAACGAATATTGAATATACCATGGACTGTCAAAAGAACAAACACAACTGTCTTAGAAGAAGTGCAGCCAAAGTGATCCTCAGAAGCAAGGATGGCGAGACTAGACTGCGCCTTACATACTTTGGACATGTTGTCAGGAGGGATCAGTCCCTGGAGAAAGACATCATGCTTGCAGAGTAGAGGGTCAGCAGAAAAGAGGAAGATCCTCAATGAGGTGGATTGACACAGTGGCTGCAACAATGAGCTCAAATGTAACAACGAGTGTAAGGATGGCTCAGGACCGGGCAGTGTTTCGTTCTGTTGTGCATAGGGTCGCTATGACTTGGAACCGACTCGACGGCACCTAACAACAACAACAGCATACTCAAGGTCATATTTTGGCTCTCGTGGACTTGCTCTAATTTTTTTCAGTTTCAGCTTGAACTTTCATATGAGCAATTGATGGTCTGTTCCAGGGTCAGCCCCTAGCCTTGTTCTGACTGATGATATTGAGCTTTTCTTTTGTCTCTTTCTAAAGGTGTAGCCGCTTTGATTCGTGTGTGTTCCATCTGGTGAGGTCCATGTGTATAATCGTTCATTTTGGTGAAAAAATGTAGTTACAATGAAGAAGTTGTTGGTCTTGCAATATTCTATCATTTGATCTCTGGCATTGTTTCTGTCACCAAGGCTATATTTTCCAACGACCAATACTTCTTCTTTGTTTCCAACTTTTCATTCCAATCACCAGTAACTATCAATGCATCCTTATTGTGTGTTCAACCAATTTCAGACTACAGAATCTGATAAAAATCTTCAATGTCTTCATCTTTGGCCTCAGTGGTTGGTGTGTAAATTTGAATAATAGTCCTACTAACTGGTCTTCCTTGTAGGTGTATGGATATTATCCTATCACTGACAGTGTTGTACTTCAGGATAGATCTTGAAATGTTCTTTTTTTTTTTTTTAATAATTTTTATTGTGCTTTAAGTGAAAGTTTACATATCAAGTCAGTCTGTCACATATAAGCTTATATACACCTTACTCCATACTCCCGCTTACTCTCCCCCTAATGAGTCAGCCCACTCCTTCCTTCCAGTCTCTCCTTTCGTGACCATTTTGCCAGTTTCTAACCCTTTCTACCCTCCTATCTCCCCTGCAGACAGGAAATGCCAACACAGACTCAAGGGTCCACCTGATACAAGTAGCTCACTCTTCATCAACAGCTCTCTCCAACCCATTGTCCAGTCCCTTCCATGCCTGATGAGTTGTCTTCGGGAATGGTTCCTGTCCTGGGCCAACAGAAGGTTCGGGGACCATGACCACCGGGACTCCTCTAGTCTCAGTCAGACCAGTAAGTCTGGTCTTTTTATGAGAATTTGGGGCCTGCATCCCACTGTTCTTCTGCTCCCTCAGGGGTTCTCTGTTGTGCTCCCTGTCGGGGCAGTCATCGGTTGTGGCCGGGCATTGTAGTTCTTTTGGTCTCAGGATGATGTAAGTCTCTGGTTCATGTGGCCCTTTCTGTCCTGGACTCATAGTTATTGTGTGACCTTGGTGTTCTTCATTCTCCTTTGATCCAGGTGGGTTGAAACCAATTGATACATCTTAGATGGCCGCTTGTTAGCATTTCAGACCCCAGATGCCACATTTCAAAGTGGGATGCAGAATGTTTTCATAATAGAATTATTTTGCCAATTGACTTAGAAGTCCCCTTAAGCCATAGTCCCCAGACCTCCACCCTTGCTCCGCTAACCTTTGAAGCATTCAGTTTATCCTGGAAACTTCTTTGCTTTTGGTCCAGGCCAGTTGAGCTGACCTTCCATGTATTCAGTACTGTCCTTCCCTTCACCTAAAGTAGTTCTTATCTACTAACTAATCAGTAAATAACCCTCTCCCAACCTCCCTCCCCACACGGTAACCACAAAAGTATGTGTTCTTCTCAGTTTATACTATTTCTCAAGATCTTATAATAGTGGTCTTACACAATATTTGTCCTTTTGCATCTGACTAATTTCACTCAGCATAATGCCTTCCAGGTTCCTCCATGTTATGAAATGTTTCACAGATTTGTCACTGTTCTTTATCGATGCGTAGTATTCCATTCATCAGTTGATGGGCACCTTGTTTGCTTCCAGCTTTTTGCTATTGTAAACAGAACTGCAGTAAACATGGGTGTGCATATATCTGTTTGTGTAAAGGCTCTTATTTCTCTAGGGTGTATTCTGAGGAGTGGGATTTCTGGGTTTTATGGCAGTTCTATTTCTATCTTTCTAAGAAAACGCCAGATAGATTTCCAAAGTGGTTGTACCATTTTACATTCCCACCAGCAGTGTATAAGAGTTCCAATCTCTCCGCAGCCTCTCCAACAGTTATTATTTTGTGTTTTTTGGATTAATGCCAGCCTTGTTGGAGTGAGATGGAATCTCATCGTAGTTTTAATTTGCATTTCTCTAATGGCTAATGATCGAGAGCATTTTCTCATGTATCTGTTAGCTGCCTGAATATCTTCTTTTGTGACCTGCGTGTTCATATCCTTTGCCCACTTCTTGATTGGGTTGTTTGTCTTTTTGTGGTTGAGTTTTAACAGAATCATATAGATTTTAGAGATCAGGTGCTGGTCGGAGATGTCATAGCTGAAAATTCTTTCCCAGTCTGTAGGTAGTCTTTTTACTCTTTTGGTGAAGTCTTTAGATGAACATAGGTGTTTGATTTTTAGGAGCTCCCAGTTATCTGGTTTCTCTTCGTCATTTTTGGGAATGTTTTGTATTCCGTTTATGCCTTGTATTAGGGCTCCTAACATTGTCCCTATTTTTTCTTCCATGGTCTTTATCGTTTTAGTCTTTATATTTAGGTCTTTGATCCACTTAGAGTTAGTTTTTGTGCATGGTGTGAGGTATGGGTCCTGTTTCATATTTTTGCAAATGGATATCCAGTTATGCCAGCACCATTTGTTAAAAAGACTATCTTTTCCCTAATTAACTGACACTGGGCCTTTGTCAAATATCAGCTGCTCATATGTGGATGGATTTATACCTGGGTTCTCAATTCTGTTCCATTGGTCTATGTCCCTGTTGTTGTACCAGTACCAGGCTGTTTTGACTACTGTGGCTGTATAATAGGTTCTAAAATCAGGTAGGGTGAGGCCTCCCACTTTCTTCTTCTTTTTCAGTAATGCTTTACTTATCCGAGGCTTCTTTCCCTTCCATGTGAAGTTGTTGATTTCTTTCTCCATCACATTAAAAAATGTCATTGGATTTTGGATCAGAAGTGGATGGTATGTATAGATGGCTTTTGGTAGAATAGGCATTTTTACTATTTTAAGTCTTCCTATCCATGGGCAAGGTATGTTTTTCCACTTAAGTAGGTCCTTTTTAGTTTCTTGCACTAGTTCCTTGTAGTTTTGTTTGTATAGGTCTTTTTCATCTTTGGTAAGATTTATTCCTAAGTATTTTATCTTCCTGGGGGCTACTGTGAATGATATTGATTTGGTGATTTCCTCTTCGATGTTCTTTTTGTGGATGTAGAGGAATCCAAGTGATTTTTGTATGTTTATTGTATAACCTGAGACTCTGCCAAAATGTACTATTAGTTTCAGTAGTTTTCTGGAGGATTCCTTAGGGTTTTCTGTGTATAAGATCATGTCATCTGCAAATAGAGATAATTTTACTTCCTCCTTGCCAATCCAGATGTCCTTTATTTCTTTGTCTAGCCTAATTGCTCTGGCTAGTACTTCTAGCACAATGTTGAATAAGAGCAGTGATAAAGGGCATCCTTGTCTGGTTCCCGTACTCAAGGGAAGTGCTTTCGGGCTCTCTCCATTTAGGGTGATGTTGGCTGTTGGCTTTGTATAGATGCCCTTTATTATGTTGAGGAATTTTCCTTCAATTCCTATTTTGGTGAGAGTTTTTATCATAAATGGGTGTTGGACTTTGTCAAATGCCTTTTCTGCATCAATTGATAAGATCGTGTGGTTTTTGTCTTTTGTTTTATTTATATGGTCGATTACATTAATGGTTTTTCTAATAGTAAACTAGCCTCGCATGCTTGATATAAATCCCACTTGGTCATGGTGGATTATTTTTTTGATATGTTGTTGAATTCTACTGGCTAGAATTTTGTTGAGGATTTTTGTATCTATGTTCATGAGGGATAATAGGTCTGTAATTTTCTTTTTTTGTTATATCTTTACCTGGTTTTGCTATCAGGGATGTGGTGGCTTCATAGAATGAGTTAGGTAGTATTCCATCATTTTCCATGTTGTGAAATACCTTTAGTAGTAGTGGAGTTAACTCTTCTCTGAAAGTTTGGTAAAACTCTGCAGTGAAGCCATCTTGGCCAGGGCTGTTTTTTGTTGGGAGTTTTTGATTACCTTTTCAATCTCTTTTTTTTGTTATGGGTTTATTTAGTTGTTCTACTTCTCATTGTGTTAGTTTAGATAGGTAGTGTTTTTCTAGGAATTCATCCATTTCTTCTAGGTTTGCAAATTTGTTAGAGTCCAATTTTTCATAATAATCTGATATGGTTCTTTTAATTTCAGTTGGGTCTGTTGTGATGTGGCCCATCTCGTTTCTTATTCGGGTTATTTGTTTCCTTTCCTGTATTTCTTTAGTCAGTCTGGCCAATGGTTTATCAATTTTGTTAATTTTTTCAAAGAACCAGCTTTAGGCTTTGTTAATTCTTTCAATTGTTTTTCTGTTCTCTAATTGATTTAGTTCAGCTCTAGTTTTTATTATTTGTTTTCTTCTGGTGCCTGATGGATTCTTTTGTTGCTCGCTTTCTATTTGTTCAAGTTGTAGGGACAGTTCTCTGATTTTGGCTCTTTCTTCATTATGTGTGTCTGCATTTATCGATATAAATTGACCTCTGAGCACTGCTTTTGCTGTGTCCCAGATGTTTGATAGGAAGTATTTTCATTCTCGTTGCAGTCTATGAATTTCTTTATTCCCTCCTTAATGTCTTTTTTGAGCAGGGCATTGTTCAGTTTCCAAGTATTTGATTTCTTTTCCTTGATTTTTTTGTTTGATTTCCACTTTTATGGCCTTATGGTCTGAGACGATGCATTGTAATATTTCAGTGTTCTCGATTCTGCAAAGGTTTGTTTTATGACCTAATATGTGGTCTATTCTGGAGAATGTTCCATGTGTGCTAGAAAAAAAAGTATGCTTTGCAGGTCTTGGGTGGAGTGTTCTGTAGAAGTCTATGAGGTCAAGTTGGTTGATTGTAGCAATTAGGTCTTCTGTGTCTCTGTTGAGCTTCTTACTGGAAGTCGTGTCCTTCTCCGAAAGTGATGTGTTGAAGTCTCCTACTATAATTGTGGAGTTGTCTATCTCACTTTTCAGTTCTGTTAAAGCTTGTTTTATGTATCTTGCAGCCCTGTCATTGGGTGCATAAATATTTAGTATGGTGATATCTTCCTGGTCTATTGTCCCTTTAATCATTATGTAGTGTCCTTCTTTATCCTTTGTGGCGGATTTAACTTTAAAAGTCTTTTTTGTCAGAAATTAATATTGCTACTCCTGCTCTTTTTTGCTTGTTGTTCACTTGATATATTTTTTCCATCCTTTGAGTTTTAGTTTGTTTGTGTCTCTAAGACTAAGATGTGTCTCTTGTAGGCAGCATATAGTCGGATCATGTTTCTTTATCCAGTCTGAGACTCTTTGTCTCTTTGTTGGTGCATTTGATCCATATACATTCAGCGTAATTATAGATAAGTATGTGTTTTTTTTTATGTGTTTAGTGCTGTCATTTTGATGCCTTTTTGTGTGTGTTGTTGACAATTTCATTTTTCCACTTACTTTTTTGTGCTGAGACGTTTTTGTTTGTAAATGGTGTGTTCCTCATTTTCATAGTATTTGACTTTTTATTTCCTGAGTCGTTATGTTTTTCTTGGTGTTTATTTCGAGTTATGCAGTTGTTAGACCTCTTTGTGGTTACCTTAATATTTACCCCTGTTTTTCTAAGTAAAAACCTAACTTGTATTGTCCTGTATCGCCTTGTTTCCCTCTCCATATGGCAGTTCTATGCCTCCTGTATTTAGTCCCTCTTTTTGATTATTGTGATCTTTTACGTATTGACTTAAACGATTCCCTCTTTTGAGTACTTTTTTCTTTTTAAAATTAATCTTAATTTGTTTTTGTGATTTCCCCATTTGAGTTGATATCAGGATGTTCTGTTCCATGACCTTGTGTTGTGCTGGTGTCTGATATTATTGATTTTCTTACCAATTTCCTTTAGTATTTCTTGTAGCTTTGGTTTGGTTTTTGCAAATTCTCTAAGCTTGTGTTTATCTGTAAATGTTTTAATTTCGCCTTCATATTTGAGAGAGAGGTTTGCTGGATATATGATCCTTGGCTGGCAGTTTTTCTCCTTCAGTGCTCTATACATGTCATCCCATTGCCTTCTTGACTGCATGTTTTCTGCTGAGTAGTCTGAACTTATTCTTATTGATTCTCCTTTGTAGGGGACCTTTCTTTTATCCTTAGCTGCTTTTCAAATTTTCTCTTTATCTTTGGTTCTGGCAAGTTTGATGATAATATGTCTTGGTGATTTTCTTTTTGAATCAATCTTATATGGGGTTCAATGAGCATCTTGGATAGATATCCTTTCATCTTTCATGATGTTCAGGGAAGTTTTCTGCCAACAGATCTTCAACTAGTCTCTCTGTATTTTCTGTTATCCCTCCCTGTCTGGGACTCCAAGCACACACAAGTTTATCTTCTTGATAGAGTCCCACATGATTCTTAGGGTTTCTTCATTTTTTTAATTCTTTTGTCTGATTTTTTTCAGCTATATTGGTGTCAATTCCCTTGTCCTCCAGATCCCCCACCCTGCATTACAATTGCTCGAGTCTTCTTCTCTGACTTCCTATTGAGTTGTCTAATTCTGTAATTTTACTGTTAATCTTTTGGATTTCTGAATGCTGTCTCTCTATGGATTCTTTTAGCTTATTAATTTTTCCACTATATTCTTGAATAATCTTTTTGATTTCTTCAACTGCTTTATCAGTGTGTTCCTTGGCTTTTTCTGTAGATTGCCTCATTTGATTTCATCCCTGATGTCTTGAAGCATTCTGTAAATTAGTTTTTTATATTCTGCATCTGGCAATTCCAGGATTGTATCTTCATTTGGGAAAGATTTTGATTCTTTACTTTCGGGAGTTGTAGAAGCAATCATGGTCTGCTTCTTTATGTGGTTTGATATCGATTGCTGTCTCCGAGCCATCTCTAAGGTATTGTAGTGATTTATTCTATATTTGCTCACCGAGTCTTATCTTGTTTTGTTTTCTTTCAGTATACGTGGATGGGCTACTAGATTGCGCTGTCTTGATTGTTGTAGCCCTTGAATCACTTACGTCGTATTACCAGCTGGTTACCAGATAAATAAGCCTAAGAGTCCATTCACTCTTCTTGAGTAGAATCTGATTTTGGGTTATCAAGTGTGTGGTGCAGACTCTCACCTATCCACGTAGAGAAGTCGTGGTGAGAGTTGTGTGCACCAGGTTCTAGTAGCAAGAGTGGGTCACACTCCAGGGGGCAGGATGCTGCCAGGCTTCCTCCAAGTGCCAGTGAGGTAGGTGTGTCTCTATTCCTAAAGCACTTTGGTGGGTGGGCTCTGCAGCTGTACCTTAGGGCCCCAATGCAAGTACCTCTACAGCTTCCTAGGTGTCACCTTCCTTAGACCCCTAAGGCAGGAGGCTAGGTGGTCTGGGGGGAGCTTCAACCCTCAGTTCCCTGAGTGTGCTAAAGAAGGAAAGGTTGTTCTCTGGCACTAGTAAATTTAGAATAGCCAAACCAGGGGCCATAAATTATGTCCATTACCTACAGGTGGCCTTCCACTTTTATTACCTCATTTTACATTCTATTACTGCCTTTTATTAGTCCTTCTTCTACCTATTCTCTGTACATAGTCTTTAGCATGTAGACACATGACTGTCAGATTGCGATTTAATCATAGGAGGGGGGAATTAAGTGTTCTCTTCCCAAATCAAGTACTGGGACATGCTTGGGTGTGGCCTGACGTTACCCTGAGACAGTCAGATCCCTATCAGAATTGTCTTTGCATTATAATAGCCACCTTGTTCCCTGTAGGGATGAAAGCCCAAGACTGTGGATCTCATATGCTTGGCTGGAGCTGGTTCTGTATTTTTAGCCCAATTAGGGAAGGATTTTTGGTCCCTGCGTTTTTTGTAGCTACTTCTCTCAGGCCAGGGGAATGGGTTAGGAAAAAAAAAAAAAAAAAAAACGCAGGGCACTTCACTCTCTGGCTCAGGAAATTCCAATGTTAATGAAGCCTCCTGGGAAGGGTAGGGGAAGGTTCAGATAAATAGGAGAGAGTGGCACCCCGGAATAGACGAAGTTACTTATCCTGTTTGGTGATGAATATTTTATCTGAGATTCCCGAGGGGTGTGTAGCCTGTGTGCATTGGCTGGGTCGAGATTGCCCCCGAGGGTCAGGCCCGCCTCCCGTGCTTGTGCTATATCAGAAGCCATGGTCAGTTGCTCCCCTCCCAGTCCAAAGCCCAGTGCCAAGGTTCCCCGGCTGGGACGCCACACTCCAGGCTCCAAACCCAGTCGCTGCCTCCCGGTGACTTCTCCTCCTGTCAGCTGCGTCGCTGCACTGCTTGCTTGCACTGGCTGGGCTTCCCCCGAGGTCAGTTCAGGGGGCTAGGGCTGCGTCCCATGTTTGCGCCGTCCCAGGATGCCCTGCTCAGCTCCCCTGCACCCAGTCCAAAGCCCGGCGCCAAGGTTTCCTGACTGGGACGCTGGCTCCAGGCTCCGAAAGCAGTTGTTGCTTCCCCGTGGTTGTTTGTTCTCAGTCTCTGTCACTCAGGTCAACTCTTTAGATCTGTGTTTGATGGTCAGGGTTCGTAGATTGTCATGTATGTGATTGATTCACTTGTTTTTCCGAGTTTTTCTTGCAAGAGGGATCCAAGGTAGCTTCTACCTAGTCAGCCATCTTGGCCCCCTTCTGAAACGTTCTTTGTGACAATGAATGAAACACCATTCCTCTTTAAATTGTCATTCCCTGCATAATAGACTATATGTTTGTCTGTTTCAAAATAGCCAATACCAGTCCATGTCAACTCACTAATGCCTAGGATATCGATCTTCATGTGTTCCATTTCACTTTTGACAATTTCCAATTTCCTGTTTTCGTAACAAATGTTAGGCAGTTCAAATCCACCAGCTGCTCCTTGGAAACCCTGTGGGGCAGTTTTACCCTGTCTTATAGGTTCACTAGGATGGGAATTGTCTTGACGGCAGTGGGTTTGTTTTGTTTTGTATTTTTAAGAATATTAGATTTTGCTAGGCAAGAGGCTAAAGGAAGCATATTTTTTAGTTCAGCATAGATGGTAAATTCTTATTTACTTGTATGCTGAACCACTTTAAAATTATAAAGTTTTAATTTTTTTAATTTAAAAAATGGAATTTAAGATGTGAATAATCTTCAGATTCTTTTCCTTCATAGAAGTGGTGGCAGCATAGCTTCACTAGTGTTTCCCAAACTCATTTGTCATAATGACCTTAGGGAGAACGTGTTAAAAATAGTAACTCTCTAGGCTTAAATATACTAGATGAAGATGGCCCAAGGAAGCTGAATTTTAATGTTTGGCCGAGATGATTTTTTTTTTTCAATTAGGCTAGTTCAGTAGTGAAGATTGGTTTACTACTTAAGAGTTAACACGAGAATCTTAGTTTCTTCTGCTATAAAATTGGCTAATAATACCCACTTCAACATATTCTTTTGGGAATTAAATGAGATAGCATATACACAACTTCATGAACCCTTTCCTTGATGCTGTCTGTGAGATCTGTGAGACATTGCAGTGAATTAGGGAACCGAAAGACGGGAGGGCAAGTACTGAAAGGAGAGGGAGTAATTGATGTTAGAGATGATGGAGTGGGACAGCAGCTTGGAAAAGCTGTATATTTGGAACATCATTAACCTCTGCCTCATAGGAACCAGCTTTGTGCTGATACTTACAAAAGAAATTGTTCGTTCAACTACTAACTGTGCTGTCTACCAATAAAAAAAAAGAAAATGTTCAGTGAAAATGATGAAAATTTAGTTTTTTTCAGCTAATTCTTTTTTTCTGTTTGCCCCAAATTCTTTTATTTTTTTAATTTTTTTAAGTGAAAGTTTACAAATGAAGTCAGTCTCTCATACAAAAATTTATACACACCTTGCTATATATTACCAATTGCTCTCCCCCTAATGAGACAGCACACTCCTTCCCTCCACTCTCTCTTTTCATGTCCTTTCAGCCAGCTTCTGACCCCTCTGCCCTCCCACCTCCCCTCCAGATAGGAGATGCCTGTATAATCTCATGTGTCTAATTCATCCAGAATCATTTTCACCAGAATCATTTTCTATCCCATTGTCCCGTACAATCCCTGTCTGAATGGTTCCTGTCTTGGGCTAACAGAAGGTCTGGGGACCATGACCACCGGGGTCCTTCTAGTCTCAGTCAGACCATTAAGCCTGGTCTTTTTATGAGAATTTGGGGTCCAAACTCACTGCTCTTCTGCTCCCTCAGGGGTTCTCTGTTGTTTCCCTGTCAGAGCAGTATTAAGTTGTAGCCAGGCTCCATCCAGTTCTTCCTGGTCTCAGGCTGATGTAGTCTCTGGTTTATGTGGCCCTTTCTGTCTCTTGGGTTTAAAATTACCTTGTGTCCTTGGTCTTCTTCATTCTTCTTTGCTTCAGGTGGGTTGAGACCAATTGATACATCTTAGATTGCCCCCTGCTAGAGTTTAAGACCACAATCGCCACTATCCAAAGTGGGATGCGGAATGTTTTCTTAATAGATTTTATTATGCCAATTGACTTAGATGTCCCCTGAAACCATGGTCCCCAAAGCCTGCCCAAGCTATGCTGGCCTTCGAAGCATTCAGTTTATTCAGGAGACTTCTCTGCATTTGGTACAGTCTAGTTGTGCTGACCTCTCCCTATTATATGTTGTTCTTATCTTCACCTAAAATAGTTCTTATCTACTATCAAATAGGTGAAAACCCCTCTCCTTCCCTACCTCCCTCCCCCCCTCATAACCATCAAAGAATATTTTCTTCTTTGGTTACAATATTTCTTGAGTTTTTATAATAGTGGTCCTATACAATATTTGTTCTTTTGCAACTGACTAATTTCACTCAGCATAATGCCTTCCAGATTCCTCCATGTTATGAAATGTTTCACGGATTCATCACTGTTCTTTATTGATGCATAGTATTCCATTGTGTGAATATACCACAATTTATTTATCCATTCATCCATCGATGGGCACCTTGGCTGCTTCCATCCTTTTGCTATTGTAAACAGTGGTGCAGTGAACATGGGTGTGCATATATCTGTTCCCGTAAAAGCTCTTAGGGTATATTCCAGGGAGTGGGATTGCTGGATCATATGGCACTTCTATTTCTAGCTTTTTAAGGAAGCACCAAATCGATTTCCAAAGTGGTTGTACCATTTTACATTCCCACCAGCAGTGCAGAAGTGTTCCAGTCTCTCCACAACCTCTCCAGCATTTATTATTTTGTATTTTTTGGCTTAATGCCAGCCTTGTTGGAGTGAGATGGAATCTCATCGTAGTTTTAATTTGCATTTCTCTAATGAATAGTGATTGTCAACATTTCCTCATGTATCTGTTCCCCACCTGAATGTCTTTTTTAGTGAAGTGCCTGTTGATACCTTTTGCCCATTTTTTAATTGGGGTATTTGTCTTTTTGTAGTTGAGTTTTTGCAGTATCGTCCGGATTTTAGAGATCAGGCACTGATCAGAAATGTCATAGCTAAAAACTTTTTCCCAGTCTGTAGGTAATCTTTTTACTCTTGCTGAAATCTTTGGATGAGCATAAGTGTTTGATTTTGAGGAGCTCCTGGTTATCTAGTTTCTCTTTTGCATTGTTAGTAATGTTTTGTATACTGTTTATGCCATGAATCAGGGCTACTAGCATTGTCCCTATTTTGTCTTTCATGATCTTTATCATTTCAGTTTTTAAATATAGGTCTTTGGTCCATTTTGAGTTCATTGGACATTTTTTTAATATGATGGAGAAACAAATCACCAACTTCATATGGAAGGGAAAGAAGCCCTGGATAAGTTAAAAAAAAAATTTTTTTTTTTTTATAAGTAAAGCATTACTGAAAAAGAAGAACAAAGTGGGAGGCATCACTCTACCTGATTTTAGAATCTATTATAGTGCCACAGTAGTCAAAACAGGCTGGTACTGGTTAAACAACAGACACATAGACCAATGGAACAGAATTGAAAATGCATATATAAATCCATCCACATATGAGCAGATGATATTTGACAGAGGCCCAGTGTCAGTTAACTGCGGAAAAGATAGTCTTTTTAACAAATGGTGCTGGCATAACTGGATATCCATCTGCAAAAAAAATGAAACAGGACCCATACCTCATACCATGCACAAAAACTAACTCCAAATGAATCAAAGACCTAAACATAAAGTCTAACATGATAAAGGTCATGGAAGAAAAAATAGCAATGTTGGGAGCCCTAATACATGGCATAAACAGAACACAAAACATTATTAAAAATGCCAAAGAGAAACCAGATAACTGGAAGTTCCTAAAAATCAAAAACCTATGCTCATCTAAAGACTTCACCAAAAGAGTAAAAAGACCACGTACAGACTGGGAAAAAGTTTTCAGCTACAACATCTCCGACGAGCACTCGATCTCTAAAATCTGCATGATTCTGCTAAAACTCAACCACAAAAACACAAACAACCCAATTAAAAATTGGGCAAAGGATATGAATAGGCACTTCACTAAAGAAGACATTCAGGTGGGGAAGAGATACATGAGGAAATGCTGACAATTACTATTCATTAGAGAAACACAAATTAAAACTACAATGAGATTCCATCTCACTCCAACAAGGCTGGCATTAATCCAAAAAACACAAAATAATAAATGTTAGAGAGGTGGTGGAGAGATTGGAACACTTCTACGCTGCTGATGGGAACGTAAAATGTTACAACCACTTTGGAAATCGATTTGGCACTTCCTTAAAAACCTCGAAATAGAAATACCATACGACCCAGCAATCCCACTCCTGGGAATATATCCTAGAGAAATAAGAGCCTTTACACGAACAAATATATGCACACCCATGTTTATTGCACCACTGTTTGCAATAGCAAAAAGATGGAAGCAGCCAAGGTGCCCATCAGTGGATGAATGGATAAATAAATTATGGTATATTCACACAAAGGAATACTACGCATCGATTAAGAATGGTGATGAATCTGTGAAACATTTCATAATACGGAAGAACCTGGAAGGCATTATGCTGAGTGAAATTAGTCAGTTGCAAAAAGACAAATATTGTATAAGACCACTATTATAAGATCTTGAGAAATAGTTTAAACTGAGAAGAACACATTCTTTGGGGTTACAAGAGGGGACGGCAAGGGAGGGTGGGAGAGCAGTATTTACTAATTAGATAGTAGACAAGAACTACTTTAGGTGAAGGGAAGGACAACACGCAATACAGGGGAAGTCATCACAGCTGGACTAAACCAAAAGCAAAGAAGTTTCCCGAATAAACTGAATGCTTCAAAGGTCAGCAAAGCAGGGGCAGTGGTTTGGAGACCATGGTTTCAGGGGACATCTAAGTCAATTGGCATAATAAAATCTATTAAGAAAACATTCTGTATCCCACTTTGAAGAGTGGCATCTGGGGTCCTAAACGCTAGCAAGCAGCCATCAAAGATGCATCAATGAGTCTCAACCCACCTGGATCAAAGGAGAATGAAGAACATCAAGGACACAAGGTAATTATGAGCCTAAGAGACAGAAAGTGCTACATGAAACAGAGACTACATCATCCTGAGACCAGAAGAACTTGGTGGTGTCTGGCCACAACCGATGGCTGCCCTGACAGGGAACACAGCAGAGAACCCCTGAGGGAGCAGGAGAACAGTGGGATGCAGGCCCCAAATTCTCATAAAAAGACCAAACTTAATGAGACTAGAAAGACCTCGGTGGTCATGGCCCCCAAACCTTCTGTTGACTGGGGACGGGAACCAGTCCTGGAGCCAACTCATCAGACATGGATTGGACTGGACAATGGATTGGAGAGTGATGCTGATAAGGAGTGAGCTACTTGGATCAGGTGGACATTTGAGACTATGTTGGCATCTCCTGCCTGGAGGGGAGATGGAAGGGTAGAGGGCGTTAGAAGCTGGCAAAATGGACATGAAAAGAGAGAGTGGAAGGAGGGAGCGGGGTGTCTCGTTGCGGGGGAGAGTAATTGGGCTTATAAGGTGTATAGAACTTTTTATATGAGAGACTGACTTGATTTGTAAACTTGTATAGAAGTTTTTATATGAGAGACTGACTTGATTTGTAAACTTTCACTTAAAGCACAATAAAAATTATTACAAAAAAATGTCGTTGGAATTTGGATCGGAGTTGCATTGCATCTATAGATGGATTTTGGAAGAATAGAGATTTTTATAATGTTAAGTCTTCCTATCCAAGAGCAAGGTGTTTTTCCACGTATGTGGGTCTCTTTTGTTTTCTTGCAGTAGTGTCTCGTAGTTTTCTTTCTGTAGGTCTTTTTCATCTCTGGTAAGATTTATTCCTAAGTATTTTATCTTCTTGGGGGCTACTGTAAATAGTATTCATTTGGTGATTTCCTCTTCAATGTTCTTTTTGTTGGTGTAGGGGAATCCAACTGATTTTTGTATGTTTATCTTGTGTCCTGATCCTATGCTGAACTCTTCTATTAGTTTCAGTAGTTTTCTTGAGGATTCTTTAGGGTTTTTTTGTGTATATGATCATGTCATCTGCAAAAAGAGATACTGTTACTTCTTCCTTGCCAATTTGGATGCCCTTTATTTCTTTATTTGCCAGGCACTCGTTGGAAACTCTATGGGGCAGTTCTACTCTGTCATATAGGGTCGCTATGAGTCGGAATCGACTCGACGGCAGTGTTTTTTTTTTTTTTTTATTTCTTTATCTATCCTGATTACTCTGGGTAGAACCTTCAGCACACTGTTGAATAAGAGTGGTGATAAAGGGCATCCTTGTCTGGGTTCTGATCTCAGGGGCGATGCTTTCAGACTCTGTCTATATAGGATGATATTGGCAATTGGCTTTGCATAAACATAAATGCCCTTTATTATGTTGAGGAATTTTCCTTCTGTTCCTATTTTGCTGGAAGTTTTTATCATGAATCGGTGTTGAACTTTGTCAAACGCCTTTCCTGCATCAATTGATAAAATTTTGTGTCTCTCGTCTTTTGTTTTATTTATATGATGGATTACATTAATTGTTTTTCTAATGTTGAACCATCCCTGCATACCTGGTATGAATCCCACTTGGTCATGGTGAATTTTTATTTTTTAATACGTTTTTGAATTCTACAGGCTAGAATTTTGTTAAGGATTTTTGTATCTAAGTTCATGAGGGATATAGGTCTGTAATTTTCTTTGTTTGTGGTGTCTTAACCTGGTTTTGGTATCATGGATATGTGGGCTTCATAGAGTGAGTTTGGGAGTATTCTGCCCTTTTCTATGCTTTGAAATACCTTTAGTAGTGGTGGTGCTAACTCTTCTCTGAAAGTTGGTAGAACTCTGCAGTGAAGCTGTCCACGCCAGGGCTTTTTTTGTTGTCAGGAGTTTTTTTGATTACCTTTTCAATCTCTTTTTTTGTTATGGGTCTATTTAGTTGTTCTAACTCTGTGTTAGTTTTGGTAGGTAGTGTGTTTCTAGGAATTCATCGATTTTTTTCTAGGTTTTCAAATTTGTTAGAGTACAATTTTTCATAGTAATCTGTTATGATTCTTTTAATTTTGGTTGGGTCTGTCATAATATCGCCCATTTCATTTCTTATTCAGGCTTTTTTCTTCGTCTCCTGTTTTTCTTTTGTCAGTTAGGCTAATGGTTTATCAATTTTGTTAATTTTTTTCACTAAAGAACCAGCTTTTGGTCTTGTTAATTCTTTGAATTGTTTTCCATTTCATATAATTCTGCTCTAATTTTTATTATTTGCTTTCTTCTGGTGCCTGAGGGTTTCTTTTGTTGCTCTCTTTCTATTTGTTCACGTTGTATGGATAATTCTTTGATTTTGGCCCTTCTTTTTGTATGTGTTCATATATTGGTATAAATTGACCTCTGAGCACTGCTTTTGCTGTTCCCAAAGGTTCTGATAGGAAGTGTTTTCATTCTCATTGGGTTCTATGAATTTCTGTATTCCATCATTAATGTCTCGTGTAACCCAGACTTTTTTGAGTAGGGTATTTTTCAGTTTCTAAGTGTTTGATTTCTTTTGTCTGCTTTTTCTGTTACTTATTTCTACTTTTATGTTCTTATGGTCAGAGAAGATGCTTTGTAATATTTCAATGTTTTGGATCCTGCTAAGGCTTGCTCTATGACCTAATATGTGATCTATTCTAGAGAATGTTCCATGTGCGCTAGAAAAGAAACTATACTTGGCTGCTGTTGGATAGAGTGTTATGTATATGTCTCTGAGTTGATTGTGGCATTTAGATCCTCCGTGCCATTATTGAGCTTCTTTCTGGATGTCCTGTCCTTCACCGAAAGTGGTGTGTTAAAGTCTCCTACTGTAGTTGTGGAGTTATCTCATTTTTTAATGCTCTTAGAGTTTGTTTTATGTGTCTTGCAGCCCTGTCATTGGGTGCATGAATATTTAATATGGTTATATCCTCCTGGTGGATTTTCCCTTTAATCATTATATAGTGTCCTTCTTTATCCTTTGTGGTGGATTTAACTTTAAAGTCTATTTTGTCAGAAATTAATATTGCCACTCCTGCTCTTTTTTTGACTGTCATTTGCTTGATATATTTTTTCCATCCTTTGAATTTCAGTTTGTTTGTCTCTAAGTCTGAGGTGTGTCTCTTGTAGGCAGCATATAGATGGATCATGTTTTTTAATCCATTGTGTCACTCTCTCTTTATTGGTGAATTTAGCCTATATACATTTTTTATATTCAGTGCAATTATGGATAGGTGTGAGTTTAGTGCTGTCTGTCATTTTGATGTCTTTTTTGTGTGTGTGTTGTTGATAGTTTCTTTTTCCCACTTAAGTTTTTTGTGCTGAGTAGTTTGTCTTTATATATTGTCTTTTCTTCTTATTCTTTTTTGTTGATTTTGTTTTTGCTGAGTCTCTATTTTTTTCTTGAGTATTATTTTGATGAGTAGGATAGTCTCCTTTGTGGTTACCTTAATATTTACCCCATTTTTCTAAGTTTAAAGCTAACTTTTTTTCTTTATATCGCCTTCTCTTCCTCTCCATTTGAAAGATCTATGACGATGTTTCTGAGTCTCTCTTTTTTGTTTTAATATCTTCTTTTGCATAATATTATTGGTGTATCCCTGTTTTGAGTGTTTTTTTTGTCTTGATTTATTTTTGTAATTTCCCTTTCTGGGTCAACCTCTGGTTGCTCTGTGAAATGTCCTATTCTTTGTTTAATATCTGATATTATTGGTTTTCTAACCAAAGAACTCCCTTTAGTATTTCTTGTAGTTTGGGTTCATTTTTTATGATTTCTTTAAGCTTCTGTTTATCTGGAAAGGTCCTAATTTCACCTTCATTTTGGGAGGCAGTTTTGCTGGATATATGATTCTTGGCTGGCGATTTTTTTTCCTTCAGTGCTTTATATAAGACATCCCATTGCCTTCTTGCCTGCATGGTTTCTGCTGAGTAACCCTAGCTTATTCTTATTGACTCTTCTTTGTAAGTGACTTTTCATTTATCCTTAGCTGCTCTTAAAATTCTGTCTTTATCTTTGGTTTTGGCAAGTTTGATTATAATGTCTTGGTGATTTTTTTTTTTAATCTTCCTCATGTGGAGTTCGATGAGCATCTTGGATAGGTATTGTCTCATCTTTCATGATACCAGGGAAGTTTTCAGCAAATCTTCAACAAGTATCTCTGTATTTTCTGTTATCCCTCCCTTTTCTGGTACTTCAGTCACTCATAGGTTATTTCTCTTGATAGAGTCCACATGATTCATAAAGTTTCTTCATTTTTTAAAATTCTTTTATCTGATTTTTCTTCAAATGTATTTATTGGTGTGAAGTGCTTTATCTTCAAGTTCACCAACTCTGCCTTCCAGTTGCTCAATTCTTCTCCTCTGACTTTCTATTGAGTTGTCTAATTTTGTAATATATTTGGTAGTCTTCTGAATTTCTGGTTGCTGCCTCTCTATGGATTCTTGCAGGTTATTATATTTTTCATTATGTTCTTAAATAATGTTTTTATTTCTTCAACTGTTTCATCTGTGTGTTCCTTGGCTAATTCTGTGTATTGCCTGATTTCCTTCCTTGAAGGTTTCTGTATACTAATCTTTTGTACTCCACATCTGGTAATTACAGGAAGGCACTTTCATCTAGAAGATCACTTGATTCTTTGTTTCGAGAGCTTGTTGAGGTGATTATGGTCTGTTTCTTTATGTGATTTGATATTGACTGTTGTCTCCAAGCCCTCTATGTTATTGTGTTAGTTTATTTTATGTTTATTTACTGTGTCCTAGCTTCTTGCTTTGTTTTGTTTGGTATGCCCAAATGGGTTGCCTGAGTGAGCTAGCTTGATTATTTTTGCCTTTGAAGCTCTGACTTCCTGTCACCAGATGGTTAAATGTGTTATCAGGTATATCAGTCTAGGAGTCCATTCTCTTTTCTTGTATGGGTTCATCTCAAGTGTCCAGGTAGCTAGTCATCAAGTGTGTGGTACAGGCTCTGTTCTACAATCTTAGAGGGGCAGGGGTGATTGGTGTAGGTACCGGTATCTGATTGCAGTAGTGGGTCACACTCTGAACAAGGCAGGGGTCTGAGAATCATCCCCCATGTGACTCTGAGGAAAACATGACCCTCTTCCCTAGAGCATAATGATGGGTGGGTTCTGCAGCAGGACCATGGGCACCCAATGCTTTTGGTTGTAAGGACTGGGAGGTACCAGTTGTCCTTGGATGCCTGTCACAGTTGGCTGGGCTACCTGTTTGGAGCCACCAGTGCTTAGGCCCCTTATGTGGGTAGGTGAGGATCCTTTTTAATATGCAAAGTGGTGTCAATCATCAAACACCCACCTCTCCACTGCACAGCTGAAACAGTTGCAGTCTGCCAATAAGGTCCTATTCTTATGAAATAGGCCCATGCAGGTCCATGCAGGGGGGAAAGTTATTTAAAGTCCACAGACCCTTTATGCCTGGACAGGAGCTGCTTTCATCTGGAGCTCCCCAGGGTAGCAGGAGAATGGCTCCAGGTGCTCAACAGGGCCTATCTCAAGCCTCCTAGGGAAATCAACAGCCTCTGAAGCTGGCTTGCGGGCAGGGGCGTGGTAAAATATATGCAAGTACTTAGCTTTTGATGAGAGCGTTGTTCTTCTCTGCTTCCAGAGGTGTGAGTAGTCTGTGCGGCTGGCTGTTTCTCCTTGAAGAAACTATGGCTGAACGTTACCACCAGCCCGCCACAGCTGCTCACCAGAATGGTGCCTGAGGGCTCCTGGTGATTCAGGTCTGGTAACTCCTCTCCGCTTCTGAACAGACTGTCCCACCTCCTGCCTCTCAGTCCGTTTTCTAACTTTGCCTTTGATGTTCAAGGCATCTAACTGGTTATAAATATAATTGTTTCAGTTGTTTTTTCAGGTCTTTGTTGTAAGAGGAATCACTAGCAGTGTCTTGCTATTCTGCCATCTTGGCTCCTCCTCCTGCTCCATATTCTTAATCACTAATTAGGTAAACATGAGCAATATAATAAACCTATGTTTTAAGAATGTTTGACCTTAATATTTTATCTCTGATTTGAAATTAGTTTAGCATTGATGTAAATGATGCCAACTGCCAACTGAGTTTTGCTCTAATAGCAAACCTGGTTTCTATTTCGTTATTCTTTCCATTGTAGTTTTTTGGTCTCTTGTTCTTCCACTAAGTCATTTAAGCTTTTTGAAGTCATCACTCTATCATGTGAATCAGCAATGCTTAGCACACATAAGTAGATATTTGTTGAATGAATGCATGGATATTTCTCTCAAATGTCCGTATCTGCAAGTGAGTGTTTTATTGTGTTTCTTTCATACACCCTGATACAATTTCCTGCTAGTAAATTTGTTTCAAAATTTTTGATATTATAGTAAAGTAGCTTAAACATATTTTGACCTACAGATCTTTAACATTTCACCCTTCATTGGCTGCTTTTACTTTCTTACTGGGACTGCCATTCCTTACAATGTACTTTATCTTCTCTCCAAAAAAACTGTGATTTTCTTGAGTTTTAGATCTGTTTTCTCATTTTTCTTCTTATTCCCCCAAAATTGCCCATATCTTTAGACTACCTATATCATTTTGTTTAAAATATGGCTTTGCTAAGTATTTGTAATTTTGAAGGCTAATTTGTTCTCTAGAGGGTAATGCAGGGGTGAGCAATATCTTCCAAATAGTAACCAAGACATTAATTTATCCACACACTCAGTAACCACTTATTGAGTATCTATTTTTTTCACTAAGTACTATGCTATGAAGGTGTAAAGATAAAGCATAACCCTGTATTAGTGAAGATTACGGTTTATTGGGAAATAATGACCCACACAAAACCATAAGTAAGAAAATGATCCAGGCCTTACAAGGGAAGTATTTACATGGTGCAATGGGGCTCAGAAGATGGGCTGAAATCTATTCCAACCATTTGAGTAAAGCTTCATTTTCTCTGATGACTACTCTGTCATTGTAAGTGCAAGTCACCTTTTTCAAACAATCCTTGAAACACCAAACTCTCAGAGTCACCATCAGGAGAAGAACAAGAGATTATAGGAATTTTTATCACTTGTGTGGGTTTGTTTCAGGCACCTTCAGCATCCTAGGAAAGCCCATGGTTCCTACACCAAGCCTGTAAGTAGCCACATTTTAATTCTTCCTTTAATCTTCTTAATTTACTGTGATATTGACTCTCAGTAAAGAAGACAAAATCATTACCACTCTTATGTGGAGATCCTCAAAGCTACATTTTCAGCTCAGACCTCTCTCCTGAGCTAAAGATAATTGTCTCTTGGATTCCACCTGGAGACAACATGATTCATATCTTCTCTTCAAATCTGCTTCTCTATAGGTAGCCCGCTTCCAGTGGAGCACCTAGCTGCTCAGTCCAGAAACATGGGCGTCATTTTTGAGTGCTCCTTCTTACTCTTTATCCTCTGACTATTCACTCACCAAGTTCTGGGAACTTTGCCTTCTAAAGAGCTCTTGCCTCTCTTGTATTCTCTCCTTCCCATTTACTACCAACTTTGCTCAACCATCATCATTTCATATCTAGATTACTAACACTATCAAAATTGAAAAAAGAAAAAAAAAACTCTTAAACTATCTCCAGGTTTTTTTCCATAAAACATTTATTTTTTGTACTGTTGACAAAATATTCCTTCTCCTAAGATCATTGCTCAGTGGCTTCCATTATTCAGAAGCAAAGTCCACATTTCTCAACATGCTTCTGAAGGCCTTTAAAAATCTCCCCATGCCTGTTTTCTCAGTCTTAGTTTTCTTAACTTCTTTCATTCAGTATGATCTAACCACATTGACCTTTCTTAAATTCTTCAAATAAATTGCAATCCTCCTTTAATTCCAAGATTACCTGTCATTCAGTCACACGCCCTTTCCCACATTGACTTCAGCTGCTTCTTGAATCTGTTCAATCTCAGGAATTGGCTAAGCTGATACTTCTTTAAAGGAATCTTTTCCTGACCCCTTCCATCATAATGTCAGGCCCTTGCTAGAGCCCCGTCACACACCATAAACTTTATTTATGAATATGTGTTCAATTTTCTCTATCCTCCTAACCGAAAAACCCAGTGGCGTAATGGTTAAGTGCTACAGCTGCTAACCAAATGGTCGGCAGTTCGAATCTGCCAGGCGCTCCTTGGAAACTCTATGGGGCAGCTCTACTCTGTCCTCCTATAGAGTGTTAACTCTGAGAGAGCAGGAATCCATCTCCCAGTTTTTTTTACCTCGCTTTAAACAAAACCTGGTGCTCAATAAATATTTGTTGGATGGATGGATGGATAGATGAATGAGTGCAATAATATCTGAAGAAAACTCCCAGGCTTTCAGGGAACTTGGAGGGTGGTGTTAACATTGTTTCTCTGCTTCCTCCTGTCACACAGTGAAGTAACCCATGTCATGAGGCTCACAGTGCTGGAAGACAGGGAGCAAGGAAAAAAACATGTTTTCTTTCCATTGTGGACAAGTTTCTTAACATCTCTGAATCTCGCTTTTCTCATTTGTAAGAGGAACATGATAATGTCATGGAGGATTGTTTGGGGATAAAAAAGTGATGTTGTATGTAAGATGTGTCAATTTAATAGACATTCCTTCTGTTTCTCATCTTTGATCAGTGCTTTTCACGCCCTAGACAGTCTTGAGACAGGCTACCTCTGAACTTTGTAATGACTCATAACCCATAGCTTTTCCCTCATAAAAAATAATTTTTTGCCCTATTTCTAAGCAAGAGTTGGAGAGACAAACATATCACTATATATATATTTTTAATCTTTTTTTTTTTCCCTTAATAATCTTCATGGTCCTATTTTTTTTTTTTTTTTTAGAAAATATACTTTACTCTCTTTTTATTGAAAACAGTGGATGATGTACTAGTTCAGACAATTCTCTTCGACCTCATTTTTCTGTCTTTTCTGTTTTCAAAGGCTTAGAGGCAGTTCCAAAGGGAGGAAAATGAATCATCGCCTTCCCGTACATGCATTTTGGATTGTTAAATGGGGTTTGAAAATAGCCTTATATGGTTTCACTTCACAATAGAGATAACATGGATTTCTGTCAGCCCTGTGACCTTTGTGGCTCCCCTGGCACTCCTACTTTAATCTAAGGAGTATCTGTCCTTGGGCTTGAATGCAGGCCTGGTTAGAGCAAGTCAGTAAGATGCCGTATGTCCTAATATATGTTCTTAATAAAGATATTAACCTCAACCCAGGAAGGTCAAAGCTGAGTGGGAGGAGATTGTGAACCTAGAACTAGCCAGGCACTTAGAGCTGAAAATGAAGCCTTCATTGAGGCTAAATCAGCTTCCTCCTTCCATTACTATGGAGACTTGTTTCTTTTTTCTTTTTTCAAACATCTAGGCCAGCCACATGGTACGGCAGAAAAGAGATGGGAAAAGGTGAACTCAGGGGTTAGGACCCATCCTTTAAAATGCATAACATATTGGTTAGATTCCCAGGCTCCGAAGACAACTTCTCAGGTCCAATCATTTTGCAAACCACAAAAGGTAGGTTTCTTAACCACTGTGTACAATGGTTACATCCTTGGCAAAACAAGAATGAGTGTAATAGGGCTTCTTTCTACGGTGGTTTTATGGTTTTCTCCGTGCACGTTATTTTAGAATGCTGCCTGACCAAGGTCACAATCAATGGTAGCTTTTATTATCAGGTTTCACTATCCAGCAATGTCAAGAGAGATGCGTAAATGGGTCTCTTGGAGGCAGTAGGACATTACTTGAGACTGTTGTGCATTGGGTTGTGTTTGTTAGGATGAGGAGCAGACATGTATTATTTCAAAATAAATAAGCATACACACAAATCCTTACTAAGCCTCCAGGCTTACTGTAAGTTCTTTCTGGTTTACAGAAAGTATTCATTCATTACACTGCATTAACCCACAATTTTTTGCCTCATAAAAGATAAGATGATAAGCTATATTTTATTGTGCATTTCCGTGGTGATTCAGCAAAACATGTTTTAGAGAAAACACTTACAATCATGATTGGTACTAAGAAATAGATTACTTGGATAGTTTTTCTTCTCTTTTTCTTCGGGGACAGGGGTTGTTTTACTCAGAAGGTGGTGTTGTTCTGGCCAGGGAGAGGGTGGGGTTGTCATATGCGTTCGTCTTTCATCATAATTATCAGAGGGCCATCGCTGAGTGGAAATGCAGCTGTCACAGATAAACTCACCTATTAAAAATGGAAGCCAGGAAGCCCTGAGATAAAACGGGTTTAGATGTTGTACCTTGGAAGCATTACTTTCACTTAGGCTGTAAGGATTTTTTTCTCTTTTGAAGAATTAGGGCTATGTTGTTGTTGGTTGGTTGTTCCTTTGTTCAAATCTGTCGCTTTTTAACGAAATGCCACAGTGCAGTAGAACGTATGTGAGTTTTAAAATTAGAAAGAATGAAGGTCAATCCCAAGGTCTGTTACTTATTTGGGCAAATTATGTAACCTCTCAAGCCTCAGTGTTGGCATCTGTAGAATGGAGATGATGCCTTGTTATGAGGATTCCTTTAAGGATTGTAATATAAAGCACATGCTCATGTCTATGACACTTCCTACCTGTGATCATCTGTAAGTAGCAGTTTTCCACTTCCTTCCACTATGTGGAGAAAGAAAAAGGAAGATCAAAGGAGAATTAACACACTCAAACTGTGGTGTTGGAGAAGAATATTGAACGTACCATAGACTGCCAGAAGAACAAATCAGTCATGGAGGAAATACAGAAAGAATGCTCCTTAGAAGTGAGGATGGTGAAAATTTAACTCACTAACTTTGGACACGTCATCAGGAGGGACTAATCACTAGAAAAGGACATCATGTTTGGTAAAGTGGAGGGTCAGTGAAAATAAGGGAAGCGCCCTCCATGAGGTAGAGTGACACAATAGCCACATCAACGGACGCAAACATATCAATGATCGTGAAGATGGTGTAGCGCTGGACATTTTGTTCTGTTATCCGTAAGGTCATCATGAGTTGGAGCTGACTTGATGGAAACTAACGATAACAGCCCCCAGCTATAAGGGACTTGTGAGCTGCAGGGTGCCTAGGTTTGCTATACCCCTCTCACTGTCTCCCTGACTGCTAATAGACATAAACTACTAATGGACTTAAAGTAAAATATGTGCCTTAGGGGGAGATGATTGCCCCCCGAAGAGTTCTGTTAAGCTATCTTAGTGTGCTAAAGAAGGAAAGGTCGTTCTCTGGCACTAGTAAATTTAGAATAGCCAAACCAGGGGCCATAAATTATGTCCATTACCTACAGGTGGCCTTCCACTTTTATTACCTCATTTTACATTCTATCACCCCCTTTTATTAGTCCTTCTTCTACCTATTCTCTGTACGTACTCTTTAGCATGTAGACACATGGCTGTCAGTCAGATTGCGATTTAATCATAGGAGGGGGAATTTAAGTGTTCTCTTCCCAAATCAAGTACTGGGACATGCTTGGGTGTGGCCTGATGTTACCCTGAGACAGGAACATAACAATGGGGAACCTAAGCTGATTCATCCCTGTCCTGTTTATTCCATGAGTAATAAATGCTGTTGAACATGCCATTAGAAAAGTGTCTGGTCTGTGCTCTGCTTAAAACAGTCTTTGGTAAGACCCTGTGGATGTAGTGACATTGTATAAACTGTTTTTATTGCTCAGCAGCAATAGACTCTGTCCTTTCACCCATGGACATGTTACATGAGTGATTCCATGTCAGAACTGAGCATCCTATTTCAGGATCCCGCTACCCAGGACCAGTTCATTGTAGGGAGTCATATGAACAAACAATTTCTAACTGCTGATATATCTTTCAGAGTGTGGTAACAGTCTATTTGTTCTGCATTGCTTATGGAACAAAATTTGCATGTAATTTGATAGGGCATTTTTATATGTTTTAAAATTTGATTAATACAAAAACTCTCTGTGGTTGGTGGTAAGTCAAAAGTTTTTGTATAAATCTCCACCTTAAAATCTTATGAAGTGTGGAGAAGACCTTGGGATTGTATCTTATTTTGTTAAATTTGCAAACCATACACAAGAACCCTAAAGGACTATCAAGCTACAGCCCTAGGACCATACAGGCTATGAGCATGATCTACAGAATCCATGGCTAATGTTTACCAGAATATACGCATAGTTCTTTTTCAAGTTTATGTAGACGTTTATCCAATTACTAAAAACAGAAATACAGAGAAGATTTTTTTTTTTTAATTTGAAAATATTTATCAGTTACCATAAACCCTGGTGGCATAGTGGCTAAGCTATGGCTGCTAACCAAAGGGACGGCAGTTCGAATCCACCAGGCACTCCTTGGAAACTCTA
Source organism: Elephas maximus indicus (assembly GCF_024166365.1). Classification (NCBI taxonomy): domain Eukaryota; kingdom Metazoa; phylum Chordata; class Mammalia; order Proboscidea; family Elephantidae; genus Elephas; species Elephas maximus. Next base: position 91,343,869 of record NC_064833.1, read on the forward strand.
TGGGGCAGTTCTACACTGTCCTATAAGGTTGTTATGAGTCGGAATTGACTCAACGGCACGGGGTTTGGTTTGGGTTTATTGAATCTATAAACTCCTACATGGTAGTACTGCATGGAGTCTGTAAAATGTTTTGTTGTGCAAAATAATTATTAATATCAAATAGGCTGGAAACCAGTCACCTTTTCTAAATCCCCATTTCCCTATACAGATGCTGAAGCCTAGACTGATAAAGTGACTTGTTCGAGGTGGCAGCACTAAATAAAGGGTAGAGCAGAGGCCACAAAACACCCTTCACACGCAGTCCGATGGCCTTTCTACAACCACCTCCACTTTCTTTTCTTTTCCTTTCAGGGCATTTTTTTTCCCTAAATTTTATTTATTTTGTTGTTTTTGAGAATATACAGAGCAAAATATATACCCATTCAACTGTTTCTACATGTACAGTTTGGTGACATTGATACATTCTTCCACTTGTGCAATCATTCTCACCCTCTTTTCTGCGTTGTTCTTCCATCATTATAATAAACTTACTGCCCCCTAATGTTCTTATCTAACTACTCAGGTTGCTATTGTCAATTTGTTCTCAGATGTATAGTTCTTAAAAGAGCATAATACTCAAGATAGACCTTTTTCTTACTAGTTAAGCTAAACTATAGCTCAGTTTTAAGATGACTCCAGGGGATATTTTTGGTTTAAGGTTTAAAGACTATTTTAGGACAGTAGTTTCAGAGGTTCATCCACCCTCCATGGCCCCAGAAAGTTCTAGAATTGATAAGAATTTGAAATTCTGGTCTGCATTTTCCCCCTTTTGATCAGGATTCTTCTATGGACTCTTTGATCAAAATATTCAGTAATGTTAGCCAGTCACTGTCTAGTCCTTCTGGTCTCATGGCAGAAGAGGTTCATGGAGGCAATTAGCCACACATTCCATATCCTCCTCCTTTTCCTGACTCCTTCTTTCTTTGTTGCTCCAGATGAGTAAAGACCAATTGCTGTGCCTTGGATGGCCGCTTGCAAGCTTTTAAGACCCCAGTCTGTACACAACGAACTGCGAGGTACAATACAAGCACTAAACATGTTATTAGGTGAATTAACTGGAATTTCCTATGAACCATGGCCCTAAACCTCCAAACAAAGGAACCAAATCCCATGACATGCTTTTTTGTGCAAAGGCAGCTACTTTTTTGTTGTTGTTGCTGTAAATATATCTATCACACAGCTTTTGCCAATTCACCTTTTTACAGGGGTACAACTTATTGACAGAAATTATAACAATCAACTCTGCAACCCTACCCTTAACCAATGAGGTTTTTCCATCACCATTAACACCCCTCTTCCCTATCCATTCTACACCTGGTAACCAGTAATAAACTTTGGTCCCTATACATTTGCCTTATCTTGTCACTTCATATAAGTGAGGTCATGCAATATTTCTCCTTTTGTGATTGATTTATTTAGCTCAGTATAATGTCTTCAAGCTCCATCCATGTATCAAGACTTCATTTCTCCTACTGGCTAAGTAGTATTTTATTGTATGCATCTTGACGGCACTGGGGTGGGTAGGTACCACATTTTGTTTATCAGTTCATCTGTTGATGGGCATTTATGTTATTTCCACCTTCTGGCTATTGTGAATAGTGCTGCAATGAGTATTTAGTCTCTTTTTGAGTCTTTCAAGTCATCTGTGTACTTTTGGTAGTTCTATTTTTGTTTTTTGAAGTACCGCCATGGTGTTTTCCACAATGGCTGTACCATTTTGCATTCCCACCAGCAATGAATAAGAGTTCCAATTTCCTTACAACCTTGCCAGCAATTGTTATTTTCAGTTTTTTCTTTTCTTTTCTTTTTTTATCTTAGCCAACCTAGTGGGAGTAAAATGGAATCTCATTGTGGTTTTGACTTGCATCTCTCTGATGGCTAGTAATGCTGAGCATCTTTTCATGTGTTCAGTGGCCATTTGAATGCCCTCTTTGGTGAAGTATCTATTCAAGTCCTTTGCCTATTTTATGCCTGGGTTATTTGTCTTTTTGTTGTTAAGTTCTTGAAGTTTTATATGTTTTGGTGATTAGATTCTCAGTTATATGGTTTCCAAAGACATATCCCAGTCGGTAACTTGTCTTGTCACTTGGTTGGTAAAGTCTTTCAATGAACAAAAGTTTTTAATTTATGTGAGGTCCCATTTAGTTATTTTATATTTGCTCTTTGTGCTTTTCTTATTATATTAGGTAATCCATTGTTGAAAGCTAGGTCTCAAAGCATTGCCCCTATTTGTTCTTCTAAGAAATTTATGGTTTTACATTCCCGAAGACAACTCATCAGACAGGGAATGGACTGGACAGTGGGTTGGAGAGAGACGCTGATGAGGAGTGAGCTACGTGTATCAGGTGGACACTTGAGACCGTGTTGGCATCTCCTGCCTGGAGCAGAGATGGGAGGGTAGAGAGATTTAGAAACTGGCAAAACAGTCATGAAAGGAGAGACTGGAAGGAGGGAGTGGGCTGACTCATTAGGGGGAGAGTAAATGGGAGTATGTAGTAAGGTGTATATAAGTTTATATGTGAGAGACTGACTTGATCTGTAAACTTTCACTTAAAGCACAATGAAAATTATTTTAAAAAAAGAAATGATTTTAGTTTGCACACTTAGGTCTTTAATCCATTTTGAATTTGTTTTGTATAAGTGTGAGGCATGGATCCTGTTTCATTTTCTGCATGTGGAAATCCAATTTTCCCAGCACCATTTGTTGAAGAAACTCTTATTTCCCCATTGAATGAACTCACCACCCTTGTCAACAATCAGTTGACCATAGATGTGTGAATTTATTTCTAGACTCTCAATTCTATTCCATTGATCTATATGACTGTTTTGTTACACCAGCACCAGGCTGTTTTGATCACTGTGGCTTTATAGTACGTTTTAAAATAAGGAAGTGTGAGACCTCCTACTTTGTTCTTCTCATTCAACATTGTTTTAGCTACTCAGGGCTTCTTGCCATTCCACATAAAGTTGAGGATTTGTATTTCCATGTCTGTAAAGAAGGCTGTTGGAATTTTGATCTGGAACTGCATTGAATTGATAGATTGCTTTGGATAGTACTGACATCTTAACAATACTCAGTCACCTAATTTATGAGGATGGAACATCTTTCCATTTGTTTAAGGCTTCTTTAATCTCTTTCAGCAATGTTTTATCATTTTCATAATATAAGTCCTTCATGTCCCTGATTATATTTATTCCTACATATTTTATTCTTTCAGATGCTATTGTAAATGGAATTGTTTCTCTAATTTCTCTTTCAGGTTTCTCATTGCTGAGGTACAGATAACCCACTAATTTTTGTTGTTGAGTCCTCCACTTTCTTTTTAACTAAACTTTTTATTTAGAGAAGTGATATGGAGTGAACTTGTGCACTTTACCCAATTTCATCTAACGGTAACATTTTACAAAATATGTAACTGCAAAAACCAAGATGTTGACATTAATACAATCAACTAATCTTCTTTAGATTTCCCCAGATTTACATATACTCATTTGAGTGCGCGTGTGTGTACATGTGTGCGACTTTACCATTACAGATTTTTATCATTTATTAGGGTCAAAGATCCACCATCGCAGTCAAGAAAGAAAGAAACAGAGAGAGATACAGCAAAATAGTAATGGAATGGAAATTGCCCAATATAATAAAGGGCATTTATACAAAGCCAACACCCAACATCATCCTAAATGGAGAGAGCCTGAAAGCATTCCCCTTAAGAACAGGAACCAGAGAAGGATGCCCTTTATCACCACTCTTATTCAGCATTGTGCTGGAGGTCAGAGGAAGAGCAGTTAGGCTAGAAAAAGAAATAAAGGGCATCCAAACTGGTAAGGAAGAAATAAAAGTATCCCTATTTGCAAACGATATGATTTAGATGCAGAAAACCCCAAAGAATCCACAAGATACCTACTGGAACTAATAGAAGATTTCAGCAAAGTATCAGGATACAAGATAAATATACAAAAATGAGGTGGATTCCTCTACACCAACAATGAGAACTTCAAAGAAGAAATCACCAAATCAATACCATTCACAATAGCTCCCAAGAAGATAAAATACTTAGGAATAAACCTAACAAGAGATGTAAAAGCCCTGTACAAAGAAAACTACAAGACACCATTGCAAGAAACCAAAAAAGACCTACATAGGTGGAAAAACATACCTTGCTCATGGAAAAGAAGACTCAACATTGTGAAAACATCAGTTCTACTCAAAGCGATCTACAGATACAATGTAGATCCAAATTCCAACAACATTTTTTTAATGAGATGGAGGAACAAATCATCAAATTCATTTGGAAACAGAAAAGGCTCCAGATAAGTAAAGCATTACTGAAGAAGAAGAACAAGGTGGGACGCCTCACACTACCTTATTTTAGAATGTATTATACTGTCTTCATAGCCAAAACAGCCTGGTACTGGTACAAAACAACAGATACGTAGACCAATGGCACAGAATTGAGAATCCAGATGTAAATTCATCCACCTATGAGCAACTGGTGTTTGAGGAAGGCCCAAATTCATTAAATGGGGAAAAGACAGTCTCTTTAACAAATGGTGCTGGCATAACTGGATATCCACCTGCAAAAAAATGAAACAAGACCCATACCTCACACCATGCACAAAAACTAACTGAAAATGGACAAAGACCTAAATATAAAATCTAAAATGACAAAGATCGTGGAAGAAAAAATAAGGACAACACTAGGAGCCCTAATACATGGAATAAACAGAATACAAAACATTACTAACAATGCACAAACATCAGAAGAGAAACTAGATAACTGGGATCTACTAAAAACCAAACACTTAAACTCATCAAAAACTTCACCAAAAGAGTAAAAAGAAAACATACAAACTGGGAAAAAATTTTTAGCCAAAACATATCTAATCAGGATCTAATCTCTAAGCTAGACAAGATACTGCAAAACCTCAACAACAAAAAGACAAATAACCCAATTAAAAAATGGACTAGGAAGGCGGGGCCAAGATGGCTGACTAGGTAGACGCTACCTCGGATCCCTCTTGCAACAAAGACTTGGAAAAACAAGTGAATCGATCACATACATGACAATCTACGAACCCTGAACAACAAACACAGATTTAAAGAGTTGATCTGAGTGATAGAGACTGAGAAAGAACAACCACAGGGAAGCAGCGACTGTTTTCGGAGCCTGGAGCCAGCGTCCCAGTCAGGCAACCTTGGCGCCAGGCTTTGGACTGGGTGCAGGGGAGCTGAACATGGCATCCTGAGATGGCGCAAAAATGGGGCACAGCCCTAGCCCCCTGAACTGACCTCGGGGGAAGCCCCGTCAGTGCACGCAGGCAACACAGTCACGCGGCTGACAGGAAGAGAAGTCACCGGGAGGCAGCGGCTGGTTTTGGAGCCGGGAGTGCAGCGTCCCAGCTGGGGAACCTTGACGCTGGGCTTTGGACTGGGAGCGGAGGAACTAACTGTGGCTTCTGAGACAGCACAAGCACGGGACGTGAGCCTGACCATCGGGGACAATCTCTACCCAGACAGCACACACAGTCGACACACCCCTCGGGAATCTCAGATAAAACAATCATCCGAAGCAAGATGAGTGACTTTGTCTATATTCCGGGGTGCTACTCTCTCCTGTTTTTCTGAACACTCCCCTCCCCTTCCCAGGCGGGTTCATTAACATTGGAATTTCCTTAGCCAGAGGGAGAACTGCTCCATGGTTTTTCTTTTCCTTTTTTTTTTTTTTTTTTTTGTGGTCTTTTCCTAACCCATTCTTCTGGCCTGAGAGAAGCAACCACAAAAAACCCAGGGACCAAAAATCCTTCCCTAATTGGACTAAAACCACAGAACCAGCTTCAGCCAAGCATATGTGATCCACAGTCTCAGGCTTTCATCCCTACAGGGAGCAAGGTGGCTATTATAATGCAAAGGCATTTCTGATAGGGATCTGACTGCAATAGTTTTAGCGGACTTACTGGAAAGACAATTTTCCCAGGTCTGATATCTCTGCGTATTCAACAGAGCCCTCACTGACCCACAACGGGGAACTGAGGGCTGAAGCTCCCCCCAGACCACCTAGCCTCCTGCCTTAGGGGTCTAAGGAGGGTGACACCTACCAATCTGTAGAGGTACTTGCATTGGGGGCCTAAGGTCTGGTGCACACAACTATCAACACTACTTCTCTAGGTGGACCCAAAATCAGATTCTACACAAGAATAGTGAATGCACTCAGGCTTATATATCTGGTAACAGCCCAAACCAGCTGCTAATAGGACATAAGTGAGTCAAGGGCTACAACAATCAAGACAGCGCAATCTTGAAGCCCATCTACATATATTGAAAGAAAACAAAATGAGATAAGAGTCAGTGAGCAAATATAGAATAAATCAATACAATATCTTAGAGATGGCTCGGAGATAGCAGTTGATATCAAACCACATAAAGAAGCAGACCATAACTGCTTCTACAACTCCCCAAACTAAAGAATCAAAATCTTTCCCAAATGAAGATATAATCCTAGAATTGCCAGATACAGAATATAAAAACTAATTTACAGAACGCTTCAAGACATCTGGGATGACCTCAGAAATGAAATAAGGCAATCTACAGAAAAAGCCAAGGGACACACTGATAAAGCAGTTGAAGAACTCAAAAAGATTATTCAGAGAGAGGGGGCCAAGATGGCTGACTAGGTAGACGCTACCTCGGATCCCTCTTGCAACAAAGACTCAGAAAAACAAGTGTATCGATCACATACGTGACAATCTACGAACCCTGACCAACAAACACAGATTTAAAGAGTTGACCTGAGTGACAGAGACTGAGAATGAACAACTACGGGAAAGCAGCGACTGTTTTCGGAGCCTGGAGCCAGCGTCCCACTCAGGAAACCTTGGCGCCGGGCTTTGGACTGGGTGCAGGGAGCTGAGCACGGCATCCTGTGATGGAGCAAACACGGGACGCAGCCCTACTCCCCCGAAACTGGCCTCGGGAGGGGGCCCAGCCGGTCCGTGCGGTCGGTGTGGTGACCCGGCAGGTGGGAGGAGAAGTCGCTGGGAGGCAGCGACTGTTTTTGGAGCTGGGAGTGCAGCATCCCAGCCGGGGAACCTTGATGCTGGGCTTTGGACTGGAAGCGGAGGAACTAACTGTGGCTTCTGAGACAGCGCAAGCACGGGATGCAGGCCTGAAACTTGGGGGCTATCTCTACCCAGCCAGCTCACACAGGTGACGCGCTCCTCGGGAATCTCAGATAAAACAGTCATCCGAAGCAAGAGAAGTAACTTTGTCTATATTCCGGGGTGCTACTCTCTCCTGTTTTTCTGAACACTCCCCTCCCCTTCCCAGGCGGCTTCATTAACATTGGAATTTCCTTAGCCAGAGGGAGAACTGCTCCATGGTTTTTCTTTTCCTTTTTTTTTTTTTTTTTGTGGTCTTTTCCTAACCCATTCTTCTGGCCTGAGAGAAGCAACCACAAAAAACCCAGGGACTAAAAATCCTTCCCTAATTGGACTAAAACCACAGAACCAGCTCCAGCCAAGCATATGTGATCCACAGTCTCGGGCTTTCATCCCTACAGGGAGCAAGGTGGCTATTATAATGCAAAGGCATTTCTGACAGTGATCTTACTGCATTTGTTTTAGCGGATTTACTGGAAAGACAATTTTCCCAGGTCTGATATCTCTGCGTATTCAACAGAGCCCTCACTGACCCACAACGGGGAACTGAGGGCTGAAGCTCCCCCCAGACCACCTAGCCTCCTGCCTTAGGGGTCTAAGGAGGGTGACACCTACCAATCTGTAGAGGTCCTTGCATTGGGGTCCTAAGGTACAGCTGCAGAGCCCACCCACCAAGGTGCTTTAGGAATAGAGACACACCTACCTCACTGACACTTGGGGGAAGCCTGTCAGCATCGTGCCCCGCCTGGAGTGTGAACCCCAGCTGCTACTAGAATCTGGTGCACACAACTATCACCACTACTTCTCAAGGTAGATAGGTGACAGTGTGCATCACACACTTGATGACCCAAAATCAGATTCTACTCAAGAATAGTGAATGGACTCAGGCATATATATCTGGTAACAGGCCAAACCAGCCGGTAATAGGTCATAAGTGAGTCAAGGGCTACAACAATCAAGACAGCACAATATAGTAGCCCATCTACATATATTGAAAGAAAACAAAACAAGATGAGAATCAGTGAGCAAATATAGACTAAATCACTACAATATCTTAGTGATGGCTCGGAGACAGCAGTCGATATCAAACCACATAAAGAAGCAGACCGTGACAGCTTCTACAGCTCCCCAAACTAAAGAATCAAAATCTTTCCCAAATGAAGATACAATCCTGGAATTACCAGGTACGGAATATAAAAAACTAATTTACAGAACCCTTCAAGACAGCAGGGATGACCTCAGAAATGAAATAAGGCAAGCTACAGAAAAAGCCAGGGAACACACTGATCAAGCAGTTGAAGAACTCAAAAAGATTACTCAAGAACATAGTGGAAAAATTAATAAGTTGCAAGAATCCATAGAGAGACAGCATTCAGAAATCCAAAAGATTAACAATAAAATTACAGAATTAGACAATACAATAGGAAGTCAGAGGAGCAGACTCGAGCAATTAGAATGCAGAGTGGGAAATCTGGAGGACCAGGGAATTAACACCAATATAGCTGAAAAAAAACAGATAAAAGAATTAAAAAAATGAAGAAACCCTAAGAATCATGTGGGACTCTATCAAGAAGGATAACTTACATGTGATTGGAGTCCCAGAACAGGGAGGGATAACATAAAACACAGAGAGAATAGTTGAAGATCTGCTGGCAGAAAACATCACTGACATCAAGAAAGACGAAAGGATGACTATCCAAGATGCTCATTGAACCCCATTTAAGACTGATCCAAAAAGAAAAACACCAAGACATATTATCATCAAACTTGCCAAAACCAAAAATAAAGAGAAAATTTTAAAAGCAGCCAGGGATAAAAGAAAGGTCTCCTACAAGGGAGAATCAATAAGAATAAGTTCAGACTACTCAGCAGAAAACAGGGAGTCAAGAAGGCAATGGGATGACATATACAGAATACTGAAGGAGAAAAACTGCCAGCCAAGGATCATATATCCAGCAAACCTCTCTCTCAAATATGAAGGCGAAATTAAAACTTTACAGATAAACACAAGCTTAGAGAATTTGCAAAAACCAAACCAAAGCTACAAGAAATACTAAAGGAAATTGTTTGGTCAGAAAACCAATAATATCAAATTCCAGCACAACATAAGGCCACAGAACAGAACATCCTGATATCAACTCAAATAGGGAAATCACAAAAACAAATTGAGATTAATTAAAAAAAAATGCTCAAAACAGGGAATCATTGAAGTCAATACGTAAAAGATCACAATAATCAAAAAGAGGAACTAAATACAGGTGGCATAGTACTGCCATACGGAGAGGGATACAAGGCGATATAGGACAATATAAGTTAGCTTTTTACTTAGAAAAATAGGAGTAAATATTAAGGTAACCACAAAGAGGTCTAACAATTCCATAACTCAAAATAAAAACCAAGAAAAACCTAACGACTCAGCAAACATAAAGTCAAATACTATGAAAATGAGGAACACATAATTTACAAGGAAAAACGTCTCAGCACAAAAAAGTGGAAAAATGAAATTGTCAACAACACACGTAAAAAGGCATCAAAATGACAACACTAAACACATACTTATCTACAATTGCGCTGAGTGTAAATGGACTAAACGCACCAATAAAGAGACAGAGAGTCTCAGACTGGATAAAGAAACACAATCTGTCTATATGCTGCCTCCAAGAGACACACCTTAGACTTAGAGACACAAACAAACTAAAACTCAAAGGATGGAAAAAAATATATCAAGCAAACAATAAGCAAAAAAGAGCAGGAGTAGCAATATTAATTTCTGACAAAATAGACCTTAAAGTTAAATCCACCACAAAAGATAAAGAAGGACACTACATAATGATAAAAAGGACAATTGACCAGGAAGATATAACCATATTAAATATTTATGCACCCAATGACAGGGCTGCAAGATACATAAAACAAATTTTAACAGAAATGAAAAGTGAGATAGACAACTCCACAATTATAGTAGGAGACTTCAACATACCACTTTCAGAGAAGGACAGGACATCCAGTAAGAAGCTCAATAGAGACACGGAAGACCTAATTACTACAATCAACCAACTTGACCTTATTGACTTATACAGAACTCTCCACCCAACTGCTGCAAAGTATCCTTTTTTTTCTAGTGCACATGGAACATTCTCTGGAATAGATCACATATTAGGTCATAAAACAAACCTTTGCAGAATCCGAAACATCGAAATATTACAAAGCATCTTCTCAGACCACAAGGCTGTGAAAGTGGAAATCAATAACAGAAAAATTAGGGAAAAGAAATCAAATACATGGAAACTGAAAAATACCCTGCTGAAAAAAGACTGCGTTATAGAAGACATTAAGGAGGGAATAAAGAAATTCATAGAATGCAACGAGAATGAAAACACTTCCTATCAAAACCTCTGGGACACAGCAAAAGCAGTGCTCAGAGGCCAATTTATATCGATAAATGCACACATACAAAAAGAAGAGCCAAAATCAGAGAACTGCCCCTACAACTTGAACAAATAGAAAGTGAGCAACAAAAGAATCCATCAGGCACCAGAAGAAAACAAATAATAAAAATTAGAGCTGAACTAAATGAATTAGAGAACAGAAAAACAATTGAAAGAATTAACAAAGCCAAAAGCTGGTTCTTCGAAAAAATTAACAAAATTGTTAAACCATTGGCCAGACTGACTAAAGAAATACAGGAAAGGAAACAAATAACCCGAATAAGAAACGAGAAGGGCCATATCACAACAGACCCAACTGAAATTGAAAGAATCATATCATATTATTACAAAAAATTGTTCTCTAACAAATTTGCAAACCTAGAAGAAATGGATGAATTCCTGGAAAAACACTACCTACATAAACTAACACAATCAGAAGTAAAAATACTAAATAGACCCACAACAAAAAAAGAGATTGAAAAGGTAATCAAAAAACTCCCAACAAAAAAAAAGCCCTGGCCCGGATGGCTTTACTGCAGAGTTCTACCAAACTTTCAGAGAAGAGGTAACACCACTACTACTAAATGTATTTCAAAGCATAGAAAATGACGGAATACGACCTAACTCATTCTATGAAGCCACCATTTCCTTGATACCAAAATCAGGTAAAGACATCACAAAAAAAGCAAATTACAGACCTATATCCCTCATGAACATAGATGCAAAAATCCTCAACAAAATTCTAGCCAATAGAATTCAACAACATATCAAAAAAATAATCCACCATGACCAAGTGGGATTTATACCAGGTATGCAAGGGTGGTTTAATATTAAAAAAAGCATTAATGTAATCTACCATATAAATAAAACAAAAGACAAAAACCACATGATCTTATCAAGTGATGCAGAAAAGGCATTCGACAAAGTCCCACACCCATTCATGATAAAAACTCTCAGCAAAATAGGAAGTGAAGGAAAATTCCTCAGCATAATAAAGGGCATCTATACAAAGCCAACAGCCAACATCACTCTAAATGGAGAGAGCCTGAAAGCATTTCCCTTGAGAATGGGAACCAGACAAGGATGCCCTTTATGACCGCTCTTATTCAACATTGTGCTAGAGGTCCTAGCCAGAGCAATTAGGCTAGACAAAGAAATGAAGGGCATCTGGATTGGCAAAGAGGAAGTAAAATTATCTCTATTTGCAGATGACATGATCTTATACACCGAAAACCCTAAGGAATCCTCCAAAAAACTACTGAAACTAATAGAAGAGTTTGGCAGAGTCTCAGGTTATACGATAAACATACAAAAATCACTTGGATTCCTCTACATCCACAAAAAGAACATCGAAGAGGAAATCACCAAATCAATACCATTCACAGTAGCCCCCAAGAAGATAAAATACTTAGGAATAAATCTTACCAAGGATGTAAAAGACCTATACAAAGAAAACTACAAAGTACTATTGCAAGAAACTAAAAAGGACCTACTTAAGTGGAAAAATGTACCTTGCTCATTGATAGGAAGACTTAACATAGTAAAAATGTCTATTCTACCAAAAGCCATCTATACATACAATGCACTTCTGATCCAAATTCCAATGTCATTTTCTAATGTGATGGAGAAACAAATCACCAAGTTCATCTGGAAGGGAAAGAAGTCCTGGATAAGTAAAGCATTACTGAGAAAGAAGAAGAAAGTGGGAGGCCTCACTCTACCTGATTTCAGAACCTGTTATACAGCCACAGTAGTCAAAACAGCCCGGTACTGGTACAACAACAGGCACATAGACCAATGGAACAGAATTGAGAACCCAGATATAAATCCATCCACATATGAGCAGCTGATATTTGACAAAGGCCCAGTGTCAGTTAATTGGGGAAAAGACAGTCTTTTTAACAAATTGTGCTGGCATAACTGGCTATCCATTTGCAAAAATATGAAACAGGACCCACACCTCACACCATGCACAAAAACTAACTCCAAGTGGATCAAAGACCTAAACATGAAGAGTAAAACGATAAAGATCATGGAAGAAAAAATAGGGACAACCTTAGGAGCCCTAATACAAGGCATAAGCAGAATACAAAACATTACCAAAAATGACGAAGATAAACCGGATAACTGGGAGCTCCTAAAAATCAAACACCTATGTTCATCTAAAGACTTCACCAAAAGAGTAAAAAGACCACCTACAGACTGGAAAGAATTTTCAGCTATGACATCTCCGACCAGCGCCTGATCTCTGAAATCTATATGATTCTGTCAAAACTCAACCACAAAAAGACAAACAACCCAATCAAGAAGTGGGCAAAGGATTTGAACACGCAGGTCACTAAAGAAGATATTCAGGCAGCTAACAGATACATGAGAAAATGCTCTTGATCATTAGTCATTAGAGAAACGCAAATTAAAACTACGATGAGATTCCATCTCACTCCAACAAGGCTGGCATTAATCCAAAAAACACAAAATAATAAATGTTGGAGAGGCTGTGGACAGATTGGAACTCTTATACACTGCTGGTGGGAATGTCAAATGGTACATCCACTTTGGAAATCTATCTGGCTTTTTCTTAAAAAGTTAGAAATAGAACTACCATACAACCCAGAAATCCCACTCCTTGGAATATACCGTAGAGAAATAAGAGCCTTCACACAAACAGATAGATGCACACCCATGTTTATTGCATCTCTGTTTACAATAGCAAAAAGCTGGAAGCAACCAAGGTGTCCATCAACGGATGAATGGTTAAATAAATTGTGGTATATTCACACAATGGAATACTACGCATCGATACAGAGCAGTGACTAATCGGTGAAACATTTCATGACATAGAGGAACCTTGAAGGCAATATGCTGAGCGAAATTAGTCAGAGGCAAAAAGACAAATATTGTATAAGACCACTATTATAAGATCTTGAGAAACAGTATAAACTGAGAAGAACACATACTTTTGTGGTTACGACGGGGGGAGGGAAGGAGGGTCCGAGAGGGTTATTTACTGATTAGTTAGTAGATAAGAACTACTTTAGGTGAAGGGAAGGACAATACTCAATCCACGGAAGGTCAGCTCAACTGGATTGGACCAAAAGCAAAGAGATTTCTGGGATAAACTGAATGCTTCAAAGGTCAGTGGAGCAAGGGCGGGGGTTTGGGGGCTATGGCTTAAGGGGACTTCTAAGTCAATTGGCAAAATAATTCTATTATGAAAACATTCTGCATCCCACTTTGAACTGTGGCGCCTGGGGTCTTAAATGCTAACAAGCGGCCATCTAAGGTGCATCAATTGGTCTCAACCCACCTGGATGAAAGGAGAATGAAGAACACCAAGGTCACACGATAACTAAGAGCCCAAGAGACAGAAAGGGCCCCATGAACCAGAGACCTACATCATCCTGAGACCAGAAGAACTAGTTGGTACCCGGCCACAACCGATGACTGCCCTGACAGGGAGCACAACAGAGAACTCCTGAGGGAGCAAGAGATCAGTGGGATGCAGACCCCAAATTCTCATAAAAAGACCAGACTTAATGGTATGGCTGAGACTAGAGGAATCCCAGCGGTCATGGTCCCCAAACCTTCTGTTGGCCCAGGACAGGAACCATTCCCGAAGACAACTCATCAGACATGGAAGGGACTGGACAATGAGTAGGAGAGAGATGATGATGAAGAGTCAGCTACTTGTATTAGGTGGACACTTGAGACTGTGTTGGCATCTCCTGTCTGGAGGGGAGATAGGAGGGTAGAGAGGGTTAGAAACTGGCAAAATTGTCATGAGAGGAGACTGGAAGGGCTGACTCAATAGGGGGAGAGTAAGTGGGAGTATGGAGTAAGGTGTATATAAGCTTATATGTGACAGACTGACTTGATTTGTAAACGTTCTCTTAAAACTCAATAAAAATTATTATTAAAAAAAAACCTGTACATAAAAAAAAATGGACTAGGATACGAACAGGCTCTTCACCAAAGAAGACACTCAGGCAGCTAACAGATACATGAGGAAATGCTCACCGTCATTAGCCATTAGAGAAATGCAAATCAAAACTACAATGTGATACTATCTCAGCCCAGCAAGGCTAGCATTAATCCAAAAAACGCAAAATAATAAATGTTGGAGGGATTGTGGAGAGACTGGAACACTTATCCACTGCTGATGGAAATGTAAAATGATATAGCCACTTTGGAAATCAATTTGGTGCTTCCTTTAAAAGCTGTACCATGCAATCCAGCAATCCCACTCATGGGAATATATCCTGGAGATATAAGAACCTTCATATGAATAGATATATGCACACCCATGTCCATTGCAGCACTATTCACAATAGCAAAAAGATGGAAACAACTTAGGTGACCATCAGCAGATGAATGGATAAACAAATTATAGTATATTCACACGTGGAATACTATACAACAATAAAAAACAATGATGAGTCCATGAAACATCCAATAACATGGATGAATCTGGAAGACATGCTAAATGGAATTAGTCAGTTGCAAAAGGACAAATATTGCATGAGACCACTATTATAAGAACTCAGGAAAAGGTTTAAATGCAGAAGAAAACATACTTTGATTGTTACGAGGGTGGGGAGGGGGGAGAGAGGTATTCACTAACTACATGTTGTTGTTAGGTGCCACCGAGTTGGTTCTGACTCACGGTGACCCTATGTACAACAGAAGGAAACACCACCCGGTCCTGTGCCATTCCCATAATCATTGTTATTGTGCCCATTGTTGCAGCCACTGTGTCAAGCCATCTCATTGAGGGTCTTCCTCTTTTTCGTTGACCTGCAATTTACCAAGCATGATGTCCTTCTCCAGGGACTGATCTGTTCTAACATGTCCAATGTATGTAAGGCATAGTCTCGCCATCCTTACTTCCAAGGAACATTCTGGTTGTACTTCTTCCGAGACAGATTTGTTCGTTCTTTTGGCATTCTATGGTATATTCAATATTCTTTGCCAGCACCACAATTCAAAGGTGTCAGTCTTCTTCTGTCTTCCTTATTCATTGTCCAGCTTTCACATGCATATGATGCGATTGAAAATGCCATGGCTTGGGTTAGGCGCCTAGTCTTCAAGGTGACATCTTTGCTTTTCAACAGTTTAAAGAGGTCTTTTGGACTAGATCTGTCCAATGCAGTGCATCTTTTGATTTCTTGACTGCTGCTCTATGGGTGTTGATTGTGGATCCAAGTAAAATTAAATCCTTGATAACTTCTATCTTTTCTCTGTCAGACTTAATGGTCTGACTGAGACTGGAGGAAACCCAGAAGACACGGCCCCCAGACTCTCTGTTAACAAAGAAATAAAACCATTCCCAAAGCCAATTCTTCAGACAAAGATTAGACTGGACTGTTAGACATAAAATAATACTTATGAAGAGTGTGCTTCTTAGGTCGAGTAGATGCATGAGACTAAATGGGCAGATCCTGTCCAGAGAGGAGACGAGAAGGCAGAAAGGGACAGGAGCTGGTTGAATGGACACAGGAAATCAGGGCGGAAAGGAGGAGTGTGCTAACATATTATAGGGATAGCAACTAGGGTTACATAACAATGTGTGTATAAATTTTTGTATGAGAAACAAACTTGAGCTGTAAACTTTGACTTAAAGTACAATAAAAGAGAGAGACAAAGAATCACAACGTAAACCTCATATCTTATAGAAAATGTAACTCAAAATGGATCAACAACTTAAATGTAAGAAGTAAAATTTTAAAGTTTAAAAAAAAAAGAGGAAGAAGAAAATATTGGTGATCTGTTGTTGTTAGGTGCTGTCAAGTCAGTTCCGACTCATAGCTCCCTTATAGGACAGAGTAGAACTGCCCCATAGGGTTCCCAAGAAGTGGCTGGTGGATTTGAACTGCTGACCTTTTGGTTAGCAGCTGAGCTTTTAACTACTATGCCACCAGGGCTCCATATTGATGAGATAGAGCTAGGAAAGATTTCTTAATCTAGACACCAAAGTATAATCCATAAGGAAAAATTGATAAACTAATAAACCTCATTGACATTAAAAACCTTTTGGGGGGAAGAAACCTTACGAAAAGCCAAGACACGCATTGGGAGAAAATATTTGCAAACCATATAAGTGACATAAGACTAGTTTCTAGAATATATTAAAAACTCAAAAACTTCAACACTAAAAACACAAAAAGCAAAGAATATAATTGAAAATGACCAAGATTCATGAGCAGACATTTCACTGAAGAGGATATACAGATAATAAAAAACCACATGCAACAAATGTTCCATGTCATTACCTATTAGAGAAATGCAAATTAAAACCACAATGACTATCACTAAACACAACTGGAAGAGCTAAAATAAAAAATAGTGACTTCATCAAATGCTAGCAAAGATGTGGAGAAACCAGATCACTCATATATTATTGTTGGGAATGTAAAATGTTTCAGCCACTGTGGAAAAAAGTTTGGCAGTTTTTTATGAAACTAAACATGCAGAGTTGAACCCTGTCATGGATTGAATTGTGTCCCCCAAGAATATGTGTCAACTTGGTTAGGCCATGATTCCCAGTATTGTGTGGTCGTCCTCCATTTTGTGATTTTCTTGTGTGTTATAAATCGTAATCTCTGCCTGTGGTTAAAGAGGATTAAGGTGGGATGTAACACTCTTCATCAGGTCACATCTCTGATCCAATGTGAAGGAAGTTTCCCTGGGGTGTGGCCCGCACCACCTTCTGCCAGGAGCAGAGGGTATCCTTTGGACCTGGGGTTCCTGCGAGAAGGAACACTTTGTCCAGGGGAAGATTGATGCCAAGAACCTTCCTTCAAAGCCAACAAAGAAAGCCTCCCCCTAGCGCTGACCCCCTTAATCTGGACTTCTAGCGTATTAGACTGTGAGAGAATGAAGTTCTGTTTGTTAAAGCCATCCACTTGTGATATTTCTGTTAAACAGCAGCTCTAGATGACTAAGGCAGACCCGTAGCTCACACAATCTTAAAAGAAGAAAATTAAGTCAAAATGGATCAAAGGCTTAAATGTTTTATAGCTAATATTAAACACTTTGAAAAAAAATATAGGTGTAAATCTTCATAACCTTGGATAATGGAGTGGTTTCATAGATGTAACAACAAAAGTACAAGCAACAAAAGAAAAATAGATAAGTTGCACATCACCAGAAGTAAAATTTTTGCAAGCCAAAGAATAACATCAAAAAAGTGGAAAGAAGGCTCATAGAATGAGTGTTGGAGTCTCCAGCTGTAATTGTGATTTTGTCTATTTCTCCGTTGAACTCTGTCAGTTTTGGCTTCTTGCATCTTTTGGGTCTGTTGTTTGGTATATACACATTTAGGATTGTTATATCTTTCTGATGGATTGATCTTTCTACCATTACGTAATGTCCTTTTGTATTTCTGTTTTCTTTGTTCTAAAATTTACTTTACCTGATATTGATGTGGGGAGCCCTGGTGGCACAGTGGTTAAGAGCCACTCCTGCTTTATTTGATTAATGTTTTCTAGTTTATCATTTTCCATTATTTTACTTTCAACTTACTTGTGCCTCTGTATTTGAAGTGTGTCCTATAGATAGCAACATCAGATGGATCTCCACTGGGATTTTGCTTTTTGCTCAGCACCAAATTCTGAGAACATTGAAAGGTGATTTGTCCACAAACATTGCTCTTATGAATAAATGTATATATAAGTGTGAATCAAGATTGTATATATTTTTACACATACTATATATTACTTTAGAAGCCCTGGTGGCATATTTGTTAAGTGCTCCATTGCTAACTGAAAGATTGACTGTTCTCATCCCCAAGCCATTCCATGGGAGAAAGATGTGGCAGTCTACTTCCATAAAGATTAAAAACCCAAACCCAGTGCCGTCAAGTCATAAAGATTACAGCCTTGGAAACCCATGGGGCAGTTCTAACCTGTCCTACAGGGTTGCTATGAGTCGGAATTGACTAAACAAGAATTGGTTTGGGTTTGGTTTTGTTGTAGATTAATACTTTTCATGAAAATGTTCTACAACACAAATATTTTTATTGTGACATACCAGGAAACAAAAAGGAAAAATTAGCTGCAAGCACTCAGGCTAAAAACAGACCAAAACCCAAAGAAATACAATCTATGAGTGCTTAATATACAGTTTTGACAGGTGCTGATTCATTATGAGTAAGGGTCTTTCAACATAGCCTTTGCAATCATCGGAACATGTACCTATGAGTAAATTACTTACAGACTATGATTGGTTAAAGTAAGACAAAGAACTAAGATCATGATTTTGGGTGACTTTTTCATGTTTTTCTTTTCTAATGATTTGGTCTCTTGGCTGAAGGGTCCTGGGTTTGTCTTATGATGGTTGTTTTTTATTTGTTATGTGGGCTGTGTGTGATATTGGGTAGATCTCTAACTTGCTTCCTGGGGTAAATTGTTAATTTTGGCACGCATGTCCACAGTCCATTGAACCGGCTACAGCACTCTGTTCTACCCCTTGATGTTGCTTCTTATTTTTTGAAGTCCCTAGATCCTGACAAACAAGTTGGCCTTTTGTGATTATGGCCTGTTGTGGTTAGGTTAACCCTTTATTAGTATATATATTACTTATATTGGTAGCATATATATCCTTACCCAAAATTTTGTCTAGCTGCATGGTGAATCCAGTCAAATGTAAGGAAACTAATCATTAGATGACATGAAAATAATTACCTAATTAGAGAAAATATTAATGATCTAATGACTGCAGAGTTGGATGTAATCCCCTTGCCATTGGAGGTAATTCAGCTCCATAATGACATCACAGTGGATTGTTGCTTATCCAGAGAGAAGACTGCTTGACTGTCTTCCAAGAGACGTCAGGGTGAGGCACTGTATCGTTGTCTGGGGTAGGCACCTCAGCTCTGTACTCTCAGACAGCTGATTTTATCAACAAAATGAGAGTGCATACACTTTCTAGAGGTTGGCCCCTAGTAACCAAATTTTGAAGATGCTGTGTAAAATCTGCGAAATGAGAATACTGAGAAAGGATTTTCAGAGTAATCAGAAGACTCATGTTTGTATGGCTGTAAATTTCTGCATCTATAATGTAAAATCACTGTGTGTCCTGTATCAGAGGACAAGTAACAAGGAGGAGAATTCATGAAGAGAAACAAAGTAGGGGAGTAAGTTAGTGTATACCATAGAGTGTCACGTGGTCACAGGCCACAAAAGAGGAATGGTGTTTCCTGCAGGACCAGGTTGCACTGACAGTTTTGCAGGGACTACTGAAATCACAATGTGTTCGCTGACTCTCCACTGCCATTGTTAACTGTTGTCTCTCCCTTTGCCCTCCAAGTCTGTGACTGAACTTCTCCTGGCTGACACATTCTTTGTATGTAGAAATAATTTCTATCAGATCATCTTGTAGTCTTATAGTTTCTTGCTCCTGGAAATCATTGTCTCTCTCCTTTGATTTTTGAATATATGTAATGATTTAGTAGTTCAGCACTAACAAAGACAGTCTCATTATTAGGTCTCAAGGGAGAACATTATTGTATATTCAAAATGCTGAAAGTACATGCCAAGGTAGTTCAGATGCCAGTGACTCCCACATTTGCATATCTCTAGCCCTCTTCTCTTCACTGAGCCTGCTTTACAGCCCAGGGATTAAAAACACAAGCTTCAAAGTAAGAGTAAAACCAACCAAACCAAACCTATTGCTGTCCAATCGATTCAGACTAATAACAACCCTACAGGGCAGAGTAGAACTGCCCTCTAGGGTTTCCAAGGAGCAGCTGGTGGATTCGAACTGCCAACATTTTGGTTAACCACTATGCTACCAGGGCAAATCCCTTCTATGTCTATTTACTAGTGTTATGACCCTGGGCAGTTTAGTAATGGTTCTATGACTCTATCTTCTCATCAGTAAAATGGATAATGATGATGCCTAACCATTAGGGTGGTTATGAGGATAAAATATGATAACACAAAGAAAGCAATTTAGAGAGTGGCTGGCACAAATCGAACAGTCAATAAATGCCAGCCATTTGTAATCATTTCACAGCATTGTGAAGTGTGATGTGACTAAAACAAAATCATTGATTCCAGTATCCATACTTAAAGAAAGTTAAGAAAGTTTATTCCTAGTCTCAGTAAATGGCATTGATCTGGTTTCTTAGGCCAGATACTTAATTACTATAATTATTATTTCTTTCCCTCCTTCTTGTCCTCCAATCAGAAAGGTCTGTCTTCTCTCTCTCAGAAACATAAACGAAAACCAAACCCATTGCCGTCCAAGTTGATTCTGACTCATAGTGACCCTACGGGACACAATAAAACTGGCCCATAGGGTTTCCAAGGCTGTAAATCTTTAAAGAATTAGACTACCGTATCTTTTTCTTATGGAGTGGCTGGTGGGTTCGAACTGCCGAACTTACAATTAGCAGCCTCATGCTTAACCACTGCACCACCATGGCTCTTTCTCCGAAACATAACTAAATTCAATTCCTTCTCTTTGCCTCCATAGCTCCCATCCTAGTCCAAGCCACTGCTATCTCTCACCTGGACTACTGTGTTCACCTTCTAAGTGACTGTCCTGCTTGTACTTCTTGTCCTTGCCACTTCTACCACACCACAATTCTTCCTCCACCAGTCAGAAAAGGCGATCCTTTCATATCAACAAGAATGCTCTAACCATCCATGATTTACCACTGCAAACTTTACAATGATGACCCATCTGGCTATCCGTGATCTGGCCTGCTCTCACCTCCAGCCTCATCTCCTAGTGCTTCTCTAGGATTACTCTATTTCTGCTGTGGTGGTTTCTCTCTGGCCCCTGAACCCATCCAGCTCACCCACACCCCAGGGCCTTGCACTACTTCTCCTGCTGGCAAGACTCTGATGAGACCTTACTTTCTGGTTCCTTCAATCATTTTGGTGTCAGCTCAGGTGTCACATTGCAGGGTGCTAACTTTGTTCATCATATCTAAAATACTCCCCATCCCTGGGTGCTCCCATCCATGGAACCATGCTTGATTGTCTTCATAGCCATCATTAACTTCATTAAGTCACTTGTACTTACTATTTATTCCCTCTCCCTCGTGTGTTAGAATATGAAACTTCTTGTAACCTTCAGTGCCTAGGAGTGTGTTTGGCATGTAGTAATTCATCATTAATGTTTGTAGAATGAACAAATTCAAGAAGATATTTAAAGTAATACAGTAAGTAAATATTTTGCTAAAATTATATGAAATTTAGGTTTTAGGTTACTATCCTTCAAACATTTATTAAAGCATCACAATGTAAAAAAAAAAAAATCCTACATATTTGCATCTGACTTTAAAATGAAGAAATTGGACTCTATTGCATATTTAATGAAATAGGATGAATTTAAATATTTTGAGAATTGGATTTCATGTATTTAAAAAATGTCTTTTCCCACTAATGCCAGAAAGAAATTGATTTGAAACATCATGCATTTAATTTTATTTTTGTTTTAACAGTTCGGAGAATAAAAATAATTATAATTTTACATAACAAATTCAGAAACAAACAACTGAACAAATAAAAAATGATTAAATTTTGAAGAAATAAAATGACATTTGAAATCCAGTTTATTGAAACTCAGTTGCTAGGCATTTATCTAATTATGACTCATCAAAAAGAGCAAGTTCTAATTACATACTATCCTTAAGAAAAATATGTGACTCTTTCATGTTTTTTCTTTCTTGTACTTTATAAGATGCAGAAACCCTGGTGGTGTAGTGGTTAAGTGCTATGGCTGCTAACCAAAGGGTTGGCAGTTCGAATCCGCCAGGTACTCCTTGGAAACTCTATGGGGCAGTTCTACTCTGTCCTGTGGTTTTGTTTGTTTTTTGTTTGTTGTTTTTTCTTTATAAGATATGATAAAACCTGTTATTTAAAATGCTTGTCTAGGGAACAGACATTTCACAATCATTTCAGAATATCTGTCCACTGAGTAAGTCGATTTTGATGTTTTGCTATACTCACCTGGGACGGAAACCATAATTTCATAATACGTGAGATGAAGTGCTCCAACAAATTAGTTTAACTGGCCTAGAAAGAAATTCCAGAGGAGAGAATACATTTGGACAGTTGAAATATAGGCATCAACCATACATATTCTTGGTGTTGTTAGCTGCCTTCAAGTTGGCCTGATTTATGGCAACCCCACACAATGGAAGGAAATGCTACCCTTTCTGTGCCATCCCCAGTATTGGCTGGGGATCACATCATTGTGATCTGTAGGGTTTTCATTGGCTGATTTTCAGGAGTAAGCCACCAGGCCTTTCTTCCTACTCCACCTTAGACTGGAAGCCTTGCTGAAACCTGTTCAGCACCATAGCTACATGCAAGCCTCCACTGACAGATGGATGCTGGGTGTGCACGAGCATCCTACATGAAAGGCAAGATTTCTACCATGGAATCACTGCCTCTCACACCATCCATCTACTGCCTGGCTTAAGTTCAAGGTGCAGACATCATCCCAGGATGCTTCAGCCAAGGGGACAGGTTTAGAGAACCCATTTTCTCATGTTACTTTAACATGGTCCCTCTTCTCTCCTTCCGCTTTCTTTTTTTGTTTTGTTTGCGTGTTTTGCTTTGTTTGTTTGCTTTGCTTATATCTATGCTTTAGCAACAAAGATGTTTTCAGGCATAAATGAGTGCAGGCCTTCTTGGAGTAAAAAAGTGTGAATCCATAACTCTGCTTCCTTATGCTCTTATGTGAAGGATCAATAGAAGCTGCCTTTGCTCTAGTGTTTAATAATGGGCTTAACGCTGCTCTCTCTACTT
Source organism: Elephas maximus indicus (assembly GCF_024166365.1). NCBI lineage: Eukaryota > Metazoa > Chordata > Mammalia > Proboscidea > Elephantidae > Elephas > Elephas maximus. Next base: position 91,367,258 of record NC_064833.1, read on the forward strand.
GCTTCGCTTCTTTTTTTCTCCACAGCTAATTTCCATTATACTTTGAGTTTGTACTGTTAACACCTGTCAAACTGTCTAGTCACCAGTGGTTTATTTCTAATACCTACTAACCTACTAATCACTGGAAAATCCTGGAATCGAAAAAAAAAAAAAAAGAATTTGCAATCTTCTGTGGAAAACACCACCCACAGGGAGGACAGGACAGCGACTTTGATTGCAGCTGTAAATCCACACAATGAGTGTGCTTAGCCGTTACTGACTCACTGGCTTCTGTTCACTTCTGTTTTTTAAAGACTTAGAATGCCAGCACTCGTCTTGCTTTTGTTTTGTCTTAAATGTGCCTCCTCCCAGAAAACATCAAAGTGCTGTGTGATTATCCGCTAAGTATTGTGGCTTTCTCTTTCTCATCAGTTTGCTTGTTACATTTTCATGCAAGCAGTTTCAATGAAGTTTTACAAAGTTGAAGACATTCTTATTAAGCACATAGGTGGTTTTTCACAGTTTATTTCAAAATATAACTAATGCCGTTACTTTAAAAACTGAACGATTAATTTGCACACCCTTTAACTTCCAATTGCAGCCTGAATCTAATTTAACTTTAAATTTACCTTTAAGCCATTAAGAAAATAAGATTAGTCAAAATACCATTGCAGGCCATATGGTTGTTTCTGGTCTTTCCATTTCTGAAGTGGAATTTTCTTTCAAATGGGCATGTTTACTTAGCTCAGTGTGAAATTAATAGGCTTCTTGAATTACTCTTCTAGTGCTTAAAATGTGTTAAACCCTTCTGGTCTCCCTTTCACAATTTGTAGTTTGCTTTCTTTTGACTTCTTTTCAAAATGTATCTCCTTAATCTTCATTCATGTGATATTTCTTTGTTAGGTGAAAATCTGCAGTTGACCAACTTTCTCTTATTGTCAAAGTTTGGGAATGCACACTGTGACTTGGATTTTTGGCCAGCTGTCTGTAGCGTGCACTTGTGCAGATGTGACTTCCCAATGCTTCTAGCTCACAGTATTACCACGCAACCTTGAGTGATGCTGTGCACGTGACCCCCTGTGCTCTGTCAAATAAAAATGGATTCAGCCTTAGCTAAGGGCAGGCTTTGTTCAGAAGACAGACTATTGCAATAGGGAGAATGGCATGATCCAAGAAATCTGCTACTGTCTCACTATCAAACAAAGAGGTTTTGTTTCTTGGAATGGCGAGCAGTAAGTGAGGGGAAGACGGGTCAGCAAGGGTGGTGACAGCAGGGTCTGACCAGAAAAGTGTCTTGCTGGAGTTATCTGAGTCTCACGGTGAGATGTTGAGGGTGCAGTGTCTGCTTTTAGTGTTGCTCAGGCCTGGGGGCAAGCAGAGTCTGGGGTCCTTGGGGGCAAAGACTGACAGTTTGGTCAAGGTGAAGCAGAAGTTAAGAAAAGGGCCATTGAGGACACTTGTTCCCAACTGCACTTAGGGTGGGCCTGCTGGACCAGTCACAGGGCAGGGCCTCATCAGTATTTGCCGCCTGAATGAGTCCAGGGATCTTTTAGATAAATTTAATTTCCTCCCCAAAGATCCCTCCAAGAGTTCTAATTTTCACTTCATACCATGCCCAAGCATACCTGGACCTTTCTGTAGCAGCAGAAATAAATCAAGGAATACTCGGGACAGCTGTGAAATAAATATGAGGGACTCATATGAAGAGAAATGCACACCTTTGCCAAAGGATATGAAAAGTCAGAATAAACAGAGAGTGATCACTTGAACTCCTGGATACGATATCTCCCAGGGAATATTAACGTCAAGTGACAGTTTGGATGCACTGATAATTTCAACCCCTTGGGATTAGTGGGGAGGGTTTTGAACGTTTTGTTCTCACACTCATCTAGAATAAACTTCAGGCAAAATCATTCTGCAGAATCACCTCCTGTTTTAGCTTCTCTTGCCAACTGACTTGAAATTTTTTCTCCAAACCGGTGCCGTGAATCCAGATCACAGTTCTCACTTTCCTGAGTGAATGCTCATTTCCCAGGTGTTTGGCAGGAACAGGTCCTGAGGACACAGCTATGGTCAGCCTTCCAGCTGCAGGCCCCGTGAGGATGGCCTGTGCTGCTCCAGCTAGAGGTGCAGCTGTCTGCCCACCACACGCACTCTATTCCATGTCCCCTGAGTTATTTCTTCCAGGAACGCTGAGCACTATCTAAAATATTATACGTTGTGGATTTTTCTGATTTATAACTCCCCCCTGGACTGGAAGCTCAGTGAAGGTAGACTCTCCCCCCAACCGCTTAGTTCACTACTCTATCTGTAGTTCCTGAAACAATGCCAGATACACAGTAAGTGTCTAGCAATATGAGTGCTGCAGTTGAACCACAATAGAGCACTTGCTTTGCCAGGCTGGTGCTGTCTCTTTTCCTTCCTTCTGTTCTGTCATTTGTCTCTACAAGTGTCTTTCCTGAATCTGTTCAGAATTAATATTGCTTAAAACATTAATTTTTTTAAATAGCACAGAATGTCCAGTTTTATAAAACTTCCATTCTAATCTATTAATTGTGATACATTTTTCTTGCTGAAATAAAAAAATAGAAAAGTCTTATCTATGATATACAATTTATCTCTGTTTTCTTGAGACCATTGATAATTGTCAGTAGCTTTTTATTTTTTTTTTTACAAAATTGTATCCACCACCTTCCTTCCAGGACTAATTCTAAGGTGACAGATGTTACTTTTAAAAACCAAAAACCCATTGCTGTCAAGTAGATTCCGACTCATAGTGACCCTCTAGGACAGAGTAGAACTACCCATAGTGTTTCCAAGGAGTGGCTGGTGGATTTGAACTACCAACCTTTGGTTAGCAGCTGAGCTCTTAACCACTGCACCACCAGGGCTAGACTGTTTTATGGAGGGATATTTATGGAAATTCAATATGAATCCAACAACAGAACAGATGAAATAAAGACCTGTATAATTATACAATTGGAAATAAACTCAGCAACATGCTTGAGCTGGTCAATGCCAGCTAGCAAGGCCCATTGTGCATGTCTTCCCAAAGCTGCCATCAGTGACGTCACATGGGTAGCTTGACCTTGCCCCAAGTGGGAGTACTTACAGCACACAAATTGGCATATGCTACAAATCAAGGCTTTTCTTTTGAGAATGCTGGTTGTTAAAGATTTACCTCAATATTAACCAGCACACCAGTGAAAGTAATTTAGTGATTATAAAGTTATCTTCACAGAGTATTTACAGACATGGGAAAATGCTTACAAAATTGTTCAGGGCTCAAAATTGTACTTTGAAACTGCACTGAAAAAATACCCTAACACAGTATTCGTGGCTCTCTCTAGGTAGTGGGATTGTTAGCGATTTTTTTTTTTTTTGCTTTCTCTCCAGTAAGAATATAGTTTCATCATCAACAAACACTTTACTTTCAAATCACCCCTCCTCACACATTCTCCCTCATCCTGACTTCTTCCTGGAATACACACGGTGAGGTACTTGGTGTGGTTTCCCACTCCTTGTTTCTGCTGGGCCTGCTTGCTCTGTGCTCTGTTTTGATCCACAAGGCCCACACTCCCTTGCTTGGACTCACTCACTGGGGACTTTCCCGTCCAAGCTCCTGCAGGTCTATGCTAAGGGCAGCCTGGAAGCCAGCCGGCCTTGGCACCATGAGCACTTCTCGTAGGTTACATCGAGCAGGGCAACAGCTCTCTTTCAACTTGTCACTCTCTTCTCTTGTAACCACTTATGGGACTAAATGTACTTTTTAATGCTAATCCCCGGTAAAATAGATAAAGCAAAACTACATGAACATTTGGTAAAATAATAAGGAATGACAGATATGCTGATAGTGTTAAAAATAATAAAAACACTGAAATTTGAACTAAGGTTTATTTTAATCAGTTATTTTATTTTAAATGAAGGTTTCCAGAACAAACTAGTTTCTCATCAAACAGTACGCACATTGTTGTATGACATTGGTTAACAACTGCACCACATGTCAACACTCCCTTCTCAACCCTGAGTTCCCTACTACCAGCTGTCCTATTCCCTCCTACCTTCCAGTCGCTGCCCCAGTGCTGGTGCACCTCTTTAGTCTTGTTTTCTTCCATGGGACTGTTCATTCTTTGGCTGAAGGGTGAACCTCAGGAGTGGCCTCATTACTGAGCTGGAAGAGTGTCCGGGGGCCATACTCTCAGGATTTCTCCAGTTTCTGTCAGGTCAGCAAGTCTGGCCTTTCTTTTTGAGTTGGAATTTTGTGCTACATTTTTCTCCAGCTCTGTCTGGGACTCTCTATTGTGATCCCTGACAGAGCAGTCAGCGGTGGTAGCCAGGCACCATCTAGTTGTACTGAACTCAGTCTGGTGGAGGCTATGGTAGATGTGGTCCATCAGTCCTTTGGATTAATCTTTCCTTTGTGTCTTTACTTTTCTTCATTCTTTCTTGTTCCCGAAGGGGTGAGACCAGTGGAGTATCCAAGATGACTGCTCACAGGCTTTTAAGACCCCAGACACTACTCACAAAAATAGAATGTAGAACATATTCTTTATAAACTCTGTGTGCCAATTGAGCTGGATGTTCCTTGAGACCATGGGCTCCACAGCCCTCAGTCCAGCAATTCGGTCCCTCAGGTCCATGTGTCTATGGAGCTACCGTGGACTTGCCTTGTACAGGTTGTACTGGCTTCCCCAGTGTTGTGTACTGTCTTACCTTGCACCAAAGTTTCCTCTTATCTATTGTCTACTAAGTGTTTTTCCATCCCTACTGTCCCCTCCCTCGTAACCATCAATATTGTTTCTTTCATATGTAAACCTTTTCATGAGTTTTTACAGTAGTGTTCTCATACAATATTTGCCTTTTGTGACTGACTTATTTCACTCAGTGTAATGTCCTCCAGATGCATCCAATGTTATGAGATGCTTCACAGATTCACCGTTGTTCTTTAGTGTTACATAATACCCCATTGTGTGTATGTACCACAGTTTGTTTATCCATTCATCTGTTGATGGGCATTTAAGTTGTTTCCATCTTTTTGCTACTGTGAACACTGCTGCAATGAACATGGGTGTGCATTCGTTTGATGACTCTTATTTCTCTAGGATATATTCCTAGGAGTGGGATTGCTGGATCAAGTGGTATTTCTATTTCTAGCTTTCTGAGAAGCATTTTTCAAAAAGGTTGTATCATTTTGCGTTCCTTCCAGCAGTGCATAAGAGTTCCTATCTCCTCGCGTCCTCTCCAGCATTTGTTATTTTTTGTTTTATTGATTCATGCCAGTAATGCCAGGGTAAGATGGTATCTCATTGTGGTTTTGGTTTGCATTTCCTCATGTGTCTCTGGCCACTTGAATGTCTTCTTTGTTGAAGTGTCTGTTCATTTCCTTTGACCATTTTTTAATTGGATTATTTGTCTTTTTGTTGTAGAGGTGTTGGATTTTCTTGTAGACTTTAGAGATAAGACCAATTTTTTTTTTCCCAGTCTGTAGGTTCTCTTGGAAACCCTGGTGGAGTAGTGGTTAAGTGCTACAGCTGCTAACCAAAGGGTCGGCAGTTTGAATCCGTCAGGCATTCCTTGGAAACTGTATGGGGCAGTTCTACTCTGTCCTATAGGGTTGCTATGAGTCGGAATTGACTCGAGGGCACTGGGTTTGGTTTTTCGGTTTTTGGTAGGTTCTCTTATTCCTCTTTTGATGAGCCAAAAAAAAACACAAAAAACAAAAAACAACCCATTGCTGTAGAGTCAATTACGACTCATAGTGACACCATAGGACAGAGTAGAACTGTTCCATATGTTTTCCGAGGAGTGCCTGGTGGACTTGAACTGTGGACCTTTTGGTTAGCAGCCGTAGTTTTTAAGCACTGCACCACCAGGGTTTCCTTTGATGAGGATAAGTGTTTAATTTTTAGAAGATGCCAGTTATCTAGCTTATCCTCAGGAGCTTGTGCGTTGTTGGTTGTGATTTGTATCCTGTTAATGCTGTGTATTAGGGCCTCTAGTGTTGATCCTATTTTTTCTTCTATGAAGTTCATGGTTTTGGGCTTTATATTTAGGTCTTTGATCCACTTTGAGTTAGTTTTTGTATATGGTGTGAGGTATGGATCCTGTTTCTTTTTTTTTTTTTTTTTTTGCAGATGGACATTCAGTTTTGCCAGCACCATTTGTTAAAAAAACTGTCTTTTCCCCATTTGATGAAATTTGGGCCCTTGTCAAAGATCAGGTGACCATAGGTGGATGGATTTACATCTGGGTTCTCAATTCTGTTCCATTGGTCAATGTATCTGACGCTGTACCAGTGCCAGGCTGTTTTGACTACCAGAGCTGTATAGTAGGTTCTCAGTCAGTTAGTGTGAGTCCTCCTACTTCATTCTTCTTCAATGGTGTTTTACTTATCTGGGGCTTCTTCCCTTTCCATAGTTTTTCCATCTCTTTAAAGAATGCTGTTGGTATTTGGATTGGGATTGCATTGTATTTGTAAATCGCTTTGGGTAGAATTGTCATTTTCACAATGTTGAGTCTACCTATCCATGAGTATGGCATGTTTTTCCATTTATGTAGATCTCTTTTGGTTTCTTGCGATAGTGTTTTGTAGTTTTCTTTGTATAGGTCTTTTACATCCCTGGGTAGATTTATTCGCAAGTATTTTATTTTTGGGGGGGCAATTATAAATGGTATTGTTTTCCTGATTTACATTTCATTGTTCTCTTTATTGGTGTATAGGAATCCAACTGATTTTTGTACGTTTATCTCGTAGCCTGCAAATTTGCTGAATCTTTCTCTTAGTTCCAGTAGTTTTCTCATGGAGTCTTTTGGATTTTCTTAGTTTCAAATAGGGACAGCTTAACGTCTTCATTACCAATTTGGATGCCCTTTATTTCTGTTTCTTGCATTATTGCTCTAGCTAAGACTTCTAACACAATGTTAAATAGGAGTGGTAATAAAGAGCATCCTTGTCTTGTTCCTGTTCTCAGAGAGAGTGTTTTCAGCCTCTCTCCATTAGGAACGATGTTGGCCTTTGGTTTTGCATAGATGCCCTTTATTCTGTTGAGAAGTTTCTCTTCTATACCTATTTTATTGAGAGTTTTTATCAGGAATGGCTGTTGGACTTTGTTGAATGCCTTTTCTGCATTGATTGAGATGAACATGTGATTCTTTTATTTCCTTTTATTTATGTGGTGGATTACGTTGATTGATTTTCTAATGTTGAACCATCCTTGCATAAAAAACCTGGTATGAATCCTACTTGGTAATGGTGTATTTTTTTTTTTTTTTTTTTGATATGATGCTGAATTCTATTGGCTGGAATTTTGTTGAGAATTTTTGCATCTATATTCATGAGAGATACCAGTCTGTAACTTTCTTTTTGTGGTGTATTTGCCTGGTTTTGGTATCAGGGTTACGCTGGCTTCATAGAAAGAATTCGGAAGTATTGCTTCCTTTTCTATGTTCTAAAATAGCTTGAGTAGTACTGGTGTAAGCTCTTTTCTGAATGTGTGGTAGAATTCTCCAGTGAAGCTATCTGGGCCAGGGCTTTTTTGTTGTTGTTGTTGGGAGGGTTTTTTTTATTATTATTATTACCTTGACAATCTCTTCTCTTGTTATGGGTCTGTTCAGATTTTCAGCATCATTTTGTGTTAGTTTGGGTTGGTTGTGTGTCTCTAGAAATTTGTCCATTTCCTCTAGGTTTTCAAATTTATTGGAGTATAGTTTTTCATAATACTCTGTTATGATCCTGTTTATTTCAGTTGGGTCCGTTGTAATGTCCCCTATTTCATTCCTTATTTGGGTTATTTGCATTCTCTCCTGTTTTTCTTTTGTCAGTTTGACCAGTGGTTTGTCGATTTTGTTGATCCTTTCAAAGAACCAACTTTTGGTTTTGTTGACTCTTTCTATTGCTTTTCTATTCTCTACTTCATTTATTTCTGCTCCAATCTTTATTATTTCCTTTCTTCTGGGGGCTGTGGGCTTCTTTTGCTGTTTGCTTTCTATTTGTTCAAGTTGTATAACAAATGTTTTGATTTTGTCCCTTTCTTCTTTTTTGATATGTGCATCTGGTGGTATAAATTGACCTCTGAGGACTGCCTTTGCTGTGTCTCAAAGGTTTTGGTATAATGTGTTTTCATTCTCACTTGATTCTATGAAATTTTTTATTCTATCTTTGATTCCTTCTATTACCCAGTAGTTTTTAAGCAGGGTGTTATTCAGTTTTCATGTAAATGATTTTTTCTTACTCTTCTTGTTATTAATTTCTACTTTGATGACATTGTGATCAGAGAAGATACTTTTTATTTGTATTTTGAAGATACTTGTATTTGGATTTTGTTAAGGGTTGCTCTGTGGCCTAAGATGTGGTCTATTCTGGAAAACATTCCATATGCATAGGAAAATAATGTGTACTTTGCAGCCATTGGGTGGAGTGTTCTATATATGTCTATGACATCAACTTAGCTGATTGTTCTCTTTAGCTCTTCTGTATCTTTGTTGAGTTTCTTTCTAGATGTTCTGTACTTTACTGAGAGTGGTGTGTTGAAGTCTCCTACTATTATTGTGGAACTGTCAATTTCTGTTTTCAATGCTGTTAGAGTATACCTTATGTATTTTGGAGTCCTGTCATTGGGTGCATTGATGTTTCTTATGGTTAAGTCTTCATGATGGATCGCCCCTTTCATCATTATATAGTGCCCTTCTTTGTCCTTTATGGTGGATTTGGTTTTGAAGTGTACCTTATCTGAGATTAGTGTTGCCACTTCTGCTCTTTTTTGGTAGTTATTTACTCGATATATTTATCTGTCCTTTGATTTTTAATTAATTTACATCTTTGTTTCTAAGGTGTGTCTCTTGTTGACAGCATATTGACGGATCCTGTTTTTTTTTATCCATTCTGTCACACTGTGTCTCTTTATGGGTGCCTTTCAGCCATTTACATTCAGTGTAATTATTGATAGGTATGAGTTTATTGCTGTCATTTTTAGTGCCTTTTTTTTTTTTTTTTTTTGGTGGTGCTAACATTTTCTTTGTTCCTCTTACTCTCCTGTGCTGAGTTTCTTTTGTTTGTCGATTTCTTTTTCATTTCTTTTGTTTTTATTGAGACTTTGTTTTTCTTCTTAATTTTGATGAGTAGGTTTGTTAACTTTTGTTGTGGTTACCTTGAAATTTACCCTTATCTTCCTAGGGTTCAACCAGTTTATTAATACTTGGTATTGCCTTACATTCCTCTCCATTAGAAAGTTCTATACCTATACTGTTTATTCCCTCTTTTATTGTGCTGACATTGTTGTCATTTACAGATTAATCTCTCTGGTTTCCTGTTACAATTGTTTTGGTATTGGATAATATCCTTGAGTCATTTCCCAGGTTGGTATCTGGCTGCTACAATCTTGCATCCTGGATTCAGGCTGTGGTCTGATGTTGTTTGTTCTCAGACTGAAGGACTCCCTTTAATGATTCTTGTAAGTTTGGTTTTGTTTCTATGTATTCCCTTAATTTCTGTTTATCTGGAAATGTCCTAATTTCACCATCATATTTGAATGAAAGTTTTGCAGGATATATGATTCTTGGTTAGCAATTTTTTTCTTTCAAGGTTTTATATATGTCATCCCATTGCCTTCTTGCCTGCATGGTTTCTGCCAAATAATCAAAGCTTAATCTTATTTTTTCTCCACTGTATGTGACTTTTTATTTTTTTCAAGCCACTCGCAGGATTTTTTCTTTGTCTTTGGTTTTAGCCAGTGTGATTATGATACGCTTTGGTGTTTTGCTTTTGGGGTCTTTCCTATGTGGACTTTGCTGACCTTCTTTAATGGTCAGCTTTTCATCATCCATGATATAAGGGAAGTTTTCTGTTAGCAATTCTTCAATGATCCTATCTATGCTTTGCATTTTCTTTCCCTGCTCTGTAACTCCAATCACAAGCAATGTTTTGCTTTTGGTTTTATCCCACAGAATTCTCAGGGTTTCTTCATTTTTCTTCATTCTTTTTTTCTGATTTTTCCTCAAACAGTTGTATTCAAGTGTTTGTCTCCAATTTCGCTGATTCTGTCTTCTATCATTTCAAACCTACCCATAAGCCCTTCTATGACACTGTCCATTTCTGAAATCTTGTTGTTCATCTTTTGGATTTGTTATTGTGGTTTTTGAATGATTTCTAGTTGTGAATTTATTTCAGTGTTTTGTTCCTGTATTATTTTCCTGAATTATTCCATTTTTTGTCTGTATTTTCCATTAATTTGTCTGCCTTTTCCATAAATTTGTGTATTTTTCCTTATTTTTGTCTGCTTTTTGCTTCAACTCTTAGATTGCTCTGAATATGGGAGATTTGAATTCCTTATCAGGTAGTTCTAGTGCCTTTTCTTCTACTGGAAAGTCATCTGCTGTTTTATTTTGGATGTCTGATTGGTGTTTTCTGCTGTCTTTGGGACATTCAGTAGTTATTTTCTTTATTTCTTGATTGTAGATTTGTTTGTTTTGTCCTGCTTTTTAGTTTTATTTGGTTATGTCTGAGCAGGCAGGCTGTGCATTCTTTGTTGTTTGCTCATTTGTAGTCATGGTATTTTTCACCTCCTTGTCCAGTGGGCAAGGCCAGCCATTCAGCTATGTTGCAGCAGGGCAGATCCAGCTGAAGGGGAGGGGCTCATATGGTTATTTATGGCACATTATAGGGCCAACAGGGCAGGCCAGGAATCAGTGTGGGCAGGTTCCAGTAGGCCAAGCCTGTGCTGCTTGGGGGTGTGATGCTCAGTGCATGGTGCAGGTAGGCAGGAAAGAGGGGAGGTTGTGATGTGAGGAGCTAATATGGGTATGAGAAAGAGAAGAGAGAGATGTGAGAAACAGGAGCCAAAAACAAACAAGCAAACAAACAAAAGAGTGCTAAGGTAGCTTGCCATTGGAGTGGATAGATGAGAAACCAGGAAATGGAGAAAAGGAAAAAGAAAAAAGAAAGAAAAAGGGAAAAGGAAAGAAAAAATAACTAGATAAAAATTTAGAAAGACAAGAAAAATCCCCAGGAATCCCAGAGTCCCACCAGTGGGGCTGCTAAAACTGCAGAAGTGGCTCTCAGGCTGCACAGTATAGCCTGGGTAGAGGGGGTATAGATGTCACACAGCAGCATGTATTCAGGACACAGAAAAAGAAGATAAGCGTAGAGAGACGAGAACTGAGAAATGGAGAAAGACAGAAAGGGAAAAAGAGAGCAAATAAAGAAAAAGAAAGAAAGAAAGAAAAAGAGAAAAAAAGGATAGAAATGCCCCCAAGGATCCCACCTACGCAGCTGCGCAGATTGGGAGAAGTGGCTCCTAAGCCATGCAGTGCCTCCCAGCTAGAATGGGCACCCAAGTAGTGAAAAGAAAAAGAAAACAAACAAAACAAAATAGAACAAAGCAAAACGAGAAAAAAAAAGCCCTAGGGCTCCCACCAATGTGGTGTCGCTGGCTGGGGGAGTGGTTCCCTGGTTGAGCATGGCTTCACAGCTTTTCAAGAAGAAGCAAAGATATCACATGGAGCAAGGTGTTCCAGAGAAAGGAGAGGGAGGAGTAGGTGGTACAGAAGAAACCTAGAGAGACGGAGAGAACCACCACCAGCTCAGGGGCCCAGCCAGTATGGGCAGGGCAAATCCAAGCAGCCTGAGACCAAAGTAGTTGCCTCAAGGCCAAGAGACTGCAGCTGCAGGTGATGGGAAGCAGAGGAAGGGGCGGGGGTAAGGTGGATGGAAGAGCGTATATCGCTCATTACTGGGTGCTCTGTCTCCTGCTGGGAACTTCATTGTCCACTAATCTCCAATGTGGGTGGGATACATCTAAGCAGCAGCAACACCATTTCCCAGCCACCACAGCCAGCCAGGAAGCTTGGAAGTAGAGCAGCGGGGAGAGAATGGGAGGTGGGAAAGTGTGTATCGCTGGTTCCCAGGTGCTCTGTCTCCTGCTGGGAGTTCCGTGAAACTCCTTTCTCATGCTCCCTGTCTGCTGATCCCTGACAGGAGTCCAAAATGGTGGATCCATGTTGCATTAGCTGATGGGGCCTTCAGCACATATCTCTCTTCATTCTCTGTCCTCTGTCCATTTGGTGCTTGTCTGAGTTCCTTATCTCTTCATTTGACAGTTCAGTTCCAGGAATGATGTTTGTCTCTGTCTTACTTAGTTTTTCGGGTCTTTGCTGAGGAGGGACAGCATGGTGCTTCTGTCTATGGTGCCATGTTGGCTGGAAGTCCTCTAATCAGTTATTTTATATGTATATAGGGAGAACATTTTGATTCCAGAAAAAGCAAATGGCTCAACGTAGCTAAGTACAATGAGGCATATAAAGAGAAGACGAGGGAGAAATATAGAAGATTGATCATTGGCTAAACTTAATATGACTGATTGAACCCTGTCCTCCCCCTTTACTGAAATCAACAAATACCAGGTCACAAGATGGTCTCAGTCCCTCCACCCAGCCGTATGTTTTTAAATTCAAATTTAGTAAGCTTGGCTTCAAACAGGAAAGAAAAGATTTGAAACTTTAGATGAAAGAAAAGCTGCTGGCATATTAATTTTGGTTAGGAATTTCTTTAAAGTGAATATTTGATTTTGTGGTTCATAAAACCCCCAAATCAAAGCAAAATACTGGTATCAACTTCTCTATCTGAGTATAGTAAAAGCTAGAATTTGCAATAGTTAATAAGATGTTTTGCTCAATTCAATCCTTGCAAGGATATCTTAAAACAAAATGCAAACACAAATATTTACCGGAAATATTAAAAACATAGTGTATCAGTATTATCCAGCTTAGGGAAATTTTTAAATATCATTTGAAGCAACAGTTATGTTTTTCCTAGTTTTCATTTGTTTGTTTTTTCATCAAGACTACGAAAATAGCTCTTTTACCATTGCTCTCAAAACAGGTTTTCTTCTGTGTCCCCAATTATTTACTTATTTTATTTTGAGAATCATGTTGAAAATCAATCATTCCCTAAAAAAGAAAAAAAAAAAAAAAGCATTTTGCTATCTTGTTACAAGCAGATACAACCATAAAGTCAACCTGTTTGCTACTGTTGGGCATAAAATCGTGAAATCAGACAACATTGTTGGCCTTGCACCTGCAAATACTGGTAAGGGCAGATGTCTGGTCAGCCAGATTCCTCAAAAGCAGGCTGGACAAGACTCCACATTAGAAATCTGTGATACCAAAACCAAAAAAAAAAACATTGTCATTGAGTCGATTCCGACTCATAGTGACCCTATAGGACAGAAACTAAAAAATAGAAATGGTTTCAACTTCATTCTGCAAAATCCCATCCAGTATACTGTTCAAGTTATCTATTGCTTCATAACAAACAGGCCACATCAGTGGCTAAAACCAACCAACCTAATGATTGTATGGATTGTGAAGCCTGGAAGGGTTTGGTCAGGCAATTCCTCTGTTCCACACACGGTCAATTATGATCAATAATGGTATTTGGTAGGTGGGTGGGCTCAGCTGGAGAATAAAAAGTGGGTTTACTTACATGATTGGTGTCTTGGTGGGGTAGCTAGAAGCAGGCTCCTCTCCTTTTTCATGCAAACTCTCAACCTTTCCATAAAGTTCGCTACTGAGTAGTTACAGTTCTTACGTGGAAACGTCGAGTTCAAAAAGGGAGTGTTCCAGATGACAGGAAGTAAAAACTGTTGGTATTTTAAGCCCTTAACCCAGAAATGGGCAGAGTGTCACTTCCTCTGTACTGCATTGCCCAAAATAATCACAAAACCTTCCCAGTTTCAAGTGGAAGGGGCACAGACCCCAACTCTAATAGGGAAAATGTGTAAGAACCTGTGGCCGTGTTTAATCCACATATTTTGTTAAAGAGATATTGACTTTTTGACAATATGGATTTAACTCAGAAGAACATGCCTGTACTGATAATACTAAGAGGAATTATTTGGAAGTTTTGTGTTATCCAGTAGAGATGGATGTCAATGATGGAATATCAAAATAATTCATTTATTTTCCTGCGTTAAAGTGTTGTAGAGAAAAACTTAAATGCTGTTTCAAGTTAAAACAGAGAAGTTTATTAAGGGTTTAAAACAACTGCAATTGGGGAACTACATAGCCCATTGAAAATGGAACCAGGTAGTCCTAGGCAAGTTCGTTATACAAGTATTCTTATGGGGTGAAAAGAGGAACCAAACCATAGGAAGGGCAAGTACAGGAAAATCAATGATTATTGTAATAATCACATTCTGATTGATTACTGATTATTAGTAGTATATTAATGATTACAAATAGTTTCACAGGATGCTTAGATCATGGTCACAAGATGCTTATATGTATTTTCTTTGTCTAATCTTGCAAAAATACCTTGTTGACAACAGCACCCAGACAGCACTCTTCCTGAGTGCATATATTTTGAGAGGTGCAGATGGTCACTTGGTTAAGACCCCTAGGGGTATATGGTTTCACATCCTGGTTTTGACCACTAAGGAAAAACAAGCTTTCCTCAAAAAATATAGTTGTTAGCCTAGATATCCAGATTAATATTAGATAGCACAGTGAGCATATTATGCCTCTGTCTCACAGGCTGCACTGAAAGTTGTCTTTCCCTGAGAAAAAAAATATTTTCTTGTTATTCTTCATATGATTTCTAGAAACTTGAATTACCAAAAATGTAGCAAGATGAGTCCCTTAATTTTTTTTTTCTATCAATTAACTCTTGAATATATTTTTGAAATTTAACAGCAGATTACAATTTAGCATCATGGTTAAGCTTGAGCTCTGGATTCAGACAGACAAGGATCTATTTCCCTTTGTCAAGTAATTTATCCCTATGATCTTCCTTTATGACAGCTGGAGAAATAATAGTGACTATCATAGAAGATTATTGAGCATAGTACCTAAGATAAATAGGCGCTCAATAAAGAATATTATTTTTACAGTTTATAAGGGAAAGTGCCAGTCTTAGATACTAAGGAAAGGTATAAAATTCTAAGTCATGACTCATGTGGTTAGTACTTAACTCAATTTCAGTCACTGTGACAAAAATAAACATTTCAATCCAGGATTCTCCCCTTTCTTTAGTTTGCTGTCCTATCCAGGACATACCCAAAGGGGCTAAGATATAGAAGTCCATAATCTTAAATTCTGCATCGGGATTGGACAGGTACCTGGAGTGGAACTTCAGGGAGCTGTTCTGTCCACATTGCAAAAGGAGACTCTTAGTATGTTGTTCTTGCCACCATGAAGCTCCTCAGCTGTCTGCTGTGTACCGTCACTCAGCACTAATTTCCAAAAGCTAACACGGACCCCAGTAAGCCTGATGGATAAAGCTGGAGAATTCTTCCACAGGTCAAGAACCAGGCACTGAGGTGGACATCAGCAAGCAGCACATGCTGGATGAGTTGAGGCCAAGACCTTTGCTCTGTGATGTCTTCTGGCAGTGGCAGTTCTTTAAGTGACATACTAATAAATAAATAAATAAGCAGAAGAAAGATATATTTGAAAGGGGGGTTATGTGTACTATTAGTGTTTTGATGTTAAAAAATATGGATTGTAAGAGGATTTATGACTGCCAATAAATTGCAAAATCAGGAGCAAAATTATGCTTTTTTTTTTTCTAGAAGAACCACATTGAATGAACTATGAAAGCATTCCACAAACGGTATCTCCATGAATACCTATTGAACCAAACTAAAAATTTTCTAAAAACCACTGCAGTCAAGTCGATTCCGAGTAAAACTGCCCCATAGAGTTTCCAAGGAGCACTGGTGGATTCGGACTGCTGACCTTTTGGTAGCAGCTGTAGCACTTACCCACTATGCCACCAGGGTTAATAAATAGAAGTTGACGTATCTTTAGGCTTACATATTCTAAAATATATGTTGAAAATATTAAAATTCCCAGCTGTTTAATCAACCAGCTTGAGACTTTCGGCACATTCTCTGAATTTTCAATCTTATTTTTCTTATGTAAATTTTAGCAATTCAAGTCTCATTATCTTCTAGGGTATATTACCGTGACTTCCTTGGGAAAAGAAACCTTTGCGATAATCACTGTAAATATTTGGTTCCATTATTTATATTGTAAGCCACATTTAAATCTTAAATAAATTGGTAACTAAGAATATCTCCAGGACCACAATTTTTTCTTGTGCTTTCTTCCAATATGTAATAAAAATTCTATACAATGAAAGAGATATAATGTATTCTAATCCCTAGCTTCCAAGCATAAAATTGTCATTGATAATAATGTTCTGATAATATTCCTCAGTGTTTATGAATAGTGTTTGTGTATTTTCAACCAAAGGATAATATATTTATTGATAGAAGATTTGAGGTATATGCATATTTAGTTTATATTTAGGATTGGACAAAGTCAATTTTAAAGGGGAGAATATGAATTAGGTGATTTAGTTGTTAAAGACGCCGACTTCTGAGTTTCAGCGCGCCAGTTTGAAAGTACAGGCATCTTATTCAGATGAAGCGGTCATCTGTTCTACCTCTGGCTTGGCCTCCTGTACTTGCTTCCTTATGTCCTGCTGGCTTTTGCTGACTGACAGATTGCAGATGCACAGCAAACATCCATATGCATTCATTTTGGCTGCAAAGAAGAGAAACACTGAAAGAATTCATCTAATATTCAATTTAGCATCTCTTTTTTTTGTGTGTAGAATCATTCTTGAATTTTCTGTTTATTCCTCCCAGATCTGATTGGCAGATATTTTGACCATCATCTAGGGTAGGATATAAGAAGCAAAGTTTTCTGACACCCAGGTTATTAGTTCTTTTTCCACACTCAATTTCTTACTATTATTTTACAAGATGCTGTTAAAAGTACAATCCCCTCTCTTGTTCTGGGTAATAATGAGTATTATTTTTCCATTGTTCTCTGAGGACACCAAACAACTCTAAATCGTTTTAGTTTCCTAATGCAAGAATGTTCATGCTGTGCTTATTAGGAATTATTTTATAGGACATTCTGAGATATGTACCTTAAAAATCCATTCCCTTTCTAAGGTAAGCATTTTTGAACAGATGTAAGCTGTATTTTATGTACTATAAAATCCACCATTGTAAGTGGACAATTCACATATTTTTGGTAAATTTATAGAGTTGTGCCACCTTTATGCCAATCAAGTTTTAAATCAATTCCACCATCCTGAAAATTTGCTCAAGCTAATTTAGACTCGGTTTCTACTCCCAATTCCAGCCCAAGGCGACCATGAACCTGCTCTGTTTCTATAAAAGTGTCTTTTCTGGCCACTTCATGTAAATGGAATCACACAATATGTAGTCTTTTGAGTGTTGATCCTTTCACTTTGCAAAATGTTTTTGATATTCATCCATGTTGCAGCATGTGTGTCAATGGGCTTATTTTTTAATGCTGAATAATATTCCACTGTACAAATATATCAGATTTTGTTTGTTAACCCATCAAGTTATGCACATTTGGATTGTTTCCAGTTTCTGGCTAGTGTGAATAACGATGCTAAGAAAATTCACATGGAAGTCATTTTGGGGATTTTTGTTTTCATTTGCTTGGATAGATTTTTAGGAGAAGAATTGCTATCATATGGTAAATTTAACTTTTTAAGGAATTACCAAATTGATTGCCAAAACAGCTGTAGCATTTTACATTCCCACAAGTATGGAGGTCCTGATTCCTCCAAATACTTGCCCACACATTATGGTCTGTATTCTTGATTATATCCCTTCTGATATTGTGCTGTTTGCATTTTCCTGATGACTAATAATGTCTAGCAACTTTCCATGTATTGTTAGGCATTCATACATCTTTTGGCAAAATGTTTGTTCTAATCCCTTGTCCATTTTTAAATTGGGTTGTTTTTATTGTACTATTGGGTTGTAAGAGTTTTTTACATACTTTAGAAACAAAGTTTGTATCAAATATATGTAATGAGCAAACATTTTCTCTTAGTCTGAAATTTGTTTTTACAATTTCTTAATTTTATCTTTTGAAGTGCAATATTTTTATATTTAAAGTTTGGTGTGTTGATTTTTTTTTCTTTTTTGGCTCATACTTTTGTTGCTGTGCCTAAGAATCTTTGCCTAAACCAAGATCATGAAGATTTTCTCAAGTGCGAATGTCTGTGCGTGTGTCTGTGTGTGTCATGCACACACATGCTTTTGTGTGTGTTTCCAAAAGCTAGAGGTAAAAATTTACCTCATACCTTTAGGTTTGTGATTTATTTTGTGTTGATTTAGAAAATACAATGCTGTTTTGATTTCTGTAGCATTATAGTAAGTTTGAAATCAGGTAGTATATATCTTCCGCCTTTTCTTTCTCTTAAAAAAAAAATAGTTTGGCTTTTGTAGGTCCTTTACATTTCCATATAAGTTTTAGTTTCAACCAAAAAAAAAAAAAAAAATACTTGCTGGCTTTTGGTAGAGATTGCATTAAATCTGTAGATCAGTTTGCAGAGGATTGTCATTATTATCTTAAAGATATTTCGTGTTCCAATTTATGACCATGGAATGTGTTTAGATGTTATACACTTTTCAGCAATGTTGTGTAGTTTTCAGCATTCAGATTTGAATTTCTTTTGTTAATTTTATTCTTAAGGTTTTTATACTATCGGTTGTTATTGTGAATGGAATTGTTTTCCTAATTTCATTTTCTAATGTACATTACCATTATGTAGAAACGCACTTGATATTTATATTGATCTTTTAACCTGTCATCTTGCCAAGTTTATTTATCAGTTATAGTAGTTTTATTGTGGATCTTTGAGTGAATATGTAATCGGATAAAACATCAAATATCCACTTTTTCTGGCATCAACTATGAGGAGTCTCACTTTTCACTTCTGTTAAATTCTCACACCAGCTGCCCATGTAGCACTTCTTCCTCTGACCTTAACCGCCTAAAGCCAGGTCAGACCTTGTAAGTTAAAGGACACTGTCATTCAGGTTGCTAAACAGGCCGAAGACTTTGGATGCCAGATGCAAGCTTGGGAATCCATAAGGCATCCTCACTTCTGACCTCAAAAAAACCCAGACACTCCAAACTCATCGCCCTTGAGTGGATTACAACTGATAGGGACCCTACAGGACAGAATAAAACTGCCCCATAGGGTTTCTAAGGTTATAATCTCTATGGAAGAAGACTGCCACATTTTTCTCCTGAAGAGTGGCTGGTGGGTTCGAACTGTAGACCTTATGGTTAGTAGCCGAACACTTAATCACTTCTGACATACTGGCCGCAAATTTGGTGTTTTCCCACTACCCCTTTAGAATGCCAACCACAAGCTCTGGGGTCCCCTGACCCAGACTCCTTCACTTCTGGCCTTCTGGCTACAAATTTAGAGATTACCAGTACCCCTTCTGAAAACGATCCAGCCTCTCTCCCTTCTGACCTGCTGGTTCCTGCTACTCCTTTGGGTGCGATAATTGGCTGGAACTACTCACTGAACTCATGGAAAGTGTTATGATTATAGCTTTATTATAGTAAAACACGATGGAAACAAAGAGATGCATAGGGCGAGGTCTGGGAGGGTTCCCAATGCAGAGCTTACATGTCCCAGAGGTGTGCTACCCTCCCACATGTATCGATGTTTTATATCAACCTAGAAGCCCATGGAGCTTTCATGTCCAGAGCCTTTACTGGAGCCTCATAGCATAGGCATGATTGATTAAATGATGCCTCCACCCCACCACACCCCAGGTCAGCTGATATCAGGCCACATGGGGGTCTTTCTGGCTTGGCCAGCCTCCAGTCATTAGCACTAACCCTAAGATGTGATTTAGATAACAAAGACACGTCAGTTACTCAGGAAATTATAAGGTTTTAGAGTTGTTTCTTAGGAAACAAGACCAAAATTCTTTGGATAAAGATAAATTCTAAAGCCCAAGATGTCATAAGATTTTGTGTGTATAAGGATAATGTCAGTAGCAACTAAAGGGTATTCTGTAACCCCCATTTCAGTCTGGGTGTTTCTCTCTCTCATCTACCTATCTGTTTGTTCATATTTATATTTATTTATATTTGCAGTGGTTAAAACCTCAAGTACAATGTTGAATAGAAATTGCAAAAATGGGTATCTTTGCCTTGCTCCAGATTTAGGGAGAACATTAGTCTTAAGGTTTTGAAAGATATCCTTCATCAGTAGTTTTACAACCACTGACAATCTCTGCCCTGGAATGGGATGTTTAGTTCTTTCACAATTAGGTAATGATTTGTAGGTTTGGAATTAAGTCTGGCATTTATTTGTTGTTTTGTTTTTTAATTTGTCTCATAAATTCCTAGTTAATTGAGAGTTTTTATCATCATGAATTTGTGTTGTGTCAAATACTGTGTTTTTTTGTTTTGTTTTGTTTTATTTGCTTCTGTTGAGATCATTATGTTGTTTTGATCCTTTATTCTATTATTATGATTTTTCCCGGTAGCTTAGTGGTTAAGAGCTTGGCTGCTAACCAGAATGTCAAGAATTTGAATCCACCAGCTGCTCCTTGGAGAAAACCTATGGGGGCAGTTCTACTCTGTCGTATAGGGTCGCTATGAGTAGGAGTCAACTGGACAGCAAGATTCATCATTTATCATGATTTTAATGGGTTTGGCCAAATTTTTTTTTAGTATCTTAAGATGAAGTTTAGATTAATATCTTGGAACGTCTCCTCCTTTTTGATATATAATTAAAATATAAAATGTTCTCTAGTTATAATTTGGTATGTTCTGCTTTCATGGAGAATTGTTCTGTAAATTCTCTTGTGGTTACTTTTTGATCCATGGGTTATTGAAGCTTTTTTTTTTTTTAATTTCTAAATATTTGTGATTTTTCAACTATATTTCTGCAATTGATCTCTATTTTTTTACAGAAAAAAATTTAATACTATTAACCTTGTTACATTTATTGAGTCTTTTATGGTCTTCCATACAGAATGTTTCATGTGTACTTAAAGAAAAAAATAATAATAATGAGTAGTCTTCAATCATTGGATGCAGTGTTCTAAAATGTCATTTAAGTCAATTTCATTGATAGTGTTGTTCAAGTCTCCTATATACTTGCTGGCTTTCTGAATTATTGTTCTATTAATTGTTTTGAGAGGTATTGAGTTCTTCAGTTATGATTGCTGAAATATTTTTCCTTTTAATTTTTTTTTCTTTTTAGCTTCATATATTTTGAGGCTCTATTTTTCAGTACACATGCTTTTATGATTTTTATTGAGCTTTAAGTGAACGTTTACAAATCAGGTCAGTCTGTCACAGATAAGCTTATATACACCTTACTCCATACTCCCATTTACTCTCCCCCTAATGATTCAGCCCGCTCCCTCCTTCCAGTCTCTCCTTTCGTGACAATTTTGCCAGTTTCTAACCCTCTCTACCCTCCCATCTCCCCTCCAGACAGGAGATGCCAACACAGTCTCAAGTGTCCACCTGACACAAGTAGCTCACTCTTCGTCAGCATCTCTCTCCAACCCATTGTCCAGTCCCTTCCATATCTGATAAGTTGTCTTCGGAAATGGTTCATGTCCTGGGCCAACAGAAGGTTTGGGGGCCATGACTGCCGGGATTCCTCTAGTCTCAGTCAGACCATTAAGTCTGGTCTTTTGATGAGAATTTGGGGTCTGCATCCCACTGATTTCCTGCTCCCTCAGGGGTTCTCTGTTGTGCTCCCTGTCAGGGAAGTCATCGGTTCTGGCCAGGCACCATCTAGTTCTTCTGGTCTCAGGATGTTGTAAGTCTCTAGTTCATGTGGCCCTTTCTGTTTCTTGGACTCATAGTTATCGTGTGACCTTTCATCCAGGTGGGTTGAGACCAATTGATGCATCTTAGATGGCCCCTTGTTAGCATTTCAGATCCCAGATGCCACATTTCAAAGTGGGTTGCAGAACGTTTTCATAATAGAATTATTTTGCCAATTGACTTAGAAGTACCCTTAAGCCATAGTCCCCAAATCCCTGCCCTTGCTCCGCTGACCTTTGAAGCAATCAGTTTATCCCGGAAACTTCTTTGCTTTTGGTCCAGTCCAGTTGAGCTGACCTTCCGTGGATTGAGTATTGTCCTTCCCTTCACATAAAGTAGTTCTTATCTACTAAAGAAAAAAAATAACCCTCTCCCACCCTCCTTCCCTCCCCACCTCATAACCACAAAGAATGTGTTCTTCTCAGTTTATACTATTTCTCAAGATCGCATAAAATTTTTTATTATAATAGTGGTCTTATACAATATTTGTCCTTTTGCTTCTGACTAATTTCACTCGGCATAATGCCTTCCAGGTTCCTCCATGTTATGAAATGTTTCACAGATTCGTCACTGTTCTTTATCGATGCATAGTATTCCACTGTGTGAATATACCACAGTTTATTCAACCTTTCATCTGTTGATGGACACCTTGGTTGCTTCCAGCTTTTCGCTATTGTTAAACAGAGCTGCAATAAACATGGGTGTGCATATATCTTTTTGTGTAAAGGCTCTTATTTCTCTAGGGTATATTCCGAGGAGTGGGATTTTTGGGTTGTATGGTGGTTCTATTTCTAACTTTTTAAGAAAAAGCCAGATAGATTTCCAAAGTGGTTGTACCATTTGACATTCCCACCAGCAGTGTATAAGAGTTCCAATCTCTCCGCAGCCTCTCCAACATTTATTGTTTTGTGTTTTTTGGATTAATGCCAGCCTTGTTGGAGTGAGGGGGAATCTCATCGTAGTTTCAATTTGCATTTCTCTAATGGCTAATGATCGAGAGCATTTTCTCATGTATCTGTTAGCTGCCTGAATATCTTCTTTTGTGAAGTGCATGTTCATATCCTTTGCCCACCTCTTGATTGCATTGTTTGTCTTTTTGTGGTTGAGTTTTAACAGAATCATATAGATTTTAGAGATCAGGCCCTGGTCGGAGATGTCATAGCTGAAAATTCTTTCCAAGTCTGTAGGTGGTCTTTTTACTCTTTTGGTGAAGTCTTTAGATGAGCATAGGTGTTTGGTTTTTAGGAGCTCCCAGTTATCTGGTTTATCTTTGTCATTTTTGGTAATGTTTTGTATTCCATTTATGCCTTGTATTAGGGCTCCTAGGGTTGTCCCTATTTTTTCTTCCATGATCTTTATCGTTTTAGTCTTTATGTTTAGGTCTTTGATCCACTTGGAGTTAGTTTTTGTGCATGGTGTGAGGTGTGGGTCCTGTTTCATTTTTTTGCAAATGGATATCCAGTTATGCCAGCTCCATTTGTTAAAAAGACTACCTTTTCCCCAATTAACTGACACTGGTCCTTTGTCAAATATCAGCTGCTCATAGGTGGATGGATTTATATCTGGGTTCTCAATTCTGTTCCATTGGTCTATGTGCCTGTTGTTGTACCAGTACCAGGCTGTTTTGACTACTGTGGCTGTATAATAGGTTCTAAAATCAGGTAGAACGAGACCTCCCACTTTCTTCTTCTTTTTCAGTAATGCTTTACTTATCTGGGGCTTCTTTCCCTTCCATATGTAGTTGGTGTTTTGTTTCTCCATCACATTGAAAAATGTCATTGGAATTTGGATCAGAAGTGCATTGTATGTGTAGATGGCTTTTGCTAGAATAGACATTTTTACTATGTTAAGTCTTCCTATCCCTGAGCAAGGTATGTTTTTCCACTTAAGTAGGTCCTTTTTAGTTTCTTGCACTAGTACTTTGTAGTTTTCTTTGTATACGTCTTTTACATCTTTGGTAAGATTTACTATTAAGTATTTTATCTTGGTGGCTACTGTGAATGATATTGATTTGGTGATTTCCTCTTCGATGTTCTTTTTGTGGATGTAGAGGAATCCAAGTGATTTTTGTATGTTTATCGTATAACCTGAGACTCTGCCAAACTCTTCTATTAGTTTCAGTAGTTTTCTGGAGGATTCCTTAGGGTTTTCTGTGTATAAGATCATGTCATCTGCAAATAGAAATAATTTACTTCCTCCTTGCCAATCCAGATGCCCTTTATTTCTTTGTCTAGCCTAATTGCTCTGGCTAGGACCTCTAGCACAATGTTGAATAAGAGCGGCGATAAAGGGCATCCTTGTCTGGTTCCCATTCTCAAGGGAAATGCTTTCAGGCTCTCTCCATTTAGAGTGATGTTGGCTGTTGGCTCTGTATAGATGCCCTTTATTATGTTGAGGAATTTTCCTTCACTTCCTATTTTGCTGAGAGTTTTTATCATGAATGGGTGTTGGACTTTGGCAAATGCCTTTTCTGCATCAATTGATAAGATCATGTGGTTTTTGTCTTTTGTTTTATTTATATGGTGGATTACATTAATGGTTTTTCTAATATTAAACCAACCTTGCATAAATCCCACTTGGTCATGGTGAATTATTTTTTTGATATGTTGTTGATTTCTGTTGCCTAGGATTTTGTTGAGGATTTTTGTATCTATTTTCATGAGGGATATAGGTCTGTAATTTTCTTTTTTTGTGGTGTCTTTACCTGGTTTTGGTATAAGGAATATAGTGGCTTCATAGAATGAGTTAGGTAGTATTCCGTCATTTTCTATGCTTTGAAATACCTTTAGTAGTAGTGGTGTTAACTCTTCTCTGAAAGTTTGGTAGAACTCTGCAGTAAAGCCATCCGGGCCAGGGCTTCTTTTTGTTGGGAGTTTTTTGATTACCTTTTCAGTCTCTTTTTTTGTTATGGGTCTATTTAGTTGTTCTACTTCTGATTGTGTTAGTTTAGGTAGGTAGTGTTTTTCCAGGAATTCATCCATTTCTTCTAGGTTTGCAAATTTGTTAGAGTACAATTTTTCATAATAATCTGATATGATTCGTTTAATTTCAGTTGTGTCTGTTGTGATGTGGCCCATCTCATTTCTTATTCTGGTTATTTGTTTCCTTTCCCGTATTTCTTTAGTCAGTATGGCCAATGGTTTATCAATTTTGTTAATTTTTTCAAAGAACCAGCTTTTGGCTTTGTTAATTCTTTCAATTGTTTTTCTGTTCTCTAATTCATTTAGTTCAGCTCTAATTTTTATTATTTGTTTTCTTCTGGTGCCTGATGGATTCTTTTGTTGCTCACTTTCTATTTGTTCAAGTTGTCGGGACAGTTCTCTGATTTTGGCTCTTTCTTCTTTATGTATGTGTGCATGTATCGATATAACTTAACCTCTGAGCTCTGCTTTTGCTGTGTCCCAGAGATTTTGATAGGAAGTGTTTTCATTCTCATTGCATTCTATGAATTTCTTTATTCCCTCCTTAATGTCTTCCATAACTCAGTCTTTTTTGAGCAGGGTATTGTTCAGTTTTCAAGTATTTGATTTCTTTTCCCTAATTTTTCTGTTACTGATTTCCACTTTTATGGCCTTGTGGTCTGAGAAGATGCTTTGTAGTATTTCGATGTTTTTGATTCTATAAAGATTTGTTTTATGACCTAATATGTGGCCTATTCTAGAGAATGTTCCATGTGTGCTAGAAAAAAAAGTATACTTTGCAGCTGTTAGGTGGAGTGTTCTGTATAAGTCTATGAGGTCAATTTGGTTGATTGTAGCAATTAGGTCTTCCGTGTCTCTTTTGAGCTTCTTACTGGAAGTCCTGTCCTTCTCCGAAAGTGTTGTGTTGAAGTCTCCTACTATAATTGTGGAGGTGTCTATCTCACTTTTCAATTCTGTTAAAGTTTGCTTTATGCATCTTGCAGCCCTGTCATTGGGTGCATAAATATTTCATATGGTTATATCTTCCTGGTCAATTGTCCCTTTTATCATTATGTAGTGTCCTTCTTTATCCTTTGTGGTGGATTTAACTTTAAAGTCTATTTTGTCAGAAATTAATATTGCTACTCCTACTCTTTTTTGACTGTTGTTTGCTTGATATATTTTTTTCCATCCTTTGAGTTTTAGTTTGTGTCTCTAAGTCTAAGGTGTGTCTCTTGTAGGCAGCATATAGACGGACCGTGTTTCTTTATCCAGTCTGAGACCCTCTGTCTCTTTATTGGTGCATTTAGTCCATTTACATTCAGCGTAATTATAGATAAGTTTTTTTTTATGTGTTTAGTGCTGTCATTTTGATGCCTTTTTATGTGTGTTGTTGACAATTTCATTTTTCCACTTACTTTTTTGTGCTGAGACGTTTTTCTTTGTAAATTGTGTGTTCCTAATTTTCCTAGTAGTTGACTTTATGTTTGCTGAGTCGTTATGTTTTTCTTGGTTTTTATTTTGAGTTATGGAGTTGTTATACCTCTTTGTAGTTACCTTAATATTTACCCCTATTTTTCTAAGTGAATACCTAACTTGTATTGCCCTATATCACCTTGTTTCCCTCTCCATATGGCAGTTCTATACCTCCTGTATTTAGTCCGTCTTTTTGATTATTGTGATCTTTTACATTTTGACTTCAATGATTCCCTATTTTGAGTGTTTTTTTCTTTTTAATATTAATCTTAATTTTTTTTTGTGATTGCCTTATTTGAGTTGATATCAGGATGTTCTGTTCTGTGACCTTGTGTTGTGCTGGTATCTGATATTATTGGTTTTCTGACCAATTTCCTTTAGTATTTCTTGTAGCTTTGGTTTGGTTTTTGCAAATTCTCTAAGCTTGTGTTTATCTGTAAATGTTTTAATTTCGCCTTCATATTTGAGAGAGAGGTTTGCTGGATATATGATCCTTGGCTGGCAGTTTTTCTCATTCAGTGCTCTATATATGTCATCCCATTGCCTTCTTGCCTGCATGGTTTCTGCTGAGTAGTCTGAACTTATTCTTATTGATTCTCCTTTGTAGGAGACCTTTCTTTTATCCCTGGCTGCTTTTCAAATTTTCTCTTTCTCTTTGGTTTTGGCAAGTTTGATGATAATATGTCTTGGTGATTTTCTTTTTGGATCAATCTTATATGGGGTTCGATGAGCATCTTGGATAGATATCCTTTCGTCTTTCATGATGTCAGGGAAGTTTTCTGCCAACAGATATTCAACTATTCTCTCTGTATTTTCTGTTATCCCTCCCTGTTCTGGGACTCCAATCACACGCAAGTTATTCTTCTTGATAGAGTCCCACATGATTCCTAGGGTTTCTTCATTTTTTTTAATTCTTTTATCTGATTTTTTTCAGCTATATTGGTGTCAATTCCCTTGTCCTCCAGATCCCCCACCCTGAATTCCAATTGCTGGAGTCTGCTCCTCTGACTTCCTATTGAGTTGTCCACTTCTGTAATTTTACTGTTAATCTTTTGGATTTTTGAATGCTGTCTCTCTATGGATTCTTGCAGCTTATTAATTTTCCCACTATGTTCTTGAATAATCTTTTTGAGTTCTTCAACTGCTTTATCAGTGTGTTCCTTGTTTTTTTCTGTAGATTGCCTTATTTCATTTCTGAGGTTATCCCTGATGTCTTGAAGCATTCTGTAAATTAGTTTTTTATATTCTGTATCTGGCAATTCCAGGATTGTATCTTCATTTGGAAAAGATTTTGATTCTTTACTTTGGGGAGCTGTAGAAGCAATCGTGATCTGCTTCTTTATGTGGTTTGATATTGACTGCTGTCTCCAAGCTATCTCTAAAATATTTTAGTGATTTATTCTATATTTGCTCACTGAGTCTTATCTTGTTTTGTTTCAATATACGTGGATGGGCTACTAGATTGCACTGTCTTGATTGTTGTAGCCCTTGACTCACTTATGTCCTATTACCAGCTGGTTTGGGCTGTTACCAGATATATAAGCCTAAGAGTCCATTCACTATTCTTGAGTAGAATCTGATTTTGGGTCATCAAGTGTGTGGTGCAGACTGTCACCTACCAACCTAGAGAGGTAGCAGCAGGGGTTCACACTCCAGTGGGGGCAGGATCCTTACAGGCTTCCCCCAAGTGCCAGTGAGGTAGGAGTGTCTGTATTCCTAAAGCACTTTGGTGGGTGGGCTCTGCAGCTGTACTGTAGGCCCCCAATGCAATTACCTCTACAGATTGGTAGGTGTCACCCTCCTTAGACCCCTAAGGCAAGAGGCTAGGTAGTCTGGGGGGAGCTTCAGCCCTCAGTTCCCTGTTTTGGGTCAGTGAGGGCTCTGTTGAATTCGCAGAGATATCAGACCTGGGAAACTTGTCTTCCCAGTAATCCCCTAAAAGAATTACAGTCAGATCACTATCAGAATTGCCTTTGCATTTTAATAGCCACGTTTCTCCCTGTAGGGATGAAAGCCCAAGACTATGGATCACATATGTTTGGCTGGCGCTGGTTCTGTATTTTTAGTCCAATTAGGGAAGGATTTTTGGTCCCTGGGTTTTTTGTAGCTGCTTCTCTCAGGCCAGGAGAATGGGTTAGGAAAAGACCAAAAAAGAAAGAAAAACCACAGAGCACTTCACTCTCTGGCTCAGGAAATTCCAATGTTAATGAAACCACCTGATAACGGGAGGGGAGGGTTCAGATAAATAGGAGAGAGTAGCACCCCAGAATATAGACAAAGTTACTTATCTTGCTTGGGATGACTGTTTTATCTGAGATTCTCGAGGGGTGCATTGACTGTGTGCTCTGGCTGGGTAGAGATTTCCTCCGAGGGTCAGGCCCGCGTCCCGTGCTTGCGCTGTCTCAAAAGCCGTGGTCAGTTCCTCTGCTCCCAGTCTAAAGCCCAGCGCCAAGGTTCCCCGGCTGCGACGCCGCATTCCAGGGTCCAAAACCAGTCGCTGCCTCCTGGTGACTTCTCCTCCTGTCAGCTGCATTGCTGGGCTGCCTGCGTGCACTGGCAGGGCTTCCTCCAAGGTCACTTCTGGGGGCTTGGCTGTGTTCCATGTTTGTGCCCTCTCAGGATGCTATGCTCAGCTCCCCTTTGCTCAGTCCAGAGCCCGTCGCCAAGGTTTCCTGACTGGGACTCTGGCTCCAGGCTCCGAAAGCAGTTGCTGCTTCCCCTTGGTTGTTCGTTCTCAGTCTCTGTCACTCAGGTCAACTCTTTAGATCTGTGTTTGATGGTCAGGGTTCGTAGATTGTCATGTATGTGATCGATTCACTTGTTTTTCTGATTCTTTGTTGCAAGAGGGATCTGAAGTAGCTTCTACCTAGTCAGCCATCTTGGCCCCGCCCCTGCTTTTATAATTTTTATGTTTTGTGATGGTAATTATCATTATGAAATGTCATTCTTTCCTCCTGTAATGTTTCTTGTCTGAAAGTCTATTTTGCTAGATATTGATCTAGCTAAATCTTTCTCACTCATGGTTACTCTATATGTGGTGTATTCCCTGCCATTCTTTTATCTTAAAGTTCTTTATGACTTTGAATCTAATGTGTCTCTTGTCAATAACATAAACTTAATTCTTGCTTTCTTATTTAGACTGACAAGCTCTGCTCTTAATGTGTTGATTTACATTTTTGGATGTAAGTCTGTCATTTGCTACTTGTTTTTTATTTGTCTCCTATTTTCTGTTCCTGTGTTTCACCTTTATTACCTTCTTTTGTGCTAAATAAATACATATTTAATTATTCATTGCAATTTTTCTGTTGATATTTTTACTATAATATTTTCAGTTATTTTCTTAGTGTTTCTCTAGTTTAAGGGTTGCAAATTTTTTGTAAAGGGCCAGATAGTAAATATTTTAGGCTTTGTGGTCCATATGTTCTCTGTAGCTATTAGTCAACTCTGCCACTGTAGTGAAAAAGCAGCCACAGACAATATATAAATGAACAAGCATAGCTGTTTGCCTATATAATTTTATTTACAGAATTGGGAGCATTCTGGATTTGGTCTGGGGTAATAGTTTTCCCACTCCAGTCCTAGGGATTACATTGAGCACCTTAACTTGTTATAATCCACTTCATTATAATTCTTAACTCTGGTTAAATATACTAATTTGTCTCCAGTGATTATCTTTTCTTCCTCCCTCTTTAGTGTGATGTGTGTGTGTATATATATATAATTATTATTGTATGTGTTATATACAATATATATCTGTTACAATATTTAAATGTATAAAATAAACCTCAGGATAAAGTGTCCCAATTATTGCTTTATACCATTGTATGGCTTTTAGAAACATTAAGATAAAAAAATGAAAAAAAATGTATTTTGTAGAGTCTTTTATATACAGAGCCCTGGTGGCTTAGTGGTTAAGAGCTTGACTACTAGCCAAAAGTTAGGCAGTTCAAATCCACCATCTGCAACTTGGAAACCTTATGGCGCAGTTCTACTCTGTCCCAAAAGATTGCTTTGAATCACGATCAACTCAACAGCGCTGGGTTTGGTTTTGGTTTTTTGTTTTATATATACACACATATTTACAATTTCCAGCACTCATAATTTCTTTCTGTTAATTTGAGTAACTGTCTGGTCATATGTTTTTAGCCCAAAGTATATCTTTTAGTATTTTTGGAAGTCAGATCTGCTAGCAAGAGATTTCCTCAGTCTTCTTTTTTTGAGCTCGTCTTTACTTTGACTTAATTTTTGAAGAATTGTCTACTAATAGCATTACTGGTTGGCATTTATTTTCTGTCATCCATTTGCATATAATAAACACCCTTTTTTATTGTGCTCTAAGTGAAAGTTTACAAATCAAGTCAGTCTCTCATATAAAAACTTTATACACCTTGCTATGTACTCCTAGTTGCTCTCCCCCTAATGAGACAGCACCCTCCTCCTGTCCACCCTATATTCCCCATGTCCATTCAACCAGCTCCTGTCCCCCTCTGCCTTCTCATCTCACCTTCAACAGGAACTGCCCACATAGTCTCATGTGTTTGCTTGAGCCAAGAAGCTCACCAGTATCATTTTCTGTCCAGTCCAATCCCTGTCTGAAGAGTTGGCTTTGGGAAAGCTTCCAGTCTTGGGCTAACAGAAGGTCCAGAGACCATGACATCCAGGATCCTTCCAGTCTCAGTCAGACCATTAAGTCTGGTCTTTTTACGAGAATTTGAGGTCTGCATCCCACTGCTTTCCTGCTCCATCAGGGATTCTCTGTTGTGTTCCCTGTCAGGGCAGTCATTGGTTATAGCTGGGGACCGTCTAGTTCTTCTGGTCTCAGGCTGATTTAGTCTCTGGTTTATGTGCCCCTTTCTGTCTCTTGGGCTTATAATTGCCTTGTGTATTTGGCGTTCTTCATTCTCCTTTGCTCCAGGTGGGTTGAGAACAATCGATGCATCTTAGATGGCCACTTGCTAGGGTTTAAGACCCCAGAAGCCACTCACCAAGGTGGATGCAAAATGTTTGCTTAATACACTCTGTTATGCCAATTGACCTACATGTCTCCTGAAACCATAGTCCCCAAAACCCTGCCTCTGCCACTCTGGTCTTTGAAGCATTCTGTTGTATTCAGGAAACTTCTTTGGTTTTTGTTTTAGTCCAGTAGTGCTGACCTGTCCTGTATTGTGTGTTGTCTTTCCTTTCACCTAAAGTAGTTCTTGACTACTATCTAATTAGTGAATACTCTTCTCCCTCCCTCCCCACCCTCGTAACCATCAAAGAATATTTTCTTCTTTGTTTAAACTATTTCTTGAGTTCTTATTATAGTGGCCTCATACAATATTTGCCCTTTTGCTTTTTAGTAATTTCACTCAGTGTAATGCCTTCCAGATTCCTCCATGTTATGAGATGTTTCATAGATTCATCATTGTTCTTTATTGTTGCATAGTATTCTATTGTGTGAATTTATTTATCTATAATTTATTTATCTCTTCGTCCATTGATGGGCACCTTGGTTGCTTCCATCATTTTGCTATTGTAAACAGTGCAGCAATGAATATGGGTGTGCATATATCTGTTCATGTGAAGGCTTTTATTTCTCTAGGATATATTCCAAGGAGTAGGATTACTGGATCCTTTTTTTTTTTTTTATGATACTTCTATTTCTAGCTTTTTAAGGAAGTGTCAAATTGATTTCCAAAGTGGCTGTACCATTTTACAGTCCCACTCTATTTTGGATTGTTATTTCTGTAAGAACTCGCCATCAATCATGTTGAATGCATTTAGTCATTTTACTCTGTCAAATGTTTCTCTTTGCTTTTTACTTCCAGCGGTTTGACTGATGTGTCTAGGTGTGGATCTCTTTAAGTTTATTTCTTTTGGGATTTGTTGGGTTTCTTAAATATGTAAATTTATCTGTAGGATATGCTCAGTACCTTCAGATCAATAAGGCTCTACTCCAGACCAATGAATATATGCTGTTGTTGTTGTTAGGTGCCGTTGAGCTAGTTCCAACCCATAGTGACTCTATGTACAACGGAATGAAACACTGCCTGGTCCTGCGCTATCCTCATGATCATTGTTATACTTGAGCCCATTGTTGAAGCCACTGTGTCGTCAGTCCATCCGGTTGAGGGACTTCCTCTTTTTTGCTGACCTATTTTACCAAGCATTATGTTCTTCTCCAGGGACTGATTCCTCCTGTTAACACATCCAAAGTATGTGAGACATAGCCTTGCCATTCTTTCTTCTAAGGAGCATTCTGATTGTACTTATTCCAAGACAGATTTGTTTATTCTTTGGGCAGTCCATGGTATATTCAACATTCTTCGCCAATATCACAATTCAAAGGTATCAATTCTTCGATCTTCCTTATGCATCATCCAGCTTTCACATGGACATGAGGCCATTAAAAACACCATGGCTTGGGTCAGGCGCACCGTAGACTTCAAGGTGACATCTTTGCTTTTCGACACTTTAAAGAGGTCTTTTGCATATTTTGACTATATGTGGACTGGTGTTTTTTTTCAAGTACAGGCCATTTTAAAACAGCTCTGGTTTTTAGTTCCACTGGGCTTGCCCATATCTCCTCTGCATAGGAATACAGGCTTCTTGTACCAAGGCTATTTGGGTGTCTTAGTGTCTCTGGTCTCTGTTGTGCATACGCACCCACCGACTCCTGTCAGTCAGGGGTATGTGGAGAGCTGTCTCAACCGCCATAATTCCCTGCCAAATCCCAGACTATTCCTACAGTCATAAAAAAAAAAAAAAAAAATTTTTTTCACCCAAATTGGCCAGTGACCTCAGAGTAATGGTGCACTAAACCTCCCTTTCGATTGCCACACAGAATGCCTATTTAAATGACTATGATCAAGATTCAGTGACCCTTCTCCCAAGGTGGTTGTAAAGCTACTGGTTTTCCCAGCCAGCTCCATCCTGATTAATCTACAATGCCACAGAGCTGAGGGAGAGTGGGATAGTGCTTGGGAAAATGCCACAGCTATTGTTGGGTATGATTTTTTACTGTTCTTACCTGAAGTTCAGTAGCTCATATGTAAGTATGTCTCAGGTTGTTGTATGCCTTTGGTTGAATTTCAGAACCTTAAAGTGGCCAACTTTGACCATTTCTCCAGCTTTGAGATTGCTTTTTGAGAAGATTTGTAGCTTCCTCATTTCTTCATGCCAGAAGTTAGAAAAGTGTTTTTTACATAAATTGTTGTTGCTGTTGTAGGCCACTGAGTGGATTCTGAGACACAGCAACCCTATAGAACAGAGTAGAACTACCCCGTAGGGTTTCCAAGGAGTGGCAGGTGGATTCAAACTGCCAGTCTTTTGGTTAGCAGCCTGAACTCTTGACCACTTTGCCACAGGGCTCCAAAAGCTAAAGGCACTTACCAAATACCAATACCAAACCTGTTGACATAGAGTCAATTCTGACTAATAGAGACCCCATAGAACAGAGTAGAACTGCCCCACAGAGTTTCCAAGGAGCATCTGGTGCATTCGAACTGCCAATATTTTGATTAGCAGCCATAGTTCTTAACCACTATGCCACAAAGGCACTTAGACACTTTAAATTTTCAAATTCACCATTAAATAATTTAAGTCAGTTTTGCATCCACATCTTATCTTGTAATGACCACATTTAGCCAAACACAGCAAATATAAATCAATGTCTTTAGATATAGGGAAGGACTCTTAATAAAGGAGGGATGAAGAAAATGGAGACCTGTGCTAACTTTTTTATCACTCTACATGTTCAGATCTTAAATTTGTGAGTTTCATATAAGGCAACATACTCTTTCAGAATTCTATAAATCAGAAATATTGTATGGTGCTGATAAGCTATAAGATTCCTTAAGCAGTTACTTCACACATTCATTTGATTGATACGTTAATATTTGCTTGTTCCCCTTGCATAGATAAATATCAGTGTCGTGATATATTTCTCTTTCTTGTGGAAATATTTTAACTTCCAAGATGAAGGAACTATGCTTACTTATGTATATAATTTTCCTGATTCATCATGATTTCTGACTACTCAGTAAGTAATCTTGTAATATCTAATCATTATTCAAATTCAGTGAATTTTGAGTTATGCAAATAGAATGGCATGGTGTACTTACTCTAAAATAACTAGAAGAACCAATATAGCACAATAATTTAAAGCTGTCTTGGCCATCTTTAACTTGTTGACTTATCTAGGGCTTTTAAAAATTTTAAGTACCGCACTGTTATGTCCTTAAACACATTTCAATTTGACTATATTCTCTAATAGTCACCTGTTAAAGACATCCCCCTCCTTAGGGAAATTGTTCATGTGGGAAAATACCGTGATGAATATTTCATACTGGTACAGAATTTTTAAATATATGGGGTTTCTTGGCAAAATCTAGTTGATTAAAATCTATATAGCCTTGGATAAATCATTTGCAGTTTACTTCTTTCATTATTTCACAGCTTAAATCAGAATTACTATTGCAATATATACCTAAATTACTAATGAATTAAGAACATGTTTGCAATTATAACATGAAACGTACACTTTCAAGTTAGAACATGCAAGAACGGAAAGCTATTATGTAACATTTTCCAGGTAATCTCAAATGCCCATGTTAGGAAGTAATAGGTAAGAATTCAGATAAAACCTCTTTTATCCTTTTATAAAAATAACTTTTCTTCCATTATCAAAGTTATACATGTAAATTTTAGAGTACTAAGAAAATATGTAAAAGCAAATACAAATAATCAATAATTCCACAATCTAATACATTCATTCTTTATAGAAAATCCACCAGTCCCTGAGCTACTATATTCTCCATAGCCACATCTGCACTCCCCTTTTTAAGTTTAACAATTAATAATACTTTTCTTACCTTTCCTTCCTTCCACATTATATATTGAGTACCAGAATCTTTTGACCACTCTTGTAGACACTGGTGTTACAGTGCTCTCATGTAGTTGGAAAGGATACAGATTATAATTAGACAAGGGAAGAAGCACATAGGCAGAGGACAGGAAAACTACCGGATATGGAGGTTCCATCATCCTCTCCCTGTGGGGTTAGGGCAGCATTCCTCTCCTAGCACTGATGTGTGACAACATGTATGGAATATTGCCAACCACAGAAGCTTTCTGTAGCCTTCGTGTCCAGAGCTTTTACTGGTGCTCCATCACATCTCCAACCCCTCTGAATGTAGAATTGACACCACATAGACTGTCCAGTGTCCAAAGTCCCAGGAAAAGAAACATTCCTTCAGGCATGATATTCCAAAGACCTAGACATAACATTTTAGTAGTCAAGGGCAAGGCCAGGATTCTCTTTGGGTAAGGTCAACTCTTCACTAAATAGGTGGATAACATTCCAAAGAATGGAAATTCCAGAACACTTAATTTTGCTTGTGAAGAACCTGTACATGTACCAAGAAGAAGTCGTTAGAACAGAACAAGGGGATACTATGTGGTTTAAAGTCAGGAAAGGTATGCATTAGGGTTGTATCTTTTCATCATACTTGTTCAATGTGTATGCTTAGCAAATTGGAGAAGCTGGACTATATGAAGGAGAACATGGCATCAGGATTGGAGGAAGACTCATCAACAACCTGAGATATGCAGTTGACACACCTTGCTTGCTGAAAGCAAAGAGGACTTGAAGCACTTACTGGTGAAGATCAAAGACTACAGTCTTAAGTATGGATTACACCTCAGCATAAAAAAAAAAAAAAACCCTCGTAACTGGACCAATAAGCAACATCATGATAAATGGAGAAAAGATTGAAGTTGTCAAGAATTTCATTTTACTTGGGTCCACAGTCAATGCCCATAGAGGCGGCAGTCAAGAAATCAAATGATGTATTACATTGGGCAAATCTACTGAAAAAGACCTTGTAAAAGTGTTAAAAAACAAAGATGTCAGTTTGAGGACTAAGGTGAAACTGACCCAAGCCGTGATGTTTTCAAGTGCCTCATATGTATGCAAAAGATGAGCAATGAATATGGAAGACCAAAGAAGAATTGATGCTTTTGAATTATGGTGTTGGCAAAGAATATTGAGTATACTATGGACTACCAGGGGCCCTGGTGTCATAGTAGTTAAACATTTGGCTGCTAACCAAAAGTCAGCACCTTGAATCCACCAGGTGCTTCTTGGAAATCCTGCTGGGCAGTTCTACTCTGTCCTAGAGGGCGACTGTGAGTTGGAATCGGCTCGATGGCAACAAAGAAATCTGTCTTGGAAGAAGTACAGTCAGAATGCTCTTTGGAAACAAGGATGGTGAGACTTCGTCTCAAATAGTTTGGACATGTTATCAGGAGGGACAAGTTCCTGGAGAAGGATATCATGCATGGTAAGAAGAAGGTCAGCGAAAAAGAAGAAGACTCTCAGCAAGATGGCCTGACGCAGTGGCTACAACAATGAGCTTAAGCATAACAACGATTGTGACGATAGCTTAGGATCAGGTAGTGTTTCATTTTGTTGTACCTAGGGTTGCTGTGAGTCAGAACTGACTCGATGGCACCTAACAACAATATCCCGGTTAAACAGATATTCTCTGATAAAGTAATGATTGATTTGAGGAAGGCTGCCAACAATGTCTATATGATTCTGCATACTTTAGTTGAGGGTGATGACCAAGGTGGCATGCTGTGCTCTGGGAGTAGAATGTGGTAGACAGTACCCTGTCTAGGGGATCACACAGAGCTACCTTTCGCAACTGATGTTTTAGCTTAATCTTAAAAAAAAAAAAAAAAAAAAATTTTTTTTTTTAAAGACTTAATAGGCACTAGCTTGATCAGTGTTTGACATGATCAATTTTTTCAGTGTAGCCTGTTCACTGTGACAGCAATGTGGAGGCAGTATTGGTTGGAGGAAGAAACTGGAGACAGGGAGACCTTTAGGAGTGTGAAGGTATGGAGTAAGCCTACTAATAAGGGACTGGGCACTGAAGTCAGTCAGTAGCAAAGAATCTGGAGACAAAGTGACAAATCCAAGGGATACATAGAAAAAATATCAATAAGATGTCATTATCACTTAGTGTTGGTGTGAATGGTAAGAAGAGAGAATCTTTTAAGTTGATGGCCAGTTCTGTGCTTGAAGGCCATGCCATTTATATAGATGGGCAATATCAAAAAAAGACTGGCTAGGGGGTGAGGTTATGAGTGGTATCTGAAGTGCCTAAGTAAACCCAGTATACACGTGGATAGAAAACCTGGGTGTTGGCCTGGCACGTTAGTGACAGGAGACAAGAATCTGTGAGTTGTTTGCAAGAGGTGCATGAAAATGTGAATTTTGTGACCTCCATTGGAAGGGGAAAGGAGGCATTTTATTTAAAAAATAGGCCAATTGTTAAGATATTTTATTACGGTTGAGAAGCAGGAATAGTAACCTCTTAGGTAGCAGCAGCAGTGGAATAAAGGTGTTTAGAACAAGCTTTGAAGATCGGTGTGTTCCATGGTCACCCAGGACACATAGGAGGGTTGTTGTTCTTTTGTTTGTGCATATGGTGAGCCACTTCAAGGTCTTGCCTGGATTTAAAGTGCTTTTAGCTG
The DNA here is from genome assembly GCF_024166365.1 of Elephas maximus indicus. Classification (NCBI taxonomy): domain Eukaryota; kingdom Metazoa; phylum Chordata; class Mammalia; order Proboscidea; family Elephantidae; genus Elephas; species Elephas maximus. The sequence continues at coordinate 91,404,787 of NC_064833.1, forward strand.
GAGGCATTGCAACATTATATTCCAGAGAGTTTTATTGTGATATAAGTGAGAGATTGTTGTGTCTGTTTTTTAAAAACTGCCCTCTGTTCTTGTGTTCTTGAACTTCTGTGTAGAAGACATGTTTTAGAAAGATGGAAGAATGCCTGACTCATCTTCAGGCTCTTCTTGTGTTGAAGTAAGATTCCTCTCCTTTGTGATCTCCTGGGTATTTTGGCTTCCTCTAAAATGGTCACATTCTTCCTTTGCCTGTATCAAAGCAGACGTTTTGATATCCAGTTTTGGTATCACAGAGAGTTTTCACAGTTCTAAAGGGTCTGAAATTCTTGGTCATGCAGTTGATTATTTTAATAAGTCATGTAGAAATGCCTTGTTTTAATAATTTCAGATAACTTTACATAGTATCAAAATATCTTGAAAAATCTCAACTTTTCTACTTTTCCCTCCATTTACCTTTTGTTTCTAAAATATTTTAGGTGTTCCACGTGAAAGAATATCCTTATATAGCTGCCATGGGTTGAATTGTGTCCCCCCAAACTATATGCCAACTTGACTAGGCCATGATTCCCAGTATTGTGCAGTTGTCCTCAATTTTGTGATCTGATGTAATTGTCCTATGTGTTGTAAATCCTAATCTCTGTCTGTGGTTAATAAAAGAAAGTTAGGTTATGTTAAAGGGGAATAGGATGAGATGCAGCACCCTTACTCAGGTCACAGCCCAGATCAGAAGCAAGGGAGTTTCCCTGGGGTTTGGCTTGCATCACTTTTTATCTTACAAGACATGAAAGGAGGAAGAAGCCAACAGAAAGGGAAGGACCTGACTATCACCAAGAAAGAAGAGCCAGGAGAAAAACACATCCTTTGGACCTGAAGTCACTGCACTGAGAACGTCCTAGATCCAGAGGAAGATTGATGCCAAGACACATGAAGATCCCCAAGGAATGCTGGGCCCACTGATGTTGAAAGGAGACAATGACCTTCCCCCCAGAACTGACAGACAGACAAAACCTTCTCCTAGAAATGGTGCTCTGAATTCGGACTTCTAGCCTCCCAAACTGTGAGAGAATAAATTTCTGTTTGTTAAAGCCATCCACTTGTGGCATTTCTGTTATAGTAGCACTAGATAACTAACACAATAGGCAAGCCATGTAATAGTTTAGTTCTTATACCTCAAAAAAGTAACATTTATAATTATAGATTATAAAATATAGAAATATTTTGACAAAAAACACATGCAGAATATGCTTTCAGATGAAGTATAAAACATAGTTCTGGCCAATATTTCTGTTTTTTAAAACAACAAAATATGGAGACAGAGGGGTACTGGTTATGTTTTTCAAATAAATTTTCTAGTCCTTGCACATCTGGGGAGCCCAGGTGGAGTAGTGGTTAAGAGCTCAGCTGCTAACCAAAAGGTTGGCAGTGCAAATTCACCAGTTGCTCCTTGGCGATCCTATGGGGAAGTTCTACTCTGTCCTGTAGGGTAGCTATGAGTCAGAATTGATTTGATGGCAACAGGTTTGCACATCTGAAGTGTATGACCTGCTTAACTTACAGATATGATTATGCTTGTGCCCTACTTAGCTCTCTTGAGTATTTTCGATCAATTTATAGGTTTCATAATGTCCCCTATTGCAAAATATGTGGCAATAATCATCTTTAAACCTTAATTCCAAATTATTCAACAGAAAGCCATGGAAAAAAATAATATACATATATATATATGTATATATACACCAACATTTAGAAGCTATTTTTGGAGAGAGAAATTCCAATAGTATTAGTCCCATAACCATGAAAATTTCTTCTGCAGCTATGAATAAAAATTAAAAAGCATTTCAGTGCCAAGTAAACAGGACAAGCATAGGTTAACACCTTCCCATTCTACTGCATCCTCCACCTGATTGGAGAATGGTAATTAATATCAAGTTTGGAATCAGCAAATGCATAATAGGAATATGTTTAAATCAGAATCCTTCAGGATATCATTTCTCCCAGTCTTTGAAATAATGAAGTGTGAATAGAGTATCATTTTCGTGGTAAATTTAGCACGACATCTTCCCACTATCTAGAACGCCTTCTTCAGTTTTCTGCCTGATGAAATTCGTACTCATACTTTAAAAGCCAACATAAAAACAACTTCTCTCAGTGAGCATTCTAAGTTCCCCAAAGTATGCCCATTGCTTGTTTCAAATGTATTCAGAGGCTATCAATGTACCTCTCTTATGGCTTCCTGCAGACTTTGCCTGTACTGTGTTATTCTGAGTGTGATATTCTGTTTCTCCTTAAATATTGTAAGATCACTGAGCTATGGGCTTTTTTTTTTTTTTAATAAATGTGCTTCACAGTTTTTTTTTTGCTTTTTTTTAAATTGTGGTAAACATATACATAAGAAAACATGCTGCCTCAACAACGTCTACATGTACAATTCAGTGACATTGATTACATTCTTCAAGTTGCGTATCCATTCTCCCAATCCTTTTCCAAATCATTCCACTGCCATTAGCATAAACTCTATGCCCCTAAGCAAAAACTCCCCCTCTGCCCCTCTCTCCCACTGCAAGTAACCACTAAGGAGCTTAGGTTTCTATATATTTGCTTATTTCATATAAGCGAGATCATACAGTATTTGTCTTTTTGTGACTGAATTCTTTTACTCAGCATGATGTTTTCAAAGTTCACCCACCTGTGCATGCATCAGGACTTCATTTCTCTTTATGGCTGAGCAGTTAGTATTCAGTTGTGTGTATATACCACACTGTGTTTACCCATTCATCTGTTGATGACATTATCCACTTGTTTCCACGTTTTAGCTATTATAAAAAGTGCTGCAATGAACATTGGTGCACAGGCTTCTGTTTGCATCCCTGTCTTCACCTCTTGGTATACACCTAGGATTGGGATTGCTGGGTCATGTGGTAGTTCTATGTTTAGTTTTTGAGGAACCACCAAAACATTTTCCATAGTAGCTGTATCATTTTACGTTCCCACCAGCAATAGATGAGTATGGTTGAAGTTTTTGTTGTTGTTGTTGTTTTTTAATTTGATTGTGCTTTTTAGGTGAAAGTTTACACTGCAAATTAGTTTCTCATTCAAAAATTCATACACAAATCATTTTGTGACATTGGTTTCAATTCTCACAATGTGTGAGCACTTTCCTCCATTCCCTTTACACCCCAGGTTCCCTGTATCCATCTGTCCAGTTTTCCTTTCCCTTCCTGATTTCTTGTCTTTTTTTTATGGGCAGGTGTTGCGTATTTGATCTCATATACTTGATTGAACTAAGAAGCACATTCCTCGTGTGTTATTGTCTGTTTTATAGGCCTGTCGAATCTTTGGCTGAAAGGTGGATTTCGGGAGTGGCTTTAGTTCTGAATTCGTAGGGTGCCTGAAGGCCATACTCTTGGGGGTCCCTCCAGTCTCTGCTGGACCATCAAGTCTGGTCATTTTTTGTGAATTTGAATTTTGTTCTACATTTTTCTTCCATTCTGCCAGGTCCCTCTATAATGATCCCTTTCAGAGTGGTCAGCTGTGGTAGTCAAACATCATCTAGTTCTTCTGTGCTTAAGCTAGTGGAGGCTGTGGTTCATGTGGTCCATTAGTCCCTTAAACTAATATTTTCCTTGTGTCTTTGGTTTTCTTCATTCTCCTTTGCTCCAGACAAGATGGGGCCAATAGATGTATCTTAGATGGCTGCTATCAAGCTTTCTAGATCTCAGATCCCATCACCAAAATAGGATGTAGAACATTTGCTTTTTGATCTGTATGCCAGTTGACCTAGATGTCCCCCGAGATCATGGTCCCCAGTCCTCAGTTGCAGTAACTCACTTCCTCAAGATATTTAGATAAGTTTCTTTGACTTTGACTTGGTCAAATTGTGCTGACTACCCTTATAATGTGTGTCTTTCCCTTCACCAAAGTTAACACTTGTCTACTATCTAGTTAGTAGTTTCTCCTTTTCACTCCTCCCTCCCTCATAATAATCAAAGATTTTTTTTTTCCTATGGGTTTTAAAATAGTGGTCTCATACAAAATTTGTCCTTCGTCATTGATTTGTTACACTCAGCCCAATGCCCTTCAGATTCATCCATGTTCTGAGATGTTTTGTGGATTCATCATTGTTCTGTATCTTTGTGTCATATTCCACTGTGTGTTTGTACCATAATTTGTTTTTCCATTAATGTTTTGATGGGCTCTTAAGGTGTTTCACCTTTTTGCTATTGCGAATAATGCTGCAAAGAACATGGTTGTGCGTATGTCTACTCTTGTGATGGCTCTTATTTCACTACGATATATTCTTAGGAGTGGGTTAGCTGGATCATATGGTATTTCTATTTCTAGCTTTTTTAAGGAGGCATCATATCATTTTGCAAAGTGGTTTTACCATTTTACATTCTCACCAGCATTGCATAAGAGTTCTAATTTCCCTGCAACCTCACCAACATTTGTTATTTTCTTTTTTTTTAGTTTTCATTGTGCTTTAAGTGAAAGTTTACAAATCAGTCTGTCTGTCATACAAAAATTTATAAACACTTTGCTATATATTCCTAGTTGCTCTCCCCCTAATAAGACAGCACACTCCTTCTCTCCACCCTGTATTTCCTTGTTCATTCAGCCAGCTTCCATCCGCCTCTGCCTTCTCATCTCTCCTCCACACAGGAGCTCACCACATAGTCTCACGTGTCTACTTGAGCCAAGAAGCTCACTCCACAGCAGTATCATTTTTTTATCTTATAGTCCAGTCCAATCCCTGTCTGAAGAGTTGGCTTTGGGAATGGTTCTTGTCTTGGGCTAATGGAAGGTCTGAGGACGATGACCTGTGGGGTCCTTCTAGTCCCAGTCAGACCATTAAGTCTGGTCTTTTTACTAGAATTTGAGGTCTGCATCCCACTGCTCTCCTGCTCCAACAAGGATTCTCTGTTGTATTCTGTCAGGGTAGTCATCGGTTGTAGCCAGGCACCATTTAGTTCTTCTGGTCTCAGACTGATGTAGTCTCTCCTTTATGTGCCCCTTTCTGTCCCTTGGGCTCATAATTAGCTTGTGTCTTTGGTGTTCTTCATTCACTTTTCCTCCAGGTGGGTTGAGACCAATTGATGCATCTTAGATGGTCACTTGCTAGGGTTGCAGACCTTAGACGCCACTCACCAAGGAAGTTTGAAAAATGTTTTCTTAATAGATTTTATTATGCCAATTGACCTAAATGACCCCTGAAACCATGGTCCCCATACCCCCAACCCTGCTACTGACCTTCAAAGTGTTTGGTTTATTCAAGAAGCTTCCTTCTTTCCATGGTTTCAGAGATATAGGTCTGTAATTTCCTTTTTCTGTTGTGTCTTTACCTGGTTTTGGTATCAGGGATATGCTGGCTTCATAGGATGAGTTTGGGGGTTTTCCATCCTTTTCTATCATCTGATTTTTCAGAGATCCAGCTTTCGGTCTTGTTAATTCTTTCAATTGTTTTTCTGTTTTCTATTTCATTTAGTTGTGCTCTAATTTTTATTATTTGTTTTCTTCTGTTGCCTGAGGGTTTCTTTTGTTGCTCTCCTTCTATTTCTTCTAGTTGTTGGGATAATTCTTTGATTTTGCCCCTTTCTTCTTTTTGTATGTGTGCATTTATTGCTATAAATTGACCTCTGAGCACTACTTTCGCCGTGTCCCAAAGATTCTGATAGAAAGTGTTTTCATTCTCATTGGATTCTATGAATTTCTTTATTCCGTCCTTAATGTCTTCTATAATCCAATTTTTTTTTTTTTTTTTTGAGCAGGGTTTTGTTCAGTTTCCAAGTGTTTGATTTCTTTTCACTGCTTTTTCTTTTATTGATTTCTACTTTTATGACCTTATGGTCAGAGAAGATGCTTTGTGTTATTTCAGTGTTTTGGATTCTGCTAAGGCTTGCTTTGTGACCTAACATGTGGTCTATTCTAGAGAATATTCCATGTGCACTAGACAAGAAAGTATACTTGGCTGCTGTTAGGTAGAGTGTTCTGTATATGTGTGTGAGGTCAAGTTGGTTGATTGTGGTATTTAGATCTTCTGCGTCTTTATTGAACTTCTTTCTGGATGTCCTGTCCTTCACCGAAAGTGTGTGCGTTGAACTCTTCTACTATTATTGTGGAGCTGTCTATCTCACTTTTCAATGCTGATAGAGTTTGTTTTATGTATCTTACAGCCCTGTCATTGAGTGCACAAATATTTAATATGGTTATATCCTCTTGGGACATTATCCCTTTAATCATTATATAGTGTCCTTCCTTATCCTTTCTGATCGATTTAACTTTAAAGACTATTTTGTCAGCAATTAATATTGCTACTCCTGCTCTTTTTTGATTGTTGTTTGCTTGATGTATTTTTTTCCATCCATTGAGATTTAGTTTGTTTGTGTCTCTAAGTCTAAGGTGTGTCTCTTGTAGGCAGTGTATAGATGGATCATGTTTTTTAATCCATTCTGCCACTCTCTGTCTCTTTATTGGTGCATTTATTCCATTTACATTCATTGTAATTATGGATAGGTATGAATTTAGTGGTATCATTTTGATGTCTTTTTTCGTGTGTTGTTAACAGTTCCTATTTCCCACTTAATTTTATGTGCTGAGTAGATGTTATCTTTATACATTGTCCTTTCTTCATATTTGCTGTTGTTGATTCTGTTTCTGCTGAGTCTCTATTTTTTTTTCTTGTATTTTATTTTGATGCGTAGGATAGTTTGTCTCCTTTGTGGTTACCTTTTTACCCCTAATTTTCTAATTTTAAACATAACTTTTATTTCTTTGTCACCTGTCTTCCTCTCCATATGAAAGATCTGTGACTACATTTCTTAGTCCCTCTTTAATGTTTTAATGCTGTCTTCTTTTACATAATGACATCACTGTTTCCCAGTTTTGAGCATTTTTTTATCTTGATTTATTTTGTGATTTCCCTGTTTGGGTTCACTTCTGATGGCTCTGCCCAGTGTTCTAGTCTTGGGTTGATAACTGATATTATTGATTTTCTAACCAAAGACCTCCCTTTAGTATTTCTTGTAGTTTTGGTTTAAAAACAAAAAAAAAGAATTCCCTCAACTTGTGTTTATCTGGAAATGTCCTCATTTCACCTGCATATTTGAGAGACAGTTTTGCTGGATATGTGATTATTGGCTGGCAATTTTCTTCCTTCAATTTTTTACATAAGTCATCCCATTGCCTTCTTGCCTGCATGGTTTCTGCCTAGTATTCCGAGCTTATTCTTATTGACTCTCCTTCAAGCTGCTCTTAAAATTCTCTCTTTATCTTTGGTTTTGGTAAGTTTCTTGGTGACTTTCTTTCAACATCTACCTTATGTGGAGTTCAATGAACATCTTGGATAGATATCTTCTCATCTTTCACGATATCAGGGAAGTTCTCTTCCAACAAATCTTCAACAATTCTCTCTGTATTTTCTGTTGTCCCTTCCTGTTCTGATACTCCGTTCACTCATAGGTTATTTCTCTTGATAGAGTCCCACGTGATTCTTAAGGTTTTTCATTTTTTTAATTCTTTAATCTGATTGTTCTTCAAATATATTGGTGCGAAGTACTTTATCTTCAAGATCAGAAATTCTGCCTTCCACTTGCTCAATTCTGCTTCTCTGACTTTCTATTGAGTTGTCTACTTCTGTAACTTTACTATTAATCTTTTCAACTTCTGATTGCTGTCTATGGATTTTTCCAGCTTGTTAAATTTTTCATTATGTTCCTGAATAAACTTTTTAATTTCTTCATTTGCTTTGTCTGTGTGTTCCTTAGCTTGTTCTGCATATTGCCTCATTTCCTTCCTGATATCTTGCAGCATTCAGGCACTTTTCATCTAGAAGATCCCTGGATTCTTTGTTTTGATAGCTCGTTGAGGCGACCACAGTCTGTTTCTTTATGTGACTTGATATTGACTGTTGCCTCCAAGCCATCTATGTTTTTGTATTATTTTATTTTTGCTTTCTGTGTCATAGCTTTTTGTTTTGATATGCCCAAATGTGTTGCTAGAGTGAGCTAGCTTGATAATTTTTGCCATTGGAGCTCTGACGTCCTGTCTTCAGATGGCTAGCACTGTTATCAGGTATATCAGTCTAGGAGTCCATTCACTTTTCTTATATGAATTCAGCTCAGGTGTCCAGGTAGCTGATCATTAAGTGCGAGGTACAGGCTCTGTCCTACAGTTTTAGAGGGGCAGGGGTGGTTGGTGTAGGTACCAGTATCTGGTTGCAGCAGGATGTCACGCTTTGAAAAAGGCAGAGGGCTGAGAATCATCCCCCAAGTATCTCTGAGGGAAGTGCGTCCCTGTTTTCTAGAGTGTACAGGTAGGTGGGTTCTGCCAATGGACCATGGGCACCCAATATTTTTGGTTGTAAGGACTGGGAGGTACCAGTTATCCTTTGGCCCCTGTCGTGGGTGGCTGGGTGACCTGAGTGGAGCCACTGGTCCTTAGGCCCCTGATGTGGGTAGGTGAGGGCCCTGTTTATTAGGCAAAGCAATGTCAAACATCAAACACCCGCCTCTCCACTGCACAGCTGAAACAGTTGTAGTCTGCCAACAAGGGCGTATTCTCCTGGAATCAACCCACACAGTTCCATGCAGAGGGGAAAGGTACTCAAAGTCCATGGAGTGTTTATGCCTGGACTGGACCCGCTTCTGTCCTGAGCTCCCCTGGTTAGTGGAGCTGGCAAATTATGTTTTCTGCCAGTTGCAAATTTGTTCCTTCTCCAAGGCTGGGAGGATGGCTCTAGGCACTCAAGAGGGCCTATGTCAGGTCTGGGGAAATCAGCCGCTGAAGCTGGCTTGGGAGTGGGGGGACACAGTAAAATATACACAAGTCCTTAGCTTTTTCCGAGAGCGCTGGTCTTCTCTGGTCCTGGAAGTGTAAGTAGGCTGTGTGGCTGTTTGCTCCTCCCTGAGGAAACTGTGGCTGAACGCTAGTATCAGCCTGCCGCTGCCACTCCTGGGAGTGGTGCTCGAGGGCTTCCGGTGATTCAGGTTCCGGTAAGTCTTCTCCACCTCTGAACTGCTCTTCCTCCCCTGACCCTCAGTTCATTTTGTAAACTTGCCTTTGTTGTTCAGGGCTCCTAGCTTGTCATAAGTATGCTCGTTTCACTTGTTTTTTTGGGTCTTTGTTGTAGAAGTACTCACCAGAAGCATCTGTCTATTCAGCCATCTTGGCCCTGCCTCCACCTCTGATCTTTTTCATCCAAATAACTCTTCTGTTTTCCACAGACTCTGCAACTCTTTATAGCCTGCCTGTTGCCTAGTTATATTTCTCACAGGCTGCTAAATTCAGACCGAGCTCTACCCTGATGGAAACATTAAAGACAAGGTGTGTTTTATATGCTGTTTTGATATTTGTTAATAATGCTTCATACCAGAATGGCCTGAAACTAGTATCTTTCTTTATATTTCTAAATTTATCTGAACCTATAAACTCTCTGAACAAAATGTATACCGTTTGGATACAGCCTCTTCAGTAACAAAAATGTGTCCTTCATTTATTTTTATTGGTTTGCCTTTAAATAGCTTTTGTTTATAACTTATGAAAGGTTTGTATGTCCAATTGTTTCATTTTCTGCTATCGCAATTTGTACTGCCACACACCATTGCATTTAAATAAACCTTATAATATCACTTTTGTATTCAATATGTGGTTTGTGAATTTGTGTGCATCATTATCATGCTAAACTAGATATTAGATTGGGAGAGAGAGTCCAAAGAATTGGCTTTTACTGCAAATAAATGGAAGGCATCAAATCTTAAATCATTTGAACTGAATAGTGCTGCATATTAAGTTTTTAATGTAGAACTCTAATTACCTCCTAATAAGAAATCAAAACTCACAAACTCAACTAATATAAAGAGCCCTGGTGGTGCACATTACATGCTTAGGTGCTAGTCTAAAGGTCAGCTGTTTGAACTCACCAGTTGCTCCTCGGGAGTAAGATGTGGCAGCCTGCTTCCATAAAGATTACAGCCATGGAAACCTTATGGGAAAGTTCTACTCTGTCCCAAAGGGTCAGTATGAGTCCAATTTGACTCAGTGAAATAAAGATGGGTTATCTGTACACAAAATCTGTTTCCTTTTCTCAGGTGCAGTGCTGATTTTTAATTTTCATCTTTCCCCATTGCTGACAATGAATAAGAAGGAAGGTTGAAGGTGTACACTGAGTCCGTATTAAATGAAGTGATACTTTTGAATAAGGGATAAACAGCCAAAACTGTGCTGTTTTTGAATGTCTCACTCAGAATGTGAACTTCTCTCTTTAGACAGCAGCCTTGAGGAGAAGGTTGCAGAAATGTAATGCAATATTAGTTTGTACAGTTAAAAGCACTAGTGAAAATGCATTCACACCTATAGCAAATGTGCTAAAGTTCACAGGTCCCAAAAGCGGCAATCCAGTACAACTAGATGGTGCCCAGCTACCACCACTGACTGCTCTGACAGAGAGGACAGTAGAGGGTCCCAAAGAGAGCTGGAGAAAAATGTAGAAAAAAATTCCAACTCAAAAAAAAAAAAAAAAGACCAGACTTGCTGGCCTGACAGAGACTGGAGAAACTCTGGCCTTCAGATACCGCTTCAGGACAGTAATGAGGCCACTCCTGGGGTTCATTCTTCAGCCAAAGATTGAACAGTCCCATGGAACAAAATAAGACTAAAGGGGTGCACCAGCCCTGGGGCAGGGACTGGAAGGTAGAAGGGAACAGGACTGCTGGTAATAGGGAATTCAGGATTGAGAAGTGTTGACATGTCGTGGGGTTGTTAACCAATGTCATATAACAATCTCTGTACTAACTGATGAGAAGCTATTTTGTTCTGTAAACCTTCATCTCAAGTTCAAAAAAAAAAAAAAAAGCAGAAATCATAGGTACTAATATTCTTTCAAAAATTCCCACACAAATGTCCATTTAAGTAAATCTAATGCATATTTCTCCCGATACTTCAGCATTGGGTGAAATTCCAAAACCATGAGTTTAATAGTAGCATAATTTTTGGACAAGTTAAATTGTTGTTTTCTCTCCCTGTAGATGGATAAAATAATTGAGTCTGCCTCATGGGGTATTGAAGACTAAATGAGATGACATATATAAGTTTTCACTACAATGCTCAGCTCATAGTACTCAATATTTTTTAGTGCTAATTATCATTTAAATAATTACAAATGAAAATTGGTCCATTTCATATTTATGTTCATCCTATTCTTTAAAGAATGCAAAAGTTTGTCTCTAGAGCATTACATGCCCGTGACCTGTAAATGCGGGCTGCACTTTTGTCTCAGTTTTTCATGCACGGCTAGCCAGTCAGAAGGATTAGTCAGAATACAATGTAACTGACAATTGACATGAACAGTATTGAGGCAAAACACAATTTCATGGATATGAAATTGATGACAACTTTCTATTTTCTGAAATCTCATGTATCCTAAACATTAAACTTACTTATTTATTCACAAAAAATATATATATATATATTGAGTGCCTGCTATGTGCCAAGCACTACACTAGATACAGCAGACACAGGAATGAACAAACTACATTAAAAACTCTTCCTTATTTTTTAGGAATTAAGAACACTTTTTATTGCTTTAGTTTACAGCTCAAGTGAATCTCTCATTCTAAAATGTATGCACATATTGTTTTGTGACATTGGTTGCAATTCACATCATGTGAAAGCACACTCCTCCTTTCCACCCCACTTTCTTGTGTCCATTCATCCAATTCCTGTCCCTTCCTGCCATCTTGTCTTGCTGTTGGGCAGGAGTTGCCCATTAGGTCTTATATGTTTGATAAAACTAAGAAGCAAGTTCCTCATGTGCGTTATTGCTTGTTTTATAAACCAAAACAAACTCAACCCATTGCTGTTGAGTCGATTCTGACTCATAGCCACCCTATAGGACACAGCAGAACTGTCCCATAGGGTTTCCAAGGAGCATCTGGTGGATTCAAACTGCCGACCTTTTGATTAGCAACCATAGCTCTTAACCATACACCACCAGGATTCCCATTTGTTTTATACCAAAAAAAAAAAAAAAAACCAAACCCACTGCCATCGATTCGATTCTGACTCATAGCGACCCTATAGGACGGAGTAGAACTGCCCGATAGAGTTTCCAAGTAGCACCTGGCAGATTTGAACTGCAGACCTCTTGGTTAGCAACCGTAGCACTTAACCACTACACCACCAGGGTTTCCATTTGTTTTATAGGCATGTCTAATCTTTGAAAAGTGGGTCTCAGGAGTGGTTTCAGTTCTGAGTTAGGAGCGCATCCAGAGACCATAGTCTTGGGGGTTCCTCCAGTCTCTGTCAGACCAGTAAATCTGGATTTTTTTTCATGAATTTGAATTTTGTCCTACATTATTTTTCTCATTCTTTCTGGAACTGTCTGTTGAGATTCCTGTCAGAGAGGTCGATAGGGTAGCCAGCCACCATCTAGTTCTTCTGGGCTCAGGCTGGTGGAGCATCTGGTTCATGTGGTCCTTAAGTCCTTTGGGATAATATTTTCCTTGTGTATTTTGTTTTCTTCATTCTCTTTTGCTCTGTATGGGATGGGACCAATAGATGCATCTTATATGGCTTCTCCCAAGCTTTTAAGAACCCAGGCTCTACTCATCAAAGTGGGATGTAGATCATTTCCTTTATGATCTATTTTATGCCGATTGACCTAGATGTCCCCTGAGACATGTCCCCATTGCCCAGCCCCAGCAACTCAATACCTCAAGGTGTTTGGATGTGTCTAGGAAACTTCTATGCCTTTCCTTTGGTTCAGTTGTGCTAGCTTCCCCCGTATTGTGTGTTGTCTTTCCCTTCACCAAACTTAATACTTCTCTACTATCTAGTTAATGATTCCCCCTCCTCTCTCTCCCACCTCCATAACCATCAAAGAATTTTTTCTTCTGTGTGTAAATGTTTTCTTGAGTTCTTATAATAGTAGTCTCATATGATATTTGTGTTTTGTGATTGACTTATTTCACTCAGCATATTGCCCTCCAGATTCATGAATGGTGTGAGTTGTTTGGATTCATCACTGTTCTTCATCATTGTATAAAATTCTGTTGTGTGTATATACCATAATTTGTTACACATTCATGTGTTGATGGGCTTTTAAGCCATTTCCATCTTTTTACTGTTGTGAATAGGGTTACAATGAACATAGGTGTGCATATGTCTATTTGTATGACAGCTCTTAATTCTCTAGGGTATATTCCTAGGAGTGAGATTCCTGGATTGTATGGTATTTCTATTTCTAGCTTTTTAAGGAAATGCCATGTTGTTTTCCAAAGTGATTGTAACATTGCCATCAGCAGTACATAAGAGTTCCAATCTCCCCAAAACCTCTCCAGCATTTGTTATTTTTTTCGGTTTTTTTAAAATTAGTGCCAGTATTGCGAGGATGAAATGGTATCTCATTGTAGTTTTGATTTCCATTTCTCTAATAGCCTGTGATCGCATTTCCTCATTATGTCATTACGTCTATTAGCTGCCTGAATGTCTTCTTTGATGATGTGTCTGTTCATATCCTTTGCTCATTTTTTAATTTAATTTATTTGTCTTTTTGTTATTGAGTCATTGAAGAATTTTGTAGATGTAAGAGAATAGACCCTTGCTGGATATATTGTAGACAAAATAATTTTCCCACTGTGTAGGCTCTCTTTTTACTCTTTTTGTGAAGTCTTTTGATGAACATAAGTGTTTAATTTTTAGGAGCACCCAATTACCTAGTTTCTCTTCTGGCATTTGTGCATTGTTAGTTATGGTTGTATACTATTTATGTCATGTATTAGGGTCCCCAGTGTTGTCCCTATTTTTCTTCCATGGTCTTTATCGTGTTAGATTTTATAGTTAGGTCTTTGATCCATTTTGAGTTAGTTTTAGTACATGGTGTGAGACCTTGTTTCATTTTTTGACAGATGGGTATCCAGTTTTGCCAGCACCGTTTGTTAAACAGACTGTCTTTTCCCCATTTAACAAACTTTGGCCCTTTGTCAAATATCAACTGCTCATAGGGAGATGGATTTAAGTCTGGGTTCTCAATCCTGTTCCATTGGTCTATGTGTCTGTTGTTGTACCAGTACTAGGTTGTTTTGATTCTCATGCTTGTGTAATATGTTCTAAAATCAGGTAGTGTGAGGCCTCCCACTTTGTTCTTCTTCAGTAATGCTTTGCTTATCTGGAGTCTCTTCCCCTTCCATATAAATTTGGTGATTTGTTTCTCCATCTCATTAAAGAATGCTGTTGGAATTTCGATAGGGATTATTGCATTTGTAGATCGCTTTGGATAGTATTGATATTTTCACAATGTTGACTCTTCCTATCTATGATATGATATTTCTTCCACTTATGTAACTTTTGGTTTCTTGCAGAAGTGTTTTGTAGTTTTCTTTGTATAGGTCTTTTATGTTCCTGGTTAGGTTTATTCCTAAGTACTTTTCTTTCTTGAGGCAATTGTAAATGGTATTGATTTGGTGACTTCCTTTTCAAAGTTTTCTTTCTTGGTGTAGAGGAAACCAGCTGATGTTTCTATGTTAGTCTTGTAATCTGCTACTTTGCTGAATTCTTCTATTTGTACCAGTAGATTTCCTATAGATTCTTTGGGGTTTTCTGTGAATAAGGATAGTTTTACCTCTTCTTACCAATTTGGATATGCTCTTACCAGTTTTTTTTTTTTTTTTTCTTACCTTATTGCTAACTAGGACATCCAGCATGAAGCTGAATAAGAGTGGTGTGAAAGGGCATCCTTGTCTGGTCCCTATTCTCAAGGTGAATGCTTTCATTTTCTCTCCATTTGGAATGATGTTGACTGTTGATTTTGTATAAATGCTCTCTACTATGATGAGCCCTTTCCCTACTCTTCCTATTTTGCTGAGAGTTTTTGTCAGGAATGGGTGTTGGAATTTGTGAAATGCCTTTTCTGCATCCATTTATATGATCATGTGATTCTTTTATTTTCTTTATGTGGTTTATGGATATCGATTGATATTTCTAATGTTGATATTTATAGATATTTCTGATGTTGAACTATCCCTGCATACATGGTATGAATCCCACTTGGTCATGATATATTATTTTTGTGATATGCTGTTGAATTCTATTGTCTAGAATTTTGATGAGAAGTTTTACATCTATGTTTATGAGGGATATTGGTCTATAATTTTTTGGGGGGGGTGTCTTTGCCTGGCTTTGGTATCAGGGTTGTGCTGGCTTCATAGAATGAGTCTGAGAGTATTCCTTGCTTTCCATGCTGTGAAATAGCTTCAGTAGTATTGGTGTTAGATCTCCTAGAAAGTTCGGTAGAATTCTTCAGTGAAGTTGTCCAGGCCAGGGCTTTTTTTTTTTTTTTGGTTAGGAGTTTTTTTTTTTTTTTTTTTTTTGTAGGGCTTTCTTTTTTCTTAATTATTCCCTCAATTTCTTCTTTTGCTATGTGTCTGTTTAGTTTTTCTACCTCAGTTTTTGTTACTTTAGTTAGGTAGTGTGTTTCTAGAAAATTGTCTATTTCCTCTAAGTTTTTAAATATTTTGGAGTATAATTTTTCATAGTATTATGCTATGATCCTTTTTATTTCAGTTGGGTGTGTTGTGATATCACCCATCTCATTTCTTTTTCTGGTTATTTCCTTCCTCTCCTGTTTTTCTTTTGTCTGTTTGGCCAAAGGTTTGCCAATTTTATTGACCTTTAAAAGAACCAACTTTTGATCTTGCTCTTCTCTATTTCATTCATTTCTGCTCTAACCTTTATTATTTCCTTTCTTCTGGCACTTAAAGGCTTCTTTTGTGGCTCTATTTCTATTTTTTCAAGTTGTATGATTAATGTTTTGATTTTGACCCTTTCTTCTTTTTTGATGTGTGTATTTATTGCTATAAATTGACCTCTACACACTGCATTTGCTGGGTCCCAAAGATTTTGCTAAGGTGTGTTTTCATTCTCATTTGATTCTATGAATTTTTTTATTCTATCATTGATTTCTTTTATTACCCAGTAGTTTTTAAGCAAGGTGTTTTGCAGTTTCCATGTATTTGATTTTTTTCCCTTGTTGTTTCAGTTACTGATTTCTTTTATGACGTTATGATCACAGAATTTACTTTGTATTATTTTAAAGTTTTGCATTTTGTTAAGGCTTTCTTTGTGGCCTAAAATGTGACCTATTCTGTAGAATATTCCACATGCATTGGAAAAGAATATATACTTTGCTGCTGTTGGTAGAAGTGTTCTGTATATGTCTATGAGGTCAAATTAGTTGTTTATGGAAATTAGATCTTCTGCATCTTTACTGAGTTTCTTTATAGTTGTTCTGTCCTTCACCAAAAGTGGTGTGTTGAAATCCCCTACTATTATTGTGGATCTGTCTATTTCTCCTTTCAGTGCTGTTAGATTTCTGAAATTTCCTGAAACAAATTAGTGTCAAGGAATTTATCATCAGTCTTACTAATTCCGACTTCCATTGACTCAATTCTGCTCTTACAATCTTCTAATGTGTTGCATAATTCTGAAATTTTACCTGTAATCTTTTGGATTTCTAGTTGCTGTTTTTGTATGGGCTCTCCTGTGGAGCCGCTTGTGGTTTCAAACTAGAAGGTCAGTGGTTTGATAGCACCAGTGACTCCACAGGAGAAAGATGTGGCAGTCTGTTTCCATAAAGACTTCTAGCCTTAGAAACTTTATGGAGTTTCTATGAGTAGGAATCAGTTTGAGAATCATACAGAGCATTGTGCTGTAGGTAAAAGAATGGATAAGCGAGCTCCTATTTCAAGGGTTTATGTAAAGAAGACTTGGGTTTTATTGCCCAAATAGAAAGCAGAAAGAAGGGACCAGAAAAAATGTGAGTAGAAATTCAGTTTAAATCCATAAAATGTAATATAAAAAAAATCAATTTCTCTGCAAATGTTGATGGTGTTGAACTGTAGTCTGACTGTAGCATAAGTTATTTCTCACGACAACTTTACCCACAGACTTGTCCTAACAGGACTTTGAAGTATAAATTTATACTATCTCAGGTGGAAAAATTGCCTAGGTCTAAAATTACCGACAGTTATATTGTGGAGAAACTGCCCTCAACTCACATCTTACAGATTTCTGACAGAGTACCATGTGTTAATGCAAACAAGGTGAGTGCAAACCACAACCCCCCATGAGGCATTTTTTAAGTGCACTATGCTAATTTTTTTACAGCAACATATTAAAAAAAAATTGGCATAGCAGCATTTATGAAAATACCCCAGAGGAAGAGGATACAATTGACAAACAAATGTAAAAGGCACATTTCATTTGAGTAAAAGTATGGTAAGTGATATGATCTTCAGCAAAATTTTGCTTGTGTGTGATATCAATGATATTGCTTTATAATTTCCACATTCAGTTGGATAACCTTTCTTGGGAATAGGTATAAATATGGCTCTCTTCCAGTCTGTTGGCCAGGAAGCTGTCTTCCATATTTCTTGGCATAGACGAGTGAGCACCGCCAGCGCTGCATCTGTTTGTTGAAACATCTCAACTGATATTCCATCAATTCCTGGAGCCTTTTTTTCCACCAGTGCCTTCAGAGCAGCTTGGACTTCTTCCTTTAGTACCATCGGTTCCTGATCATATGCTACCTCTTGAAATGGTTGAACGTAGACTAATTCTTTTTGGTATAATGACTATGTGTATTCCGTCCATCTTCTTTTGATGCTTCCTGCATCATTTAATATATTCCCCATAGAATCCTTCAGTATTGCAACTCGAGGCTTGAATTTTGTCTTCAGTTCTTTCAGCTTGAGAAACGCTGAGCATGTTCTTCCCTTTTGGTTTTCCATCTCCAGCTCTTTGCACATGTCGTTATTAATACTTTACTTTGTCTTCTCAAGCCGCCCTTTGAAATCTTCTTTTTAGTTCTTTTACTTCATCAATTCTTCCTTTTGCTTTAGCAGCTCGACATTCAAGAGCAAGTTTCAGAGTCTCCTCTGACATCCATCTTGGTCCTTTCTTTCTCTTCTGTCTTTCCAATGTCCTCTTCCTTTCTTCATGTATGATGTCCATGATGTCATTCCACAACTCGTCTGGTCTTCAGTCACTAGTGTTCAGTGCATCAAATCTATTCTTCTAATGGTCTCTAAATTCAGGTGGGATATACTGAAGGTCATATTTTGGCTCTCGTGGACTTGCTCTGATTTTCTTCAGTTTCAGCTTGAACTTGCATATAAGCAACTGATGGTCTGTTCCACAGTCGGCTCCTGGCCTTCTTATTCAAAAGTGACCACAGCAACATAGACAAGGAACTTCCAGAAATTCAGCCCAGTTTCAGAGAAGGACATGGAACCAGGGATACCACTGATGATGTCAGATGGATTCTGGCTGAAGGCAGAGAATACCAGAAGGATGTTTACCTGTGTTTTATTGATTATGCAAAGGCATTCGACTGTGTGGATCGTAACAAATTATGGATAACATTGACAAGAGTGGGAATTCCAGAACACTTAATTGTGCTCCTGAGGAACCTTTACATAGATCAAGAGGCAGTTGTTCAGACAGAACGAGGGGATACTGATTGGTTTGAAGTCAGGAAACATGTGCATCAGGGTTGTATTCTTTCATTATACATATTCAATCTGTATGGTGAGTAAATAATACAAGAACCTGGAGTATATGAAGAAGAACGGAGCATCAGGATTGGAAGAAAACTCTAACAACCTGCATTATGCAGATGACACAACCTTGCTTGCTAAAAGTGAAAAGGACTTGAAGCACTTACTAATGAAGATCAAAGACCACAGCCTTCAGTATGGATTGCCCCTCAACATAAAGAAAACAAAAATCTTCACTACTGGACCAATGAGTAACATCATGGTAAATGGAGAAGAGATTGAAGTTGTCAAGGATTTCATTTTACTTGGATCCATAATCAACAGCCATGGAAGCAGCAGTTGAGAAAAAAAAAGGTGCATTTCATTGGGTAAATCTGCTGCAAAGGACCTCTTTAAGGTGTTGAAGAGCAAAGATGTCACCTTGGAGACTAAGGCATGCCTGACCCAAGCCATGGTATTTTCAATTGCATCATATGCATGTGAAAGCTGGACAATGAATAAGGAAGACTGTAGAAGAATTGATGCCTTTGAATTGTGGTGCTGCAAAGAATACTGAGTATACCTTGGACTGCCAAAAGAATGAACAAATCTGTCTTAGAAGAAGTACAACCAAAATGCTCCTTAGAAACAAGGATGGCGAGGTTGCGTCTTACATACTTTGGGAATGTCGTCAGGAGGGATCAGTCCCTAGAGAAGAATATCATGCTTGGCAAAGTACAGGGTCAGCAAAAAAGAGGAAGGCCCTCAGCGAGGTAGATTGACACAGTGGCTGCAACATGAGCTCAAGCATAACAATGATTGTGAGGATGGCGCAGGACCAGGCAGTGTTTCTTTCTGTTGTGCACAGGGTCAGTATGAGTCAGAACTGACTCGATGGCACCTAACAACAACAATGGCAAGTAAGAACAATCAAGCTTTCTATCACAGTTCAAAATAAAAAAATTACAAAACATCACAATAAACAAGCCTCCATTATTGAAGGTCATAAGAAAATCCAAACATAAAGCAATATGATGTGCAGGAATTCTAGATGTTTGTATCATCAAATATAAATATAAATAGTTAATAAATTTATAGAGGTGAAATTTAGAGTTAACATTTTTAGCAATAGCTAAGATAACCTAAACAAAAATTGTTCACACAAATTTGAAAGAGTAAAAAATGGAAAGTTACAATTGTGATCTTAAAACTTGGAGGATAATTAGTACTTTATCTCAGCCAGAGGAGGAATTAAGAAACTATAAAACATAACAACATAAATTATCCTGAATAAACACTGAAAAGATGCAAATTGAAGTTAGGCAAGATTGAGAAACAAAGATAATTGTTAGGTGACACCGAGTCAAAGTAAGATGGTGTGACACAGAGTTAACCAGAGTTCCAGAAATGAAAATGGTGAGCGTGAGAGAGGAACACTTTCTGAGGAAAATATGACAAATTTGTTAAGACTTGAGGAGAGACCGAGATTCAGGCACCAGGAGACATCAAGAAAGTTAAATTAAAAAAATCTATAAGGAGATTATTTTAGAGTAGAGTCCATAATGCCAAAGGAAAGTAGAAAAACTTATAGGTATCCAGAGAGAGATTACTTTCAAAAGACCACACATTTTAGTTTTATGGTAATAGAAGCAGAACACACTATTCCCAAATGCTATGAGAAAGTGCCAATTTAACAGTTCTGAGTTCACAATTTTGCTTATAAAAAAGAAGGAATGAAAACTTCTTGAGAAAATAACCGAATGATACCACTAATAGAGGCTCAATAAATATGAAAGTCTAAAAAATGTACATCAGGAAGGAGAAAGAAATATCTGGTCATCTAAGACTAATATTGAACAACAACAACAACAAAAAAGTCAAACATTTGAGTAAATCTGAATAAACCCTGACTATATAAAAATATTTGGGGTTAACAAAACAAGGGAGTTCTAGGATACTGTGATTAATACCATTGTAGAGGGGGTAACGATGACTACAGTTAACATAGGTGTTCCTTGTATTGTTTGGGAGGATGGAAAAGATACTGGTTAACTTTAAGCTTAAAATTTAGTATGCCTTCTTTTTTAAAATAACTTATTTTATTTATTTTTTGTTGTTGAGAATAGACACAGCACATTTACCAATTCAGCAGTTTCTACATTTACACTCAGTGACATTGATGACATTCTTCAAGTTGTGCAACTATTCTCATCCTTCTTTTCCAAATTGTTCCTCCCCCATTAACATAAACTCACTGCCCCCTAAATTTTCTATCTAAACTTTTGAGTTGCTATTTTCAAATTGATCCCGTATAGATACTATCCTGATCGAACGCTTGGAGAGTGTTCACATAACTCAGCCATTTTTTCCATTGCCCTTACATGCATTTTTTCAGTAACTTCCTCCCAGGAAGATTTTCTAATGATAAGATGTACAAAAAACAAAACAAAAGTGTGGTTAATTGTAACTAAAATATGTTGTAAATTGAGGACAACCTGAAGTCTGTATTGTTAAGTCAGAATTACTTAAGGCCAAATTATTGGAAATGGATTTTTTCAAAGTTTCAGTAGACTGTATAAAATATATGAATATAAAAAGTATGAATGGGTTAATCCGCTCAGAGAAGATGAGAGTCTTGAGTTACGTATGTGAGTTACAGAAGTAGACTCAGTTGGACCTACGGCAAAGACACATGGTGAGGGAGTGAAATGTCTTGAAAAATACAAGACATATCCATGGCTAGAAGCAACAGTGCTTCTCAGGACACAGCAGAAAATTCATGTTCAATAAGGCTCAGATCAAAAAGAAGTTTCAATTTATTCTAAAAGCTATGTAAGACTATTCAAGGATTTTAATTGGGGAGGGAGGGACATATTTAAATTGGCATTTTATAAAAATCATTTTTTCTTGCTATGTAGAGTATTAACTGGAACAGACTGAGAGTAAAGGCAGAGAGACAAATTAGGAAATTATTGCTGTTATTTAGAAAGAAGTGAGAGCCTGTGGAAGAAAGATTGACTAGAAATAGATATAATCAAGAGATATTGAAAAGCCATTGGGAGTTTTGGAGGAGTCATGAGGATGACTTGATATTTCAGACTCTGGCCGTTAGGTAAGTGGTGGCAGCATTTACTCAGGCAAGAATAATTGAGTTTGAATCTGCTGATAATACACTTATTTTTTTTTGCAATTTTATGTTTGATTAGTTACATGCATCTTGACTGAGCAAATCAGTAGGCAATTGAAACACATATTTGGGGATCAGAAGAGAGGCTTGGACTGCAAATGCAGGTCTCTGGTAGTTGTAATAGCACAGATTATCTCTGAACCAGTAGACGTGAATAAGTCACCCAGGTTAATCTGATAGGTATGGTTAGTAAGAGAACAGGAAGAACGGAACTCTGGAAATGACCAATGTCTATGGAGAGGGAACAGGAAGAGTGGTTTTCTGAGGGGGTTTAGAATGTAAGATGAGACAGACATACATAGAGAGAAAGAAGGAGAGAGACAGAGACACAGAGAGATAGAGACACGCAGAGAAAGGGAGAGAGAGGGAGAGAGTAGTAGTGTTGAACCAAGAGATGGCAGTCATCTTGTAAATTGTCACAGAGAGATATTAGTTGGGGGGTCAGACATGCATCCATTGAATTTGTTAAGCAGACTCTCCCTGATCAGTGGGAAAACTGTCTCAGTGGATTTGGGGGAAATGTAATCAGTGAGTGTAAGCCAACATTTTCCAACATCTTGGTTGTGGCTGGAAGGAAAAATGGAATGATAGCAAGAAGACATGTATGGGTGATGGAATGCATTTCTTTTCTTTTTCAGTGTCTAAAAATGAAAGACACCAAGGCCTGTTTGTGTCCTTAAGGAGAAAAAATAATTCAGGGGTTAAATTAAATATGAGACAGAGAATAATTAAATACTTGAGGTAATAATTAAATAATAGATGCAAGGATTGTGATTCAGAGCATAGTTAGAGGAATTCACTTTGTACAGAAGATTAGAATGATCCAAACTTATAAAAAAGAATCCAGCTATGATGATGTTCTTTCAGTGGTTGTAAGAGTAAATTTTCATTCCTCTTTCATGTTCTTTACAATGAAAAACAGATCAAATAAATAGAAAGTGACCAAGTAAATAGCATAGCTCTGATCTTGGGTTGGCTATTTTCTATGAACTCTACAGGTTTGGGCATGTAGCTCAGTAGTCAGCCTGGAAATGAACACTGCTGTGAGCCCAGGCTTGCCATCTGCTTGGCTCCTTGCTGCAGAGCAGGCAATGCTAAGCACTTCTAAAGCCCTCCCCTGTCAATAAGAAACAAGATCAGAAGTGACCTGATCTAATTCATGGTCATTCTGCCACTTTAATCTCAAAGCTCTCTGAATGAAGTGCCTTAATATTTGAATCTCATTCTCAATAAAAATTATAAAAGCTCCTTAAATACCATTTAATTATATGACAATAACTAAATAGATAGTTCAATAAAGACAATATCACGTTTTTTGCAGACCTTAGCCATAATTTGAATTGAAGATAGCTCCACTTGTGTTGTTTACCATCAGGGAAATGTATTCAAGGCTACCATTATTATATAGCAGATATTTACTATTTTATTGTATTTCATATGTCTGTTCATAAGTATATGACACTTTCTGATTAGTTAAACTTTATATAGTCTTTAAGGATTTTTTTGTCTTTATTGTGTTATTTCTAGTATTTATTTTTTACATTGTGTTAAAATTACTGCAGAGCCAAATAATTCACACTATTCCATTTATATAAATTTTAAAACAGTATGCCTTTTGGGCAGGTATTAACAAGAAGAGTATATAGAGATTTCTGGGATGGGCTAATACTCTCTTATTTGATCTGGGTCTTGGTGGCTCTTTATGAAAATTAAACTGTACTTTGTGTATTTGTCAGTATGTTGTATTTCAAATAGAAGTATTTAATCAGAAACACTTTTTAAAAAATTACTACAGAACTGTTTACCTGTAAATTTATGCCAATGTTTTATTGTTTTACTCTACCTTCTCAAGTTTTTATATGGTTTGACTGTTGAGTCAATGCACATAATTACCTGTTAAAATTAGTGATATAACATTAGGAAATTTTAATACTGAAAACATATCATTGTGAAATTAAAGTATAAATCAAAACAACAAAACAAACCCATTGCACCCAGTCAATTCTGACTCATAGCGACCTTGTAGGACAGAATAGGACTGCTCCATAGGGTTTCCAAGGAGCAGCTGATAGATTTAAAATGCTGACCTTTTGATTAGTAGCTGAGCTTTTAACCAAAGGAGCCCAGGTGGTACAAATGGTTAAGCGCTCAGCTGCCAACAGAAATGGCAGTTTGAACTCACCCAGCACTCCATGGGAGAAAGACTTGGCAATCTGGTCTCCTAAAGATTAAAGCCTAGAAAACCCTATGGGGCAGTTCTACTTTGTTACATGGGGTCAATTTGAGTGGAATCTACTCGATGTCACCTAACAAGTATAAAGAATTTACATGATCATGGATGGGTTTGTTTTAATATTTAGCATGTAATTCCACACTAGAAGAACATTTGTTACGGACGTAAAAAGACCTTTCAACTTGGATAAGAGTATTTTAGTGAATATGTTTTTCTCTTGTTTTGTTTTATTATTGGGTTATAGAATACCCTATCGCTGACCAAAGTTACATAACTCACATATCTCTCTAAAAAAAACTCTTAGCTGACATGGCTGCCTGAGGCAAGCAAAATTATACAAAGCAAATCAGCAAAATACTTAGAAAATAATTCAAGTCTTTACGTGGTCATTTAATAACCTATAGTGCTATCGAAGTTTAATAATCTAGATTGAAAAAATCATCATTGTGTTTAACGTTTGCAAGTATTGTCATCTTAAGCCACCAAATGAGTACTTGCACATGGCAGGTGTGCTCTGAAAGTTAGATATGCTTGTCACCCCACCGAGGACTGTTTACTTACCCTTTTGACTTCTTCTTTATCATCCAAGCATCAGTTTTCAAAATACATCACCACACAGAACAAGCCCAATTGCTATTGCTATTTCATGTAGTGGACATTGTAGATCATCCTCCTGAAACTACTGAGAATACCTCCATTTATGCAGGTAGAGCAATTATGTTGACCTCTCAGATATTTATTGTATTATCCTACTGTGCTTTCGGTTGTATACATCACTCAGTTCGCTTAAAGTACAAGAATGGCAAATGTTTTTCAACTAAAAAATGTAAAAACGGTGATGAACTAAATACCGTGTACCAAAATAATTATATTAAAAAATATATGAACTAGCCAACCTAAAAGTGACTATCTCTTGTAAATCTTTATACTGCCACTAATGTTTTTTGTGTGTGTGTGTGCCCGCCCATGTGTAGAGGTGTACTACTACAACTCATAAAAAATGGAAGTATTGTTTCAACGTCTAGTTCAAAATCTTTTTTAGAACTATCTCAAAAATCACTAATTATCTCTTAATTGCAAAATGCAATAACTGATTGATGGGTGTCTCAATTACAGAAATAGTTTCTCCTCTTTGAATTTTTTGATAAATAAAAAATCTCTCCAAACATAGATTCCACCACTGTGGTCAGCCTTTATTTCTTTCCTAATGTCCTGACCTAACTTTCCTCATCTTGTTACCTGACATCTCTTTCTGATGCCTGTTCCAAAAGAGTCAGGACTCCTCTGAGTTATTTTAACTTCCTTTAGCTTCTTAATCTGCAGCCTGTGAGAATCACTCCATAACCTCCACACAATTTCAACTAACCGCTCTCCATCCTCTCGTTTTCCTTGTCTTTCCACCCTCATTCACTTCCCTCTCTCTCTCACCGCCCCTATTACCAGAGGATTCATTTGATATTTATAGAATGCTATTTTAGGCCTGAGCTAGGAGGGCACAGAGATGAACACAAGTCATACCTGTGCTCAAGCTAAACAGTTCTATAAATCAGTGGACCCAGTGGGGACTAAAGGGGCTGTGCCAGAAGCACTCGCAGACTACAGGAGGCAGAGTGAACACTGTGGTCAGGGCTACCCAAATTGAAAGGAGATCAGAGGATCCTTACAAATGGCACTTTTGACCTACTTATTGAATTAAAATGGTACAAAACGTTGGAGTTCCTGGAGTGCTCGTTTGAGAGGAATATGTAGAGACCAGCGTAAAACACTACAACACATTTGGGGGCAATGACTGGTTCAGAACAGCTTCAGCTTGTAGCAAAACCGTGCCCAAGGAGGACCTTCTTTGCTATTCTAAAAACTGAAACATTATCTTATACACAGCAGTCATGAACTGAATTTAGAAATCCTTCCAAAAGTATATAGGTTGGAGAAGATTAAAATGAAACTGAAAGAAAGAAGATGAGACTCAGTATACATGAGAGGTTAAAGGGGGAAAATAGTAGACAATATTCTTAATATACCTGCTCACCTTCATTCTACTGCAAATGACAGGGTATGAGTACCTGCCATCATATAGGGCTAGTGTTATAGCCTTATAACTGGTCACACGGCCTAGAGTCAATCCAGCAAACATTCATAGAGTGCTATGTTCCATGTGCTACTGTAGGTTTGGAAACACAGCAATAAACAAAACAAAAGGCCTACATTTATCTTCTAGTAGGGAAGGATAGTCAATAACTAACCATGTAAATGCATAGTCCGTTAGACGGTGATAAGTATGATTGAGAATAAACAAAGCAGTATGAGAGAAAGAGAGGAAGAAAGAGAGAGCAAGCCTGTTATTTTGCATAAGTCAGTCAGGGACAGCCTCACTGGGAATGTTGTAGTGACTGAGACCTGGAGTGCCTGATGATGAGCAAATAAGGAGAGTGCCAGGCAGAGATTTCAAGACAGGCCTTGACATGGAGACTGCCTTCAGCACCGTGAGATTGAATGAGGTCACCTTGAAGTGCATGTATAGAGAAGAGTTCTAAGGACTGAAGCTGAGCGCCGATCAAAATTGATAGTTTGGAGTGATGAATCAGAAGCAACACAAGGACCAAAACCGAAAATCATCACCAGTGACAAAAGACAAAACCAAGAGGAGGGGTGCTCTGCAAGTCAAGTGAAAAGCATGAAAAAGAGAGTGGGAAGGATGAGCTATGCTGTACTAGTTTTCTATGGCTGCACAACAGATTACTACAAACTTAGTGGTTTAAAACAACACATTATTATCCCAGTTTCTAGGCCTGGGCACAGGTCAGAACCCTCTGCTCCAGGTCTCACAAAGCTGCAAATGAGCTGTTGGCCAGCTTCATTTTCTCCTGGAAACCCACTTCCATGCTCATTCAGATTGTTGGCAGGATTTGGTCCTTCCAGCGGGATGACACAGGCAAAGCTTTTGCTAGCATCTGACTGGAGGCTGCTGCAGTTCCATGTCCCGTGGACTTCTCCAACAGGGCTACTTACTTCCTCAGGCCGGCAAGAGAACCTCTGGCTTCAGTGTGCAAAGGCAGTCTTATACAATACAGCAGAATCATATTGGCATATTTGGAGTATTCTGTAGGTTAAAAGCAAGTCAGAAGTTCCACCAACAGAAGGGCAGGGGGCCCATACAAAGCCAGGGGCACTAGGAGGCAGGGATTATGAGGGCACCTGAGGCCTGTAGCTGGAAGTGTCAAATGCTGCTGCCAGGCCAGGTAAGGCGAGCATTGAGAATTTACCATGAATTCAGCAAGGGGAGCGAAGGGGCATTTTTGACATTAACAACACCTGATTCATGGGTTGCGATCATTGTTAAAGAATGGAATAAGAGGAACTGTATAAAAACCAAATCTGACCATTTTAACATTTTCTTTTTTTTTTTTTTATTATTGTGCTTTAGTTGAAGGTTTACAGAACAAATTATCTTCTCATTAAACTGTTAGTACACATACTATTTTATGACATTGGTTGCAAACACCAAGACATGTCAACACTCTCCCTTCTCAACCCTGGGTTCCCTATTACCAGCTTTCCTGCCCTCCTCCTGCCTTCTAGTCCTTGTTCCTGGGCTGGTGTGTGCCTTTAGGCTCATTTTGTTTTATGGGCCTGTCTAATCTTTGGCCGAAGGGTGAAGCTCAGGGGTGACTTCACTACTGAGCTAAAAGGGTGTTCAGGGGCCATACTCTCAGGGTTTCATCAGTCTCTGTCAGGCCAATAATGCTGCTCTTTTTTTTCGGAGTTAGATTTTTTTTTTCTCTACGTTTTTCTCCTGCTCTATCTGGGACCCTCTATTGTGATCCCTGTCAGAGCAGTCGGTGGTGGTAGCCTGGCACCATCTAGTTGTGCTGGACTCAGTTTGGTGGAGGCTGTGGTATTTGTGGTCCATTAGTCCTTAGGACTAACCTTTCCCTTGTGTCTTTAGTTTTCTTCATTCTTCCTCACTTCTGAAGGGATGAGACCAGTGGAGTATCTTAGATGGCTGCCCACACTCTTCTAAGACCCCAGACGCTACTCACCAAAATAGAATGTAGAATATTTTTGAGATATGTTATGCCAGTTGAGCTAGATGTTCCCCAAGACCATGGTTCCCACAGCCCTCTGCCCAATAATTTGGTCCCTTAGGGAGTTTGGATGTGTCTATTTTTTATGGAGCTACCATGACCTTGCCTTAAACAAGTTGTGCTGGCTTCCCCAGTATTGTGTACTGTCTTACCCTTCACCAAAGTTACCACTTATTTACTGTTTTTCCATCACCACCCCTTCCCTCTCTCATAACCATCCAAAAATTTTTCTTTTTATGTGTAACCCTTTTCATAGTAGTGGTCTTATAAAATATTTGTCCTTTTGTGATTGACTTATTTCACTCAGCATAATGCCCTCCAAATTCATCCAAGTTGTAAGATGCTTCCCAGATTCATCATTGTTCTTTATCGTTGTGTAGCACTCCATCAGGTATATGTGCCACAGTTTGTTTATCCAGTCATCTGTTGATGGGCAGCAACATTGTTTCCATCTTTTTGCTATTGTGAACAATGCTGCAGTGAACATGGGTGTGCATATGATTATTTCTGTGACGACTCTCATTTCTCTAGGATTTATTCCTAGGAGTGAAATGGCTGGATCATATGGTATTTCTAGCTTTCTAAGGAAACACCATGTCGTTTTACAAAATGGGTGTAAAATTTTGTATTCCAATGAGCAGTGCATTAATGTTCCAGTCTCCCCAGAGCCTATCCAGCATTTGTTATTTTCTGATTCATGCTAGTAATTCCGCGGTAAGACGGTATCTCATCGTGGCTTTGATTTGCATTTCTTTGATGGCTAGTCATACCCAGCATTTCCTCATGTGTCCATTGACCATTCGAATATCTTCTTTGGTGAAGTGTCTGTTTATTTCCTTTGCCCATTTTTTAACTGAATTATTGTCTTTTTGTTGTACAGGTGTGAGGTTTTCCTGTAGATTTTAGATATTAGTGCTTTGATTCGTAAGAGCCAAAATTTTTTTTCCCTGTCTATAGGTTCTCTTTTTACTCTTTTGGTAAAGTTCTGAAGAGCATAAAACATTTCGTTTTTAGAAAATCCCAGTTATCTAGCTTATCTTCTAGAGTTGATGCATTATTAATTATGGTTTATATCCTGTTAATGCCATGTGTTAGGGCTTCTAGTGTTGATCTTATTTTTTCTTCTATGAGCTTTATAGTTTTTGGTTTTATATTTAGATCTTTGATCCATTTTGAATTAGTTTTTGTGTATGGTGTGAGGTATGCATCCTGTTTCATTTTTTTGCAGAAGGGCATCAAGTTTTACCAGTACCATTTGTTAAAGAGGCTGTCTTTTCCCCATTTGATGGACTTTGGGCCCTTATCAAAGATCAGGTGACCTTAGGTGGATTACATCTGGGTTTTCAGTTTTGTTCCATTTGTCAATGTACCTGTTATTGTACAAATACCAGGCTGTTTTTGCTACCATAGCTGTATAGCAGGTTCTGAGGTCAGATAGTGATTCCGCCTACTTTCTTCTTCTTCGATAGTGCTTTAATCATCTGAGGCCTTTCCCCTGTCTATATAAAATTAATGATTAGTTTTTCAATCTCTTTAAAGAATGTTGTTGGTATTTGGATTGGAATTGCACTGTATTTGTAGATTGCTTTGGGTAGAATTATCATTTTCACAATGTTGAGTCCACCTATCCATAAGCATTGTATGTTTTTCCATTTATGTAGATCTCTTTTGGTTTCTTTCAGTAGTGTTTTGTAGTTTTCTTTGTATAGGTTTTTTATATCCCTGGTTAGATTTATTTCTAAGTATTTTTTTTTTTTAGTGGCTATTATAAATGGTATTGTTTTCCAGATTACATTTTCATCATTCCATTTATTGGTATATAGGAATCCAGCTGATTTTTGTATGTTTATCTTGTATTGTGCAACTTTGCTGAATTTTTCTATTAGTTTCAGTAGTTTTCTTGTGGAGCTTTTGGGTTTTCTATATATAGTATCATATCATCAGCAAATAGGGACAGTTTTACTTCCTCATTACCAATTTGGATGCCTTTTATTTCTTTTTCTGGCCTTACTGTACTAGCTAGGACTTCCAACACAATGTTAAATGGGAGTGGTGAAAAAGGGCATCCTTGTCTTTTTCCTGTTCTCAAGAGGAATGTTTTCAGCCTCTCTCCATTAAAAATGATGTTGGCTGTTGGTTTTGTGTAGATGCCCTTTACTATATTGAGGAATCTCCATTTTATACCTATTTTTTTTTTTTATAGAGAGTTTTTTTCAAGAATGGGTGTTGGACTTTGCCAAATGTCTTTTCTGCATAGATTGAAATAATCATGTAATTCCTTTCTTTTATTTATGTGGTAGATTACATTGATTGATTTTCTCATGTTGACCCATCCTTGCACACCTGGTATGAATCCTACTTGGTCATAGTATATTATTTTTTTGATATGATGTTGAATTCTATTGGCTAGAATTGTGTTGAGAATATGTTCAACTATATTCATGAAAGATATTGGTCTGTAATTTTCTTTTCTTTTTTTTTTGTGATGTCATTGCCTGGTTGTGTTATCAGAGTTATGCTGGCTTCATAGTATCAGTTGGAAGTATCCCTTCCTTTTTTGTGTTATGAAATAGTTTGAGTAGACTGGTTTAAGCTCTTCTCTGAATGCTTGGTAGAATTCTCCAGTGAAGCCATCTGGGCCAGGGCTTTTTTTTTTTTTTTTTTACCTTTTCAATTTCTTCTCTTGTTATGGGTCTGTTCAGATTTTCAGCACCATTTTGTGTTAGCTTGGGTAGGTAGTGTGTTTCTAGAAATTTGTCTATTTCTTCTAGGTTTTCAAATTTGTTGGAGTATACTTCTTTGGAATACTCTGTTATGATCCCTTTTTACTTCAGTTGGGTCTCTTATAATGTCTTCCATTTCATTTCTTATTTGGTTTATTTGCATCCTTTCCTGTTTTTCTTTTGTCAATTTGGCCAATGGTTTGTTGGTCCTTTCAAAGATCAAGTTTTGGTTTTATTGATTCTTTCTATTGTTTTTCTATTCTCTATTTCATTCATTTCTGCTCTGGTCTTTATTATTTCCTTTCTTCTGGTGGCTGTGGACTTCTTCTGCTGTTCTCTTTCTATTTATTTGAGTTTCGTAGCTAATGTTTTGATTTTGTCCCTTTCTTCTTTTTTGATGTGTGTATCTATTGCTATAAATTGACATCTGAGTACTGCCTTTGCTGTGTCCCAAAGGTTTTGTTATGATGGGTTTTCTAGGGATTTTTTCATTACCTTTTTTTTTCATCTATTACCCAGTGATTTTTAAACAGGGTGTTTTTCAGTTTCCATGTGTTTGATTTTTTTTTCTTGCTCTTCCTGTTGTTAATTTCTTTTTGATGGTGTTGTATTGTCTCAGTGTTCTGGATTTTGTTGAGGGTTGCTTTGTGACCTAAGATGTGGTCTATTCTGGAGAATGGTCCATGTACGTTGGAAAAGAATGTGTTCTTTGCAGCTGTTGATTGGAGTGTTCTGTATATGTCTCTGAGTTCAAGTTGGCTGATGGTAGCCTTTAGATCTTCTGTATCTTTGCTGAATTTCTTTCTAGATATTCTGTCTTCTGTGTTGAAGTCTCATACTACTATTGTGGAACCATCATTTTCTCTTTTTGGTGCTGTTAGAGTTTGTTTTATGTATTTTGGAGCCCTATCATTGGGTGCTTAGATATTTATTATGCCTATGTCTTCATGATGGATTGTCCCTGTAATCATTATATAATGTCCTTTTTTGTCTTTTATGGTGGATTTCGTTTTAAAGTCATTTCATCTGAGATTAGTATTGCTACTCCTGTTCTTTTTTGGTAGCTGTTTGCTTGATATAGTTTTTTCCATGATTTGATTTTTAGTAAATTTAAGTCTTTGTTTCTAGAATGTGTCTCTTGTAGACAACATATTGATAGCTCCTGTTTTTTATTCATTCTATCACTCTGTTTCTCTTTATGGGTGCATTTAGGCCGTTTACATTCAGTGTAATTATTGATACATGTGAGTTTATTGCTGTCATTTTGTAGTGCTTTTTTTTTGTGGTGCTGAAGTTTTGTTTGGTCTTCTTACTCTACTGAATTCCTTTTGTTTGTGGATTTTTTTTTTCATTTCTTTTATTTTTACAGATTTTGTTTTTATGGAGACTTTATGTTTTTTCTCCTTTATTTTGTTGAGTAGGTTTGTTAACTTTCTTTGTGGTTACCTTGAAATTTAGCCTTATCTTCCTAGGTTTGAACCAGACTTTTGCTACTTGGTATTGTCTCCTCTTCATTAGGAAGTTTTATACCTACACCATTAATTCCCTCTTTTATTGTTATGATGTATTTGTCGTTTACAGATTAACCTCTCTGGTTCCCTGCTGTAAATCTTTTAGTTTTGAATAATCCTTGAGAGTACATTTCCTGGGTTGGTGCCTGGCTGGTGCGATCTTGTGTCCTAGATTCAGGCTGTCATCTGATTTTGTTAGTTTTTAAACCAAAGGACCCCTTTTAATAATTCTTATAATTTTTTTTCTTTTTTACACATGGCTTTTATTTCTATTTATCTGGAAATGTCCTAATTTCACCATCATAATTGACCAAAAGTTTTGCAGAATATATTATTCTTGGTTGCCAGTTTTTTTCTTCCAAGGTTTTATATATATCATCCCATTGCCTTCTTTCTTGCATGGTTTCTGCCTACTAATCAGAGCTTAGTCTTATTGTTTTCCTTCTGTATGTGACTTTTCACTTTTCTTAAGCTGCTGGAAAGATTTTTCCTTTGTCTTTGGTTTTAGCAAGTGCGATTATGATGTGTCTTGGTGATTTTCCTTTGTAGTCTATCCTGTATGCAGTTTTTTGAACTTCTTGGATGGTCAGGCTTTCATCTTTCATGATATTAGGGAAATTTTCTGTCAGCAATTCTTCAATGATCCTCTCTGTGTTTTCTGTTTACTCCCCCTCTTCTGGGACTCCAATCACCCATAAATTTTTTGTTGTTGATTGTATCTCACACCATTTGTATGGTTTCTTCTTTTTTTCATTCTTTTTTTCTGATTTTTCCTCAAAATGGTATCCAAGTATTTTACTTCAGTTTTGATGATCGTGTCTTCCATTGTCTCAGACCTGCTCTTCAGACCTTCTATTGCACTGTCCATATCTGAAATCCTGTTGCTGGTCTTTTGGATTTCTAATTGTATGATGTCTGGCTGTGAATTTATTTTGACATTTTTTCTTGTATTATTTTCCTGAATTCTTCCATTGTTTTGTTTGTCTATTCCATGATTTTGCCTGCTTTTTTCATGAATTTGTCTATTTTTTCCCTATTTTTATCTGCTTTTTGCATCAACTCTTGGATAGTTCTGAATATTAGAGATTTGAATTCCCTGTCAGGTAATTCCAGTGTCTTTTCTTCTACTGGAAAGTCATCTGGTGTTTTATTTTGGATGCCTACTGAAACCATGAAAACCCTGGTGGTGTAGTGGTTAAGTGCTACGGCTGCTAACCTAAAGGTCAGTAGTTCAAATCCACCAGCCGCTTCTTGGAAACTCTATGGGGCAGTTCTACTCTGTCCTATAGGGTCACTATGAGTCAGAATTGACTCAGTGGCAATGGGTAACGGGTACCTGAAACCATCCGTCCTTTTTTTTTTTTTTTAATATGTTTTCATATTATCTACTGTCTTTGGGACATTCAATAGTTATTTTCCTTGTTTGTTGGTTATATATTTGTTTGTTTTGTACTGCGTTTTTGTTTTTTCTGGTTATGCCTGAGCAGGTGGGCTGGGTGTTCTTTGCTGCTTGCTCATCTGTGGGCATGATTCTTCTCACCTCTTTGTCCAAGGGACAGGACCAGATGCTCAGCAATGGTGCAGCAGGGCAGGTCCAGCTGAAGGGGAGGGACTGGGATAGGTTGTTTGTGGTACATACTTGGGCTGACAAGGCATGCTGGGGTCTGTGCAGGACAGTTTCTGGTAGGCTGCACCTGGGCTGCTCAGTGGTGCAATGTTCAGAACACAGTGCAGATATGCAGGAAAGAGTGGAGGAGGTTGTTATGTGTGGAGCTAAGTGGGTACGAGATAGAAGAGAAAGAGGAGAGACAAACAGAGGCAAAAAAAATTGCTGAGGGGGACTACCATTGAAGTGGAGAGACAAGAAATTGAGAAATGAAGAAAAACAAAAATGAAAAAAGACAAAGAGAGAGAGAAAAAAAGAAATGCCCCCAGGGATACAACTGGTGACTGAGGAAGTGGCTCCCAGGCTTCAGCGCACAGCCTGTCTAGAAGGAGCAGAGATGGCACACAGTACCAGGTAGTCAGGAGACAGGAAAATAAGGACAGCAGAGAGATACGAGAAACTGAGACATATGAAGAAAGACATAAAGGAAAAGAGAAAAATTAAAAATAATAATAAAGAGAAAAGAAATGCCCCCAAGGATCGCAGCAACGTGGCTTCACAGACTGGAGAAGTAGCTCCCAAGCCTTGCAGTACAGCCCAGTTAGAAGAGGCGAAGATGGCACACAGTGTCAGGTATTCGGGAGACAGGAAAAGAAGTTAAGTAGAGAGAGATGAGAAACCAAGAAATGAAGAAAAACAAAAACAAAAAAAGAAAACAAACAGAAAGGCCTCAGGGGTCCCATTAGTGTGGTATCTCTCCTAGCCTCTGGTCTCTGTCAGTTTCTTAATCCATTCAGTGCTTGGCTGAATTCTTTATCTCTTCATTTGACACGTAGGGTTCCAGGATGGACATTTGTCTCTGTTTTACTTAGTTTATTGGGTCTTTGCTGTGGAAGGATGTTGTGGTACTTCTGTCTATAGCACCATGTTGGCTCCACCTTCCAAATCTAATCATTTAAATCTCTGCTTTAAAACTTTCAAAACATACCCATACTCTAGAGAATAAAGTTTTAACTATATTCCTTGGCATTCTAAGAAGGCTTTCACACCTTTTACTTTCCAATGCAAACACCCATTTCCCTTAGATTTCTTATCCTCCTTCCCTTTTGTAATCTCCCATACACATCCTATGTTCCAGGCAGGAGTGACTTTTCACCATTCCTAGATATAAAAAAAAAAAAAAAAAGTTTTTTTTTAGATATACCAAACTATAAAATAGCTGCCTGATTTCACTTGGAATATGCCTTTTGCCTCTAATTCTTTTTCTTGTTTTCTATTTGGAAAATATTACTAATTTCTTAACATTCAGTTCAAATGTCGCTTCCTTTGTGAAGCCTGCCCTCACACACTGTCATGGATTGAATTATGTCCCCCCAAAATTGTGTGTCAGTTTGGCTGGACCATGATTCCTGGTATTTTGTGATTTTCCTATGTGTTGTAAGTTCTGACTCTGTGATGTTGATGGGGGAAGATGGGCGGCAGTTGTGTTAGCGAGGCAGGACTCAATCTCCAAGATTGGATTGTGTCTTGAGGCAATCTCTTGAG
The DNA here is from genome assembly GCF_024166365.1 of Elephas maximus indicus. Classification (NCBI taxonomy): domain Eukaryota; kingdom Metazoa; phylum Chordata; class Mammalia; order Proboscidea; family Elephantidae; genus Elephas; species Elephas maximus. The sequence continues at coordinate 91,440,198 of NC_064833.1, forward strand.
ATATAAAAGAGAGAAGCGAGCAGAGAGACGAGGGGGACCTCATACCACCAAGAAAGCAGCGCCAGGAGCAGAGCGCATCCTTTGGACCTGGGTTCCCTGTGCAGAGAGGTTCCTAGTCTGGGGGAAGATTGATGAGAAGGTCAACAGAGAGAGAAAGTCTTCCCCTGGAGTTGATGCCAGAAATTTGGACTTTTAGCCAGCTTTACTGTGAAGAAATACATTTCTCTTTTTAAAGTCATCCACTTGTGGTATTTTTGTTATAGCTGCACTAGATAACTAAGACACACACCCAGGCAAAACTGCTCATTTATTTGTACTGCTGTTGTGTACCATAGTTGTATATGTGTTGATGACAATAATTTCTACTTAAAATACAAAGAGAAACCTGGCCTTTTCCTGTATGAACATATATCTCTCTATATCTCAGTAAAGCATTATACATCATTGGATAGTGTTGATGAATTATTTTCAACATACCTTTAGATTGCAAGGAACCCTGGTGTGGTATGGTTACAGCTCTCGGCTGCTAACCTAGAGGTCAGCAATTCAAACCTACCAGCTCCTTGGGAGAAAGATGCGGCAGTCAGCTTCCATAAAGATTTACAGTCTTGGAAACCATATGGGGCAGTTCTACTCTGTCCTATAGGGTCACTATGAGTCAGAACCGACTTGACAGCAATGGACTTTGTTGTTTGTTTTTGTAGATTATAAACTCCATGTGATGGAAACTATTTCTAATATCTTGGTATTCCTAAAACTAATCACAAGTATTGACATCTAGTAGATCTTTAGTAATTAGTATTGAATGGATTAAGGATCAATGATTATTGAGTGAATTATGAATACATTTATATTTATTTTAATGCCTAGGACAAATATAATAATAAAGTGAAAGCTCAAAATTATTATTACATGAAATTTCACTGTTTTAGTACAATTAAAAATCTAATAATAGGATTTTTTTTAACACCTCTATACACCACCACCAAACACATTTATTTTACATACAGTTTGTAGCTGGTAAAATTTTTTTAGTTTTAGTTTTTTAAATGATCAATCTTTGAAGCTTTTAAAATACCATATCGTAAAGATACATGAAAAGAAGGCCATGCCTATGCACAATATGTGAACTGGCTAGGTCTTTCTTAACATTATTTTTGAAAACCTAGCATATATTTCTAGATCTTATATAATTGACAAAAGGAGATACTCCTAACCACTTTTTGTTTTTTTAAACTTATTTTTCTCTAACTCTACTTCAAATGTGGTTGACTTTTGTCGTTTTGGTCCACCAGGCATTTGAAGCCCCTTCCTGTTTGGAAGAATCTGTGGTAGGTGGGATCAGGTCTCTAACTACTGAGACCAAGAAGGGCAGGAGTGTTTCTCCAACTTCGGGAGAATCACAACACCCACATATAGCCTAGACTTCACCCAGCAGGTGTTCTTTTCTAGGATTCTATAACTGGAATGAGTGATAAAGATGCGGGGAAAGCCAAGTTTGTTTGTGAAGAGAGCTGAGGTGAGAATTCAGCAGCACAGCCTCTAGTAACCAGGAGTGATTGTGCCAGCAGCTGCTGTAGCCATAGTATGGGTCCAATGGCAGTCGTGCTTAGTTGTGGCTCCTCAGGACAGTACCATGTGGCAAGATGCCATTGACACCTCACCTGACTTCTCAGTCTTCCGATTCGACTCTCTATCCTTGTTGTTTATTCTAGGGTCATGCCAATATCCTTCCAATAAATTTCTTTCCTGCTTAAGTTCGATTCTGTTTTCTAAAGCTAAGAAGTCTATCCAGTAGAGGAACAATTTCTTTATAAATGCCCATAATTTGTGATTTTATACATATCTTAAAAAGAGCATTGGTTTGACTACTTTGTGGGAACCAAGGACATTTCGGCACCCACCCACCCACACCCATACACACATACACACACACACACACACGGAAGTTACATATGCATTTTTCCCATTGACAACAAAAGTGTTAAAAATGCCAGTCAAAATAGCCAGCATCTGAACAAAATCAGAATCATTCCAATGAAAATCTAATGAACTCAATGTGAAAGGCACTTTGAAGGACTCACGCCTCACTGTGCATAAATCCCATACTTGCTGATGGCTGCTATATGAGGTTGTTTGTGATCTTCTTCTTGCTAATAAATCAAATATCTGTTTTAGACACAAATTACAAGAAGGAGAGGTTGGTGTTCATATATGTGAGTAGGAATATTGCAGATTTTTATGAGCAATTGAAATTATAGACTATGGTTGATATGAATGTATAAGAGAGATCTTTTAATTTTAATATTACAAAGTTTTTATAATAATAAAATTACTAAACCTTTACTCTGAAAATTTACAAATGGCAGCAGAACAGTGGAAAATAAAAGTCTCCTGTAATCCTTCTATGCACTGACACTGTTGTCATTTTGATGCATTCTTATCTAGTGTTTTTCTACATATATGTGTATCTTTGTATCTGCTTGTAGGTGCTTACACTCACATTTTGAAGTGTCAAAATTGAGATCATAAAGAATGTCTTATAACCTATTTTTTACATATAGTGTGTGGAAATTATATAACCCAAAAAAATTTAAAGCAGCTTTTAATGACAGCATACCACAATTTAACCAGTAATTTACATTTGTACAATTTGATTTTATTTTTCACTCTAACATTCCTGTGGACTCTCATATGAATAATGTCTATTGATATGGCTTATTTACTTAAGATAAACTCTAAATGTGTACTGACTTAGTCAAAGGGTATAAATGCCTTATGCTTTAATACAGATTGTTGAATAGCTCCCCCCCACCCCAGAAGGGCTAAGCTATATGAGAAGGGGCCACTGACCTAGAAAACATAATATATGTGTCATGTCTGCCAAATATGATTCAGCTAAAATCTCCAAATATATGCTAAAATGGGTGCAAACTATTTTCTTGAGAGTCCACAAACACAGACGCAAAGGACTAGAACAGATTCGTTAGACATGTCATGGTACATCCTGCTCTTGAAGGTTTAACAAGGAAAGATGAAAGAGCCCTTTCCTTTTATAGGGCTGTGGAATTATCCTATCTGACTCCACAATGGTGCTATTTGAAGAAAGAGCTAATGATCTTTCTTTTGCTCACAGTGCACATTACCCAGATCCCTGGCAGAATCATGGACCACCAGAGCCAAGAGTGAGTCACTAGAGTTAAAGGAGATGAGACAGTTTGCAGGAAGATTCATAGTGATTCTTAGTGATGAGTAAACTCCAATAGCTCAGTAATTTAGTTCAATTTGGATCAGCCTTTTTAAGTTCAGTTGATATCTGAAGCATTTTCACATGTAACAGAAAGCTTTTTTGTTTTTGTTACATATTGAAAAGAAAGCAATGCAAAATTTATTATAGGCTCTGGAGTAAAATGTCACACAATTCATTATGTCATTAAGATAATGTTTTGTTCTATAAAGTTCCAGTACAGGTCATTAGAAATCATCAATCAACCAGTAAGCATCTATGAAGCAAACCTTTGTTCTATTCATTGTAGGAATCATAAAGAAGTTGAGAGAAAACCTTGACATTTAAAGAGGTATGGAAATAGATAAAATACAACCAAATAAAGATAAAAAGAGGCTATTTATTCAGAGCTTGCCAAAGCAAGGGAGTCAGCCACCATCACTTTTGTTTGGCAAGAACTCAAAGGCAGGCAGAAGGGTGGGAAAGCATTATAGAAGAAGAAAGGGAAGGCTTCAGGTATGCCCTAATTGGAGGCTGTTGCAATGAGTAAACTGGAGGAGGAGGGGTAACGGGGTGCATTACGTGACTGGTTAGGGAAGTGTATTTGGCTTTCTCTGGTTGATCCTAAGCAGAAAGCAGGGACAAATTAAGAAAGCTGTAAGTTAATAGAAGCCCTTGTGGTGCTGTGGTTAAAAGCTCGGCTGCTATCCACAAAGTGAGCAGTTCAAATCCATCAGCTGCTCCTTGGGAACCTGGCGTTTTAGACCAACAGTTTCAGGGATTATTGTTGTTTGGCTTCTGGGACTGGTAGCTACAGATAGTGGTTTCACATCCTGCATGGATGCTACCAATAGCGGGTCACAGTTCTATTTTTATAGGGTCTGACCATTGTTCAGTTGTTCATTCAGTCTCTCAGAGAAGTCACTTAACTAAATCAGCAGTTGTTTTGGCAGCTAAGAAGGAGGGTGCCTGGTGAGAACCAAGATTCTCAATGCAAAGCTGCATTCTTCTCAGTAGCACCCATGTTTGCTGTCTTCTGAGGGAAACAAAATGGCACACTCTTGGTTATCTGGGTATGTGTGTGTACATGCATGTGTAAGATGGAAGTAAAGCACCATCTTGGCCTGCGAAGATCCAGTGCTAGCCTCATTGTCTCTCAATCTCTCATTTTAAATACTCACAGCATCTAGCTCATCATTTATCACACTCGTCTTGACCCCTTCTTTATGTCTGTTATCCATGGTCACTTTGGAGGGAGGTGAGTTGTTATCACCCCAATCATCACTATACAAATCATAGTATGCATTAGTACTATTATAGAGAAGTAGGATAAGGGAATGGCTATCTAGGCTCTTCACTAATACGTTCTTAATCAGCGGTTCTTGTAGTCTGGTTTTCATAACATCACTCAAGGACTTACTAGAAATGCACATTATTGGCCCCTATGTACTGAACCAGAAACTCTGTATGGATGTACCAAAATGTGTTCCCCCTTTGATCAGTTGATAGATATTTGGAATGTTTCTAAATTTAGGTCATTACAAATTTGGCTGCGATGAACATTTTCGGGTAGGACTCTCTATGGGCATATGTTTTCATTTCTAAATGTGTAGGAGTGGGAGTGCTGGGCCTTGTGGCACATGTATGCATAACTTTGTAAGACAATGCTGCCTTCCCACCAGCAAGACATGAGACTTTCAGTTCTTCATCCTCTCCAGCCCTTATTGGAATCATGCATTTGTTGTTGTTGTTTTATTTCTGTTTTTGTTTTTGATCTCAGTAATTCTAGTAGGAGTGTAGTGGTATTACATTTGGGATTTAATTACAATTTTCCTAAAGAATAATAACAAACATATTTTCCTAATGATCACTTTTTAAGTGCTTATTTACCATTTGTGAAAGGTAGTTTTCTTATGTGCTTGTATTTCCTTGTGCTTATTTGCTATGGTGAAATGTCTGTTCAAGTTATTCATCCATTTTTAATTTTTCTCTCATTATTATTGAATTATGAGCTATAGATGTCTTCTAGATAAAATTTGTTTATGAGATGTATGTATTGTAAACATTTCCTGCCATTATTGGCTTCTCTATATTAACAATACCATATATAAAAGAGCAGATATTTTTAATTTTGATGAGAACCTATTTATTATTATATTTTTATTTTATAGTTTGAGCTTTTTGTGTCCTGTAAGAAATATTTTCATATCTCAAGGTAACAAAATATTCCTCCAATGATTTCTACTAGAAGTTTTAAAGTTTTTGTTTTTGCATTTAAGGGTATCATCAATTTCCAGTTAAAATTTTTATATGACACAGGTAAGGGTGGAGGTTCTTTTTTTTTTTTTTTAACGTGTAAATGTCCACTTTGGTCCAGAACAGTATTTGTGGAAAAGGTAGTCCTTTCCTTTTCAATATACATTTTAGGATTACCTGTGAATTTCTGGGAAAAAAAAAAAACAAACAGCTGAGTTTCGTATTGGGATTGGGCTTTGCCTTGGTTTGCTAGGGTTAAATCACAAAATGTCACAAAATCAATGACTTTAAAGAACAGAAATATGCCTTCTGTCCGTTCTTGAGGCTGAAAGTCCAAGTCAGGGTCTTGGCCATGTTGAGTCCTTCTGGGAGCCTTGGCATTGCTGTGCTGCTTCTAGATGTGTCTGCCTCTGTAAATCACATGCCATCTCCCCTGTGTGTCTGTCTCCCCGTATGTTTTCCCTGTTTATAAGACACCACTAGCAAGGGATTAGGTTTAGGACCTTAGTCTGACCTCTTTAACATAACAAAAGAAAACGCCTATTTCCAAACAGGTTCATTTTTACAGATATAAAAGTTTCTGAGGGACACAGTTAAATCCAGACAGGTCGATTCTATTGATCAATTTTAGGAGAAATGATATATTAACAATATTGACTAATTAGATTCATGAACATATACCATGTTCATCTCCCTATTTATTTTAGTCTTCTTGAATTTTATATTCAATGTTTTAAAGAAATCTTACACATAATTTATTAGCTTTGTCCCTATGTATTTCGTGCTCTTTGATGCTACTATAAGTGGTACTCATTCACTTAAATTTCTGAATTTTCATTGTTACTGTTCAGAAATACAATTGATTTTTGTTTGTTTCTTTGGTTTTGTATGAACTTGTACCCTGCAACATTGCTAAACTCACTCATTAGTTAGGAGTTTTTTGGTGTGTATACTTTGGGATCTAAGTGGATAATCATGATATCTGCAAATAAAAAATTTTATTTCTTTTACAACCTGTAGTCCTTCTATTTCTTTTCCTATTTCCTATTCTTATTTCACTGTCTACAACTTGCAGTACAATGATGAATAATAGTGATGAGAGAAAAAATCTTTGGCAGTTCCCAATATTAAGAGGAAATGTTCTTTTAAATTTTACCATTAAGAATGGTGTTAGCTATATATTTTTGTAGATGTCCTTTATCAAGTTGAAGAAGTTCCCTTCTATTCTTTGTTTCCTGAGGGTTTTTATAAGGCAAAGTGTTGGATTTTGTCAAATGTTTTCTCTCCATCTATTGTGATGATCATACTGTTTTGTTTTTTAATTGTGGTAAATATATATTTAACAAAACATTTGCCATTTCAACAATCTTTACCTGTATAATTCAGTGATATTAATTATGCTCAGCTTATTTTACCACTATTTCCCTTAACCATTCACCAAATTTGCCGTCACCCTTAAGAGAAGTTCAGTGTTACGTAAGCATATGTCTTTCTTTCCCCCTTTCTCCTTTCATCCCTGGAAACCACTAATGAACTTGGCGTGTTCTAGATATTTTGTATATGTGGAGATCATAATTATTTTAAATCTGATGATATGACAAATTGAATCAACCTGTTGTCCTTGGCATAAACATCACATGGTCATCACATATTATCACTTTGGTATATTGCTATACACAGTTTATTAATATTTTGTCGAGAGTTCATGTGTCTATATTCATGAGGCACATTGGTCTGTACTTTTCTTATTCTGTAATTTCTTTGTGTAGGTTTCATATGTAGTGTAATATTGTCTTCATAGAATAAGTTGGGGTATCTTCTCTCTCTCTCTCTTTTTTTTTTTTTCTGGAAAATTTTCTCTAATGCTGCAATTATTTCCTTCTTAAATGTTCAGTAGAACTCACCAGACAAGCCATCTGGCTTAGAATTTTCTTAATGGACAGGATTTTAACTATAACTTTATTTTTTAAATAGGTATAGAGCTATTCAGATTAACTATTTCTTCTTGAGTGAGCTTTATTAGCTTATGTCTTTCAGGGAATGTGCCTATTTCCTCTAAGTTATCAAATTTATTTAAATGAATTTATTAATATTATTCCTTTAATATGTTTTTGGAGACTCTGGTGGCATGGTGGTTAAGAGCTATGGCTGCTAACCAAAAGGTCAGCAGTTCAAATCCACCAGGTACTCCTTGGAAACCCTATGGGGCAGTTCTACTCTGTCCGATAGGGTCCCTATGAGTCGGAATTGATTTGATGGTGGCTGGTTTTTTGTTTTGTTTTTTTAAATATATTTTTAATGTCTGTAGCATCTGTTGAAATGTTCCTTTTCATTTCTGCTAAGGGAAAAGTGTACCTTCACTCTTTTATTCTTGATCAGTCTAGCAAGAGGTATATCGTTTTTTTTTTCCAAAGGACACACTGATATAATTGATATTCTTCCTTACTTTTTTTGTTCATAATTTCATATTTTTCTCTTTTATCTCCTTATTTTCACTTTCTTTGTGTTTAGTTTTCTCTTTTCTTAAAAGATACACTTATATTATTATTTAAGAAATTTCTTTGTTTCTAATTAAGCATCTGGTGAAATAAATTTCTCTCTAAGGTCTGCTTGAGCTTCATTCCACAAATTGCCATATGTTGTCTTTTTATTTCATCCAATCTAAAATATTTTCTAATTTTCCCTCTGAGTTCTTTGATTCTTGGGGTGCTATAAAAATGCTTATTTAATTTTAAAATATTTGGAGAATTTTTGAGATATTTTTCTGTTACTGTTTCCTAATTTCATTCCATTTCAGGCAGAGAATATTTGTTGAAGTTTGTCTTATGGCCTAAATATGACGTTCTTGGTGCAAGTTCTAGGGACATTTTAAAATAATGTTTATTCCTCTGAGGTATAATGTTTTATAAATATCAATTAAGTCAACTTTGTTGATAGTGTTGGTCAGATCTTTTATACTCTTACTGATTTCTGTCTACTTGTTCAATCAGTTGTTGAGAGAGGAGGTTTGGGATATCTTATCCGTATTATAGCTTTGCTTCATATATTTGGATGTTTTGATTTGGTGCATAAATATTTAGAATTATTATGTCTTCTTGATAAATTGCCCCAATATTATTTGGCTATGCTCTGTTTATCTCTGGTCACGTTCCTCATTTTTAAGTCTACTCGGTTGGTTATTAACATAGCTATACTAGCCTTCTTTTTTTTTTTTAATAACTTTTATTAAGCTTCAAGTGAACGTTTACAAATCCAATCAGTCTGTCACATATAAGTTTACATACATCTCACTCCCTACTCCCACTTACTCTCCCCCTCTTGAGTCAGCCCTTTCCGTCTCTCCTTTCTTGACAATTTTGCCGGCTTCCCTCTCTCTCTATCCTTCCATCCCCCCTCCAGACAAGAGTTGCCAACACAATCTCAAGTGTCCACCTGATATAATTAGCTCACTCTTCATCAGCGTCTCTCTCCCACCCGCTGAGGGGTCCCATTCATTTCTGATGAGTTGTCTTCGGGGATGGTTCCTGTCCTGTGTCAACAGAAGGTCTGGGGAGCATGGCCACCGGGATTCCTCCAGTCTCAGTCAGACCATTAAGTTTGGTCTTTTTATGAGAATTTGGGGTCTGCATCCCACTGATCTCCTGCTCCCTCAGGGGTCCACTGCTGTGCTCCCTGTCAGGGCAGTCATCGATTGTGGCCGGGCACCAACTAGTTCTTCTGGTCTCAGGATGATGTAGGTCTCTGGTTCATGTGGCCCTTTCTGTCTCTTGGGCTCTTAGTTGCCGTGTGGGCTTGGTGTTCTTCATTTTCCTTTGCTCCAGGTGGGTTGAGACCAATTGCTGCATCTTAGATGGCCGCTTGTTAGCATTTAAGACCCCAGACGCCACATTTCAAAGTGGGATGCAGAATGATTTCATAATAGAATTATTTTGCCAATTGACTTAGAAGTCCCCGCAAACCATGTTCCCCAGACCCCCGCGCTTGCTCCGCTGAGCTTTGAAGCATTCATTTTATCCCGGAAACTTCTTTGCTTTTGGTCCAGTCCAATTGAGCTGACCTTCCATGTATTGAGTGTTGTCTTTCCCTTCACCCAAAGCAGTTCTTATCTACTGATTAATCAATAAAAAACCCTCTCCCACCCTCCCTCCCTCCCCCCGTCGTAACCACAAAAGTATGTGTTCTTCTCAGGTTTACTATTTCTCAAGATCTTATAATAGTGGTCTTATACAATATTTGTCCTTTTGCCTCTGACTAATTTCGCTCAGCATAATGCCTTCCAGGTTCCTCCATGTTATGAAATGTTTCAGAGATTCGTCACTGTTCTTTATGGATGCGTAGTATTCCATTGTGTGAATATACCACAATTTATTTACCCATTCATCCGTTGATGGACACCTTGGTTGCTTCCAACTTTTTGCTATTGTAAACAGAGCTGCAGTAAACATGGGTGTGCATATATCTGTTTGTGTGAAGGCTCTTGTATCCCTAGGGTATATTCCGAGGAGTGGGATTTCTGGGTTGTATGGCAGTTCTATTTCTAACTGTTTAAGATAACGCCAGATAGATTTCCAAAGTGGTTGTACCATTTGACATTCCCACCAGCAGTGTATGAGAGTTCCAATCTCTCCGCAGCCTCTCCAACATTTATTATTTTGTGTTTTTTGGATTAATGCCAGCCTTGCTGGTGTGAGATGGAATCTCATCGTAGTTTTAATTTGCATTTCTCTAATGGCTAATGATCGAGAGCATTTTCTCATGTATCTGTTGGCTGCCTGAATATCTTCTTTAGAGAAATGTGTGTTCATATCCTTTGCCCACTTCTTGATTGGGTTGTTTGTCTTTTTGTGGTTGAGTTTTGACAGAATCATGTAGATTTTAGAGATCAGGCGCTGGTCGGAGATGTCATAGCTGAAAATTCTTTCCCAGTCTGTAGGTGGTCTTTTTACTCTTTTGGTGAAGTCTTTAGATGAGCATAGGTGTTTGATTTTTAGGAGCTCCCAGTTATCGGGTTTCTCTTCATCATTTTTGGTAATGTTTTGTATTCTGTTTATACCTTGTATTAGGGCTCCTAGGGTTGTCCCAATTTTTTCTTCCATGATCTTTATCGTTTTAGTCTTTATGTTTAGGTCTTTGATCCACTTGGAGTTAGTTTTTGTGCATGGTGTAAGGTATGGGTCCTGTTTCATTTTTTTGCAAATGAATATCCAGTTATGCCAGCACCATTTGTTAAAAAGGCTATCTTTTCCCCAGTTAATTGACACTGGTCCTTTGTCAAATATCAGCTGCTCATACGTGGATGGATCTATGTCTGGGTTCTCAATTCTGTTCCATTGGTCTATGTGTCTGTTGTTGTACCAATACCAGGCTGTTTTGACTACTGTGGCTGTATAATAGGTTCTGAAGTCAGGTAAGGTGAGGCCTCCCACTTTCTTCTTCTTTTTCAGTAGTGCTTTGCTTATCCAGGGCTTCTTTCCCTTCCATATGAAATTGGTGATTTGTTTCTCTATCCCCTTAAAATATGACATTGGAATTTGGATCGGAAGTGCGTTAAATGTATAGATGGCTTTTGGTAGAATAGACATTTTTACTATGTTAAGTCTTCCTATCCATGAGCAAGGTATGTTTTTCCACTTAAGTATGTCCTTTTGAATTTCTTGTAGTAGAGCTTTGTAGTTTTCTTTGTATAGGTCTTTTACATCCTTGGTAAGATTTATTCCTAAGTATCTTATCTTCTTGGGGGCTACTGTGAATGGTATTGATTTGGTTATTTCCTCTTCGGTGTTCTTTTTGTTGATGTAGAGGAATTCAAGTGATTTTTGTATGTTTATTTTATAACCTGAGACTCTGCCAAACTCTTCTATTAGTTTCAGTAGTTTTCTGGAGGATTCCTTAGGGTTTTCTGTGTATATAATCATGTCATCTGCAAATAGTGATAACTTTACTTCTTCCTTGCCAATCCGGATACCTTTTATTTCTTTGTCTAGCCTAATTGCCCTGGCTAAGACTTCCAACACGGTGTTGAATAAGAGCGGTGATAAAGGGCATCCTTGTCTGGTTCCCGTTCTCAAGGGAAATGCTTTCAGGTTCTCTCCATTTAGAGTGATATTGGCTGTTGGCTTTGCATAGATGCCCTTTATTATGTTGAGGAATTTTCCTTCAATTCCTATTTTGGTAAGAGTTTTTATCATGAATGGGTGTTGGACTTTGTCAAATGCCTTTTCTGCATCAATTGATAAGATCATGTGGTTTTTATCTTTTGTTTTATTTATGTGATGGATTACATTAATGGTTTTTCTGATATTAAACCAGCCTTGCATACCTGGTATAAATCCCACTTGATCAGGGTGAATTCTTTTTTTGATGTGTTGTTGGATTCTATTGGCTAGAATTTTGTTGAGGATTTTTGCATCAATGTTCATGAGGGATATAGGTCTATAATTTTCTTTTTTTGTAATGTCTTTACCTGGTTTTGGTATCAGGGAGATGGTGGCTTCATAGAATGAGTTGGGTAGTATTCCGTCATTTTCTATGCTTTGGAATACCTTTAGTAGTAGTGGTGTTAACTCTTCTCTGAAAGTTTGGTAGAACTCTGCAGTGAAGTCGTCCGGGCCAGGGCTTTTTTTTGTTGGGAGTTTTTTGATTACCGTTTCAATCTCTTTTTTTGTTATGGGTCTATTTAGTTGTTCTACTTCTGAATGTGTTAGTTTAGGTAGGTAGTGTTTTTCCAGGAATTCATCCATTTCTTCTAGGTTTTCAAATTTGTTAGAGTACAATTTTTCATAATAATCTGAAATGATCCTTTTAATTTCATTTGGTTCTGTTGTGATGTGGTCCTTCTCATTTCTTATTCGGGTTATTTGTTTCCTTTCCTGTATTTCTTTAGTCAGTCTAGCCAATGGTTTATCAATTTTGTTAATTTTTTCAAAGAACCAGCTTTTGGCTTTGTTAATTCTTTCAATTGTTTTTCTGTTCTCTAATTCATTTAGTTCAGCTCTAATTTTTATTATTTGTTTTCTTCTGGTGCCTGATGGATTCTTTTTTTTTTTTTTTTTATAATAACTTTTATTAAGCTTCAAGTGAACGTTTACAAATCCAATCAGTCTGTCACATATAAGTTTACATACATCTCACTCCCTACTCCCACTTACTCTCCCCGTCTTGAGTCAGCCCTTTCAGTCTCTCCTTTCTTGACAATTTTGCCGGCTTCCCTCTCTCTCTATCCTCCCATCCCCCCTCCAGACAAGAGTTGCCAACACAATCTCAAGTGTACACCTGATATAATTAGCTCACTCTTCATCAGCGTCTCTCTCCCACCCGCTGACCAGTCCCTTTCATGTCTGATGAGTTGTCTTCAGGGATGGTTCCTGTCCTGTGTCAACAGAAGGTCTGGAGAGCATGACCGCCGGGATTCCTCCAGTCTCAGTCAGACCATTAAGTTTGGTCTTCTTATGAGAATTTGGGGTCTGCATCCCACTGCTCTCCTGCTCCCTCAGGGGTCCTCTGCTGTGCTCCCTGTCAGGGCAGTCATCGATTGTGGCCGGGCACCAACTAGTTCTTCTGGTCTCAGGATGATGTAGGTCTCTGGTTCATGTGGCCCTTTCTGTCTCTTGGGCTCTTAGTTGTCATGTGGGCTTGGTGTTCTTCATTTTCCTTTGCTCCAGGTGGGTTGAGACCAATTGCTGCATCTTAGATGGCTGCTTGTTAGCATTTAAGACCCCAGACGCCACATTTCAAAGTGGGATGCAGAATGATTTCATAATAGAATTATTTTGCCAATTGACTTAGAAGTCCCCGCAAACCATGTTCCCCAGACCCCCGCGCTTGCTCCGCTGAGCTTTGAAGCATTCATTTTATCCCGGAAACTTCTTTGCTTTTGGTCCAGTCCAATTGAGCTGACCTTCCATGTATTGAGTGTTGTCTTTCCCTTCACCTAAAGCAGTTCTTATCTACTGATTAATCAATAAAAAAACCCTCTCCCACCCTCCCTCCCTCCCCCCCTCGTAACCACAAAAGTATGTGTTCTTCTCAGGTTTACTATTTCTCAAGATCTTATAATAGTGGTCTTATACAGTATTTGTCCTTTTGCCTCTGACTCATTTCGCTCAGCATAATGCCTTCCAGGTTCCTCCATGTTATGAAATGTTTCAGAGATTCGTCACTGTTCTTTATCGATGCGTAGTATTCCATTGTGTGAATATACCACAATTTATTTACCCATTCATCCGTTGATGGACACCTTGGTTGCTTCCAACTTTTTGCTATTGTAAACAGAGCTGCAATAAACATGGGTGTGCATATATCTGTTTGTATGAAGGCTCTTGTATCTCTAGGGTATATTCCGAGGAGTGGGATTTCTGGGTTGTATGGTAGTTCTATTTCTAACTGTTTAAGATAACGCCAGATAGATTTCCAAAGTGGTTGTACCATTTTACATTCCCACCAGCAGTGTATGAGAGTTCCAATCTCTCCGCAGCCTCTCCAACATTTATTATTTTGTGTTTTTTGGATTAATGCCAGCCTTGCTGGTGTGAGATGGAATCTCATCGTAGTTTTAATTTGCATTTCTCTAATGGCTAATGATCGAGAGCATTTTCTCATGTATCTGTTGGCTGCCTGAATATCTTCTTTAGAGAAATGTGTGTTCATATCCTTTGCCCACTTCTTGATTGGGTTGTTTGTCTTTTTGTGGTTGAGTTTTGACAGAATCATGTAGATTTTAGAGATCAGGCGCTGGTCGGAGATGTCATAGCTGAAAATTCTTTCCCAATCTGTAGGTGGTCTTTTTACTCTTTTGGTGAAGTCTTTAGATGAGCATAGGTGTTTGATTTTTAGGAGCTCCCAGTTATCGGGTTTCTCTTCATCATTTTTGGTAATGTTTTGTATTCTGTTTATACCTTGTATTAGGGCTCCTAGGGTTGTCCCAATTTTTTCTTCCATGATCTTTATCGTTTTAGTCTTTATGTTTAGGTCTTTGATCCACTTGGAGTTAGTTTTTGTGCATGGTGTGAGGTATGGGTCCTGTTTCATTTTTTTGCAAATGGATATCCAGTTATGCCAGCACCATTTGTTAAAAAGGCTGTCTTTTCCCCAGTTAATTGACACTGGTCCTTTGTCAAATATCAGCTGCTCATACGTGGATGGATCTATGTCTGGGTTCTCAATTCTGTTCCATTGGTCTATGTGTCTGTTGTTGTACCAATACCAGGCTGTTTTGACTACTGTGGCTGTATAATAGGTTCTGAAGTCAGGTAAGGTGAGGCCTCCCACTTTCTTCTTCTTTTTCAGTAGTGCTTTGCTTATCCAGGGCTTCTTTCCCTTCCATATGAAATTGGTGATTTGTTTCTCTATCCCCTTAAAATATGACATTGGAATTTGGATCGGAAGTGCGTTAAATGTATAGATGGCTTTTGGTAGAATAGACATTTTTACTATGTTAAGTCTTCCTATCCATGAGCAAGGTATGTTTTTCCACTTAAGTATGTCCTTTTGAATTTCTTGTAGTAGAGCTTTGTAGTTTTCTTTGTATAGGTCTTTTACATCCTTGGTAAGATTTATTCCTAAGTATCTTATCTTCTTGGGGGCTACTGTGAATGGTATTGATTTGGTT
Organism: Elephas maximus indicus; assembly: GCF_024166365.1. Classification (NCBI taxonomy): domain Eukaryota; kingdom Metazoa; phylum Chordata; class Mammalia; order Proboscidea; family Elephantidae; genus Elephas; species Elephas maximus. The sequence goes on from NC_064833.1 coordinate 91,455,287, forward strand.
ATTTCCTCTTCGGTGTTCTTTTTGTTGATGTAGAGGAATTCAAGTGATTTTTGTATGTTTATTTTATAACCTGAGACTCTGCCAAACTCTTCTATTAGTTTCAGTAGTTTTCTGGAGGATTCCTTAGGGTTTTCTGTGTATATAATCATGTCATCTGCAAATAGTGATAACTTTACTTCTTCCTTGCCAATCCGGATACCTTTTATTTCTTTGTCTAGCCTAATTGCCCTGGCTAAGACTTCCAACACGGTGTTGAATAAGAGCGGTGATAAAGGGCATCCTTGTCTGGTTCCCGTTCTCAAGGGAAATGCTTTCAGGTTCTCTCCATTTAGAGTGATATTGGCTGTTGGCTTTGCATAGATGCCCTTTATTATGTTGAGGAATTTTCCTTCAATTCCTATTTTGGTAAGAGTTTTTATCATGAATGGGTGTTGGACTTTGTCAAATGCCTTTTCTGCATCAATTGATAAGATCATGTGGTTTTTATCTTTTGTTTTATTTATGTGATGGATTACATTAATGGTTTTTCTGATATTAAACCAGCCTTGCATACCTGGTATAAATCCCACTTGATCAGGGTGAATTCTTTTTTTGATGTGTTGTTGGATTCTATTGGCTAGAATTTTGTTGAGGATTTTTGCATCAATGTTCATGAGGGATATAGGTCTATAATTTTCTTTTTTTGTAATGTCTTTACCTGGTTTTGGTATCAGGGAGATGGTGGCTTCATAGAATGAGTTGGGTAGTATTCCGTCATTTTCTATGCTTTGGAATACCTTTAGTAGTAGTGGTGTTAACTCTTCTCTGAAAGTTTGGTAGAACTCTGCAGTGAAGTCGTCCGGGCCAGGGCTTTTTTTTGTTGGGAGTTTTTTGATTACCGTTTCAATCTCTTTTTTTGTTATGGGTCTATTTAGTTGTTCTACTTCTGAATGTGTTAGTTTAGGTAGGTAGTGTTTTTCCAGGAATTCATCCATTTCTTCTAGGTTTTCAAATTTGTTAGAGTACAATTTTTCATAATAATCTGAAATGATCCTTTTAATTTCATTTGGTTCTGTTGTGATGTGGTCCTTCTCATTTCTTATTCGGGTTATTTGTTTCCTTTCCTGTATTTCTTTAGTCAGTCTAGCCAATGGTTTATCAATTTTGTTAATTTTTTCAAAGAACCAGCTTTTGGCTTTGTTAATTCTTTCAATTGTTTTTCTGTTCTCTAATTCATTTAGTTCAGCTCTAATTTTTATTATTTGTTTTCTTCTGGTGCCTGATGGATTCTTTTTTTTTTTTTTTTTATAATAACTTTTATTAAGCTTCAAGTGAACGTTTACAAATCCAATCAGTCTGTCACATATAAGTTTACATACATCTCACTCCCTACTCCCACTTACTCTCCCCGTCTTGAGTCAGCCCTTTCAGTCTCTCCTTTCTTGACAATTTTGCCGGCTTCCCTCTCTCTCTATCCTCCCATCCCCCCTCCAGACAAGAGTTGCCAACACAATCTCAAGTGTACACCTGATATAATTAGCTCACTCTTCATCAGCGTCTCTCTCCCACCCGCTGACCAGTCCCTTTCATGTCTGATGAGTTGTCTTCAGGGATGGTTCCTGTCCTGTGTCAACAGAAGGTCTGGAGAGCATGACCGCCGGGATTCCTCCAGTCTCAGTCAGACCATTAAGTTTGGTCTTCTTATGAGAATTTGGGGTCTGCATCCCACTGCTCTCCTGCTCCCTCAGGGGTCCTCTGCTGTGCTCCCTGTCAGGGCAGTCATCGATTGTGGCCGGGCACCAACTAGTTCTTCTGGTCTCAGGATGATGTAGGTCTCTGGTTCATGTGGCCCTTTCTGTCTCTTGGGCTCTTAGTTGTCATGTGGGCTTGGTGTTCTTCATTTTCCTTTGCTCCAGGTGGGTTGAGACCAATTGCTGCATCTTAGATGGCTGCTTGTTAGCATTTAAGACCCCAGACGCCACATTTCAAAGTGGGATGCAGAATGATTTCATAATAGAATTATTTTGCCAATTGACTTAGAAGTCCCCGCAAACCATGTTCCCCAGACCCCCGCGCTTGCTCCGCTGAGCTTTGAAGCATTCATTTTATCCCGGAAACTTCTTTGCTTTTGGTCCAGTCCAATTGAGCTGACCTTCCATGTATTGAGTGTTGTCTTTCCCTTCACCTAAAGCAGTTCTTATCTACTGATTAATCAATAAAAAAACCCTCTCCCACCCTCCCTCCCTCCCCCCCTCGTAACCACAAAAGTATGTGTTCTTCTCAGGTTTACTATTTCTCAAGATCTTATAATAGTGGTCTTATACAGTATTTGTCCTTTTGCCTCTGACTCATTTCGCTCAGCATAATGCCTTCCAGGTTCCTCCATGTTATGAAATGTTTCAGAGATTCGTCACTGTTCTTTATCGATGCGTAGTATTCCATTGTGTGAATATACCACAATTTATTTACCCATTCATCCGTTGATGGACACCTTGGTTGCTTCCAACTTTTTGCTATTGTAAACAGAGCTGCAATAAACATGGGTGTGCATATATCTGTTTGTATGAAGGCTCTTGTATCTCTAGGGTATATTCCGAGGAGTGGGATTTCTGGGTTGTATGGTAGTTCTATTTCTAACTGTTTAAGATAACGCCAGATAGATTTCCAAAGTGGTTGTACCATTTTACATTCCCACCAGCAGTGTATGAGAGTTCCAATCTCTCCGCAGCCTCTCCAACATTTATTATTTTGTGTTTTTTGGATTAATGCCAGCCTTGCTGGTGTGAGATGGAATCTCATCGTAGTTTTAATTTGCATTTCTCTAATGGCTAATGATCGAGAGCATTTTCTCATGTATCTGTTGGCTGCCTGAATATCTTCTTTAGAGAAATGTGTGTTCATATCCTTTGCCCACTTCTTGATTGGGTTGTTTGTCTTTTTGTGGTTGAGTTTTGACAGAATCATGTAGATTTTAGAGATCAGGCGCTGGTCGGAGATGTCATAGCTGAAAATTCTTTCCCAATCTGTAGGTGGTCTTTTTACTCTTTTGGTGAAGTCTTTAGATGAGCATAGGTGTTTGATTTTTAGGAGCTCCCAGTTATCGGGTTTCTCTTCATCATTTTTGGTAATGTTTTGTATTCTGTTTATACCTTGTATTAGGGCTCCTAGGGTTGTCCCAATTTTTTCTTCCATGATCTTTATCGTTTTAGTCTTTATGTTTAGGTCTTTGATCCACTTGGAGTTAGTTTTTGTGCATGGTGTGAGGTATGGGTCCTGTTTCATTTTTTTGCAAATGGATATCCAGTTATGCCAGCACCATTTGTTAAAAAGGCTGTCTTTTCCCCAGTTAATTGACACTGGTCCTTTGTCAAATATCAGCTGCTCATACGTGGATGGATCTATGTCTGGGTTCTCAATTCTGTTCCATTGGTCTATGTGTCTGTTGTTGTACCAATACCAGGCTGTTTTGACTACTGTGGCTGTATAATAGGTTCTGAAGTCAGGTAAGGTGAGGCCTCCCACTTTCTTCTTCTTTTTCAGTAGTGCTTTGCTTATCCGGGGCTTTTTTCCCTTCCATATGAAATTGGTGATTTGTTTCTCTATCCCCTTAAAATATGACATTGGAATTTGGATCGGAAGTGCGTTAAATGTATAGATGGCTTTTGGTAGAATAGACATTTTTACTATGTTAAGTCTTCCTATCCATGAGCAAGGTATGTTTTTCCACTTAAGTATGTCCTTTTGAATTTCTTGTAGTAGAGCTTTGTAGTTTTCTTTGTATAGGTCTTTTACATCCTTGGTAAGATTTATTCCTAAGTATCTTATCTTCTTGGGGGCTACCGTGAATGGTATTGATTTGGTTATTTCCTCTTCGGTGTTCTTTTTGTTGATGTAGAGGAATCCAAGTGATTTTTGTATGTTTATTTTATAACCTGAGACTCTGCCAAACTCTTCTATTAGTTTCAGTAGTTTTCTGGAGGATTCCTTAGGGTTTTCTGTGTATATAATCATGTCATCTGCAAATAGTGATAACTTTACTTCTTCCTTGCCAATCCGGATACCTTTTATTTCTTTGTCTAGCCTGATTGCCCTGGCTAAGACTTCCAACACGATGTTGAATAAGAGCGGTGATAAAGGGCATCCTTGTCTGGTTCCCGTTCTCAAGGGAAATGCTTTCAGGTTCTCTCCATTTAGAGTGATATTGGCTGTTGGCTTTGCATAGATGCCCTTTATTATGTTGAGGAATTTTCCTTCAATTCCTATTTTGGTAAGAGTTTTTATCATAAATGGGTGTTGGACTTTGTCAAATGCCTTTTCTGCATCAATTGATAAGATCATGTGGTTTTTGTCTTTTGTTTTATTTATGTGATGGATTACATTAATGGTTTTTCTGATATTAAACCAGCCTTGCATACCTGGTATAAATCCCACTTGATCAGGGTGAATTCTTTTTTTGATGTGTTGTTGGATTCTATTGGCTAGAATTTTGTTGAGGATTTTTGCATCAATGTTCATGAGGGATATAGGTCTATAATTTTCTTTTTTTGTAATGTCTTTACCTGGTTTTGGTATCAGGGAGATGGTGGCTTCATAGAATGAGTTGGGTAGTATTCCGTCATTTTCTATGCTTTGGAATACCTTTAGTAGTAGTGGTGTTAACTCTTCTCTGAAAATTTGGTAGAACTCTGCAGTGAAGCCGTCCGGGCCAGGACTTTTTTTTGTTGGGAGTTTTTTGATTACCGTTTCAATCTCTTTTTTTGTTATGGGTCTATTTAGTTGTTCTGCTTCTGAATGTGTTAGTTTAGGTAGGTAGTGTTTTTCAAGGAATTCATCCATTTCTTCTAGGATTTCCAATTTGTTAGAGTACAATTTTTCATAATAATCTGAAATGATTCTTTTAATTTCATTTGGTTCTGTTGTGATGTGGTCCTTCTCATTTCTTATTCGGGTTATTTGTTTCCTGTCCTGTATTTCTTTAGTCAGTCTAGCCAATGGTTTATCAATTTTGTTAATTTTTTCAAAGAACCAGCTTTTGGCTTTGTTAATTCTTTCAATTGTTTTTCTGTTCTCTAATTCATTTAGTTCAGCTCTAATTTTTATTATTTGTTTTCTTCTGGTGCCTGATGGATTCTTTTGTTGCTCACTTTCTATTTGTTCAAGTTGTAGGGACAGTTCTCTGATTTTGGCTCTTTCTTCTTTTTGTATGTGTGCATTTATTGATATAAATTGACCTCTGAGCACTGCTTTTGCTGTGTCCCAGAGGTTTTGATAAGAAGTATTTTCATTCTCGTTGCTGTCTATGAATTTCCTTATTCCCTCCTTGATGTCTTCTATAACCCAGTCTTTTTTCAGGAGGGTATTGTTCATTTTCCAAGTATTTGATTTCTTTTCCCTCGTTCTTCTGTTATTGATCTCTAGTTTTATTGCCTTGTGGTCTGAGAAGATGCTTTGTAATATTTCGATGTTTTGGACTCTGCAAAGGTTTGTTTTATGACCTAATATGTGGTCTATTCTAGAGAATGTTCCATGTGCGCTAGAAAAAAAAAGTATATTTTGCAGCAGTTGGGTGGAGAGTTCTGTATAAGTCAATGAGGTCAAGTTGGTTGATTGTTGTAATTAGATCTTCCGTGTCTCTGTTGAGCTTCTTACTGGATGTCCTGTCCTTCTCCGAAAGGGGTGTGTTGAAGTCTCCTACTATAATTGTGGAGGTATCTATCTCGCTTTTCAGTTCTGTTAAAATTTGATTTATATATCTTGCAGCCCTGTCATTGGGTGCGTAAATATTTAATATGGTTATGTCTTCCTGATCAATTGTCCCTTTTATCATTATATGGTGTCCTTCTTTATCCTTTGTGGTGGATTTAAGTCTAAAGTCTATTTTGTCAGAAATTAATATTGCTACTCCTCTTCTTTTTTGCTTATTGTTTGCTTGATATACTTTTTTCCATCCTTTGAGTTTTAGTTTGTTTGTGTCTCTAAGTCTAAGGTGTGTCTCTTGTAGGCAGCATATAGATGGATCGTGTTTCTTTATCCAGTCTGTGACTCTCTGTCTCTTTATTGGTGCATTTAGTCCATTTACATTCAGGGTAATTATAGATAAATAAGTTTTTAGTGCTGTCATTTTGATGCCTTTTTATGTGTGTTGTTGACAATTTCATTTTTCCACATACTTTTTTGTGCTGAGGCGTTTTTCTTAGTAAATTGTGAGATCCTCACTTTCATAGTGTTTGACTTTATGTTAGTTGAGTCGTTACGTTTTTCTTGGTTTTTGTCTTGAGTTATAGAGTTGTTATACCTTTTTGTGGTTACCTCATTATATACCCCTATTTTTCTAAGTAAAAACCTAACTTGTATTGTTCTATATCGCCTTGTATCACTCTCCATATGGCAGTTCAATGCCTCCTGTATTTAGTCCCTCTTTTTGATTATTGTGATCTTTTACCTATTGACTTCCATGATTCCCTGTTATGTGTATTTTTTTTTAATTAATCTTAATTTGTTTGTTTTTGTGATTTCCCTATTTGAGTTGATATCAGGACGTTCTGTTTTGTGACCTTGTGTTGTGCTGATATCTGATATTATTGGTTCTCTGACCAAACAATATCCTTTAGTATTTCTTGTAGCTTTGGTTTGGTTTTTGCAAATTCTCTAAACTTGTGTTTGTCTGTAAATATCTTAATTTCGCCTTCATATTTCAGAGAGAGTTTTGCTGGATATATGATCCTTCGTTGGCAGTTCTTCTCCTTCAGTGTTCTGTATATGTCGTCCCATTCCCTTCTTGCCTGCATGGTTTCTGCTGAGTAGTCAGAACATATTCTTATTGATTCTCCCTTGAAGGAAACCTTTCTTTTCTCCCTGGCTGCTTTTAAAATTTTCTGTTTATCTTTGGTTTTGGTGAGTTTGATGATAATATGTCTTGGTGTTTTTCTTTTTGGATCAATCTTAAATGGGGTTCGATGAGCATCTTGGATAGATATCCTTTCGTCTTTCATGATGTCAGGGAAGTTTTCTGTCAGAAGTTCTTCAACTATTTTCTCTGTGTTTTCTGTCCCCCCTCCCTGTTCTGGGACTCCAATCACCCGCAGGTTATCCTTCTTGATAGAGTCCCACATAATTCTTAGGGTTTCTTCATTTTTTTTAATTCTTTTATCTGATTTTTTTTCAGCTATGTTGGTGTTGATTCCCTGGTCCTCCAGATGTCCCAGTCTGCATTCTAATTGCTCGAGTCTGCTCCTCTGACTTCCTAGTGTGTTGTCTAATTCTGTTATTTTATTGTTAATCTTTTGGATTTCTACATGTTGTCTCTCTATGGATTCTTGCAACTTATTAATTTTTCCAGTATGTTCTTGAATAATCTTTTTGAGTTCTTCAACAGTTTTATCAGTGTGTTCCTTGGCTTTTTCTGCAGATATCCTAATTTCATTTGTGATATCATTAAGCATTCTGTAAATTAGTTTTTTATATTCTGTATCTGATAATTCCAAAATTGTATCTTCATTTGGGAAAGATTTTGATTCTTTTGTTTGGGGAGTTGGAGAAGCTGTCACGGTCTGCTTCTTTAAGTGGTTTGATATGGATTGTTGTCTCCGAGCCATCACTGGGAAAGTAGTTTTTCCAGAAAATCCGCTAAAAAAAAACTGCAGTCAGATCCCTATCAGAGTTCTCCCTCTGGCTCAGGCTATTCAGATGTTAATGAAGCCGCCTGGGGAGGGTGGGGGAGGGAAAAGAGAGATAGGAGAGTAGCACCTCAGAATATAGCCAGAGTTGCTTGTCTTGCTTGGAAAGACTATTATATCTGAGATTCCCGCGGGCGCGTCGCCTATGTGTGCTGTCTGTGTGGAGATTGCCCCCGGGGGGTCTGGCCCGCTGGAGTCACGGTCAGATCCTCCGCTTCCAGCCCCACGCCCAGCGTCAAGGCTCCCCTACTGGGACGGTGCACTCTCGACTCCAAAATCAGTCGCTGCCTCCCGGGGACTTCTCGTCCCTCCAGCCGCGTGGCCGTGCCGCCTCCGTGAACCAGGTGGGCCCCCTCCCGGGGTTAGTTCAGATGGGTGGAGTAGCTCCCCGTGTTTGTGCCGCGACCGAGTGTCCCGGCTGGAACGCTGTTCTCCCCGCTCCAATACCAGTCGCTGCCTCCCGGGGACTTCTCCTACCGGCTGCATCCCACGCCGCCCGCGCGACCCGGATGGTCACCTTCCCGGGGTTAGTTCAGGGGGTGGAGCAACTCTCCGTGTTTATGGCGTACCTGCGTGCAGTCCAAATCCCTGTGGGACGGTTCCCCGGCTCGGGTGCTGCTCTTTCTGCTCCAAGATCAGTCACTGCCTCCCGGGGACTTCTCCTAACGGCTGCGTCCCACGCCGCCCGTGGAACCGGTTAGTCCCCCTCCCGGGGTTAGTTCAGGGGGGTGGAGCAGGTCTCTGTGCTTGTGCCGTACCTGACTGGTATGCTGGCTCCAGGCTCTGGAAACAATCGCTGCTTCCCCGTATTAGTTCGTTCTCCGTCTCTAAATCTGTGTTTGTTGTTCAGGGTTCGTAGATTGTTATGTATGTGATCGATTCACTTGTTTTTCCGTGTCTTTGTTGTAAGAGGGATCCGAGGTAGCGTCTGCCTAGTCCGCCATCTTGGCTCCGCCTCCTGATGGATTCTTTTGTTGCTCACTTTCTATTTGTTCAAGTTGTAGGGACAGTTCTCTGATTTTGGCTCTTTCTTCTTTTTGTATGTGTGCCTTTATTGATATAAATGGGCCTCTGAGCACTGCTTTTTGCTGTGTCCCAGAGGTTTTGATAGGAAGTATTTTCATTCTCGTTGCTTTCTATGAATTTCCTTATTCCGTCCTTGATGTCTTCTATAACCCAGTCTTTTTTCAGGAGGGTATTGTTCATTTTCCAAGTATTTGATTTCTTTTCCCTAGTTTTTCTGTTATTGATCTCTAGTTTTATTGCCTTGTGGTCTGAGAAGATGCTTTGTAATATTTCGATGTTTTGGACTCTGCAAAGGTTTGTTTTATGACCTAATATGTGGTCTATTCTAGAGAATATTCCATGTGCGCTAGAAAAAAAAAGTATATTTTGCAGCAGTTGGGTGGAGAGTTCTGTATAAGTCAATGAGGTCAAGTTGGTTGATTGTTGTAATTAGATCTTCCGTGTCTCTGTTGAGCTTCTTACTGGATGTCCTGTCCTTCTCCGAAAGTGGTGTGTTGAAGTCTCCTACTATAATTGTGGAGGTATCTATCTCGCTTTTCAATTCTGTTAAAATTTGATTTATGTATCTTGCAGCCCTGTCATTGGGTGCATAAATATTTAATATGGTTATGTCTTCCTGATCAATTGTCCCTTTTATCATTATATAGTGTCCTTCTTTATCCTTTGTGGTGGATTTAAGTCTAAAGTCTATTTTGTCAGAAATTAATATTGCTACTCCTCTTCTTTTTTGCTTATTGTTTGCTTGATATACTTTTTCCCATCCTTTGAGTTTTAGTTTGTTTGTGTCTCTAAGTCTAAGGTGTGTCTCTTGTAGGCAGCATATAGATGGATCGTGTTTCTTTATCCAGTCTGTGACTCTCTGTCTCTTTATTGGTGCATTTAGTCCATTTACATTCAGGGTAATTATAGATAAATAAGTTTTTAGTGCTGTCATTTTGATGCCTTTTTATGTGTGTTGTTGACAATTTCATTTTTCCACATACTTTTTTGTGCTGAGGCGTTTTTCCTAGTAAATTGTGAGATCCTCATTTTCATAGTGCTTGACTTTATGTTAGTTGAGTCGTTACGTTTTTCTTGGCTTTTATCTTGAGTTATAGAGTTGTTATACCTTTTTGTGGTTACCTTATTATTTACCCCTATTTTTCTAAGTAAAAACCTAACTTGCATTGTTCTATATCGCCTTGTATCACTCTCCATATGGCAGTTCAATGCCTCCTGTATTTAGTCCCTCTTTTTGATTATTGTGATCTTTTACCTATTGACTTCCATGATTCCCTGTTATGTGTATTTTTTTTTAATTAATCTTAATTTGTTTGTTTTTGTGATTTCCCTATTTGAGTTGATATCAGGACGATCTGTTTTGTGACCTTGTGTTGTGCTGATATCTGATATTATTGGTTCTCTGACCAAACAATATCCTTTAGTATTTCTTGTAGCTTTGGTTTGGTTTTTGCAAATTCTCTAAACTCGTGTTTGTCTGTAAATATCTTAATTTCGCCTTCATATTTCAGAGAGAGTTTTGCTGGATATATGATCCTTGGTTGGCAGTTTTTCTCCTTCAGTGTTCTGTATATGTTGTCCCATTCCCTTCTTGCCTGTATGGTTTCTGCTGAGTAGTCAGAACATATTCTTATTGATTCTCCCTTGAAGGAAACCTTTCTTTTCTCCCTGGCTGCTTTTCAAATTTTCTGTTTATCTTTGGTTTTGGTGAGTTTGATGATAATATGTCTTGGTGTTTTTCTTTTTGGATCAATCTTAAATGGGGTTCGATGAGCATCTTGGATAGCTATCCTTTCGTCTTTCATGATGTCAGGGAAGTTTTCTGTCAGAAGTTCTTCAACTATTTTCTCTGTGTTTTCTGTCCCCCCTCCCTGTTCTGGGACTCCAATCACCCGCAGGTTATCCTTCTTGATAGAGTCCCACATAATTCTTAGGGTTTCTTCATTTTTTTTAATTCTTTTATCTGATTTTTTTTCAGCTATGTTGGTGTTGATTCCCTGGTCCTCCAGATGTCCCAGTCTGCATTCTAATTGCTCGAGTCTGCTCCTCTGACTTCCTAGTGTGTTGTCTAATTCTGTGATTTTATTGTTAATCTTTTGGATTTCTACATGTTGTCTCTCTATGGATTCTTGCAACTTATTAATTTTTCCAGTATGTTCTTGAATAATCTTTTTGAGTTCTTCAACAGTTTTATCAGTGTGTTCCTTGGCTTTTTCTGCAGTTATCCTAATTTCATTTGTGATATCATTAAGCATTCTGTAAATTAGTTTTTTATATTCTGTATCTGATAATTCCAAGATTGTATCTTCATTTGGGAAAGATTTTGATTCTTTTGTTTGGGAGGGTTGGAGAAGCTGTCACGGTCTGCTTCTTTAAGTGGTTTGATACGGATTGTTGTCTCCGAGCCATCACTGGGAAACTAGTTTTTCCAGAAAATTCGCTAAAAAAAAACTGCAGTCAGATCCCTATCAGAGTTCTCCCTCTGGCTCAGGCTATTCAGATGTTAATGAAGCCGCCTGCGTCCAGTCCAAATCCCTGCGGGACGGTTCCCCGGCTCGGATGCTTCTCTTTCTGCTCCAAGATCAGTCACTGCCTCCCGGGGACTTCTCCTACCAGCTGCGTCCCACGCCGCCCGTGGAACCGGCTGGTCCCCCTCCCGGGGTTATTTCAGGGGGGTGGAGCAGGTCTCTGTGCTTGTGCCGTACCTGACTGGTACGCTGGCTCCAGGCTCTGGAAACAATCGCTGCTTCCCCGTATTAGTTCGTTCTCCGTCTCCAAATCTGTGTTTGTTGTTCAGGGTTCGTAGATTGTTATGTATGTGATCGATTCACTTGTTTTTCCGTGTCTTTGTTGTAAGAGGGATTCGAGGTAGCGTCTGCCTAGTCCGCCATCTTGGCTCCGCCTCTCACTAGCCTTCTTTTGATTAATGCTGACATTGCTATCCTATTACTTTTTAATTTCTTTATGTCTTTATATTTTAATTGGTTTCTAATAGACGACCTTCATTAGACATTTGCCTTTATCTTCTCTTAATGTCAGTTTTTTTTTTTATTGTGATGCTTAGGCTATATACATTTAATGCAATTATTGACATATTTGGATATAAATATACCAACATGTTGTCCTATCCATTCTTTGTTCCTTTTCTCTTCTTTATTCTGCAGTATTTTGCATTAACCAGTATTTTTATAAATCCATTTTATCTCCAAAATTGTTTCATTATCATGCCTATATTTTATGTTTATTTGTTGCTCTAGGGAGTCAATGTACGTTTTATTCAATCACAATTTATATTTCAAATAATATTATACCACTTTACATACTGTGTGAGAACTTAAGCACAGTATACTTCCATTCATTATTTGTGCTGTTTTTATATATTTTACCCCTATACATGTTCTAAACCCCACAGAAACTGTTGCTATTTGACTTAGAATATTAATTATCTTTTTAAGCTATTAGAAATAAGAAAAAAAATGTCTTTTATATATGTCTTGATATTTACCATTTCTGGGGCTCATCTGTTGTCATACCCCTGCCTGGAAAACTTTCTCTGACATTTCTGATCAGTATACTGATAGGTTAATTATCTTTTTATACTTTCATAATTTTCCTTTGGAAGAAGGTTATCAATCTAATTATTATTCTTTTTGTTGCTAACCTCTTTCGTCTCTGGAGCTGATTTTAATATTTATTTTTACTGTTACAGAAACCCTGGTGGCATAGTGGTTAGGAGCTATGGTTGCTAACCAAAAGGTCAGCAGTTCGAATCCACCAGGTGTTCCTTGGAAACCAAATGGGGCAGTTCTGCTGTGTCCTATAGGGCCATTATGGGTCAGAATTGACTCCGTGGCAGTGGGTTTGGTTTGTTTGGGTTTTTTTTTACTGTTACTACTATTAAGTTTTAGTATGATATTTTAGTTGTTAATATCCTTTTACTTATTTCCAATATTTTAATTTTTCTAAATATGGGTGTCATGGACTGAATTATATCCCCCCCAAAATGCGTGTATTAACTTGGTTAGGCCATGATTCCCAGTATCCTGTGGTTGTCCTCCATTTTGTGATTGCAATTTTATTTTAAAGAGGATTAGGGTGGGATTGTAACATCCATATCAGGTCACATCCCTGATCCAATGTAAAGGGAGTTTCCCTGGGGTGTGACCTGCACTACTTTTTATCTCGAGATAAAAAAAAAAAAAAGGAAGTAGCCAGAGAGTTGGGGACCTTATACCAACAAGAAAGCAGCACTGGGAGCATAGCACATCCCCTGGACCTGAGGTTCCTGCGCTGAGATGCCCCTAGACCAAGAGAAGCCTGATGACAATGACCTTCCTCCAGAACCGACAGAGAGAGAAAGACTTTCCCTGGAGCTGACACCCCAAATTTGGACTTGTAGCCTACTTGACTGTGAGAGAATAAACCTCTCTTCGTTAAAGCCATCCTCTTGTGGTATTTCTGTTATAGTAGCACAAGATGACCAAGACACTGGGACTCATGATTTCAACATTATTAGCCACTATTTCTCTCCTCATTATACTTCTTGGGATATAATAATTCTCTTGAATCTGTAACTCCATTTTCTTAATCTATTCTAGAAAGTTAGCAGTTATGATCCTTTCAGATATTGCTTTTCATCAATCCTCTTTATTCTTGCTTTCCAGAACTCAGATTGGATCTGTGTTAGTCCTTAACCTCTTATAATTTATGCTTCTTTTTCTCTTTTTTTCTACTTCATGAGTATTTACTCTTGAAACCCAGGAAAAAAAAAAAAAAAACCTTTGCCATAGAGTTGATTTCAAATCATAGTGACCCAATAAGACAGGGTAGAACTGCCCCATAGGGTTTCCAAGGAGTGGCAGGTGGATTGGAACTGCAACCTTTTGGTTAGCAGCTGAGCTCTTAACCACTGCACCACCAGGGCTCTGTATTTACTCCAGACCTACCTAATTCACTGATTCTACTGTTAACGTTCCATTAATATTTGATTTCTACATATTCCTTTCTTTTTTATCAGCTTTCTTTGGTTCTTGTAAAATCTCTCAGATAAAGTTTCATCATATTAAGTCTAGAGGTTAACTGATACCTCTAGACTTAATATGATTTCCTGCAAAGATTTGTATGTAGCTCTGCTGGGTATTTGTGGACACTTTATGTTGAAATATTAGCTTGAAGTTTTTCAGACAACACAGTTGTAATTGCAGTTACAATCCATGTTACTACAAAATTGTAGTTTGAAATTGTCAGGATATAATTTTTTTTTTTTAATTTCCCGATCCTCCTAGAACCATGGCTGAGACACATATCCTCATTATCGTCTATAAAGGAAGGGGTTTTATCAAGTTGACCCATGGTAGGTATTTCTCTGCAGGCATTCAGGTATTTTTCTGAGGTCTTTATTCAACCTACCTATTGGTTTGAGATTAGGTTTTTCCCGTACATGTTTCTCATTAAATTCTGGAGCTAGTCCAGGGTTTACTGGAATGAGATTGGCACATATCCTTAAGTCAAATGTCATCTCAAGATCTCACATACCTGTTAAATTGCACTTTTTCATTATTTCTATCCCTTTCTATCACTTACTTTTCACCCAGCTTACCTTGTCTATTCTAGCCAACATTTTAATTATGATATGCTAGAAAGAGTTTTTCTGACTAAATCTGTCCTCCTCTTAACAAAACTCTCAATTGATCTACGTGGCTTTGTCATTGTGTGCTGCTTTTACATTAAATAATATGTTCAATGAAGAGATAATAACTTATTGAAATAATTTAAAAAGTTAATCTAAAATATTAACATTAAAATTTTAACATTAATATTAGCCACAGTGCCCTCAGGGATCTATCTTTCATGAAAAGGTATTTTTGCTGAAATTCTTTTTCTTATAATTCATGGTTTGGATAACACTTCCTCCTAATATATGTTTTGAACATGTTGATAGTGATAGATGCCAAAATACATATAAGAGAATTTGAAGTTTTATAATGACTTTCAGTGTACCAAGTGCTATGTTCCTTTCAGCAACTAAAGAATTTTCTTTCACCAGAATCAATCATATTTTCCTTGGGAGATTTTGCTGAAATTGTTACTATATCTTAATTCACGTATTTCTGGGTTTTTTTCCCTTTTAATATCTATTATTTTTTAAGACCTGTATTTAGTGCTGTACAATGGATCGAATTCAGATCAAATTGCCTTGGAATAGCGAAAAATTTATTATATCTATACATGTATATAGATAGCAGGATAGATATAAAGGTATATGTAAATCTATGTAATATTTTCAATATTGTGTTAAGAGCTAATAAGAAAACCAGTTAAATAATGAACAGTTCTATCAATTTTATTCTTGTCATGTGACATATTTGTATACATTTCTAGCTATACACAAAAAAACACATCAAATACATATATAAACACTCCAATTTATTTCACTTTTGGATTCGATCATACCTTAATGCATTTATAGCCTTTGTTAATAGAAGCAGCTAATGTTTATTGAAAGTTTACCAGCTCTTGGCAGATTTGTTTTTTAATTCTTTACATATACTTCTTATGGCAACTCTAATAGTTGTGTGCTTTTATTATTCCCGTTATATAAATAAGAAGATTGAGAAAAGTTAAATGTTTTCCCATTAACACTCAACTAGTAGTTGGTAGAGTCAGTTTTCGAACTCAGACAATCTCACTTCGGAGACACACTTTCATGCAGTTTGCATGTCTCCTTCAACTGTGCTTATGAGATATCCTAGGCTAGGTTCTCTAGAGGAGTAAAACCAATGAAACATGTATATATATATATGTGTGTGTGTATGTATATATATATACACATACACACACACACATAGAACCATTACCACTGAGTCCATTCTGACTAATAGCAACCCTAGAGGACAGAGTAAAACTGCCCTATAGCATTTTCAAGGAGCAGCTTGTGGAATTTGAATTGCAGACCTTTTGTGTAGCAGCCAAGTTCCTAACCACTGAACCACCCATTGATTCCTGGGCCCATGAACTCTGGCTATATTGGATGCTGGTTTACAGCATATGCAGTCTCCTGAAAAATATTGTCCCAAGCCTGACAAGTATTGCCACCTAGAAAGAGCCGTAATTGTGTCTTTAGAAGGGCATTCCATTGTTCTATCAATCCAGCTGTTTCAGGATGACAGGGAACATGGTAAGATCAGTGAATTCCATGAACATGTGTTCACTGTCACATTAATTTACTGGAAAGTGAGTCCCTTGATCCAAGCCAATGCTATGTGATATACCTTGATGGTGGATGAGGGGTTCTGTAAGTCCATAGATGGTAGTTTTGGCAGAAGCATGTGCAGGGAAGGCAAATCTGTATCCAGAGTAAATGTCTACCCCTGTGAGAACACAATGCTGAGCTTTCCATGATGGAAGTGTTCCAATGTAATCAACCTGCCACCAGGTTGCTAGCTGATCACCCAGAGGAATGATGCCATATTGGGGAATCAGTGTTGGGCTCTGCTGCTGGCAGATTGGGCACTCAGCAGTGGCTGTTGCCAAGTCACCCTTGGTGAGTGGCAGTCCATGTTGCTTAGCCCATGTATAACCTACACTCCTGCCATCATGGCCACTAAAATCATTCTAAAATTGAAAAGTTTATTAAATAATTTTAAAATATTCATTTTAAGCAAGATGAATGAATAGGAAACAGATCTGCCATCCTGAAACAGCTAAAGAATAGATTTAAAATGTATGGAATAGCAGTTTTAACACATTGAATATCAGGTAGTGCAAGGACAGTGATCCCTGAGAGAGAAATCAAAACAAGTGAGACTCCAGCTTACTGCCTCCCAAGAGTTTCCAGGCCTGTGGTCATGAGAGGGATGCAGACAGAGCAGGTCAGTCATTTTGAGTTGAGGAGAGAGGATTGGGAATCTAGAGCAGCCCTGGAGGCTAGAATCACAAACCAGAGTAGCAAAGTGAGCTCTAAAATCTGCACTGATCCCCTTTGGTCTTAAAATGAGTGTTAATCAGTGCACTTATGCAAGAAAAATGATGAGGCCAGGGGAAAGAAGGGGCCAAAACAACTAGTACAAACTTTAGTCTGAGTTCACATAGGTGGGGACCAGTTGGTGCCCCAACAAGCAAGCATAGAAAAGCCTTATAACTCATGGACATCACTTAGAGTACCCAGAGGTTATTGCCTCAGTAATATGGCAAACTTAGCCCTAGACTAATGAAACAACAACCCTACCTAAGGAATTAACAAACAAGCAAGACAACAAGAACACAAAAACAAGTTTCAAAACAAAACGAAAACAAGTTTCAAAACAAAAACACATTGTTTGCAAGTAACTTCATTGCATCTGAAAAGGAAGTTCAAGCTATCTGTAGGAATACAAAAAATTCCAAATTTTAACAAGGCAAAATTCTCTGTGATTGGTATCCTATGAATAGTTTCCAGACATGCAAAGAAATATGAAGATATGAATAATGAAAAAAGTCCCTCAATTGATACCAACCCAGAAATAATACAGATAATAGAATTAGTAATAAGAATTAAAAACATATATATAGTAACTATATTCCATATATTTCAAAAGCTATTTACCATTTAAGTAGAGAGAAAATTAGCTTATCAAATCCCAACCTATTAGGATTTATTCTAACAGTGTTAAGATTGAAAAGTAAATCAATGTAACATAACCAGTTAATAGATGAAAAAATTATAAAATAAAAAAGAATGAACTTATGAGCTTATCAATAGATCCAAAAAAAGAACTTTGACAAAATCCAATATCCAATGGTAATTAAAAAAGAGAAAGAAACTAATACTGTAGCACAGCAGAAATAGAGTGAACTTCCTGAATTTGGTAAAGAGTATCCACAAAAATCCCACAGCTAACGTCATGTGTAATGGTGAAAGACTGACTGTTTCCCCGTATAATCTGAAACAAGTCAAGGAGTTCATTCTCACCACTACTATTGAACATTGTACTGGAGAATTTAGCCAGTGAAATAAGAAAAGAGAAAGAAATACATGGCTTCCAACTGGAAGGAAAAAATAAAGTTCCTTATTCTCAGACAACATGACTGTCCATGTGAAGAATCTTACAGAATGTACTAAGGAGCTACTAGAATAAATAAGTGAATTCATGAAAGTTGTAGGATACAAGGCCAATATACAAAAACCAGTTGAATATGTTAGTAACGAATTACCTGAAATTTAAATTTTATAAATCCATTTTTAGCATCATTAAAAATAGATTTAGTTATCTAGGGCTACTATAACAGAAATATCACAAGTGGATGACTTTAACAAATAGAACTTTATTTTCTTATAGCTGGAAGTTCCAATTAAGGGCACTAGCTCTTTTGGCTTTGGAGGAAGATCCTTGTCTGTTTTCAGCTTCTTCCTCAGTAATCTTCATCTGGCTTAACACCTATCTTCTTCTATCTTCACTTACTTGCTGTGCCTAATCTGCTTTTTTACATCTCAGTGGTGATTGGCTTAAAATACATTTTACACTAATATGGTCTCTTAACATAACAAAGAAAACCCATTTCCAAATGGGATTATAACAACAGGTACAAGGGTTAGGATTTACAACACTTATTTTGGGGGGTCACAATTCAATCCATAACAATCATGAAATATTTAGGATTAAATTTGATAAAAGATGTGTAGGAATATATACTTGCTCATGCAGCAAAAGGCATTATTAAGATCTCAATTCTTCCCAGACTGATCTCTATAATTCAATACAGTGTCAGTCAAAATCAAAGTTGAATTTTTTGTACAAATCATCAAGATGATTCTATCTTTTTCTTGGAATGCAAAACACAACACAACTTAAAAAAAATTACAGTACTTCCTAATTTCAAAGCTTAAAATAAAGGTACAGTAATCAAGGTATTGTGATACTGGTGAAAAGATAGATGAATAGACCAATGAAATAGAGAGTCCAGAAATAGATTCACATTCACATGATGAATTGGTTTTCAACAAAGTTGCAAAAGTAATTCAGTGAGGAAAGAATCATCTTTTCAACAAATAATAATGGGACAAATCAACATACACAAATAAACAAAATGGACCTCAATTCTTATCTCTCAGTGTGTAACAAATTAACCAAAAAAAAAAAAAAGGATCAGAGAGCTAATGTAAAACCTAAACCCATAACGTTTCCAGAATAAAACATAAGAGAAAATATTTCTGACCTTTGGTTAGGCAAAAATTTTAATTAGGACACCAAAAGCCCAATTTATAAGAAAATATATTAGTAAATTGAACTTCCTCAAAATTAATGCTTTGCTTTTCAAAATATACTAAGAAATGAAAAGATAAGACACAAAATAAAAGAATATATTTCCAAATCATATACCTGATAAAAGTCTGATTTCCAAACTATGTAAAGAACACTCAAATCCAACAATAAGTAAACAGACAACCTAATGAAAAATGGGCAAAATTTTGAAAAGACAATACACCAAAAAAGATATCAAAATGGTAAATAATTACTTGAAAAGATGCTCAACATCATTAGTTATTAGGAAAATGGAAATTAAAACCACAATGAGCTGTCATAACACACCAATTAGAATGGCTAATTCTAAAGAGACTGAGCATACCGAGTGTTTGTAAACTCACCTACATGTCTATTGGGAACATATAATAGTGCATCCACTTTGGAAATTAGTTTAGTAGTTTCTTAAATAGTTAACCACACACCTACCATATGATCCAGCTATTCATTCTTAGACATTTATCCAAGAGAAGTGAAAGTATATGTCCACACAAAAACTTGTAGAAAATTGTTCATAACAACTTCACATATAGTCGCCAAAACTCATAAACAAACTAAATGTACTTCAGAAGGTGACCGGATAAACAACTTGCAGTATATGTGTATACTTAAATGTTACTCAAGAATAAAAACCGTGAGCTATTAATGCCAAAACAACATTTGTGAATCTCAAAATATTTATGCTCAGAGAGAAGCCAGAGAAAAAAGCTAGGAAATGCAAAATTATCTACAGGGGAAAGAAGCAGATCATGGTTGGCTAGAGAGGATGACGGAAAGTGCAGGGAAAGGTGAGGGAAGGGTTACTAAGTTGCAGAAAGAAAGAAGATAATGTTGCACAGTCATATAGGTATGTTGAAATTTACCAATTTGTAATATTTATGAAACTGCATTTTAAATATGTTAAGTTTATTTTATATGGTGTATTATAGCTCCATAATGCTGCTAAAATAAGTACAGAAATGAAATCTTACAGAGAACACAAGATACATTACATGCAGGGAAACACAATAAAAGTATTCCTTTTCATCAAAAAACAATGGATGCAAGAAACTAATGGAAAAAGTACACTGGAATGACAATAAAAGTCTGCAAAACAATTTCCTTACTTTCAAAATGAAAGTGAAGTAATTTTAAACGAAGTTCAAAAATGTGTTATCAGGACATGTGCAGTATAAGAAATGCTAAAGGAAGTTCTTCTGGCTGAAGGTAAATGATACCAGATAGATATTTAGATCTTCAAGAATTAATGAAGAATGTAAGAAATTGTAAAAAAGTAAGTAAAAATATATTTTTAATCTTTCAAAAGTTAATTGACTGCTTGACATAAAAATAATAATTGGCATTTATAATTTAAGTAAAAGAAAAATATATGAAAACAAAAACTAAATTTATTGGTATGGGAAGTAAGTGGAATCATACTGATATAAAGTTCTTCCATTAAATGTGGAGTTGTATGACATTCATTAAGGTAGATCAAATTAAGAATGCATATTTTAATCCATAGGCACACCATTAAACTGTAAACAAAAAAATATAGCTAAAAATCCAGTAGAGATAATACCAAACCAAAAACCAAACCCGGTGCTGTCGAGTTGATTCTGACTCATAGTAGAGATAATAGATTATAATAATATGTACATTAAACTAATACTAAAGAAGAAGAAAAGGAAGGACAAATAAAAGAAGAAGGGGAACTAATGGAAAAAAACAAATGGAATATTAAATGCAAGAAAATTCAGTAAAAAACAAAAGGAAGAGATTGCAAGACTGGCATAAAAAAAGAAGGAAAGACTATCCTTAAGCATAAAGACAAGATACTGGTAGTTTTAAAGCAAAATAAAAGAAAAGGATATACTACTCAAACACTAAGCATAAGAAATCTGCTATGGTTACCTTAATATTGAATAAAGTCTGAGATGACGCCAACTTGGTGCTACAGACAGAAGCACCACGCCATCCCTTCAGAGCAAAGACCCCGAAAAACTAAGTAAAACAGAGACAAACCTCAATCTGGAACCCTATATGTCAAATGAGGAGATAAGGAACTTAACCAAGCACCAAATGGAATAAGAAACTGGTAGAGAACAGAGAGTGAGAAGAGATACCAGTGTAGGTCCCATATCAGCTATAGCACCATGGATTCACCATCCTGGACTCCTGTCCTCTCCTGTCAGAGACTGGCAGGCAGAGGTACAGGAAAGCAGCTTCACGGAGCTCCCAGCAGGAGACAGAGCACCAAGTAACCAGTGATACATGCTTTCCCACCCCATCCCCTTTTCCCCCTGCTTGGCCTCCACTGCTTCCCAGCGGGCTGAGTGACCACAGACCAGGAGGCACCAGCTCCGTACTGTGTTGATTTACCCAAACCACAGAGGCTGGCTCCTTCAGTGCCATTTTGTTGTTGCTTTTCCCGGGTTCTTTTGGTTTCTTCCCTACCTCTCACCTCCTCCCCTCCTTTCTCTTGAACACCTGGCATTGGTGTGCCATCTTTGCTTGTTCTTGACAGACTGCAAAGAGCCGCTTGGCTAGGGAACTGATTCCCCAGTCCATGCCACCATGCTGGTGGGATCCCTGGGGACTTTTTTGTTTTGATTGTTTGTTTTCTTTTTCTTTTCTTGGTTTGGGAGCCCCTTCTAGCCAGGCTGTACCTCATGGCTTGGGTGCCACTTCCCTGGTCTGTGCAGCCTCGCCAATGAGCTCCCTGGAGGCATTTTTTTTTTCTTTCTTCGTTTCTCAGTGTCTTGTCTCTCTCTACTTACCTTCTTTACCTGTCTCCTGAATACCTGGCACTGTGTGCCATCTCTGCCCCTTGTAGCTGGGCTGTATTTCTTGGCTTGGGATCCACTACCATGGTCTCGGTCTGTGCAGCCTCACCAGTGGGATTCCTGAGGGCTTTTCTTTCTTATGTTTCTTTTTTGTCTTTCTTCATTTCTCAGTTTCTCACCTCTCTCTGCTTACCTTCTTTTCCTCTCTCCTGAATACACTGTGTGCCATCTCCGCCCCTTATAGCCAGGCTGTACTGCATAGCTTAGGAACCACTTTCGGTCTGTGCAGCTGCACCAGTGGGATTATGGGGCCTTTCCTTTTCTTTTCTTTTTATCTTTTCCTTTCTGTTTTTCTTTATTACTCATTTTCTCAATCTCTCTCTGCTTGCCTTCTTTTCCTATCTCCTGAATACCTGGTGCTGTGTGCCATCTCTGCCCCTTCTAGACGGGCTGTGCCCGGAGGCCTGGAAGCCACTTCCTTAGTCACAAGTGGGATCCCTAGGGGTATTTTTAAAATTTATTTATTTATGCTTTTCTATTTTTCTTTTTTCATTTTTGTTTTTCTTGGTTTCTCATCTCTACACTCCACAAATTTTTTGTTTGATTTTTTTATCTCCTGTTTCTCCTGTCTCTCTTCTTTACCATACCCATCTTAGCTCCACATATCACAACCACCCCCTTCCTTCCTGCCTACCTGCACCATGAGCTGAACATCACACCCCCTAGCAGCACAGGCATGGCCTACCAGAACCCCCCCCTGCACTGATACCTGGATCACCCACCCAAACAATCTATTCCAGCTCATCCCCTTAAGCTGGACCTGCCCTGCTGCCCCATAGCTGAGTGATTGGCCCTGCGCATAGGACAAGGAGGTGAAAGATATCATACCCACAGACATGGTAACAACAAAGAACTCACAGGCTGTCTGCTCAGACATAACCAAATAAAGCAAAAAAGCAGGATAAAGCAAACAACTCTATAATCAATAAATGAAGAAAATATTGAATATCCCAAAGACAGCAGACAATATCAAAATATATATATAAAAAAAAAAAAGAACAGGATGATTCCATTAGGTTGCCTAGATAGAACACCAGATGACTTTCCAGTAGAATAAAAGGCAATAGAACTACCTGATAGGATACTCAAATCTCTAATATTTAGAGCTACCCAAGAGTTGAAATAAAAAGCAGGCAAAAATCAGAAATAAATAGACAACTTCATGGAAAAGACAAAGAAATCAAAGAATTGAGGACGATAATACAGGAAAAAAATTTCAAAATAAACTTGCAACTAGAAATCATACAAAAACAATTAGAAATCCAAAAGATAAACAGCAGGACTTCAAAAATAGTGTCATAGAAAGTCTGAGGAGCAAGTTTGGAACAATGGAAGACAGGATAAGCGACATTGAAGATAAAATTTTGGATACAACTTTGAGGAAAAATCAGAAAAAAGAACAAAGAAAAATGAAGAAATCCTGAGAATTATGTGCTATACAATCAAAAATAAAAAGTTGCAAATGATCAGAGTTCCAGAACAGGGGAAGAAAATGGAAAGCACAGAGATCATTGAAGGATTGCTGACAAAAAACTTCCCTAATATCATGAAAGATGAAAATCTGACCATGCAAGAAGATCAATGAACCCCATATAGGATAGACCCCAAAAGAAAATCACCAAGGCCTATCATAATCTCACTCATTAAAACCAAAGACAAAGAAAGAATCCCGAGAGCAGCTCAAGAAAAATGAAAGTCACATACAGAAGGAAAACAATAAGACTAAGCTCTGATTACCTAGAAAAAACCATGCAGATAAAAAGGCAATGGGACGACATATAAAAAACCTTGAAAGAAAAAATATTGCCAACCAAGACTAAATACCTTTCAAAACTCTCACTCAGGGTGGGGCCAAGATGGCTGACTAGGTAGAAGCTACATCGGATCCCTCTTGCAACAAAGACTCGGAAAAATTAGTGAATTGATCACATACATGACAATCCATGAACCATGACCATCAAACACAGATCTAAAGAGCTGAGGGACAGGGAGCAAAAAGCTGCATCCGCTTCTGGAACCGGTGACCCACGCCACAGCCTTGAGCACTCGCAGTTCCCGGGTGCGAAGTGGTGGGGCTGACTGTGGCTTGCTGAGGTGGGGCAGGCATGGGACACAGCCCTAACCCCTAATCCCCTGGGGTAACCTCCATAGAGACTCAGCCAGCGCAAGCAGGCTGCACACTGACGGGGCCAATGAGAGAACGAGCAACCACGGGGAAGCAGCAACAGTTTTTGGAGCCTGGAACCAGCGTCCCAGTCAGAAAACCTTGGTGCCGGGCTTTAGACTGGGCACAGGGGAGCTGAACACGGCATCCTGAGAAGGCTCAAACATGGGATGCAGCCCTAGACCCTGAAGTGACCTCAGGGGAAGCCCAGCCAGTGCACACAGGCAGTGCAGCGATGCAGCTGACAGGAGGAGAAGTCGCCGGGAGGCAGCAACTGGTTTTGGAGCCTGGAGTGCGGTGTCTCAGCCTGGGAACTTTGGCGCTGGGCTTTGGACTGGGAGCGGAGGAACTGACCACGGCTTCTGAGACAGCACAAACACAGGACGTGGGCCTGACCCTCAGGGGGCCTGACCCTCGAGGGCAATCTCGACCCAGCCAACACACACAGGCTACATGCCTCTTGGGAATCTCAGATAAAACAGTCATCACCAAGCAAGATAAGTAACTTTGTCTATATTCCAGGGTGCTACTCTCTCTTATCTATGTGATCCCTCCCCTCCCCTTCCCAGGTGGTTTCATTAACATTGGAATTTCCTGAGCCAGAGAGTGAAGTGCTCTGCAGTTTTTCTTTCTTTTTTGCTCTTTTCCTAACCCATTCTCCTGGCCTGAGAGAAGCAGCTACAAAAACCCAGGGACCAAAAATCCTTCCCTGACTTCGCGAAATTGGAATAAAAATACACAACCAACTCCAGCCAAGCATAGGAGATCCACAGTCTTCCACTTTCATCCCTACAGGGAACAAGGTGGCTATTATAATGCAAACGCAATTCTGATAGTGATCTTACTGTATTTGTTTTAGGGGATTACTGGAAAGACAAGTTTCCCAGGTCAAATATCTCTACCTATTAAACAGAGCCCTCACTGACCCACAAGAGGGAACTGAGGGTTGAAGCTCCACCCAAACCACCTAGCCTCCTGCCATAGCGGTCTGAGGATAGTGACACCTACCAATCTGTAGAGGTAATTGCACTGGGTGCCTAAGGTACAGCTGTGGAGCCCACCCAACAAAGTGCTTTAGGAATAGAGACACACCTACCTCACTGGCACTTGGGGAAAGTCTGTCAGCATCCTGCCCCCCAAGGAGTGTGACCCCCTGCTGCTACTAGAATCTGGTGCACACAACTATCACCACTACTCCTCTAAGTGAATAGGTGACAGTCTACACCACACACTTGGTGATCCAAAATCAGATTCTACTCAAGAATAGTGAATAGACTCTTAGGCTTATATATCTGGTAACAGCCCAAACCAGCTGGTAATAGGACATAAGTGATTCAAAGGCTACAGCAATCAAGACAGCACAATCTAGTAGCCCATCTATGTATATGGAAAGAAAACAAAACAAGATAAGACTCAGTGCGCAAATATAAAATAAATCATTACAATATCTTATAGATGGCTCAGAGACAACAGTCGATATCAAACCACATAAAGAAGCAGACCATGATTGCTTCTACAACTCTCCAAATTAAAGCATCAAAATCTTTCCCAAATGAAGATACAATCCTGGAATTGCCAGATGCAGAATATAAAAAACTAATTTACAGAATGCTTCAAGACATCAGGGGTGATCTCAAAAATGAAATAAGGCAATCTACAGAAAAAGCCAAGAAACGGACTGATAAAGCAGTTGAAGAAATCAAAAAGATTATTCAAGAACATAGTGGAAAAATTAATAAGCTGCAAGAATCCATAGAGAGACAGCATTCAGAAATCCAAAAGATTAACAGAAAAATTGCAGAATTAGACCACTCAATAGGAAGTCAGAGAAGAAGACTCGAGCAATTGTAATGCAGAGTGGGGGAGGTGGAGGATAAGGCAATTGACACCAATATAGTTGAAGAAAAATCAGATAAAAGAATTGAAAAAAATGAAGAAGCCCTAAGAATCATATGGGACTCTATCAAGGAGAATAACTTGCGTGTGATTGGAGTCCCAGAACAGGAATGGATAACAGAAAACATGGAGAGAATAGCTGAAGATCTGTTGGCAGAAAACTTCCCTGACATCATGAAAGACGAAAGGATATCTATCCAAGATGCTCACAGAACCCCATATAAGATTGATCCAAAAAGAAAATCACCAAGACATATTATCATCAAACTTGCCAAAACCAAAAATAAAGAGAAAATTTTAAAAGCAGCCAGGGATAAAAGAAAGGTCTCCTACAAAGGAGGAACAATAAGGATAAGTTCAAACTACTCAGCAGAAACCATGCAGTCAAGAAGGCAATGGGTTAACATATATAGAGCACTGAAGGAGAAAAACTGCCAGCCAAGGATCATTTATCCAGCAAAACTCTCTCTCAAATATGAAGTTGAAGTTAAAACATTTACAGATAAATACAAGCTTAGAGAATTTGCAAAAACCAAACCAAAGCTACAAGAAATACTAAAGGAAATTTGTCAGAAAATCAATAATATCAGATACCAGCACAACACAAGGTCACAGAACAGAACATCCTGATATCAATTCAAATACGGAAATCACAAAAACAAATTAACATCAATTTTAAAAAGAGAAAAAATGCTCAAAACATGGAGTAATTGAAGTCATTATGTAAAAGATCACAATAATCAAAAAGTGGGACTAAATACAGGAGGTAAAGAACTGCCATATGGAGAGGGAAACAAGGCAATACAGGACGATACAAGCTACGTTTTTACTTAGAAAAATAGGGATAAATGTTAAGGTAACCACAAAGAGGTCTAACAATTCCATATCTCAAAATAAAAACCAAGAAAAACATAAGGACTCAGCAAACATAAAGTCAAATACTACGAAAATGAACAAACAATTTACAAAGAAAAACATCTCAGCACAAAAAGTAATTGGAAAAATGAAATTGTCAACAACACACACAAAAAGGCATCAAAATGACAGCACTAAACACATACTTATCTATAATTATGCTGAATGTAAATGGACTAAATGCACCAATAAAGAGACAGAGAGTCTGAGACTGGATAAAGAAACATGATCCATCTATATGCTGCCTACAAGAGACACACCTTAGACTTAGAGACAAAAATAAACTAAAACTCAAAGGATGGAAAAAAATATATCAAGCAAACAACAATCAAAAAAGAGCAGGAGTAGCAATATTAATTTCTGAAAAAATAGGCTTTAAAATTAAATCCACCACAAAGGATAAAGAAGGATACTACATAATGATAAAAGGGACAATTGACCAGGAAGATATAACCATATTAAATATTTATGCACCCAATAACAGGGCTGCAAGATACATAAAACAAACTTTAACAGAACTGAAAAGTGAGATAGACACCTCCACAATTATAGTAGGAGACTTCAACACACCACTTTCGGAAAAAGACAGGACTTCCAGTAAGAAGCTCAATAGAGACACGGAACACCTCATTGCTACAATGAACCAACTTGACCTCGTACACTTATACAGAACACTCCACCCAAGAGCTGCAAAGTATACTTTTTTTTCTAGTGCACATGGAACATTCTCTAGAATAGATCAAATATTAGGTCATAAAACAAACCTTTGCAGAATCCAAAATATCACAATATTACAAAGCATCTTCTCAGACTACAAGGCCATAAAAGTGGAAATCAATAACAGAAAAATTAGGGAAAAGAAATCAAATGCTTGGAAACTGAACAATACCCTGCTGAAAAAAGACTGGGTTATAGAAAACATTAAGGAGGGAATAAAGAAATTCATAGAACGCAATGAGAATGAAAACACTTCCTATCAAAACCTCTGGGACACAGCAAAAGCAGTGCTCAGAGGTCAAGTTATATCAATAAATGCACACATACATGAAGAAGGAAGAGGCAGAATCAGAGAACTCTCCCTACAACTTGAACAAATAGAAACTGAGCAACAAAAGAATCCATCAGGCACCAGAAGAAAACAAATAATAAAAATTAGAGCTGAACTAAATGAATTAGAGAACAGAAAAACAATTGAAAGAATTAACAAAGCCAAAAGCTGGTTCTTTGAAAAAATTAACAAAATTGATAAACCATTGACTAGACTGACGAAAGAAATACAGGAAAGGAAACAAATAACCCGAATAAGAAACGAGAAGGACCACATCACAACAGAAAAAAAAAAAAAACATCACAACAGAACCAAATGAAATTAAAAGAATCATTTCAGATTATTATGAAAAATTGTACTCTAACAAATTTGAAAACCTAGAAGAAATGGATGAATTCCTGGAAAAACACTACCTACCTAAACTAACACATTCAGAAGTAGAACAAATAAATAGACCCATAACAAAAAAAGAGATTGAAACGGTAATCAAAAAACTCCCAACAAAAAAAAGCCCTGGCCCGGACGGCTTCACTGCAGAGTTCTACCAAACTTTCAGAGAAGACTTAACACCATTACTATTGAAGGTATTCCAAAGCATAGAAAATGACGGAATACTACCCAACTCATTCTATGAAGCCACCATCTCCTTGATACCAAAACCAGGTAAAGACATTACAAAAAAAGAAAATTATAGACCTATATCCCTCATGAACATAGATGCAAAAATCCTCAACAAAATTCTAGCCAATAGAATCCAACAACACATCAAAAAAAGAATTCACCCTGATCAAGTGGGATTTATACCAGGTATGCAAGGCTGGTTTAATATCAGAAAAACCATTAATGTAATCCATCACATCAATAAAACAAAAGACAAAAACCACATGATCTTATCAATTGCTGCAGAAAAGGCATTTGACAAAGTCCAACACCCATTTATGATAAAAACTCTTACCAAAATAGGAATTGAAGGAAAATTCCTCAACATAATAAAGGGCATCTATGCAAAGCCAACAGCCAATATCACTCTAAATGGAGAGAACCTGAAAGCATTTCCCTTGAGAACGGGAACCAGACAAGGAAAACATCGTGCTGGAAGTCCTAGCCAGGGCAATTAGGCTAGACAAAGAAATAAAAGGTATCCGGATTGGCAAGGAGGAAGTAAAGTTATCACTATTTGCAGATGACATGATTATATACACAGAAAACCCTGAGGAATCCTCCAGAAAACTACTGAAACTAATAGAAGAATTTGGCAGAGTCTCAGGTTATAAAATAAACATACAAAAATCACTTGGATTCCTCTACATCAACAAAAAGAACACCGAAGAGGAAATAACCAAATCAATACCATTCACAGTAGCCCCCAAGAAGATAAGATACTTAGGAATAAATCTTACCAAGGATGTAAAAGACCTATACAAAGAAAACTACAAAGCTCTACTACAAGAAATTCAAAAGGACATACTTAAGTGGAAAAACATACCTTGCTCATGGATAGGAAGACTTAACATAGTAAAAATGTCTATTCTACCAAAAGCCATCTATACATTTAACGCACTTCCGATCCAAATTCCAATGTCATATTTTAAGGGGATAGAGAAACAAGTCACCAATTTCATATGGAAGGGAAAGAAGCCCCGGATAAGCAAAGCATTACTGAAAAAGAAGAAGAAAGTGGGAGGCCTCACTTTACCTGACTTCAGAACCTATTATACCACCACAGTAGTCAAAACAGCCTGGTGCTGGTACAACAACAGGCACATAGACCAATGGAACAGAATTGAGAACCCAGACATAGATCCATCCACGTATGAGCAGCTGATATTTGACAAAGGACCAGTGTCAATTAATTGGGGAAAAGATAGCCTTTTTAACAAATGGTGCTGGCATAACTGGATATCCATTTGCAAAAGAATGAAACAGGACCCATACCTTACACCATGCACAAAAACTAACTCCAAGTGGATCAAAGACCTAAACATAAAGACTAAAACGATAAAGATCATGGAAGAAAAATTGGGACAACCCTAGGAGCCCTAATACAAGGTATAAACAGAACACAAAACATTACCAAAAATGATGAAGAGAAACCCGATAACTGGGAGCTCCTAAAAATCAAACACCTATGCTCATCTAAAGACTTCACCAAAAGAGTAAAAAGACCACCTACAGACTGGGAAAGAATTTTCAGCTATGACATCTCCGACCAGCGCCTGATCTCTAAAATCTACATGATTCTGTCAAAACTCAACCACAAAAAGACAAACAACCCAATCAAGAAGTGGGCAAAGGATATGAACACACCTTTCACTAAAGAAGATATTCAGGCAGCCAACAGATACATGAGAAAATGCTCTCAATCATTAGCCATTAGAGAAATGCAAATTAAAACTACGATGAGATTCCATCTCACACCAGCAAGGCTGGCATTAATCCAAAAAACACAAAATAATAAATGTTGGAGAGGCTGCGGAGAGATTGGAACTCTCATACACTGCTGGTGGGAATGTCAAATGGTACAACCACTTTGGAAATCTATCTGGCGTTATCTTAAACAGTTAGAAATAGAACTGCCATACAACCCAGAAATCCCACTCCTTGGAATATACCCTAGAGATACAAGAGCCTTCACACAAACAGATATATGCACACCCATGTTTACTGCAGCTCTGTTTACAATAGCAAAAAGTTGGAAGCAACCAAGGTGTCCATCAACGGATGAATGGGTAAATAAATTGTGGTGTATTCACACAATGGAATACTATGCATCGATAAAGAACAGTGACGAATCTGTGAAACATTTCATAACATGGAGGAACCTGGAAGGCATTATCCTGAGTGAAATTAGTCAGAGGCAAAAGGACAAATATTGTATAAGACCACTATTATAAGATCTTGAGAAATAGTAAACCTGAGAAGAACACATACTTTTGTGGTTACGACGGGGGGAGGGAGGGAGGGTGGGAGAGGGTTTTTTATTGATTAATCAGTAGATAAGAACTGCTTTAGGTGAAGGGAAAGACAACACTCAATACATGGAAGTTCAGCCCAATTGGACTGGACCAAAATCAAAGAAGTTTCCGGGATAAAATGAATGCTTCAAAGGTCAGCGGAGCAAGGGCGGGGGTCTGGGGAACATGGTTTGCGGGGACTTCTAAGTCAATTGGCAAAATAATTCTATTATGAAATCATTCTGCATCCCACTTTGAAATGTGGCGTCTGGGGTCTTAAATGCTAACAAGCGGCCATCTAAGATGCATCAATTGGTCTCAACCCACCTGGAGCAAAGGAAAATGAAGAACACCAAGGCCACACGACAACTAAGAGCCCAAGAGACAGAAAGGGCCACATGAACCAGAGACCTACATCATCCTGAGACCAGAAGAACTAGTTGGTGCCCGGCCACAATCGATGACTGCCCTGACAGGGAGCACAGCAGAGGACCCCTGAGGGAGCAGGAGATCAGTGGGATGCAGACCCCAAATTCTCATAAAAAGACCAAACTTAATGTCTGACTGAGACTAGAGGAATCCCGGCGGCCATGCTCCCCAGACCTCCTGTTGGCACAGGACAGGAACCATCCCCGAAGACAACTCATCAGACATGAAAGGGACTGGTCAGCGGGTGGGAGAGAGACGCTGATGAAGAGTGAGCTAATTATAGCAGGTGGACACTTGAGATTGTGTTGGCAACTCTTGTCTGGAGGGGGGATGGGAGGATAGAGAGAGGGGGAAGCTGGCAAAATTGTCACGAAAGGAGAGACTGAAAGGGCTGACTCAAGAAGGGGAGAGCAAGTGGGAGTAGGGAGTGAGATGTATGTAAACTTATATGTGACAGACTGATTGGATTTGTAAACGTTCACTTGAAGCTTAATAAAAGTTAATTAAAAAAAAAAAAAAAGAAGGGACAAAATCAAAACATCAGCTATACAGCGTGACCAAATAGAAAGATAACAGCAAAAGAAGCCCACAGCCACCACAAAAAAGGAAATAATAAAGCTCAGAGCAGAAATAAATGAAATAGAAAAAAAAAAAACAATAGAAAGAATCAACAAAACCAAAAGTTGGTTCTTTAAAAGGTTCGATAAAACAAAAAAACCACTGGCCAAATTGACAAAAAAAAAAAACACGAGAGGACACAAATAACCCAAATAAGAAATGAAATGGGGGAGATTACAACAGACCCACGGAGAGAAGAAGGATCATAACAGAGTACTATGAAAACCTATACTCCAACAAATTTGAAAAACCTAGAGAAAATGGGCAAATTTTTAGAAAAACTCTACTTACCCAAATTAACACAAACTGATGCTGAAAATCTGAACAGACCCATAACAAGCAAAAAGATGGAAAAAGTAAAAAAAAAAAAAAACCTCCTAACAAAAAAACCCAGTCCTAGATGGCTTCACTGGAAAATTCTACCAAACATTCAGAGAAGAACTTACACCTGTACTACTCAAACTATTTCAGAACATAGAAAAGGAAGCCATACTTCTGAATTCATTCTGTGAAGCCAGCATAACCCTGATACCAAAACCAGGCAAAGACACCACAAAAAAAGAAAATTACAGACCAATATCCATATAAATGCCAATATTCTCAACAAAATTCCAGTCAATAGAATTCAACATCATATCAAAAAAATAATACTCCATGACCAAGTAGGATTCATACCAGGCATGCGATGATGACTTAACATTAGAAAATCAATCAACATAATCCACCACAAAAATAAATGAAACGAATCTCGTGATTATCTTAATCTATGCAGAAAATGCATTTGACAAAGTCCAACACCCATTCCTGATAAAAACTCTCAATAAAATTGATATAGAAGGGAAATTCCTCAACATAATAAATGGCATCTATACAAAACCAACAGCCAATGTCATTCTTAATGGAGAGAGGCTGAAAACATTCCCCTTTAGAACAGGAAGAAGACAAGGATGCACTTAATCACCACTCCTGTTTAACATTCTGCTGGAAGTCCTAGCTAGAGCAAAAAGGCAAGAAAAAGAAATATAGGGCATCCAAATGGGTAACAAAGAAGTAAAGCTGTCCTTATTTGCAGATTGTATGATACTATACAAAGAAAACCCAAAGACTCCAAGAAAAAACTTCAGAAACTAATAGAAAGATCCAGCAAATTAGCAGGATACAAGATGAACATACCAAAATCAGTTGGATTCCTATACACCAACAAAGAGAACGATGAAAAGGAAATCAGGAAAGCAGTACCATTTATAATAGCCCCTAAAAAAGTTAAATCTTAGGAATAAATCTAATCGGGGATGTAAACGACTTATAGAAAGAAAACTACAAAATACTACTGCAAGAAACCAAAAGAGATCTACATGAATAGAAAAACATAACATGCTCATGCACAGATAGACTCAACATTGTGAAAATGATAATTCTACCAAAGCAATTTACAAATACAATGCAATCCCAATCCAAATACCAACAACATTCTTTAAAGAGATAGAAAAACTAATCATTGACTTTATATGGAAAGGGAAGAGACCCCAGATAAGTAAGGCACTACTGAAGAAGAAGAATAAAGCAGGTGGACTGCCACTACCAGACCTCAGAACCTACTATACAGCTGAGGTAGTCAAAACAGCCTGGTACTGCTACAAGGACAGATATGTTGACCAATGGAACACAACTGAGAACACAGATGTAAATCCACTCACCTATGGTCACCTGATCTTCTACAAGGGCCCAAAGGCCATCGAATGGGGAAAAGACAGTCTCTTTAACAAATGGTGCTGACAAAACTGGATATCCATCTGCAAAAACATGAAACAGGACCCATACCTCACACAATAAACAAAAACTAATTCAAAATGGATCAAAGACATAAATATATTTTAAGTCAAAACCTATAAAGATCATAGAAGAAAAAATAAGATCAGTGCTAGAGGCCCTAATACGTGGCATTAACAGGATACAAACCATAACTAATAACACACAAACTCCATATGATAAGCTAGATAACGGGGATCTTCTAAAAATTAAACACCTGTGCTCATCAAAAGCCTTCATCAAAAGAGTAAAAAGAGAACCTACAGACTGGGAAAAAATCTTTGGCTAATACAAATCCCACAAAAGTTTAATCTTTAAAATCTAGGGGAAAATCCAACACCTCTAACAACAAAAAATGAATAATCCAATTAAAAAATGAGCAAAGGAAATGAACAGACTTACCAAAGAAGACAGTCAAGCAGCTAACAGACACATGAGGAAATGCTCACTATCACTAACCATTAAAAAAAAGAGAAATACAAATCAAAACCACAATGAGATACCATCTCACCCCGGCATTACTCACAAATCAAAAAAACATAAAATAACAAATGTTGGAGAGTCTGTAGGGAGATTGGAACTCATGCTGCTGCTCAGAATGCAAAATGACACAACCATTTTGGAAAATGCTACGATGCTTCCTTAGAAAGCTAGGAATAGAAATATCATATGATCCAGCAATTCCACTCCTAGGAACATACCCTAGAGAAATAAGAGTCATCATATGAATAGACACATGCACATCCATGTTTATTGAAGCATTTTTCACAATAGCAAAAAGATGGAAACAAGCTACGTGCCCATCAACAGATGAGTATATAAACAAACTGTGGTGCATACACACAATGGAGTACTAAACAACAATGAAGAATAATGATGAATCTGCAAAGGATCTCACAACATGGATGAATCTGGTTGGTATGGTGAGTGAAATAAGTCAGTCATGAAAGGATATATATTGTATGAGACCACTACTATAAAAATTCATGAAAAGGTTTATGCACGAAAAGAAACAATATTTGATAGTTACTATGGAGGGTTTGAAACCCTGGTGGCATAGTGGTTAAGTGCTACAGCTGCTAACCAAGAGGTCGGCAGTTCAAATCCACCAGGCGCTCCTTGGAAACTCTATGGGGCAGTTCTACCCTGTCCTATAGGGTCGCTATGAGTCGGAATCGACTTGACAGCAGTGGGTTTTGGATTTTTTAGGGAGGGTAGGGGTGGGGATAGAAAAACATTAAACAGACAATAGATAAGTGGTAACTTTGGTGAAGGGTAAGACAGTACACAATACTGGAAAAGCCAGCACAACTTGTACAAGTCAAAGTCATGGAAGCTCCATAGACACATCCAAACTCCCTGAAGGATGGAAATACTGGGCTGAGGGCTGCAGGAACCCTGGTCTCGAGGAAAATCTAGCTCAATTGGCATAACATAGTTTATATAGAAACTGTTCCACATTCTACTTTCGTGAGTTGCATCTGGGCTCTTAAAAGCCTGTGAGCAGCCGTCTAAGTGAGCCACTAGTCTCATCCCTCAGGAGCAAGAAAGAATGAAGAAAACCAAAGACATGAAATACTAGTCCAAAGGACTAATAGACCACAACCACCACAGCCTTCGCCAGACTGAGTCCAGTACAACTAGATGGTGCCCAGCTACCACCACTGACTGCTCTGACAGGGATCACAATAGAGGGTCCTGGACAGAGTGGGAGAAAAATGAATAACGAAATTCTAATTCACAAAAAGAGACTTACTGGCCTGACCGAGACTGAAGAAACCCTGAGAGTATGGCCCCTGGACACCCTTTTACCTCAGTAATGAAGTCACTCCTGAGGTTCATCCTTCATCCAAAGATTAGAAAGGCCCATAGAACAGAAGGAGACTAAAGGGGCGCACCAGCCCCAGGGCAAGGACTAGAAGGCAGGATCGGACAGGAAAGCTGGTAATAGGAAACCCAAGTTTGAGAGGGGAGATTTTGACATGTCATGGGGTAGTTAACCAATGTCATAAAACAGTATGTGTACTAAGTGTTTAATGAGAAGCTAGTTTGTTCTGTAAACATCCATCTAAATTTCAATATAAATAAACAAATAAATAAAGTACCAGTCAACTAACAACAACAACAAAAAATACATATATAACCCTGGTGGCATAGTGAATAAGTTCTACGGGCTGCTAACCAAGAGGTCAGCAGTTTGAATCCACCAGGCACTGCTTGGAAACTCTATGGGCCAGTTCTACTCTGTCCTATAGGGTCGCTATGAGTCAGAATCGACTCAATGGCACTGGGTTTGGCTTGGTTTATATGTGTATATATAGTGAATAAGGTACACTTCAAGATTTTTTTTTTTTTTTTATTGTTACATGCTGTCGAGTCATTTCAACACAGCGACCCTATGTAGAACAGAAGGAAACGCTGCCTGGTCCTGCACCATCTTCACATTCATTGTTATACTTGAACCCATTGTTGCAGCCACTATGTCAATTCATTTCATTGAGGGCCTTCTTTTTTGCTGACCCTCTACTTTACCAAGCATGATGTCCTTCTCCAGGAACTGATCCCTCTGATAACGTGTCCAAAGTGTGTGAAACATAGTCTCATCATCTTTGCTTCTAAGGAGATTCTGGTTGTACTTCTTCCAAGCCAGGGTTTTTCATTTTTTGGCAGTCCATGGTATATTCAATATTCTTCACCATCAGCCATCACCACAGTTCAGAGGCGTCAACTCTTCTTCAGCCTTCCTTATCCATTGTCTGGCTTTTGCGTGCGTATGAGGTGATTGAAAACACCATTGCAAAAAAATGAAAAAAAAATACCATGGCTTGGATCAGGCACACTTTATTCTTCAAGATGACATCTTTGGTTTTTAGCACTTTAAAGATGTCTTTTGCAGCAGATTTGCCCAATGCAATGCATCTTTTGATTTCTTGACTGCTGCTTCCGTGGGTATTGATTGTGGATCCAAGTAAAATGAAATCCCTGACAACCTCAATACTTTCTCCATTTATCATGATGTTGCTTATTGGTCCAGTTTTGAGAATTTTTGTTTTCTTTTTATTGAGATATAAATCCATACTGAAGGCTGTTGTTGGTCTTAGATCTTCATCAGTAAGTGCTTCAAGCCCTCTTCACTTTCAGAAAACAAGATTGTGTCATGTGCATAATGCAGGTTGTTAATGTACCTTCCTCCAATCTTGATGCCCCATTCTTCTTCTTAGAGTCCAGCTTCTCAGAATATTTGCTCAGCATACAGATTGAATAGGTATGATGAAAGGATACAACCCTGAACCACACCTATCCTGACTTTAAACCACACAGTATCCCCTTGTTCTGTTCAAACGAGTGCTTCTTGATCTATGTACATGTTCTTCCTGAGCACGATTGTCATAGGATTCCTGTTCTTCATAATGTTATCCATAATTTGATATTTTCTACACAGTTGAATGCCTTTGCGTAGTCTATAAAACACAGGAAAACATTTTTCTGGTATTCTCTAACATCAAGGACATCATGCGTGAAGAAAGCAAGAGGTCATTAAAAAGACGGAAAATAAATGGAAGACCAGAATGGATGTCAGAAGAGACTCTGAAACTTGCTCTTGAACGTCGAGTAGCTAAATCAAAAGGAAGAAGTGATGAAGTAAAAGAACTGAACAGAGGATTTCAAAGGGCGGCTTCGGAAGACAGAATAAAGTATTATGATGACATGTGCAAAGACCCAGAGATAGAAAACCAAAAGGGAAGAACATGCTCGGCTTTTCTCAAGCTGAAAGAACTGAAGAAAAAATTCATGCCTTGAGTTGCAATAGTGAAGGATTCCACTGGGAAAATATTAAATGATGCAGGAGCATCAAATGAAGATGGAAGGAATACACTGAGTCTTTATACCAAAATACTTCAAGATAAGAAGTATTAATTGAGATAAAAGGGTTATTTCATAATGATGAGTGGACTGAATCATCAAGAAGACATAAGACTCTAAAATGTTTATACACTACTTAAGAGTCCTTCAAAATATATGATGTGAAATTTGAAAGAAACACAAAACTGCAGTCATATTTGGAAATTCTAATATCTCTCAGTAATTGGTAGAACAAATAGATTCAAATAGTATCACCAACTACCTTGATCTAATTTTGCAGATTTGCCCAATGCAATGTGTCTTTTGATTTCTTGACTTTTGCTTCCATGGGTGTTGATTGCGGATCCAAGTAAAAAGAAATCCTTGACAACCTCAATCTTTTCTCCATTTATCATGATGTTGTTTATTGTTCCAGTTGTGAGGATTTTTGTTTTCTTTATGTTGAGGTGAGTGCTGAGGAACAACACTATGGAAAAATATGGCAGAAGATATTTTTCTTTTTTTTCCAAGTGTGCATGGGATATTCACCATAATATTATATGGCCAAAGAATAAAGTGAAAAAAGACACAAACCTTTTGCCATCGAGTCATAGAATAAGTCTCAGTAAATCCCATCACCACAAGTTGCCTTTGAGTTGATTCCCACTCACAGTGACCACATGTGAGTCAGAGTTGAAATTTGCCCCATAGGGTTTTCAATGCCTACTTTTTTGGAAGTAGATGACCAGGCACATCTTCCATGTTTCCTGTGGGTGAACTTAAACTGCCAACCTTTCAATTAGCAGGCAATCTCATTAACCATTTGCGACACCCAGGGACTCCAATATATCCCAAAGGATTAGGATAATATAGAATATGTTCTCAGACCACACAGAATTACATAAGAAATAAACAATACTATCACTTTTAGGAGTTCCCCAAATATTTGGAAATTAAGCAACACATTTCTATACAAACCATGGGGAAAAGTATAAATTACAAGGGAGATTAGAAACTAAAGATAACTTAAACATAATGAAAATATACCAAAATTTCTGAGATGCAACTGAAGCCCTACTTAGAGGGAAATATGTAGGTAGAAAAGAAGAAAAGTTTATGGTCAAACATCTAAGTTTTCATCTTAAAAAGCTATAAAATCATCTAATGGTATCCAATGTAATTTGAAGAAAAGAAATAATAGAGATAACAGAAATTGCTAATGTAGAAAAGAGATATTCAATAAAGAAAAAGTCTTTTGAAAAGATTAATCAAGCCAATAAACAGTACAGTAAAATAAAGGAAAAAAAAAAACACACAAATAACCAGTATCAAGAATGATAGAGGGGACATGACTATGGATGCTAGAGGTATAAAAATCTAATAAGTGAATGATAGAAACAACATTATTACAAAGATTTAACAACTTAAATAAAATAAAAAGCTTTTGTTGAGCCACACAACCTGCTAAAGTAAATTTAAGAGGAAATAGAAAGCCTGCAAAATTCTTTGGGAAATGGAAATAGAGATTAAAAGATAAACTGAGATAAAAAAAACTTATCTACACCCTACACACCAAATTTTCATCCCAGAATTTTTAACTGGGCAAGTTTATTAAACATGTAAGGATGCAATTGCACAATCTTATACAAACACATTTAGAAAATAGAGGAGGAAGGGAAAAGCCTGAGCTAGATTTATAAGACTAGCATTGCTCTGAATCTGACAAAAACAATATCAGAATGAGAAAGTACTAAAATTACTGATAAATATGCCTTGTAAGAATGGAAGCTAAATTGCTTACAAGATATTGTTAGATCTAATTCAACAGTGCAGAAACATAACATACCATGATCAAATATATTTAGTCAAAAAAAAATCGGTAGGAAAATTAAGCCACCAACTGAGAAAAAAAAAAGTATATATATATATGCATATATGGAAACCTTGGTGGTATAGTGGTTAAGAGCTGTGGCTGCTAACCAGAAGGTCAGCAGTTTGAATCCATCAGACACACCATGGAAACCCTATGGGGCAGTTCTACTCTGTCCTATACAGTCACTGAGTCGAAATCTATTAGATGGCAAAAAAAAAAAAAAAAAACTAATTAAAAATGGGAAAATGATCTGATCAGGCACTTTACGCACTTCACTGTATATCATAAATATAAGCATTTAAAGAAGTTCAATATCATTAGGAATCAGGAAAATGTAAATTAGACTATTTTGAGTTACTACTTTGTACCTATTAGAATGGTCAAATTTAAAAAAGACTGACAATGCCAAGTATTGTGAAGGATGAGGCATAACTGAACCCTCAAGCGTTGCTGGTTGGAGGGTAAAATGGTGTAGACACTTTATTCACAAGAGAAATGAAAGCACATGTTCACTGAAAGACTTGTACAATGTTCATAGCAGCTTTGTAAAAACTGAAAACCATCCCAAGCACTCATTCACAGGTTAGTGGATGAACAGACTGTGGTATATGCACAAAATGGGACACTACTCAACAACACAAAAAATAAACTACTGATACCTAGAAAAACACACTAAACCTCAACACCATTTTCTGAGCTGAATATGCTATAAAGAAGAGTGTACAGGCTGCATGATTGCGTTTATTTGCTGTTCTACACAAAACTGCACTATGATGATAAAAATCAGAACAGTGATTGAGCCTGGGAGCTGGACTTTCTGAAGTGATGAACGTACTCTATATTTCCATCAGAGTAGTGGTTCCATGGCTATATGTACATTTTTACAGATGCATTAAACCATGTCCTTCAAATCAGAGCGTTTTATTTTATGTCAATTATACTTCAATAAAAACTTTTACCCAAGGGTTATTTGGTGATTTTGTAAGATAAAACTGATCATAGAAATACATGAAAGTGTAACAATATAAAAGTTCCTGATTGATGCATGTGGTTTGCATTCAGCTCCTAAACTGAAGTTTGGTGGTTCAAACCCACTCAGTGGCACTGCAGAAGAAAGGCCTGGCAAACTGCTTCTGTAAAGATTACAGACAAGAAAATCATATGGAACATTTCTACTCTGTAACACCTGGGGTCACTTTGAGTTGAAATTGACTTAGCGGCAATGGGTTTGTTTTTGTTTTTTGGTAATACGAATATATATGATGCAGAAGATAAACTCTTTAAATGCATGGTGAATATATATACAGCACACCATGTTGAATGTGTGAGAATGACCCAAAAAAAAAAATCCCTTTACTGGCATGTTGATTCCAACTCATAGTGACCCTATAGAATGACAGGACTGCCTCATTAAGGGTAGTGCACCCATTTTCCAATATTGAACACATTGCAGCATACATTTCGAGATTTTGTATCTCAAAAACTAGGGCCAAACAACCATTTCCTAAAGGTGTGGTTTTAATGATTTTGAGCTCGACACTAAAAATAATTTTGACCCTTAAAAGAAAGAGAGGGTAGGGAGAAACTTAACTGGAAAGTGGTACCATAGAATGATTGGTCTTAGCTGACCTAGTCAAAAGTTGAGTTGGTGGGTGCCCTGGAACAGTGCCACCAGATGTCTGCTGAGTCATGGACATCTGTGTCATCTGTAGCACCTTCCTGAGTTTCAGCTCACAGCCCATGCACTTTCACAAATTTATTCTTCTAACTTCTCTACTCAGAGAGTCAGTTCCTTAATCTCCCTATTTCCCAAATCTGCTTACCACTTGGTGAGAACATTAACTCCTCTGAGAGGCACTTCCTGGGATTCTACCAGTTGCCAGATGCTGTGGAGTTGACTCTGACTCATGAGGACCCCATGCATGTCAGAGCAGAGCTGTGCTTCATAGGGTTTTCAATGACTGAATTTTTGGATGTAGATCACCAGACCTTTCTTCCAAGGCACTGCTGAGTGGAATCCAACCTCTGAGCATGTTAACTGTTTGCACCACCAAGGGACTAAAAGAGGAAAATAATTTCACCTGTTCCTGAATCCCACAGCCCTTTGATTTCACTGCTTCCGTGTCATTTATTACTTTCTGCCTTGAAACATATATAAAAATTTCCTCTCCTACTAGATTGTAACTTAATCTGTGTCTCAGTTTGTTTTAGAGGTGTTTGTCAGAGTGATATCCACAGAACTCTTGGGCTGCCAAGACCTTTCATAAGGTCTGAGATGTCAAAACTATTTTCACAAGAATAAATCAATCACAAAAATACAAATATTGTGTGAACTCACTTATATAAAAAGACAAGAAAAGGCAAAGGTACAGAAAACGAAGTTTATTAGTGGTCACCAGGGACAGGAGGGAGGGAGAAAGGGAGATTAACAATGATGGAAATACCATGTTAAGTTTAAGGTTGCACAGCCGATTATTGTAATTGCTATCAATAACTTTTATACCTGTAAAAAGTTGAATTGGCAAAAGTTGTATAATAGATATATTTACGACAATGACAAAAACAAACAAAACAGAGTAGCTGCTGAGGCTGCTTTTATACAACCAAAAACATCATAGGATTTGGTTTTTGGTTTGGAGGTTTAGAGTTGTGTCTTCATGGAACATCCCAGTTAACTGGCCTAACAACATGTTCAGTGCCTCTGTTCTACCTCCTAGTTCATTGTGCAGTTCCTGGGGCCTTAAAAGCTCGCAAGCTACCATCCAAGGCACAGCAGTTGGCTTTTATTTGCCTGGAACAACAGAGGAAGGAGGAGAATTAGGAATAAGAAGAGGATATGGAATTTTTTTTTTTTTTTTCCTAAGGGGAAATAAAAAACATTCCATATCCTCCTCTTATTGCTGACTCTCCTGGTGGCACAGTGGTAAAGAGCTTGGCTGCTAAACAAAAGGCCAGCAGTTTGAATCCACCAGCCACTCCTTGGAAACCACGTAAGGCAGTTCTACTCTGTCCTATAGGGTCACTATGAATCAGAATCGACTCAAAGGCAACAAGTTTGTTTGTTTTGTTTTGTTTGTTTGTTTTTATGGAATGTGTGGCTAATTGCCTCCACGTCTTATTTCTTATTTGCCACGAGACCAGAAGAACTGGATGGTGCCTGGCTACCATTACTGAACATTTTAATCAGAGATTCCATACAGTAATCCTGATCAAATTTGGAAAATGCAGAACAGACTTCCTGGAGCCATGAAGGTGGATGAACCCCTGAAACTATTGTCCTGAGATAATCTTTAAACCTTAAACCAAAAATATCACCTGAAATCTTCTTAAAACCAAATAACAGTTTATTTTAACTGGTAGAAAATGTCTGCCTTGAGCATTATGCTTTTTTAAGATCTATCTATAATGGAATCAAATTGGCAAAAGCAACTCGAAAGTTTACATAGGAACCTTACATGGCAGTGAATTTATTTTAATGGGAGAGAAACAAATAAGAAGGGTGAAAATGGTTACATAACTCAAAAAATGTAATCAATGTCACTAAATGGTACATGCAGAAGCTGTTGAATTGGTGTATGTTTTGCTGCATGTATTCTCAACAATAATAGAATAAATGAGTTTATCTATTAAAAGAAACTTCACAAGAATACTAAGGTCTTATTTGCTTATCTTACTCTATATCCAAATCCATATCCATGTGTATATCTTTATAGGAATCTTTGTCTTGGATAGCTTCAATTTTAATACATAACACCAGACTCTTCCCATAGTGATTTTACCAATTTATCTTCCCAATGTTGTTGCTGTCATTGTGCTCCTCAGGTCAACTCAGACTCAGTTGTACCACTATGCACAAACATTTGTTACCTGATTTTAAATTTGTTTTGTTTTCAGTTTGGTGGTTGCAGATGATAATGTGAATTTAATTTACCTTTCCCTGGATACCAATGCACCAATGAGATGAGTGAGCACCTTTGGATATGATTAAAATGCCTGCTTCCATCTTTCATTCATTTTTATACTCTTTGTTTTTTTCTTATTGTTTTGGGTTTTTTTTTTTTTAGAGTTTTTTATGTATTTTAGATACTTCTTTCAATTATATTATGTTGCTGATATGTTCTACCAGTTTGTGACCTAATTCGTCATGTTTCCTATAAACCATTCTTCTTATTTTCAGTCCCACTTGTGGCCATACTTTCAGATTTACCTGGTTTCTACGTTTCCCTGCTGTGTTATTTCTGTTCTTTACTAACTGCTGCCTTAGGATAGGTTTAAGTATTCTTTGACCTGCTAAGTAAGGTACGTCTTAACCATCCTCTTTTTGCCTTACAGAATTTGTTGTCGAGTCCTCTCC
This sequence comes from Elephas maximus indicus, assembly GCF_024166365.1. Lineage (NCBI taxonomy): Eukaryota > Metazoa > Chordata > Mammalia > Proboscidea > Elephantidae > Elephas > Elephas maximus. The sequence continues at coordinate 91,498,976 of NC_064833.1, forward strand.
TGTTCTTTGTAATTTTTTATTTATGTTTTTCTAAACTCCTAACTGTGATGTCGATGGAATTTCACCTGAGGGAAAAATGAAAATATGTGTCTTTAGTCTACTGCTGTACCATGTGCCATGTTAAACTAGAGAATGCTGTCGCTATTTGAAATACGATCAGTAAAGTGAGTACAAATGCTGTCATCCACTCAGAGCTTCAATGAAACAACAGCCATCTGCCCACACCTGAGTAGCTGACTGTATCGGCTACTGTTATTCCTTATCAGTTCCTAGTGTTTCTATGATACTTTCACAGACATTCTCATTTTACCCTCAAACTTATCCTACGCTACTGGTCTTCCTAATCCCATGATCTATGAAGGGAAACCAAGGCCCAGAGTCCTTAATTCTCTTCACCATCATTATCATTAGTAAGGTGAGGCAAGAAATAGAACTAAGCTCTTTAGAATTCACCTGCAGTTTCCTGCATACTATGGAACAATATCCACAATTACCTAAAATATTCACTTACTGACAAGCTAAAAATGAGGAGTCAGGTGGGAGCAATTTTAATTCAAACAAAAACAAAGAAAAAGTGGGAGCAATTTTAATTCAAGGAAAAATAAAAAAACTCTTCATGTTTGGCCTGTATGCAAGACAGCAATTGAACAATGTGTTTGCTTGTTTTCCAATAAAAAGGAAACATGCTCCTGGGTATTAAACTTAATTTACAATGTAGTAGTTAGCAATTTGCTCCAAATCTTTTGGGGAGAAAAAATTTACCAGTCCTTAGGGTTTCTAGACAGTCCTCATCTATGTTCTCATAAGACTGAATTCAATTTCTGACACAGACGCAAATTGATTTTCAATTATATAAAAATGTTTGTGTGAAAGAAATGTTGTTTCTCTAATTGAAACTGGTAAACTTTTATTGACATCTGAGAAGAATTGCAAAGGGTAAATGCTATGACTTTAAAAAAAATACCTCTTTCCAAGAAAGTTTCTGTTTTCATAAAGGGTCAAAGAGACTGTTCAAGGTTTGCCCTACTCAATATAGGACTCTGATGTGCTTTTTCTTTTTGTACCTTGATTTTATATTGCAGATTTGGGACTGTTTAAGTTTTACCGCTCATGGTAGAAAGAAACAAATAACATAATATGCTATAAAATGTCCTTGAATAACACAATGTCTTGTTTGCTATTTCCCTGAATAACTTTGTGTGAAGTCTTCCTAAATAACAATATGTATTGCTTGTAATGATGTTATAGTATAACACATGCATTTTGAAGTTGTCATCACACTAGTACGTACATTAACCTATTTGAGACCCACTGAGCTCCTACAGAAGTATAGGCTAACTATAGTACTTCTTTGAAAGCACCGAACTTTTGCATGGAACATAGACTAGAGTGAGGACTTTGGGGAGGAATTTTGTAGGACAATGAAATCTATCCTGCAAGAGGCTGAGGGGTTCAGGGACAGGGGCAAAAGCAACAGCCAATGAATATAACCACTTCATATATGGAGAATGACAATGGCTTCAGAATAGTAAGGTTGAGGAAATGAGATTGTAAAGACTAAATAATTACAGACAATGGATACCATTTTAATGATACTGATATTATCCTAAACGTGATGGACACCCATCATGTTTGACACTGAAGATTGACCTGATCATAAATTTGTATTTTGAGCCTTCACACAAACAGATATATGCACACCCATGTTTATTGCAGCTCTGTTTACAATAGCAAAAAGTTGGAAGCAACCAAGGTGTCCATCAACGGATGAATGGGTAAATAAATTGTGGTATATTCACACAATGGAATACTACGCATCGATAAAGAACAGTGACGAATCTGTGAAACAGTTCATAACATGGAGGAACCTGGAAGGCATTATCCTGAGTGAAATGAGTCAGAGGCAAAAGGACAAATATTGTATAAGACCACTATTATAAGATCTTGAGAAATAGTAAACCTGAGAAGAACACATACTTTTGTGGTTACGACAGGGGGAGGGAGGGAGGGTGGGAGAGGGCTTTTTATTGAATAATCAGTAGATAAGAACTGCTTTAGGTGAAGGGAAAGACAACACTCAATACATGGAAGTTCAGCCCAATTGGACTGGACCAAAATCAAAGAAGTTTCCGGGATGAAATGAATGCTTCAAAGCTCAGCGGAGCAAGTGCGGGGGTCTGGGGAACATGGTTTGCGGGGACTTCTAAGTCAATTGGCAAAATAATTCTATTACGAAATCATTCTGCATCCCACTTTGAAATGTGGCGTCTGGGGTCTTAAATGCTAACAAGCGGCCATCTAAGATGCAGCAATTGGTCTCAACCCACCTGGAGCAAAGGCAAAGGAAGAACACCAAGGCCACACGACAACTAAGAGCCCAAGAGACAGAAAGGGCCACATGAACCAGAGACCTACATCACCCTGAGACCAGAAGAACTAGTTGGTGCCCGGCCACAATCGATGACTGCCCTGACAGGGAGCACAGCAGAGGACCCCTGAGGGAGCAGGAGATCAGTGGGATGCAGACCCCAAATTCTCATAAAAAGACCAAACTTAATGTCTGACTGAGACTAGAGGAATCCCGGTGGCCATGGTCCCCAGACCTTCTGATGGCACAGGACAGGAACCATCCCCGAAGACAACTCATCAGACATGAAAGGGACTGGTCAGCGGGTGGGAGAGAGACGCTGATGAAGAGTGAGCTAATTATATCAGGTGGACACTTGAGATTGTGTTGGCAACTCTTGTCTGGAGGGGGGATGGGAGGATAGAGAGAGAGGGAAGCCAGCAAAATTGTCACGAAAGGAGAGACTGAAAGGGCTGACTCAAGAAGGGGAGAGCAAGTGGGAGTAGGGAGTGAGATGTATGTAAACTTATATGTGACAGACTGATTGGATTTGTAAACGTTCACTTGCAGCTTAATAAAAGTTAATAAAAAAAAAATCCTTTGAACGGAAAAAAAAAATTGTATTTTAAAAAGATCACATTTGTAATTAAGAACAATATCTTTAGAAAGATCAGTTTAGCACCAAGGGATAGAACAAATCAGGGTTTTAATGTGGGACACCATGTGATCACTGTTCCCCAAATTATGGAAATCTAAATAAGAAATGATAACAGAATAAACCAAAATAGTGGCCAAACAAGGTAGAAAGACTTAGGTGATACATCAGCTTGAGAGGTAACTATAAGGAGATTGTAACAGAATACAATGGCCCATTGAATACGCAGGGCTGGGATAAAGGAAGAAATCAAGTGGGAACCTCAGTTTTCTGGCTTGAAAGACAAGAGGGGTGATGGCACCTTGATAGAGGCAGAGGGGTGGGAACACACTAACTTCTCATGTCAGTGTGTTGATTTTAAGGCTATTCAACAGGGGATTCCTGGTGGGATGTCATGTATGTGTATCTGGAGTAAAAGAAATACTCTGACCTAGAGACTTCAATCAGTGACTGATTCTTGGATGGAGGTGGTGAGATGGATTTGGACTTGAGAGTATTGGTACAGTGGGAGAGAGTTCCTGGAGAGAAGATACACAGGGAGCAGAAAATGGTCACTGAAGGTAAACCTCTCCATCACAACAATATTTAAGGGGCAGAAGACCAAAAATTGAACCGAAGGGGAATCTCTTTTCAAAACCCAATCCACTCTCTACTGTGTACTGATAAATATATAATCCTGGCCCAACATTCAAAGTCCTCCATCACTCACCTGAACTGCTTTTCTAAGTAGGAAGGAAAGAGGAATGTTTACAGAGAAGGAGAAGAGGGAGAAAATGAGGGACAGGGAGAGGCAGAAAGAGATGTGTTGTGGTTAAGAGAGCTGCAGTAATGACAGAGAGAAGTTGATCACCGCTCCCTATGTGAGGACAAAATGAGATTTTCTGTTAGAAAGCCAGGCACCTGGCTCTGCTCAGTGCAGCGCAGTGGCCATCCAACATGAACTGAATACAGGAGAACAGTCTTCGAGTGGGAAAACAGTGTATCAAGACCAGGGGGAAAATGAGGCTGCCCCAGAGTTCTCTATGAAGTCCCCTAGGGTAGTGATGAGTTTTCCTGAAAGGCTCTATCTGATCTCTGGATGGGGGATCAGTGCCAAACCATGCTGGTCAGATCCAGATCAGCCTGACTAGTCACTCATAATCACACAGTAACTTGGATGCTGCTCCTGCCATCTGACCAGTGGTGTCACTAGAAGGGTGTGGGGGGTTCTGACCACACTAGGAGACACTGTCAGAGGGGGTGGCAGCAAAATGACTGTCTATAAAAATATCCCTGTAGTTAGCTATAACAAGAAAACATTTTTTATAAGCCCATCTTACATGTATCAATATACTTACAAGGCCAAAACTATGCTAATTTACTTTTTAAACCATCTAATGCCTCCAGTCAGAGCTGACATTATTACCCAATTATAATAATGCTTCGAATTATATGGTTTCATTTGCACATGCTACAAGCAACTGTTGTTTTCTTTGCTGCTAGTGTTTTTATAGTTACTGATTTTGTCACATTTTCTGGTGTTTTAGCTATAATATTGTGGTAATTATCATAGGGGTGACACCATGAGTTACCACTCTAGGTGACACCAACCCTAGTGACACCACAGTGTCTGACTATCCCTGGTGTTTCTGGAAAGAGATGCTCCTCTTATGCCTCAGTGGATGCTGCCTCTGACCTCGCTGGCGGCGGGGGTGGGGGGAGGCTTGGACATATGCATCTTCTTTCATTCCCACTGCAGGGTACACCCAAGGTCCCATTGAAACACTGGAGAGAACTTTACTAGTGGTTCATGGATACTAGAGGGAAATTGTTGTTGTGTGCCTTCCAGCAAATCCATTCCAATTCATAATGACCCTGTAGGGCAGAGTAGAACTGCCCAATAGGATATCCTAGGCTGTAATCTTCATGGGAGTAAACCTACCAGGTCTTTTTTCCTGCCAAGCGGGTGGGAGGTTTGAACAACTTACCTTTACCTTTTGGTTAGCAGTCCAGTGCTTAACCATTGTGCTACTAGCACTCCACACAGAGGGAAATTACACACAGAGTAATCTGGCTATATTCAGGGTTCATGCTTTTGGCTCCTTCTCATTATCAACCACCTGCCTCTACATTCAGCTGGACCATTCCTCACTGCTTAAGACCTGAACCCCCTTCAGAAGAGTGACTTCCTTCCCTCAGGACTCAGTAATGTCCTTGGCCCATTCTTAATTCCTGGTATATCATGACCACAGGGAAGGAAGCATCTCTCCTCAACTCAGCCACAGTCCACTCCCTTTTCATGAAACAAATGACTTCATCCACAGAAAGGAGCACCCACAGTCTCTAGTTTTAAATTTTCAGAAATTCCACCTACTCATAATGTATGGTATGTTGAGTTAAGGACAGTGTCTCTGTGTTCCTTTTATCATTGCTTCTTGGTAACCCAAAATATATTTTTAAGTTTTGGGTCTTCCATTACTTATAGAAAATGAAAGTTACATACAGAAAAATCAAATATTAAATGTTTCTCTTAAGGGATTTTTAAAAAATATTTTAATTTCGAAATTTATATATGTATAAATTTGAAATATAATCTTTTCTAGCAGCACATTATTGTAGTTATATTTAAAAAATAAGATAGTTAAATAAGTAATAAATAAAATAATAGTTAAAAAATAAAAAATATGTAAAATGACAAATTAAAAAATGTCACCTGTATTTATTTTTACTTTTTTAAGATAATGACTCTATCTTTACATTTACAGCTTTAGCACTACAGATTAGTGAATTAAAAGATTTAAATTTGAGGATTTCATCCAGCTCTTATGTTTTCTCTGTTGCCCCCTCTTTTTTTTTTTTTTTCTTATTTAAAGTACTTACTAATATCACAGATTTTGTTATAAGGTACAGATTTTTCTTTGTACTATCTATTGCCATGAGCTTGCTGACTAGGCTTAAAATACAGCCATAAGTAAAAAATGAGCAGAAATTTACTTTGCATGTACAATCCTAAATTGGTTAAGGAGAATAAAATATTCTGCTGTTATTCAGATGTCATGACATGGCTGACATGACATGGTGAACAATTACAAAGAACTTTGCACGTGGACATATTCCAGTTACAAACTCTGAAAGGGTCTGCTTTTACCAGACAGCACCTAATTCTAAATTGACAAGCGCAAACATCTGATATGATAGCAACGGTCATTTACTGCTCTGTTTTAGGTTAAAGTCCTACTATCAGGTATTCTTGCTGAAACGGAAGTTTAATTCTGCAAAACTAAGACATATTCAAAAGTAGGTAGGATTTGGAGTAAACCACAGACACATTTTAAATCATTAGAGGACACTGTGAGTTGAAATGGACTTGAGGGCAACAGGTACACACACTTGGTTGCAATTCTCTTTGGTGCATATAATATATCACGTGTTACGATACATATTTCATTTATTTTCTCCTTCGTGGGCTGCTTTCTCTAGAGTAATTGCATTCCCTAGAACAGTGCAGGGTTCCCAGTAGGCACTCACATTTTTGGTGAATTTGTAAGTGGAAATAGCCCTTTGAAATATGCAACCCCTGTCGGAATCAACTCAATGGCAATGTTTTTATTTTTTTCTTTTGGTATGCTGACAGTTTGAACTATTTTTGCTGTTTGGTTATCATAAATGGTATAGCTCCACAACTCTGGGAATAAAGTTCATTCTTCTGAATGTTACTCCAATATTCAGTCAAAGAATGAGTCATCCCTCATTTACAGGTTTGTAAATTTGCCTTTAGCTTACCTCATATATATCTTGAATTAAAAAAAAAAAGTGAATATATTACCCAGAGAAATTGTTTTTCTTTTTTTACTGTTTTTTCCCCCTAGGCAAAATATCCTTTTTATCTTTTTGTTTTCCTCATCTTTGTTGTTTTAATTCTAGAGCTTATGTCAGGCAATTTTAATGTTTAGAATAAAGCACTGCTACATTCTGACTTACGACTTTCACAGATGGAGCTTTGTTTACTGAAAAAAAAAAAAGGGCAATTGATTTAATATTGCTCAGACAAATTAAACTCAATTTAACTTAAAGGTTAGACTCTATTCCCAGGACTCCTATCAACCTTGTTCTTATAAACTATCTACTTGGACAGATTAGTCGTCTATACCACAATGTAGGCTTTGCTAGGAATGAGGCTTTAGCAAACTGATATATGAGTGTACAGAAAACATTTTGCAACCTAGTGATTTAGTCAAAACAAAGACCTGGAAAAGTGTACCGGTCAAAATACTTCCATCGTCCTTTTTCATCTTGTACACCAGTGATCGCTATTGAGCCTCATCCTTGTATACATTTCCAGAGACAGCGTTGCTAACTGGAAGGAGCCCAGTTAACTTAATACTGCTCAATTTAATTGAGTGAAGTCACTTAAACCTACACAACAGTGTTCATCCCAGTCAGGGATACCATCTACCTTCACCTAGCAGATCATCTGCTTGGAAATCATTTCTGTTATTCTCGTGCCTTTTTATTTTTCCCTCCTTCTCCTTTTTCAATGATTTACAGATTGTAGCAAAAATTTGGGATTGGAAAACTTCAGTGTTTTCTAAAAAATATCAATGTATACAACTATATATATATTTGTCATAGAACCATCAGGCGTTTCTAGGTGTACCTAAAGCCAAACTTGTAATTTAAAATCATCTGAATTATACTAAATAAAAATAATTTGAAACTAAGTAAAAGAGTCTGATTTTTTTTCTCTCTATATAACTCATATACTTAGTATTCTGTCTACGAAACCTTTCATATCCCATTTTTTTCAAATCAAATTGGTATCTTTTGACGACAATCCTGTTTCAAATAAGAAAATGAATTCATTGCCATCAGTTATTATTTTAATTTAAAAGATTAAAGACAGCCATTAATTATATGTTGGTTATCATCTGACATAACAAATACAAAATTACTTTAGGTAAGTATGATATACATGAGGACTTAATGAAGGAATCTAAGTTTTAAGATATAATTTGATATTGTGTGACTGCTTCTCACACTTTATCCTATCTCTTCAAATGTAAAAATGAATTTAATAATTTTTTTCCTTGTTTCATAAGTCTTGTTGCTGTTGTTAGGTGCTGTTCAGTCACTTCCAACTCATAGTGACAACAGAACAAAACACTGCCTGGTTCTGCGCCATTCCTACAATCGTTGTTATGTTTGAGCCCATTGTTGCAGCCACTGTGTCAGTCCATCTTGTTGAGGATCTTCCTCTTTTTCCCTGATCCTCACTTTACCAAGCATGATGTTCTTCTCCAGGGACTGATCCCTCCTGACAACATCTTCAAAGTATGTGAGACTAGTCTCACCATTCTTGCTTCTAAGGAGCGTTCTGGTTGTATTTCTTCCAAGGCAGATTTGTTCATTCTTTTGGCAGTCCATGGTATATTCAATATTCTTCCCCAACACCACAATTCAAAGGCATCAACTTTTCTTCAGTCTTCCTTATTCATTGTCCAGCTTTCACATGCGTATGAGGTGGTTGAAAACACCATGGCTTGGGTCAGGCGCACCTTAGTCTTCAAGGTGACATTTTTGCTTTTCAACACTTCAAAGATTTGCAGCAGATTTGCCCAAAGCAATGCATTTTTTGATTTCTTGACTGCTGCTTCCATGGGTGTTGATTGTGGATCCAAGTAAAATGAAACCCTTGACAACCTCAATCTTTTCTGCATTTGTCAAGATGTTGCTTATTGTTCCAGTTGTGAGGATTTTTGTTTTCTTTATGTTGAGGTGTAACCCATACTGAAGGCTGTGGCTTTTGATCTTCATCAGTAAGTGCTTCAAGTTCTCTTCACTTTCAGCAAGCAAGGTTGTGTCATCTGCATAACGCAGGTTGTTAATGAGTCTTCCTCCATTCCTGATGCCGTGTTCTTCTTCATATAGTCTAGCTTCTCAGATTTTTGCTCAGAATATAGATTGAATAGGTATAGTGAAAGGATAAAACCGGGAAACACATCTTCCCTGACTTTAAACCATGTTCTGTTCAAAGGACTGCTTCTTGTTTTATGTACAGGTTCCTCATGAGCACCATTAAGTGTTGGAATTCCTATTCTTTGCAATTTTATCCATAATTTGTTATGATCCACACAGTCGAATGACTTTGCGTAGTCAATAAAACACAGGTAAACATCTTTCTGGTATTCTCTGCTTTCAGCCAGGATCCATCCGACATCAGCAATGATATCCCTGGTTTCATGTACTCTTCTGAATCTGGCTTGAATTGCTGGCAGTTCCCTGTTGATACACTGCTGCAGTAGCTTTTGAATGACCTTCAGCAAAATTTTACTTGTGTGTGTAATACTAATGATATTGTTTGATAATTTCCACATTCTGTTGGATTTCCTTGCTTGAGAATAGGCATAAATATGGATCCCTTCCAGATGGTTGGCCAGGTAGCTGTCTTGTAAATTTCTTGGCATAGATGAGTGAGCACTTCCAGCGCTGCAACCATTTGTTGAAACATCTCAATTGGAATTCCATTAATTCGTGGAGCTTTTTTTTTCACCAATGGTTTCAGTGCAGTTTGGACTTGTTCCTTCAGAGCCATTGGTTCTTGATCATACGCTACCTGCTGAAATGGTTGAGTGTCGAGCAATTCTTTTTGGTATTCATATGTCTTAGGCAAACCAAACCGTTTATGGACCAATTTCTTAGAATGTTTAATAGTTCCCAATTTCTTCATAATTCTACACATGTTTAGGAATGGCTAGACTTGTTAAAAAAAAATGTTGTTCTCCACTGTTAGTCCTATTGTTAAATACCTTATACAAACCAAAACCATTTTATAGTGTTAATTTAAGCCCATTAAAAACAATAGGGCTGTGAAACTGCATATTTACTACTGATGTTAAGAGCAGATCATTCCAGCCCTTATGTTACAGCTATTTAAAACAATGACATAGTCCTTTCTCTACCAGAAAAGGGCCGGGAATATGTGCCTCCCGTAAGGAAGTAAACACACAGTCCATACACACTCAGCATAAAATATTACAATTCTTATTTTCACGTAGTTTACTTATGCTAATGAGTTGGCTGTAGGGTGGGTGATAGCCAGGCCAGAAAGACCACTATGTGATATCAGTCCAGCCTTGGGGGGGGGGGGGTGATTCAATCAGCCAGGACTAGGTAATGAGGCTCCAAAAAAGACTTTGCACATGGAAGCTCCAGGGACACATGGATGCATGTGGGAGCATAGTGTGTTCCTTTTCGGGACATGGAAACTCCACATGTGGAACTTTCCCAGACCTTGTCCTGTGCATCTCTTCATTTGTAATCTTTTTGCTATAATAAAGCTGTCGTAGTAAGGACAGCACTTCCCTTGAGTTCTGAGAGTCGTTATAGTGAATCATTGAACCTTAGGGAGTCGGACTCAGCAAGTCAGAAGCGAGGGTGGTCTTGGAACCCCTGCGCTTAAGGCTGGTATCCTGAGGGGGTAGAGGGAACTCTTGGATTTTTAATCGTCAGGTAAGAAGTGAGGGTCTCATGGAGACTCCCAAGTTGAAGCTGTCATCAGCTTTATTTGTGATAACCCGATCTGGAAACCATTCAAATGTCCTTCAATGTGGTTAAACAAGCTGAAATAATCCATTCCATGGAATACATCTCACCAGCATAAAAGATAATTCTGACCTTATAAAATGTTCTGGAAAATGCTTCCTCTTCTGGTTTTCTGGAAGAGATTGTATACAATTGATATTAATTGTTTAATTATTCGGTAAAATTCCAGTGAAATCATGTCGACCTACAATTACTTTTCAGTAGTATTTTAACAACAAATTCAATTTTTTAAACAGAGAACTATTCTGATTATTTAATTTTGACTGAGTTTTGTTAGTTTGTAGCTTTTGATGAGTTTGTTTCTTCATATTTGCCAAATTTATAAGAAGAAAGTTGTGTGTGGTGTTTCCTTATGATATTTTTAATAGCTGCAGAATCTGTTTTGGTAGTTTCTATTTCCTTGTCTACATTTGTGATTTGTGTTTTCACACTATTAACCTTTATAAGTCTTGCTAAAGTATTTTAAATTTTGCTGAATTTTTTCTGAAAAACCTTCATTTTGCCTCATTAATTTTATGTATGGATTTCTTGTTTTTAATTTCATTGATCTTTGTTTTTATCTTTACCATTTCCATTCTTTTTCTTGTTTTAGGTTTATTTTTCACCTTTTCTATTCTTTTTTTAATTGTAATTTAGATTATTGGTGTCATACATTTTCTTTTTCTCCAATATAAGCTTTTAGTGCTATAAATTTCCCTCTCAGAACTGTTCAAGTTGCGTGCCCTAAGTTTTGATGTTTTATTTTCATTTTTACTCTGTTTAATATATTATTTGATGTGCTTTGTGTCTTCTTCTTATGCCCATGCATTATTTAGACTTGAGTTGTTTAATTCTAAATGTTTGAAGACTATCCTGTTGTCTCTCTCTTATTTGTAGCTTGATTCTATTATAGTCACAGAACATAAAAAAAAAAGAACATTCTCTATGTAATTTCTTTTTTTTTTTAATTTGTTAATGTTTGCTTTATGACCCAGAATATATGGTCGTATTAGTTTCATTTGTCATATGAGGGTAGGGACGCCCTACTGCATTATGATCCCATGTTAATTTAACCAGTTAAGTCTGCAAAGAAGCTATTTCCACATTAGACCACATTCAGAGGTACCTGGAGTTATTATATGGACATATCTTTTGTGGGAACAGAAATCAACTCATAACATGGTCTTTCTTGATAATTATTCCACAGACACTTGAAAAGAATGTATATGCTACGTGTAAATATACCCAGTACTCTATAAATACCCATTAGATCTTTTCATTTGATAGTGTTCTTTTTTTGTTTGTTTAGTAGCTATATCAACTACTGAGAGTGGGTTGCTTAAATCTGCAACTATAAATTTGAATTTGTCTATTTCTCCTATTAGCTCTATCATCTTTTGCATCAGTATTTTTAAGTGTCTGCAACATAAACATTTAGGATCTCTTTATGTCTTACTGGTTAATCATTTTTATTATTACATTATGTCCCTCTTTGTCCCTAGTAGTCATTTACTGTGAAGTCTACTTGATCTGATATTAATATAGCCACTCCTGCTCTTACATTAATATTTCCTTTTTTTTATCCTTTTAATTAACTTGATGACAATGGGTTTGTTTTTTTTATTTGTTTATGAGATTATATTTGAAGTGAGCTTCTTAAAAACAACATATAGTTGGACTCAACTCTGCCAATCTCTGTGCATTAATTTGTGTCTATTAATCTTTTACATTTAAAATAATTATTGCAATTTTAAGGCTTAAGTTTGCCATTTTATTATTTGTTTTATTTAGGTTCTGTTTCTCATTCCAGTGGGTTACTTGAACAAGTTTTAGAATTTCATTTTTATTTATTTATAATGTGTTTCATAATTGTCTTTCAAAGTTTTCTTAGTAGTCGTTCTCAGTATTACAATATATAAGTTATGCATACTTAACATCTCAGCTTACTGGTATTGACATTTACCACTTTGAATAAAGTATTGACACCTTATTTTCATTTAGATGATTTCCCCTTTTTCTTTAAAAACATATACATTTAAAATCTTTATACACTGAGCACATGACATGGTGTTATACATCACAAGGTGTTATAGTTTTTGCTTCAACCATAAAATACAATTTTAAAAACTCATGAGGCGAAGGATAGTCAGTTATGTTTATCCCAATTTTTACTCATTGTTCTTCTTCTCTTTTTCAAGCTTTAAGACTTCTTTTGTTGTTTTTCTCTTTGAAAATCTTCCTTTAGATATTCTTTAAAGTTAGATCTGCTGGTAATGTTATTTTACTTTTTTTTTCATCTGAGTACATACCCCTCCACCCCCTAATTTAGACAAGATAGTTTTGCCAGGTATATAATTTGCATGTGGATTTTTTTTTTTTTCTTCACTGAATAATGTGCCACTTCTTTCTGGCTTCTTTGGTTTCAGATGAGAAATTTGCTCCTGTGAAAGTAGTGTTCCTCTGTATGCAACGTTTTGATTCTCTCTTGCTGTTTTTAGAATTATTTTCTTTGTCTTTAGTTTTTAAAATTTAACTATGATATGTGTCTTGCTTTAGATTTATTTGGTTTTATCATATTTGAGTTTGCTTAGCTTCTTGAATCTGTGGATTCATATTTTTTGCCATATGAGTGAAGTTTTCAGCTATTATTTCTTTGAATACTTTTTCAGTCACACTTTCTATCTCCTTTCCATCTGGAACTCTAATAATACAAATATTAGATATTTTGTTACTGTTCTATGAGTCCCTGAGTATATGTTAATTATTGTTATTCTACTTAATTTATGTTGTCCCGATAAACTCTTAACCTGTCTTAATGTTCATTGATTATATACAATGTCATTTCCTCTGCTAGTAGTAGTATTAATCCAATCCAGTTTTTTTCTTTGAGTTATTATATTTTTTGGTTTTATTATATATAGAGACCATCTGAAGAATAGATTTGATGCATTGAGCACTAGTGACCGAAGACCAGATGAGTGGTGGAATGACATCAAGGACATCATACATGAAGAAAGCAAGAGTTCATTGAAAAGATAGGAAAGAAAGAAAAGTCCAAGATGGATGTCAGAGGACACTCTGAAACTTGCTCTCAAATGTCAAACAGCCAAAGCAAAAGGAAGAATTGATGAAGCAAAAGAACCAAACAGAAGATTTCAAAGGGCAGCTTGAGAAGACAAACTAAAGCATTATAACAACATGTGCAAAAAGCTGGAGATGGAAAACCAAAAGAGAAGAACTTGCTCCACAATTCTCAATCCAAAAGAACTGAAGAAAAAATTCAAGCATCGAGTTGCAATAGTGAAGGATTCTGTGGGGAAAATATTAAACTACGCAGGAATAATCAAAAGAAGATAGAAGGAATGCACAGAGTCACTATACCAAAAAGAATTTGTCGATGTTCAAACATTTCAAGAGGTAGCATATGATCAGGAACTGATGGTACTGAAGGAGGAAGTCCAAGCACCTCTGAAGGCATTGGCAAAAAACAAGGCTCCAGGAATTGATGGAATATTAATTGAGATGTTTCAACAAACAGATGCAGTACTGGAGGTGCTCACTTGTCTATGCCAAGAAATATGGAAGACAGTTTCCTGGCCAACTGACTGGAAGAGATCCATATTTATGCCTATTCCCAAGAAAGGTGATCCAACTGAATGTGGAAATTATAGAACAATATCACTAATATCACAAGCAAGCAAAATTTTGCTAAAGATCATTCAAAAACGGCTACAGCAGGATATCGACAGGGAACGTCCAGAAATTCATGGTGGTTTCAGAAGAGGATGTGGAACCAGGGATATCATTGCTGATGTCAGATGGATCCTGGCTGAAAGCAGAGAATACCAGAAGGATGTTTACCTGTGTTTTATTGACTATGCAAAGGCATTCGACTGTGTGGGTCATAAAAAGTTATGGATAACATTGCCAAGAATGGGAATTCCAGAACACTTAATTGTGCTCATGAGGAACCTTTACATAGATCAAGAGACAGTTGTTTGGACAGAACAAGGGGATACTGATTGGTTTAAAGTCAGGAAAGATGTGCGTCAGGGTTGTATTCTTTTACCATACCTATTCAATCTGTATGCTGAGCAAATAATACCAGAAGCTGGCCTACATGAAGAAGAACGGGGCATCAGGATTGGAGGAAGACTCATTAACAACCTGTCTTATGCAGATGACACAACCTTGCTTGCTGAAAGTGAACAGGACTTAAAGCACTTACTAATGAAGATCAAAGACTAGTATGGATTGCATTTCAACGTAATGAAAACAAAAATCCTCACAGCGGGAACAATGAGCAACATCATGATAAACAGAGAAAAGATTGAAGTTGTCAAGGGTTTCATATTACTTGGATCCACAATCAACAGCCATGGAAGCAGCAGTTAAGAAATCAAAGATAAATTGCATTGGGTAAATCTGCTGCAATGGGCCTCTTTTAAGTGTTGAAGAGCACAGACGTCACCTTGAAGACTAAGGTGCACCTGACCCAAGCCATGGTATTTTCAATCCCATCATATGCATGTTAAAGCTGGACAATGATGACGCCTTTGAATTGTGGTGTTGGAGAAGAATATTGAATATACCACGAACTGCCAAAGAACGAAAAAATCTGTCTTAGAAGTACAAACAGAATCCTCCTTAGAAGCAAGGATGGTGAGACTGCTTCTTACATACTGTGGACATGTTTCAGGAGGGATCAGTCCCTTGAGAAGGACATCATGCTTGGCAAAGTACAGGGTCAGTGGAAAAGAGAAAGACCCTCAATGAGGTGGGTTGACACAGTGGCTGCAACAGTGAGTTCAGGCATAGCAACGATTGTAAGGATGGCACAGGACCAGGCAGTGTTTTGTTCTGTTGTTCATAGGGTCACTATGGGTCGGAACCGACTTGATGGCACATAACAACAACAACAACATAATTCCCACTTGATTCTGTTTTATAACTTCTATTCTTTTTTACTAACACCTTCATCTTTTTTATATGTTTTAGGATTATTCAAAATTGTTGAAGCATTTTTATGATTATGGTTTTAAAATTAATGTCATATATTTCAGCATCTGAATCATCTTGGTGCTGAGGTCAGTTGATTGTCTTTTGTCATTCAAATTCTGTGTTTTCATGGTTTTTGGTATGAGTTAATTTTTGTTATATCATGGGCATTTACCATGCAAGTCTTGATCTTATTTATTGATCCAGATATCATTCTAGAAACATGAGAAAAATGCCTCAGAGTTATCTTACCCAAGGGGCAAGGTTGTCATTATTGTTAGTTGCTGTCGAGTCCATTATCACTCATGACGACCTCATGTGTGCGCATTAGAGCTTCTCTTGATGGTGTTTAAATCCTCTATTTCAGCAGTCACCCTTTTTAGAATGCGTGTCCTGATCTGCTTGTGTGAGCTGTAGATTCCATAAAAATATTATTTTCAGAACAATTGGTATGTTATTCTGGTTGGCTGTGTTCTTCTTACTCCACTGGATTCCCAATAAAATGGTGACACATACTGCCTGTGCTGCCAGCTACTGTTGGTTATAAGTTTAGGAAAGGCAGGACTTTGGTTCCTGCTCCTGTGGTGGATTCGGCCCATTGCTATACTGATGGTCAGGTGGGGATCCTGTTGATGGTGCTATTGCTGTAGATCGGGGTATTACTCTTTAGGGTGTGGAGTGTGGAAAAGGCCCCTAGGTGGGTCCTATTAACACTGCCACTCTCCAGACTAGCTCCCCAGGTTTTGGGGGAGGGACCTCACCAGTGTTGCTAACATTGGTCAGACCACAGCTGACTTGGGTGTCCAGCGGGGCTCTGCTGATGCTGACACTGTTGTGGGTAGGGCTGATGCTCCCAGGTCAGATCTCCAGTGAGATCTCTGCTACACTGACCATTTCTCATTCCCCGGCCAGAAAGAGCAGGTGAGGTGTGTGTGCATGTTTGTTGTGTTTTTCCTGCACCTGTTGGTGGTTTGGGATTACAGACTCTCCAGCCCAGTGTGGTATAGATAGGCAATTTAAAAAAAAAAAAAAAAAAAACCCAAGGAAGTTACCACTGTGTCCTTTCTCAAGCCTTGAGGTCCTTAGTTAGTCTACCTTTTTATTTCCTTCTCTTAGAATCCTTTTATGACTGTCTTTTGAATTATTTCCAGGATATTTATTTATATTTAGGGGGAAGGAACTATGAAAATTAAGTCTATACCAACTTATCTCAGAATTGTAAGTCCATTCCCTTGCCTCTTAAATATTACACATATCTAAACAATATGGTATTTAATTTTCTTGTTTTCTAACTTTAGAAAAATGGTATTATAATATACATCGTCTCCATGGGCTTAATTTTTCTTCATTTAACATTTTATTTTTAAGACAATAGTGCTGTATTTGTGCCACTCTATTCACATAGTGGAACGTATTGAGGAACTACCAAATAGTTTTCCAGTTGGGCTGTATCCATTCCAGGGAATAAGAGATCAATTTATGTGGATATAGTGAAGGACATTGACCACAAATTTTGATATTCACATTTTTTGTAACTAAATTCACAGTGTCATGAAACTGATAAAATCAGAAGACAGAAGCACACCCAACACTCCAAAGCCCAATACCTCTGTCTAAGTTTACAAAGGACATTTTCTGAATAAAATAAGGGGATGCATATATAATTATTGCTTAAGTATTTCAATATAAATTATTTAGAGAAATATGCAATTCAGCTGAAAACTTCTTGTCTCAAATCCCATATGAATCTATGTTTACCTGTGGGGCAGGTAGTCAGCTTTGCCGATCATAACTAAGCTCTCTCACACATCCAGGGCCTAAGAAAAGACAAGTGGACTCTGCTCCATGTGAGCCCCCAGTAGGCTACCCTGAGCTTCTTTTCATGCCACTGGAAGGATTCTGAGGGAGAGCTGAGTACCTCAGGCACCTTGAGCCTTGTCTGGTACTAGCATGGCTTCCCTTCTGCTGCATTTTAATGTGATACATTTCACTCCCATGGTTAGGTCCTATTAGATGACAAAGGTGAAATAATTTTGCTGATGCAGTTTCCCAAGTCAGTAATTTTGAATTAAAAAAAAGGGGGAAATTATTCTGGATGGCCAGATTTGATCATGTGGGAGCTCTTAAAAAGTATCAGAAAATCAAAATGATACAGACTATCCTACTGGCCTGGAAGAAATAAGCTTCTGTGTTGTTAGAGGGTCACATTGTCTGAGGCCTCTAGAAGGCAGCCCCTTGGAGCTGAGGACAACCACTGCTCGGCACACAATAGGAAATCAGGAAAGTCAGCACTACTAACACAGCACCTTGGGGCCACCTTAGAGGTCACCCTACCATACCTCAGAGGCTTATAGTCTACACAGCACTCCCAACATGGGAGATGATTTTTCTGGGGAACTTGTTAAAAATGCAGTTTCATTGGCCTCAGTTGTCCTGTGTCAGACATCTGTTTTCAGTAATCTCCACAAGTCACCCCTGTGCAGCCAAATCAATGCCTCTTGGAGCTTCTCATCATAACTTCTGGTCTATTACATATGAACATCTCACCTGACTATCATTTATTAAAGTATTAGGGAATTTTCAGAACTACAACTGAGGTCATAAGAGGACCAGAAACATAAACAAGACTATTAAAAATTAAGTGCCGAAGGAATAAATGTTATTCCAGACTCTAAAATTAGCAATAAGGAGTAATGTGGAACTCAGGCCTTGAAATGTGATACCTCTTAGGAGGTCACATTTTTCTCCTCAGTATAAAACTGAGTTAAAAGCCATAAAAAAAAAAAAAAAAGTAATCACTTCTTGACAGCAAATCAATAGACTCTTCCTCACAGTGAGGCTTTTACATACTATAACTATTTTTTTTTTTTTTTAACTAATTTTAGATCGGAGTCTACTTCTAAAGGGTCTACTGTTGACATTCTAAGTTAGGTCTGAAATGCCAGCTCCTGGCAGAAGAAGTTTTGTAGATTACCAAACATCCTTTTGTGTTGCTTCTAAAGTAGATTTCCCCTAAGTGTGTCCTACAGAAACTTAATCTTGTGATATTAGCCGTTTGGAAAATACTCATTATCTTATTTCCCCTCTTGGTTGTTGATTCACAACGCATATTGATATTTTCAAGGGTTTGAGAAGTTCTGTTCCTGGAAGCAGAGATGGAAACTTGGTAAAGTTGTGCATAATGTAAGTGTAAATGGCACAGCAAGAGTGTCTTCCTTGTGGATGAAGGGAACGGATTTTAGTGTATAGATTTTATTGCTTCTATTTTGAATGTTCACGGGACAATTCTGTTTTACTTTCTACATTTAGGCTGCTCTCCAGAATGTTGAGATTGCAAGAGAAGTGACCACTGCAAAAGGAAAATACTGCTCATCTTATATTCAAGTAAGACCAGTACTTTTCAATAAAGTCCTCATGAGGAAATTATTGAAAAAAACAGTAACATCTACATTTCTACAAGATGATTGTTTTCTTTGCTGTTAAGATTTTTGAAGCCTCTTTATCTGTCCTGGAACAGTGGCAAACGTCTTCATTTTTTTTTTTTTCTTTAACTCTTAGTGTGGGAAGGCTAGCAACTCCAGAATATATGCTAATGCTTAATAGTTGTCAGACAGTGTTTGGGTATATCTTTCTACCACACTTATATAAAACAACTATGTTGAATTTAAATTTTTCTTCAAGGAGAATCATTAAGAGAAATGAGAAATATAAAGTTTTCCCAAAGCCCATTCTATTAGGTGGGGCCAGGACTCCTCTCAGGCTGAGGAACTGGGGAGATTTGGGAGAAGACGTGCAGTAGTCACAAGGAGACCTTGGTAAAGATGATTGCTGATTTGCTTTACAGCACTAGAGACTAGGAGATTGCCGCACTCTTTTTTCTTTACTTAAAAAAGGGATGAAAAGTGTGAACCTAGAAAAATAAATCACCTGCCTTTTCAGAAAGAGCGCTTGAGTCAGCAGAGAGGAAGCCAGCCCATGGAAAATCAATGTCATCTCTGACTTGGTGCTAGAAAAATTGTGATCACACACGATTTTTAGAAAGAGGAAAACCTTGCTGGCAAAGCTTAGGATTGACGTCTTTAAGTCTCTAAGTCTCTTTTCCTATTCAATTGTTGTCACAGTGTTTTCCAGGGCTTTTGTCCCAGCAATGCAGGGAGTTGCAGTGTGGCTTTTGTCAGAATCATAAAACTCATCGTCATTTGTTGTATTTCAAGGGTTGCTAATATTTAAAGTGTACTGTGAACATATTGTTGTGTTAAATTATACTTAAATGTAATATAAAAGTGGCGAGAATCTTTGGGTATATGTCTTTGTGTTGTAGAAATGATAGAATTTTAGAATTGGAAGCATCCATGTTGGTCTCTATGAAGGATTTCCCAATCTTCGGTCTCTAGGTTTATGACACTGTTTAGAAGCACCTAGGATTACAAAATATTGGGCCTCAGGATTGTCCTGTTTACTAACTATTCAGTTACTCATGGGAGGACATGCTGTGCTATATTTCTCATAATTCTGGTCATGACATTAATTATGCAGACATATTACTTACCCGCCAGGCAGAAATTCTGTTTTCCCCAACGCGATCCTTAAGCATTTGAATTCAGGTAGCTATTTTCCTCTTCCTTAAATGAAATACTGTATTCTCATCTGTCAGAGAAAACTCAGAAAATTATAAAGCATGTGTCCCTAGGAAACAAAAAGAGCACATGTAGTCTATACAAAAAAGTTTCCTACACCAGAAATGCTGGACTATGCCTACGGCTTTTGAGTGATTTTTCAGTTAGATCTTTTTCATAGTTAGATCTTTTCTTCAAATAAAATCTCATAAAGAATCCCCATAGATAAAAGAGAGGAAACAAATAGTGTTTTGATTGAACAGAAGTAGGTGATCTGAAACTTGCCCTCTGTGCCCTGCTTCTTCTTACCTCTGGATCCATGCTTCTCTCCCTGAAAATCTCCAGGCTGAATGCATATTAGCAATCATGTTTTCAAACACAATTCCACTGAAACCATTCCTATCAAGATGACCAGTGGCTAACAAAAATATGAGTTCCGTAATCAAAAGCAATGCTGTGTATAATAACATGATCCTGGAAAGGGTGTTTTCTAAGTTCATGGGTAATAATTTTCACAAAGACACAGCCAGCAGAGAAAGAAAATCCGTACCTAGAGTACATGTATATTCCGCTAAGAACAAAGCATTCACCCTTCCATGATGGAAGCAGTCCAGCGTAATAAGGTACCTGGCTGATCACGCCAAGGAATGTTGTCATAAAGCAGTGGCTGTATCCAGATCAGCCTGGTTTAGGGAGATGAATCCATACCCTCCATCACTGCTACCATGGCTACTTTATTCATCAGCCCATGGGATAATGGCAGTAATAGCTGGGAAAAGAGGCTGAAAGAAATCAATAGAAAAGGCTACCCTATGTTCCTCATGCTTGGTAAAGTAGCAACAGCTACCCACCAATGGGTTGTGCCTGCATATCATGCAGACCCATCTGTAAACCATTCCTGAGTTTTTCTTCATCAGCCAGTCAATTATAGGGCACTCCTATGAGGCTGCATGCAGGTTGGTCACTGTATGTAGGCTGGGAAGGAGAAGGTAGTATAGCCAGAGTGGAGGCAATGGACATTTTTGGTCACTTCTTCATGCTGTTTACTTGTTTCTTCAGGACAGGCTCAAGTCCAATCTTATCTATGCCACTTTCATTCAATGATGGCATGCTGCTGTGCACATTCATCTTTATGGCTTGATGGGCCAAACTATACCCAGTTCATCACAAGCACTCAGTTCAAATGATAACTTGGTGCCTTATTGTTAAGCAGGTCTACTAAGGTCAAGTAGCAAGCTGAAAGCTGTTTCTCAAAAAGAGTCATTGTCTGTAGTGGAAGGTAATGCTTTGCACACAAATCCTGGAAATCTGCTCTATGATTCCCTAATAAAAAAAAAGAGCCTGCCAAATGCTCCAAACAGCACCTCCATCTGCCACAGACACTTCAAGCACCATTAGATCTGCCAGATCATATGGTCTAAGTGGCAGATCAGCTTGCACAGTAGCCTGGACCTATTACAGAGACTTCTCAAGTGTTGTGTACCACACTCAAAATTAGTGACTTTTGGGTTACTTTGTAAATGAGCCAGAGTAGTACAGCTACTACTCTGATGGCACAATGGTTAAGTGCTCAGCTGCTAATCAGAATGGTCAGTGGTTCAAACCCACCAGCCACTCTGCAGGAAAAATACCTGGTGAATTGCTCCCATAAAGATTACATCCTAGGAAGCCCTATGGGGCAGCTCTATTTTGTCTTATAGGGTCACTATGGATCAGAATCGACTCAACAGCATACAACAGCCCACCTAAAGGGGACATTGGTGGTTCAATGGTAGAGTTTTTGCCTTCCATGTAGAAGAGCTTGGTTGGATTCCTGGACACTATACCTCAAACACAGCAACCACCTGTCTGTCAGTGGAGATTTGCATGGTGACCTTGTGGCTAAGAGCTTGGCTGCTAACCAAAAGGCCAGCAGTTCAAATTCACCAAGTGCTCCTTGGAAACCCTATGGGGAAGTTCTGCTCTGCCATGCAGAGTCACTATGAGTGAGAATCAACTGGATGATAATGGGTTTATGATGCTGAACAGGTTTCAGTGAAGCTTCCAGACTAAGAAGGACTAGGAAGAAAGGCCTAGTGACCTCCTGAAAATAAACCAATGAAAACCCTATGGATCATAACAGTCCTATCCGCAACTGATCATGGGATGGCACAGGACCAGACAGTGTTTCATTCTGTTGTGCATGGCATAATTATGAGTGTGAGCCAACAAGATGGCAGCTGACAACAGCATACCTGAATGAGGTATATATTTTCATCAAAATCCAAAGAGGCCCAGCAGATGTAGTAAAATGGGCCAGAAGCTATAACTTGTCTTTTTTCTTAGAAGAAATACCTTAATAATCCCAGAATATTAGACTTTAGAAATGTTAGGAGACACACAATCAAGCCAACAGAGACACTGAATTTAAGGATGCAATTCATAGAATGGAAATACTTGCTTATTGCTATTCTATGGCTTCATTACACTATTTGATTATTCTTAGATAACATGAGAGCAGTAGTTCTCAAAATTGGGCACACATCACGTTACTTGGAGGGCTTGTTAAAACACAAGGTCTTGGGCTCCAACTCTGGAGTTTCTGATTCAGTAGATATGGAGTAGAGCCAAAGAACATACATTTCTAATAAGTTCCCAAGTGATGCTGATTCTGCTAATGCAAGAACCACATTTTGAGAAACACTAGCTAGAGGGCAGTGGTGGTTCAGTGGCAGAATTCTTGCCTTCCATATGGGAGACCTGGGTTTGATTCCCAGTCGATGTACCTCACATGCAACAACCACCCAACTGTCAGATGAGGCTTGCATGCTGCTATGAGGCTGAGCAGGTTTCAGCAAAGCTTCCAGACTAAGATGTACTCAAAAGAAAGGTCTAATAATCTACTTCTGATAATTAGCCAATGAAAACTTTATGTATTCAAATGGCCCAGTCCTCTTGTGCATGCAGTCACCATGTGTCAAGGGCTGACCTAATGATAAAAACTAACAACAATAAAAAAAAATATATAGCAGAAAGCAAGTTATCGATTGATCTTATTGTGATTGCCCACTGAAAACTCCTTTTTTTTAATCTTTCTGATTTTTTTCTGTGGCTAAAGGATTACCACCCTGAGTAGATGGAGAATTAACAACATTCAAACTCTAGGGTACTGGGTACATTTTAAAACCATGCCAGAACTCTTATCTCAGTTCTGCTTGCAGCCTGGTATCCTGAGGCTTGTATACAGCAAAAAGAACACTTTAATATATTTCAAAAGAGATAATTTTTGAGTATTAATATAGTTTAAGCATAAAAGATAATATCTTGAGCAAAAAGCATAAAAATAAAGTGAAATAATTTAAAATTCATTTCAGTAGTAGGTCTAAAAAGAGTCGAATTTCCTCGAGTCTGAATTCTAAATTTTAGCTTTAATTAAATTATAACCTGTGTTATACTCCTCTAGAGCATGTTTGAGTAAAGATTATCATTTTGTGAACAATGGGACAGTATTTGCCTATGTTTTTATGGGTATTCCCATATTTCTATTTGGAAATTATCTTATCCATAACTGTTATTTGATAGCATTCCTTCATTCATTCATTCAACAAATATACATTGAATACTAAAAGTACAAGTGGTTTGCATTGGACTGCTAACATAAAGGTTCCTGGTTTGAACCCACCCAGCAGAATCACAGGGAAAAAAGTTTTGGGAACCTGCTTCCCTAAAGATTACAGCCAAGGAGATCCTATGGAGCACAGTTCTACTCTGCACAGATGGGTTGCCATGAGTCAGAATCACCTTTACGACAATGGGCTTGATTTTTGTGGTTTGAAAACTCTGGTGGCATAGTGGTTAGGAGCTACTGCAGCTAACCCAAAGGTTGGCAGTTTGAATCCACCAGGAGCTCCTTGGAAACTCTATGGGGCAGTTTTACTCTGTCCTATAGGGTTTTTTTTTTTTTTTTTTTTATAGGGTTGCTGTGAGTCAGAGTTGACTCAGCAGCAACGGGTTTGGTTTTGGTTTTTATACACTAGGTTCTGTATTCACCACTGGGATTCAAACTGGAAAATATACACATTACTGCCTTTAAGGTGCTCCCAGTCCATCCAGTGATTTGTAGCTGAATCTTCATGGAGGAAGGCCAGCCTTCTGCATCTGATCCTCCCAACAACGGTTTCATATTTCATTGAATAAGATGATATGTCTAGTATAGAGTTTACCTGGTGACTCTATTATACCTCCCTCATTGAGGAGGCTGCTCAGAGGTAAGATGCTAAGACTCATTTCTTGTGTGCTCTGCTTTTAGGATTATAGTTCAGATTTAGTTTTATTCAACATGTCAAATTAAAAAATAAAGTGTATTTTGGATCATCTCCAAAACTGATATTTCTCAGTCAGAAACCCTAATGAGTGCTGTAACATCCTGTCTGTTCTATTAAATTAAGGGGCAATAGATTTGTACAAAAACAAAACAAAACAACATACCTGGTTTATGTATGTTGATACCATTTGTATCACTGATAAGGGTATGATTCTTCAATCAGTTTGAAACTCATAGTCCCAGTTGATTTAAATTGTTTCTCCTTAAAGAAAAAGAGGAGAGAGAGAGAGACTGATTAGCCATAACTAGTTAGCATATCATGAGTCAACGGGACTTTTCCATTTGAAAATCTGTGGAAGGCAAGTAATGGCAAATACTCTTTTTTTCTTTAAAGTTTTGCCAGTGCTTTTGAAAGGTGTGTCATTTCAATAAAGCTTTCTGTGCACTTTTGTAATAGCTTTGTACATCATTTGACAGCTTCCTGTTGACAAGCCCATCAAGATCCTGCTCGCATCGCAGAGATGACATGCCTACACATGAGAGCAGAAGCTACTGGCAAAGTGGTGTAACTGACTCCCCCTGAGGAGGCAGCCGCCTGTTCATTCTTTCAGTAAATGAGACAAGGCACTGGGGCTTCTGAAGGAAAAGGTGGAATGACAAGATGATAAGAGCAAATTGGGTTTAGATAGAATGATGCAGTTACACTACAAACAGCTTGCCATTCATTGCCGATAAACAAGGCTGGATTATACTATTTCTGGATAAACACTTTGTTATTTTTTCCTTTATTTCTCTTCTTTTTTTTTTTTGCATTTACCTTTCAGTATTTTTGTTTTCATTTGCTTTGCCATACATCACAAATAAAGCTTTTTAAAGCTCATGGGTTTGGGGGACTTTTTGTCAGAAACATTAGGTTTTTGTTTGTTTTGTTTTGTTTTTTGTCTCCGATTTTCCAGGGAAAAAGGTATTTCACTTCAAACTCTATGCATTCTATGTAGCCATTGTGTGATGGTAATCAGAATCAACATTTTAAGACAAGGGTTCTTGGCAAATTAATGTTATGTTTTGAAATATTGAGTTACTGGTGTAGGTTGTTCCAGCATGTTAGGTGAGTCAGTATTACTAAATTTATTCACATTAGCACAATTTCAAATAGCTTGGCACATCACTTATCTTGCTTTCATTATTAATTAGCTATGAATTATACTGAAAAGTGCCTACATTTAATTCAGAATTATAATGGCAACCTATTCTTGAAACGAGACCAGTGATACTGATTACTGTTAAATGCATATCTTCTCAGTAAATTGGTATGTTATGATAGTACCATAAAAGACAGATTTCCAAATATCTCTATAGTATTCTTCCAGTGTTACTGTATAGCATAGAGTCAGAGACTCCACAGAGAAAGCTAAGTGCGGCTTGGTGTATTGAGAGCCAGCCAATCCAGTTGACACAAGACCTTCATGAAAGCACTTGGAGTGTCTGGCAATCACTCTGAATGAAGCAGAAAGTAACTCAAAAGGCTTTTCTTTTCTTTTTTTATTTTTTTTGTGCTTTAGGTGAAAGTGTACAGCTCACATTAATTTCTCATGCAAAAATTTATACACATATTATTTTCTGACATTGGTTGCAATCCCCACAGCGTGACAGCACTATCCCAATTTCCACCTCAGGCTCTTGTGTCCATGCTTCCAGTTCCTGTCCCTTCCTGACTTTGTGTCTTACTTTCGGGCAAAAGTTGCACATTTGCTGTCATATATATGTGGTGGTTTATATGACAGAACTAAGAAGCACATTCGTCACATGTGTTACTATTTATTTTATAGGCCTGTCTAATCTTTATCTGATAAGTGGACTTCAGGAATGGCTTCATTTCCAAGTCAGCAGAGTGTCTGAAGGCTGTAGTCTTGGGGGTTCCTCCAGTCTCTGTCAGACCAGTAAGTCTGGTCCTTTTCTGTGAATTTGAATTTAGTTCTACATTTTTCTCCTGCTCTGTCCAGGACTCTTTGTTGTGATTCCTGTCAGAGCCATCGATGGTGGTAGCCAGCCACCATCTAGTTCTTCTTGGCTCAGGCTGTGATTTACGTGGTCCATCAGTCCTTTGACTAATATGTTCCTTGTTTCTTCGGTTGTCATCATTCTCCTTTGCTGTGGACGGGATGGGAACAATAGATGTATCTTAGATGGCCTCTCCCAGGTTTTTATGAGGCTGGATGTTACTCATCAGAGTAGGAAGTAGAACACTTTTTTTTTTTTTTTATTGTGCTTTAAGTGGAAGTTTACAAATCAAGTCAGTCTCTCATACAAAAATTTATATGCACTTGCTATATACTCCTAATTGCTCTCCCTGCTCCTTCCCTCCACTCTCTCTTTTCATGTCAATTCCGCCAGCTTATAACCCCCTCTTTGCCTCATCTCCCCTCCAGATAGGAGATGCCAACATAGTCTCAAGTGCCTACTTAATCCAAGGGGCTCATTCTTCACCAGCATCTTTTTTTATCCCATTTTCCAGTCCAATCCCTGTCTGAAGAGTTGGCTCTGGGAATGGTTCCCGTCCTGAGCTAACAGAAGGTCTGGGGCCCATGACCACCAGGGTCCTTCTAGTCTCAGTAAGACCATTAAGTCTGGTCTTTTTACGAGAATTTGGGGTCTGCATCCCACTGCTCTCCTGCTCCCTCAGGGTTTCTCTGTTGTGTTCCCTGTCACGGCTGTCATCAGATGTCACTGGGAATCTAGTACTTCTGGTCTCAGGCTGACATAGTCTCTAGTTTTTGAGTCCCTTTCTGTCTCTTGGGCTCGTAAGTACCTTGTGTCCTAGATGTTCTTCATTTGCATTTGGTCCAGGTGGGTTGAGACCAATTGATGCATCCTAGATGGACACTTGCTAGCGTTTAAGGCCCCAGAAACGGCTCTCAAAAGTGAGATGCAGAATGTTTTCTTAATAGATTTTATTATGCCAATTGACTTAGTTGTCCTCTGAAACCATGGTATCCAAACCCCCACCCCTGCTACGCTGGCCTTTGAAGCATTCAGTTTATTCAGGAATGGTTTAGTCCAGTTGTGCTGACCTCTCCTGTATTGTGTATTGTCTTTCCCTTCACCTAAAGTAGTTCTTATCTACTATCTAATTAGTGAATACCTCTCTCTCTCCCTCCCTCCGCCATCTTATAACCATCAAAGAATATTTTCTTCTCTGTTTAAACTATTTCTCGAGTTCTTATAATAGTGGTCTTATACAATATTGGTCCTTTTGCAACTGACTAATTTCCCTCAGCATAATGCCTTCCAGATTCCTCCAGGTTATGAAATGTTTCACAGATTCATCATTGATCTTTATCGATGTGTAGTATTCTATTGTGTGAATATACCATAATTTATTTATCCATTCATCCCTTGATGGGAACCTTGGTTTCTTCCTTTTTTTTTTTTTTGCTACTGTAAACAGTGCTGCAGTGAACATGGGTGTGCTTATATCTGTTTGTGGAAAGGCTCCTATTTCTCTAGGATATATTCCAAGGAGTGGGATTGCTGGACCGTATGGTAGTTCTATTTCTAGCTTTTTAAGGAAGTGCTAAACCGATTTCCAAAGTGGTTTTACCATTTTATATTCCCACCAGCAGTGTAGAAGTGTTCCAGCCTTTCCACAATCTCTCCAATATTTATTACTTTGTGTTTTTTGGATTAATGCCAGCCTGCCAGCCTTGTTGGAGTGAGATGAAATCTCATTGTAGTTTTGATTTGCATTTCTCTAATGGCTAATAATCGTGAGCATTTCCTCATGTATCTGTTAGCTACCTGAATGTCTTCTTCAGTGAGGTGTCTGTTCATATCCTTTGCGCATTTTTTAATAGGGTTATTTGTCTTTTTGTAGTTGTTTTTGCAGTATCTTGTAGATTTTAGAGATTAAACGTTGATCAGAAATATCATAGCTAAAGACTTTTTCCCAGTCTGTATGTAATCTTTTTACTCTTTTCGGGAAGTCTTTGGAAGAGCATAGGTGTTTGATTTTTAGGAGCTCCCAGTTATCTAGTTTTTCTTCTGCATTGTCAGTAATGTTTTGTATACTGTTTATGCCATGTATCAGGGCTCCTAATATTGTCCCTATTTTTTCATCCATGGTATTTATTGTTTTAGATTTTATATTTAGGTCTTTGATCAATTTTGAGTTATTTTTTTGTGCGTTGTGTGAGGCATGGGTCTTGTTTCATTCTTTTACAAATGGATATCCTGTTATGCCTGCACCATTTGTTAACAAGACTGTCTTTTCCCCATTTAACTAACTTTGGGCCTTTGCCAAATATCAGTTGCTCACATGTAGATGGATTTATGCCTGGATTCTGAATTCTGTTCCATTGGTGTATGTATCTGTTGTTGTACCAGTACCAGGCTGTTTTGACTACTGCAGCAGTATGGTAGGTTCTAAAATCAGGTAGAGTGAGGCCTCCCACTTTGTTCTGTTTCAGTAATGCTTTACTTATCCGGGGCCTCTTTCCCATCCATATGAAGTTGGTGATTTGTTTCTCCATCTCATTAAAAAACGTCATTATAACTTGGAATGGAATTGCATTCAATCTATAGATCGCTTTTAGTAGAATAGACATTTACACAACGTTAAATCTTCCTATCCATGACCAAGGTATGCTTTTCTGCTTATGTAGGTCTCTTTTGGTTTCTTGCAGAAGTGTTTTGTAGTTTTCTTTGTATGTCTTTTACATCTCTGGTAAGATTTATTCCTAAGTATTTTATCTTCTTGGGGCCTACTGTAAATGGTATTGATTTGGTGAGCTCCTCTTCAATGTTCTTTTTGTTGGTGTAGAGGAATCCAACTGATTTTTGTATGTTTATCTTGTACCCCAATACTTTGCTGAACTCTTCTATTAGTTTCAGTAGTTTTCTTGAGGATTCCTTAGGGTTTTCTGTGTATAAGATCATGTCGTCTGCAAACAGAGAGACTTTTACTTCTTCCTTCCCAATCTTGATGCTCTTTATTTCTTTATCTAGCCTAATTGCTTTGGCTAGAACCTCAAGCACAATGTTGAATAAGAGAGGTGATAAAGGGCATCCTTGTCTGGTTCCAGATCTCAAGGGGAATGCTTTCAGGCTCTCTCCATTTAGGATGTTGTTGACTATTGGCTTTGTATAAATGCCCTTTATTATGTTGAGGAATTTTCCTTTTATTCCTATTTTGGTGAGAGTGCTTATCATGAATAGGTGTTGAACATTGTCAAGTGCCTTTTCTGCATCAACTGATAAAATCATGTGATTCTTCTCTATCGTTTTATTTATATGATGGATTACATTAATTGTTTTGCTAATGTTGAACCATCCCTGCATACCTGGTATGAATCCCACTTGGTCATGCTGAATTATTTTTTGGATGTATTGTTGAATTAATAGAATTTTGTTGAGGATTTTTGCATCCAAGATCATGAAGAATATAGGTCTATAATTTCCCTTATTTGTGGTGTCTTTACCTGGTTTTGGTATCAGGTGTATGTTGGCTTCATAGAATGAGTTTGGGGGTGTTCCCCCCTTTTCTGTGCTCTGAAATAGCTTTATTACTAGTGGTGTTAACTCTCCTCTTAAAGTTTGGTGGAACTCTGCACTGAAACTATCCAGGCCAGGGCTTTTCTTTGTTGGGAGTTTTTTGATTACCTTTTCAAACTCTTCTTTGTTATGGGTCTATTTGGTTGATCTACCTCTGTTTGTGTTAGTTTAGGAATGTAGTGTGTTTATAGGAATTCATCCATTTCTTCTAGGTTTTTGAATTTGTTAGAGTATAATTTTTCATAGTAATCTGATATGATTCTTTTAATTTCAGTTGGGTCTGTTGTAATATCGCCCATCTCATTTCTTTTTTTTTTTTTTAATAATTTTTATTGTGCTTTAAGTGAGAGTTTAAAAATCAAGTCAGTCTCTCACACAAAAACCCTTATACACCTTGCTACACACTCCCAGTTACTCTTGCACTAATGAGCCAGCATGCTCTCTCCCTCCACTCTCTCTTTTCATGTCCATTTCACCAGCTTTTTACCCCCTCCACCCTCTCATCTCCCCTCCAGGCAGGAGATGCCAACATAGTCTCAAGTGTCCACCTGATCCAAGAAGCTCACTCCTCACCAGCATCCCTCTCCGACACCATTGTCCAGTCCAATCCAAGTCTGAAGAGTTGGCTTTGGGAATGGTTCCTGTCCTGAGCCAACAGAAGGTCTGGGGCCATGACCACCGGGATCCTTCTACTCTCAATCAGACCATTAAGTCTGGTCTTATGAGAATTTGGGGTCTGGATCCCACTGCTCTCCTGCTCCCTCAGGGGTTCTCTGTTCTGTTCCCTGTCAGGGCTATCATCGGTTCTAGCCGAGCACCATCTAGTTCTTCTGGTCTCAGGCTGATATAGTCTCTGGTTCATGTGGCCCTTTCTGTCTCTTGGGCTCGTAATTGCCTTGTGTCCTTGGTGTTCTTCATTCTCCTTTGATCCAGGTGGGTTGAGACCAATTGATGCACCTTACATGGCCACTTGCTAGCATTTAAGACCCCAGATGCCACTCTTCAAAGTGGGATGCAGAATGTTTTCTTAATAGATTTTATTATGCCAAATGACTTAGGTGTCCCCTGAAACCATGGCCCTCAGACCCCTGCCACTGCTATGCTGGCCTTTGAAGCATTAAGTTTATTCAGGAAACTTTTTTGTTCTTGGTTTAGCCTCCCCTGTATTGTGTGCTGTCTTTCCCTTCATCTAAAGTAGTTGTTATCTACTATCTAATTAGTGAATGCCCTCTCTCACCCCCCTCCCTCCCCCGTCTTGTAACCATGAAAGAATGTTTTCTTCTCAGTTTAAACTATTCCTTCAGTTCTTATAATAGTGGTCCTATACAATATTTGTCCTTCTGCAACTGACTAATTTCACTCAGCATAATGCCTTCCAGGTTCCTCCATGTTATGAAATCTTTCACAGAGTCCTCACTGTTCTTTATCGATGCGTAGCATTCCATTGCGTGAATATACCATAATTTCTTTACCCATTCATCCGTTGATGGGCGCTTTGGTTGCTTCCATCTTTTTGCTACTGTAAACAGTGCTGCAATAAACATGAGTGTGCATATATCTGTTTGTGTAAAGGCTCTTCTTATTCTCTAGGATATATTCCAAGGAGTGGGGTTTCTAGGTTGTATGGTAATTCTATTTCTAGCTTTTTAAAAAAAAGGAAGCGCCAAATTGATTTCCAAAGTGGTTGTACCATTTGACATTCCCACCAGCAGTGTATAAGTGTTCCAATCTCTCCACAGCCTCTCCAACATTTATTATTTTGTGTTTTTTGGATTAATGCCAGCCTGGTTGCAGTGAGATGAAATCTCATTGTAGTTTTGATCTGCATTTCTCTAATGGCTAATGATCGTGAACATTTCCTCATATATCTGTTAGCTACCTGAATGTCTCCTTTAGTGAAGTGTCTATTCATATCTTCTGCCCATTTTTTAATTGGGTTATTTGTCTTTTTGCAATTGAGTTTTTGCAGTATCATGTAGATTTTAGAGATCAGGTGCTGATCAGAAATGTCATAGCTGAAAACTTTTTCCCAGTCTGTAGGTAGCCTTTTTACTGTTTTGGTGAAGTCTTTGGATGAGCATAGGTGTTTGATTTTTAGGAGCTCCCAGTTATCTAGTTTTATTTCTACATTTTTTATAATGTTTTTTATACTATTTATGCTATGTATTAGGGCTGCTAATGTTGTCCCTGTTTTTTCTTCCATTATCTTTATCGTTTTATATTTTATATTTAGGTCTTTGATCCATTTTCAGTTAGTTTTTGTGCATGGAGTGAGGTATGAGTCTTGTATCATTTTTTTGCAGATGGATATCCAATTATGCCAGCAGCAATTGTTACAAAGACTGTCGGTTCCCCATTTGACTGTTTTGGGGCCTTTGTCAAGTATCAACTGCTCATTAGTGGATGGATTTATGTCTGGATTCTCAATACTGTTCCATTGGTCCATGTATCTGTTGTTGTACCAGTATCAGGCTGTTTTGACTACTGTGGCAGTATAATAGGTTCTAAAATCAGGAAAAGTAAGCCTCTCACTTTGTTCTTCTTTTTCAGTAATGCCTTATTTATCCAGGGCCTCTTTCGCTTCCATATAAAGTTGGTGATTTGTTTCTACATCTCCTTAAAGAATGTCCTTGGAATTTGGATAGGATTGCATTAAATGTATAGATCACTTTTGGTAGAATAGACATTTTTATAATGTTAAGTCTTCCTGTCCACAAGCAAGGTATGTTCTTCCACTTAGGTAAGTCTCTTTTGGTTTCTTGCAGAAGCATACTGTAGTTTTCTTTGTATAAGTCTTTTACATCTCTGGTAAGATTTATTCCTAAGTATTTTATCTACTTGGGAGCTACTGTAAATGGTATTGATTTGGTGAGTTCCTCTTCAATGTTCTTTTTGTTGGTGTAGAAGAATCCAACTGATTTTTGTATGTTTATCTTATATCCCAATACTGTGCTGAACTCTTCTATTAGTTTCAGTAGTTTTCTTGAGGATTCCTTAGGGTTTTCTGTGTATAATCTCATGTCATCTGCAAGTAGAGATACTTATACTTCTTCCTTGCCAATCTGGATGTCCTTTATTGCTTTATCTAACCTAATTGCTCTGGCTAGGATTTCCAGCACAATGTTGAATAAGAGAGGTGATAAAGGGCATCCTTGTCTGGTTCCTGATCTCAGTGGGAATGTTTTCAGGCTCTCTCCATTTAGGGTGATGTTGGCTGTTGGCTTTGTATGGATGCCCTTTATTATGTTGAGAAATTTTCCTTCTATTCCTATTTTGCTGAGAGTTTTTATCATGAATGAGTGTTGGACTTTGTCAAATGCTTTTCTGCATCAATTGATAAAATCATGTGATTCTTGTCTTTGGTTTTGTTTATGTGGTGGATTACATTAATTGTTTTCTAATGTTGAACCATCCCTGCGTACCTGGTATGAATCCCATGTGGTCATATGCATTATTTTTTGGATATGTTGTTGAATTCTATTGGCTAGAATTTTGTTGAGGATTTTTACATCTGCATTCATGAGGGATAGAAGTTTATAATTTTCTTTTCTTGTGGTGTCTTTACCTGGTTTTGGTATCAGGTATATGGTGGCTTCCTAGAATGAGTTTGGTAGTATTCCATCCTTTTCTATGCTCTGAAATACTTTTAGTATTAGTGTTATTAACTCTTCTCTGAAAGTTTGGTAGAACTCTGCAGTGAAGTCCTCTGGACCAGGGTTTTTTTGTTGTTGTTGTTGTTGGGAGTTTGATTACCTTTTCAATCTCTTCTTTTGTTATGGGTCTATTTAGTTGTTCTACTTCTGTTTGTATTAGTTTAGGTAGGTAGTGTGTTTCTAGGAATTCATCCATTTCTTCTAGGTTTTCAAATTTGAGTATTGTTTTTCATAGTAATCTAATATGATTCTTTTAACTTCATTTGGACCTGTTGTAATATCGCCCCTCTCATTTCTTACTCGGGTTATTTGCTTCCTCTCCTGTTTTTCTTTTGTCAGTTTGGCCAATGGTTTATCAATTTTGTTGATTTTTTCAAAAAACCAGCTTTTGGTCTTGTTAATTCTTTCAGTTGTTTTTCTGTTTTCTATTTCATTTAGTTCAGCTCTAATTTTTATTATTTGTTTTCTTCTGGTGCCTGTGGGTTTCTTTTGTTGCTTTCTTTCTATTTGTTCCAGTTGTAGGGATCATTCTTTGATTTTGCCCCTTTCTTCTTTTTGGATATTTGTATTTATTGATACAAATTGGCCTCTGAGCACTGCTTTTGCTGTGTCCCAAAGGTT
Organism: Elephas maximus indicus; assembly: GCF_024166365.1. Taxonomy (NCBI): domain Eukaryota; kingdom Metazoa; phylum Chordata; class Mammalia; order Proboscidea; family Elephantidae; genus Elephas; species Elephas maximus. The sequence continues at coordinate 91,533,279 of NC_064833.1, forward strand.
CTGATACGAAGTGTTTTCATTCTCATTGGATTCTCTGAATTTCTTTATTCCATCCTTAATATCGTCTATAATCCAGTCTTTTTTGAGTAGGGTAGTGTTCAGTTTCTTAGTGTTTGATTTCTTTTCCCGTTATTGATTTCCACTTTTATGGCCTTATGGTCAGAGAAGATGCTTTGTAATATTTCAGTGGTTTGGGTTCTGCTCAGGCTTGCTTTATGGCCTAATATGTGGTCTATTCTAGAGAATGTTCCATGTGCACTAGAAAAGAAAGTATACTTGGTTGCTGTTGGGTGGAGTGTTCTGTGTGTGTCTATGAGGTCAAGTTGGTTGATTGTGGCATTTAGATCTTCTGTGTCTTTATTGAGCTTCTTTCTGGATATCCTGTCCTTCACCAAGAGTGGTGTGTTGAAGTCTCCTACTATTATTGTGGAGCTGTCTATCTCACTTTTCAATGCTGGTAGAGTTTGTTTTATGTATTTTGCACCCTGTCATTGGGTGCATAAATATCTAATATGGCTCTATCTTCTTGGTGTATTGTTCCTTTAATCATTATATAGTGTCCTTCCTTAACCTTTCTGATGGATTTAACATTCAAGTCTATTTTGTCAGAAATTAATATTGCCACTCATGCTCTTTTTTGATTGTTGTTTGCTTGGTATATTTTTTTCCATCCTTTGAGTTTTAGTTTGTTTGTGCCTCTACGTCTAAGATGTGTTTCTTGTAGGCATCATATAGATGGATCTTTTTTTTATCCATTCTGCCACTCTCTGTCTCTTTATTAGTGCATTTAGCCCATTTACATTCAGGGTAATTATGGATGGATATGAATTTAGTGCTATCATTTTGATGTCTTTTTTTGTTTGTTGTTGACAGTTTCCCACTTGATTTTATGTGCTGGGTAGATTTTCTTTATATATTGTCCTTTCCTCATATTTGTTGTTGTTGATTTTGTTTCTGCAGAGTCTGTATTTTTCCCTTGTATTTTATTTTGTCTCTTTTGTGGTTACTTTATTATTTACCCAAATTTTTCTAAATTTAAAACTAACTTTTACTTCTTTGTATCACTGTATCTTCCTCTCCATATGGAAGGTGTATGATTACATTTCTTAGTCCCTCTTTATTATTTTAGTGTTGTCTTCTTTTATATAATAACATCGCCATTATGCTGTGTTGGGCTTTTCTTTAATCTTGCTTTTTGTTTTTTTGGATTTCCCTGTCTGGGTTGACTTCTGGTTGCTCTACCCAGTGTTCTAGTCTTGGGCTGATACCTGATATAATTTATTTTCTAATGAAAGAACACCCTTTAGTATTTCTTGTAGTTTTGATTTGGTTTTTTTTTTTTAATTAATTTTTATTAAGCTTCAAGTGAACATTTACCATTCCAATCAGTCTGTCACATGTCGGTTTACATACATCTTACTCCCTTCTCCCACTTGCTCTCCCCCTACTGAGTCAGCCCTTTCAGTCTCTCGTTTCGTGCCAATTTTGCCATTTTCCCTCTCTCTCTATCTTCCCATCCCCCCTCCAGTCAAGAGTTGCCTACACACTCTCCAGTGTCCACCTGATTTAATTAGCTCACTCTTCATCAGCATCACTCTCCCCGCCACTGACCAGCCCTTTTCATGCTTGATGAGTTGTCTTCGGGGATGGTTCCTGTCCTGTGCCATCAGAAGGTCTGGGGAGCATTGTCTCTGGGATTCCTCTAGTCGCAGTCATACCATTAGGTATGGTCTTTTTATGAGAATTTGGGGTCTGGATTTTATCCCATTGGTCTCCTGCTCCCTCAGGAGTTGTCTGTTGTGCTCCCTGACAGGGCAGACATCGATTGTGGCCGGGTACCAACTAGTTCTTCTGGTCTCAGGATAATGTAGGTCTCTGGTTCATGGGGCCCTTTCTGTCTCTTGAGTTCTTAGTTGCCGTGTGGCCTTGGTGTTCTTCCTTTGCCTTTGCTCCAGGTGGGTTGAGACCAATTGATGTATCTTAGATGGCCGCTTGTTGGCATTTAGGACCCCAGGCGCCACAATTCAAAGTGGGATGCAGAATGTTTTCATAATAGAATTATTTCACCCGTTGACTTAGAAGTCCCCTCAAACCAAGTTCCCCAGACCCCAGCCCCTGCTCCGCTGACCTTTGAAGCTTTCATTTTATCCCGGAAACCTCTTTGCTTTTAGTCCAGTCCAATTAGGCAGACCTTCCTTGTATTGAGTGTTGTCTTTCCCTTCACCCAAAGCAGTTCTTATCTACTCATTGATCAATAAAAAGCCCTCTCCCTCCCTCCCTCCCTCCCCACTTTGTAACCACAAAAGTATGTGTTCTTCTCCGTTTTTTCTATTTCTCAAGATCTTATAATAGTGGCCTTATACAATATTTGTCCTTTTGCCTCTGACTCATTTCGCTCAGCATAATGCCTTCCAGATTCCTCCATGTTATGAAATGTTTCAGAGATTCGTCACTGTTCTTTATCGATGCGTAGTATTCCATTGTGTGAATATACCACAATTTATTTACCCATTCATCCGTTGACGGACATCTTGGTTGCTTCCAGCTTTTTGCTATTGTAAACAGAGCTGCAGTAAACGTGGGTGTGCATATGTCTGTTTGTGTGAAGGCTCTTGTATCTCTAGGGTATATTCTGAGGAGTGGGATTTCTGGGTTGTATGGTAGTTCTATTTCTAACTGTTTAAGATAACGCCAGATGGATTTCCAAAGTGGTTGTACCATTTTACAATCCCACCAGCAGTGTATGAGAGTTCCAATCTCTCCGCAGCCTCTCCAACATTTATTATTTTGTGTTTTTTGGATTAATGCCAGTCTAGTTGGTGTGAGATGAAATCTCATCGTAGTTTTAATTTGCATTTCTCTAATGGCTAATGATTGAGAGCATTTTCTCATGTATCTGTTGGCTGCCTGAATATCTTCTTTAGTGAAATGTGTGTTCATATCCTTTGCCCACTTCTTGATTGGGTTGTTTGTCTTTTTGTTGCTGAGTTTTGACAGAATCATGTAGATTTTAGAGATCAGGCGCTGGTTGGAGATGTCATAGCTGAATATTCTTTCCCAGTCTGTAGGTGGTCTTTTTACTCTTTTGGTGAAGTCTTTAGATGAGCATAGGTGTTTGATTTTTAGGAGCTCCCAGTTATCTGGTTTCTCTTCATCATTTCTGGTAATCTTTTGTATTCTGTTTATGCCTTGTATTAGGGCTCCTAGGGTTGTCCCCATTTTTTCTTCCATGATCTTTATCGTTTTAGCCTTTATGTTTAGGTCTTTGATCCACTTGGAGTTAGTTTTTGTGCATGGTGTGAGGTATGGGTCCTGTTTCATTCTTTTGCAAATGGATATCCAGTTATGCCAACACCATTTGTTAAAAAGACTATCATTTCCCCAATTGACTGACACTGGTCCTTTGTCAAATATCAGCTGCTCATACGTGGATGGATTTATATCTGGGTTCTCAATTCTCTTCCATTGGTCTATATGCCTGTTGTTGTACCAGTACCAGGCTGTTTTGACTACTGTAGCTGTATAATAGGTTCTGAAATCAGGTAGAGTGAGGCCTCCCACTTTCTTCTTCTTTTTCAGTAATGCTTTGCTTATCCGGGGGTTCTTTCCCTTCCATATGAAATTAGTGATTTGTTTCTCTATCCCCTTAAAATATGACATTGGTATTTGGATTGGAAGTGCGTTATGTGTATAGATGGCTTTTGGTAGAATAGACATTTTTACTATGTTAAGTCTTCCTATCCATGAGCAAGGTATGTTTTTCCACTTAAGTATGTCCTTTTGAATTTCTTGTAGCAGAGTTTTATAGTTTTCTTTGTATAGGTCTTTTACATCCTTGGTAAGATTTATTCCTAAGTATTTTATCTTCCTGGGGGCTACTGTGAATGGTATTGATTTGGTTATTTCCTCTTCAGTGTTCTTTTTGTTGATGTAGAGGAATCCAAGTGATTTTTGTGTGTTTATTTTATAACCTGAGACTCTTCCAAACTCTTCTATTAGTTTCAGTAGTTTTCTGGAGGATTCCTTAGGGTTTTCCATGTATACGATCATGTCATCTGCAAATAGTGATAGCTTTACTTCCTCCTTGCCAATCTGGATACCCTTTATTTCTTTGTCTAGCCTAATTGCCCTGGCTAGGACTTCAAGTACGATGTTGAATAAGAGCGGTGATAAAGGGCATCCTTGTCTGCTTCCTGTTCTCAAGGGAAATGCTTCCAGGATCTCTCCATTTAGAGTGATATTGGCTGTTGGCTTTGCATAGATGCCCTTTATTATGTTGAGGAATTTTCCTTCAATTCCTATTTTGGTAAGAGTTTTTATCATAAATGGGTGTTGAACTTTGTCAAATGCCTTTTCTGCATCTATTGAGAAGATCATGTGGTTTTTATCTTTTGTTTTATTTATGTGATGGATTACATTAATGGTTTTTCTGAAATTAAACCAGCCTTGCATACCTGGTATAAATCCCACTTGATCAGGGTGAATTATTTTTTTGATGTGTTGTTGGATTCTATTGGCTAGAATTTTGTTGAGGATTTTTGCATCTATGTTCATGAGGGATATAGGTCTAAAATTTTGTTTTTTTGTAATGTCTTTCCCTGGTTTTGGTATCAGGGAGATGGTAGCTTCATAGAATGAGTTGGGTAGTATTCCGTCATTTTCTATGCTTTGAAATACCTTCAGTAGTAATGGTGTTAAGTCTTCTCTGAAGGTTTGGTAAAACTCTGCAGTGAAGCCGTCTGGGCCAGGACTTTTTTTTGTTGGGAGTTTTTTGGTTACCGTTTCAATCTCTTTTTTTTGTTATGGGTCTATTTAGTTGTTCTACTTCTGATTGTGTTAGTTTAGGTAGGTAGTATTTTTCCAAGAATTTGTCCATTTCTTCTAGGTTTTCAAATTTGTTAGAGTACAATTTTATGTAGTATTCTGAAATGATTCTTTTAATTTCATTTGTCTCTGTTGTGATGTGGTCCTTCTCGTTTCTTATTCAGGTTATTTGTTTCCTTTCCTGTATTTCTTTAGTCAGTCTAGCCAATAGTTTATCAATTTGTTAATTTTTTCAAAGAACCAGCTTTTGGCTTTGTTAATTCTTTCAATTGTTTTTCTGTTCTCTAATTCATTTAGTTCAGCTCTAATTTTTATTATTTGTTTTCTTCTGGTGCCTCATGGGTTCCTTTGTTGCTCACTTTCTATTTGTTCAAGTTGTCAGGACAATTCTCTGATTTTCGCTCTTTCTTCTGATTGTATGTGTGCATTTATCAATATAAATTGGCCTCTGAGCACTGCTTTTGCTGTGTCCCAGAGGTTTTGAAAGGAAGTCTTTTCATTCTTGTTGCTTTCTAAGAATTTCCTTATTCTCTCCTTGATGTCTTCTATAACCCAGTCTTTTTTCAGGAGGGTATTGTTCATTTTCCAAGTATTTGATTTCTTTTCCCTGTTTTTCTGTTACTGATTTCTAGCTTCATTGCCTTGTGGTCTGAGAAGATGCTTTGTAATATTTCGATGTTTTAGATTCTGCAAAGATTTGTTTTATCACCTAAAATGTGGTCTATTCTAGAGAATGTTCCATGTGCACTAGAAAAAAAAGTATATTTTGCAGCAGTTGGGTGGAGAGTTCTGTATAAGTCAATGAGGTAAAGTTGGTTGATTGTTGTAAGTAGGTCTTCCGTGTCTCTCTTGAGCTTCTTACTGGATGTCCTGTCCTTCTCCGAAAGTGGTGTGTTGAAGTCTCCTACTATAAATGTGGAGGTGTCTATCTCACTTTTCAATTCTGTTAAAGTTTGATTTATGTATCTTGCAGCCCTGTCATTGGGTGCGTAAATATATAATATGGTTATGTCTTCCTGATCAATTGTCCCTTTTATCATTATATAGTGTCCTTCTTTATCCTTTGTGGCGGATTTAGGACTAAAGTCTATTTTGTCAGAAATTAATATTGCTACTCCTCTTCTTTTTTGCTTATTGTTTGCTTGATATATTTTTTTCCATCCTTTGAGTTTTAGTTTGTTTGTGTCTCTAAGTCTAAGGTGTGTCTCTTGTAGGCAGCATATAGATGGATCGTGTTTCTTTATCCAGTCTGTGACTCTCTGTCTCTTTATTGGTGCATTTAGTCCATTTACATTCAGGGTAATTATAGATAAATAAGTTTTTAGTGCTGTCATTTTGATGCCTTTTCATGTGTGTTCTTGGCCATTTCATTTTTCCACCTGCTTTTTTGTGCTGAGATGTTTTTCTTAGTAGCTTGTGAGATCCTCATTTTCATAATGTTTAACTTTATGTTTGTTGAGTCCTTACGTTTTTCTTGGCTTTTTTCTTGATTTATGGAATTGATATTCCTTTTTGTGGTTACCTTATTATTTACCCCTATTTCTCTAAGTAAAAATCTAACTTGTATCGTTCTATATCGCCTTGTATCACTCTCCATCTGGCAGTTCAGTGCCTCCTATATTTAGTCCCTCTTTTTGATTATTGTGATCGTTTATCTGTTGATTTCCATGTTTTCCTGTTATGTGAATTATTTTGTTTATTTTTTAGAATTAATCTTAATTTGTTTGTTTTTGTGCTTTCCCTATTTGAGTTGTGTTGAGATCAGGACGGTCTGTTTTGTTACCTTGTATTGTGCTGGTGCCTGATATTATTGGTCATCAGGCCAAACAATCTCCTTTAGCATTTCTTGTAGTCTTGGTTTAGTTTTTGCAAATTCTCTAAACTTGTGTTTATCTGTAAATATCTTAATTTCTCCTTTATATTTCAGAGAGAGTTTTGCTGGATATATGATCCTTAGTTGGCAGTTTTTCTCCTTCAGTGCTCTGTATACGTCGTCCCATTCCCTTCTTGCCTGCATGGTTTCTGCTGAGTGGTCTGAACTTATTCTTATTGATTCTCCCTTGAAGGAAACCTTTCTTTTCTCCCTGGCTGCTTTTAAAATTTTCTGTTTGTCTTTGGTTTTGGCAAGTTTGATAATAATATGTCTTGGTGTTTTTCTTTTTGGATCAATCTTAAATGGGGTTTGATGAGCATCTTGGATAGATACCCTTTCGTCTTTCATGATGTCAGGGAAGTTTTGTGTCAGGAGTTCTTCAACTATTTTCTCTGTGTTTTCTGTCCCCCCTCCCTGTTCTGGGACTCCAATCACTCGCAAGTTATCCTTCTTGATAGAGTCCCACATGATTCTTAGGATTTCTTCATTTTTTTAAATTCTTTTATCTGATTTTTTTTCAGCTATGTTGGAGTTGATTCCCTGGTCCTCCAGAAGTCCCAGTCTACATTCTAATTGCTCGAGTCTGCTCCTCTGACTTTCTATTGCGTTGTCAAATTCTGTAATTTTATTGTTAATCTTTTGGATTTCTACATGCTGTCTCTCTATGGATTCTTGCAACTGATTAATTTTTCCACTATGTTCTTGAATAATCTTTTTGAGTTCTTCAACAGTTTTATCAGTGTGTTCCTTGGCTTTTTCTGCAGTTATCCTAATTTCATTTGTGATATCTTTAAGCATTCTGTAAATTAGTTTTTTATATTCTGTATCTGATAATTCCAGGATTGTATCTTCATTTGGGAAAGATTTTGATTCTTTTGTTTGGGGGGGTTGGGGAAGCTGTCATGGTCTGTTTCTTTATGTGGTTTGGTATGGACTGCTGTCTCCGAGCCATCACTGGGAAACGAGATTTTCCAGGTAATCAGCTAAAAAAAAATGCAGTCAAATCCCTATCTGAATTCTCCTTCTGGCTCAGGGTATTCGGATGTTAATGGAGCCTCCTGGGAAGGGTGGGGGAGGGTTCAGAGAGCTAGGCGTGTAGCACCACAGAATATAGAGCTAATCCCTGCATTCACGGTCCGCCGCCGTCCTCCAGAATCCCGGCAGGATGGCTCCCTGGCTGAGACGCTACTCTCCCCGCTCCAAGATCAGTCGCTTCCTCCCAGGGATTTCTCCCTCCGGTGCACCACACCACTCGCGCGAACTGAGTGGCCGTGGCCCTCACGAACAGCTGGGCCCGCCCCCGGGGTCTATTCAGGGGAATATAATTGGACCCTGTGCTCACGCCCCGCCCGGGCGCGCTCAAATCCCAGCGGGATGGCTCCCCGGCTGGGAGGCTGCTTTCCCCGCTCTGAGACCCGTCACTTCCTCCCGGGGACTACTCCCGCCGGTGCGCCGCACCGCTCACGCGAACTGGGTGGGCGTCACCTGCACGACCAGGTGGGCCCACCCCCTTGGTCAATTCAGGGGAATATAACTGATCCCCGCGCTCACACCCCGCCCGCTTTAGCCAAAAACCCAGTGGGACAGCTCCCCTCTGGGACGCTGCTCTCCCCGCTCCAAGACCTGTCACTTCCTCCCGGGAACTTCTCCCTCCGGTGCGCTGCGTCGCACGCGTGAACTGGGTGGGCGTCCCCTGCACGAACGTTTGGGCCCCGCCCTGGGGTTTATTCAGAGGAATATAATTGGACCCCGCGCTCACGCCCCGCCCGCACACGCCAGAATCCCAGCGGGACGGCTCCCCGGCTGGGACTCTGCTTTCCCTGCTCCGAGACCAGTCACTTCCTCCCGGGGACTTCTCCCTCCGGTGCACCGCACCGCTCACGCGAACTAGGTGGGCGTCCCCCGCACGAACGTGTGTGCCCCGCCCCAGGGTCGCTTTAGGGAAATATAGCTCATTCCCCCCGCTCGCGCCACACCCGCTTCCCGCCAAACTCCCGGTGGGACGGCTCCCCGGCTGGGACGCTGCTCTCCCCGCTCCAAGATCAGTCACTGCCTCCCGGGTGCTTCTCCCACCGACTGCACTGCTATGCCGCCCGCGCCAACCAGTTAGACTTCCCCCCGGGATGGGTTCGGAGGGGTTGGGCTGGGCCCCTTGTCTGTGCTGTCTGCCCCCCTGGGCTCTGCCCCAGTTTGGGCTCCGAAGGTCACCTGCCTGGTACGCTGGCTCCTAGTTCTGAAAACGGTCGCTGTCTGCCCGTATTTGTTCGTTTTCCATCTCTAAGTCTGTGTTTGTTGTTCAGAGTTCATAGATTGTTATGTATGTGATCGATTCACTTGTTTTTCTGAGTCTTTGTTGCAAGAGGGATCCGCGGTAGCATCCACCTATTCCGCCATCTTGGCCCCGCCTCCCTGATTTGGTTTTTACAAATTCCCTAAACTTGCGTTTATCTAGAAATGTCTTAATTTCACCTTCATATTTAAGAGACAGTTTTAATGGATATATGATTCTTGGCAGGCAATTTTTTTCCTTCAATTTTTTATATATGTCATCCCATTGCCTTCTTGCCTGCATGGTTTTTGCTGAGTAGTCCAAGCTTATTATATTGGCTCTCACTTGTAGGTGACTTTTCTTTTATCTCTCGCTACTCTCATAATTCTCTCTTTGTCTTTGGTTTTGGCAAGCTTGATTATATTATGTCTTGGTGACTTTCTTTTAAGATCTACCTTATGTAGAGTTCGATGAGCATCTTGGATAGATATCTTCTCGTCTTTCACAAATACAGGGAGGTTTTCTGTCAACAAATCTTCAACAATTTTCTCTGTATTTTCTGTTATCCCTCCCTGTTCTGTTACTCCAATCACTCGTAGGTTATTTCTTTTGATAGAGTCTCACATGATTCTTAAGGTTTCTTCATTTTTTTTTAATTCTTTTATATGATTTTTCTCCAAATATATTAGTACCAAGTGATTTATCTTCAAGCTCAGAAATTCTAGCTTCTCCTTGCTCAATTCTGCTCCTCTGACTTTCTGTTGAGTTATCTAATTCTGTAATTTTATTGTTAATCTTCTGAATTTCTGATTGCTGTCTGTCTATGGATTTTTCCAGCTTATTAAACTTTTCATTATGTTCCTGAATAATCTTTCTGAGTTCTTCAGTTGCTTTATGTGTGTGTTCCTTGGCTTGTTCTGCATATTGCCTCATTTCCTTCCTGATGTCTTGAAGGGTTCTCTATATTAAACTTTTGTATTCTGCATCTGGTAATTCCTGGAATGCACTTTCATCTAAAAGATCACTGGATTGTTTGTTTTTGAGAGCCTGTTGAGGTGATCATGGCCTGTTTCTTCATGTGACTTGATATTGACTGTTTTCTCCAAGCCATCTATAAGTTATTGTATTAGTTTATGCTTGCTTACTGTGTTGTAGCTTCTTGCTTTGTTTTGTTTTGGTATACCCCTATGGGTTGTTTGAGTGAGCTAGCTTGATTATTTTCACTTTTGGAGCTCTGGTGTCCTGTCCCCAGCTGGCTAGAGCTGTTATCAGGTATATCAGTCTTGGAGTCCATTCAGTTTTCTTGTATGAATTCAGCTCAAGTTTCCAGGTAGCTGATATCAGGTGTGTGCTACAGGCTCTGTCCTACAGTCTTAGTGGTGCAGGAGTGATTGGCATATGTACCGGTATCTGCTTGCAGCAGGGGGTCACACTCTGAACAAGGCAGGGGGCTGTGAACTGACCCCCAAGTGTCTCTGAGGAAAATGTGTCTCTGTTTCCTAGAGAGTGCTGGTGGGTGAGTACTGCAGAGGGACTATGGGCACCCAAAGTCTTTGATTGTAAGGACTGGGTACCAGTTATCTTTGGACCCCTGTCATGGGTGGCTTGGTGACTTGAGTGGAGCTACCAGTCCTTAGGTCCCTGATGTGGGTAGGTGAGGACCTTGTTTAATAGGCAAAGCAATATCAAACATCAAACACTCACCTCTCCGCCACGCAGCTGAAATGGTTAGAGTTTGCCAACAAGGGCCTATTCTCCTGAAATAGGCCCACACAGGTCCCTGCAGAAGGGAAAGGTGCTCATGGTCCATGGACCGTTTATGCCTGGACAGGAGCCACTTCTGTCCTGAGCTCCCCTGGTTAATGGAGCTAGCAAATTATCTTTTCCCCCAAGTTGCAAATTTTTTCCTTCCTCAAGGGCAGGAGGATGGCTCTAGGTGCTCACCAGGGTGTATCCCAGTCCCAGGGATTCAACTGCTGAAGCTGGCTTGGGGGTGGGGGGGGCAGTAAAATATACACAAGTACTTAACTTTTGCCAAGAGCCCCGTTCTCCTTCGGTTCCGGAGGTGTGAGTGGGCTGTGTAGCTGGCTGCTTCTTCCTGAGGAAACTGCGGCCGAACGCTAATACCAGCCCACCGCTGCCGCCACTGCTTCAGGAATGGTGCCTGAGGGTTCCCTGCGATTCAGGTCTGGTAACTCCTCTTCACTTCTGAACAGTTTCTTCCTTCCCCTACCCCTCAGTTCCTTGTATAAGCTTGCCTTTGATGCTCAGGGCTCCCAGCTTGTCACAAATATACTCATTTCACTTGTTTTTTCGGGTCTTTCTTGTAAAGAGGGCTCGATGGAAGCATCTGTCTATTCCACCATCTTGGCTCTGCCTCCCCATCCTATTTCTTATTCAGTTTATTTGCTTCCTCTCTTGTTTTTCTTTTGTCAGTTTGGTCGGTGGCTTATCAATTTTGTTGATTTTTTTCAAAGAACCAGCTTTTGGTCTTTTTAATTCTTTCAACTGTTTTTCTGTTTGCTATTTCATTTAGTTGTGCTCTAATTTTTTATTATTTTCTTCTGGTGCCTGTGGGTTTCTTTTTTTGCTCTCTGACTATTCATTCAAGTTGTAGGTATAGTTCCTTGATTTTGGCCCTTTCTTCTCTTTATGTGTGTGAATTTATTGACATTAATTGACCTCAAAGCACTGCTTTAGCTGTTTCCCAAAGGTTCTGATAGGAAGTGTTTTCATTCTCATTGGATTCTATGAATTTCTTTATTCCATCCATAATATCTTCTATAATCCAGTCTTTTTTGTGCAGGGTATTGTTCAGTTTTTTGGTGTTTGATTTCTTTTCCATGCTTTTCCTGTTATTGATTTCCACTTTTATGGCCTTATGGTCAGAGAAGATGCTTCATAATATTTCATGTTTTGGATTTTGCTAAGGCTTGCTTTGTGACCCAGTATGTGGTCTGTTCTAGAGAATGTTCCATGTGCACTAGAAAAGAAAATATACTTGGTTGCTGTTGGGTGGAGTGTTCTGTATATGTCTATGAGGTCAAGTTGGTTGATTGTGGCATTTAGATCTTCTGTGTCTTAATTAAGCTTCTTTCTGGATGTCCTGTTCTTCAACAAAAGTGGTGTATTGAAGTCTGCTACTATTATTGTGGAGCTATCTCACTTTTCAATACTGATATTTTGTTTTATGTATCTTGCAGCCCTGTCATTGGGTGCATAAATATTTAATATGGTTATATCCTCCTGGTATAGTGTCCCTTTACTCATTATGTAGTGTCTTTCCTTATCCTTTACAATGAATTTAACTTTAAAGTTTATTTTGTCAGAAATTAATATTGCCACTCCTGTTCTTTTTTGATTGTTGTTTGCTTGATTTTTTTTTGTCCTTTGAGTTTTATTTTGTTTGTGTCTCTAAGATGTGTTTCTTGTAGGCAGCATATAGATGGATCTTTTTTTTATCCATTCTGCCACTCTCTTTCTCTTTATTTGTGCATTTAGTCCACTTACATTCAGCATAATTATGGGTAGGTATGAATTTAGTGCTATCATTTTGATGTCTTTTTTTGTGTGTTGTTGACAGTTTCTTTTTCCCACTTAATTTTATGTGCTGAGTAAGTTAATCTTTATATATTGTCTTTTCTTCATATTAGTTTTTATTGATTTTGCTTCTGCTGAATCTCTATTTTTTTTTCTTGTATTTTCTTTAGATGTGTAGGATAGTTTGTCTCCATTATTACCTTTTTATTTACCCCTATTTTCTAAATTTAAACGTAACTTTTGTTTCTTTGTATCGCCTTGTCTTCCTCTCCATATGAAAGATGTATGACTATATTTCTTAGTCCCTTTATTGTTTTAATGTTGTATTCTTTTACATCATAACATCACTGTTTCCCTCTTTCAAGAGTTTTTTTGACTTATTTTTGTGATTGCCCTGTCTGGTTTGACATCTGATTGCTCTGCCCAGTGTTCTAGTCTTCGTTTGATGCCTGGTATATTGATTTTCTAACCAAGGAACTCCTTTTAGTGTTTCTTGTAGTTTTAGTTTGGTTTTTATGAATTCCCTAAATTTCTTTTTATCTGGAAATGTCCTCATTTCACCTTAGTATTTGAGAGACAGTTTTGCTGGATATATGATTCTTGGCTGGCTATTTTTTTGCTTCAGTTTTTTATGTAAGTCATTCCATTGTCTTCTTGCCTGCATGGTTTCTGCTGAGTAATCCAAGTTTATTTTTATTGACTCTCCTTTGTAGGTGACTTTTCGTTTATTCCTAGCTGCTCTTAAAATTCTCTATCTTTGGCTTTGGGAAGTTTGATTATAATATGTCTTGGTGACTTGCTTTTAAAATCTATCTTACGTGGAGTTCAGTGAGCATCTTGGATAGATGTCTTCTCATCTTTCACAATATCAGGGAAGTTTTCTGCCAACACATTTTCAACAATTCTGTCTGTATTTTCTGTTATCCCTCTCTGTTCTGGAACTCCAATCACTTGTAGGTTATTTCTCTTCCTAGAAGCCTACATGATTCTTAAGATTTTTCATTTTTTAAAATTCTTTTTTCCAATGTTTCTTCAAATATATTGGTGCCAAATACTTTATCTTCAAGTTCACAAATTCTGCCTTCAACTTGCTCAATTCTACTCCTCTGACTTTCTATTGAGTTATCTGATTCTGTAGTTTTATTGTTTGTCTTCTGCATTTCTGATTGCTGCCTGTGTATGGATTTTTCCAGCTCATGCAATTTTTTATTATGGTCCTGAATAACCTTTTTAATCTCTTTAACTGCTTTTTCTGTGTGTTCCTTGGCTTGTTCTGCATATTGCCTGATTTCCTTCCTGATGTCTTGAAGGTTTCTGAATTTTAATCTTTTGTATTCTGCCTCCAGTAATTCCAGGAAGGCAGTTTCATCTAGAAGATCCCTTGATTTTTTTTGTTTTGAGAGCTTGTCTAGGCGATCATAGTCTGTTTCTTTATGTGACTTGTTATTGACTGTTGTCTCTGATCCATCTATAAGTTATTGCATTAGTTTATTTTATGTTTGCTTACTGTATTGTAGTTTCTTGCTTTGTTTTGATTTGATATGCCCAAATGGGTTGCTTGCGTGACTTAGCTTGATTATTTTCACCTCTGGAGCTCTGACATACTGTCCCCAGATGGCTAGAAGTGTTATCAGGTATATCAGTCTAGGAGTCCATTCACTTTTTTTTGTATGAATTCAGCTCAGGTATTCAGTTAGCTGATCATTAAGTGTGTGGTACAGGCTCTGTCCTACAGTCCTAGAGGGGCAGGGGTGACTGGTGTAGGTACCAGTGTCTCATTGCAGCAGGGCATCATGCTCTGAACAAGGCAGGGGGCTGAGACTCATCCCCCATGTGTCTCTGAGGAAACCATGTCCCTGTTCCCTATTGCATACAAGTGGGTGGGTTCTGAAGACTGACCATGGGCACCCAAAATTTTTGGTTGTAAGGACTAGGAGATACCAGTATCCTTGGACCCATGTCACGTGTGGCTGGGTGACAAGTTAAGCCACCAAGCTTTAGGCCCGTGATGTGGGTAGATGAGGACCCTACTTAATAGGCAAACTGGTGTCGAACATCAAACACCCACCTCTCTACCACACAGCTGAAAACAGGTGTAGTATGCCAACAGGGCCTATTCTCCTGAAATAGGCCCACACAGGTCCATGCAGGGGGGAAAGGTACTCAAAGTCCACGGATCATTTATGCCTGGACAGGAGCTGCTTCTGTCCTGAGCTCCCCCAGTTAATGGAGCTGGCAAATTATCTTTTCCCCCAATTGTGTGTTTATTCCTTCTCCAGGGCCGGGAGGATGGCTCTAGGAGCTCAACAGGGCCTAGGCCCAGAGAAATCAGCCGCTGAAGTCGGCTTTGGAGCAGCCGGGTGTGGTAAAATATATGCAAGTACTTAGCTTTTGCTGAGAGCACCGTTTTTCTCTGGTTCCAGAGGTGTGGATAACCTATGTGGCTGGCTGCTTCTCCCAGAGGAAACTGCAGCCAAATGCTAGTACCAGCCCCCCGCAGCCACTCCTAGGAGTTGTGCCTGAAGGCTCCCAGCGATTCAGGCTCGGTAACTCCTCTGCACTTCTGAACCATCTCTTCCTCCCCCTGTCCCTCAGTTCATTTTGTAACCTCACCTTTTATGTTCAGGGCTCCTAGCTTGTCATAAATATACTCGTTGCGCTCATGTTTCGCGTCCTTGTTGTAAGAGGTGTCACCGGAAGCATCTGTCTATTCCTTCATCTTGGCCCTGCCTCTAGAACACTGTTTTTACGACCTGTGTTGTGCCAATTGACCTAAATTCGCCCAAGACTATGGTTCCCAACCCCAGTGTCAGCAGCTAGGTGTTTGGATGTGTCCAGGAAACTCCTATGCCTTTGATTTGCTCAAGTTGTGCAGACTTCCTGTATATTGTGTGTTGTCTTTCCCTTCACCAAATTTGGCACTTTTTTTTTTTACTATCTAGTTAGTGATTTCTTCTCCCCCTCCCTTCCCACACTTGTAGCCATCAAAGAATATTTTTGTTTGTGTGTGTGTATATGTGTAAACTTTTTCTTGAGTTCTTATAAAAGTGCTCTCATACAATATTTGTCCTTTTCTGACTGACTTATTTCATTCAGTATAATGCCCTCCAGATTCATTCATGTCATGATGTTTCAAAGATTCATCATTGTTCTTTATCATTGCATGGTATTCCATTGTGATATGTACCATAATTTGTTTATCCATTCATCTGTTAATGGGCATTTAGGTTGTTTCCATCTTTTTGCTATTGTGAATGGTTCTGCAGTGAACATGGGTGTGCAATGTTTATTTGTGTGATAACTCTTATCTCTGTAGAGTGTATTCTTAGAAGTGGGATTCCTTGATTTTATGGTATTTCTATTTCTAGCTTTTTAAGGAAGCACCGTATCCTTTTCCAAAGTGGTTATGTCATTTTAATTCCCACCAGCAGTGCATAAGAGTTCCAATGCCTCTGGAACCTCACCAACATTTATTTTCTGTGTTTTTGATTAGTGCCAGTATTGTCAGAGTGAGATAGTATCTCATTGTAGTTTTAACTTCCTTTTCTCTAATGACTATGTCTGTTAGCCATCTGAATGTCTTCTTTAGTGAAGTGTCTGTTCATATCTTTTGCTGTTTTTTAATTGGATTATGTGTCTTTTTGTGGTTGAGGTGTTGAAGTATTTTGTAGATTTTAGAGATAAATGATTGTGCAATATGTCATAGCTAAAAATTTTTCCCAGTTTATAGATTCTCTTTTTACTCTTTTTGTGAAGCCTTTTGATGAGCATAGGTGTTTGATTTTTTAGGAGCTCCCAGTTATCTATTTTCACTTCTGGTGTTTCTGCATTGTTAGCTCTGGTTTGTACTCTATTTGTACTGTATATTAGAGCCCCTAGCATTGTTCGTATTTTTTCCCATGATCTTTATTGTTTTTGGTTTTATAGATATTTGATTCATTTTAAGTTCATTTTAAGTGTATGGTGTGAGGTACACTTGTACCTCTTGTTTCATTTTTTTACAGATGGACATTCAGTTTTGCCAACACCATTTGTTTAAAAGACTATCTTTTTCCCATATAATGGACATTAGCCCTTTGTCAAATATCAGCTGCTCATAGGTGGATGGATTTACATCTGGGTTGTCAATTCTGTTCCATTGGTCTATGTGTCTGTTATTGCACTAGTACCAGGCTGTCTTGACTACTGTGGCTCTATAATAGGTCTAAGATCAGGCAATGTGAGACCTCCCACTTTGTTCTTCTTCCTCAATAATGCTTCCCTTATCCAGGGCCTCTTCCTTTTCCATATAAAGTTGGTTATTTATTTCTCCATCTCATTAAATAACACTGTTGATATTTGAATCAGAATTACATTGTATCTGTAGATCACTATTGGTAGTATTGACATTTTCACAGTGTTGAGTCTTTCTATCCATGAGCACACTATGTTTTTCTACCTATGTTGGTCTTTTTTGGTTTCTTGTGGTAGTGATTTGTAGTTTTCTTTGTATACGTCTTTTGCATCCCTGCTTAGATTTCTTTCTAAGTATTTTATCTTCTTGGGGACGATTGTAAATGCTATTGATTTGGTGATTTCCCTTTCAAAGTTTTCTTTGTTGTTGTAGAGGAATCCAACTGATTTTTTTTTACTTGATGCTTTCTTCTGTTTTCTTGTCCTCTTAAAATTTCATATTCATTTTTTTTTTTTGTAATTGTGCTTTAGGTGAAACTTTACATAGCAAATTAGTTTTTCTTTCAGCAATTTATACAGAAACTGTTTTGTGACATTGGTAGCAACCCCTGTGATGTGCCAACACTCTCCCCTTCCATGCCCCAATTCCCCATTTCCATCCGTCCATTTTTTCTGTCCCTTCCTGTCTTCTCATAATTGCTTTTGGGCAGTTGTTGCCCTTTTGGTCTCATATATGTCATTGAACTACAGAGCAAATTCCTCATATGTGTTAATGTTTGTTTTTTTTTTTTTTTTGAAAAGTCAAAATGGGTGTTTAATTTTTTTTTTTCCACTGTTTCTACAAGTACGATTTAATGACATCAATTACATTCTTTGAGTTGTGCAACCATTCTCATCTTCCTTTTCTGAGTTGTTCCTCCCTCATTAACATAAACTCACTGCCCCCTAAGGTTCCTATCTAATCTTTTCAATTTGATCCCATATCGATTGTTCTTAAAAGGGCATAATGCTCAAGGCAGACCTTTTTTACTAGTTAAGCTAAACTATTGTTTTTTTTTTGTTTTGTTTTGTTTTTTTTTTATATAATAACTTTTATTAAGCTTCAAGTGAACGTTTACAAATCCAATCAGTCTGTCACATATAAGTTTACATACATCTCACTCCCTACTCCCACTTACTCTCCCCGTCTTGAGTCAGCCCTTTCAGTCTCTCCTTTCTTGACAATTTTGCCGGCTTCCCTCTCTCTCTAGCCTCCCATCCCCCCTCCAGACAAGAGTTGCCAACACAATCTCAAGTGTACACCTGATATAATTAGCTCACTCTTCATCAGCGTCTCTCTCCCACCCGCTGACCAGTCCCTTTCATGTCTGATGAGTTGTCTTCAGGGATGGTTCCTGTCCTGTGTCAACAGAAGGTCTGGAGAGCATGACCGCCGGGATTCCTCCAGTCTCAGTCAGACCATTAAGTTTGGTCTTCTTATGAGAATTTGGGGTCTGCATCCCACTGCTCGCCTGCTCCCTCAGGGGTCCTCTGCTGAGCTCCCTGTCAGGGCAGTCATCGATTGTGGCCGGGCACCAACTAGTTCTTCTGGTCTCAGGATGATGTAGGTCTCTGGTTCATGTGGCCCTTTCTGTCTCTTGGGCTCTTAGTTGTCATGTGGGCTTGGTGTTCTTCATTTTCCTTTGCTCCAGGTGGGTTGAGACCAATTGATGCATCTTAGATGGCTGCTTGTTAGCATTTAAGACCCCAGACGCCACATTTCAAAGTGGGATGCAGAATGATTTCATAATAGAATTATTTTGCCAATTGACTTAGAAGTCCCCGCAAACCATGTTCCCCAGACCCCCGCACTTGCTCCGCTGACCTTTGAAGCATTCATTTTATCCCGGAAACTTCTTTGCTTTTGGTCCAGTCCAATTGAGCTGACCTTCCATGTATTGAGTGTTGTCTTTCCCTTCACCTAAAGCAGTTCTTATCTACTGATTAATCAATAAAAAACCCTCTCCCACCCTCCCTCCCTCCCCCCCTCGTAACCACAAAAGTATGTGTTCTTCTCAGGTTTACTATTTCTCAAGATCTTATAATAGTGGTCTTATACAATATTTGTCCTTTTGCCTCTGACTCATTTCGCTCAGCATAATGCCTTCCAGGTTCCTCCATGTTATGAAATGTTTCAGAGATTCGTCACTGTTCTTTATCGATGCGTAGTATTCCATTGTGTGAATATACCACAATTTATTTACCCATTCATCTGTTGATGGACACCTTGGTTGCTTCCAACTTTTTGCTATTGTAAACAGAGCTGCAATAAACATGGGTGTGCATATATCTGTTTGTGTGAAGGCTCTTGTATCTCTAGGGTATATTCCGAGGAGTGGGATTTCTGGGTTGTATGGTAGTTCTATTTCTAACTGTTTAAGATAACGCCAGATAGATTTCCAAAGTGGTTGTACCATTTTACATTCCCACCAGCAGTGTATGAGAGTTCCAATCTCTCCACAGCCTCTCCAACATTTATTCTTTTGTGTTTTTTGGATTAATGCCAGCCTTGCTGGTGTGAAATGGAATCTCATCGTAGTTTTAATTTGCATTTCTCTAATGGCTAATGATCGAGAGCATTTTCTCATGTATCTGTTGGCTGCCTGAATATCTTCTTTAGAGAAATGTGTGTTCATATCCTTTGCCCACTTCTTGATTGGGTTGTTTGTCTTTTTGTGGTTGAGTTTTGACAGAATCATGTAGATTTTAGAGATCAGGCACTGGTCGGAGATGTCATAGCTGAAAATTCTTTCCCAATCTGTAGGTGGTCTTTTTACTCTTTTGGTGAAGTCTTTAGATGAGCATAGGTGTTTGATTTTTAGGAGCTCCCAGTTATCGGGTTTCTCTTCATCATTTTTGGTAATGTTTTGTATTCTGTTTATACCTTGTATTAGGGCTCCTAGGGTTGTCCCAATTTTTTCTTCCATGATCTTTATCGTTTTAGTCTTTATGTTTAGGTCTTTGATCCACTTGGAGTTAGTTTTTGTGCATGGTGTGAGGTATGGGTCCTGTTTCATTTTTTTGCAAATGGATATCCAGTTATGCCAGCACCATTTGTTAAAAAGGCTGTCTTTTCCCCAGTTAATTGACACTGGTCCTTTGTCAAATATCAGCTGCTCATACGTGGATGGATCTATGTCTGGGTTCTCAATTCTGTTCCATTGGTCTATGTGTCTGTTGTTGTACCAATACCAGGCTGTTTTGACTACTGTGGCTGTATAATAGGTTCTGAAGTCAGGTAAAGTGAGGCCTCCCACTTTCTTCTTCTTTTTCAGTAGTGCTTTGCTTATCCGGGGCTTCTTTCCCTTCCATATGAAATTGGTGATTTGTTTCTCTATCCCCTTAAAATATGACATTGGAATTTGGATCGGAAGTGCGTTAAATGTATAGATGGCTTTTGGTAGAATAGACATTTTTACTATGTTAAGTCTTCCTATCCATGAGCAAGGTATGTTTTTCCACTTAAGTATGTCCTTTTGAATTTCTTGTAGTAGAGCTTTGTAGTTTTCTTTGTATAGGTCTTTTACATCCTTGGTAAGATTTATTCCTAAGTATCTTATCTTCTTGGGGGCTACTGTGAATGGTATTGATTTGGTTATTTCCTCTTCGGTGTTCTTTTTGTTGATGTAGAGGAATCCAAGTGATTTTTGTATGTTTATTTTATAACCTGAGACTCTGCCAAACTCTTCTATTAGTTTCAGTAGTTTTCTGGAGGATTCCTTAGGGTTTTCTGTGTATATAATCATGTCATCTGCAAATAGTGATAACTTTACTTCTTCCTTGCCAATCCGGATACCTTTTATTTCTTTGTCTAGCCTGATTGCCCTGGCTAAGACTTCCAACACGATGTTGAATAAGAGCGGTGATAAAGGGCATCCTTGTCTGGTTCCCGTTCTCAAGGGAAATGCTTTCAGGTTCTCTCCATTTAGAGTGATATTGGCTGTTGGCTTTGCATAGATGCCCTTTATTATGTTGAGGAATTTTCCTTCAATTCCTATTTTGGTAAGAGTTTTTATCATGAATGGGTGTTGGACTTTGTCAAATGCCTTTTCTGCATCAATTGATAAGATCATGTGGTTTTTGTCTTTTGTTTTATTTATGTGATGGATTACATTAATGGTTTTTCTGATATTAAACCAGCCTTGCATACCTGGTATAAATCCCACTTGATCAGGGTGAATTATTTTTTTGATGTGTCGTTGGATTCTATTGGCTAGAATTTTGTTGAGGATTTTTGCATCAATGTTCATGAGGGATATAGGTCTAAAATTTTGTTTTTTTGTAATGTCTTTACCTGGTTTTGGTATCAGGGAGATGGTGGCTTCATAGAATGAGTTGGGTAGTATTCCGTCATTTTCTATGCTTTGGAATACCTTTAGTAGTAGTGGTGTTAACTCTTCTCTGAAAATTTGGTAGAACTCTGCAGTGAAGCCGTCCGGGCCAGGACTTTTTTTTGTTGGGAGTTTTTTGATTACCGTTTCAATCTCTTTTTTTGTTATGGGTCTATTTAGTTGTTCTACTTCTGAATGTGTTAGTTTAGGTAGGTAGTGTTTTTCCAGGAATTCATCCATTTCTTCTAGGTTTTCAAATTTGTTAGAGTACAATTTTTCATAATAATCTGAAATGATTCTTTTAATTTCATTTGGTTCTGTTGTGATGTGGTCCTTCTCATTTCTTATTCGGGTTATTTGTTTCCTTTCCTGTATTTCTTTAGTCAGTCTAGCCAATGGTTTATCAATTTTGTTAATTTTTTCAAAGAACCAGCTTTTGGCTTTGTTAATTCTTTCGATTGTTTTTCTGTTCTCTAATTCATTTAGTTCAGCTCTAATTTTTATTATTTGTTTTCTTCTGGTGCCTGATGGATTCTTTTGTTGCTCACTTTCTATTTGTTCAAGTTGTAGGGACAGTTCTCTGATTTTGGCTCTTTCTTCTTTTTGTATGTGTGCATTTATTGATATAAATTGACCTCTGAGCACTGCTTTTGCTGTGTCCCAGAGGTTTTGATAGGAAGTATTTTCATTCTCGTTGCTTTCTATGAATTTCCTTATTCCCTCCTTGATGTCTTCTATAACCCAGTCTTTTTTCAGGAGGGTATTGTTCATTTTCCAAGTATTTGATTTCTTTTCCCTCGTTTTTCTGTTATTGATCTCTAGTTTTATTGCCTTGTGGTCTGAGAAGATGCTTTGTAATATTTCGATGTTTTGGACTCTGCAAAGGTTTGTTTTATGACCTAATATGTGGTCTATTCTAGAGAATGTTCCATGTGCGCTAGAAAAAAAAGTATATTTTGCAGCAGTTGGGTGGAGAGTTCTGTATAAGTCAATGAGGTCAAGTTGGTTGATTGTTGTAATTAGATCTTCCGTGTCTCTATTGAGCTTCTTACTGGATGTCCTGTCCTTCTCCGAAAGTGGTGTGTTGAAGTCTCCTACTATAATTGTGGAGGTATCTATCTCGCTTTTCAGTTCTGTTAAAATTTGATTTATATATCTTGCAGCCCTGTCATTGGGTGCGTAAATATTTAATATGGTTATGTCTTCCTGATCAATTGTCCCTTTTATCATTATATAGTGTCCTTCTTTATCCTTTGTGGCGGATTTAAGTCTAAAGTCTATTTTGTCAGAAATTAATATTGCTACTCCTCTTCTTTTTTGCTTATTGTTTGCTTGATATACTTTTTTCCATCCTTTGAGTTTTAGTTTGTTTGTGTCTCTAAGTCTAAGGTGTGTCTCTTGTAGGCAGCATATAGATGGATCGTGTTTCTTTATCCAGTCTGTGACTCTCTGTCTCTTTATTGGTGCATTTAGTCCATTTACATTCAGGGTAATTATAGATAAATAAGTTTTTAGTGCTGTCATTTTGATGCCTTTTTATGTGTGTTGTTGACAATTTCATTTTTCCACATACTTTTTTTGTGCTGAGGCGTTTTTCTTAGTAAATTGTGAGATCCTCACTTTCATAGTGTTTGACTTTATGTTAGTTGAGTCGTTACGTTTTTCTTGGTTTTTGTCTTGAGTTATAGAGTTGTTATACCTTTTTGTGGTTACCTCATTATATACCCCTATTTTTCTAAGTAAAAACCTAACTTGTATTGTTCTATATCGCCTTGTATCACTCTCCATATGGCAGTTCAATGCCTCCTGTATTTAGTCCCTCTTTTTGATTATTGTGATCTTTTACCTATTGACTTCCATGATTCCCTGTTATGTGTATTTTTTTTTTAATTAATCTTAATTTGTTTGTTTTTGTGATTTCCCTATTTGAGTTGATATCAGGACGTTCTGTTTTGTGACCTTGTGTTGTGCTGATATCTGATATTATTGGTTCTCTGACCAAACAATATCCTTTAGTATTTCTTGTAGCTTTGGTTTGGTTTTTGCAAATTCTCTAAACTTGTGTTTGTCTGTAAATATCTTAATTTCGCCTTCATATTTCAGAGAGAGTTTTGCTGGATATATGATCCTTGGTTGGCAGTTTTTCTCCTTCAGTGTTCTGTATATGTGGTCCCATTCCCTTCTTGCCTGCATGGTTTCTGCTGAGTAGTCAGAACATATTCTTACTGATTCTCCCTTGAAGGAAACCTTTCTTTTCTCCCTGGCTGCTTTTAAAATTTTCTGTTTATCTTTGGTTTTGGTGAGTTTGATGATAATATGTCTTGGTGTTTTTCTTTTTGTATCAATCTTAAATGGGGTTCGATGAGCATCTTGGATAGATATCCTTTCGTCTTTCATGATGTCAGGGAAGTTTTCTGTCAGAAGTTCTTCAACTATTTTCTCTGTGTTTTCTGTCCCCCCTCCCTGTTCTGGGACTCCAATCACCCGCAGGTTATCCTTCTTGATAGAGTCCCACATAATTCTTAGGGTTTCTTCATTTTTTTTAATTCTTTTATCTGATTTTTTTTCAGCTATGTTGGTGTTGATTCCCTGGTCCTCCAGATGTCCCAGTCTGCATTCTAATTGCTCGAGTCTGCTCCTCTGACTTCCTAGTGTGTTGTCTAATTCTGTGATTTTATTGTTAATCTTTTGGATTTCTACATGTTGTCTCTC
This sequence comes from Elephas maximus indicus, assembly GCF_024166365.1. NCBI lineage: Eukaryota > Metazoa > Chordata > Mammalia > Proboscidea > Elephantidae > Elephas > Elephas maximus. Next base: position 91,557,040 of record NC_064833.1, read on the forward strand.
TATGGATTCTTGCAACTTATTAATTTTTCCAGTATGTTCTTGAATAATCTTTTTGAGTTCTTCAACAGTTTTATCAGTGTGTTCCTTGGCTTTTTCTGCAGATATCCTAATTTCATTTGTGATATCATTAAGCATTCTGTAAATTAGTTTTTTATATTCTGTATCTGATAATTCCAAAATTGTATCTTCATTTGGGAAAGATTTTGATTCTTTTGTTTGGGGGGTTGGAGAAGCTGTCACGGTCTGCTTCTTTAAGTGGTTTGATATGGATTGTTGTCTCCGAGCCATCACTGGGAAACTAGTTTTTCCAGAAAATCCGCTGCGTGCAGTCCAAATCCCTGCGGGACGGTTCCCTGGCTCGGATGGTGCTCTTTCTGCTCCAAGATCAGTCACTGCCTCCCAGGGACTTCTCCTAACGGCTGCGTCCCACGCCGCCCGTGGAACCGGCTAGTCCCCCTCCCGGGGTTAGTTCAGGGGGGTGGAGCAGGTCTCTGTGCTTGTGCCGTACCTGACTGGTACGCTGGCTCCAGGCTCTTGAAACAATCGCTGCTTCCCCGTATTAGTTCATTCTCCGTCTCTAAATCTGTGTTTGTTGTTCAGGGTTCGTAGATTGTTATGTATGTGATCGATTCACTTGTTTTTCCGTGTCTTTGTTGTAAGAGGGATCCGAGGTAGCGTCTGCCTAGTCCGCCATCTTCTAATGTTTGTTTTATAGACCTCTCTAATCTTTGGCTGAAGGGTGAACTTTGGGAGTGGCTTCAGTTCTGGATTAAAAGGGTGTATGGGGTTCTTCCAGTCTCTGTCAGGCCACTAAGTTTCAGGGGTTCTTCCAATCTCTGTCAGGCCACTAAGTCTGGTCTATTTTTTACGAATTTGAATTTTGTTTCACATTTTTCTCCTGCTGTCTGGGACATTCTGTTGTGATCTCTGTCAGAGCAGTTGATCATTGTAGCCAGGCACCACCTTATTCTTTTATATTCAGGCTGGTGAAGGCTGTGGTACTTGTGATCCTATAGTTTGGACTAATATTTACCTTGTGTCTTTTGGTTTCTTCATTCTCCTCTGCTCCAAGCAGAATGAGACTGGCAGATTTATATTAGAGAGTGGTTCACAAGCTTTTGAGACCCCAGATGCTACTCACCAAAGCTGAATGTAGACCATTTGCTTTATAAACTATGTCAATTGACTTAGATGACCCCCGTGACCATGGTCCCCAGCCCTCAGCCCCAGTAACTCAGTTCCTCAGGGTGTTTGGATGTGTCTACAAAGCTTCTATGACTTTGCCTTGGTCACGTTGTGCTGACTTCCCATGTACTGTTCACTGCCTCTCCCTTCACCAAAGTTAACGATTATCTACTATCAAGTTAATGATTTCACTTCCCCAACTCTCTACTCCCTCATAACCATCAAAGATTGTTTCTTTTTGTATGTAAACTTTTTCTTGTTTTTTTTATAATAGTGGTCTCATACAATATTTGTCCTTTTGTGATTGACTTATTTCACTCAGCATAATGTCTTCCAGATTCATCCATGTTGAGAGATATTTCCTGGATTCATCATTGTTCTTTATCACTGGGTAGTATTCCATTTTGTGTATGTACCATAATTTGTTTATTGGTTGATCTGTTGATGAGCACTTAGTTTGTTTCCATCTTTTTGCTATTGTGAATTATGCTACAGTGTCTAGTCATGTGTAGCTCTTATTTCTCTAGGATATATTCCCAGGAGTGAGATTGCTGGAATGTTATTTCTCTTTCTAGCTTTTTGAGAAGCGCCATATTGTTTTCCATCATGACTGGACAATTTTACTTTTTTATCAGCAGTGCACAGGAGTTCCAATCTCCCTGCAACCTCTTCAACACTTGTTATTTTCTTCTTCTTATTATTATTATTACTGCCAGTAATGTCAGGGTGAAATGGTATCTCAATGTAGTTTCGATTTGCATTTCTCTTATAGGTAATGATCACGAGCATTTCCTCATGTGTCTGTTAGCCACCTGAATGTCTTGGTGAATTATTTTAATGAGCATAAGTTTTTAATTTTTAGGAGTTCCCAGTTACCTAGTTTACCTTTTGGAACTTGTGCATTATCAGTTATGGTTTGTATCATATTGATGCTGTATATTAGGGTCCCTAGTGTTGTCCTTAATTTTTCTTCCATGATCTTTATATTTTTAGGTCTTCGATCCATTTTGAGTTGGTTTTTGTGTCTGATGTGAGGTATGGATCTTGTTTCTTTTTTTTTCAGATGGACATCCAGTTATGATAGCAGCATTTGCTAAAGAGACTGTCTTTTCTCCATTTAGTGGAGTTTGGCCCTTGGTCAAAGATCAGGTGACCATAGGTGGATAGATTTATGCCTGTGTTCTTAATTCTATTCCTTTGGCCTATGTGTCTGTACCATGCTGTTTTCACTACAAGGCTGTATAGTAGGTTCTTAAGTCAGATAGTGTGAAGCCTCCTACTTTGTTCTTCTTCAACAATGCTTTGCTTATCAGAGGCGTCTTTCCTTTCCATATAAAGTTAGTGACTAATTTTTCCAACTCATTAAAGAATGCTGTTGGCATTTGGATTGGGATTGCATTATTTCTGTAGATGACTTTGGATAGAATTGTCATTTTCACAATGTTGAGTCTACCTATCCATGAGCATGGTATGTTTTCCCATTTATGTAAGTCTCTTTTATTTTCTTGCAGTAGTGTTTTGTAGTTTTCTTTGTATATGTCTTTTATATCCCTGGTTATATTTATTCCTAAGTATTTTATTTCTTTAGTGGTAATTATAAATGGTATTCTTTTCTTGGTTTCCTTTTCAAAGTTCTCCTTGTTGGTGTATAAAAATCCAACTGATTTTTTTGTGTTGATCTTGTATCCTGTTACTCTGGTGAATCTTTCCATGAGTTCCAGTAGCTTTCTTGTGGATTCTTTGGGGATTTCTGTTTATGAGATTATATAATCTGTGAATAGGGACAGTTTTACCTTTTCCTTGCCAATTTGGATGACTGTATGTCTTTTTCTTGCATTATTGCTGTAGCTAGGACTTCTAGCACAATGTTGAAGAAGAGTGGTGATAAAGGGCATCCTTGTATGGTTTCCATTCTCAAGGGGAATGTTTTCAGCCTCTTTCCATTTAAAATGATGTTGGTTGTTGGTTTTATATAAGGGCCCTTTATTATGTTGAGGAATTTCCCTTCTATTCCTATTTTGTTGACAGCTTTTATCAGGAATGGGTGTTGGATTTTGTCAAATTCCTTTTCTGCATCCACTGAGATGATTGTATGACTCTTTTCTCTTGTTCTATTTATGTGGTGGAATATGTTGATTGGTTTTCTAGCATTGAACCATCCCTGCATACCTGGCATGACTCCCACTTTGACATAATGTATTTTTTTTTTTTTATATGCAGTTGAATTCTATTGGCTAGAATTTTGTTGAGAACTTTTGAATCTATGTTCATGAGGGATGTTTGTAGTTTTCTTTTTCTGTGATGCCTTTGCCTGGCTTTGGTATCAGGGTTTGCTAGCTTCATAGAATGAATTTGGGAGTCTTCCTTTCTTTTCCACGTTCTGCAGTAGTTTGAGTAGTATTGGTGTGAACTCTTCTCTGAATATTTAGTAGAATTTTCCAGTGGTCTGCTCCCGGGCTTTCTTGTTTTTGCTGTTGGGAGTTGTGTTTATTACCTTCAGTATCTTCTTTTGTTATGGATCTATTTAGTTTTTCTAACTTAGTTTGTGTTAGTTTAGGTAGGTAGTGTATTGCTAGAAATTTGTCCATTTCCTCCAGGTTTTCAAATTTGTTGGCATACAATTTTTGATACTATTGTGTTATGATCCTTTTTATTTCAGTTGAGTCTGTTGTGATATCACTTGTTTCATTTCTTATTTGGGTAATATGGTTCTCCTGTTTTTCTTTTGTTAGTTTGGCCAGTGGTTACTTGATTTTATTGATCTTTTCAGAGGACCAACTTGTTGATTCTTTCTATTGTTTTTCTGTCCTCTGTTTCACTTATTTTTGCTCTAATCTTTATTGTTTCCTTTCTCGTGGTGCCTGTGCATTTCTTTTGCTGTTCTCTTTCTATTTGTTTGAGTTGTTGGGTTAAAGTTTTGATTTTGGCCCTTTGTTCTCCTTTGATGTGTGAGTTTATTGCTAAAAAATTGACTTCTAAGCACTGCTTTACAGTGTCCCAAAGGTTTTGGTAAGATATATTCATTCTCATTTGACTCTATGATTTTTTTTTTTTTTAATTCTAGCCTTGATTTCTTCTATTATCCAGTAGTTTTTAATCAAGGGGTCATTCAGTTTCCATGCATTTGTTTGTTTGTCTGTTTTTTTCCTTGCTGTTATTGATTTCTGCTTTTAAGACATTATGATCAGAGAAGATGCTTTGTATTATTTCAATGTTTTGAATTTTGCTGAGGCTTACTTTGTGAATTAAAATGTGGTCTACTCTGGAGAATGTTCCATGTGTGTAGGAGAAGAATATATACTTTGCTGCTGTGGGGTAGAGTGTTCTGCATGTGTCTATGAGGTTGAGTTGGTTGACAGGGGCATTTAGATCTTCTGTATCTTTATTGAGTTTCTTTCTAGATGTCTGTCCTCCAAAAAAGGCGTGTTGAAGTCTCCTACTATTATTGTGGAACTGTCTATTTCTTTTTTCAAAGCTGTTAGAATTTATGTATTTTGCAGCCCTGTCTTTGGATGCATATATATTTATTGTGGTTATGTCCTCCTGTTGTATTGACCCTTGAATCATTATATAGTTTCCTTCCTTATCCTTTACGGTGAATTTTGCTTGAAAGTCTATTTTACCAGAGATTAATATTACCACTCTGCTCTTTTTTGGTTATTGTTTGATGTGTTTTTTCTATCCTTTGAGTTTTAGTTTATGTCTTTTTGTCTAAAGTGTGTCTCTTATTGGCAGCATATAGATGGATTGTGTTTCTTTATGCATTCTGCCACTCTATGTCTCCTTACTGGTGCATTTAGGCCATTACATTCAGCGTGACTATTGACCATTATTACTCTTGCCTTGTGTGTGTGTGTGTGTGTGTGTGTGTGTTTGTGTGTGTGGTGTTGACAGTTCCTTTGTTCCATTCAATTTTCTGTGCTGAATTCCTTTTGTTTATAGGATTTTTTTCATTTCTTTCATTAATGTTGATTTTGTGTTAGCCTATGTCTTTATATTTTCCTTCTTTTTTATCTTGATGAGTAGGTAGTTATCTTGGAATTTACCTTTTTTTTTTTTTTAATTTAAACCAGTTTTGTATTTTTCAATAATGCCTTGGTTCTCCTTTATAGGTGACTTTTTGTTTATCCCTAGCTGCTCTTAGGGTTCGTTCTTTGTCTTTGGTTTTGGTAAGTTTGATTGTATGTCTTGGTGAGTTTCTTTTGGGGTCCTTTATGGGTTTCATTAAGCTTTGTGGATAGATATTGCCTATCTTTCATGATATGAAAAAAATAACAAAGCCAAACCCATTGCCATTGAGTCAATTCCTACTCATAGTGAGCTTATAGAATAGAGTAGAGCTGCTCCATAGAGTTTCCAAGGAGTACCTGATGGATTCAAACTGCTGACATTTTGGTCACCACTATGCCACCAGGGTTCATGATATTAGGGAAATTTTATGCCAGCAAATCTTCAACAGTTCCCTTTATGTTTTCCACTATCCTCTCCTGTTTTGCAACTCTGATCACTAGTAGGTTTTTCTTTTTGGTAGTATCCCACATAATTCTTAAGCTTTCTTCATTTGCTTTCAGTCTTTTTTTCTGGTTTTTCCTCAGGTTGTTGTCAAGGGATTTAATCTTCAATATCACTAATTCTGACTTCCATTGTCTCAATTCTATGCCTGTGACCTTCTAATGAGTTGTTTAATTCTGATATTTTTTGTTAATCTTGGATTTCTAGTTGCTGCTTTTGTATGGTTTCTAGTAGCCTATTCCGTCATTTTGTTCTTGTATTATTTTCCTGAGTTCTCCTATTTCTTTGTCTCTGTGTTAATTGTTTTTGTCTGTGTTTTCCCTGATCTCCTTTTCGATCTCATAGAGAGCTCTGCATGTTAGTCTTTTGAATTCTTTATCAGGTAGATCCATTGCCTTACCTTCCTCTCACATTTTCCTGGGTCTTTATTTTGGTCGCTTGCTGAAGCCATCTTGTCCTGCTTCTTTATGTGATTTGATATTGACTTATCACTGAGGAATCGAGAAGTTATTATATTTATTTATTGTATGTTTGTTTACTGTGTTCTGGATTTTTGTTTTATTTTGTTTTGATATATCCAAGTAATGCTGGGCATATGTGCTACCCTGGTCATTAATCTGGCCACAGTGAAGTTCTCTACCTCCTTCCTCCATTTGGGCAGCGTAGCTACTAGATGTGTGAGCCTGGGGCTCTGTTCAGTATTCTTGCAGGGTTACTGAGGTTGTAGGTGGATTTTTTGGTGAAGTGATATCTGTCCTAATAGTCACCTGGCCGTGGATGTTCTCCCTGATAGTTGGATTGGGTGTTTCATGTGTGCTCTGCTGCTTCCTGGATGGTCAGGGTGAATGTCCCTGGGTCATTGGACACTGAGTGTGTGGTGCAGACTCTCACCTAGAGTCCTGGGTGGGTGGGCTATGTGGGGTTGTTCAGATCAGGTAGAGATCTCTGTTTGTAGGGGAGGGTGAAGTGGAGGGCAAGGCAGAGAACTATCAGGTGCCCCCAGGTGCCTGGATGGAGGGTGTGCCCCTGTCTGCTAGAGCACGTAGTCCGCATGTAGTGTAGCCAGTCCTTGGGCAGCTGGTGCCATTGGCTGGAGGGATTGGGGGGGGTGTCACTTGTTCTCAAGCCCCTCATCATGGGCAACTGGATGAAGTGGGTGGCACCTCCAGTCCTCAGGTCCCCATTATGCATGGTTGAGACCCCTTCTTTGGGGTGGAGGAGATGTCAAATGCTACAGATCTGCTGTTCCCACTTTGCTGCTGCAGGTGAAAATGGGTTTCCACTGGGAATCCTGCCCTCTTTGTCCTAATGAGTGTGTGCTGTGCCAGATTGGCCAACAAGGCACTGGAACAAGTGATCATCAGGGGTGAAGGGTACTGCAAGTCCATGGACCCTCTGAACCAGTGGCTAGGCTAAGGGGCAGGTGTCTCAGAGCTACAGGCTTATGGGGCAGGGCAGTGTCAAATGTCACAGACTTGCAGCTCCCACATGGCTGATGCCAGTAAAAATGAGCTTCAGCTGGGAACTCTGCCCACCTTATGCCAATGTGTATATGCTGCGCTGACTCAGCCAGCAAGGCACTAGTGTGGGTAATTGGATAAGGTAGAGGTTGCTGCAATTCCGTGGACCCCCTGTTCCAGTGGCTTGATGAAGGGGTGAGCACCTCTGTCCAGGATCCTGAGTTCCCAGCTTAGGGGTCATGGTGGTGCTGAATGCCACTGAACTGGTGTCAGAGCGGGAGAGGGAATGGATAAGTTGGAGGTGGTGCTCCTCAGTCTATGAAGCTCTTGTAGGGGAAGGGACTGTGGTAGGCATAGTGGGTTGAGAGTGTGCACTTAACTTTTGCAGGTCTGGTGTCACGCCTGTCTGATTCTGAGGTGCCTGCAGAATCAATTTTGCCTAGTTGCATGAGATAGGGTGAGTTTCAGCTTCAGATGTTGCTTCTTGCCTCAAGATGTTCACACTGCCCACATTCAGCTAGCAGGACACTGTTGATCTGACTATCCGTAATTTCCTGTTTCTGCTATTTTTGAGTTGTCTATCTTTCCATCTATCACTCAGCCTGATTCTTCAGCTCTTTATTTGATGTTTAGTGTTCCTAGATTGTCATATATATCCAATTCATTTGGTTTTTGAGTCTTTCTTGTAAGAAAGATGACAGGAAGTGTGTGACTATTCTGCCATCTTGGCCCTCCTCCTTTCTTTCTTTTTTTTTTTTTTAATAATTTTTAGTGTTTTAAGTGAAAGTTTACAAATCAAGTCAGTCTCTCACACAAAAACCCATGTACACCTTGCTACACTCTCCCAATTACTCTCCCCCTAATGAGACAGCCGCTCTCTCCCTCCACTCTCTTTTCGTGTCTATTTTGCCAGCTTGTAACCGCCTCCACCCTCTCATCTCCCCTCCAGGCAGGAGATGCCAACATAGTCTCAAGTGTCCACCTGGTCCAAGAAGCTCACTCCTCACCAGCATCCCTCTCCAACCCATTGTCCAGTCCAATCCTTGTCTGAAGAGTTGGCTTCAGGAATGGCTCCCTCCCTGAGCCAAGAGAAGGTCTGAGGGCCGTCACCACCGGGGTCCTTCTAGTCTCAGTCAGACCGTTAAGTCTGGTCTTATGAGAACTTGGGGTCTGCATCCCACTACTCTCCTGCTCCCACAGGGGTTCTCTGTTGTGTTCCCTGTCAGGGCAGTCATGGGTTGTACCTGGGCACCATCTCGTTCCTCTGGCCTCAGGATGATGTAGCCTCTGGTTCATATGGCCCTTTCTGTCTCTTGGGCTTGTAATTGCCTTATGTCCTTGGTGTTCTCCATTCTCCTTTCCTCCAGGTGGGTTGAGACCAACTGATGCATCTTAGATGGCTGCTTGCTAGCGTTTAAGACCCTAGACACCATTCTTCAAAGTGGGATGCAGAATGTTATGTTAATCGATTTTATTATGCCAATTGACTTAGATGTCCCCTGAAACCATGGTCCCCAGACCCCTGTCCCTGCTACCCTGGGCTTGGATGCAGTTTATTCAGGAAACTTCTTTGCTTTTGGTGTAGTCCAATTGTGCTGACCTCCCCTGTATTGTGTGCTGTCTTTCCCTTCACCTAAAGTAGTTCTTATCTACTATCTAATTAGTGAATGCCCCTCTCCCACCCACCCTCCCTCCCCCCACCCCCGTAACCACAAAAGAATGTTTTCTTCTCAGTTTAAACTATTTCTCAAGTTCTTATAATAGTGGTCTTATACAATATTTGTTCTTTTGCAACTGACTAATTTCACTCAGCATAATGCCTTCCAGGTTCCTCCATGTTATGAAATGTTTCACAGATTCCTCACTGTTCTTTTTTAATGCTTAGTATTCCATTGTATGAATATACCATAATTTATTTATCCACTCATCCGTTTATGGGCACCTTGGTTGCTTCCATGTTTTTGCTATTGTAAACACTGCTGCAATAAACATGGGTGTGCATATATCTGTTCGTGTAAAGGCTCTTCTTATTCTCTGGGATATATTCCAAGGAGTGGGATTTCTGGGTTGTATGGTAATTCTATTTCTAGCTTTTTAAGGAAGCGCCAAATCAATTTCCAAAGTGGTTGTACCATTTGACATTCCCACCAGCAGAGTATAAGTGTTCCAATCTCTCCACAGCCTCTCCAACATTTATTCTTCTGTGTTTTTTGGATTAATGCCAGCCTGGTTGCAGTGAGATGAAATCTCATTGTAGTTTTGATCTGCATTTCTCTAATGGCTAATGATCGTGAACATTTCCTCATATACCTGTTAGCTACCTGAATGTCTTCTTTAGTGAAGTGTCTATTCATATCTTCTGCCTATTTTTTACTTGGGTTATTTGTCTTTTTGCAGTGGAGTTTTTGCAGTATCATGTAGATTTTAGAGATCAGGTGCTGATCAGAAATGTCATAGCTAAAAACTTTTTCCCAGTCTGTGGGTAGTCTTTTTACTCTTTTGGTGAAGTCTTTGGAAGAGCATAGGTGTTTGATTTCTAGGAGCTCCTAGTTATCTAGTTTTTCTTCTACATTCTTTATGTTTTGTATACCGTTTGTGCCATGTGTTAGGGCCCTTAACGTTGTCCCTATTTTTTCTTTCATGATCTTTATCGTTTTATATTTTATATTTAGGTCTTTGATCCATTTTCAGTTAGTTTTTGTGCCTGGAGTGAGGTATGGGTCTTATTTCATTTTTTTGCAGGTGGATATCTAGTTATGCCAGCACCATTTGTTAAAAAGACTGTCTTTTCCCCAGTTAACTATTCTGGGGCCTTTGTCAAATATCAACTGCTCATATGTGGATGGATTTATGTCTGGATTCTCAATTCTGTTCCATTGGTCTATGTATCTGTTGTTGTACCAGTAGCAGGCTGTTTTCACTACTATGGCACTATAATAGGTTCTAAAATCAGGTAAAGTAAGGCCTCCCACTTTGTTGTTCTTTTTCAGTAATGCCTTATTTATCCGGGGCCTCTTTCCCTTCCACATGAAGTTGGTGATTTGTTTCTCCATCTCCTTAAAGAATGTCCTTGGGATTTGGATTGGAATTTCATTAAATGTAGAGATCACTTTTGGTAGAATAGACATTTTTATAATGTTAAGTCTTCCTATCCACAAGCAAGGTATGTTCTTCCACTTATGTAAGTCTCTGTTGGTTTCTTGCAGAAGCATACTGTAGTTTTCTTTGTATAAGTCTTTTACATCTCTGGTAAGATTTATTCCTAAGTATTTTATCTTCTTGGGAGCTACTGTCAATGGCATTGATTTGGTGAGTTCCTCTTCAATGTTCTTTTTGTTGGTGTAGAGGAATCCAACTGATTTTTGTATGTTTATCTTATATCCCGATACTCTGCCGAACTCTCCTATTAGTTTCAATAGTTTTCTGGAGGATTCCTTAGGGTCTTCTGTCTATCAGATCATGTCATCTGCAAATAGAGATACTTTGACTTCTTCCTTGCCAATCTGTATGCGCTTTATTTCTTTATCTAGCCTAATTGCTCTGGCTAGGACTTCCAGCACAATGTTGAATAAGAGAGGTGATAAAGGGCATCCTTGTCTGGTTCCCAATCTCAATGGGAATGGTTTCAGGCTCTTTCCATTTAGGGTGATGTTGGCTGTTGGCTTTGTATAGATGCCCTTTATTATGTTGAGAAATTTTCCTTCTATTTCTATTTTGCTGAGAGTTTTTATCATGAATGAGTATTGAACTTTGTCAAATGCCTTTTCTGCATCAATTGATAAAATCATGTGATTCTTGTCTTTTGTTTTATTTATGTGGTGGATTACATTATTTGTTTTTCTAATGCTGAACCATCCCTGCATACCTGGTATGAATCCCATGTGGTCATGGTGCATTATTTTTTTGATGTGTTGTTGAATTCTATTGGCTAGAATTTTGTTGAGGATTTTTGCATCTGCATTCATTAGGGATATAGGTCTATAATTTTCTTTTTTTGTGATGTCTTTACCTGGTTTTGGCATTAGAGATATGGTGACTCCATAGAATGAGTTTGGTAGTATTCCATCCTTTTCTATGCTCTGAAATACCATTAGTATTAGTTGTGTTAACTCTTCTCTGAATGTTTGGTAGAACTCTGCAGTGAAGCAGTCCAGACCAGGGCTTTTTTTTTTGGGAGTTTTTTGATTACCTTTTCAATTTCTTCTGTGTTATGGGTCTATTTAGTTGTTCTACCTCTGTTTGTGTTAGTTTAGGTAGGTAGTGTGTTTCTAGGAATTCATCCGTTTCTTCTAGGTTTTCAAATTTGTTCGAGCATAGTTCTTCATAGTAATCTGATAGGATTCTTTAATTTCAGTTGGGTCTGTTGTAATATCACCCCTCCAATTTCCTGTTTGGGTTATTTGATTCCTCTCCTATTTTTCTTTTGTCAATTTGTCCAGTAGTTTATCAATTTTGTTGATTTTTTCAAAAAAACAGCTTTTGGTCTTGTTAATTCTTTCAATTGTTTTTCTGTTTTCTATTTCATTTAGTTCAGCTCTAATTTTTATTATTTGTTTTCTTCTGGTGCCTGTGGGTTTCTTTTGTTGCTCTGTTTCTATTTGTTCAAGTTGTAGGGGTAGTTCTTTGATTTGAGCCCTTTTTTCTTTTTGGATGTGTGCATTTATTGATATAAATTGGCCTCTGAGAACCACTTTTGCTGTGTCCCAAAGGTTCTGATATGAAGTGTTTTCATTCTCATTGGATCCTATTAATTTCTTTATTCCATCCTTAATGTCTTCTATAATCCAGTCTTTTTTGAACAGGGTATTGTTCAGTTTCCATGTGTTTGATTTCTTTTCCCTGGTTTTCCTGTTATTGATTTCCACTTTTATGGCCTTATGGTCAGAGAAGATGCTTTGTAATATTTTAATGTTTTGGATTCTGCTCAGGCTTGCTTTATGACCTAATATATTGTCTATTCTAGAGAATGTTCCATGTGCACTAGAAAAGAAAGTATATTTGGTTGCTGTTGGGTGGAGTGTTCTGTATATGTCTAAGAGGTCAGGTTGGTTGATTGTGGCATTTAGATCAAGTACCTAAATGTTAAATCTAAAACTATAAAATTCTTAGAAAAAAATATCAGAGCAAAGCTTTGAAAGCTAAGTCTTTTCAAAGATAGATTATCAAACACAACAATGAATGCACGAGCAACAAAAAACAAAATAGATTACTGGTACTTCATAAAAGTTAAATTCTTATGTTCATCAAAAGATCTTATCAAAAGAGGAAAGAGACAACCTACAGTCTGGGAAAAAAATTTTGGGGATGATATAACTGATATGGGTCTAATATATAAAATATGTAGAAAACTTCTATAACTTAACAACAAAAAGACAAATAATCCAATCAAAAACTAGGCTCAGGACATGAACAGAGAGTTCATCAAAGAGGCAATTCAAATGGCCAACAGACACATAAAATGCTCAGTGTCACATGCTCAATTTCATTAGCCATCAGAAAAATACAATTCAAAACCACAATGAGATACCATTTAACTCCCACTAGGACAGCTAAGATAAAAAAAGAAAGAAAATACGACTTATTGGAAGGGATGTGGGGAAATTGGAACCCATATCCATTGCTGATGGGAATGCAAAATGACAGAGCCATTGTGGAAAACAGTCTAGTGGTTCCTGAAAAAGTTACAGGTAGATCTACCATGTGACTCAGCAATTCCATTCCTAGGTACATACCCTAGGGTTCTAATAGAAGTGACATGAACAAACATGCACACCTATGTTCATTGCAGCACTATTCATAATGGCAAAAAGATGGAAACAACTTAAGTGCCCATCAACATATAAACTGATAAGTAAAATGTGATATGTACATACAGTAGAATACAACTCAGCCAGGAGAAAAACAAAAAGATTTTCTGAAACATCTTGGAACATGGATGAACCTGGAGGACTTTATATTGAGTGAAATAAATCAATCACACACACACACACAAACCAGTATGTTCTCACGTTTATGAGATGACATGAACAGGTAAACATACAGAAACTACTGTTAATTGGTAACTACAGATGGGGGGAGAAGGAGATTCACTTTCCAGATAGTGAGCACTTGTGTTTTGGTGATAGAAAAAGTAACAACAAATGAGGGTGAAGCGTACAGCTTGATGAAGGTAAATGATGTCACTAAAATATACACAAGATAAAAGGACCTGTTGCAAATTGCTATGGCATATTTAACTTTGAAACAAAGCAAAAAGAAACAAAAAAATTGTATGTGTTGGTGTAAATGTATGTATGTAGGCATAAATATGTGTAGGTAAGTATATTGAGAATATATGAGTATATATTTGTGTATGCCTCTATATGACTGTATGCACATATATTCATACATATAGTAAAGCACCAAGGGGCACAGTTGTATATACTTCTTAGACATAACCAAACACCTCATGGGATTGGTTTTCTGGGTTTAAAGGATTAGGACCATAGTCTTCTGGAATATCTTGGTCAATTGGCATAATATAGTTCATAAAGGTATGTTTTACGTCCTAGTTTGGTGGGTAGTGTCTTGGGTCTTAAAAGCTTGTGAGTGGCCATCTAAGACACAACTTTTGGTCTCTACTCATCCAGAGAGCAAAATGGAAAGAAGGAAACCAAAGATTCAAAGAAGAAACTAGTCTACAAACTAATAATCTACATGAACGATGGCCTCCTTTACCCTGAGACCAAAAGAATTTGATGGTGTCCAGCTACCACTACCAACAGTTCTAATCAGGGCCAAAATAGATCCTGATTGAGTGGTAGGGGGATGTGGGACATGACCCCAAATTCCTAAAAAAAAAAAAAAAATTAATAAGCAAACAGATTCACTTGTTTGGTTGAGGCTGGAACACTCCTCAAGACTATTAACCTGAGGTATTCATCAAAACTCGAATCGAAACTACCCCCTGAGGTCACCTTGTAGTTAAATAGCAGATTGGCTCACAAAATAATGAATATTCCCCGTAAGTACTGTGTTCCTTTAAAAAATAACCTGTATGAGACCAAACGGTCAACGATTACTTTAAAACAAAGATGAGAATGTAGGGGGGTAAGGTAACAAATGAGAGTAATGGAACAACCTGAACAGAAATAATGAGAATGCTTACACATTGAGGAATATAACCAATGTCACTGAACGACTTGTGTTGAAACTGTTTAACCTAAACTGCCGTGTAAATCTATACTGAAAACACAATAAAATACTATTTAACAACAGGAAAAAAAAAAAGAAATAGGAAAACATTAGATTCAGCATGTCAAGACATAAAAAAATAATATATGTATATTTGATATCATAGGTTTTTAAAGGTCAAAGAGAAAACAGAAGATTATAAACAATGCTAACCTCCAATTGAGTAGTAAAATTTTATCAAATATAGGTACAAATTTTAGAAAGTCATTAGATCATATAAACCTGTTGTAAAATAAAATTTTTATGGCATTTAGATTTTCACAAGTACAATAAGTGAAAAAAAGAACTGTTTCCGCCTCCATTTATTCTGCACGCATGAGTAGAATTCAGAAGGCCAATATGGCAGCATATTTAAGTGGTTTACCTAAAGAATTTTAAGCACTGAGAATAGAAGAGGGAAAATAAAAAATAAATAAATGAATAAATCCAGACATTAATTCTGGCAAGAAAATTTGCTTTAAAATCTAATCTTTCTTAATGGTTTATGAAAAGATCATCTCTAGTCTTTTTTTCCTCTGGTATTTTCTTCAATGTTTTTGCTATTTCAGGATGCAGAGAAAGTAAAAAAGCAGGTGAGAGAAAAATGTGATCTGAATGAAGAAAGTAAAATCAATTATATAGATTGACTCAAACTGCAAGAGGAGTTTAACTGCTCTAACAGCACCGTGTAAAATTGTGAAAATAAATAAATTAGGGGTTAAGTGTTTCTGTTGTCAAAGAAGTTACTGGAGTGCTCCTTCAAGTCTCCCTAAGGCACTGCAGCAGGTACTTTTGTAGACCTTTAACTATTCAAAGATCATAGAATCTGGAAGCAGAGAAAAAAAAAGGGATTAAATATTAGGTGCCAACTGAAATTAATATAAATAAATTATGCTATTATCAGTATTATATGAATATTATCAAAAATGAGAAAACTATCATTCTTGGGAAACACCATGTTTAAATATCATAGGCATTGTATAAATATACCTGTAAAATTAGAAAAATTTTCCCCGTGGAGATAGCTTCTAGAGAGAATCTAATTCTGCAAATAGAAAGGGACTTTTCCTAATCTCAGTGTCTAAATTATAACTTTGTCCTCGAATAATATTAGAGCTATCAGAGATGTTGGAAACATCCAAGGATTCTTCATCTATATTTACATTTGAATAAGCAGAGATTGAGAATAGGCTTTTACATGTTGTTTGCATTGTCTTTCTTTTTTAATCAAAGGTTAATCAGCAGCTTTACAAGCTACCTTAGGGTGAGGAGAAGGAAAAAAAAACCTACTTGCATTTGGTGTGGTGTGTTATTTCTGTTTTTTTTTTTTTTTTTCCTTCATACTTTTCCAAGAAAACACCAAATAAGGAAGCATCACTTAACCTGGAGATTTTGTTGTTATGTTGTTAGGTAGTGTTGGATCAGTTCTGACTCATGGTGACCCTGTGTACAACAGAACAAAACCCTGCCTGGGATGTGCTATCCTCACAATGATTGCTATGTTTGATCCCATTGTTGAAGCCATCTTGTCAATCCATCTCATGGAAGGATGGAGAAAATCAACCGAAAGCTATCACCTTAGTACGCTGTGATATTTTCCCAATTTAACCTTCTATTTTGATTTTTATACGTTGTGTACCCTGTTTTCCCATAAGGGTAATTTATAAGTAAGTGTTCTTGGAAATGACTTAAACTGTTGAGGAATATGTATGATAAGGTTGAGTAGTCTCCAGTTCCTCCACCTCTTCCCACTCTCCTCATATCAGATTCTTTTGACTAACACATAATCAAAAGCTTCTTGTGAGCATATATTAGGGGGCAAGCTGTGATAGAAGTGACCTTAGTGAACAGGCTTGATGTGAGGTGGCATGGCAAAAAAAGCTGTAATGTAGATAGAATTATGTGGCCAGTGTGATATGAAGTGGTCTCACGTGAAAACAGCAGTGATTTCCAAGATAGCAGATGGA
Organism: Elephas maximus indicus; assembly: GCF_024166365.1. Classification (NCBI taxonomy): domain Eukaryota; kingdom Metazoa; phylum Chordata; class Mammalia; order Proboscidea; family Elephantidae; genus Elephas; species Elephas maximus. The sequence goes on from NC_064833.1 coordinate 91,573,376, forward strand.
AGGTTGAGAGTGAGCATCTGGCCCTTGACTTCCAAGCACCACCTGGAAGATTCAGATAAAAGTGACTGAGGACAGACCAGAATGAGCACCCGGTATTCATTTTTGCCTCTTTGTTTTAATGTATTTTGTGTGTATGTGTACATGTAGGTCTGCCTGTTTATCATTGAGGCAGAGAAGAAGGAGAGAGTTGTTTTGGGCTATAGCTGGCAAAACGAGGTGAAAAAGCTTTATGTTACTTGGTTTGTTTTCTTGAGAAATAGAGACTGGTGGAAAGCCTGCTTTAGCAAAAAGGATGAGCATTTATTTATGCATTTATTTTTCTTTATTGACCTCAACTGCAGATGATTGAATTTTTCATACTCCTCAATTCATGAAACACATCAGCATTAATCTGTGCAAGTCCCATTTGAATGTGTACATGTGCATGCGTGTGATATGCAATACCACACTCACAAACACGTGCTCACATATATTCTAGTAAAAAATATATTTTTTAATGATTTTTATTGTGCTTTAAGTGAAAGTTTACAAATCAAGTCAGTCTGTCGCATATAAGCTTATATACACCTTACTCCATACTCCCACTTACTCTCCCCCTAATGAGTCAGCCCGCTCCCTCCTTCCAGTCTCTCCTTTCGTGACGATTTTGCCAGTTTCTAACCGTCTCTACCCTCCTATCTCCCCTCCAGACAGGAGATGCCCACACAGTCTCAAGTGTCCACCTGACACAAGTAGCTCACTCTTCATCAGCATCTTTCTCCAACCCATTGTCCAGTCCCTTCCATGTCTGATGAGTTGTCTTCGGAAATGGTTCCTGTCCTGGGCCAACAGAAGCTTTGGGGACCATGACTGCTGGGATTCCTCTAGTCTCAGTCAGACCATTAAGTCCGGTGTATTTATGAGAATTTGGGGTCTGCATCCCACTGTTCTCCTGCTCCCTCAGGAGTTCTCTGTTGTGCTCCCTGTCAGGGCAGTCATCGGTTGTGGCTGGGCACCATCTAATTCTTCTGGTCTCAGGATGATGTAAGTCTCTGGTTCATGTGGCCCTTTCTGTCTCTTGGGCTCATAGTTATCCTGTGACCGTGGAATTCTTCATTCTCCTTTGATCCAGGTGCGTTGAGAACAATTGATGCATCTTAGATGGTCACTTGTTAGCATTTAAGACCCCAGATGCCACATTTCAAAGTGGGATGCAGAATGTTTTCATAATAGAATTATTTTGCCAATTGACTTAGAAGTCCCCTTAAGCCATAGTCCCCAAACCCCAGCCCTTGCTCCGCTGACCTTTCAAGCATTCAGTTTATCCCGGAAACTTCTTTGCTTTTGGTCCAGTCCAGTTGAACTGACCTTCCGTGGATTGAGTATTGTTCTTCCCTTCACCTAAAGTAGTTCTTATCTACTAACTAATCAGTAAATAACGCTCTCACACCCCCTCTCCCCCCATGTAACTACAAAAGTATGTGTTCCTCTCAGTTTATACTATTTCTCAAGATCTTATAATAGTGGTCTTATACAATATTTGTCCTTTTGTCTCTGACTAATTTCACTCAGCATAATGCCTTCCAGGTTCCTCCATGTTATGAAATGTTTCACAGATTCGTCACTGTTCTTCATCGATGCGTAGTATTCCATTGTGTGACTATACCATAATTTATTTAACCATTCATCCATCGATGGACACCGTGGTTGCTTCCAGCTTTTTGCTATTGTAAACAGAGCTGCAATAAACATGGGTGTGCATGTATCTGTTTGTGTAAAGGCTCATATTTCTCTAGGGTATATTCCGAGGAGTGGGATTTTGGGGCTGTATGGTAGTTCTATTTCTAACTTTTTAAGAAAACGCCAGATAGATTTCCAAAGTGGTTGTACCATTTGACATTCCCACCAGCAGTGTATAAGAGTTCCAATCTCTCCGCAGCCTCTCCAACATTTATTATTTTGTCCTTTTTGGATTAATGCCAGCCTTGTTGGAGTGATATGGAATCTCATCATAGTTTTAATTTGCATTTCTCTAATGGCTAATGATTGAGAGCATTTTCTCATGTATCTGTTAGCTGCCCGAATATCTTCTTTAGTGAAGTGTGTGTTCATATCCTTTGCCCACTTTTTGATTGGGTTGTTTGTCTGTTTGTGGTTGAGTTTTAACAGAAATGTATAGATTTTAGAGATCAGGCACTGGTCGGAGATGTCATAGTTGAAAATTCTTTCCCAATCTGTAGGTGGTCTTTTTACTTTTGTGGTGAAGTCTTTAGATGAGCATAGGTGTTTGATTTTTAGGAGCTCCCAGTTATCTGGTTTCTCTTTGTCATTTTTGGTAATGGTTTATACTCTGTTTATGCCTTGTATTAGGGCTCCTAAGGTTGTCCCTATTTTTTCTTCTATGATGTTTATCGTTTTAGTCTTTATGTTTAGGTCTTTGATCCACTTGGAGTTAGTTTTTGTGCATGGTGTGAGGTATGGGTCCTGTTTCATTTTTTTTGCAAATGGATATCCAGTTATGCCAGCACCATTTGTTAAAAAGACTATCTTTTCCCCAATTAACTGACATTGGGCCTTTGTCAAATACCAGCTGCTCATATGTGGATGCATTTATATCTGGGTTCTCAATTCTATTCCATTGGTCTATATGTCAGTTGTTGTACCAGTACCAGGCTGTTTTGACTACTGTGACTGTATAATAGGTTCTGAAGTCAGGTAGAGTGAGGCCTCCCACTTTCTTCTTCCTTTTCAGTAATGCTTTACTTATAAGAGGCTTCTTTCCCTTCCATATGAAGTTGGTGATTTGTTTCTCCATCACATTAAAAAAATGACATTGGAATTTGGATCGGAAATGCATTGTATGTATAGATGGATTTTGGTAGAATAGACATTTTTATAATATTAAGTCTTCCTATCCATGAGCAAGGTATGTTTTTCCACTTAATTAGGTCCTTTTTAGTTTCTTGTAGTAGTACTATTTAGTTTTCTTTGTATAGGTCTTTTACATCCTTGGTAAGATTTATTCCTAAGTATTTTATCTTCTTGGGGGCTACTGTGAATGGTATTCATTTGGTTATTTCCTCTTCGATGTTCTTTTTGTTGATGTAGAGGAATCCAAGTGATTTTTGTATGTTTATCTTATAACCTGAGACTCTGCTAAACTCTTCTATTAGTTTCAGTAGTTTTCTGGAGAATTCCTTAGGGTTTACAGTGTATAAGATCATGTCATCTGCAAATAGAGATAATTTTACTTCCTCCTTGCCAATCCGGATGCCCTTTATTTCTTTGTCTAGTCTAATTGCTCTGGCTAGGACCTCTAGCACAATGTTGAATAAGAGCGGTGATAAAGGGCATCCTTGTCTGGTTCCCGTTCTCAAGGGAAATGCTTTCAGGCTCTCTCCATTTAGAGTGATGTTGGCTGTTGGCTTTGTATAAAAATAGATACCCTTTATTATGTTGACGAATTTTCCTTCAATTCTATTTTGCTGAGAGTTTTTATCATGAATGGGTGTTGGACTTCGTCAAATGCCTTTTCTGCATCAATTGATAAGATCATGTGGTTTTTGTCTTTTGTTTTATTTATATGGTGGATTACATTAATGGTTTTTCTAATATTAAACCAGCCTTGCATGAAAAAAAATATAAATCCCACTTGGTCATGGTGGATTATTTTTTTGATATGTTGTTGAATTCTATTGGCTAGAATTTTGTTGAGGATTTTTGCATGTATGTTCATGAGGGATATAGGTCTGTAATTTTCTTTTTTTGTGGTGTCTTTACCTGGTTTTGGTATCAGGGAAATGGTGGCTTCATAGAATGAGTTAGGTAGTATTCCATCATTTTCTATGCTTTGAAATACCTTTAGTAGTAGTGGTGTTAACTCTTCTCTGAAAGTTTGGTGGAGCGCTGCAGTAAAGCCGTCTGGGCCATGGCTTTTTTTTTGTTGGGAGTTTTTTGATACCTTTCAATCTCTTTTTTTGCTATGGGTCTATTTTGTTGTTCTACTTCTGATTGTGTTAGTTTAGGTAGGTAGTGTGTTTCTAGGAATTCATCCATTTCTTCTAGGTTTGCAAATTTGTTAGAGTACAATTTTTTGTAATAATCTGATATGATTCTTTTAATTTCAGTTGGGTCTGTTGTGATGTGGCCCATCTCATTTCTTATTCGGGTTATTTGTTTCCTTTCCTGTATTTCTTTAGTAAGTCTGGCCAATGGTTTATCAATTTTGTTAATTTTTTCAAAGAACCAGCTTTTGGCTTTGTTAATTCTTTCAATTGTTTTTCTGTTGTTTTTTAATTCATTTAGTTCAGCTCTAATTTTTATTATTTGTTTTCTTCTGGTGCCTGATGGATTCTTTTGTTGCTCACTTTCTATTTGTTCAAGTTTTAGGGACAGTTCTCTGATTTTGGCTCTTTCTTCTTTATGTATGTGTGCATGTATCGATATAAATTGACCTCTGAGCTCTGCTTTTGCTGTGTCCCAGAGGTTTTGATAAGAAGTATTTTCCTTCTCGTTGCATTCTATGAATTTCTTTATTCCCTCCTTAATGTCTTCTATAACCCAGTCTTTTTTGAGCAGGGTATTGTTCATTTTCCAAGTATTTGATTTCTTTTCCCTAATTTTTCTGTAATTGATTTCCACTTTTATGGCCTTGTGGTCTGAGAAGATGCTTTGTAATATTTTGATGTTTTAGATTCTACAAAGATTGTTTTATGACCTAATATGCGGTCTATTCCAGAGAATGTTCTATGTGTGTTAGAAAAAAAAGTATTCTTTGCAGCTATTGGGTGGAGTGTTCTGTATAAGTCTATGAGGTCAAGTTGGTTGATTGTAGCAATTAGGTCCTCGGTGTATCTGTTGAACTTCTTACTGGAAGTCCTATCCTTCTCCGAAAGTGGTGTGTTGAAGTCTCCTACTATAATTGTGGAGGTGGCTATTTCACTTTTCAGTTCTGTTAAAGTTTGTTATATGTATCTTGCAGCCCTGTCATTGGGTGTATAAATATTTTATATGGTTATATCTTCCTGGTCTATTGTCCCTTTGATCAGTATGTAGTGTCCTTCTTTATCCTTTGCAGTGGATTTAACTTTAAAGTCTATTTTTTCAGAAATTAATATTGCTACTCCTGCTCTTTTTTGCTTATTGTTTGCTTGATATATTTTTTTCCATCCTTTGAGTTTTAGTTTGTTTGTGTCTCTAAGTCTAAGATGTGTCTCTTGTAGGCAGCATATAGACAGATCGTATTTCTTTATCCAGTCTGAGAGTCTCTGTCTTTTTATTGGTGCATTTATTCCATTTACATTCAGCATAATTATAGATAAGTATGTGTTTAGTGCTGTCATTTTGATGCCTTTTTGTGTGTGTTGTTGACAATTTCATTTTTCCAATTACTTTTTTGTGCTGAGACATTTTTCTTTGTAAATTGTGTGTTCCTAATTTTCCTAGTAGTTGACTTTATGTTTGCTGAGTCGTTATGTTTTTCTTGGTTTTTATTTTGAGTTATGGAGTTGTTATACCTCTTTGTAGTTACCTTAATATTTACCCCTATTTTTCTAAGTGAATACCTAACTTGTATTGCCCTGTATCACCTTGTTTCCCTCTCCATATGGCAGTTCTATACCTCCTGTATTTAGTCCGTCTTTTTGATTATTGTGATCTTTTACATTTGACTTCAATGATTCCCTGTTTTGAGCGTTTTTTTCTTTTTAATATTAATCTTAATTTGTTTTTGTGATTGCCTTATTTGAGTTGATATCAGGATGTTCTGTTCTGTGACCTTGTGTTGTGCTGGTATCTGATATTATTGGTTTTCTGACCAATTTCCTTTAGTATTTCTTGTAGCTTTGGTTTGGTTTTTGCAAATTCTCTAAGCTTGTGTTTATCTGTAAATGTTTTAATTTCGCCTTCATATTTGAGAGAGAGGTTTGCTGGATATATGATCCTTGGCTGGCAGTTTTTCTCATTCAGTGCTCTATATATGTCATCCCATTGCCTTCTTGCCTGCATGGTTTCTGCTGAGTAGTCTGAACTTATTCTTATTGATTCTCCTTTGTAGGAGACCTTTCTTTTATCCCTGGCTGCTTTTCAAATTTTCTCTTTATCTTTGGTTTTGGCAAGTTTGATGATAATATGTCTTGGTGATTTTCTTTTTCGATCAATCTTATATGGGGTTTGATGAGCATCTTGGATAGATATCCTTTCATCTTTCATGATGTCAGGGAAGTTTTCTGCCAACAGATCTTCAACTATTCTCTCTGTATTTTCTGTTATCCCTCCCTGTTCTGGGACTCCAATCACATGCAAGTTATTCTTCTTGATAGAGTCCCACATGATTCCTAGGGTTTCTTCATTTTTTTTAATTCTTTTATCTGATTTTTTTCAGCTATATTGGTGTCAATTCCCTTGTCCTCCAGATCCCCCACCCTGAATTCCAATTGCTGGAGTCTGCTCCTCTGACTTCCTATTGAGTTGTCCACTTCTGTAATTTTACTGTTAATCTTTTGGATTTTTGAATGCTGTCTCTCTATGGATTCTTGCAGCTTATTAATTTTCCCACTATGTTCTTGAATAATCTTTTTGAGTTCTTCAACTGCTTTATCAGTGTGTTCCTTGGTTTTTTCTGTAGATTGCCTTATTTCATTTCTGAGGTTATCCCTGATGTCTTGAAGCATTCTGTAAATTAGTTTTTTATATTCTGTATCTGGCAATTCCAGGATTGTATCTTCATTTGGAAAAGATTTTGATTCTTTACTTTGGGGAGCTGTAGAAGCAATCGTGATCTGCTTCTTTATGTGGTTTGATATTGACTGCTGTCTCCAAGCTATCTCTAAAATATTTTAGTGATTTATTCTATATTTGCTCACTGAGTCTTATCTTGTTTTGTTTCAATATACGTGGATGGGCTACTAGATTGCACTGTCTTGATTGTTGTAGCCCTTGACTCACTTATGTCCTATTACCAGCTGGTTTGGGCTGTTACCAGATATATAAGCCTAAGAGTCCATTCACTATTCTTGAGTAGAATCTGATTTTGGGTCATCAAGTGTGTGGTGCAGACTGTCACCTACCAACCTAGAGAGGTAGCAGCAGGGGTTCACACTCCAGTGGGGGCAGGATCCTTACAGGCTTCCCCCAAGTGCCAGTGAGGTAGGAGTGTCTGTATTCCTAAAGCACTTTGGTGGGTGGGCTCTGCAGCTGTACTGTAGGCCCCCAATGCAATTACCTCTACAGATTGGTAGGTGTCACCCTCCTTAGACCCCTAAGGCAAGAGGCTAGGTAGTCTGGGGGGAGCTTCAGCCCTCAGTTCCCTGTTTTGGGTCAGTGAGGGCTCTGTTGAATTCGCAGAGATATCAGACCTGGGAAACTTGTCTTCCCAGTAATCCCCTAAAAGAATTACAGTCAGATCACTATCAGAATTGCCTTTGCATTTTAATAGCCACGTTTCTCCCTGTAGGGATGAAAGCCCAAGACTATGGATCACATATGTTTGGCTGGCACTGGTTCTGTATTTTTAGTCCAATTAGGGAAGGATTTTTGGTCCCTGGGTTTTTTGTGGCTGCTTCTCTCAGGCCAGGAGAATGGGTTAGGAAAAGACCAAAAAAGAAAGAAAAACCACAGAGCACTTCACTCTCTGGCTCAGGAAATTCCAATGTTAATGAAACCACCTGATAACGGGAGGGGAGGGTTCAGATAAATAGGAGAGAGTAGCACCCCAGAATATAGACAAAGTTACTTATCTTGCTTGGGATGACTGTTTTATCTGAGATTCTCGAGGGGTGCATTGACTGTGTGCTCTGGCTGGGTAGAGATTTCCTCCGAGGGTCAGGCCCGCGTCCCGTGCTTGCGCTGTCTCAAAAGCCGTGGTCAGTTCCTCTGCTCCCAGTCTAAAGCCCAGCGCCAAGGTTCCCCGGCTGCGACGCCGCATTCCAGGGTCCAAAACCAGTCGCTGCCTCCTGGTGACTTCTCCTCCTGTCAGCTGCATTGCTGGGCTGCCTGCGTGCACTGGCAGGGCTTCCTCCAAGGTCACTTCTGGGGGCTTGGCTGTGTTCCATGTTTGTGCCCTCTCAGGATGCTGTGCTCAGCTCCCCTTTGCTCAGTCCAAAGCCCGTCGCCAAGGTTTCCTGACTGGGACTCTGGCTCCAGGCTCCGAAAGCAGTTGCTGCTTCCCCTTGGTTGTTCGTTCTCAGTCTCTGTCACTCAGGTCAACTCTTTAGATCTGTGTTTGATGGTCAGGGTTCGTAGATTGTCATGTATGTGATCGATTCACTTGTTTTTCTGAGTCGTTGTTGCAAGGGGGATCTGAGGTAGCTTCTACCTAGTCAGCCATCTTGGCCTCGCCTTCGTAAAAAATATTTTTGTAGGTTGTTTGCATGCACTTTTTTTTGTTTTTGAATGCAAATATTTTTTATTTTTGCCCTCTACTTTTCAGTCCTTGTTTATATACTTCTGCTTTTTATGTGTTTACGATCATAATATATATACATAGTTCTGCATTGTAAAAAATTACCTATTTTGAAACTTTAAATAGGCAGCTTCAAATACAAAGATTTGACAGCAAAAATGCAATCTTAAATATAACAATTTAATGGTTTGATAGCACTCTATCAAAACTACAATTAAATATCTTTTAGAAGCAAGTAATTCATTTTTTTTTTTAAAAAAAACAGGATTAAAAAGTTCGCTGCAGTTCTACAAGTTCTTTTATTTCATTACTCAAGGGAGAAGGGACAAACCCTCATATTTTTTAAGTTTTAAAGAGTAATTACTTTTAACAAAATTTATTGAGACATAATTCATATACCATTAAAAGTGTACAACTCAGTAGTTTTTAGTATATTCACAAGTATATGCAATGGTCGCCACACTCGATTTTAGAACCTGTTTATCTCCTCAAAAAGAAACACCGTATCTTTTAGTTATCATCACCGTGCTTCTGCTGCATTATGCTCCAACTCCAGACCAAGGAACTGCGAACCTACTTCCTGTCTTGCCATATTTTCCCTGCTTACACATTTCTTGTGAAAGGAATCATATAGTGTTGCGACCCTAATACTGCATACCATTTTTTCTCCTTTTTAAAATGGGTGATTGAGAGTTTGACACAGTTTTAACTACTGCCGTGATGAACGTGTAAATTTTTTTTTCTGCCTGCCTTCCCCCTCCACATACTTTTGTTAATGACTTTGTTTTGTTTTGTCTGACCTCCTGTGACCTACCACCCCCCACATGAAGATTAGAGCCCAGATGTGTGGCATGTTTATCTTTAGCCTAAGAAGATGTCCAGCATGTATCTCTTTAGTCTTTTAAAGAGTCTCTTGTAATTATTAGATTTTTTTTTTTAATAATAAAGGTTTGGATTCTGCATGTATTGAGATGATCATATGATTTTTTATATTCTATTTATATGATATATTACATTAATTGGTTTTCAGATGAAAAACAAATCTTTTTTTCTGAGATAAAACTCACTTGTTCGTTTGCTCATGGTGTATAATTATTTTACCCGTTGCTGGATTTGTCTCCCTAGTATTTTGTTGAGGACTTTGGCATCCATATTTGTAATAGGTACTGATCTGTGGTTTTCTTGTGATGTTTTGTCTGGTTTTGGTATCGAGGTAATATTGGCTTCATAAAATTAGTTAAAAATTTCTATTTTTTGAAAAAGTTTATGAGTCATATTAATTCTCTCTAAATATTTGGTAGAATTCACCATGAAAGCTTTTTGGACCTAAGTTATTCTTTGTGGGTCTTTTTATTATTATTATTATTCCTAACTCAGTCTCTTTTACTTCTGGTAGATATATTCAGATATCTATTTTTTCTTGTGTGAGTTTCAGTAGTTTGTCTTTATATGAATTTTTCCATTTCATCTAAAGTATCTAAATTTTTGGTGTACATTTATCCATAATATTCCCTTATAATCCTTTTTTTTTTAATTTCTGTAAAATCAGTAGTAATGTCCCCTCTTTTATTTTTGATTTTAGTAATTTGAGGCTTCTCTTTTTATTTTGTGGTCAATCTAGATAAAAAATTGTCAATTTTGTGGATATTTTCAAAGAACCATCTTTTTTATTTAACTGATTGTCTTTATGGTTTTTCAGTTCTATGTCTCATTAATTTCATCTCTAATATTTATTATATACTTACTTCTGCTTGCTTAGGTTTAGTTTGATCTTCTTTTTTAGTGTCTTAAAGTAGAGAGTTAAATGTCGATGTTCAACCATTTTAAGAGGTGGCACATGATCAAGAACTGATGATATTGAAGGAGGGAGTCCAAGCTGCACTGAAGACATTGGGAAAAAACAAATCTCTGGGCATTGATGAAATACCAATTGAGATATTTCAACAAAAGGATGCAATGTTGGAAGTATTTTCTCATCTATGCTGAGATATTTAGAAGGCAGATTAGTTAACTGATTGGAAGACATCCAAATTTGTTCTTATTCCAAAGCAAGGTGATACAACATAATAAGGAAATTATTGGACAATATCATTAATATCAGAAACCCTGGTTGTGCACTGGTTAAGTGCTATGGCTGCTAACCAATGGGTCGGCAGTTCAAACCTGCCAGGTGCTCCTTGGAAACTCTATGGGGCAGTTCTACCCTGGCCTATAGGGTCCCTATGAGTTGGAATCGACTCGACGGCGCTGGGTTTGGGTTTTTTTGGTACCATTAATTATCACAGGTAAGTAAAATTTTGGTGAAGGTAATTCAAAAGTGGTTGCAGCAGTACATTGACAGGGAACTGCCAGAAATTCAAATCGGATTCAGAAGAGCATGTGGAACAAGGGATATCATTGCTAATGTCAGATAAGTGATGGCTGAAAGCAGAGGAGACCACAAAGATGTTTACCTGTGTTTTATTGACTATGCAAAGGCATTTGACTGTGTGGATCCTGACAAATTACAAATTCCATTGTAAAAAATGTGAAATCCAGAATACTTGATTGTGCTCATGAGAAACCTGTACATAGACCAAGAGGCAGTCCTTCCAACAGAACAAGGGAGGGGATTCTGCGTGGTTTAAAGTCAAGGATAATGTGCATCTGAGTTGTATCCTTTCACCGTACTTACTCTATGTGTATGCTAAGCAAATAATCTGAGAAGGTGAGCTATATAAAGAAGAACACGTCATCAGGATTGGAGCAAGACTCATTAACAACCGTCGACATGCATAAGGCACAATGTTGCTTGCTGAAAGCTTGGAACACTTAGTGATGAAGATCAAAGACTACAGCCTTCATTATGGATTACACCTCAACATAAACACAAATCTTCACAACTGGACCAATAAGCAAAAACATGATAAATAGAGAAAATATTGAAGTTGTCCATTTCACTTGAGTTCACAATCAATGCCTATGGAAACAGCAGTCAAGAAATCAAACGATATATTGCATTGGGAAAATATGCTGTAAAAGATCTCTTTGAAGTGTTAAAAAGCAGACATGTCACTTTGAGGACTAAGGTGTGCCTGACCCAAGCCATAGTATTTTCAATCACCTCATATCCATAGGAAAGCTGAACAATGAAAAAGGAAGACCAAAGAAGAATCAATGCCTTTGAATTATGGTGTTCGCAAAGAATATTAAACATACCGTCCACTGCCAGAAGAATGAACCAATCTGTCTTGGAAGAAGTACAGCCAGAATGCTTGTTAGAAGCTAGGATGGCGAGACTTCACCTCAAGTATTTTGGACATGTTATCAGGAGGGACAAGTCCCCAGAGAAGGACATCCTCTTTGGTACAGTAGAGGGTCAGCAAAACAGCAGAAGACCCTCAAAGAGATGGACTGACACAGTGGCTGCAGTAATGGTCTCAGACATAGCAATGATTGTGAGTATGGCACAGAACCAGGCAGTGTTTCTTTCTGTTACACTTAAGAAGAATTTATATTCTGTTGTTTTGGGGTGAAATGTTACAGAGGTGACTGCTAGTTCTAGTTGGCTTATAGTGTTGTTCAAGTCTTCCATTTCTATGTTCACCTTTTGTTTAGGCATTAGGTGCACTGTTGAAATTGGAGTATTGAAGTCTCCAACTATTATTGTTGAATTATCTATTTCCCCCTTTATTTCAGTCACTTTTTGCTTCATGTATTTTGGTGTTCTGCATAATTGTCATATCTTTGTAGATTAACCTTTTTATTGTTATGAATCATTTCTTTTTATCTCTAGTAAAAGGAGCCCTAGTGGCACAATGGTTCATAGCTTGACTGCTAACCATAAGGTTGGCAGTTCAAACCCATATAGTGTCTCCATGGAAGAAAGATCTGGCAATCTGCTTCTGTAAAGGTTACAGCCAAGAAAACCCTATGGAGCAGTTCTACTCTTTCTCATGGGGTCACTATGAGCTGGAATCAGCTGAACTTTACCCAACAACATCTCTAGTAAAATATTTTGTTATAATATATATTTTGTCTGATATTAGTATAAAACCCCATTGCCATTGAGTTGATTCTGACTCATAGCAACCCTATAGGACAGAGTAGAGATGCCCTGTAGGGTTTCCAATGAGCGGCTGGTGGATTCTAATCATCAACCTTTCAGGTAGCAGTTGAATGCTTTAACCCCTGTGCCACCAGGGCTCCAATATTAGTACCGTTCTTGCAGATGTTGTTTGCATGATACATCTTTTCCATCCCTTTACTTTCAGTCTAGTTGTACCTTTAAATCTAATGAATATAATGTGTCTTCTGAAGAGATCGTTTAGGTGGATGACATCTGACAGTCTCTGCCTTTTTATTAAATTATTTAATCCATTCACATTAAATTTATCCTTGATATGGTTGGAATTTCATCTGTCAATTTACTCTGTTTTCTGTATCTCTCGTGTCTTATTAAGGAGCACTTCTGGCGAAGTGGTTAAGCATTCAGCTGCTAACCAAAAGGTTCGCAGTTACAACGCATTAGCCATTCTTTGGAAGAAAGTTGTGGCAGTCTGCTTCTGTAAAGATTTACATCCTAGGAAACCCTGTGGGTTAGTTCTATTCTGTCCTATAGAGTCACTATGAGTTGGAAGCAACTCCATGGCAATGGGTTTGGATTTTTTTGTTTGTTTGTTTCATGTCTTATTTTTTCCTCTATTACTCTCTTATATGTTTGCATTAAGTAGAAAATTTGTAAAGTAGCATTTGAATTAATTTTATGCATTTTTTACTATATAATTTGAGTTATTATCTTAGTAGTTGCTCTAGACTTTGCCATATGCACTTTAACCTATCAGATCATCTTCAGATTCATGCTCACATAATTCCATTGATACACAGAAAATTTGCCCCTATATAGCAATACTCTTCCACTCCATTATTTGGAATGATGCTATACATATTACATCCATTAATGTTACAAACTCAGTGATACATTGTTAAAATTATTACTTTTTTATTATTGTTGTTAGGTGCTGTCCAGTCAGTACTAACTCATAGTGACCCTACGTATAATAGAATGAAACACTGCCTGATCCTGTATCGTCCTCACAGTCATTGCTGTGTTTGAGCCCATTGTTGCAACCACTGTGTCAATCCATCTCCTTGAGGATCTTTCTCTGTTTCACTGACCCTCTAACTTAGCAAGCATGATGGCCTTTTCCAGGGACTGGTCCCTGCTGATAGCATGTCCAAAGTACGTGAGATGAAGTCTCATCATCCTCTGGCTGGGCTTCTTCCAAGACAGGCTTGTTTGTTCTTTATATCACATAGTTCTTGTTATAATTGTGCTTAATTTTGCTAGGTTTTTGCTTTATTCGTAGTAATTTACTATTCTCTAGCCTTTTAAAAAATCTGTCAAAGTATAAAACATTAAAATATCTCGTGTATTCTTACACATACCATTTTTCCTATACTGATATAAATATATAACTATATATATATATACATAAACAAGTGCAGATTTATTCTCTACTGAAAGAATTAAAGCAACATATAATATGACCCACTTAATTATAATAAAACATAGAAATCTTGATTCATTTGTCACATACAGTATTTTGAGAGCTATACGAACAAATTGATTTACAAAATCTATTAGAGAGAATCGTACGATGAAGTGCGAGTTCTAATGTTATTTTTCAGTACTTGAAGCAAAAAAGGGAGATCTAATATTTTATTGAGTTTTATAAGTAAAAAGACAAACCTGTACTCACAAGTTTTCTGAAGAATACCATCCTCAAAAATTCTCAGCTGATTATTCAGCTTTTTCTCTTTTGACAGAACACTTTTTGTCTTTTAATTAATGTAAGCCCCTTAAAAATAGGCCATGGAGACACAGGCCCCTCCCAGTAGTGAGTACACGTGGAGATGTCACAGTGGTCAGGCCTGTCTCAGGAAGACGAGGACACACCTTCTGACTACATATAGTAACTAAAGGAATCCGGATAACTGAACTCTGATCTCCAAACACTGAAGACAGACATAGGTATTTTTGTTGTTGTTGTTTGTTTTCTGTTTTGTTTTGTTTCTTTTGCTTTTCCCCTTTGGCTTCAAATCCACTGAAAGTGCCATTAGTGAAGTCAGATCAGGTCACCTTAAACACACCCAGGTGGCTGTGGAGGGCCATGATTTCTCCTTACTTCCAGCTGTCACTTTTCTATTGGTTTTCTAATCTTTGACAGGGGCAGGGGAGTGGTACTGAAATTACCTCATTTGTGAAATTTTTACATTGGTGGGAAATTATTTTCTAGCATAGTTAAGTGCCTGTATTTGATATTATCTATTTGCCGGAGTCACCTAAAAAAAAAATTTTTGTTTTCAGAGTTAAAGACTCAGGTAGACAAAAAAATTTTGACTAGTCCCAAATGCACCTGTTATTAAAAGATATAGGCTTAGTATTGTATATATTGAGGACAATTTCCTTGCACAAATAGCATTGAAAAAAGCTTTGGGAGCAGAAAACAGGACACAGTACAGGATTGCACAGAAGAAAGCCTCATGAATCAAATTTTCCTAATGCAAATTCCCAAACATATTACATTGTACTATCCAGTCCAAAGTGATTTTATGGTTTTAACTTGTCCATATAAAAATGAAGAGAATATAAGATTTGAGATTTTCAAGTACCGTAATTGAGAATAAAGTGCATATTTCATTCTTCCAAAAACTCAATGAAAAAACACTATAGATCATTTTTAGATAAACTCAGAAATATTTATACTTATATAAAAAAGGTTTCCGGAAATCTCCTCCCCAAGACATGGTATGTGGTATGCCACAGCTTACATGGTTTTTAAGTGATTTTATCAATATGAATCCCACGCTTTTTGGGTTCACTTTTACCATTCGAAATTTATTCCCAAGAATAAAATTTGGTAAGAGAGACCCATTTGAATGAAATTCCTATACAGAATACTTCATGCAGAAATTCTAGCTAAGATATTAAGATATTGCTACTCACACATATTTGATAGTCCTTTTTTCTAGAAATACCTATCTTCTATGCACAAGCAAGCATAGCTTTTTACTAATGGATATGTGAAGACATGTAGGAATTTGCAATTTGATGGGGAAATAACATATAGGCAAACAATAAAGACCTGTGGAGCTTATGGTAGAGGCCACACAACCAGTAAAGGCACTAAATTATAAATAGTTTTGAGGCAGCACAGAAGTTGATTCAAAATGGAGGGTATCAGGCAAGACATCATTGAAATGCTGTGCAGCATTACTCAGGCAATCTTGAATTGTTCATAGCCGCATCCGCATAATGTCTGACAGAACACTTCTGAGAGGATTCCAACCAAAACTCTTATTCAAATTGGTCAGCCTGGTCTTACAACACAGCTGGTCAATGGAAGTGAATGGAGCTTTTGAATCCCTGCCAATCACACTGCCGTGTGGACAAATGTGTCTAATGTGATCCATTAAGCAGCATTTTGGGGATGGAAAAATTTCTGCCACCAAGTGTATAGACACAGCCTCAGAAAATAAGCCACATGCTAGAGATATGAATTAACTATAGCAAAACAGAATACTTATTTTTCTTATAGGGAAGTATTAATAGCCTTTTTTTTCCTCACTCTTCTGCCTTTCCTACTAGACGATGCATTCCTGGAGGGCAAGAGCTGTGTCTTTTATGTCTGTGTTTATATCATTCATTACATATGCACTCAGAATATTTAATGGATGCCCAATAGATATGGATTGATTAGGCTTTAAAACCCGTTGCCATTGAGTCAACTGTGACTCACAGCAACCCTTCCATATAATCCTGCATGTCAATAGTAAGTTCTATATTGTTCAGTAGAGAGGCATTTCGCCTACAGTGCATTTTCATTGCTCAAATTGGACATAATCCCTATCACTCATTAGAGGATATAATCTGTATGTCTCTGCTTCTGGTTAAAATGGACCACTATCTGGAACTGAATACAGAACAGCAAAGTGTTGCCCAGGCAACAGAGCTGCTTTGTTTGGGTAGCTTTCTCTACTACCACAATGAAACATGAGAGAGATAATGTTGAAGACATTGCTGACTGGATAAATGCATGTGTTGATGAGGAGAAAAGGGGAAAGATTATTACTTTAGAGTAAAAGATGTAAAATTGCTGAGTTTTCCTCAGTGTTGTTTGGGTTGTGTGATAATACATTTATATTCATTAAAAATTATTATTGGAATTCCTGTAAGAACTTAAAAGCTTACTGCAGAGCAAAATCACAGTCTGTCATTTATTTTATGCTTGTTTATTTCTACCTTTTTTGAAAATGTAAATGCCTTGAGAACAGAAGCCTTATTGATCTTGTTCACAGATGTATCCTCATGTACTAGGAGTTCAACAGACATGGGATAACTGGGAAAATAAAGTTTGTTATTGAGTACTTACACTTTATAGTATATAAATTATTTTTTCATTGTAATTTTTGGAACTGCAACATTTCTTATAGGAAAAAAGAACACTTTTTATAAATATCTAAGTATTTGGTATCACTCTTCTAAAAATAATGGGAGATAAGATCATATAGTTCATTTCATTGGTAACTAATTTATTTCACTTAGAATCATTGCCTTAATAGAGAAGTAACAACACACAGTGGTTCTGGAATCAAACTGAGTGACTTGGAATACCAGTTCTCACCTTAAGAGCTTGGTTACCTCACTAGTAAATGGAGTAAAATATCACTGACTACAGAGTATTGCTGTCAAGATTAACAGAGACAGTGCATAATAGAATTAGCACAGTGCCTGGAACAAAGTAAGTACACAATATTGGCCGTTACTATGAACTGTATATAATCATGTGGAGAAAATGAAATATATTTCCCTAACACCCAAAGATCTTATCAAAATCAGTTCAAACGCCAGACTAATACCTTTTGTTTTCATAGGCTACATATCAGGCATAAAGTAAAAAGGTATTATCCAAACATTTTCTTATTAATTCAGGTAGATTTCTTATATTCTCCTGATGGTGCTAAACAATAAATCCCCAATTTCTTCACACCAATTTATAAATTTTATCTGAATTTCACTATGTCATTATAAAGAGAGTCCATCGTGTACAGCTTCTAGAGTCAACATGTTTTGTTCTAATTACATTACGTATGTTTTCTCTGATTTTGTAACACCCTATTTCTCTGCTTAGCATTGCTAGGCAACATTGATGCTAAAATAAAAACTAATTAGTTCCTATTAAATCAGTTTCTACTCATGGTGAACCCATGTGTGTCAGGGTAGAAATCTGCTTCATAGGAGGTGTTTCTGGGTGGACTTGAGGTGTTAAACTTTGTTGAATAGTAGTAGACTTGAACAAAACAATCATGAATTATCAGTGCATGAATTACACTCGTTATATGAGCCTCTACACTGCAGGTACTATATAGAAAGATACATAGTTTCACTAAGAGCAAAGTTAATTAGTGGATATGTAAAATTAGGACTAGATTTTAATCAGGTTCATTTTTGTTTTTATCCAGCCATTTCTAAAAATTAAATTTGTTGGTGTGATTACAATACACCTGTTATATATTTGAAGAAATATTTGAGTGCCAAAAACCTAATGGTGGGGGGGGCCAAGATGGCGGACTAGGTGGACGCTACCGCGGATCCCTCTTGCAACAAAGACTCGGAAAAACAAGTGAATCGATCACATATATAACAATCTATAAACTCTGAACAACAAACACAGACTTAGAGACGGAGAACAAACAAATATGGGCAGACAGCGATCGTTTTCAGAACTAAGAGCCAGCGTACCAGGCAGGTGACCTTCGGAGCCCGGGCTGGAGCAGAGCCCAGGGGGGGCAGATGGCACAGACAAGGGGCCCAGCCCTACCCCCCCGAACCCATCCCAGGAGGAAGTCTAGCTGGTTGGCATGGGTGGCGTAGCGGCGCAGCCAGTGGGAGAAACACCCGGGAGGCAGTGACTGATCTTGGAGCGGGGAGAGCAGCGTCCCAGCCGGGGAGCCATCCAGCCGGGAGTTTGGCGGGAGGCGGGCGAGGCGCGAGCATGGGGATCACCTATATTTCCCTAAAGCGACCCCGGGGGGGGTGCCCAGACGTTCGTGAGGACCACGTCCACCCAGTTCGTGCGAGCAATGCGGTACACCGGAGGGAGAAATCCCTGGGAGGAAGTGACTGGTCTCGGAGCGGGGAGAGCAGCGTCCCAGCTGGGGAGCCATCCCGCTGGGATCTTGGCGAGAGTGGGCGGGGTGTGAGCGCATTCCCCTGAATAGACCCAGGGGGCGGGCCCAGCTGTTCGTGAGGGCCACGCCCACTCGGTTCGCGCGAGCGGTGCGGCGCACCGGAGGGAGAAATCCCCGGAAGTGACTGATCTTGGAGCGGGGAGACTAGCGTCCCAGACGGGGAGCCGTCCTGCCAGGATTCTGGCAGACGGGGGCGGAGTGTGAATGCAGGGATCAGCTCTATATTCTGTGGTGCTACATGCCTAGCTCTCTGATCTGTCCCCCACCCTCCCCAGGCAGCTCCATTAACATCCAAATACCCTGAGCCAGAAGGAGAATTCAGATAGGGATCTGAATGCATTTTTTTTAGCTGATTACCTGGAAAATCTAGTTTCCCAGTGATGGCTCGGAGACAGCAGTCCATATCAAACCACATAAAGAAACAGACCATGACAGCTTCTCCAACCCCCCCAAACAAAAGAATCAAAATCTTTCCCAAATGAAGATACAATCCTGGAATTATCAGATACAGAATATAAAAAACTAATTTACAGAATGCTTAAAGATATCACAAATGAAATTAGGATAAATGCAGAAAAAGCCAAGGAACACACTGATAAAACTGTTGAAGAACTCAAAAAGCTTATTCAAGAACACAGTGGAAAAATTAATAAGTTGCAAGAATCCATAGAGAGACAGCATGTAGAAATCCAAAAGATTAACAATAAAATTACAGAATTTGACAACGCAATAGAAAGTCAGAGGAGCAGACTCAAGCAATTAGAATGTAGACTGGGACTTCTGGAGGACCAGGGAATCAACTCCAACATAGCTGAAAAAAAATCAGATAAAAGAATTTTAAAAAATGAAGAAATCCTAAGAATCATGTGGGACTCTATCAAGAAGGATAACTTGCGAGTGATTGGAGTCCCAGAACAGGGAGAGGGGACAGAAAACACAGAGAAAATAATTGAAGAACTCCTGACACAAAACTTCCCTGACATCATGAAAGACGAAAGGATATCTATCCAAGATGCTCATCGAACCCCATTTAAGATTGATCCAAAAAGAAAAACACCAAGACATATTATCATCAAACTTGCCAAAACCAAAGACAAACAGAAAATTTGAAAAGCAGCCAGGGAGAAAAAAAGGTTTCCTTCAAGGGAGAATCAATAAGAATAAGTTCAGATTTACTCAGCAGAAACCATGCAAGCAAGAAGGGAATGGGACGATGTACACAGAGCACTGAAGGAGAAAAACTGCCAACCAAGGATCATATATCCAGCAAAACTCTCTCTGAAATATGAAGGAGAAATTAAGATATTTACAGATAAACACAAGTTTAGAGAATTTGCAAAAACTAAACCAAGACTGCAAGAAATGCTAAAGGAGATTGTTTGGCCTGATGACCAATAATATCAGGTACCAGCACTATACAAGGTCACAAAACAGAACACCCTCATATCAACGCAACTCAAATAGGGAAAGCACAAAAACAAAGTAAGATTAATTCTAAAAAATAAATAAATAAACAAAATAATACACATAACAGGAAAACATGGAAATCAACAGATAAACGATCACAATAATCAAAAAGAGGGACTAAATATAGGAGGCATTGAACTGCCAGATGGAGAGTGATACAAGGCTATATAGAAGGATACAAGTTAGGTTTTTACTTAGAAAAATAGGGGTAAATAATAAGGTAACCACAAAAAGGAATATCAATTCCATAACTCAGGAAAAACGTAACGACTCAACAAACATAAAGTTAAACATTATGCAAATAAGGATCTCACAATCTACTAAGAAAAACGTCTCAGCACAAAAAAGTATGTGGAAAAATGAAATGGCCAACAACACACATGAAAATGCATCAAAATGACAGCACTAAAAACTTATTTACCTATAATTATGCTGAATGTAAATGGACTAAATGCACCAATAAAGAGACAGAGTCACGGACTGGATAAAGAAACATGATCCATCTATATGCTGCCTACAAGAGACACACCTTAGACTTAGAGACACAAACAAACTAAAACTCAAAGGATGGAAAAAAATATATCAAGCAAATAATAAGCAAAAAAGAAGAGGAGTAGCAATATTGATTTCTGACACAATAGACTTGAATCCGCCACAAAGGATAAAGAAGGACACTATATAATGATAAAAGGGACAATTGATCAGGAAGATATAACCATATTAAATATTTATGCACCCAATGACAGGGCTGCAAGATACATAAATCAAATTTTAACAGAATTGAAAAGCGAGATAGACACCTCCACATTTATATTAGGGGCCTTCAACACAACACTTTCGGAGAAGGACAGAACATCCAGTAAGAAGCTCAATAGAGACACGGAAGACCTACTTAAAACAATCAACCAACTTTCCCTCATTGACTTATACAGAACTCTCCACCCAACTGCTGCAAAGTATACTTTTTTTTCTAGTGCACATGGAACATTCTCTAGAATAGACCACATATTAGGTCACAAAACAAATCTTGGTAGAATCCAAAACATCGAAATATTACAAAGCATCTTCTCAGACCACAAGGCAATGAAGCTAGAAATCAATAACAGAAAAACTAGGGAAAAGAAATCAAATACTTGGAAAATGAACAATACCCTCCTGAAAAAAGACTGGGTTATAGAAGACATCAAGGAGGGAATAAGGAAATTCTTAGAAAGCAACGAGAATGAAAAGACTTCCTATCAAAACCTCTGGGACACAGCAAAAGCAGTGCTCAGAGGCCAATTTATATCGATAAATGCGCACATACAAAAAGAAGAAAGAGACAAAATCAGAGAACTGTCCTGACAACTTGAACAAATAGAAAGTGAGCAACAAAAGAACCCATCAGGCACCAGAAGAAAACAAATAATAAAAATTAGAGCTGAACTAAGTGAATTAGAGAACAGAAAAACAATTGAAAAAATTAACAAAGCCAAAAGCTGGTTCTTTGAAAAAATTAACAAAATTGATAAACCATTGGCTAGACTGACTAAAGAAAAACAGGAAAGGAAACAAATAACCCAAATAAGAAACGAGAAGGACCACATCACAACAGAGACAAATGAAATTAAAAGAATCATTTCAGATTACGACGTAAAATTGTACTCTAACAAATTTGAAAACCTAGAAGAAATTGATAAATTCTTAGAAAAATACTACCTACCTAAACTAACACATTCAGAAGTAGAACAACTAAATAAACCCATAACAAAAAAAGAGATGGAAACGGTAATCAAAAAACTTCCAACAAAAAAAGTCCTGGCCCAGATGGCTTCACTGCGGAGTTCTACCAAACCTTCAGAGAAGACTTAACACCACTACTACTGAAGGTATTTCAAAGCATAGAACAAGACGGAATACTACCCAACTCATTCTATGAAGCTACCATCTCCCTGATACCAAAACCAGGGAAAGACATTACAAAAAAAGAAAATTTTAGACCTATATCCCTCATGAACATAGATGCAAAAATCCTCAACAAAATTCTAGCCAATAGAATCCAACAACACATCAAAAAGTAATTCACCCTGATCAAGTGGGATTTATACCAGGTATGCAAGGCTGGTTTAATATCAGAAAAACCATTAATGTAATCCATCACACAAATAAAACAAAAGATAAAAACCACATGATCTTCTCAATAGATGCAGAAAAGGCATTTGACAAAGTTCAACACCCATTTATGATAAAAACTCTTACCAAAATAGGAATTGAAGGAAAATTCCTCAACATAATAAAGGGCATCTATGCAAAGTCAACAGCCAATATCACTCTAAATGGAGAGAACCTGAAAGCATTTCCCTTGAGAACGGGAACCAGACAAGGATGCCCTTTATCACCACTCTTATTCAACATCGTACTTGAAGTCCTAGCCAGGGCAATTAGGCTAGACAAAGAAATAAAGGGTATCCAGATTGGTAAGGAGGAAGTAAAGCTATCACTATTTGCAGATGACATGATCCATGATCGTATACATGGAAAACCCTAAGGAATCCTCCAGAAAACTACTGAAACTAATAGAAGAGTTTGGAAGTGTCTCAGGTTATAAAATAAACACACAAAAATCACTTGGATTCCTCTACATCAACAAAAAGAACACCGAAGAGGAAATAACCAAATCAATACCATTCACAGTAGCCCCCAAGAAGAGAAAATACTTAGGAATAAATCTTACCAAGGATGTAAAAGACCTATACAGAGAAAACTATAAAACTCTGCTACAAGAAATTCAAAAGGATATACTTAAGTGGAAAAACATACCCTGCTCATGGATAGGAAGACTTAACATAGTAAAAATGTCTATTCTACCAAAAGCCATCTATACATATAACGCACTTCCAATCCAAATACCAATGTCATATTTTAAGGGGATAGAGAAACAAATCACTAATTTCATATGGAAGGGAAAGAACCCCCGGATAAGCAAAGCATTACTGAAAAAGAAGAAAGTGGCAGGCCTCACTCTACCTGATTTCAGAACCTATTATACAGCCACAGTAGTCAAAACAGCCTGGTCCTGGTACAACAACAGGCACATAGACGAATGGAAGAGAATTGAGAACCCAGATATAAATCCATCCACGTATGAGCAGCTGATATTTGACAAAGGACCAGTGTCAGTCAATTGGGGAAATGATAGTCTTTTTAACAAATAGTGTTGGCATAACTGGATATCCATTTGCAAAAGAATGAAACAGGACCCATACCTCACACCATGCACAAAAACTGACTCCAAGTGGATCAAAGACCGAAACATAAAGACTAAAACGATAAAGATCATGGAAGAAAAAATAGGGACAACCCTAGGAGCCCTAATACAAGGCATAAACAGAATACAAAAGATTACCAAAAATGATGAAGAGAAACCAGATAACTGGGAGCTCCTAAAAATCAAACACCTATGCTCATCTAAAGACTTCACCAAAAGAGTAAAAAGACCACCTACAGACTGGGAAAGAATTTTCAGCTATGACATCTCCGACCAGTGCCTGATCTCTAAAATCTACATGATTCTGTCAAAACTCAACCACAAAAAGTCAAGCAACCCAATCAAGAAGTGGGCAAAGGATATGAACACACATTTCACTAAAGAAGATATTCAGGCAGCCAACAGATACATGAGAAAATGCTCCCGATCATTAGCCATTAGAGAAATGCAAATTAAAACTACGATGAGATTCCATCTCACACCAACTAGACTGGCATTAATCCAAAAAACACAAAATAATAAATGTTGGAGAGGCTGCGGAGAGTTTGGAACTCTCATACACTGCTGGTGGGATTGTAAAATGGTACAACCACTTTGGAAATCCATCTGGCGTTATCTTAAACAGTAAGAAATAGAACTACCACACAACCCAGAAATCCCACTCCTCAGAATATACCCTAGAGATACAAGAGCCTTCACACAAACAGACATATGCACACCCATGTTTATTGCAGCTCTGTTTACAATAGCAAAAAGCTGGAAGCAACCAAGATGTCCGTCAACGGATGAATGGGTAAATAAATTGTGGTATATTCACACAATGGAATACTACGCATCGATAAAGAACAGTGACGAATCTCTGAAACATTTCATAACATGGAGGAATCTGGAAGACATTATGCTGAGCGAAATGAGTCAGAGGCAAAAGGACAAATATTGTATAAGACCACTATTATAAGATCTTGAGAAATAGAAAAAAATGGAGAAGAACACATACTTTTGTGGTTACAAAGGCGGGGGGTGGGAGGGAGGGTGGGAGAGGGTTTTTTATTGATCAATCAGTAGATAAGAACTGCTTTGGGTGAAGGGAAAGACAACACACAATACAAGGAAGGTCAGGCTAATTGGACTGGATTAAAAGCAAAGAGGTTTCCAGGATAAAATGAAAGCTTCAAAGGTCAGTGGAGCAGGGGCTGGGGTCTGGGGAACATGGTTTGAGGAGACTTCTAAGTCAACGGGCAAAATAATTCTATTATGAAAACATTCTGCATCCCACTTTGAAATGTGGCACCTGGGGTCCTAAATGCCAACAAGTGGCCATCTAAGATGCATCAATTGGTCTCAACCCACCTGGAGCAAAGGCAAAGGAAGAACACCAAGACCACACGACAACTAAGGACCCAAGAGACAGAAAGGGCCACATAAACCAGAGACCTACACTATCCTGAGACCAGAAGAACTAGTTGGTGCCCGGCCACAATCGATGTCTGCCCTGCTAGGGAGCACAACAGACAACTCCTGAGGGAGCAGGAGGCCAATGGGATACAGACCCCAAATTCTTATAAAAAGACCATACCTAATGATATGACTGCGACTAGAGGAATCCCAGAGACAATGCTCCCCAGAACTTCTGATGGCACAGGACAGGAACCATCCCCGAAGACAACTCATCAGGCATGAAAAGGACTGGTCAGCGGAGGGGAGAGAGATGCTGATGAAGAGTGAGCCAATTAAATTAGGTGGACACTGAAAAAAAAAAAAACCTAATGGTAAGATTTAATCTACTATTAATCATTATTTGTTTACCAGTGAAGGAGGCTATCATTAAAATATTCCCATTAGGTCTTGGTATTCAATAAATTGATTTTCAACAAATTTGTTTTACATTCATGTTATTCTTAGATTAATATTTTTTAAAAATGTTTACTTAAAAGTTATCCAAGCCAAAAAAAAAAAAAAAAATTCTGGCAAGGAAAAGACAGATTGGGTATAAACACATTGTCATGATAATCCATTGTCAGAATAATTCACGCTTGGATAATCCAGAGTTGAATTTAATTTACTTCAGTGCCATATTCCTATCTAGTGCCACATTCATTGAACAAAAAAAAATCCAGTAGTGGATATAATATTAAATTAATAAATAATTGAAGACTCTTCACTTGTAGAGACTAAATCCCACTAACAGCAATTATTTATGGGTTGCAAGATAGGAGCTATAGACCCCTCAAACATTCAATACCTAAGCAAATGATTGGATTTATAGAAAAGTCTGTTTGTATTCAAAATCTATCTACTACATTTTTTTTTCAGGGAAAATCATTATTTATTTTTCATAACCTTATTAAACTGAAAAGTCACCAGGCAGACCTGCCCTTTATAGAGATTATCAATAACTTACTAAAAATATTGGTTGAAACATTTTGCATTTGCTACAAAAACTGCATTGACATTGCTTAGCTATTTCTGGTCATCGCATTCCTTTTATGTAGTTCTTTATTTTTTAGAACAAAAATGTTATATTTCTCTCGACTGAAAATATAAAGAGATTTTTTACACAAACACATATGCTTTCCTACATTTATCAAGTAAAATGATAAAAGTAGTATAGTGGATGAACTTTTCCATTAACCCTATACTGAGTCCCCATTCCTGATCAAAAGCACCATTTTGAACGTCCAATTAAAAAAGTTATGCTTTCCAAATTTTTACTGCATGACTTTCTGCACATAGAGTGAAACCATAAAATAAACAGCTTCATTATTGCCATTTCAGAAGCACATAGGCTTCTGGTTTCAACTGTGACAAAAGAAGAGCTTGGAAGGTTTCACTCTCATCTTCACAAGGAAAATGCTGAACTATCAGAAAACCAGTAACTTTTCTTGTATACAACAGATAACTGAGGCCTCAGAGCAGACTGCCAGCCCCAAATCTGGAAAGAATGTTAAATACAGAGAATCACAGTTCAGTTAAGATTACCTGAAGTGGAGGTGGCTGGAGACATGAACTGGGTTCTAATAGAAAAAGTGGAAAACATGCAAAAAACAATGAGTAATGCAAGTTGGGAGATGGAAACACTAAGAAATAATCAAAAGGAAATGCTAGGGTCTAACACATTGTAACGGAAACGACAAATGCCTTTGATGGGTTCATCAGGAGACAGAAGAGGGCCGAGGAAAGAATCAGTGAGCTTGAAGACAGGTCAATAGAAAAATTCCAAACTGAAAATGCAAAGAGAAAAAAGAGTGAAAGAATGTTCAAGAATGGTGGGACAATTTCAAAACATGTAACTATTAATAATGGCAGAGAAATTTTCAAAATTAAGGAAACACACCAAACTACTGAACCAGAATGATCACCAAATACCATGCAACATAAATATAAAAAATCTACACCTAAGTATATCCTATTAAAACTGTAAAAATCAAATACAAAAAGAAAATTTTGAAAGAAACCCAGGGCAGGGTGGGGGCGGGGGGACAGTTTACCTACAGAAGAACAAGGATAAGAATTACATTGCATTTCTCATTAGAAAAACATTCAAGAAATAAGAGAGTGTAGTGAAATATTTAAAGAGTTGCAAGGAAAAAAAACTAGAATTCTATATACAATAAAATTATCCTTCAACATAAAATAATTTGAAGTTAAAAAATATCACTTATGGTAACACACAAAAAAAACTAAACACAGACATAAATCTTTCAAAATTATGTACTGCATCTAAATGGGGAAAAGTAAAAAACTCTGATGAAAGAGATCAAAGGTAGTCTTAATAAATTGAGAGATATTCTACTTTTTTTATTTAAAGACTCAGTATTGCTAAGATGTCAGTTCTCCTAAATTTCTCTGAAGAATCAACACAATATCAGTCAAAACCCAGCAATTTATTTTTTAGATATTGACAAAATTTTACAGGAAAATGTAAAAGATGTAGAATAGCCAAAATGGTACAGAAGGAGAAAAACAGTGTTGGAAAATTCACACAAATCAATGTCAAGACTTACTGTAAAGCTGCAGTAATCAAGACAGTGCAATATTGGCAAAAAGAAAAAAAGACAAGAGAGCTCAGAAATAGACTTACATGAATAAAATCAACAGATCTCTGACACGAAAAAAAGGCAAATCCATACAGAACAGAAAATTCTTTCAATAAATCATGTTCAGATAATTTGACATCTCTATGCAAAAAAAAGACATTAGAAATAGACTTTACACTTTTCATAAAAAATTAACTCAAAATGAAACACAGACCTGAGTGTTTAAACACAACAGTGAAACCATTAAAGAAAAAAAGTTAAACTTTTATATTAAAATTGTATACCTTCTACTCTGTGAAAAATGGCTGAAAAGAAAAAGTGCAGAATGGGAGAAAATATATACCAAACATGTATCTGATAAAGAATTTGTATCCAAAATTTACAAACAATGCGTAAAACTCAACAATAAGAAAATAAAGAACCCAATTAAAATGGGTAAAATATATGAACAGACACCTCACCAAAGGAGATAGACAGATGGCAAGTAATCCCCATTGCCGTTGATGGCAAGTAAGTATATGAAATGTTCCTCAACATAATTTATCATTAAAGAATTGCAACCTAAAATAACAACGAGGTACCACAGCACTATTAGAATGACTCAAATCTATATACCTGACAATACCAATTGCTGGTGAGGATGTGGAACAAAAGGAACTCACATTCATTGCTGGAGGGTGTACAAAATAGTACAGCCACTTTGGCAGATAGCTTGGCAATTTTTTCCAAAATTAAGTACACCATACGATTCACCTATAGACCTCTATGGATTTACCCAGTTGATCTGAAAACTTAGTTCCACACAAACACCTGCACTCAAATTGTTTATAGTTGAATAGGGCAATAGATTAAAAAACAAAAACAAGAAATAAATATTATATCCATACAAAGATAAAAAGAAATGTGCTATCAAAACATGAAAAATCATGGAGTGAAAGAAACCAATCTGAAAAGGTTATATAATTTATTATTCCAACAAATGACATTCCAGGAAAAGGCAAGTCTTTTATAAAAGGTTAATAAGTAGATTAGTAGTTTCCAGGGGGAAAGGGGTGAATAAGAGAATAACAGGAAAATATTTAGGGCACTGAAAATATTCTTTTTTATACTGTGATGGTGTATACATGACTTTTGTGTTTGTCAAAACCCAGAGAAATTTATGGAACAGAGTGGACCTTGGTGTATACAAACTGAAACAAAAGAAAACAAACAAAAAACCTTTTAGGAGATCACGGGATCCCAGGAAGGAATTTAGACTAGAACAAGAGAACCTAATTATATTACATATGTACCAAATGATCACATCGATAGGGGTAGGGGAAAAGTTACTGATGTAAGTAACTTTAGAAACAAGTAAAATCTATAAGACTAAAGGCAATAAGCACTGTACTTCACTGCACTCTAGTTCTTAAAGTGTTTCCCAGTGTAGTGCAGGTTAATAATCCAGATACTGTTTTTCTTATGTTCTGAAACTGAATAATTAAATAAGGGGATGGCACATGGTAGGAGCCAGATGTTGGAGTGGAAATTCACAGGTAAGCAAGTGAAGGTAGATAGAATAATCCATGGCGTAATGAATTAGAGTTGGAGATACCAGGGTAAACTCATACTTATCTTAATATACAGAGATATGTGTTTATACACGTTTGTATGTACATATATATTGTCTTGCTCTGCCAGATAATAGGCCGTGAAACAAAGGATACCCCAATAGCAATGCACTTGTCCACTTTATAGTAGAGAAATGACTTTTGCCAAATGATCAAGGTCAACATCAACAGTTGATGTTGATTGTACATATTCTTCACATGATGTGATGAAAATGCACTTTAGCTCTTCCTCTCAAAGGCCCACTGTGACCATAAGAAAAACCTCAAAGAAATCCCAACTGAAAGGCATCGTACAAAATACCTGACCAGTCCTCCTCTAAACTTTTGAGATTATCAAAACAAATGCAAATCTGAAAACTGTCACGACAAGAGAAACCAAAGATGTGACTGCTAAATGCAATGTGGTACCTAGATGGGATCCTGAAACGTAAAAAGTACATTATTAGGTAAAAACTAAGAAAATCTTAATAAATAATATACTTTACTTAATAACCACATTGGTTCATTAAATTTAATAAATGCATCATACTAATATAGGATGTTAATAATAAGGGAAATTGGGTGTGGGCTTCATGGTAATTCTCCATACTATCTTCTCAATTTTTTCTGTAAATCTAAAACTGTTCTAAAAAATAAAGTATATTAAAAACAATAAAATGGAATAATGTAGATATTATGTATGTTCTCACAAGGGCCTACTTTTGGGTTTTGAGCAATATTCCATTTTTTATGTACATAGCTGAAAACAAACTTGGAGAAATCTTATTTATTCCTCAGAATCTTTTGGAGATGAGATAAAGCATTCCCTCCAATGACTCATAATCCTATGATTATAAAATATACAACAATAAAAAATAATTTTAAATTGAATCACTCCCACTTATTTCCCCAATTCATAAAGGTAAAGTTAGACCAATCATCCAGAATTGTACTTGCAACTGCAATTTATTTATTTTCAAATTCCTTGGGGAAAAAAAATTTCAACCACTTTATTACGATAAAAATATCACAGAATTTCTGGGGATGATACAGATATATGAAACCTTTAAACTGCATTATTTATTATGGCCATTATTTATGGTGTATTTATTCTTAACTGTTTGAAGCATCTAGTTTCTATGTTGAGAAGAAGTTGATGATACATTATTTCCATCTACATTTCTCCTTGGAGTATTCTAAACAATATAGCCCAAGGTGTTAGAGAAAACTTTAAGGCTTGAAGTAAAAGTCAAATAGATAATGAATGAGGAAGCTATTATAAATAAAGACCCTTCCTTTGACTTTTGGAACAAAATTAAAGTTTGTATAAACTGTATTCATAGAGGTGGCCACTGGGAAAAATAAACTAGACTTACTTTTATAAAATGGGATCCTATTTTTTCTAATCTGTTTGTTTTGTTTTGTTTCATTTTGTTTTTGCCAACACTGCTATGCCTTTCTGGAGCCCTGGTGGCTCAGTGGTTAGGAGCTTGTCTGGTAACCAAAAGGTCTGCAGTTCAAATTCACCAGCCACTTCTTAGAAATTCTATGGGCAAGTTCTACTTTGTCTTATAGGGTTGCTACGAGTCAGAATCGACTCGAAGTCACCAAGTCTTACTATGTCTTTAATGTTGTTGTTTTTAGGTGTGTTAAGTTGATTCTGACTCATAGTGAGCCTATGCACAACAGAACAAAACACTGTCCTGTCCTGCACCATCCTCACAATCATTGCTACATTCGAGCCCATTTTTGCAACCACTGTGTCAATCCATCTCATTGAGAGTCTTCCTCTTTTTTCCCTGACCCTCTCCTTTACCAAGCATGACTTCCTTCTTCAGGGACTAGTCCCTCCTGATAGCATACCCAAAGTATGTGAAATGAAGTCTTGTCATCCTCACTTCTAAGGAGCATTCTGGCTGTACTTCTTCCAGGACAGATTCGTTCATTATTCTGGCAGTCCATGGTATATTCAGTATTCTTCCCTAACACTGCGATTCAAAGGCATCAATTCTTTTTTGGTCTTCCTTATCCATTGTCAATCTTTCACATGCATATGAGGCAAATGAAATATCATGGCTTGGGTCAGACACACTTTAGTCCTCAAAGTGACATCTTTGCTTTTTAACACCTTAAAGAAGACTTTTGCAGCAGATTTGCTCAATGCAGTGTGTCCTTTGATTTCTTCACTGCTGCTTCCATGGGTGTTGATTATGTATCCAAGAAAACAAAATTCTTTACAACTTCAATATTTTCTCCCATTATGGTTTTACTTATTTGTCCAGCTGTGAGAATTTTTGTTTTCTTTATGTTGAGGCATAATCCATACTGAAGGCTATAGTCTTTCTTCATCAGTAAGTGCTTCAAATCCTCTTCACTTTCAACAGCAATGTTATGACATCTGCATATTGAAAGTTGTTGATGAGTCTTTCTCCAAACCTGATGCCACACTCTTCTTCATACAGTCCGGTTTCTTGGATTATTTGCTCAGCATAAAATCTGAGTAAGTGTGGTGAAAGGCTACAACCTTGACACATACATTTTCTTACTTTATACCATGCAGTATTCCTTTGTTCTGTTCGAACGACTGCCTCTTGGTCTATGTACAGCTTCTGCATGAGCACAATCAAGTGTTCGGGAATTCCCATTCTTTGCAATTTTATTCATAAATTGTTATGCTACTGCCTTTAATATCACCAGCAAAATCTCTGTATTAAATGTTGCATGAATTATTCTTCTTCCTTCCTCAGAGAACTACTTGGTCTCCATTACCCTTATTTCATCCTGAAACTGGCTTTCTAGTATCTGTTATCAATTGAGCTCTTCTTGTCACACATGCTTTCAATACTCCCTACTCTTGTGTAGTTCTGGTTGTTCTAAATTAACTAAAGGGATGAGTAAGGGAGTCTCTGATTTAGAAGACACAATATTTAATAAATACCAGAATGGAAACTGCTACTTTTCAAATAATAACAGAAAAATCACAGTTGTTCACCTTACCACACAAGGAGTTTTACTGCTTGGTACATTTCCCAAGTTTTATCCCAAATCTTGGAACTGATTCTCATGTATTAATGCTGCAACTCAATGAGTCAAAGAATTTTGCTATGGTCATTTACTTTCTGTAGTGCCAAGTCACAAACCTTGGCTTTTCTTATTGAACATTCATGAGAAGATTCAAACATTTTAGTGGTTAACCAAGGTGGTTAAATGTAGAGGACTTCAGTGCTAAATGGCCTGAATTAAATTCCCATTTCCAACACTTGTTGAATATGATCCTAGGAAAATTGTTTTTGCTTTTTATGACTCAGTTTCCTCATTTGAAAGTGGAGATAATAATGGGACCTGCTTCACAAGGTGACCTGAATATTTAATAAGTGAGTGTGTATAAGACATTTGAAAGAATGCCTGGCACTTAATAGTCACTAGAAAAAGATTTGCTGTTGCTTGCTGTTACTATGCTGTACAGTCCTTCCTATAGCCCTATAGGTAAATGTAGTTAAGCATTTATAATATTAAAAGTCTTAAAGGAAAAACCAACTAGTTGGGAAAGTGGTAAACTCAAAAGAATTAGTTGCATTAACTGCTTATCACTCTATTAGTCACCAAAGATTTCTTGCTACAATATATCTCAGCAAACGGATTACCTTTATCTTGTCTCCTTATTCCTGTAACTTAGTTCAAAATAAAATTCCCCACAAATGTACTTGACTCATGAAACTTAAACCATACTCAAGGAATGTGGGGACTGTATGCAGCTTTCCATTCTCTGCCATAAAGAACACACACAGGACAAGGGTTGGAATGGGTATTAGGTGGAGCAACCACCTGTATCCACCACAGGTCCAATGTAATGCAGGAAGTGACCTGCATTCAGCATTTTAGTACTTCCCCAGGATCTGTTGTTGCAAGTGAGGTCTGAGCCTCCTGCACCGTATCTCCCAAGGATAGCCCATCAAATTTGTGGGCTCATTCCTAGTTGGTAGATTTGTGTTACTTATAAACGTGTTATGAGCTGGAAGCTAATCTATTGTTTCAACAACTTGAGCTAATTAGATAAACCAAAGTGATTTTTTAAACACAAAACACTAAGAGAAATTGAAGATTTTTAATACTTCTGCAGTCTGAAATTGATGAAACATGCAATCAGCATGCATTGATAATTACTGGTGATTGGAATGCAAAAGTTGGAAACAAAGAAGAAGGATTGGTAGCTGGAAAATATGGCCTTGGTGATAGAAACAATGCCAGAGATCACAGGATAGAATTTTGCAAGACCTGAAAATACCTGTATTCAACAACATAAACAGCAACTGTATAAGTGGACTTCATTAGATGGAATACACAGGAATCAAATCAACTGTCTGTGAAAAGAGACAATGGAAAAGCTCAATATCATCAGTCAGAACAAGGCCAGGGGCTGACTGTGGAACAGAATATCATTTGCTTATATGCAAATCCAAGTCAAAGCTGAAGAAAATTAGAACAGTTCCACCAGAGCCAAAGTATGACTTTGAGTATATCCCACCTGAATTTAGAGACCATTGCAAGAATAGATTTGACACTTTCAGTACTAATGATTGAAACCAGAGGAGTTGTGGAATAATATCAAGGACATTATACATGAAAAAAGCAAGAAGCCATTAAAAAGGCAGGAAAAAAAAAAAAAGACCAAAATGGAATGTAGCTTGCTGTTGTATGTTAAGTAGTTAAGCAAACAGAAAAAATGATGAAGTAAAAGAGCTGAAGAGAAGATTTCAAAGGGTGGCTCAGGAAGACAAAGTAACGTAATGACATGTACAAAGACTTGGAAAACCAAAAGGGAAGAACATGCTCAGCATTTCTCAAGCTGAAAGTACTGAAGAAAAAAATCAAGCCTCAAATTGAGATATTGAAGGATTCTATGGGCAAAATACTGAATGATGAAGAAAGCATCAAAAGAAGCTGGAAGGAATACACAGAGTTTTGTTCTTTCTGTACCAGAAAGAACCAGCCGATGTTCAATCATTTCAGGAGGAAGAATATGATCAAGAACTGACAGTACTGAAGGAAGAAGTCCAAGCTGCACTGCAGAAAGTGGTGAAAAACGGGCCTCCAGGAATTGACAGGATACCAATTGTCTTAGTTATCTAGTGCTGCTGTAACAGAAATACCACAAGTGAATGGCTTTAACAAAGAGAAATTTATTTTCTTGCAGTGTAGTATGTTACGAGTCCAAATTCAGGGCATCTGCTACAGGTAAGGCTTTTTCTTTCTGCCTGTTCTGGAGGAAGGTCCTTGTCCTCAATCTTCTGCTGGTCGAGGAGCTTCTCAGGCACAGGGACCCCAGGTCCAAAGGATGCACTCTGCTCCTGGTACTGTTTTCTTGGTGGTACAAGGTCCCAAACTCTCTGCTTGAGAGATAAAAGGTGGTGCAGGCCACACCCCAGGGAAACTCCCTTTACCTTGCATCAGGGGAGTGACCTGAGTCAGGATGGGGTTACAATCCCACCCTAATCCTCTCAACACAAAATTACAATCACAAAATAGAGGGCAACCATGCAATACTGGGAATCATGGCCAACCAAGTTGATACATATTTTGGGGGGGACATATTTCAATCCATGACACCAATTGAGATGCCCGAACAAATGGTTGCAGCACTGGAAATACTCACTTGTCTATGCCAAGAAATTTGGAAGACAGTTACCTGGCCAACCAACTGGAAAAGATCCATATTAATGCCTATTCCAAAGAAGTGTGATCCAACAAAAGGCAGAATGTGGAAATTATTGAACAATATCATCAATATCACATGCAA
Organism: Elephas maximus indicus; assembly: GCF_024166365.1. Classification (NCBI taxonomy): domain Eukaryota; kingdom Metazoa; phylum Chordata; class Mammalia; order Proboscidea; family Elephantidae; genus Elephas; species Elephas maximus. Next base: position 91,608,126 of record NC_064833.1, read on the forward strand.
GTAAAATTTTGCTTAAGATCATTCAAAAGCAATTGCAGCAGTACCTCAAGGCAGATTCAGAAGAGGACATGGAATGAGGAATATAATTGCTGATGTCATATGGACCTTGGCTGAAAGTAAAGAATATCAGAAAACTGTTTACCTGTGCTTTACTGTGTATGCAAAGGCATTTGACTGTGGATCATAACAAATTATGGATAATATTGTGAAGAATGGGAATTCCAGGACACTTAATTGTGCTCATGAGCAACCTGTACATAGATCAAAAGACAGGGCTCTGAGAATAAATGGGGCACCCCAGTCCTTACAGCTAATAGTATTGGTTGCCCTTAGTCTGGCCCAAAAACTCACCCATGTATGTGCTCTAGGAGACAGGGACATGCCTTTGACTTAGGCACTCAGGGGTGGTCATTAGCTCCCTACCATGCTCTGCACATAACCACCTAATGCAGCTAGATGCCTGTACCTGCTGCAATCACCTCTATGTAGCTCCGCCCATCTAGGACTGTAGGTGAGAACCTGCACCACAAACTCAGTGACTGACGACCAGGACACCTGAGCTGAATCCACACAAGAAAAGTAAATAGACTCCTGGACTCACATACCTAGTAGCAGCTCTAACCACCTGCTGACAGGACACGAGAGATTCGAAGATGACAATAGCTAAAGTAGCTCACATGCCCACCCTATATGGGCATATCAAAACAAAACAAGAAGCAAGAACACAGTAAGCAAACACAAAATAAATAAATATGATAACTTATTGATGGCTTGGAGACAACAGTCAATATTAAATCACATAAAGAGGCAGATCATGATGGCTCCTGCAAGCAACCAAAACAAAGGACCAGGAAACCTCCCAGAGGAAGAGAAGGTCTTGGAATTACGAGAGGTAGAATTCAAAAGATTAATATACTGAGCCCCTCAAGAGATCAGGAAGGAGGTCAGAGGAAACACAGAACGAGCCAAGAAACACACAGACAAAGCGATAGAGGAATTTAGGAAAGCTATACAAGATCAGAATGACAAATTTAATAGGTTGCTAGAATCTAAAGGGAGACAGCAAATAGAAATCCAAAAGATTAACAATAAAATTTCAGAAATAGACAATTCATTAGAAAGCCATAAGAACAAAATTGAGGCAATGGAAATCAGAATTAGTGAGATTGAAGATAAAGCATTTGACAACAATTTATTTGAGGAAAAATCTGATAAAATAATTTTAAAAAATGAAGAAACCCTAAGAATTATGTGGAACTCTATCAAGAGTCTACATATAAGTGACTGGAGCACCAGAACAGGAGGAGGGACAACAGAAAATACAGAAAGAATTGTTGAAGATTTGTTGGCAAAAAGACTTCCCTGATATCGTGAAAGACGAGAAGATATTTATCCAAGAAGCTCATTGAATTCCACATAGGTAGATCCCAAAAGAAAGTCACCAAGACCTATTATAATCAAACTTGCCAAAAACAAAGATAAACACAGAATTATAAAAGGGACTAGGAATAAATGAAAAGTAACCTACAAAGGAGAGTCAACAACAAACTTCTGAGTACTCAGCAGAAACCATGTAGGCAAGAAGGCAATGGGATGACATATATAAAGCCTTGAAGGAAAAATATTGCCAACCAAGAATTATATATCCAGCAAAATTGTCTCTGAAATATGAAAACAAAATTAGGACATTTCCAGATAAACAGAAGTTTAGGGAACTTGTAAAAACCAAACCAGAATTAGAAGAAATACTAAAAGGAGTCCTTTGGCTAGAGAACCAATAATGTCAGATAATAACCCAAGACTAGGACACAGGACAGAGCACCCAAATATCAACCTAGATGAGGAAGTCTCAAAAATAAGCCAAAGCTAAAACACTGAAAATAGTGAAACAGAGAAGTCAGTATATAAAATACGAGAACATTAAAACAAAAAAAGAGGAACTAGTGTATTCACAGAACTTTCATATGGAGGGAAGTTAAGGCAATATCAGAAATAAAAGAGTGGTTTAAACCTAGAAAAATAGAGATAAACTTTAACAAATCTACACATCAAAATGAAAAAGAAGAAAAACAGAGATTCAGCAAATACAAAATCAACAACAATGAAAAAGATGAAAAGAAGATGCATAAAGAAAAATGATTCAATGCAGAAAATTAAGTGGAACAAAGAAACTGTCAACACAACAACAACCACAATAAAATACATCAAAATGACAGCACTAAACTCATAACTATCAATAATTACACTGAATGTAAGTGGACTAAATGCACCAATAGAGAGTGGTAGAATGGACAAAAAACCACAATCCTTCTATATGCTGCTGAAAAGCGACACACCTTAGACTCAAAGACACAAACGAAAACTCAAAGGATGGAAAAAAATATATATATCAAGCAAACACAATCAAAAAAGAGCAGGAGTGGCAATATTAATCACTGACAAAATAGACATTGAAGTAAAATCCACCACAAAGGATAAGGAAAGGCACTACATAATGGTTAAATGGTCAATACGCTGGGAGGAAATAACCATAATAAATATATATGCACCCAATAACAGAGCTCCAAAATACACAAAACAAACTCTAACAGTATTGAAAGGAGAAATAGACAAATCTAAAATAATAGTTGGAGACTTCAACATACCACTTTCAGTGAAGGACAGAACATCTAGAAAGAAGTTCAATAAAGACACGGAAGATCTAAGTGCCACAATCAACCAAACTGATCTCATAAAGATATACAGAACACTCCACCCAACAGCAGCTAAGTATATTCTCTTTTCTGACGCACATGGAACATCCTCTGGAATAGACCACATATTAGGCCACAAAGCAAGGCTTAATAGAATCCAAAGCATTGAAATATTGCATAGCATCTTTTCTGACCATATAGTCATAAAAGTAGAAATCAATAGTAGAGAAGGCAAGGAAAAAAAATCAAACACATGAAAACTGAACAACACCTTGCTCAAAAACTACTAGGTTATAGAATAAATCAAGACGGAATAAAGAAATTCATAGAATCAAATGACAATGAAAACACATCTTACTAGAACCTTTGGGACACAAAGAAAGCAGTGCTCAGGTGTCAATTTATAGCAATAAACGCACACATCCAAAAAACAAAAAAGATCCAAAATCAAAACATTAACACTGTTACTCAAACAAGTATAGAAAGAAAGCAGCAAAAGAAGCCCTCGGGCACCAGAAGATAGCAAATAATAAAAATTAGAGCAGAATTAAATGAAGTACAAAATAGGAAAACAATTGAAAGAGTCAACAAGATCAAAAGCTGGTTCTTCAAAAAGATCAACAAAATCAATAAACTGACAAAACAAAAAAAGGAGAGGAAGTAAGTAACCCTAATAAAAAATGAGATGGGCAATATTACAATAGACCTGACTGAAATTAAAAGAATCATAACAGAATACTATGAAAAATTGTACTCCCACAAATTTGAAAACCTAGAGGAAATGGACAAATTCCTAGAAACATGTCACCTACCTAAACTAACACAAACCAAGGCAGAAAAACTACATAAACCTATAACAAAAGAAGGGATTGAGGAGATTAGGACCCCCCCCCCCAAAAAAAAAGCCCTGGTCCTGACAGCTTCACTGGAGAATTCTGCCAAACTTTCAGAGAAGAGTTAACACGACTATTACTAAAGATATTTCAGAGCACTGAAAGGATGGAATACTCCCGAATGCATTCTATGAAACCAGCAAAAGTCCTCAACAAAATTCTAGCAGATATATTTCAAGAATACATCAAAAAATAATTTACCATGACCAAGTGGGATTCATACCAAGTATGCAGGGATGTTCAACGTTAGAAAAACAATCAGTGTCATCAATCACATAAATAATACAAAAGACAAGAACCACATGATCTTATCAATTGATGCAGAAAAGACTTTTGACAAAGTCCAACACCCATTCATGATAAGTCTCAGCAAAATAGGAATAGATGGGAAATTCCTCAACATAATAAAGGACATTTATACAAAGCCCATAGCCAACATCATCCCAAATGGAGTTAGTCTGAAATCATTCCCCTTGAGAATGGGGACCAGACAAGGATACCCTTTATGACCACTCTTATTCAACATTGTGTTCGAGATCCTAGCCAGAGCAATAAGGCAAGAAAAAGAAAGGGCATCCAAATTGGTCAGGAAGAAATAAAAGTATCCTTACTCGCAGTTAATATGATCTTATACACAGAAAATCCGAAAGAATCCACAAGGAAACTACTGGAACTAATAGATAATTTCAGCATACAACATAAACATACAAAAGTCAGTTGGATTCCTCTACACCAACAAAGGGAATGTTGAAAAGGAAATTGTCAAATCAATACCATTTACAGTAGCCCCCAAGAAGATAAAATACTTATAAATAAACCTAATCAGAGATGTAAAAGACCTATACAAAGAAAATTACAAGACACTATTGCAAGAAACCAAAAGAGACCTACATAAGTGGAAACACATACTTTGCTCATGGACAGTAAGTCTCAAAATTGTGAAAATGTCAGTTCTACCCAAAGCGGTCTACAGATACAATGCAAACCCAATCCAAATTCGAACAATATTTTTTAATGAGTTGGAGAAACAAATCACCAACTTCATATGGAAAGGGGAGAGGTCCCAGATAAAGCATTACTGAAGAAGAACAAAGTGGTAGGCCTCACACTACCTGAGTTTAGAACCTATTTGTCTTACTCATCTAGTGCTGCCATAACTGAGATACCGTTAGTGGATGGCTTTAACAAAGAGAAATTTATTTTCTCACAGTCTAGTAGGTTACAAGTCCAAATTCTGGTCGTTGGCTCCAGGTGAAGGCTTTTTCTCTGTCTGTCAGCTCTGGAAGAAGGTCCTTGTCCTCAATCTTCCCTGGTCGAGAAGTTTCTCAGGCACAGGGACCCCACGTCCAAAGGATGCGCTCTGCTCCCAGTGCCGCTGTCTTGGTTGTATGAGGTCCCCAACTCTCTGCTTGCTTCCCTTTCCTTTTACCTATTGAGAGATAAAAGGTGATGCAGGCCACACCCCAGGGAAACTCCCTTTACATTGGATCTGAGTAAGGGTGGTGTTACAATCCCACCCTAATACTGTCAACATAAAATTACAATCACGAAATCGAGGACAACCACAGAATACTGGGGATCATGGCCTAACCAAGTGAATACACACAGTTTGGGGGAGAACATAATTGAATCCATGACACTATTATACTGCCAAGGTAGTCAAAACAGACTGGTACTGGTACAACAATAGATACATAGAACCAGTGGAACAGAATTGAGAATCCAGATGTAAATTCATCCACCTATCAGCAGTTAAAAAAAAGTTTAATTTTTTTTTTTTTTTTATCAGCAGTTGACATTTGACAAAGGCCTACAGTCTGTTGATTAGTGAAAAGCCAGTGTCTTTAACAAATGGTGCTGGCATAACTGGATATCCATCTGCAAAAAATGAAAGAAGACCCATACCTCACACCATGCACAAAAATTAACTCAAAATGTATCAAAGACCTAAATATAAATCTAGAACAATAAAGATCTTGGAAGAAAAAATAAGGACAATGCTAGGAGCCTTAATACACAGCTTAAACAGAATGCAAACCATAACTAACATTACACAAACATCAGAAAAGAAATTAGATAACTGGGAGCTCCTAAAAATCAAACACTCTTCTCATCAAAAAGACTTCACCAAAAGAGTAAAAAGACAATCTACAGACTGGGAAAAAAATTTGGGCTGTGACAAATCCAATCAGCATCTAATCTGTAAAATCTACAAGATACTGCAAAATCTCAACAACAAAAAGACAAATAACCCAATTTAAAAAATGGGCAAAGGATGTGAACAGGCACTTCACCAAAGAAGACATTCAGATGACCAACAGCTACATAAGGAAATGCTCACTATCATTAGTCATTTGAGAAATATAAATGAAAACTTCAGTTAGATACCATCTCACGATCCAAAAAAACGTGAAATAATAAATGTTGGAGAGGTTATGGAGAGACTGGAACACTTATGCACTGCTAGTGGGAATGTAAAATGGCACAACCACTTTGGAAATGGAGCAGTCCTAGAGAAGTAAGAGCCATCACACGAATAGATATATGCACACCCATGTTCATTGTAGCACTGTTCCCAATAGCAAAAAGATGGAATCAACCTCGGTGCCCATCAATGAACGAATATATAAACAAATTATGCTACATACATACAATGAAATACTGTATAACAATAAAGAACAAGGATGAGTCTGTGAAACATCTCATAACATGGATGAATCTGGAGGGCATTATGCTGAGTGAAATTAGTCCGTTGCAAAAGGACAAATATTATATGACACTGCTATTATTAGAACTCAAGAAAAGGTTTAAACACAGAAGAAAACATTCTTTGATGGTTACAAGGATGGGGACAGAGTAGATAAGAATTATCTTAGGTGAAGGGAAAGACAACACACAATACAGGGGAAGTCAGTACAACTGGACTAATCAAAAAGCTGAGAAGTTCCTTGAACACAATCAAACATTTTGGGGGACACAGGTGTTGGTGTCTGGGGACCGTGGTTTCAGGGGACATCTAGGTCAACTGACATAACAAAGTATATTAAAACTATGTTGTGCATCTCACTTTGGTGAGTGGAGTCTGGGGTCTTAAAAGCTTGTGAGTGGCCTGTAAGATTCATCAATTGGTCCCAACCCACCTGGAGCAAAGGAGAATGAAGAACACTGAAGACACAAGGAAATATTAACTTAAAATACAGAACAGCCACATAAACCAGAGGCTCCATTAGCCTGAGACCAGAAGAACTAGATGATGCCCAGCTACCACCAATGATTGCCCTGACAGGGAACACATCAGAGTCCCTGACAGAGCAGGAGAAAAGTGTGGAGCAGAATTCAAATTCATGTGAAAATACCAGACTTAATGTTAAGGCTGAGTCCAGAGGAACTCCCGAAGCCATGGCTCCGGGACTCTGTTAACCCAGAACCAAAACCACTCCCAAAGCCTACTCTTCAAACAAAGATTAGACTGGACTATGAAACATAAAATAATACTCATGAAGAGTGTGCTTCTTAGTTCAAGCTTATCAAATGGCAGGCTCCTGTCTGGAGGCAGAATGAGAAGGCAGGAAGGGGCAGGAGCTGGATGAATGCACATGGGAAACCCAGAATGGAAAGGGAGAGTGAGCTGTCATAGGGAATGCAACTACTGTCACATAACAATATGTGTACAAATTTTTGTACGATAAATTAACTTGAGCTATAAACTGTCACCTAAAACACAATTTAAAAAAAAAAAAAGAAAGAAAGACATTAAACAATGCATTGCACTGGGCAAATCTCCTGCAAAAGGCCCCTTTAAAGTGTTAAAAAGCAAAGATGTCACTTTGAGGACTAAGGTGCATCTGACACAAGCCATGGTGTTTTCAGTGGCCTCATATGCATGTGAAAGCTGGACAACGAATAAGGAAGACCGAAGAAAAATTGACACCTTTGAGTTGTGGTGTTGGTGAAGAATACTGAAATACCATGGTCTGCCAAAAGTAGGAGCAAATCTGGTTTGGACGAAGTACAGCCAGAATGATCCCTAGAAGCGAGGATGATGAGACTTCGTCTCACATACTTTGGGTATATTATCAGGACAAGTCCCTGGACAAGGACATCACACTTGGTAAAGTGGAGAGGTCAGTGAAATTGTGGAAGACCCTCAATGAATGGCTGCAACAATGCGCTCAAGCATAACAAGGGTAATGAGTATGGCACAGGACTGGGCAGTGTTTCATTCTGCTGTACGTGGAGTCTATGAGTTGAAACCGTCTTGACAGCACCTATTAGCAATAACAACAAAAGTAAAAAGGGAATCTGCTGCTGAGTGGAAGAAAGTGTCATCTACTTTTTTCACCCTAAAAGTACATTTCAAATCTAAGCATACTTAGGTTTCTCTAATCCCTAGATCCCAGATGAAATGATGATAATCATATTTAATAAATCTTTCTATAAACCTTTATATGCAATGTTTAAATTTACTCTACAAACACTACTGGAGCATATGCTTTACTAAGCCAGAACACAATGTAAAGGAATAAGTATTGTAGTGTCATTTTTAAAAATTCTTCCTCTTGCCTGCAATAGTTTATTCATATTTCATTCATAGTGCTAAAGCAAAAAATAATCAACTACATACCACACCATGTAGATTTCATAATTAATTGCAAATAAGTTATTAAGTATATTTTAGCTAACGTCACTTTAAAAAAAAATCAAAACGGTTAGGAGAGCTCAGTAACTTCTGATGTAGTAGGCTCTAGGAGTTCATTAGGTTTATACTGACAAGTGTTCTTTTCTGAGTTAAAGGGTTGTTCAGAAACTTTATATATTTATTGTCCCCAGCTAAAATCAATTCCTGTTGCTCAGGTCAGCTGGTCATCTTGGTTTTTAAGTAAACTAGTCTCTCTGCATTGCCATTTACAAAAAGTCCAAACCTAAACTGCTGGTCTCTATTAGATAACTTGCAGGAATTGTCATCTGCTGCCCCTTTGAGAACAGGAGCCAGACAAGGATGCCTTTTACCACCACTCTTATTCAACATTGTACTGGAGGTACTAGCCAGAGCAATTAGGCTCAAAAAAGAAATAAAGGGCATCCAAATTGATAAGGAAGAAGTATCTCTATTTGCAGATGATATGATTTTATACACAGAAAAACCTAAAGAATCCACTAGAAAGCTACTGAAACTAAGAGTTCAGCAGAGTATCAAGATACAAGATAAACATACAAAAATCAGTTGGATTCTTCTACATTGACAAAAAGAGCCTCAAAGAGGAAATCACCAAATCAATACCATTTACAATAGCCCCTGAGAAGATAAAATATTTAGGAATAAATCTAACCAGAGATGTAAAAGACCTATACAAAGAAAATTACAAGACACCACTGCAAGAAACCAAAAGAGATCTACATAAATGGAAAAACATACAATGCTTATGGATAGGTGGACTCAACATCATGAAAATATCTATTCTACCCAAAGTGATCTATAAATACAATGTAATCCGAAACCAAATTACAATTACATTTTTTAATGAGATGGAGAAACAAATCTCCAATTTCATATGGAAAGGAAAGAGGCCCCGGATAAGTAAAGCATTACTGAAAAGGAAGAACAAACAAAGGGGAGGCCTCACACTACCTGATTTTAGAACCTATTATACCACCTTGGTAGTCAAAGCAGCCTGGTCCTGGTACAACAACAGATACATAGACGAATGGAAAAGAACTGAGAATCCAGATGTAAATCCACCCACATATGAGCAGCTGATATTTGACAAAGGCCCAAAGTCCTTTAAATGGGGAAAGGACAGTCTTTTTAACAAATGGTGCTGGCATAACTGGATATCTATCTACAGAAAAAAAAAAAAAAAGACCCATACCTCACACCACGCACAAAAACTAACTCAAAAGGGATCAAAGATCTAAATATAAAATTTAAAATGATAAAAATCAGAGAAGAAAAATTAGGGACAATCCTAGGAGCCCTAATACATGGCATAAACATTATACAAAATATTACTAACAATGCACAAACACCAGCAGAGAAACTAGATAACGGGGAGCTCCTAAAAATCAGACACCTATGCTCATCCAAAGCCTTCACAAAAAGAGTAAAAAGACAACCTACAGACTGGGAAAAAATTGAGGCGACAACATATCCAATCAGTGTCTAATCTCTAAAATCTACAAGATACTGCAAAACCTCAACAACAAAAAGACAAATAATCCAATCGAAAAATGGGCAAAAGATTTAAAAAAAAAATGGGCAAAATATATGAACAGGCAATTCACCAAAGAAGACATTCAGGCAGCTAACAGATACATGAGGAAATGCTCAGGTTCATTAGCCATTTAAAAAAAAAAAAAACAGCAATTAGAGAAATGCAAATCAAAACTACAATGAGACACCACCTCACTCCAACAAAGCATTAATCCAAGGAACACAAAATAATAAATGTTGGAAAGGTTGTGGAGAAACTGGAACACTTATGCACTGCTGGTGGGAATGTAAAATGGTACAACCACTTTGGAAACTGATTTGGCACTTCCTTAAAAACTACAAATAGAAGTGCCATACTATCCAGCAATCCTACTCTTTGGAATATATCCTAGAGGAATAAGCCATCACATGAATAGATACACACACAGCCATGTTCATTGCAGCACTGTTCATTATAGCAAAAAGATGGAAATGACCTAGCTGCCCACGAATGTACAAATGGATAAACCAATCACGGTATATTCACACAATGGAATACTAGGCAATGATAAAGAACAAGGATGAACCTGCGAAGCATCTCATAACATGGATGAATCTGGAAGGCATTATGCTGAGTGAAATTAGTTGCAAAAGGAAAAATATTGTATGAGACCAGTATTATAAGAGCTGAAGAAAAGGTTTAAACACAGAAGAAAATATTATTTGATGGTTACGAGGGTGGGGAGAGAGGGAGAGGAGTATTCACTAACTAGATTAAAAAAAAAAAAAAGTAGACAAGAATTATATTAGGTGAAGGGAAGGGCAACACACAATACAGGGAAAGTTAGCACAACCAAGCTAAACCAAAAACTAAGAAGTTTCCTGAATACAACCAAACACTTGAGGTACAGAGTAGAAAGGGTGGAGGTCTGGGGACCATGGTTTCAGGGGACATCTAGATCAATCGGCATAACAAAGTTTATTAAGAAAATGTTGTGCACCCCATTTGGTGAGTGGCATCTGGGGTCTTAAAAGCTATCAAGCAGCCATCTAAGACACATCCATTGGTCCTAAACCCCCTGGAGCAAAGGAGGATGAAGAACCCCAAAGACACAAGGAAAATATTAGCCCAAGAGACAGAAAGGGCCACAGAAATCAGACTCCATCAGCCTGAGACCAGAAGAACTAAGTTGTGCCTGGTTACCATGAATGACCACCCTTTCAGGGAATACAACAAAGGGTCCCTGATGGAGCAGAAGAAATACGGGGTGCAGAACTCAAATTCTAGTAAAAACACCAGACTGAATGGTTTGACTGAGACTGAAGAAACTCTGGAAGACATGGCCCCTGGCCACTGTTGATCCAGAACCAAAACCATCCCCAAAGCCAACTCTTCAGACAAAGGTTGGACTGGAGTTTATGACATAAAATTTTACTCTTGGAGAGTGTGCTTCTTAATTCAAGTAGATACTTGAGACTAAATGGGCAGCTTCTGTGCGGAGGTGAGATGAGAAGGCAGAAAGGGACAGGAGCTGGTTGAATGGACATGGGAAATCCAGGGTAGAAAGGAGGAGTGTGCTGTCAATTGTAGGGAGAGCAGCTGGGGTCGTATAGCAGTGTGTGTAAATTTTTGTATGAGAAACTGACATGAGCTGTAAACTTTCACTTAAAGTACAATTAAAAAAAAAAGATAATCAAACCATTAAAGAACTCAAGAGAGAAATTACAGGAGGAATGGAGAATAACTGCTAATTGGTATGGGTTTCTTTTAGAGGTAACAAAACTATTGTGGAATTACATGGTGGTGATAGTTGTACAATTATGTGAATATACTAAAACACACTGAATTGTACTTAAAAAAAAAGAAATATGAACATAGACCATGATAGGTAAACCTGAAAATTCTGCTAATTACATAACAAACAGATCATTTCAATCTTACACAAAAAGAGAGAAAACATCAGAGTTTAGTATTCTGTTTGTATGTGGTTAATGTAATTGGAATAGGAAAACCAGAGAAAGAAAACATAAGAAAGAAAAAAATACACATGCCAATTTTACTCAAATACATAAATCGAAGTGATTGAGTAAAAATTAGAAAAGGGAATCCAGTGACTTACTTTTTTTTTTTAAATTATACACTATGAACTCACTGGGTTTATTACAAGAAAGGGAAGTTTGTTCAACATTAGAAAATCTGTCAGTGAAATTAGCCACCTTAAGAAATTTGAGAAAAGCCATACAACCATCTCATTAAATGTAAAATATAATAATTTGATGAAATGCAATCACATTTCATGAAACAAAAAGTAGAACTAAATAATATGTGATAAGGAAACCACAACTTAAAAAAAATTAGTCTAGAAATGAAAAGGAACTTTCTCAATCAGATAAAAGTATATTTTCAAAAAGAGCTAGGACAAATATTAATGGAGAGACAAAAATTTTAAAAAACACACATGTAAATTCACACTCTTAACAATACTTAATATCAATACTTGTTTTTGACATAATCCCTGTGTCCTCGACACATAAAAAAATTGATAATGCACAAAAGTCCCGGGATGGTGCATACGGTTTGCACTGGACTAACCTAAATGTTTAAAAAAAAAATTTTTTTTTTCTTTTTCTTAACCTAAATGTTTAAATCCATTAAGTGGCACAGTGGGAGAAAGGCCTGGAGATCTGCTTCTATAAAGATCGCAGATCCAAGAAAAACTTACGGAGCAGTTCTACTCAGTAACAGATGGTATCACCATCACGAAGAATGAAATGGATGAATAAATGCTGTCATTACCTGGCTATGAGGTCATTGTCTATATTCAAAATCTCAAACAATCTTCAGTTGTTACAATTAATAAGAAACTTTAGACAAGTTGGCAGATATAAGATTAATTTATCCTAGTGAGTGGCATTTGTATATAGCAGCAATAAAAAAAAAAAAAATTTAAGCAATAGGCACTGTGAAAATAAGAATTCTCTAAAATGCTTTAAAAAAATATTCAAAGGAAAAATGAAGCAAGATGTACAAGACCTACATGTAAAAATATGTAAACAAAATTATATTATGGGAAATCTAGGCTGTTTCCATCTTTTTGCTATCCTGAATAGCACTGAAGTGAGCATAGGTGTGCATATGTCTGTCCTTTTCACTTCTATTAGACCCCCAGGATATATACCTAGGAGTGGAATTGCTGGATTTTAGAGGAACCACCAGGCTATTTTCTACAATGGCTGTACAATTGTGCATTCCCACCAGTAATGAATATGGCTACCAATTTTCCCACATCCCCTCCAACATTTTTTCATTATTTTTTTCTTTAATCTTCAAAAAATCAAACTCGTTGCCATCAGGTCCATTCTGACTCATAGCAGCCCTACAGTACAAGGCAGAACTGCCTCATAGGGTTTCCAAGGAGTGGCTGGTGGACTCATACTGCCAACTTCTTGTTAGCAGCAAATGTCTTAACCACTGCATCACCAGGGCTTCTTAGACATCCTAGTGAGAGTGAAATGTTATCTTATTGTGGTTTTGGTTTGCATTTTTTTGATGCCTAACAATGTTGAGCGTCTTACATGTGTTTGTTGACCATTTGAAAGTTTTTTTTGGTGACATCTCTATTCTTGTCCTTTGCCCAATTTTGATTGGGTTGTCTTTTTCTTGTTAAGTAGTAGAGGTTTTCTACATATTTTAGATGTTAGACCCTTGTTGGTTGTATCATTCCTAAAGATTTTTTTCTCAGTCTGTAGATTGTCTCTTTACTTTTTGATAAATCCTTTTGATGAATTTAAATATTTAATTTTTGTGAGGTACAAATTATCGATTTTGTCTTCTTTTGCTTGTGCATTTGTTGTGTTTGAAAATAATTAGGTCCCAAAGCTTTGTTCCTACATTTTTATCCAAGAACTTTATGTTTTTAGATTTAACCTTTAGGTTCTTGATAAGTTTTTAATTAGTTTTTGTGTATGGCATGAGATATTGATCTTGCTTCTTTTTTCTGCATGTGGAAATCCAGTTTTGCCAGCAACATTTATGCAAGAGAGTGTTCCTTTCCCATTGAATGGATTTGGCTCCCTTATTGAAATTCAATTGACTGTAGATGCTTGGATTTATTTCTGGACTTTCGTTTCTATTCTATTGGTCTGTGTCTATCATTAAACCAGGTTGTTTTGATTACTGTAGCTTTGTAATATGTTTTGAAGTTGGGAAGTGTAAGGTTTCTTACTTTGTTCTTCATCAAAATTGCTTTGGCTATTTGGGATATCTTATCTTTCTATATAAAACTGAAGATATGTTTTTCCATTTCTGTAAAGAATGCTGTTGGAATTTTGATTGGGATTGCATTATATCTGTAGATCGCTTTGACTATGTTAAGTCTTCTAATCCAGGAGCACTGAATGTCTTTCCATCTATTTAGGTTTTCTTTAGTCTCTTGCAACAGTGTTTAATAATTTTAATTCCATAAGTCTTTCATATTCCTGAGTAAACTTATTTCTAGATATTTTATTCTGTTGCATACTCTGTAAATGGAGTTTTTTCCTTTAACCTCGTTTTCAGATTTCTCACTGATGGTGTATAGATACACGAATGATTTTTGTGTGCTGATTTTGTATCCTGCAACTTTGCTAGATTCCTCAATTATTTCTAGAAGCTTGTTAGTAGATTCTTTCAGATTTTCTATATGTAGAATCATGTCATCTGTGAATAGAGAGAGTTTTACCTTATTTCCCCGGCTAGGTCTTCAAGTACAATATTGAATAGGAGTGGTATCTTGTTCTTATTTTCTAGGGGAGTGCTCTCAATTTTTCTCCACTGAATGTAACGTTAGCTGTTGGTTTTTTGTAAATGCCCTTAATCATGTTAAGGAATTTTCCTTTTATTTCTATTTTGTTGAGACTTTTTATCAGGAAAGGGTGGTAGATTTCCCAAATGTCTTTTCGTCATCAATTGAGATAATCCTGTTTTTTTTTTTGTTGTTGTTGTTTGTTTTGTTTTTCATTTGTTCTATTAATATGTTGTATTACATTGATTACATTGACTGATTTTCTAATGTTAAACCAACCTTACATTTCTGGAATAAATTCTACTTTATTATGATGTATAATTTATTTAATGTGCTGTTAGATTTTGTTGGCTAGTATTTTGCTGAGAATTTTAGCATGTATATTCATAGAAGATACTGGTCTGTTGTTTTCTTGTGGTATCTTTGTCAGTCTTTGGTATCAGGGTAATGCTGTCCTCATAGAATAAGTTAGGGAATGTTCCTTCATGCTCTACTTTTTGGAAGAGTTTGAGGAGAACTGGTGTCAATTCTTCTTTAAATGTTTGGTAGAATTTTCCAATAAATTCATCTGGTTCAGAACTTTTTTTTTTCTTTTTTTTTTTGTAGATTGGTTACTATTCAGTCTCTTCACTTTTCATGGGTCTGTTGAGATTTTCTATTTTTTCTTGATTCAGTTTTGTCAGATTATGTGTTTATAGAAACTTGTCAATTTCATATATGTTACCTAGTTTGTTGGTATACATTTGTTCATAATATCCTGTTCTGATCCTGTCATAGACTGAGGTCTCTAAAAGAATAAAATCAATGAAGTGTATATATATATATATATATATGTAAATATATAGAAAGAGATTTATCTCAAGGAAATAGCTTGCACAGTTTTGGAGCCTGTTAAATCCCTGGTCCATAGGTCAGGTGTCTCGCTGGATGCTTCTCCTGACTTACCTAGTTTCAGGGGCTAATGAATTCAAATCTGGCAGGTTAGGCAGGTTGTGGGAGCCGGTGAATTCCAAGATCTGCAAGCCAGGTGGAAGGCTCCTGGCTCATGGGAGCAGTTTGGCTGTATTTCTTTGAAGACAGATTTGTCATCCTAGCAGTTCATAGTATAGTCAATATTTTTTGACAAAACCATAATACAAAGGCATCAATTCATCTTCAGTTTTCATTATTCATTGTCCAGCTTTTGAAAGCATATGAGGTAATTGAAAATATCATGACTTGGGTCAGGCACAGCTTAGTCCTCAAGTGACATCTTTGTGTTTTTTTTTTTAACACTTTAAAGAGGTCTTTTGCAGCAGATTTGCCCAATGCAATACATCATTTTGTTTCCTTACTGCTGCCTTCATAGGTGTTGATTTTGGAACAGAGTAAAATGAAATCCTTGACAATGTCAATCTTTTCTCCATTTATCATGTCTTGCTTATTGGTCCAGCAGTAAGGATTTTTGTTTTCTACGTGTTGAGGTGTAATCCATCCTGAAGGCTGTGGTCTTTGATCTTCATCAGTAAGTACTTCAAGTCCTCCTCATTTTCAGCAAGGAAGGTTCTGTCGTCTGAATATCACAGGTTGTTAATGAGTCTTCCACCAGCCCTGATGCCACATTCTTCTTCATATAGTCCAGCTCCTCAGATTATTTGCTCAGCATACAGAATGAATAAGTATGGTGAAAGGATGTACCTTTCTTGATTTTAAACCAATGCTGAGGTTGCAAGGATTTCATTTTACTGGGATTCACAATCAACAGCCCATGGAAGCAGCAGTCAGAATCAAACAACATATTGTCTTGGGCAAATCTGCTGCAAAAGACCTACTTAAAGTGTTAAAAAGCAAAGATGTCACTTTGAGGACTAAGGTGCACCTGACCCAATTTTCAATTGTCTCATGTGCATGTGAAAGCTGGAGAATGAATAGGAAATATTAAAGAATAATTGATGCCTTTGAATTATGATGTTGGCAAAGAATATTGAATATACTATGTGCCACCAGAAGAACAAACAAGTCTGTGTTGGAAGAAATACAGCCAAGACTGCTTCATGGAAGCAAGGATGGCTAGACTTCAACTCACATGTTTTGGACATGTTATCAGGAGGCACCAGTACTTGGAGAATGTCATAATGCTTGTTAGAGGGTTAGCAAAAAAGAGGAAGACCCTCAAGGAGATGGATTGACTCAATAGCTGCAACAATGGTCTCTAGCACAGCAATGATTGTGAGGATGCCACAGGACCAGGTAGTGTTTCCTTCTGTTGTAAATAGGCTCACTATGAATCAGAACCAAAAAACAGCATTTAACAACAACAACAAAACACACACACACATATATAAACCCATTGCCTTCGAGTTGATTCCAACTCATAGCAACTCATAGTAACCCTATAAGACAGAGGAAAACTGTCCCCTATGTTTCCAAGGAAAGACTTGTGGATTCAAACTAGCAACCTTTTGGTTAGCAACTGAACTCTTAACCACTACACCACCAGGGCTCATAGGAAACTCTATGGGACAGTTCTACTCTGTCCTCTAGGGTCGCTATGAGTCGGAATCAACTCGACGGCACTGGGTTGTTGGGTTTTATACACGTATATGTGTATGTATATATATATATAATGCATCAAGATAACAATCTAACCTCCGCCTTAAAAAAAAAAAACTAGAAGAGGAAGAGAAAAGGAGAAAAGCAAACAGATGAAAAGAATAATAGAGATTAGGTTGGAAATAAAACACAGGATAGAAAACCAATAAAAAATCAATGACCAAAAATCAATTCTTTGAATGATCAAAATATTGTAAAACCTTTAATTAGACTGACAAGAAAATAAGAGACAGGACTCAAATTACTAAAATCAAGAATGGTTTTAAATCACCACCAACCTTACAGAAATAAAAAAGATCATAAGGGAATATTTTGAACAACTTTAGGAGCCCTGGTGGAGAAGTGATTAAGAGCTTAGGCTGCTAACCAAAAGGTTGGCAGTTCGAATTTACCAGCTGCTTCTTGGAAACCCTATGGGGCAGTTCTACTCTGTGCTATAAGGTTGCTATGAATTAGAATCTACTCAACAGCACACAACAACAACAATCTGAACAACTCTATCTTAACAAATTAGAAAACTTTGCAGAAATGGACAAACTCATAGAAAGAAACAAAATACCAAACTAACTCATTAATAATTGCAAGATTTAAGTAGGCCAATACAGATAAATGGAACACAATCGATAAACCATCAGTAAATATATATGATTTTTTATACAAGTGTAAAAGTAATATAATGAAGGTAGAACAGCGTTCTTGTCAAATGATATTTAGTAGTTGGACACTCATAAGCACATGCACAAACACAAAATGGGCATTGACCTAAAGTTCATACCTTATATATAAATTAATTTAAAGTGAGTCATGTAAAATGTGAAACTATGAAACTTAAAAAAAAGCAGGAGAATGTGGAGAAACTAGATTACTTGTAATGACTGGTGGTAATGTAAAATCGAACAGTCATTCTGGAAAACAGTTTGTCAATTTCTTATAAAATTAATATGCAATTACCATATGACTCAAAAAATTACAGTCTTAGGCATTTATCCCAGAGAAATGGAATGTTATGATCACTCAAAAATCTGTACAAAAATTTCCATAGCAGCTTTATTTATAATAGCCAAAAGCCAGAAGAGCATAAATGCCTTTCAATAAGTGAAGGTTAAACAAATGGTGGTATATCCAACTATAGAATACTACTCCACAATAAAAAGGAATGGACTATTGTAACGCAGAACAACGTGGATAACAGTCTAGGGACTTACGCTGAAAGAAAAAAAGTCAATCTCCAAAGTTTCTATACTGTATGATTTCCTTTACATAACATTCTTAAAAGGACAGAATTATAGAAATGAAGAACAGATTAGTGGTTGCCAAGACGTTAAGGATAGGGTGGGCGTAGGTAGGAGGTAGACGTATGAGGCGATGAAAGGGAAACATGGCAGATCCTTGTGTGGTGGAACTCTTCTGCATCTTGACAGTGGTGGTGAGTAGTTGAACATATGATAGAATTCCCAGAAGTAAATACACCGAAGCACTCAACTACTAGCAGAAAAATTCGTGGTTCAGACCCATCCAGAGATGCCTCAGAGATAGACCTGGCAATCTACTTCTGAAATGTGACGACCTTGAATACCCCATGGATCAATTCTACTTTGAATACTTAGGGTCACTGTGAGTTGGAATTGACTCCATGGCAGCTAACAACAACAAATACATACCCATAAAAACTAGTGCTTGACTGCTAACCTAAAGGTTAGTGATCAAAACCTGTCCAGTGGTACCATGAAAAAAAGTTCTGGCAATCTACTTCCATTATCCTTTCAATACCCAATTATTTTCTCCTTTGAATTTTTTGTTGATACCATGTGTTTTAATTAATGGAAACGTGCTGAATCACTGAATGTGTCTAAATTTTTGGTAGGTAGTATGGATATTTTTTTCCTGCCCCTCCCACAATTCTACCCTCAGAATACAGTGGTATTTATGAATACATATGTATATGCATACCCCTAATTCTACATTTGAAGTCCAGAGGTACATATGTGTACCACTTAAAATGTTTTCAAAATCCACATTTTACCTAAAAAAAATTGATTCAACATTTCCTTATACAACACCCTTTAAAAACAGTAATTTGCAGTGCATGCCCATTTCATCAGTTTCAAACAATGATAATGGCCCCTGCCTTGGGGTAGCACACACTGTCAGTGGGAAAGCAGCTTCCCAATAAACCCCAACCAAACCAAAACCAAGCCCACTGCTGTCAAGTCATATCTGACTCATAATGACCCTATAGGGCAGAATAGAATTGCCCCACGGGGTTTCCAAAGCTGATATCGTCATGGAAGCACACTGCCACACTTTATCCTGTGGAGCCACTGGGAGGTTCAAACCACCAACCTTTCAGTTAGCAGCAGAGTGCTTAACCACTGCACCACCAGGGTGCCTTCCTAATAAACCCCAGAGGATAAAAAAAGTAAGTGGTCGCTACGTGTATGGTGAATAATGAAAAGGATAAAGATCACAACCAAGAAAATCCTATGGAGCAGTTCTACTCGGCAAGACATGTGGCCACCATGAGGTGGAATTCACTCAATGGCAACTAACAACGGTAACAGATCAATACAAATATAACCAAAGAAATCTGAATAAGATTGGGGGTTGTATCAATATCATTTTATCACTGAGATATTGTACAACTTTCCCAAAACATTATCATTCGGGAAATTGGGTATGTCTATCTCTTTTTATTAAATCTTACAACTGCATCTCAATCTAAAATTAATTCAAAATGTTTTAAAAAGAAAAAAAATAACAGCAACAGAAACATGTGCTTGCAAAAATTATATTTGAATATCCCCTACAGTGATTCTAAGGTAGTTATATCTAACCTCAGTTAGTCAAATGTTTGTCTGAGTATACAGTATATAGTATACCTTCCTATGCATAAAAAACAATCACTACAGAAACACTTCCAGATACACTAAAACATATTTAACATAATAATACAGTAATCATAATAATATTTTGATGTGCATTGCAAAGTAGCACCCATTTGTTATTGTGACCCATTGTATGTACTTGGAATTTTCAATATCATAGTTTTTATGGGGTTGGTTTGTAACAGCGGGTTGTATGAAATTTGGACATCTGTAACCCAGGGACTGCTTGTATATGCATTTGCAAAATTCCAATATTATTCCGTGCATAATAGCTTTCATATGGCAAAATGAAATTGGAAACATAGAGAAAAAGAAAAAAACCCATATGTAATTTTTGCCTTCAAGGAATTTGAAAGATAGTAAGAAAATAACATGCATACAAATGACTGTGATACAAGGCAACATGTAGTGTAAGTTACATAAAAGACCCAATTTATAAAGGGAGGGAGATACCAGTGCTTATTAGAAAAGGTTCAGAGAACACAGGCCTTTTGTGTTAAATTTTAAGGACAAGAAAATTTTGATGAGGATAAATTAGGAGTAGGGGTAAATTAGGGGTGATGAAACAGTTTAAACAAGATATAAAATCATAAAAGATATAATGGAGAAATGCGATCTGTCCATGGTTTCCAAAGCAAGAGCTGTTTATGAAACTCACGTCAGAAAAAGTCAAGGCCAGATTTTGAAGATCTTGAATGCCAGATTAAGAGTTTAATTTTTTTCCTATAGGCTGCTGGAAGTCAGTAAAGGGCTATACAGAGATATAATAGGCAATCTGATGAAATGTGCATGAAAACTTTCAGTCCTAAAAAAAAAAATAGAAAGCAAGGAATAGAAAAATAGAAAGCAAGGAATAGAAAAATAGAAAGCTGTACTGTGGGCACTTCCCTAGCAAAGTTTAACAAATAATTCTTTATCAACTAGATGGTTTGAAAGGTAGAAAAGTTTGTGAATTAAACATCAAGAGCCTGTTATGATTGCAAATGCAGAGAGATGTTCTGTAATTAGGCTGTTGAAATATTCCAGACCAGACGAACTGAGATTTCGGTAATTTTTTAAGAAGTCGGTTGAAGAGATGGATCCAAATGCCCCTGCAGCCTGCAAGGTCAGCGCTCTCCTCTCAGCGCTTTGTCGCCAGTACTTTGTTTCTTGTGAACGTATATGTTCACGAGATTGACTCACCAGGCTTAGCACGTTTTGACTCTGTGTGCCACGGAGAAAGGAAAGACTTGAAGACAAAGAGCTCTTCAAACCCTGGTGTCTGGTAAAGACAGAGCTCCATTAAAGAATCGGGGAAATCACAAGCATGGCCAGTGACTTATGACACAATCTCTGCTCAGCTGTTTTCCCTGCCTCTGGGTGTAATTGGAATCTGAGGGAAGTTACTCTAAGTATGCTCTTGCTGCCTGTATTACTGCCACTTAGAAACAGCCAGAGTCAGAGGAATTGATGAACCTAGTTATTTTCTTCTGAGGCAGAACATGAGATACTAGGTACCACATTCAAATCAACAGCGACTGCTTTTAGGTTGGATGATTAAACAGATAAACAACATCCTCCGTAAAAATATTTAGAGGAACAGCTTATAGAAGCATGTAAGAAATGAAAATTACTATTTAAAATATGTAGGCTTTTGTCATTTCATCCCTAACACTTTCTGAAGATCCATCATTATGCTAACAAACAGTAAAAATAATGACAGTGACATTGACTGCAGAACTGCAAACACTAGAGATTTCCATTTTAATGTTCCATATTTCTCATGTTTTATCCAGAAACAGAGAACATTTTTATGTTTATATTCAAATTCATGGTGTATTATTCTCCCTCACTTCTTTATTAAATCACTAAAGAGTATTTCTTTTTGTCATCCACAGAAGTCTGGAGGCTGATGAGGCTTCATGATAACAAATTGGTGGTGACATAATTTTAATCAGTTCTGGATCTTTGAACTAGTTTTGTTGCTCTTATATTTACAAGAATTTCTTTTATATATACGTAGATTTCTTAGATGCAATTTTCTTTCGAAGTATTAAATTGGCAGACTAGAAATAAAAGTGCATTTCAGTTTTCTTTCATCCATATTACCCAAATGAGCGTAAGTAGGGATGTAGCTAATATATTTGTAAGATAGTACCCTTCCTAAGCATTGTAACCTGATGTTTCTGTTACTAAGATTCCAAGGAGGAGCTGCTGCATTTAAATTAAGGTACATAACTTTCATTTTACTTGGATCCACAATAAACACCCATGGAAGCAGCAGTCAAGAAATCAAATGACATATTACATTGGGCAAATCTACTACAAAAGACCTCTTTAGGGTATTAAAAAGCAAAAATTTCACTTTGAGGACCAAGGTGAGCCTGACCCAAACCTTGGTATTTCAAACTCCCTCATATACATGAGAAAGCTAGAAAATGAATAAGGAAGACTGAAGAAGAATTTGTGCCTTTAAACGACAGTGTAAGCAAAGAGCATTGAATATGTCATGGACTGCCAGAAGGGGAGGATGGCAAGACTTTGTCTCACGTACCTTAGACATGTTGTCAAGAGAGACCAGTCCCTGGAGAAGGACATCATGCTTGGTAAAATAAAGAGATCAATTGACCTGTGGCTGCAACAAATGGGCTCAAGCATAACAATGATCACGAGGATGCACAGGACCAGGCAGTGTTTTCTTCTAGGAATTTTATTGGTCACTGATCTATTTTTAGTTTAGCTTTTTTTTTTTTTTACAGTGTGAGTTAAGGGTTCCACTTTTTTCTTTTGCACATGCTTATCTAGTTCTCGTAGCACCGTTTGTTGAAGAGACTGTTTTTTTCCCCACTAAATAATCTTGGCACTCTTGTCAAAAATCAGTTGGCCATGGATGAAAGGTCTTATTTTTGTAATCTCAATTCTATTACATTGACCTATATGTCTACTCCTATGCCAGTTCCACCCTGTTTTACCTACTATAGCTTTGTAGTATGTTTTGAAATTGGGACATCTAAGCCCTCTAACTTCGTTCTTCTTTTTCAGTATTGTTTTGGCTATTTTGAATCTCTTGCATTTCCATATGACAGTAAGAATCAGCTTTTCCATTTTGATAAACAGTCTGTTGGAATTTTTTTTTATCATGTTTTAGGTGAAAATTTACAGCACAAATTAGCTTTTCACTAAAAAGTTTATACACAAATTGTTCTGTGACATTGGTTGGAATCCCCACAATGTATCAGCACTCACCCCCTTTTCCTTTCCTTCTTGGATTCTTCTTACCCATTCGTCCAGTCTTCCTGTCCTTTCCTACCTTCTCGTCTTTGCTTTTGGGCAAGTGTTGCCCATTTGGTCTCGTATACTTGACTGAACCAAGAAGCATGTTCCTTACTTGTGTTATTGTTTGATTACAGGCCTGTCTAATCTTTTCCTAAAAGGTGGATTTGCAGAGTGGCTTCAGTTCTGAGTTAGCAGGGTGTCCGGGGGGGGGCCATAGTCTTGGGGGTTCCTCCAGTCTCTGTCAGACCCGTAACTCTCCTCTATTTTTATGTGAACTTGAATTTTGTTCTACATTTTTCTCCCACGCTGTCTGGGACCTTCTATTGGGATTCTGGTCAGAGTGGTCAGTGGTGGTAGTCTCTAACCATCTAGTTCTTCTAGGCTCAGTCTGGTGAAGGCTGTGGCTCATGTGGTCCTTTGGACTAATATTTTCCTTGTGTCTTTGGTTTTCTTCATTCTCCTTTGCTCCAAATGTGATGTGACCAATAGATGTATCTTCGATGGCTGCAGGCAAGCATTTTAGACCTCAGATGCTACTCGCCAAAGTAGGATGTGAAACATTTTCTTTATGAACTAAGTTATGCCAGTTGTCCTCAGCCCCTATCCCCAGTAACTCCTTACCTTCAAGGTGTTTGGACATGTCTAGGAAGGATATTTGATTTTGCCTTGGTCAAGTTCTGCTACTTTCCCCTGTATTGTATGACTTGTCTACAATTTGGTTAGAGAATTCCCCTCTCCACCCCTCCCCTCCCTTGTAACCATCAAAAATGTTTTTTTGTTTGTTTTGTCTGTGTGTGTAAACCTTTTCTTAGGTTTTTATAATACTAGTCTCATGCAGTATTTGTCATTTTGTGATTGACTTATTTCATTCAGCATAACGCCCTCTAGATTCATCCATGTTGTGAGATGTTTCTCTGATTCGTCATTGTTGTTTATCATTGCATAGTTTTCCACTGAGTGTATGTACCATAATTTATTCATCCATTTATCTGTTTTTTTTTTATTAACTTTTATTGAGCTTCAAGTGAACGTTTACAAATCAAGTCAGTCTGTCACATATACGTTAATATACATCTTACTCCTTACTCCCACTTGCTCTCCCCCTAATGAGTCAGCCCTTCCAGTCTCTCCTTTCGTGAAAATTTTGGCATCCTCCAACTTTCTCTATCCTCCCATCCCCCCTCCAGACAGGAGATGCCAACACAGTCTCAAGTGTCCACTTGATATAATTAGCTCACTCTTCATCAGCATCTCTCTCCCACCCACTGTCCAGTCCCGTTCATGTCTGATGAATTGTCTTCGGGAATGGTTCCCGTCCTGTGCCAACAGAAGGTTTGGGGCCCATGAACGCCGGGATTCCTCTAGTCACATCCAGACCATTAAGTCTGGTCTTTTTATGAGAATTTGGGGTCTGCATCCCACTGCTCTCCTGTTCCCTCAGGGGTTCTCTATTGTGCTCCCTGTGAGGGCAGTCATTGATTGTAGCCGGGCACCAACTAGTTCTTCTGGTCTCAGGATAATGTAGGTCTCTGGTTCATGTGGCCCTTTCTGTGACTTGGGCTCTTAGTTGTCGTGTGACCTTGGTGTTCTTCATTCTCCTTTGCTCCAGGTGGGTTGAGACCAATTGATGCATCTTGGATGGCCGCTTGTTAGCTTTTAAGACCTCAGACGCCACATTTCAAAGTGGGATGCAGAATGTTTTCATAATAGAATTATTTTGCCAATTGACTTAGAAGTCCCCTCAAACCATGGTTCCCAAACCCCCGCCCTTGCTCCGCTGACCTTTGAAGTATACAGTTTATCCCGGAAACTTCTTTGCTTTTGGTCCAGACCAGTCCAGTTGAGCCGACCTTCCATGTATTGAGTGTTGTCCTTCCCTTCACCTAAAGCAGTTCTTATCTGCTAATTAACCAGTAAAAAACCCTCTCCCTCCCTCCCTCCCTTCCCCCCTCGTAACCACAAAAGTATGTGTTCTTCTCAGTTTATACTATTTCTCAAGATCTTATAATAGTGGTCTTATACAATATTTGTCCTTTTGCCTCTGATTTCGCTCAGCATAATGCCTTCCAGGTTCCTCCATGTTCTGAAATGTTTCACAGATTCGTCACTGTTCTTTATCGATGCATAGTATTCCATTGTGTGAATATACCACAATTTATTTACCCATTCATCTGTTGATGGACACCTTGGTTGCTTCCAGCTTTTTGCTATTGTAAACAGAGCTGCAATAAACATGGGTGTGCATATATCTGTTTGTGTGAAGGCTCTTGTATCTCTAGGGTATATTCCGAGGAGTGGGATTTCTGGGTTGTATGGTAGTTCTATTTCTAACTTTTTAAGATAACGCCAGATAGATTTCCAAAGTGATTGTACCATTTTACATTCCCACCAGCAGTGTATAAGAGTTCCAATCTCTCCACAGCCTCTCCAACATTTATTATTTTGTGTTTTTTGGATTAATGCCAGCCTTGTTGGAGTGAGATGGAATCTCATCGCAGTTTTAATCTGCATTTCTCTAATGGCTAATGATCGAGAGCATTTTCTCATGTATCTGTTAGCGGCATGAATATCTTCTTTAGTGAAGTGTGTGTTCATATCCTTTGCCCAATTCTTGATTGGGTTGTTTGTCTTTTTGTGGTTGAGTTTTGACAGAATCATGTAGATTTTAGAGATCAGGCGCTGGTCGGAGATGTCATAGCTGAAAATTCTTTCCCAGTCTGTAGGTGGTCTTTTTACTCTTTTGGTGAAGTCTTTATTTGAGCATAGGTGTTTGATTTTTTAGGATTTCCCAGTTATCTGGTTTCTCTTCGTCATTTTTGGTAATGTTTTGTATTCTGTTTATGCCTTGCATTAGGGCTCCTAGGGTTGTCCCTATTTTTTCTTCCATGATCTTTATCGTTTTAGTCTTTATGTTTAGGTCTTTGATCCACTTGGAGTTAGTTTTTGTGCATAGTGTGACGTATGGGTCCTGTTTCATTTTTTTGCAAATGGATATCCAGTTATGCCAGCACTATTTGTTAAAAAGACTGTCTTTTCCCCAATTAACTGACACTGTGCCTTTGTCAAATATCAGCTGCTCATACGTGGATGGATCTATGTCTGGGTTCTCAATTCTGTTCCATTGGTCTATGTGCCTGTTGTTGTACCAGTACCAGGCTGTTTTGACTACTGTGGCTGTATAATAGCTTCTGAAATCAGGTAGAGTGAGGCCTCCCACTTTCTTCTTCTTTTTCAGTAATGCTTTGCTTATCCGAGGCTTCTTTCCCTTCCATATGAAATTGGTGATTTGTTTCTCTATCACGTTAAAAAATGACATTGGAATTTGGTTCGGAAGTGCATTGAATGTATAGATGGCTTTTGGTAGAATAGACATTTTTACTATGTTAAGTCTTCCTATCCATGAGCAAGGTATATTTTTCACTTAAGTATGTCCTTTTTAATTTCTTGTAGTAGAGCTTTGTAGTTTTCTTTGTATACGTCTTTTACATCCTTGGTAAGATTTATTCCTAAGTATTTTATCTTCTTGGGGGCTACTGTGAATGGTATTGATTTGGTTATTTCCTCTTCGATGTTCTTTTTGTTGATGTAGAGGAATCCAAGTGATTTTTGTATGTTTATTTTATAACCTGAGACTCTGCCAAACTCTTCTATTAGTTTCAGTAGTTTTCTGGAGAATTTGTTGGGGTTTTCTGTGCATAAGATCATGTCATCTGCAAATAGAGATAATTTTACTTCCTCCTTGCCAATCTGGATGCCTTTTATTTCTTTGTCTAGCCTAATTGTCCTGGCTAGGACTTCTAGCACAATGTTGAATAAGAGCGGTGATAAAGGGCATCCTTGTCGGGTTCCCATTCTCAAGGGAAATGCTTTCAGGCTCTCTCCATTTAGAGTGATGTTGGCTGTTGGCTTTGCATAGATGCCCTTTATTATGTGGAGGAATTTTCCTTCAATTCCTATTTTGGTGAGAGTTTTTACCATGAATGGGTGTTGGACTTTGTCAAATTCCTTTTCTGCATCAATTGATAAGATCATGTGGTTTTTATCTTTTGTTTTATTTATTTGGTGGATTACATTAATGGTTTTTCTGATATTAAACCAGCCTTGCATACCTGGTATAAATCCCACTTGATCGTGGTGAATTATTTTTTTGATATGTTGTTGAATTCTATTGGCTAGAATTTTGTTGAGGATTTTTGCATCTATGTTCATGAGGGATATAGGTCTGTAATTTTCTTTTTTTTGTAATGTCTTTACCTGGTTTTGGTATCAGGGACATGGTGGCTTCACAGAATGAGTTGGGTAGTATTCCGTCATTTTCTATGCTTTGAAATACCTTTAGTAGTAGTGGTGTTAACTCTTCTCTGAAAGTTTGGTAGAACTCTGCAGTGAAGCCGTCTGGGCCAGGGCTTTTTTTTTGTTGGGAGTTTTTTGATTACCGTTTCCATCTCTTTTTTTGTTATGGGTCTATTTAGTTGTTCTACTTCTGAATGTGTTAGTTTAGGTAGGTAGTGTTTTTCCAGGAATTCATCCATTTCTTCTAGGTTTGCAAATTTGTTAGCGTACAATTTTTCATAATAATCTGATATGATTCTTTTAATTTCAGTTAGTTCTGTTGTGATGTGGTCCTTTTCGTTTCTTATTCGGGTTGTTTCCTTTCCTGCATTCCTTTAGTCAGTCTAGCCAATAGTTTATCAATTTTGTTAATTTTTTCAAAGAACCAACTTTTGGCTTTGTTAATTCTTTCAATTGTTTTTCTGTTCTCTAATTCATTTAGTTCAGCTCTAATTTTTATTATTTGTTTTCTTCTAGTGCCTGATGGATTCTTTTGTTGCTCAGTTTGTATTTGTTCTGGTTGTTGGGACAGTTCTCTGCTTTTGGCTCTTTCTTCTTTTTGTATGTGTGCATTTATCGATATAAATTGGCCTCTGAGCACTGCTTTTGCTGTGTCCCAGAGGTTTTGATAGGAAGTCTTTTCATTCTCGTTGCTTTCTCTGAATTTCCTTATTCCCTCCTTGATGTCTTCTATAACCCAGTCTTTTTTCAGGAGGGTATTGTTCATTTTCCAAGTATTTGATTTCTTTTCCCTAGTTTTTCTGTTATTGATTTCTAGTTTTATTGCCTTGTGGTCTGAGAAGATGCTTTGTAATATTTCGATGTTTTGGACTCTGCAAAGGTTTGTTTTATGACCTAATATGCGGTCTATTCTAGAGAATGTTCCATGTGCACTAGAAAAAAAAGTATACTTTGCAGCAGTTGGGTGGAGAGTTCTGTATAAGTCAATGAGGTCAAGTTGGTTGATTGTTGTAAGTAGATCTTCCGTGTCTCTATTGAGCTTCTTACTGGATGTACTGTCTTGCTCCGAAAGTGGTGTGTTGAAGTCTCCTACTATAATTGTGGAGGTATCTCTCTCACTTTTCAATTCTGTTAAAATTTGATTTATGTATCTTGCAGCCCTGTCATTGGGTGCATAAATATTTAATATGGTTATGTCTTCCTGATCAATTGTCCCTTTTATCATTACATAGTGTCCGTCTTTATCCTCTGTGGTGGATTTAAGTCTAAAGTCTATTTTGTCAGAAATTAATATTGCTACTCCTCTTCTTTTTTGCTTATTGTTTGCTTGATATATTTTTTTCCATCCTTTGAGTTTTAGTTTGTTTGTGTCTCTAAGTCTAAGGTGTGTCTCTTGTAGGCAGCATATAGATGGATCATGTTTCTTTATCCAGTCTGTGACTCTCTGTCTCTTTATTGGTGCATTTAGTCCATTTACATTCAGTGCAATTATAGATAAGTAAGTTTTTAGTGCTGTCATTTTGATGCCTTTTTATGTGTGTTGTTGACAATTTCATTTTTCCACATACTTTTTTGTGCTGAGGCGTTTTTCTTAGTAAATTGTGAGATCCTCATTTTCATAGTGTTTGACTTTATGTTAGCTGAGTCGTCGTTACATTTTTCTTGGCTTTTATCTTGAGTTATAGAGTTGTTATACCCTTTTGTGGTTGCCTTATTATTTACCCCTATTTTTCTAAGTAAAAACCTAACTTGTATCCTTTTATATCGCCTTGTATCACTCTCCATATGGCAGTTCAATGCCTCCTGTATTTATTCCCTCTTTTTGATTATTGTGATCTTTTACCTATTGACTTCCACGATTCCATGTTATGTGTATTTTTTTTTAATTAATCTTAATTTGTTTGTTTTTGTGATTTCCCTATTTGAGTTGATATCAGGATGTTCTGTTTTGTGACCTTGTGTTGTGCTGGTATCTGATATTATTGGTTTTCTGACCAAACAATATCCTTTATTATTTCTTGTAGCTTTGGTTTGGTTTTTGCAAATTCTCTAAACTTGTGTTTATCTGTAAATATCTTAATTTCTCCTTCATATTTCAGAGAGAGTTTTGCTGGATATATGATCCTTGGCTGGCAGTTTTTCCCCTTCATTGTTCTGTATATGTCGTCCCATTCCCTTCTTGCCTGCATGGTTTCTGCTGAGTAGTCTGAACTTATTTTTCTTGATTCTCCCTTGCAGGAAACCTTTCTTTTCTCCCTGGCTGCTTTTCAAATTTTCTCTTTATATTTGGTTTTGGCAAGTTTGATGATAATATGTCTTGGTGTTTTTTTTTTTTTTTTTTTTGGATCAATCTTAAATGGGATTCGATGAGCATCTTGGATAGATATCCTTTTGTCTTTCATGATGTCAGGGAAGTTTTGTGTCAGGAGTTCTTCAACTATTTTCTCTGTGTTTTCTGTCCCCCCTCCCTGTTCTGGGACTCCAATCACCCGCAGGTTATCCTTCTTGATAGAGTCCCCCATGATTCTTAGGGTTTCTTCATTTTTTTAAATTATTTTATCTGATTTTTTTTCAGCTATGTTGGTGTTGATTCCCTGGTCCTCCAGATGTCCCAGTCTGCATTCTAATTGCTCGAGTCTGCTCCTCTGACTTCCTATTGCATTGTCTAATTCTGTAATTTTATTGTTAATCTTTTGGATTTCTACATGCTGTCTCTCTATGGATTCTTGCAAGTTATTAATTTTTCCAGTATGTTCTTGAATAATCTTTTTAAGTTCTTCAACAGTTTTATCAGTATGTTCCTTGGCTTTTTCTGCAGTTAGCCTAATTTCATTTGTGATGTCTTTAAGCATTCTGTAAATTAGTTTTTTATATTCTGTATCTGATAATTCCAGGATTGTATCTTCATTTGGGAAAGATTTTGATTCTTTTGTTTGAGGGATTGTAGAGGCTGTCATGGTCTGCTTCTTTAGGTGGTTTGATATGGATTGTTGTCTCCGAGCCATCACTGGAAAACTAGTTTTTCCAGAAAATCCGCTAAAAAAAAATGCAGTCAGATCCCTATCAGAGTTCTCCCTCTGGCTTAGGCTATTCAGATGTTAATGAAGCTGCCTGGGGAGGGTGGGGGAGGGAACAGAGAGATAGGAGAGTAGCACCTCAGAATATAGCCAGAGTTGCTTGTCTTGCTTGGAATGACTATTATATCTGCGATTCCCACAGGGCGGGTTGCCTATGTATGCTGGCTGTGTGGAGATTGCCCCGGGGGGGTCTGGCCTGCTGGAGTCACGGTCAGATCCTCCACTTCCAGCCCCACGCCCAGGGTCAAGGCTCCCCTGCTGGGACGGTGCACTCTCGACTCCAAAATCAGTCGCTGCCTCCCAGGGACTTCTCGTCCCGCCAGCCGCGCCGCCATGCCACCTCCGCGGAACATCTGGGCCCCCTCCCGGGGTTAGTTCAGATGAGTGGAGCAGCTCCCCGTGCTTGTGCGTGACCGAGTGTCCCGGCTGGGACGCTGCTCTCCCCGCTCCAATACCAGTCGCTGCCTCCCGGGGACTTCTTCTCCTACCAGCTGCGTCCCGCGCCGCCCCAGAGAACCGGCTGGGCCCCCTCCCGGGGTTAGTTCAGGGGGGTGGAGCAGCTCTCCCTGTTTATGCCGTACCTGCGTCCAGTCCAAATCCCGGCGGGACGGTTCCCCAGCTGGGACGCTGCTCTCCCCGCTCCAAGACCAGTCACTGCCTCCTGGGGACTTCTCCTACTGGCTGCGTCGCCACGCCGCCCGCGCAAACCGGCTGGGCCCCCTCCCGGTGTTAGTTCAGGTGGGTGGAGCAGCTCTCTGTGCTTGTGCCGTACCTGACTGGTACGCTGGCTCCAGGCTCTGAAAACAATCGCTGCTTCCCCGTATTAGTTCGTTCTCCCTCTCTAAATCTTTGTTTGTTGTTCAGCGTTCATAGATTATTATGTATGTGATCGATTCACTTTTTTTTCCGTGTCTTTTTTGCAAGAGGGATCTGAGGTAGGGTCTGCCTAGTCCGCCATCTTGACCCCGCCCTTTCCATAGGGTTTTTAATAGTTGATTTTTCAGAAGTAGGTCACCAAGCCTTTCTTCTGAGATGCCTCTGGGTAAACTCAAACCTCCAACATTTTGGTTAAAAGCTGCGCACTTTAACCATTTGTACCATTCAAGGACTCCATTTCAAGTATACTCTTTTTAAAATATTTTAAGTGGTTTTCCTAACTAAAGTATGCAGTACATATTTACAAATGATCTAAATTCACTCTCAAATGACTTTATACTACTTCTTGAGTATTGCAGGTATCTATAACCTAGTATTTCCACTTCTTCCCTCCTGACCTTTTTAGCATTGTTATAATTTACTTCACTTAATCATATATGTTTTAACCACCCAATACATTGTTGTTATTAATACTTTGAAAAAATAGTTATCTATATTATATGAATTAAGAATAATTAAAATAATTTTGTTACCTTTCATTTATTTCTTTTGTAACACTATTTACTTAACGTAGGTAATGGTTTTTGATTTACATAATTTTTCTTCTCCCTAAAGAATTTTAACATTTCTTGCCGGGGAAATCCACTGATGATACATTCACTCAGTTTTTGTTTGTCCGAGAAAGTCTTTATTGCTCCTTCACATTTGAAGGGTAACTCCTTTGGATACAGAATCCCTGGTTGGTGTTTTTTTCTTTTTCTTGAAACACTTTAAATACTTTAATCCATTCTCTTTCTGCTTTCATGGTGTCAACAAGAAATCTGCTGTAATTATTATTCACATTACATTATTTACCAGTTGTTGCTGAATCTGAAAATCCTGTGGAGTACAATTCTACTCTGCAACACATGGTAACACCATGTTTCACTAGGTCGGGGGATTTTTTTCTCTGTCTTCTTCAAGATTATCTCTTTTTCTTTGATATTCTATAGTTTGAATAAAATGTCTTGGTGTATTTTTTGGTATGTATCCTACTTGTGTTCTTTGATTATCCTGGGTCTGTGGTTTTGTTGTCTGTAATTAATCTTAGAAAAATGTCTTGGCTCTTAGTATTTAAATATGTTTTCTCGTCCATGGCCTCTTTCTTCTTCTGGCATTCACATTACATGTATGTTATACCTTTTGTTATTGTCCTATCAGAACAAACAAACACCAGTTTTCACTGAGTGGATTCCGACTCATGGCACAAATGAGATCTCCATGAAAACTGTCCCATAGTTTTTGGATAGTCTGGTCCTTTTTTTTTTTGTCATCCTTTTTCTCTTTGCATTTTAATTTTAGAAGTCTCTATAGGGTCGCTATGAGTCGGAATCGACTCGAGGGCACTGGTTACTGGGGTTCTACTGATATATCTTCCAGCTCATTGATTCTTTTCTTGGTGGTGCCCAGTCTACTGATGAGCCAGTCAAAGGCATTCTTCATTTTTGTTATACTGTGTTTGATTTTTCACACTTCCTTTTGACTCTTTCTCAGAGTTTCCATCTCTATGCTTACATTTTCCTTCTGCTCTTAAACATTAATTACATTTTAAATAACCACGATTAATCATTAACAATAGTTATTTTAAATTCCCTATTAGATAAGCTAGATATCAAGTATCAAGCAATAAGAACTGAGGTAACTGGACTTTTACCATGAGGATTTATGTTAATCTGGTTAGTATATAGGTTGTGTTTACTGTTCACTGAAGCAGAATGTTACTGAGGCTTCAGCGTCCTCTATGTTTTTGCTTTTTTCCATTCTTCTCCCAGGTTATCTGAGTTTCCCTAAGAACTCTTTTTTAAGTAGAATCTGTGTCTTGCAGGGAGCCCTGGTGGTGCAGTGGTTAAGCCAAAAGGTCGGCAGTTCGAATCCACCAGATGCTCATTGAAAACCCTAGGGGCAGTTCTACTCTGTCCTAAAGGGTCATTATGAGTCAGAATTGACTCAAAGGCAATGTGTTGGTTTTGCATGTCTTGCAGCTCTCTCATTTGTAATCCTCTGTCATTTTACTGGAAATCTGTTGGTGTAGTGGGAAGGGGAATCATGCCGTAACCTCATTAAATCTCAGTTTTTAGTGATCCTGAGTTCCTGAGCTATGACCTTAAAAAGAATCTCTTGTCCCTTTTTTTTTTTTTTTCCTTCTTCTGAGGTGAGACAGGAAGGATAAAAGAGGCTGAAATGGGCTAATTACTCTTCCTCAGGTCAGATAAGGCTCTGACAAAGTAGTTTCCCTTAGAATACAGGGTTTTTGTTTTGTTTTTAAAGGAAAACCCTCTGAGTATATTTCAAAATGGTTACCTTTTCTTTGGGTTTATAAGTGGGCCCTCTTCCACTAGAACTGGATATCAAGACTCTGAAACTGTAAGAAAATAAATTATTGTTCTTTAAAATCACCCACTTGTGGTATAGTTTGTTATGGCAGAACTAGCAACTGAGACAAAGTCTCCAGATTTTGTGGTGGCAGTTTGCTCTTTTACCTCAATTCTATGATGGATCAATAAAAGTCATTGGTTTTCAGTCTGTTCAGGTTTTTTCAAGTGAGAGAATAGACTGACAACTTTTAAGTTCTTTGCATGTAGTAGCTGCAGTCAGAGGTGCCCAAACAAAAAATCTTGTTTTAATAATAGCTGACATTTATTGAGTGCCTTACATTTATTATCGTTTATCCCCATTTCAAAGACTACAGCCTTCAGTATGGATTTCACCCCAACATAAAGAAAACAAAAATCCTCACAATTGAACCAATAAGCAACATCATGATAAACAGAGAAAAGATTGAAGTTGTCAAGGATTTCATTTTACTTGGACCCACAATCAATGCCCATGGGAGTAGCAGTTAAGAAATCAAATGACACATTACATTGGGCAAATCTGCTGCAAGAGACCTCTTTAAAGTGTTAAAAAGCAAAGATCTCACTTTGAGGATTAAGCTACACCTGACCCAAGTCATGGTATTTTCAGTCATCACATATGCATGTGAAAGTTGGACAATGAATAAGAAAGACCAAAGAAGAATTGACGCCTTTGAGTTACGGTGTTGGTGAAGAACATTGAATATACCATAGACTGCCAGAAGAACAAACAAATCTGTCTTGGAATAATTATAGCCAGAATACTCCTTTGGACTTGTTATCAGGAGGGACCAGTTCCTGGAGAAGGACATTATACCTGATAAAGTAGATGTAACCAAACATGGGTTCTTGTCCTGTCTTATTAACCAATCGAAATAAGACAGACACCAGACTACCAGTTGCAAGGGAAGCAGAATGTGGCAAATTATTGTTTGTGCAAACAAGGAACACTGTGGGACCTAGCAGCTGAAAGATCACATGCTGTCTGTCTGAGGGGGTTGGAGAGCTTTTTATTTCCAGTGGCATCTGGGGTTCAGTTTGTTGCCTGGATCTCTCTGCCCTTAGCCTTCCCATATCCACATTTGGAGGTTTGGATGCTGAATCATGTCAGTGATGCTCAGGTCCAAGGACAGACTGAGGATACAGTTCTTCAGGGGCATGTGCCAATCCTGGTTTGCACATGTGCAGGATTCTGGTGCCAAATTCAAACTGGGGTTAGATGGATTGACACAGTGACTGCAACAATGAGCTCAAACATAGCAATGGCTGTGAGGATGGTGCAGGATTGGGCGGTGTTTCATTCTATCATACATAGGGTCACTGTGAGTCAGAACCTACTAGACAGCACTGTGATCATTAAGGTTGTGTGTCACCTTGGCTGGGTTTTGGCATTTATGATGTAGTTTAGCAGTCACATAATGTGATCAACTTCATGATGGGGTCTGCTGTGAGTAGCCAACCAGTTGAAAAGGAGTTTCCTGGGGTGTGGCCTGCTTCCAATACATGTGGAATTTCTGGCAAGGCTCGTCGGCTTTTGCTTGCTCTGGATCCTTCAGCTGGCTTCTGTTTGTCTGACCTCTGGTTCTTGGGTCTTAACATAGCTGCTTACCTGTTGTCTTACCTGCTGATCTTGGGATTCTTCAGCTGCCACAGCTGCCTGTGAACCAGAAGCCTACTGTCTGACTTTCAGATCTTGTATTCCCCAGCCTCTGCAGCTACGTGAGTCAGAAGAAGCCTTCAGCCTGACCCACAGACATGGGAATTTCCAGTTCCTACAATTCCGTGAGTCATTTCCTTGGTATAAATCTCTCTGTGTATTTATATACTGCATTGGTTCTGCTTCTTTAGAGAACCCAGCCTAAGACAGGCACCTGACAACAACAGTCCTCAAAATGACTTTATGAGGCAAGATACTGTTACCAACATAATGCCCTTTTTTTGGCCTTTAACATGTTTTTATTTAATATTCCTTAAAAAAAAAATTTTTTTTTTTTTTTTTTTTTAGCAATGCACCATACGTTTATTATCCATATGTCTGCCACTGAAATACAACCTCGGTTAAAATTTTGACATGTCTTTCCAAAATTTACATAATTTTCCTGAAATATTTTGAAATATTAATATTTGTGTGTAAATTCTTGTTTGCATTTTTATTTCTTTTTTTAATTGTGTTAAATATATGTTAAAGAAAACATATTTTCCATTTCAACATTTTTCACATTTACAATTCAGTTATATTTTGTTCTTCATATTGTGCAATCATTACCATTACCTGTTTCCAAATTCTTCCATCACCGTTAACAGAAGCTCAATGTCATCTAAACAATGTAGCACCCAACCCAGGTAGACACTAATAAACTTAGATCTGTATATGCTTGCTTATTCTAGGTATTTTATGTAAGTGGAATCATACAATATTTGCCCTTTTGTGGACAACATAAATCTATTTTTTATAAAAATCTATTTTTCTTATTTTATTTATTATCTTTCTGGTAAGCTTTAGTTCTCAACACTTTCTTTTTGTTAGCAAAAAATACCAGGGGCATCTAGGAGCAGAACCCCTTTAAAGTGTAAGAATAAGAGAGGCAGCTGTGATTTGTCACCACATACTCATGCCACTGCTTCTTGATAAATTTATATTTAATGGAACAATTCATTGGAGTCACTGCCTCACTGAAATCTTATGACAGGCACTAACTACCCAGAAACTAAGAAGTTATATTAAAAGTATATTGATGCCCCTCATCCATTTCTGGTGGGATTGTAAGTTGGTACAGCCACTGTGGGAAAGAATTTGGAGGTTTCTCAAAAAGTTGAACATAGAGCTACCATATGACCCCGCACTCCCCAAAACAGCCATGTAAACAAACATATGTACACCAGTGTGCATTGCAGCACTATTCACAATAGCAAAAAAGTGGAAACAACTGAAGTATCCATCAACTCATGAATGGATAAACAATATGTGATGCATACATACAATGGAATCTTACTCAGCCATGAAAAGGAATGACGTCTTGATGCATGTCACAACATGGAAGAACTTAGAGGACATTATGCTGAGTGAAAGAAGTCAGACACAGAGGGACAAATATTGTATAACGTCACTTACATGAAACAAGCAATCAATAGAAGCCGTAAGTAATCAGTCTTTACCAAGGCAGGAAGGGGTGGGGAAGTGAGTAATTTTGCTTAGAATGAGTTGAAAGAATGTTAATAGCGGTGGGATACTTTGGAAAAGATATTGAGAATGTTTGCACAATTTGAAGATGTAATCAATGTCATTGAAGTGTAGTATATAAATATGGGAAACATTCTATGTTTTGTCACATGTATATTACTATAATAAAAAAAATTCTAAGTATATTGATGCAAATAGACACGTGTATACCAATATTCATTGCAGCACTATTCACAATTGCCGAAAGGTGGAAACAGCCTAAATATATATCAACAGGTGAATGGATAAGCAAAATGTGCTACAGGCAGTCTACAGATTATAAACGAGTTCCATTCCTAAGTGTCTTTAAGTCAAATTTGTACATTAAGTCAGAACAATTAGGTACAGTTCATATTTAGTGTCAGTCAAATGTTTTGTCTTAGTACATAATATATATACTAAGTGTATAGCTTACCTTTATAGTATATACACTAAGTGTGTAGTGTACCTTTCCATGCATAAAAAACATTAAAGAAACACTTCCACTAAAACAACTATAATGTACTGATATCATAATAATAATAATGTTTTGATGCCCATCACAAAGTAGCACTTTTTTTTATTATAAACCATTGTGTATGCCTCAAATTTTTAATATAATGGGCTTTACAGGGATTGATTTGTAACTATGGTTTGTACATAAGTTGGACATTTGTAACCCAGGGTCTGCCTGTACATATATAATGGAATATTACTGTGCCATAAAGAGAAATGAAGTCCTGATACCTGCCACAGCAGTGGATAAACCTTCAAAACTTTTGCTTAGTGAAATAATTGAGTCACAAAGGTACCAATATTGTATGATCTCACTTAAATGAAATACTTAGGGTAACCCTGTTGCCATCAAATCAATTCCGATTCATAGGAACCCTATAGGACAGAGTAGAGCTGCTGCATGGGCTTTCTAAGGTTGTAATCTTTACAGAAACAGACTGCCACTTTCTCCCATGGACTGGCTAATGTGTTTGGATTGCTGACCTATCAGTTTGCAGCCAAGCCCTTAACCACTGCACACCATGACTCCTTACATCTAGGATAGGCAAGTTTATTAGTGGTTACCTGGGCCGAATGGAGGGGGGAAAGAGCAAGTCATTGCTTAGGAAGCATTGAATTTCTGTTCATGGTGATGGAAAATATGGCAACAGATACTGGTAATGGTTGCACAGCATGATGATGCAATTGGTCTCACTGAATTGTATGTGTGAAAAATGTTGAATTGGGAAATACATATATTTTATAACAACAAAAATATATATATTGTGACTCAGTCTGAATTCATCAGCAGTTGAATTCTGCACTTAGATTTTAGCATAAATGATGTGAGTTGTTCAATAACTAAACAAATGAAACCCACCTAGTTTGTTTTTCTCACATATCTTAAAACTAAATTAACTGTTCCTTTTTAAACTTGCCTGTTGTTGTGTGCCATTGAGTCCATTTCAACTCATAGAGATCTCATGTGACAGAGTAGAACTGCCCCGCAGGGTTTTCTTGGCTACAATCTTTATGGAAATAGATTGCCAAGTCTTTCTCCCACAGAGCTGCTGAGTGGGTTTGAACCTCCAGCCTTTGGTTCGAAGCCAAGCACTTAACCATTTGCACCAAAACCAAAATCAGACCCATTGCCGTAGAGTCGATTACTACCATGGTGACCCTATAGGACAGAGTAGAACTGCCACACAGGGTCTCAAGCATGTAATCTTTGGCTGAGGAATGGATAGCCTGCAAAATTTTTTCAAAGCCTATTTCAGAATTATATACATAATGCATTACAAAAATTATAACCGTGTCTGTGAAATTTTATTACTGATGGGTTTGTTAAACACTTGATCAGGGTCCATATCATAAATTAACTTCATGAGTCATTCTGTCTTCAGGATTTAAAAGAAAGGTATAATTTCCTTTCATTAATGAGTGTAATATTCCCCAAAGACAAAGAGTTCATCCAGGTGGCTACTTAAAGTCATTTCTAGGTCTGGAATCCATGAAACCACAGATATTTTTTTTTCTTCTAGCTTTGCAATTTGTCTCTTAATGTTGGCTTTCACCTTGTAATGTACTTTCTGCCTCACTAAGAGTATGGTAATGAAGCCTGCCTAATTGAAATGGAAATGTCTTCAGAACTCCCTGTGATTGAATTAATTGTAAAGCATAAACAAGGATTCTTTAAGATTTACAAAATTTTGCATATTGATTCATAGTTAAATGTTAAAGCCTGCTTATTTGTGGAGTAAACAATCCCCTTTTAGGATGCTTTCAATTATGTAAAAGCTCTGAAAACATAAATTTGAAAAAAAAAACATAGAACGTTTTTAATCTATAAATTGACTAAAATAATAAAGATATATATCTGAGGAAACAAACAGCAGACACCTCACCATTAGCTACACATTTTAGCTGGGATGGTTACTTATGCCCTCACCTTAACTTTTTTTTTTTTAAATCTTTAATCTGGCAGAGAAGTTTAAGGCTATTAGGCTGCCATTCCCTTCTGCAGGAAGTTTGGGACTATACGTAACATTTGTTTTGAAATCCTCTTTAGGGAACATTTTTTTCATTGTTACAAAGTTCTAAATATGAAAACTATCACAATCCACATAAAAATTTAATAAGAGTATGAGTTCAGAATTTGGGAGAATGTTTTCATATGATTTCTAGGAAACTGTACAATAAGTCAACCCAGTTTATCAAAAGCATACCAGATGAATAAAGAAGATGCCAAATATAATCATTCCTCCCCTAAGGTGACTTACTATCTAATTGAGATGATACGTTGACTTTACTCATCTTTAATGCTTGATAAAAATAGCAAGAGTGTGGAAAAACAAAATAAAAATGAAAAATAAATCAATGAAATCTTCCTCAGAATGGCATTAAGATGACTCTTCAAAGATGCTGACGATTTCAGTATTTTTTTCCTGATTCTCAGTACTAAATAAAAAAAGTCTGAAAAAGAGTGTAAAATTTTGAATCAATATTTTTAAGTATTGATCTGATGAATTTACCACAACGTTTGTCTAGTTAGTCACTATATAACATTCAATAAGTAGATCAAGGTTTTATCAATTACGTTAGCTTGCAATTTTGATCTTCATATGACATTTATTTGTTATATATATATGTTTCTATTTATTTGAAAGTATATCACAAAATAGGTAATGTCTGTTTTTAATGCTCTGGTATTTGTGTGTGTGAATTCTCATTGTACCCTGTAACTGTCATTTCCGAAGTCTTTTGGCATAAGTTCTCAGTAATATGAGTTGAAGGGTTACTAGTTTTCAATCTTCTACTAACATGGTTCTTCATCACTGAGAAATTTATTTTGACTCAACTCTCAACTGAATAATTCAATTGCCTAGAAATTTCTTTGAAGTCCTTGGGTAGAGAAAACTACTCAACTACTATTGAAATGTTGGTGGTTCGAGCCCCGCCCAGAGGCAGTCCTGGCAATCTGCGTCTGAAAGGACACAGCCTTAAAAACCCTACAGAGCAGTTTTACTCTGTACACGCGGAGTCACTGTGAGTTGGTGACAGCAGCTAACAGCAGCAACAGGAAGTAATTTCTTCAGGTAGGGTAAATAGTTATTGTAGGCCCAAAGCTCCTTCTGGTTAATGAAGTTTGCTATTTGGTGTTTTGTATTGGCATGTTAACCTGGGGCCCCATGTTCTATTAATTAAACTTTAAACATTAGAAGAAGTTTAGATTTTGAGAAAATTGAAATGGTATTACAGAGAGTTTCCATGTGACCCATACATCATTTCCTCCATTATCAAAGTACTAAGTTAGTATGGTACAAAAATCCACACAACTGGTCCAATAAACAACATAAATGAAGAAAAATTGAAATTTTCAATGATTTGTTCTACTGGGATCAACAATGAACATCCATGCAATCAGCAGTCAATAAATCAAATGACGCATTGCATTGGAAAAACCTCTTTAAAGTGCTAAAAAAGTAAAAACGTCACTTTAATGACTGCTGGCTGCGGTGCTCCTGATCCAAGCCATAGTCTTTTCAATTGCCTAATATACATGTGAAAAAGAAAGACAGAAGAAAAATTGATAAATTCTAATTGTGGTGGTGACTAAGAATATTGAATGTATCATGGACTGCCAGAGGAACAAACAAATCCCTCTTAGAAGAAATACAAACAGAATGCTGCTCCTTAGAAGGGAGGATGGCAGCACATCTGCTCACTTACTTCGGGTATGTCATCAGGAAAGATCAATCTCTAGAAAAGTACATTATGTTTGCTAAAACAGAGAGTAAGCAAAAACATAGGAAATCCTCAGTTAGATGGATTGACACAACAGCTGACTTAAACACACCAATAAGCATGAAAATGGTGTAGGATCAGGCATCGTGCCCTTTGTTGTACATGAAGTCACTAAGAGTTGGAGTCAATGCCACAACAGCTGACAACAACAACAATGGTACATTTGTTACAATTAAAGAACCAATACAGATACATTAGTATTTTAAAAAGTCCATAGTTACTTAGATATCCTTAGTCTCTACTTAATTTCACTTGTCTGTTCCAGAATCCCCTGTAAAATACCACATTGCGTTTAGTCATCATGCCTTCTTAGGCTGTCCTTGGCTTTTATAGTTACACAAAACTTCCTTGTTTTTTATGACCTGAAAGCATATGGAGTAGAAATCAGATATTTTGTAGGATGCCCCCCTATTGAAATTTGTGTGATGGTTTTCTTATGATTAGACTGGGGTTATGGGTTTTTTGGGGGGAAGACCATCGAGGTGAAGGGCTGCTTTAATCATATCCTACCAAGAGTCATACTGTCAACTATACTTACCACCATTGATTTGGCCTTGATCATCTGGTGTGAGTAGCATTTATCAGGTTTTTCCACTAAAATTGCCCTTTTCCCCTCTCGTTCGATACTGTACTCCACGTGATAAAGTCACTATGCTCAGCTGACACTTAACATATCAGGAGTTACAGCTTTGCCCTGTTGTGGAAAAGTATCTAAAAAAACTATCTGAAATACTTTAGCATGGGAGATTTTTTCCCATCCCTCATTTATTAATTTATTCAATTATTTCTTTATGTAAGTATTAACTCAATTGGTACTTATTTTATACTTTGTTTATAAGACAGGACCCCCACAGTGCTGTATTCTTTACCTGGCTTCCTCCCCTACAGTGCTGTACTGAAAAATCGTTTCCTTCGCTAAAATCCACCCCCCCACCCCCCCCACCCCCGCCCCAGCTTTGCATTTGAATCCTGCTTTTCCTAGGAAGTTGCATGT
Organism: Elephas maximus indicus; assembly: GCF_024166365.1. Lineage (NCBI taxonomy): Eukaryota > Metazoa > Chordata > Mammalia > Proboscidea > Elephantidae > Elephas > Elephas maximus. The sequence continues at coordinate 91,650,549 of NC_064833.1, forward strand.
AAACTCCATTGCACCTGTGTACATAGGTAGTATGATTAAGAAAGTTGCTGATGTAAATTGTACGACCTCTCTATTTGTAAACCCCTTTAAAAGTAACCTACCTGCCTGTCCTTGGAGAGCAGGCTTGGCAGGAGTAAGCTCTGTCTGACTCCATTTCATTGTACAACAAAATAGAGGTGCCTTTTTGTTCTCCCACCTCGATCTCTTGTTTATTGGCCAATAAAAGTCTTGCTGCGAAAGAACCTGGGATTTCCTTCTGGTAACGGTTACAACACGTTATGTCTTTATTTTGCTGTTCAAATTGCTCCATCTTTAGCCATTGGAAGCTCTTTCAGTTGGTGTCTGTGTTTCTTTGGACCACTATCAGTTTTTTTTTTTTTTTTGATGGAAGGAATACTTCCTTACTTTCTGGCACTGCAAGATGTTTGAGACTCATCTTGTATATTCCTTCTCCCAGGCCTAGAATTAGCCCTTCCTCCAAGGGGTGCTGGTTAATTTAATAGCAGAATAATTTTGGAAACCAGGGTCTGGCCTCTAGGCGTACTTGTTGCTTATAGTTTGTCAGCAACAAATTGTCTTTTAGGCCCTCTTGGCTGAGAGAACAAAGAATTACGTGTGCATTTATACATACCAAAAAACCAAACCCACTGCCCTCGAGTCGATTCTGACTCCTAGCAACCCTAAAGGACAGAGCAGAACTGCCCCACAGGGTTTCCAAGGAGCGCCTGGCGGATTCAAACTGCCGACCTCTTGGTTAGCAGCCGTAGCACTTAACCACTATGCCACCAGGGTTTCCAGAGTTGGTAGTGGTGGGATTCAAACCCACGGTCCTGCGGAGACTGGAGCCTTCATCCAGTGCCTTAGACCGCTGGGCCATGCTACAGTCGCATTTACATATGATGTACATGTGAGTATTTATATATAAAAAAAAAATTTTTTTTTTATATATACCATGTGTAAATATGATATATGTAACCATTTGTATCTAAGTTGAGCTAAACTTGATGTCTTGCTGATACCTCCAATTCTAAGGCAATACCACGTGGATCATTGTAGCCTATTGCCCTTGCTTATCTTATTCTAATAGGTTTGTAGTGAGATTTCCTTGTTTTTTATTTTTTATTTTAATTTACAAGTCCATAATGACAAAGGATGTTGAGCATCTTTTTATGTGCTTATTTGCTGTCCATATGTTTTTGCTGATGAGGTGCCTGTTCAGATCATGTCCCTATTTTTAATTGGATTGTTATTTTCTTATTGTTGAGACTTAAATTTCTTTTTGTATGTTTTGGATACAATCCCTTTAACATGTCTTGTAAGTGTTTTCTCTCATTCCCAGGCTTATCTTTTCATTCTCTTAACAGTGTCTTTCCCAGAGCAAGACTGTTAATGAAGTTCAACTTTTCAATTGTTCTTCTTTCATGGATGGTGCTTTTGTTATTGTATATAAAATCTCATTGCCAAATCCATGGTCAACTAGATTTTTCACTATGTTTTCTTCTAGAAGTTTTGCATTTTACATTTAGGTCCCCAACACATTCTGAGTTAGTTTTTGTGAAAGGCTTAAGGTCTGTCTATATTCCTTTTTTTTTTTTTGCATCTTTTTTCCCACAAGTAATGTCCCAGCATCATTTGTGGGAAAAACTAGACTTCCTCCATTGAATTGACATTGCTCCTTTGTCAATGATCAGTAGGCTATGTTTATGAGAGTCTATTTCTGTGCTCTCTAGCCTGTTCCATCGATCTATGTGCCTGTTCCTATTCTATTGCCAGTGGCATACTGACTTGATCACTGTAGCTTTACAGCAAGTCTAGAAGTCTTGTAGTGTCAGATCTCCAACTCTGTTCTTCGGTATTGTATGAACTATTCTGCATCTCTGGTCTTTCCATGTGAACTGTGAAATCGGTTTGTCAATGTTCACGAAATAGCCTGCTGGGTTTTTGTTTGGGAGTGTGTTGAATCTATTGACCATGTTGAGAAACATTGTTATCTTATTAATATAGAGTCTTTCAATGCATATGCATGAGGTAATTCTCCATTCATTTAGATCTTCATTAATTTCTTTTACCAGGACTTTTTTTTCCCACATATATATCATATAGTTATTTTGTTAGATTTATACCTAAATACTTGTTTTTATTTATTTATTTTTGGGTGGGGTGATTTTGCTTTCTTAAAAAATTGTACAATAATCTTCTATCCTGTGAACTTGCTGTAACCTCTTATTAGTTCTAGGAATGTTTTGTAATATCATTATGATTTTCTAAATAGACAGTCTTATCATCTGCAAACCAGGACAGTTTATTTGTTCTAATCAGTTTACTTTTTATTTGCTTTTCTCGTCTATTGCGTATCCAGGGCTTCCATTATGATGTTGAATAGGAGTGGTGAGAGGAGACATCTTTGTCTTGTCTCAGGTATTAGGTAGAAAGATTCCAGTTTTTCAACTTCAAGTGTGATGTAAGCTGTAGACTTCTTGTAAAAAAAACACCCAACCCAGTGCCATCAAGTCGATTCCAACTTATAGTGACCCTATGGGACAGAGTAGAACTTTTTGTAGATTTCTTTATCAAGTTGAGGAAGTTTGCCTCTGTTCCTACAGTGCTGAGAATTTTTATCATGAATTTGTGCTGAATTTTCTCAGCTGCTTCTTCTGCTTCATTTGATATGATCATCTGATTTTTTTTTCATTTTTAGTCTGTTGATGTGAGAGAGTTCATTAATTAATTTTTGAATGTGGAACTAGCCTTTCATACATGGAGTAAATCCCACCTAGTTATGGCTTATTATTCTTTTAATAACTTGTTAGATTTGATTTACTATTTTTTTTTTTTAATTTGGAGGACACATGTACTTTTAATCAAAATTCTGTACTTACTCCATTGTCTTTGGTACTGAGTTTTTCTACACTTCCTAGTATATGAAGCCAGTTTGATTTTTTCAAAAACTATACCTTTCTTCTTAAAATTAGTTTACCTATTTATTTTTTTTCTATTTCTCAATGTTGTACTTCCATTATCAAAATTTGCTGCAAAAGTATATACTCTTTTAATCTACAGGTACGATGTTTTCTTTATTGTAGAAACATTTGTGTATTATATATGTGAGTACCTTTCTTCTGTTTTGGGTGTACTCTGTTTCAGGTGTAATATTAATCTTTATGTTAGAAATTTAAACAGTTATCAAATTGCTTTATATTTTTCTGCTACAGTCACTCTGATTTTCACTTCTTTTTGTAATATGCAGATTTTACATAGTACACGTGTTTATGACTTCTGAAATTATTTGCTTTGAAATATTATTTTTAATTTTAATTTATTCCATCAGATTCTCAAATTGCCAGTTCATTTAATTCTGTTGTTTTATCATCTCAGTTTGTGTTCATGTTATACTGAATTAAAGTATTTATTAACTTGACAATGAATAAAGTAATTGTGACAGCATAAAACAATTGTGAGAAATTTCCCTCAGTCCCTTGAGTTATGTTTTCTCCGAAGCTCATTTTTCTCATCTCCTTTATGCTTCTTTTAGTTCTTGTTTTCTCTTCTTCAGTATTATGCGATCACCATGTTCTATCTAACTCATGCTTGGGCACTCAGTTTGACTCGTGGTATGGCTGACTTCTTGGCTTTTCCCCACTACACCCACGACTCCTTTGTCCCTTATTTGGCCTGTGGTTTGAAGCCTGCATGTTTCCTTTTCTATTACTATGTAGTTTGAAAGAATGTTTGGGGTGGGAAATAGTTTATAGAGAGTGAGAGTATTTGAGAGAATGAAACTAAGTGAAAGTTTGTTCCTTTTCCTTGAATGTCAGACCTCTGTTTTCCATCAGAGATTATTTTCTAATTGCCTTTACTAGAGTTCTTTCAACCTATATGAGGACAATGTTGGTTCCAATATGACAAAAATCTTGGGTTTTGAAAACATTTCTTTGTCTGATAATAGTGTGTGGAACAGAAGCCTTCACCTCCACAGAGTCGTCCTTGACATGCACTATCCCTGACTGACCCACTTCTCTCCACACGTCGCATGTCAAAATAGGAAAACATAAGGATAGCCACCGATTTTCTTCTCTAGATTTTCAGCGTCTGGAGGAAATCCCCACATACCTGCATGGCTGTAAGGTTGTACAGGTAGGATTAGGTGCTGAGGATGTCTGCTTTGCCCTCAGAATTTTCTTTCACTCCTTGATTATTACTTTCTAATGTTGATTGCATGATGTGAATTCTGGTATTTGGGTTGCGTTTGGAGACTTTGTTGCGGATGTTCACTAATTTGTGTTCATTCAACAATTAACGAAGATGTTGCAATGCAGTGTCAACCTGCTCTAAGGGAGCACTTGCTCATCATTCAGCTTGTACCTGTCCTTCCACGTGTCAAACTGCTATAAGGGAGCACTTGCTCATCATTCAGCTTGTACCGTCGTTCCACGTGTCAACCTGCTATAACGGAGCACTTGCTCATCATTCAGTTTGTACCCGTCGTTCCACTGAAACAGCTCTGCCTGAGGCCGCAAATGATGTCTTCATAACCAAATCTTTCACGACAAAAGCCAAATCAGGCCTAGCTGTTTTATCCCTTTGCACTAAAGCATTTAACATCATTAACATATTTCTTCTAAAAATTCTCTCCTCCTTTCAAATCAATTGCCACAGTCTCTCCTTACCATCCTTTGACCTTTCTATTATTACCAGTTATAGTTGAGTGTCTTTCTTCCTGTGACTTCCACTAAAATATTGATAGTACCTAGACTGCTGTCCTTACCCAAACTCCTACCCTACCCATGTGTACATCCATTTGCATGCTTTCTGTATCAAACTTTTTGTTACTGCTTCAAACATGTATCAAGAAAGGTCCATCACTCAAAACCTAGGCCTACTGAACCCTTCCAAAAGAAGCATATCACATCCAAAGTTGTATTTACTGTGTTTTTCTCCTAATATGATTTTTCCTTGTCTTCATGAATAAGACCATTCAGTTAAATATTCTGAAAGTTAATCTCATTGTCCCTCTTGTCCTCCTTTCCGGAACTTCAAGTACAGTTATGCAAATCATTGTCTGTAAAACAGCACCCAGACCAGGGGACTAGTTAGAGCCACAAAGGTGCCCTAGAGTCTAGCAGGAGCCCTGTTCCACACCCAACTCCATGTACAAACAGATAAAAATTATTTAACCATGACCTTGATTATAAATCTGTGAACTGTCATTTTCTTTCTACCTCAGTCATAGTTTAGGAGCTCTTCTTTTTATACTAAATGTGTTTTCTGGCTTCAGATTCACTGCCATCTGATCCATCTTCCACCTCGTCTGACTAATCTTTTTAATTCATACCCCAGCATGTTATCTTCCTGCTTAAACACTGAACTAGCCTCCTACTACTTGCAGCCTGAGCCCTCTAGCCCCCCTCCACCCCGTCAATTAATTCTTCCTCCCTCATCCCTTGGTGCAACCCTCCTGCCACAACACCCACCAAGTTCACAATGCTATTTAATGCAACTTTGCATATACTCATGGCACACCCCATATCTGCTGTGTTCTTCCCTCTCCCTCTGTGCACCACCCCCTGGCCCTCCTAGATGTACATTTTTGTATTTTGCAAGCTTCATTGCAAATGTTGTCTCTAGGAAGTCTTTTCTGACTCCCTGCTTGCCATCCCCACCTTTCTCCTTTGAACCTCCTCCCTATATGCTGTCCATTTATGGACCTTGAAGAACTGTAAACCTTTTTTTTTTTAGAAAAATAACAGGTATACTCATTGATTCATATTTTTATTTCTAGTTTCTAGAAGAGTTCCAGCCATATATTAGGACAGAATAAAATGTGTTGATGAATGAAGTAAATGTTAGTTGTGAATACACATTTTTTTTGTTTTTTAAAGGGTAACAAAATGGCTTAAACAAAATTAGCTCAAGGTTTCTTAAAATTATTAAAATTTCACTTAGCTAGATTTACAGCATTTTCTAAATGCAAGGATTTTTTTCCCCAAATTTTGAAGTGGTTTACAAAAATAACATCTTTTATGTACTCAATTAACAAAATATTTTCCATATTTCTAAATGATGTGCACTTGATTTACTGGTTTAATTAACTTAGAGAAAAGTAATTTTTTTTTTCCTCCAAAACTGAAAGCATATTTATTATAGTGGTAAACCCTGCTTCTTCATATTGCCTTGGAGACAGACATAGCTCTTGCTGGTCATTTTTTACTTACTGAGAAACCTGATACACTGCTTTTACATGCTTTAGGTGCTCAGTGAATTAAGCTGCTCATTTCAGGAAAACTCCATTCTCTAGAGACTCACAAACTCAAACACACTGAAGATTTAAAGTGATGGTTTTTGTGTATAGAGCTATAAAATGTGTTACTTAAGGTCATCTGGAGAATAAAGAGTAGGATAGGTAGAATTATTTCTATATATACAACTACATGACATTGAAACTTAAGGTTATTTTTGATATTTCAGAAGTTAATGCCCTTAACACTTCAGTCTTACTCCAAAGTGAGTTATTTCTCTTTTAATCACCACAGAAGACTTACAGGTTGTAGGCCACTAACATCAATTTATGGTCTCTTCTTTTTATATTAAACACAGCGTTTTTACCTTTTCTTGTTGATGGAGCAGGGCAGTGTCCTAGGGTTCAATCTACTCACTAGGAGAACATTACATGGGACCTGAAGTGTGACCAACATGACCAGGGCAAATTTGATTCTGCTGCTACATTACATTTTGCTTTGCAAGAGTTTTTTAAGAGAAGCAAAATGGTAAAGCTCAACCTTTACACTTATGATAATTAGAATGCAATAAGCTCTAGAAAAATTATTTCTATATAAATAGCATACTTTTTTTTCTTACATGAGATAGCAAGAAAATTGAAGTAAAACCCAGTGTTGTCCTCTGTGGGGACCCTGGTAAAACTGTGTCCTCCCAAAATAACACATCACGCTTACTGAACCTCACAGCATTGTCTAATAAGTCATCTTTGGATAGCATCCATAGACCCAGGACAAAAGCTCCAGTTCATGAATGCTTCAATGCTCCTGTCTCTTCTGTAGTGCAGTGGAGCCTAACAGCCTTGGGAAGTGCAGATGTGGGCTCGGTGGCTGAATTATATTTACATTGAATTTTAAGTAGGCTATACTACCCCTGGATATAATGTGTGCTTTCTCTTGCCTACACCTTAATTATAGTGACATATTGCGGTGCATTGTATCACTGACACAATTAAAATTCTTGAATATTTAATTCTTCAGCTTTAAAACAAAATCACAGATGTCTTTATATAGAAACTGAAAGGTAAGATTCACTGGGCAGGAGATTTTGTCTGTTTTGTTCACTGCTGTTTTCCTAGTGCCTCAGAGACTGACACATAATAGTTGCTAAATAAATGGTTGTCGAGTGACTACTGAGTGAAATAAGAAGTCAAATAAATGTGTTCATGGGTGGCTGCAATGGAGTATTTAGGTTACGGTCAGGGGTGGTACTAGGACAATCTGGCAGAGTTGATAGAGGGTCCTCTACTTTCCTTTGGGATATCTGTGTCTCTTCTCTATTATAGCGAGGGAATAAGGCCTGGGCATCTAGTGAGATTCTGGTTTCTCAAAAAGTACCCATAGAATTTGGAGGACCATCAGGACAGGATCATGTAGAGCTAATTCCTGGAGAGTGTGTGTGGAGAGGAGGTGCAATTAAGTCACCCTTAAATTTTTAGGATTCTTCAGTTCTTCCAGTTGAGTTCGCCCAGTAGGCCCTTGGTGCAGGTGGGCACCTTCAGACTCCCAGTGAGCCTGTCTGCAGCCCCCCACTCCCTGTAGGACAAGGACTGTTTTTGACACCTCCCCTCAACATCCTGTGCCTCTAGCTATCCTGAACCCAGGTTCCTCTAAGTCCTGCTTATTTTATGTGTCTGGAATTTGTTGAATAAACAAAACAATTTAATGGAATTTATAAGTGTTCCGTATGTTTCTATGATGATCTAAAATACTTTAAGGTATAAGTCACTATTATGCTTTCAAAATACATATGTATAAGCATTCATAATATGAACTTAGAAATATGTATACCTTCTTGAGGTTCTCTAACATTAACTCTGTCAGTAGAAACCTGTAAGTCATAAGAAAGTTACTTAGAAATTTTCTAAACTTAGACATAGAAGCATGTGAAGTATGTAAAGAAAGTAAACAATCTTTAAGTTCCCCTTGACCCAGCATGCTGTGGAACAAGAAAACATAACATAAATCCAAACAACCTGCCTCATCTCTAACCTTGATGAGAAGATGCATCCTTCAGCTCTACAACCCTAGAGAAAAGACATAACATACCACTCTTTGCCTTCACACCATCCCTGGTAATGTAAAGCCAAGGCCACAAATTCACATATAAAACCTAAGTTTCTGCTGACTCACTGAGAGAAGGCAGAGATGAAACTGAGATTCTTTCCACCGCCGCCGACCTCGTACCCTAGCTACGAGGGGCCTCTGCCAAGTTCAAACCCTAGTTAAGCCTTCCTCCCAAGACCTCTAGTTAAAGATAAAAACATGAAGTCTAAAGATTTGGACTTGTTGTAGAGTAAAAATATCACAAAGTTTAGTAAAGCAAAAAGAAAGTTTTATTTGGCATATATTCAAAAAACTCAAAAGTGGGAAGCAGACAAGAATGCTGCCAGAGCCATGTCTGCCCAAACCCTAGGAAATATTACAGAACAAACAAAAGGAAAAATGGACAAGCATGCTGCCAGAGCCATGTCTGCCCGAGTCTAAGAAAATATTACAGAACAGGAAAAAGTGGGAAAATGGACAAACATGGTGCTAAAGCCATGTCTGCCCGAATTCAACAATTACAGAATAAGGAAGAATGGGAAAACTGACAGCATGCTGCCACAGCTGTGTCTGCCAGAGTCCAAAGAACATTACGGAACCATCAGTATGTATTAACATTACAAATGGGCAAAACTATTGAAAGGTTCACCTTTTCACAGATTGGCTAGAAACTGTGATCCTACATTTTGAATTGTCTTTCTTAACAATCATTGGTATAGGTTTCAGTAACGACAGTCAGGAGGGTCTTCATTGGTCCAATAAATTTCCTGTTTACTAAATGCTAATAGAAAAAGATGAGTGGAAACTCTTTTGTGTTCTCTTTGATTGGCTTCTATGAAAGGTCCCCTAAAAGATATTTTCCAAGATTACCCTAGCTGTTTTCTTTATACCTCAGGGCCCAGTTGATGTGTCCTTGTGAGTCCAGCTCCAGCTGGGTCACATTCTCTACACTCAAGGACAGGAAATAATGATTCCAATATTATTTTCTAAATTAAGCTCTAACCATTGAACTAACATTGCAATTATAATTGTTAATTCAGAGTCTCAGATTCTAAGTGAATTTTGTGAGGTCTTACTTGTGTGCCTTGCCATGACTACCTTGCCATAAACGAAACGAGTTTATGCATGTCAAACCGAGTATCTTTCTTAACTTTCTAAGATAAAATCCTACACAACAACAAGTAAATGCATTATTTCTCCTTGTTAAGATATATTATGACAACTCTACAGAAAGTGCAAGGAGCTCTTGTGGCACAAACAGTTCAGCACTCAGCTATGACCTAAAAGGTTGGCCGTTCAAACCCACCCAGGAGCTCCCCAGGAGAAAGATTTGGTGACCTGCTTCCATAAAGATTACGGCCAAGAAAACCCTCTGGCAAAGTTCTGCTCTGTCATATGGGGTTGTTATGAGTTGAAAATAGTTGAGAAGGCACCTAACAATGACAACATGAAAGTGCCTTAACTTAGATTTTGGAATGCCAAAAGGCCCTTAAAAGAGGATTCTTTTTCTTTTTAATCCAAAGGATTGGAGAGTTAATTATACCGTACTTTGGTGTTACATTTTCTGTGGAGCATAGAAACATTGCAGGATACTGTCTATATTTAGATTATTAGGACTTCTAGAAAGTTACTGGTAACTGTGTAATCTTCGGAAGATGTCTCAAAATTTTATGCTTGCAGTTTGCGAAGATTTGTAGAGTTCTTTCAAGTTCTAACATCCCGTATACCTAAATATACCCATTATCAGACCACCAAGCACATATAAATCTGTATTACCTATATCTGTCTGCATGTTTGCCTACTCCTTATCATCCTCCTGGAGGAAAGCTCTGGCCAGTTACGTGCTGATAAACCAGCCCTCATCTCTCTATCCATCCATTCATGCCTGCATTTATTCCATTTGATTCACTGAGCATTTGCAAGACAATGCTCTACACCCTCAGGTCTCAGTGGAGAGCAAAAGGGGGAAAGAATCTCTCCTTGAGTGGCTAACACACTAAAAAGAGACAGATATTCATATAAATGCATAATATAATGCCAGGTAATGACAGGGCTATGGAGAAAGGTAAAATTGGGTGAGTGATGAAGTGGTCTTATTTTTAAAAGAGTGGTCAGGGAGACCTCTCTGGGGAGTGCTTTTTGAGAGAGATATGAATCAAGTAAGGGAGTAAGATACATCCATATTCCGGGAAAAGTTTTTCCAGAGAGAGAAAATATGTGCACTTGTCATGAGATGGAAGCCTGCCTAGTGTATCTGAGGACAGCAATGTAATGAATGAAGGGCAGAGTGGTCAGGAATGGTATTGGGGAGGATGTGGGGGCAGATTCTGGAGGCCTTATAGACTGGGGTAAGGTTTTAGGATTTTATTACTGGCGCAATGGAGAGTCAGTGAGGGTTTTGAACAAGGAGTAATGTGATAGGTCCTCTGTTTTTAAAAATGACTCTAGCTGCTGAGTTAAGAACAGACTGTCAGAAGGTAAGAATGGAATCTTTGAAACCAAATAGGAGAAAAATGGAATAATCGAAGTGAGAGTGGCTGTTGTGTTGGACCAGGGTGTCAGTAATAGGACTTTGTAGGAGGCAGGGTTAGGATACGTTTTGAAGACAGAGCAGATAGGATTTGTTGATAAGTAGATGTGGAGTGTGACAGAAAGGGAAACATCAGGGATGAACCCTAGGATTTTGGTCTCAGCAAATGTTACAGGCACTTATGGGAATAGCTTGATCTAGGAAGCAAGATTGGGGGAACTCAAGAGATCAACTTTTTTTTTTTTTTTGCTCAACAGAAACAACAATATTACATATTCGTGTGTAACAAAATAAGCAGTAGGAATATGTGTGTGGAGCTTTTGAGAGTGGTTGGTCCTAGAGCTATCAGTGTATGTAACAAGGGACTCAAGCATAACAATGATTGTGAGGGTGATGCAGGAGCAGGAAGTGCTCTTCTGTACCTAGGGTTGCTATGAGTTGGAACCCAGTCAAAGGCACCTAGCAACAGCAACAATCAGTGTGTAGACGGAATTTGAAAGTGTGGGGCTTGGTGGGATCAGCCAGGGAGTAATATAGATGGAAGAAGAGGGGAGGGTCAAGGAAAGAACTAGCGTGGATGGTTAAACAGATAAGCAAAGCAGAGAAGAGCATTCTAGGCTGACAGAACTTATAAAGGTTTTAGAGCATGGAGCATTTCAAGACATGACAGATCAGTTTGGGTGAAATATAGAAAAGGAATGGAGTGTATGACATGATTTGAAGGTAAAGAAAAGAAAGTAAGTGCCAAGTTGAGAAGGGCCCTGCTAAGGGTGCTGGGAAATGGTTGAAGACTTTTCCACTGTGAAATGACTGACATATTCATTTAAAAAAAATCAGTCTGTTTGAAGTGTGAAGATTAGTGCAGAAAAGGAAATAGAAGAGGCTGGTAGACCGACTGGAGAGGAGATCCAGGTGTGCAGGTGACAGATGAATGCATCTTGCCCTCAAAAGATGATTGTGGAAAGACAGAAGCAAAGGTAATTGCAAGAAAGCATTCATGGAGGGGAAATCAGAAGACAGGAGTCTTCTTTATTGAGACAGGGGTCACTTGCAGATGGAAAAGTTTTCATGAGTTCAATGTGCTCCTTGTCAAATGAGTATTTTAATATTTGGAGACAGAACTTGAATATATATATTGGTTTTGCAATTCACAACCTACAGATGACAATTAAAGCCAAAGGAGTGAATTACATCTCTCTAAAAGAATTAGAGGGGCATGGGGTACAAGGAGCACCAGAGGAAAACCAGCATTCGATGGCATATACAGGTGTCCGCGAACTAAGAAAGATCAGGGAGACTGAGCAGAAGCATCCAGAGAGCTAAGATAAAGCCCCAGGGGTTTCTGACTATGCAAGTCACAGAAACAGCAGGAGTTGCATCCCCAGGGGTTCTGCTGTAGGCGGTATCACTGATGTCCCAGATTTGGGCTCATTTAAATTCACTGCTTGGAACATCCTGTGTGTATACCTATTATTTAGCCTTTGGAATTGATTGGACCATTGAAACATGCAGGATGGTTTGTTAGATTATATCCTACATTTACATGAATTATGACTCCAAAGGAAAAAAACATAACTTCTCCAGAAATCATTTAATACATGGCATCATCCAACTTTGCTGTTCCAAGAAAAAAATAACTTTCATTACCACATTTTGTTTGTTTTCACTCTTAAATATAAAGAAAGATTCTGATATTTTCATGTTTTACCTTGTGCAAACTTGTTTTTATCTGGTGACAGGTGACAGAATAGTCCCCTCTGAGTTGGATATAGAAAATGGAAGTATTTTTTATTTTCAAGAGTTACAATTTAAAAAATTAAAAAAACCTCATTTGATATATTTAACCTAATGTGTCACTTTTTAAAAATTAATCTTTATTATGTTTCCAAACTGCTTTTCTCTAACTGTTAAATGTGGTAGGGTTTTGCGTGCCACCCTGCATTAAAGACAAAAGAGATGAATTTTCACTTTGCTTTAACAACCCAGGTTGGCCCTGCTCCCACCATGAGATAACAGCTTCTTTAGAATGGAATTCTGTTGCAGGCTAAGGCTTCCCAGCTCAGGACCAAGCCCTGCTTAGGCTCTAGCCTTCTACTGACCAAGAATGACCAGGAGAGGCTCAGAGGTTCCAGACGAACAAAGGTTTATTAGCAGCAGAAAGAAAGTGAAGGCTAGCAAGCAGGGAACCAGAGAGGAACCAAGCAACACTAGCCTCTGTTTCCCTGAACAAAGTTCTTCTGGGGCTTATATGGGTTTGGCGAGAATGATAATGAGTATTAAGTAGGTTTCTCTCAAGGAGTGGATACTTCTCAGCATGGCAGTGCATTCTAAATTAGGTTGCACAGGCATCTGCAATCTAGGAAGGAACCCATAGTGAAGGCTCCTGGGACTGGGTGGCAGAACTTATTATGGGGTATCTTGCCTGCAGCGTCCCCCTGTGCTGCTGGTTCGATTCGTGCTGGGGGTACTTGCATTAGTTAGAGGTCATCCGTCAGTCACCTTGCGGATGTCTGCGCATGTTCCAGAGACCAGATCAGGTAAGTCCTTCTGAAAAACATCTTATAAGGGAGTACATTGTTTGCTCTTCCCTTACCGCACATTCCAGGATGGGGGTTTTGCATTAGCCAAACACATAGTATTGTAAGTAAGTTGAAGTTGCAGGTGCTGCAGGGCTTCTTGTCTAGGGGCTCAGTCCCTGTTTCTTCCCTATCTCAGAATTATTATAATGTTGTACATTATAGCTAGTGTGGGAATAAAACAGTGTGAAGAAGATACCATGTAGATAAGTAGTATATTTTAAAAGATAACATTAATTATTGTAATATATTTCACTGGTTTTCTGGGTCAGGACATTACAAGACCCCTAGGCACTATGTTCCCTCATTTCATCGTGAATAGATGAATAGAAATAGAAATAATTTAAGAGGTATGAAAAAGATATGAAGAATTTCTGTATACCCCTGAACCAGGTTATCCATAAGTTCAAGCTTCAGCACATTGACTTTATCTCATCTCTTTCTCATATGTATTTCTATCTCTACCTGTATTTGCATTTATGTCTCTTATCGAGAATTATTGCCTGTAGAAGATAAAATATCCTCAACCTTTTTTTTAAGTGATTTTTTGCTCTGAAATAGACCTTGTCAGATATCAAGATTATAACCTCTGCTTTCTCTTTATTTTTCTTTGCTTGACATATCTTTGTCTATGCTTTTATTTTTAACTTTTCTGAATTTCTTTGTTTTAGTATGTCTCCTAAATACGGGATAGAATAGGATTTTGCTTTGTTGCCAACATGGAAAGATTTTTCTTTTAATAATTGACTTGGGAGCATTTATCTTGCTGATGTGTTCGATATGATTTTGTTGTCCTAGTTACCATGAAGATGGCTCCAATTCATAGTAACCTTACGTATAATGGAATGAAATATTGCCCAGCCTTGCAACATCTTCACAATCATTGGTATATGTTCAATATATTTGTCCTCAAATTTTTTCCAATGTGGTGTTGTATTTATGTGTATTGACGTCTTTCATATAAATAGTCCCACATTCCCTGGTGTTTTCTTTTTCTCTTATAATTTCAATTTTTTGTTAAGAAGCTTTTTATTTTTGTTCTAATGCTTACTCATACTAATATATTGATAAAATATGTTCAGTAACTTTGTGTTTTAGTTATTGTTTATTATTCTCTATGATTAGTAACATTAAAAATATCCGGTAACTTCTTTCCTTTTCTATCCTTCCCCACACCCCATATGATTACTTTCCATTAATAATATTTGTAAAACTGTGACTGAACACTGCTCGGGTTCTTGTCCTGTTCTATTAGCCAATTGAAATAAGATGGACACTAACTGCAAGGGAAACAAACAGTGGCAAGTTTATTGTCTGCACAGACAAGGAGCACCCAGGGCCTAGTGACTGTAAGACCATGTGCATCTCATCTTAGGGGGCTGGGGAACTTTTTATTTCCAATGGCGTCCTGGGGTAGAGTTTTGTACCTGGAACTCTCCACCCTTAGCCCTCCCATGTTCACATTTGGAAGTCCAGGTGTTAAACCATCTTCCGTCGAATGTCCGTATGGTGGGACCCCTCTCTTCTTAGATGGAATCAGGTGAAACCATGGACTGGGAAATATCTTTCTTTCCGGTGACAATCGGGTAGGGGTAGGATGAAGGATGCACTCTCCTCATTCTGCGCATGCTCCAAGGTGTAGCTTGGCTCAGTTTAGTGGACCAAGCCACCATCTGCTGTGACTTCCTGAAAAATGTTGCTCAAAACAAGCTCCTGGTTAGCAAGACAAAGAAAGGAGGAGAAGGGGTGTTGATTGGGGGTTTCAAGACTATTACCAGGATAATTCTATTTTTCAACTGTTTCCCCATTATCCATCTATTTTTTTTGAATACTTGCTGTGTATCTATGCTGCCAGAGAATGTACACATTTAACACTGTGTCTCTTACAACTGTCATTTAAATTGACTCCAGCAGCAAATGTAGTTTGTGTTCACCACCATCCCTCACATCACTGTGCCTCTTCCCATTTTGGTTATCTGAAGCTCATTCCTTAGTAGGTTTCTTAAGAAGTGCTCAGGGAACACTTCCCTGAACTCTTACCTGGTGAGAGCAACTGGTCATAAACTTTCTACTTTAAAGGCAATTTTACTCAGTACAAATACCTTATCTTATTATCTCACATTTTCTTTTCACGTTTATCTTAATTGTGCTACTTTATTTTCTTCTGGTATAAAGTGTGGCAATAGAAAAATCTGAAGGCAGTCAGTCACTGCTCATCCCCTAACACACATAGTTTACATGATCAATTTTGGCTTGAGCACTGAAGGACTTTCTTACTTTAGTCTAATATTTTTACTGGAATATGTTTTACTGTCCATCATTTATGGTACAGGCTCCAGGAGTGCCATTTAAACCTGCAATTTCAAATTTTTCTTATTTTTTTTAATTTCAAGAAAGTTTATTGATGTATAATTATATATATATAACATGTATACCAACTTGACAGCACCTAACAACATCTAGTTAGTGAATACCTCTCTCCCTCCCTTCTCACCCTCTTATCAAAGAATGTTTTCTTCTGTATTTAAACCTTTTCTTGAGTTCTTAAGATAGTGGTCTCATACAATATTTGTCATTTTGCAACTGACTGATTTCACTGAGCAGATTCCTCCATGTTATCAGATGTTGCACGGATTCATCGTTTTTCTTTATTGTTGCGTAGTATTCCATTGTGTGAATATACCATATGTTGTTTCTATCTTGTTGCTGTTGTAAACAGTGCTACAATAAACATGGGTGTGTATATATCTATTCGTATGAAGGCTCTTATTTCTCTAGGATATATTCCAAGGAGTGGGATTGCTGGATCTATTTCCAGCTTTTTAAGGAAGTGCCAAATCGATTCCCAAAGTGGTTGTACCATTTTACATTCCCACCAGTAGTGTATAAGTGTTCCAGTCTCTCCACAACCTCTCCAACATTTATTATTTTGTGTTTTTTTGATTAATGCCAGCCTTGTTGGGGTGAGATGGTATCTCATTGTAGCTTTGATTTGCATTCTCTAATGACTAATGATTGTGAGCATTTCCTCATGGATCTGTTAGTGGCCTGAATGTCTTCTTTGGTGAATTGCCTGTTCACATCCTTTGCCAATTTTTTAATTGGGTTGTGTTTTTGTTGTTGAAATTTTGCACTATCTTGTAGATTTTAGCGATTAGATGCTGATCAGATTTGTCATAACCCAAAACTTTTTCCCAGTCTGTAGGCTGTCTTTTTACTGTTTTGGTGAAGTCTTCCAATGAGCATAAGTGTTTCATTTTAGGAACTTCCAGTTATCTAGCTTCTCTTCTGGTGTTTGCACATTGTTAGTAATGTTTTGTATACTGTTTATGCCATGTATAAGAGCTTCTAGCTTTGTCCTTATTTTTTCTTCCATGATTTTTATTGTTTTAGATTTTTTATTTAGGTCTTTGATCCATTTTGAGTCAATATTTGTACATAGAGTGAGGTATGGGTCTTGTTTGTTTGTTTTGCAGATGGATATCTGACACCATTTCTTAAAGAGACTGTCTTCTCCCCATTTAATGGTCTTTGGCCTTTTGTCAAATATCAGCTGCTCATAGGTGGATGAATTTATGTCTGGATTCTCAATTCTGTTCTATTAGTCTATGAATCTGTTGTACCTGTACCAGGCTGTTTTGACTACTATGGCGGTATCTTAGGTTCTAAAATCATATAGTGTGAGACCTACAACTTTGTTCTTCTTTTTCAGCAACGCTTTATTTTTTTTTTACTTATTTGGGGCCACTTCCCTTTCCATATGTAATTGGTGATTTGTCCATTTCATTTTAAAAGGCCATTGGAATTTGGATTGGGATTGCATTCTATCTGTAGATTGTTTTGGGTGGACTAGACATTTTCACAATGTTGAGTCTTCCTATCCATGAACAAGGTATGTTTTTTCCACTTACATAGGTCTGTTTTTTTTTTTTTTTTGCAGTAGTGTTTTGTAGTTTTCTTTGTATAGGTCTTTAAGTCTCTAGTTATATTTACTTCTAATTATTTTTATCTTCTTGGGGGATATTGCAAATGGTATTGATTTGATGATTTCCACTTTGAAGTTCTCTTTATTGGTGTGGAGAAATTCAACTGATTTCTGTATGTTTATCTTGTACCCTGATACTTTGCTGAAATCTTCTGTTCTAGTTTTCTTGTGGATTCTTCAGGGATTTCTATGTGTAAAATCATATCATCTGCAAATAGATACTTTTACTTCTTCCCTACCAATTTGGATGCCCTTTATTTCTTTTTTTCTAGCCTAACTGCTCTGGCTAGGATCTCCAGTGCAATGTTGAATGAGAGTGGTGATAAAGGGCATCCTTGTCTGGTTCCCTCTCTCAAGGGGAATGCTTTCAGACTGTCTACATTTAGGATAATGTTGGCAGTTGGCTTTGTATAAATGCCCTTTACTATACTGAGGAATTTTCCCTCTATTCCTATTTTGCTGAGTTTTTATCATGAATGGGTGTCGGACTTTGTCAAATGCCTTTTCTCTGTCAATTGATAAGATCATGTGATTCTTGTCTTTTGTTTTATTTATGTGGTGGTTTTTCTAATGTTGAACCATCCCTGCATACCTGGTACGAATCCCACTTGGTCATGGTGAATTATTTTTTAGATATGTTGTTGAATTCTGTTGGCTAGAATTTTATCGAGGATTTTTTGTGTCTAAGTTCTTGAGGGATATAGGTCTGTAAATTTCTTTTTTTGTGGTGTCTTTAACTGTTTTTTGTATCAGGGATATGCTTGGTTCATAGAATGAGTTTGGGAATATTCCATCTTTTTCCATGCTCTGAAATGGCTTTAGTAGTAGTGGTGTTAACTCTTCCCTGAAAGTTTGTTAGAATTCTCCAGTGAAACTATCAGGTTTTTTGTTTTTTTTTTTCTGCTTAGGAGTTATTTTAATTACCTTTTCAATCTCTTCTTTGGTATATATAGGTTTATTTGGTTGTTCTACTGCTGTTTGTGTTAGTTTAGGTAGGTAGTGTGTTTCTAGGAATTTGTCCATTTCCTTTAGGTTTACAAATTTTTAGAGTACATTTTTTCATAGTTTTCTCTTATGATTCTTTTAATTTCAGTTGGGTCTGTTGTGATATCGCCCATCTCATTTCTTGTTTGGGTTTTTTGCTTCCTCTCCTGTTTTTATTTTGTTCATTTGGCCAATGGTTTATCAATTTTATTGATGTTTTCAAAGAACCAGCTTTTGATCTTCTTAACTCTTTCAATTGTTTTTCTACTCTCTATTTCATTTCATTTAATTCTGCTCTAATTTTTATTATTTCCTTTCTTCTGATGCCTGAAGGTTTCTTTTGCTCTTCTCTTTCTGTTTGTTTCAGTTGTAGGGTTAATTCTATGATTTTGGCCCTTTCTTCTTTTTGGATGTGTGCGTTTTTTGGTATAAGTTGACCTCTGAGTACTGCTTTGCTTTGTCCCAAAGGTTCTGGTAGGATGTGTTTTCATTCTCATTTGATTCTATGAATTTCTTTATTCTGTCCTTAATTCTGTCTATAACCCAATAGTTTTTTAGCAAGGTATTTTTTGGTCTCC
The DNA here is from genome assembly GCF_024166365.1 of Elephas maximus indicus. Lineage (NCBI taxonomy): Eukaryota > Metazoa > Chordata > Mammalia > Proboscidea > Elephantidae > Elephas > Elephas maximus. The sequence goes on from NC_064833.1 coordinate 91,669,520, forward strand.
ATTTTCTGTTTGTTTTTTTTTTTTTTGCTTTGCTTTTTCTGCTATTGATTTCTACTTTTGTGGCTTTATTGTCAGAAAAGATGCTTTGTAATATTTCGATGTTTTGGATTCTGTTAAGGCTTGCTTTGTGGCCTAATATGTGGTTTCTTCTGGAGAATGTTCCATATGTGTTGGAAAAGAAAGTATACTTGGCTGCTGTTGGTTGGAGTGTCTGTGTATGTCTATGAGGTCAAGTTGTTTGATTGTGGCATTTAGATTTTCCATGTCTTTATTGAGCTTCTTTCTGGATGTTCTGTCCTTCACTGAAAGTGGTGTGTTGAAGTCTTCTATTATTATTGTGGAGCTGTCTAGCTCTCTTTTCTATCCTGTTAGAGTTTTTTTTTTTTTTTTAATGTATTTTGGAGCCCTGTCATTGGGTGTGTAAATATTTATTATGATTGTGTTCTCATTGTATAGTGTCCTTCCTTATCCTTTGGGGTAGATTTTACTTTAAAGTCTATTTTGTAAGAAATTAATATTGCTACTCCTGGCCTCTTTTGATTTTTATTTGACTGATTTTTTTTCCATCCTTTGAGTTTTAATTTGTTTGTGTCTTTAAGTCTAAGGTGTGTCTCTCATAGGCAGCGTATAGACAGATCGTGTTGTTTTTTTTTTTAATCTGTTCTGCCACTCTGTCTCTTTATTGGTGCATTTAGTCCATTTATCATTCAGCATGATTATTGGTAGGTATGAGATTAGTGCTGTCATTTCGATGTCTTTTTGTGTGTATGTGTGTCTTTGACAGTTTCTCTGTTGCACCTAATTTTCTGTGCTGAGTTATTTATATTTCTTTTCCTTATTTGCATTGTTATTGATTTCGTATTTGCTGAGTCTTTATGTCTTTCTTGTTTTTTTATTTTGATGTGTAAGATTGTTAGTTTCCTTTGTTGTTACCTTAATATTTTCCCTATTTTTCTAAGTTGAAACCAATCTTTTATTTTTTATATCATCTTAACTTCCTCCCTGTATAAAAGGTCTATGACTACATTTCTCAGTCCCTCTTTTTTGTTTTAGTTGTCATCTTTTACATAATGACATCTCAGTTACGCTGTTTTGAATGTGTTAGCTTTGATTATTTGGGGGATTTCCCTATCTGTGTTGATAGTTGTCTGCACTGTCCCATGTTCTAGTTTTGGATTGTTACCTGATGTTATTGACCTTCTAACCAGAGGGCTCGCTTTAGTATTTCTTGCAGTTTTGGTTTGGTTTTTGCAAATTCCCTAAACTTCTCTTTGTCTGGAAATGTCTTAATTTTGCTGTAATATTTGATAGACAGTTTTGCTGGATACGTAATTCTTGGCTGGCAATTTTTTTCCTTCAAGGCTTTATATATGTCATCACATTGCCTTCTTGCCTACGTGGTTTCTGCTGAGTAGTCCAAGCTCAGTCTTATTGACTCTCCTTTGTAGGTTACTTTGTTTATCCTTATCCGCTCTTAAAATTCTCTTTATCTTTGGTTTTGTCATGTTTGATTATGATATGTCTGAGTGACTTTCTTTTGGGATTGACCTTGCATGGGATTCGATGAGCATCTTGGATAGGTATCTTCTCATCTTTCATGATATCAGGGAAGTTTTTTTTTTTGTCAACAAATCTTCAACAATTCTCTGTATTTTCTGTTATCACCTCCTGTTCTGGTAGTCGAATCACTAGTAGGTTATTCCTCTTGATAGAGTTCCATATAGTTCTTAAGGTTTCTTCATTTCTTTAAGTTCTTTTATCAGTTTTTTTTTCCCTCAAATATGTTGATGTCAAGTGCTTCAGTATCACTAATTCTGACTTCCATTGCCTCAATTCTACTCTTATGACTTTCAATTGAATTTCCTGATTCTGAGATTTTATTGTTAATCTGAATTTCTGTTTGTTGTCTCTCTATGGATTCTTGCAGCCTATTAAATATGTCATTGTGCTCTTGTCTAATCTGATTAAGTTCCTCTAATGCTTTGTCTGTGTGCTGCTTGGCATGTCCTGTGTTTTGCCTGATCTCCTTCCTGATTTCCTGAAGAGTAGTGTATATTAATCTTTTGTATTCTACCTCCGGTACTTCCAGGAAGTTCTCTTCATCCAGAAGATTTCTTTATTCTTTAATTTAGGAGCTTGCTGAAGCCACCATGGTCTTTCTTTTTATGTGATTTGTTACTGACTGTTGTCTTTGAGCCATGAATTAAAAAAAAAACTATTTATTTTATGTTTCCTTACTGTGTCCTTGCTTGTTTTGTTTTGTTTTGATATGCCCAAATAGGATGCTTGAGTGCGCTAATTTGATTATTGGCCCCTTTGAAGCTCTAACATACTGTTTTCAGGTGGTTAGAGATGTTATTAGATATGTGAACCCAGGAGTCCATTCACTTGTATGGATTCAGCTCAGGTGTCCAGGTACTCAGTCACCAAGTGTGTGGTACAGGCTCTCACCTACAGTCCTAGATGAGCAGGGGTGATTGGTGTAGGCACAGGCATCTGGGTGCAGTAGGGAGTCATGCACTGAGCAAGGCAGGGGGCTGACAACCACCCTGAGTGTGAGGAAAGCATGTCCCTGTTCCCTAGAGTGCATAGGTGGGTGGGTTTTGTAGCCAGACTATGGGCACCCAATGCTGTTGGCTGCAAGGACTGGGAGGCACCACTTATTTCTGGACCCCTGTGGAGGGTGGCTAGGTATCCTTCATGGAGCCACCAGTCCTTAGGCCTCTCTCTTGGGTAGGTTAGAACCCCGCTTAATAGGCAGAGTGGGGTCAAATGTCAAGAACCCACCTTTCTACCACATTCTGAAACAGTTGAACTTAGACTTCAGATATATACCCTGTTGTACTGTGCTAATGAGGGCCTTTTGCTGTTGAAATGGGCCCACACAGGTCTATGCATGGGTGAAAGGCAGTTAAAGTCTGTGGACCCATTATGCCTGTGCCTACACAAAGGAGCTGTTTCTGCCCTGAGTTTCTGTCTTATGGGTGCCAGCAGATTATTTTTTCCCCCTGTTTGTTAATTTGTTCCCTCTCCAAGCCCAGGAGAATGGCTCAGGGAAATTGCAGGGTCCTTCTTCTGGCCCAGGGGATTGAGCTGGCTGGGACCCAGTGCAGAGTGGGAAGGGAGCAGGTAAGTGGGTGAAAGGTTTTTCCCGAAGGGGTATTTTTAGATCTGCAGGGTAGGTTAGGTGCAGGTACTTATCTATTTGCCAGTTGAGGGCTGCTGCTTGCTTTTTCTCGAGGGTTAGACAGACTCTGCACCGCTTGTACAAAATGTATCCTGAACACCGCTGTTTGGCTCATGGCACTCACGTCAGCAGAATCAGCCCGTGGGGTGCTGGTTCCCACCTTGTTGGGTCTGGCAACTCCTTGCTGCTTCTGAACCATTTCTCCATCCCCCTGCTGCTCAGGCCGGTTCCTCCACTTTGCCTTTGGTGTTCAGGGGTCCTACCTTGTCATATACAATTGATTCACTTGTTTTTTCAAGTCTTTGTTGTAAGAGGGACACAGGAAGCATCTGATTACTCCACCATCTTCGATTTTACATGACATTTTTCCCCCTGAACTTTTAGGGAAGAGTCCATATGAGGGTTGCTCTTCTAGCTTCATGAATTTAGAGCTTCTTCTCCTGTTGTTTTTATAAATTGTTCGAAAAGCTGTGCCTTCCCTTGTCTTTGCCCTTATTTTTATTTTCATTTCCATCAGAAATATACTCCCAAGTTTTCTCCCCAGCTCAGGGCTATATCTTAAAAGGAGCTTTGATTAGTTAGTTTGGCGTGTTGAGGGACTCAGACTGTACTTGCTCCTTCAGAAAGCAGAGTTGCTTCCACTCACCTGTTAATTAAAGTGGAAAGAAAGCCCTCCAACTTTCAGCTGCTATTTTCAAATCAGCCCACTGTTCTTTCTGGAGAGTTTATGTTTCTTTTTTCAGTTCTTTATCTCTGTCATACATTTCTTTGTTTCCCTCTGCTTCCTCTCATACAGATACTGATGCTGTGCCAGACAGTGTGTGTGTGTGTGTGTTTCCCCCACCAAATGCATTTTGAGGTGTGTGGGGCTTCCTTCTCTCTGTTTGTGTTGTCACTGTTGTTACCCATTTTCTAATATGACATCTAGCAGTCACTTTGTTTTGGGGGGAATTTGAGGAGATTAAAATCTACATCACTACCACCTTCATCTTCCTTCTGTTCTAAGTTTTGTAATATTCTCATTTCTATATCTTAAACTGGATGGAGTCCAATGCTGTTACAGTAAAACCTATGAAAGCAGAAAATTGTGTAAGGCTGAAACTTGTCAGAGAAAGAAATCTCAAATATTTTCCACTAAAATGAGTGATAGAAAAGTGTAAGACTGCTCCCTGTCAAAGGCCGTAACCTTGCAAGACCCAGAAGAACAGGGAAACCCCTTCGGAGCTCAGGATCTCTCGGGTTTCACAGTAATTTAACTTCATTTTTCATTAACATATCATATGCTATACTTATCCATTTACATATATATTAAATACTTATTGTAGAGGAACAACTTTCACCAAAGCTTTCTGCAACAGAGATTTTTATTGTGATTTATCAGAAAACAAAGATGGGAAATCGGCTGAAAGTACTCAGGCTTAAAAAGACCAAAATCCAAAGAAGTACTATCTATAAGTACTTTTTATACAATTTTGACAGGTGCTGATTCATTATGAGTAAATTACTTACAGGTTATGATTGGTTAAATAAAGACAAAGAACTAAGATCGTGATTAGGTGACCTTTTCTTGTTTTTCTTTTCTAACAATGGTGGCCTTTTGGTTCAAGTGTCCTGACTCTGTCTGACACTTGTTTTTTATCTGTTATGTGGGATATGTATGACATTGGGTAGATCTTTATTTAGCTTACTGGGGTAAACTGTTCTTTAGTTTTGCTATGCACATACACTGTCCCTTGAACTGGTTAGAGCACTCTGTCCCACTTCTTTGATGTTTTTTCCAAAACATTGTTCTAAGCTTTTCAGATTCTACCAAACAAGTTAGCCTTTTGTGGTTATGGCCTGCTGTGGTTAGGTTAACCCTTTATCATACTTAATCAAATAAAATTAAAAGCAACTTACTATCATTTCATAACTGCCCATAGATACTGATGTATTCTAATAGATGATTATTAAAATTATAAAATCTGTTTAGATTTTTGTTGATGTTGTATTTGTTCACTTTCTACCCTCATTTTCCAGCCAAATGATTGTAAGAGCTAAAGAATGACACAGCTAGTGGTTTGCTTTGTGAAAGATGCTTTTATTCCTAAACCAGTTCTTTTGTCTATGGTAACTAGGCAGAAATAGTTTTGATATACACACCAAAGATGACTTTGAAGGGTTTTCATGAGAGAAGACAAATGTAGCTTTATGAATCTTTGGCATTTATAGTCATCTGGAAACAGCCAATGCTTATAAGCAATAAAAAAACAGCTTTTTCTAAAGCTGTTTTATGGCGTTAATGGTTCTTTACTAACTTTAATAAAGCCTAAAGTTCAGGAGATAAAGAAAGCCACATGCTTTTTACTGTTATATATTTGCAAAAGAAACTAGGTTTAAATTCTGTTTGAAATTTGTATCATTTTCCAAAAGAAAAATAGTAGCATTTTCTGATTGGAGAAAGCAGTATATTTACTTTTGTCTTACTTTTTTTTGTTTGTTTGTTTCATTATTACGTTTTCTTTTTTTTTTTTTTTTTGGATGTCAGGTGTTTTAAATATCAGAACACATGCTTACTAATTGAATGCATTTAAATTTTTGGTTGGCAGTATGGATTTTGAGAAATATGATCTGGTAATACAAGCCACTAATGAGGCAAATGGCACTGTGACATCACCACCAATGAGAGCTATATAAACAATGTATTGTGGGTGCCTTCCCATTTGGATATATGGGGAAACTCTGATTTTCCAAATATGACACAGAAAAATCAAAACAAACCCATCAGGGCTTTCTAACTATCCCACAGGAAGGCCATAATTCTGCTTACAAGCCTTATTTCACAGAAATCCAGGAAGCATCACCGAATAGGATGCTCACCTACACAACAAAGAGGCTCCAACTCTGGTCCGCTGAGCTTCACACATTTCAAAAGGGATCCACCTTGATGCTAAATGCATTAGAACCTGAATAATGCCTTTTTTTTTTTTTTTCTGAGGTCCAAAGGCATAAAAATTGGCTGGTATATCATTAACCCGATGGTAATGAAAGAGTTAACTTCTAAATATTGAATAGAGCGTTCCTCTTTCTCCTTTGAGGAAAATGAAAACATGCTCTGTAGAAAATTTAATGGTTATTTAAAAAAAGCAAATCAGGTTGTTTTGATTCTTTGTTTTTTTTTTTTTTTTTTTTTGGTGACAGATGTAAAGCTATTTCTGGGCAAACAAATGTATTTAACAGCAGATTTTTTTTTGCACTGGGCTCAAATTTCAAGTGGATGAATGGAGAATTTTGACATGCAAGCTACCTTCATTCATTTAGAGCAGATTCATTATATTATTCTTGGATAATAAGATTTTAAAAAGCTAACAAGTATAGCATACCTTAGTTGCTGTCTTAAGTGTCCAACCATTGGTATGTGAAAGTGAAAAAAAATGAGATTTCAGATAAACATGTACCAAACATAGCTATAACCACTTCTCTTCCAGTATGTTGTAACAATTAGTAGCATAGTAAGAATGTCTTTTACTTTACCACTCTATACGTATAAATTAAGTATCCACAAATACTATTGACCAGTAACCAAAAAATATTGAACTGAGACAATTACATGGAACCATAATTTTTTTTTTACTTCTGACTTATTAGTATTACTGTGAAAACAATGTCCACATGTGTGAAAACACACAAAACAATTGATCATTTTATTTAGTGGATAATAAGTGGATATTATTTATAATATACACTAATAGTTGTGTTTCCAAATGAATGCTGTCCTTCAAATCGGTCATCTTGGAAAAGGGTATAATTATTCTAGGGATGCTAAAATTACTTTAAATTTCTTCTGCTTTTGCTAATCTCAAAACTATTTCCCAGCTTGTTCTCCAGTTGTTGTTTTTAGTAGTCTATGGTTTCCTTTGAATGTTATGAAATTTCAATTTCAAAGGCTGAAGTTTTCACATTAAAGAGTCATAGAAATGCATTCTGAAAACAGTTCTAAGAGTATAGTTTCAGGGTTCTTTTTAAAACTCTGAAAGTGAGTCTTTGAAGTTGTTAAGATGCCTGTAGATGTATAAGATTTACTATATTGGTTAAAGTTGTCAAGGATTTCATTTTACTTGGATCCACAATCAGTGCACATGGGAACGCAGTCAAGTAATCAAATGACACATTGCATTGGGCAGATCTGCTGCAAAAGACCTCTTTAAGCGTTAAAAAAGCAAAGATGAACCTTGAAGACTAAGGTGCACCTGACCCAAGCCATGGTGTTTTCAGTCACCTCATATGTATGTGAAAACTGGGCAGTGAATAAAGAAGGTCAAAGAAGAATTGACTTCTTTGAATTATGGCATTAGCTAAGAATATTGAATATCCCACAGACTGCCAAAAGAAGGAACAAATCTGCCTTGGAAGAAGTTCAGCTAAAATGCTCCTCAGAAGCGAAGATGGAGAAAGTACATTTCACATCCTTTGGACATGTTATCTGGAGGGATCAGTCCCTGGAGAAGGGTATAATGCTTGGTAAAGTAGGGGGTCAGTGAAAAAAAGAAAGATCCTCATCGAGATGGATTGACATAGTGGTTGCGACAATGGGCTCAAGCATAACAACAATCGTGAGGATGGTGCAGGACCAGGCAGTGTTTCGTTCTGTTATATATAGGGTGGCTACGATTTGAAACTGACCTGATAGCGTCTAACAAAAACAACAAGATCAACATAGGAATATAAAATAATTTTCCTCCAAATATAAAGAATATGTGTGTACGTACATATGTATAATCGAGTTAAAGAATGTTGTAACTCAAACAAACAAACAAAAACAAACCAGTTGCTACTGAGTTGTTTCCAACTCACGGCAACTGGTATGTTCCATAGACTCTTCTTGGTTGTAATTTTTATGGAGGTAGATTTTTTTAGATCACCAGGCTTTTTCTTCTGCAAGTCCTCTGAGTGGGGTTTAACTGCAAACCTTTAGATTAGCAGCAAAATGCAAACTGTACCACCCAGGGACCTTTTGGGATCTTATAGACTATTTATTTCAACTCTCAGTTGCCACACCCTAACATGAGACAAATGAGGAAGTTAAGGTCCAGAAAGGTTTACACAGCTACTTAAGGTTAAAGTCAAAATCATGTCCTGACTTCTAATTCACTGTTAATTCATTAGGGCATGATTTTTTTCTAATAATATTATGAACCTTAATATTAACTCAAAACCACTGTTTTTAAGTTTTAATTTTGAAAGTCTGTTTCTGATATTTTAATTTTTTATCCATGCTGTGTGTTCTATCTCTGTCTACTCTTTACCACCCCATTGATGTAGTCTGATCAAGGGCTCTGCAGCCCCAGCCAGCCTATTTGGGCACTTCTGTCAGCATTCAGGAAACCCTAGTGGCATAGTGTTTAAGAGCTGCAGCTGCTAACCAGAAGGTCGGCAGTTCAAATCCACCAGCTGCTCCTTGGAAACTCTATGGGGCAGTTCTACTCTGTCCTATAGGGTCGCTATGAGTTGGAATCTACTCTACAGCAATGGGTTTTGGTTTGGTCAGCATTCATTATTAGGGACTTCAAGAACCAGGAGGTGAGACACTCTGTAAAATTTTCTCTGTTGTAGTCAGTGGTTTGTGTGCTGATTAACCTCCAATTTCACATTTTAAATGCAGAGTCAAAGTGCTTTTATAATCACATTTTGATAAGTGTGTGTGCTTATATGTGGCTTTTGACTGAAAGCAAAAATTAACCTTTCATTAGCAGGAGTTCCTGAAGTGGTTATAGAGAGTAAGATGTGTGCCTAGACTTACAAATAACTCTCTATATGAAAATGTTTTATTCTTAAGTAATTTTTTTTTTATGTGACTAGAAATACAAATAATTTTGGACCATGTGCCAGGATATTCTAGAAATATATATCATGATCTTAAACTGTTATTGCCTACAACTGGGTCAGTTTTCTTCTTATGCGTATTTCTTCTTTTTTTATTTTACTTTTTGTTCTTGTTGAAGATATACATGGCAGAACATTAATCAATTCAGCAATTGCTACATGTACAATTCAGTGACATTGATTTCATTCTTCAAGTTGTGCAACCATTTTCATTCTCCTTTTCTGAATTGTTCTTCCCCAATTAACATAAACTCACTGCCCCCTAAGTTTCCTATCTAATCTTTTGAGTTACTGTTGTCAATTTGATCCTATATAGATAGATCTTACAAGAGCAAAATGCTGAAGGCAGACATTCTTTACTAGTTAAGCTATACTATTTTTTGGTTTAAATAAGATTTCAGAGGGATATTTCTGGCTTAATATTTAAAGATTATCTCAGATCAAGTTTTGGGGTTTCATGCAGCCTCAGTCGCCCTAGAAAATCTGGTTTTCATGAGAATTTGAAATTCTGTGCTGCATTTTTCCCCTTTGATCATGATTCTTCTATAGAATCCTTGATCAAAACATTCAGTAATGGTAGCTGGGCACCATCCAGTTCTTCTGGTCCCATGGCAAATAGATCCAAAAAAGAAGATACTTTTAAGAAAGGATAAAAATAAGAAAAATGTGTACCTTGTAGCTATTCTCAAAAATATTCTGTACAAAAATATATGGAAATATATTTAGTATATGTCTTGACTCAACCAAGAGTAATGTGATGTGATTAATTAAATAAGTTGCCAGTGTAACCAAGTATTAATCTATGCACTTGATTTCTATAGTTTAAGCAATTGACATTTATGCCTTATATGATCTCCTGGGGTCACTGTGGTGTCTTGATTATCCCCACTAATATGAAGGACTAGAAAAATAGATACTCCATAATAACAATAAATGAATGCAATGAATGTTTGATTTTGAGATATATTTTATAAATATATATGAAGAGAATATTTTCTATGTTTTTGAACTATATGATAATCTAGCTATTGACAAGTTACTCAATCACTCTGAGCTTCATTGTCCTTTACAGTGTGAAAGGTTAATTTGATAAATTCAAATTATATTCTTGTTATTAATTTTGATTCATTATTTAATCTTTCATACTAAGAACACTGAAGCTCAAAGTGGTTGAGTAATTTGTCCACTGTAACACAGCTAGATTATAATAGATTATAATATAAATATCATATTATATAACTATATATGTATATATATATAAAAAAATTTTTTTTTATATATATAGTCTGAGGTTAAGTGATACTGTAAAAATATAACAAATAGTTTTCCATTTTTCCACCCAGCTCTTCTGGCTAATTTCTGCATGTTCCTTGTTGTAAAAAGGATGTTTAGTTATCATTTTGAAATAATGCAAATCACTGCCCTAGCCCAAAGATAGCTCATTTCACTCATACTTCAATAATCTTGCTTAACCAATTCTTTCCTATTTCCAAAAATATGGCAAATTAAATATACAAAATTTCAGTAACCACACATCTGTCGTCAGATGGATTTGGAATTCAAATTTAAAAATCGTACATGATCTGGGAACATGCAGTAAAATGAGTTAACATTTTTAGTAAGTGGTACTAATAATGCTTCTGGGAGTATATATCTTCAACTCAGGACTCACTACTTTCTTATAGAAAAGGCCACTTAAATATGAGCTTACAATCCCAATTTTAAAACATACAAGGAAGTTTCCAATGATAGTGAAAACCAGAAGATATAAAAAGCAATAACCATAAAGTTTTTAGATAATAACTTTTTCAGGTGTAGAACTGAAAATAAATGTATTTAAAATAAATAAATAAGACGGGTTAAAAATATTACAAGTTACTGTCAAACAAACTACCAGGTATATTTACAAAAGAAGTAAATAGAAATTATGGAAATGAAAAATATAATAATTGAAATTTAAACCTCAATATATACATTAAGCAACAGATAAACTATAAGGAGATAAGCTATAAAAAAAAACTATAGCTAATTAGAAAATTGGAAGAGAGCATGTAAGGAATTATGCTGTGATTTAAAGAAGTAGAAAATATCACAGAGGAGTTAGGAGATGTAAGTATGGAAAAAGATGGCTCAACATAAATCATATAAGAACTCCAAAAGAAAAATGTATAGAGTAAAAACAAATGACATGTATTTGAGGGGATTATTGAGGTTCTTGAGGAATCTCCAATAAATGCCCTCTTTCCACTTTGGTCCTGAGCAATTTTACGTGGGATATTATGGAAGCAAAATATCACTTTTATTGTTGATGGGGACTAACTTGGATAATGTAGTTTAGTGTGAGAGCAAGATAAACTTGTAAATTAAATGCTAGAATTGGCCAAAAATTATCAATTAATAAGCAGTGTTTTACTGGGTAAGATTGTGAGGTACGACTTTGGCACTGAGAAACAGTGAAAGACTTCCAAAAAGAACAAATCCAATACTGATCAAATCATGGCCAGGTTGTCTTCCCAAATTTATAAGTCACCCCATATCCTCTAAGGTGAAGTGAATTAAGCGTTAAAGAAACACTCAAAGTTATATCTGAGCTTTATATATATATAAATAGAGAGAGACAATGGCAAATAATGCTCCAGAATTGATGAAAAACATTATGAAACTCCTAAGCAGCATAAATATAAACAAATCCACACTATGACATATTGGAGGAAACTGCAAAATATCATAAATAAAATACAGTCTAAAAAGCAGACAGAGAAAAGACAAATTACTAAACAAGAAATAGTAATTAGAAAAATAACAGTCTTCTCAATAGCAACAATGAGAGTCATAGTCCAATGGAATAGGAACCTTGAAAGTTTGAGAGAAAATAACTGTTAACCTATACTGTTATACCTATCTAAACTACTATTCCAGAACAAGTACACAATGAAAAAAAAAGATTTTCTTACAATGTAACCGAGAATGTTATCCTGTCACATTATCCCATTTTAGGGCTTTCTGAAGGTTGTCAATAAGGAAAATTGAACATAGAAGGAAGGACTGAGGTGCAAATTCTTGTCCAGTGATATAGATAAACTTTTGGGTAAATATAAATTATTTGACTAAAACATTAATGATTATAATTTATATCCTATTAAAATGAGATGGAACTAAAAAGCCACCCAACAATTCAATGCAGTGTACAAAATGAATAGTCAGAATTAAAGTAGGCGTTTTATTATTGGAAATGGATAGAAATATTGATTGTCAAATATTCCTGTTAAAATGTTAGTAGAAATAAAAAACTGAATTATAATGTTTATTTACAAATGATTAAAGAGTAAACTCAATTAATAAAAAGGAAAAAAATAAAGCTTTAATACTAAAAAGAGAAAGCAGGAAAGGAACAAAACCTCCGGGCTAAACTGAAAGTTCAAAGTGAAATGTTAGACATATATCCAAATATTCTGGCATATCAAATTAAATGTGAAAGGGCTGAAGTTGCAAATTAGAAGATCCCCATCATGTATAATGTTTTATTGTAATATTTGAGTATTTTATTGGTAAAAACTATTTCACCACATTTAGCTGGGTAACTATGAATTAAAGAAACTACGTAGAGTTCCTGTCAACAAATTAATTAGAAACAGCACTGGCATTAATACAATTTTAAGATAACCTTTCCATAATTTCCTACAGATACTTTAGGGTTAATCTAATTGACTTTTTTTCACTTCAAAATATGCTTCTAAACATTCCAATTCATAGTTTATTAAAAATGATTTTGGAGCAACTTTTACGTAAAAGTACCCCGTCCTATATGGTCAGTATGAGTTGAACCAATTCGATAGCAGCAAGTTTGTTTTTTTGGTACTGAGGCAAGAAAAACTCTGGTGGCACAGTGGTTAAGCATTCAGCCCCTAACCAAAAGGTTGTAGTTGGAACCCACCAGCTACTCTCCAGGAGAAAGCTGTGGCGGTCTGCTTCTATAAAGATTACCGCCTTAGAAACCCTATGGGGCAATTCTACTCTGTCCTGTTGGGTCACTATGAGTCAGAATCGAGTCAATGGCAACAGACTGAGGCAAGACCTTCCAAATAATCTCCCCAGTGTCCCTTGGATTATGAGGTTTTACTCTGGCTGGAGTGGGGGGGGGCCTGTTCGTAGCCTTGTGTGGGATGGAGAAATAACCCTAATCCTAATTCTAACCCTGCCTTGAATAATTTCCTTATATGAATATGCTGATTGGTGCTCTGTTGAATCTTCAAGGGGCACCTTCTGGAGATTTCTGGAGTTCTCTCCCTGTGCATCTTTTTCCTCTTTGGTATGCTACCACAAATTCTCAGCTTTTTCTCCTCCTCTCAGGGACACTGACAAGCTCCCTCTGGGCTTCTCTCCCTGTGCTACGACCTGGAAACTCTCAAGGCAATATGCAGGGACCATCAGAAGTCTCGTCTTGTTTTATTTCCACCACTCAGTGAGCACTGTCCTTGGTTGCCTAATGTCCAGTGTTTTAGAAGGCGGTTTCAAATGCTTTACCAAGTTTATTTATTTATTATTGTTTTTTACAGAGTCTAAATCCTGCCTTTGGCCAGGAGTAGAAGTCATGGCTAGTCCGAATAACCAACATTTATCTTGCTTCATAATTAGTTCAGTAATATGACAGCTCTAATGTAAATCAATTATATTTATCACACAATGGCTTAAATTAAAGCAATGAAAATTCTTATACAAAAGGTGGACTCTATGTAGGGAATGTTGGGGCAATGAAATCAATGGAAGTGGATCACATTTGGTTTTAGAAGATGACATAAAGGGAGGAGGCAAAAATGGACCCTGATGAGTATCAAAGAGATTGGAGCCAGAAGAAGGAGGTGATTGATGTTCAATGTAAGATGTTGCAGGCTGTATTGGACTTGCTTCATACCAAGTGACAAAGCAGTTCATCCATTGGAAGAAAACACATTGAACATATGCATAAAGGTTTGAATCTTATGAATGAGTTGGAAAATCTAGTTATTTCCTGAAAATGCCTTATAATTTCTAAAATCATGCTTTTTCTTACACTGTTCCACAAACTGGAATGATCTATGCCACTCCTCCTCTCACCCAAAATCTAACTGAGAATTATAGGGTCATTTCAAATGTCACTTCTTTCATAAAGACCTTTGTAGCATTCCAGTTACATATGATTACATGATCACTTCCAGCTCTTATTTGTCCTATACCTCTCTTTGGCACATTTATTTTACTCGTAGATGTTTGTGAACGTTTCTGTCTACTAAATGAGCATTAGTTTGAGAGCAAGACTGTGTGTTTCATTTTACATATGCCTCATTGTATGTTTCTTGACTATAGTGCTTGATTTAGTGACATCCTTTTTTTTAACTCATGATTGTGCAGTCTTTAATAAATAATTCATATAAAAAAAGACTTTGAAGGCTGTGAATGGTTTACTTCTTAAAAAAATAAAGAAAACTAATGTTAAATTTATGATGATTTTTTTCATGCACATTATTTGTGATTTCTAAATTGTAAGAGCAAGAGATGGGGGCAGTGATCACTGAAGGGACAGCAGTTAAACTTTAGTCTGTTAGAAGTTTGAAGCAGACAATGTACAACTCAGTTTCATTGCTCCTATGTGACCTACAGGATAAAAATATACCAATGCTTTTCGGGAAATTTAAAAAAAAAAGAAAAGAAAACCTGTTGTTGTTGAATTGATTCCGGCTCATAGCAACCCTATACTAGTAGGAAAAAAATGACTTATTGAAGCAAATTGTTATATTTTTAACATAAAGAAAAGAAAACCTGTTGTTGTTGAATTGATTCCGGCTCATAGCAACCCTATACTAGTAGGAAAAAAATGACTTATTGAAGCAAATTGTTATATTTTTAACATTATTTACTTCATAAATACCTGAATAATATTTAAACTCTGCATTTTGGCATTCCGCACAAATTAGAAAGTAAACGGTAAAACAAACTCAGTGTAACTACATTGACTGTATTATGCAATATAGTAAGCAAATTATTTAAGGATAGAAACAACATGTAAGGTACAATGAACTAGTACTGCAGGTGAAAGTTATTGTATGGTGGATAAAAAATAAAAATGCAAGTTGCTTCAGGAAACAAAGCAGAAAACCTGTAGTGTTGGATTAAAGTGTGGAATGGTTGAAATTGTAATAATACAATAATTCCAATTTTTTTTGCTTTTCTCTTGGACACTCATGGTGAAAATGAGTATACCTTCATTGCTAGCTTTCATTCAAAACCACTGAAAAGAACAACAAAAAAAGGAACAATGGCACTAAGTGTGCAAATAACCAGAGTGCTGCTCTCTCCTATTCCTATTATGAACCACTGCAGTATAATTCAGCTCCACAATTTGCAGGTGTGAGCTGAAAGCGTACTGATGAGAAGCATATTTCTACCTTGCGAGTTCTGACTGGATATATTAAAAAAAAAAAAAAAAAATTTTTTTTTTTTTTTTGATATATACTACATGGAAATTCTGAAAACTGAAACCTGAAAGGTAAGATGACATCATCCAAACGGAACAATATTACTCAAATGTTTCTCCTATTCTTTGATTCATGTCTCAATTCAGTTGGTTTTCAAGGAACTCAATTTTAAAATCTTAATGTTTTGTTCAGAGTCCAGGTATTATGGTTGTTCTTATTATTTGAACTTATTATTGTCAAAAAATTATATATCTTCATTAAATATCTTCTCTCTTAGTCTCAACTGCAAGTAATTAATTCAAAAGGTTAAAAAATTATGAAAAAACAGGAGTTATTTAACATTTTGTGTGAAAACACAATTTAAGTCAATATGTTTACTCATATGATGGCCTAAAAGCATAGTAAAGTCTATGCTCTAGTTCTGTAATTACCACCTAACAAATTGCATGCCCTTAAACACATTTTGAATACTCTCTCAGCCTCATTTCCTTTACCTGTTAGGTAGATGATGGAGTTTAGCCAGAAGATCTATAAAATCCTCTAGAGTTTTTGTTGTACTTTCTTTAAGATATATTCCCCTTTGGGAATTTTTCACGGTAATGTGGCACTGGCTTCTAAGTAAAACTTGTACACAGCCTCCTAGCTTATGTAATTTGGGAAACAGGGTAGAATCTGTGGTGATGCCGGAAGACTTACATTAAAAACAGAAAACATAAGTCTGAGCATTGGAAGAATGATGCATAGTCTCAGTTCCTATATGGCTTACTGTGTGACTAGTGTGCTTAATTTTACTTAAAATTAAAACACATCTGCCAGAAAGAGGGATTAGTGACTTTATTTACTATTTAAAAAAATCACAAAACATAATTAAGAGCAGTGCAAGGTATTAAAATATTCTTTTTCATATTATTGCTTGGTCATTATCTTGTATAGTAAATTTTTCCAATGGATGAAATTTACAAAAGGGTTTTAAAATATTTTAACTCTCTGCAGATAGCAAACTTTATGATGATTTAAGCCATATGGCAAAGAATATTTTCACTCATCCAATATATATTGAGGACTTAATATGGGCACAAGACATTCTCTAGGATATTAAAGATAACACATAAATTAAGATGTAATTGTAACCTTGAGAAGTATATAGTCAGTTGAAGGGGGCATGTGAATAGATTATTATAATAAGGAAAACACAACCAATCAGTTAATACATCTTGAATAACTACCATGTCCCAAGCACTGTGCTAAAATTTACAATTAGCTAAGATTCCAGTAAAAAATGAATTGAACGTTCTGTTAGGAAAAGTTAGAAAATATTTCATGGAGATAGTACTTAAGCTGCATTTTGGGAGATAAATGCAATTGCTAAATGAAAATGAGATAAAGACTTTCGTTGCTCAAGATTATAAAGGTATAGCACTGGGTTTCTGGGAGTGCCTGATTTACATTTAGAAATCAATTGACTAGAGCACAAGATAGCAGAAAGGAGAAGGAAAAGTTGTTGGGTTGGGGGAGAATTGAAGAAACGTATGGTATCGATGGTACCGGGCACTGGGTATGGTAGATTCATAAAGTGGCCATGTGACATTAGTTTGCCAGAACAGTGCTGAATTATGCCTGTTTCTGTCCTTGTGGTTAATAGTACCCCTTTTTACTCTCAGGGTGTCCTGGCATGAAGAAAAAGTCTAAGTAACTTGTGGAGAAATTTGCACATTAGCCTTTGAGCAATGAGAAGGGGGCAGAAGCCTGTTAGTGGGAGACTGCTTTACATCTCCTCCACAAAGCAGCCTAGAGGACGGTAAGGAATAAGGCTGAAGTGCAGGGCAACTATTTACCAAACAGTGTTAGTACAAGGAGGAGAAAAGAAAAAATGTTGATGTTTTGACTTAAAGCAGTGAGAGTAGGGTAAGGAGAGGTGTTTTATGTATTAACAATTTAGTCTTCTGCATATCTCCTCAAGAAAAGAGCTGGAACAGCTTTTTACTTCCCTTTCTGTTCTGTGTCCCCATAACTTCCTTCACCTACTTAGGCCCAAGCAACACACTCTGAGTTGTAATTACTAAAAGCCTGTTCATCCTCTACACTGGGCTGGAGGGCAGGAACTGTCCCTTCTCACTTCTTTTCTTCTGTGCTTGCAACTGTTCTTGCTCAACTAGGCAAACTATAAATGTGTGTAAAAGAACGTGTTAGGGTAATTCTGTAATTACATCATTGTGGCATCCATTATTTGCAATGTTTAACTGCCAAGAGCACACCAGTCTCTCTTTAGCCTGAGAATGCATATAGATGCACTGTTTGATGGCAGATCTCCTTTGTCTCCCCGGAACTCCATCAGTTAAATTTCCTTATTAATCTTTCCCTGGAGACAGGAAGAAAATACCGGATTCATTGCACTCCATTTCTTCACAGTGTAGAGCTAATCTCTTAATTACCAGTAATACAAATGGCATTGTGTGACTCCCAGCATAATGTTCCCCACCCTTTATTTCGATAGGATCTAATGGGGACCAAAAGCTTTGTTGCCAGTGCTGCTGGGTGAATTGTTTTAAGTAGATTTAAAAAAGAAGCTACAGCCTTCCTGTTGATATGTGAATTATGTTACCTGTGACAGCTGACACCTATGGAGCTGTGAGGATCAGTTTCAGGATCCTGAAATACATGTTCTACATGTGCGTGCCACAATGATATGCTTATGTGAAAAATAACACAGGCAAGTCCATTGAACTGTCAGCCTCATATTTTAATACATTTTTTAAAGGATTTTTTTAGGTGCTTTTACATTTTTTTAATTCTAATTTTATCATTCTTACAATTTTATCAACTAGAATACTTATAAAAAAGAAACCCCCCTTCATCTACTATTTGGTTACCTGGTGTTACAGCTTTCATAGGAAAGGCAAGACAAATGCCGATTCTTTCCATGCATTTAACAGTTTTCAGAAAATGATTTGATATTCCAAATAGAAATGTGAGCTTATGTCTATCAAAATTTATAATAATTTTTTTATAATAGTTTTATTCACAATAGTCAAGAGCTGGAAACAAGTCAAATGTCCATCAATAGAAGAATGGCTAAATGAATTGTGCTGTGTTCATGCAATGGAATATTATATACTACTACAAATGATTGAATTAACATACCATAAAACTAAAAAAAAAAAAAATCAAACCCAATGCCTTCGAGTGGATTCCAACTCATAGAGACACTGTAGGACAGAGGAGAACTGCCCCATAGGGTTTCCAAGCAGTAGTTGGTAGATTCAAACTACAGACCTTTTGGTTAGCAGCCGAGCTCTTAACCACTGTACCGCCAGGGCTCCATATATACCATAACATGAATAAATCTCTCAGACATAATGTATGGAGTTAAAGAAATCAGACAAAATGTACACACTGTGTGATAACATTTGTGCAAATTTAAAAGCAGGTAAAGTTAATCTCTGCTAATAGGAGCTTGATTGCAGTTACCCTTGGGCAGGTATTGCTGGGAAATGGCATGAGTCCCTGGAGTACAGAACACTGTATTTTCATCTGGGTGTTTGCTCCATAGGTGTGTTCATACGTTAAAACCCACCAGCTGTACACTGAAGATTTCTCTACTACAGATGATGTCAACTGTACTGCAAAGAGAAAATGTGATTTGGCCTCTAGTATGGCCTCTTTGTTGTTGTTGTTCTTAGTCACTATCGAGTTGCCTCAGACTCACGGCGACCTTATGTATAACAGAACAAATGTTCCTTGCTCCTGTGCCATCTTCATGACTGTTGGTGTGTTTAAAGATTTTAATGTAACCTCTTCTATTTTATTTACTTCCTCTCCTATAGTAAGAATCATGTTTCTGTAAATACTCGTCATTTCAGAATTGAAATATCACGCAATTACTAATTAGCTTTACCCCACACATACACGCACAACAGTCTTAGAATTGCAACATCCACATTTGCATCAACATTATCAAAACAGTACATTTTTTGAGAGGAAATATAGTCATTATTTTGAAAATAGCATGAATTTTCTGTAAGATTATGCTACAATTATCTTTTTTATAATATTTAGGCTCTTTTAATTTTTATTCTAATGACTTAAATTGTTATACTTTTTGTTTTATAGTTATGTGATAAATATCTCCATGATTACACAATACTATGTACAAAACAAGGTCTAAAAACAGTACTATGTACAAAACAAGGTCTAATATAAAATATTTCATTTCTACTACTCTTTACTTCTTCCTACTACCTCCATCTCCATAGAGGAATGGTTTTTATTTAATCTTATGACTTATAAAAACATCCATTTAAAAACAAAATGGTCTTTTATATTGTGATTTACTTTATTTATTTTTGTCCCCTTGTTTTGCTTGCATTTTTTATATTTAGGAATTTGTGTTTTGGCTCTAATGTTTATGTTTATTTCAATAATTTTATACATTATCCTTAATCACCCCTTTGGTTTTTGGTTTTTCTTCCTATGAGCAATAATGAAATCAGCTTGTAACCTCTTCTTTCCTCTCCTCTTACATCTGAAGTAATATTTTTCTACTGCTAGGTAATAACCATATGGGAATTAAGGTTATTCTACTTTTTGTGTGCTCTCCAATTTTATTCACAACTTTTTTGATATTTTCATGGATCTTCACTCTTAGAGTATGTAAAACCAAAAAACCAAACCCATTGTTGCCGAGTTGATTCCAACTCATAGCGAACCTATAGGACAGAGGAGAACTGCCCCCATAGGGTTTCTGAGGAGTGCCTGGTAGGTTCCAACTGCCGACCTTTTGTTTAGCAGACGTAGCTCTTAACCACTCTTAGCCACCAGAGTTTCTGTTAGAGTATGTAGTCGTTACAAAGATCTCTCCCTTATAAACACTATTAGGTCTTTATGTATTCGGTGTGTACCATTAGTTTTTATGTCCATGTATCTCTGGTCAGTTTGGTTGTCTGAAGCACTTTCTCAAATAAATTGTTCAAGGAGAGTCCTCTGACTTTGTATGTTGATAACTATCTGTACCCATAATATTAGAAGGTAATTTGCCATATTTAAAATCCTTCACTCACCTTGTTTCCTTTAATAATGTTAAACATATCACACCACCATTATCAAGTTACAAGAGAAACAAGAGGAAAGAGCCAAGAACAGCAAAGGAAGCAAAATGGAAATGGATTCCATTAAGAAATCTGACATTAGGATTTTTGGAATTCCAGAACCATAGGATACCAAAAAAGGCATATAAATAATTTTCCAAGAAATAATTACAGAGAATTTCCCAGACCTAAATAAAGAATTGAGCCTGCAAAGTCAGGAAGGTAGATAAACTCCAAGCACAAGGAATATAAAGGGTTTAGCCATGACACACTCTAATTAAATTATTGAAAACCAAAAACGAGGAGAGAATTCTGAAAGCAGCAAGTGAAAGCACAATATAACATATCAAGGGTCCTTCGTAAGAATTAGTGCATATTTCTCCTCAGAAACCCTGAAGACCAGAAGACAATGGAGCAACATATATAAAATACTTAAGGGAAACAATTTTTAACCAAGAATTCCTTACCAAACAAAGTTATCATTCAAAAATGAGGGTGAAATCAAGATGTTCTCAATTAAACAGACTATCAGACCTGCTCTGAGAGAATTACTTAAAGAAGTCCTTCAGATGGTAAGAAAAGAACACTAGACAAATAATTCAAACCTGCACATGGGTAAAAAAGAGAGAGAAAGAAATCTCCAAAAAAGGTAATGGCATAGACAAATATAAGGACCAAGTAGATGGTATTTATAAGGAGTAAACTCAAATTTCCACAAGCAATACAACACTAAGTGCACCAGAAATAAGTACAAATTAAACCTATAGAATATAGAATGTATAATGATGTAACTGGAGACTCAACAACAGAAAGGGGAGAGAGAGGAGCGAAACAGGAAGAGTTTTAGTATGTTAATGTTGTTTGTTACTTGTTTGTGTGATAAATGCTAGTAGAAACTGAAATAAATTGCTCATTGTAAGTAGTTCAATGTAATATTTGTGGGAACCACTAAGAAAGTATTTAGGAAAAATACACAGAAAGAAGGAAGAAATCAAAAAGGCTCAAGACAAAAAACCAACTAAATGCAAAACATAACAGAAATATGGGAATAATGGGACAAAGAACATACAAGACACACAAAAAACAATCAGCAGAATGAAAGAAGTAGGGACTTCATTTTCAGTAATTACCTTAGGTGTAAATGGTGTAAATGGTCTAAACTACCCTTCTAAATACAGAAAGTGACAGAATGGATTAAAAAAAAAACTGAATACATCCTTATGTGCCTACAAGAGATACATCTTAAGCACAAGGATACAAACAGACTGAAAGTAAACGGATGGAAAAGAATATTCCATTCAACGAGGAACCAAAAGAAAGCAGAGGTGGTCATAATGATATTGGATAAAACAGACTTCACAGTTAATGTTCATTAGGGATGGTTGTCTCGACAACAAGGTCAACTGGCATAAAACAGTTCATACCATTTATGTTCTACATTTCTGCTTGGTAAGTAGTGTCTGGGGTCTTAAAATTTTGTAAGCAGCCATCTAAGATGCTACTATTAGTCTCTTCTCATCTGGAGCAGAAAACAAAGACTCAAAGAAGAAACTGTTTTACAGAACAAATAGTCTACAGGAACCACGGCCTCATTTACTGTGAAACCAGAACTAGATGGTGCCTGGCTGCCACTGCTGATCATTCTGACCAGAGCCACAATAGATGGATCCTGATAGAATGCAAGAAATATGAAGAACAAAATTTCAAATTCTTAAAAAAATCCAGACTTACTGGATTGGTTGAGACTGAAGGATTCCGAGAGACTATTGCCCTGAGGTACTCTTTAAACCTTGAACTGAAACTAGCCCCTAAGGTCACTTTTTAGCTAAATAACAGATGGGCTCACAAATTAAAGAAAATCACCTGTAATTACTGTGCTCCTTTAAAAAAATCACCTATATGATATTGACTGGTCAGTAATTACTGTAGTTTTACAAAAATAATGTGCACTTTCTACATTTGTCTGCCAACCGTGCCCTCCTCCCACGAGGTATCTTGGTAAGCATGCTATGCTAATTTTTTGTGTTTTTTTTTTACAGCAATGTTATCAAAATACTTCACTAGGAGAGGGTGCAGATGGGAAACATAGAAGGCACACATTATTTGCATAAAAATACAGTCCTTTAAAAAAAAAAGATGAGAATGTAAGGGGGCAGGGAAACCAGATTAATGGAAAAGGAACAATCGTAACAGAAATTATGAGAATGTTCTTGCATTGTGAAGAATGTAAGCAATGTTGCTGAACAATTTGCATAAAAATTGTTGAATGGGAACCTATGGGAACCGAAACTGCTGTGTAAACCTTCACTGAGAACATAACAAAAAATTTTTTAAAAGAACAAAAAAAGATTATCTCAGGGCAACAGTTTCAGAGGTTTATCCAGCCTCAAAGGCTCCATAAAGTCAGTATTCTAAGAGAATTTGGAATTCTGTCCCACATCCGTCCCACCTCCTTTTGATCAGAATTCTTCTATAGAATCTCTGATCAAAATGTTCAGCAATGGTAGCCCTGCACCAACCCATATTTGTCTCTTGGAAAAAGAGGCAGTTGTTCACGGGAGCAATTAGGCATGCATTACATTTTATCCTCCTTTTTCTGATTTTTCCTCTTCCTCTGCTGCTCCAGGCAATAGAGAACAATTGTTGTATCTTGGATGGCTCTTTGTAAGCTTTTAAGACCCTAGGCACTACACAACAAACAAAAAATGATATTAGTCCCGTTACCTGGGATGTCCCAAGAAATCATGGCCATAAAACTCCAAATCAAGAAACCAAGGCCCATCAGGTGTTTGGTTGTACAGAAGTAGCTTCTGCAGCTGTACATTTTCTTGTTAGGAATATATTTCACACATTTGCTAATTCAACTTTTTACAGGTGCACAGCTTATTAACAATTACATTAATTGGCTTTGCAAACCTTATCCTTAATCAATATGATTTTTCCATCACCATGAACAAAAACTCAGTGCTCCATAAGCAAAAACTTCCCCTTTCCCCCTCGCTCCCACTCCCAGTAACCGCTAACAAACTTTGGTCTCTGTATATTTATCTGTTCTTATCTTTTTATGTGAGGTCAAACAATATTTGTCTTCTGTTATTGACTTATTTCACTTAACATAATGTCTTCAAACTCTATCTATGTTATGGCATGTATCAGGACTTCATTTCTCTTACTGAATGAGTAGTATTCCATTGTATGTATATACCACATTTTGTTTAGCCATTCATCCATCGATGAGCTTTTAGGTTCTTTCCACCTCTTGGCTATTGCAGATAGTGCTACAATGACCATTGGTGTACATATTTCTATTCATATTGCTGCTTTCAAATCCTTTGGGTATATTGTTAGGAGTGGAATTGCTGAGTCATATGATAGTTCTATTTTTAGTTTTTTTAGAAACTGCCATGCTGTTTTCCATAATGGATGTACTACACTTAATTCCTACCAGCAATGCATGAGGGTTCCAATTTCCCCACACACTTGCCAACATTTGATGTTTTCCTTTTGTTTTTTATCTTAGTTCTCCTAGTGGGAACGAAATGGTATCTCAGTGTGGTTTTGATTTGTACCCGCCTGATGGTTAATGAAGGAGTCCTGGTGGTGCACTGGTGAAAGTCCTCAGATGCTAAACAAAAAGTTGCCTGTTCGAACCTACACGGTGCTCTGCAGAAGGAAGATGTGGCAGTCTGTTTCCATAAATATTTACAGTGTTGGAAACCCTATGGGGTCCCTATAAGTTGGAACTGACTCACTAGCAATAGGTTTGGCTTTGGTTTTGAATGGCAAATGACATTAAGCATCTTTTCATGTGTTTGGTGGCCATGTGAATGTCCTCTGTATGAAATGTCTTTTCAAGTCCTTTGATTATTTTATGATTGGGTTATTTGTCTTTCAGTTGTTAATTTGTAGACGTTTTATATAGATATTTTACCCTTATTGCATATATTGTTCCCATAGATGCTTTCGCATCTGTGGGATACATGTTTACTCTTTTGATAGAATCTTTTGGTGAAGATAGGTATTTAATTTTTGTGAGGTCCCAATGATCTGTTTTGTCTTATGCTACTGTGCATTCATGACAAGCATCTTTAGCAACAATTGTTAGAGTTTAGAAATTGTTCTTAGGCTGATTATCTTTCCCCTATGTAGGATACAGTGTTTTCTATTAAGAACAGTAATTTTACTAGATTAGGACTCAGAGTTGGTTTGGGTCAGTGTTTCCAGTTATATGGTATGCCTTTTCAACATAAAGTTTCAAAACTTTTATCATTTAATTTTTTTTAAAATCAGCATTCATTCTATTTCATTACAGCCATTTTACTGCTCTAGCACACAGGTGATTTCTTCTTTGACTATCTCTTTTACCTGCCACTGTCTCTCACATCTCCTTTTCTTCTTTCTGATTTTTAAAATATCTATACCTTTCACTTAAGATATTGTTTGCTCTATTTATTTGCTCTGTACTGAATTTTAAAATTTAGTTTATAATCTTATTTGAGTTTTATAACTTCTTCCCTGAGATTTTCTAATTCTGATTTATGTGGTCCTGTTACATTTTGTGTCATTTACTTAATTTTATTTAGATTGTTTAACACATTTGCAAATATTTATGTTTGTGGTCATCTATTTATGGAATGATATTGTTATCACTGAAGAGAAAATTCATAGTCCTTTTTTTTGTATAAAATCTTATAGGGTTTAATCATTAACTTCTTTTTGGTTTTTGCTTGTGTTTATGTAATAATTTTCCTGAGGAGATGACATTAGAGCTGAGCCCTGAAAAAGGAGGAATGAGACATCGCAGTACACACAGGCATTTGATTCTGCAAAATCCTTGTGGCCCAAACAGGCTTGTTTTTCCTCAACCTCTGGGAAATATTCTTCTGTTGCTTCTTAAAGTGTTTAACTTGCTCGTTATGCTTCCATATTATCAGTATATTCTTTCATACTTGGCTACTTTGTCCTTTTGTAGGATACTTATGCTCTCTCAACCCATTCCTCCAGCTTTCTGCATTGCTCTTCTTTGCATTTATTTGACATTTTTTTTTTTTTTTAGTGCATACTTTTTCTTTTTCCCCTAGAGATGACATTTAATAGGTACATGATCTCTGAATTTTTTTTTTCATGGATATGCTATCTTATTGCATTTCTTAAAAAAAAAAAAAATTTATTAGAGTATATTATTTATGTTGTTGTTATTGTGTTCTATAGAATCGATTCCCACTCATAGTGATCCTGTAGGACCACAGGATTTCTTAGGCTGAAAACTTTACAGGAGCAGATTGCAAGGTCTTTTCTCTCACAGAGCAGCTTGCAGGTTACTAGCTAAGCAATTAACCATTGATCTACCAGGGTTCCTTATGTTATTTACTAGAAAAATCTTCTTTTTAATTAACTCAGTTTCCTTCTGTTTCAGTTGTAATTTACAGGTTTGTAGCCTTTTTACTTGTTATTATACAACCTTTCAGGAATGTAAAACCAGGTTTTACATAGGTTAGCATCAAATATCTATTTATCCACTACCATGCTTGTACTCTAAACTCCTATTTCCCTTCCTACATTCTGAATCTGGCATTTACCACTCCAAATGCATACTTTATACATTTATGACTCTTAAGAATATATTTGCAGTTATGAAAATTCCTTCATAACCACAATTTGGGCATGAATTCTTAATCATATGAAATCCATGGGGCTGGGAGAACAAAGTTCCTATAGACTTGGTGGGTACGGGTATCTTTTCTTAGTCCAGAGGATCTATGCAACAGCTCCAAAAGTTAGACTATAGAAAAGTCAGTTTAAAAACATGTATTTTGCTTTGAATGCAGAAAGTGAAATAACCACAGTACTTAGTTGTTTTTTTTTTTTTTAATTTAGCCTGTTCTTGTATTGCCTACAAAGAGTATAAATGATACAGATATTTGTCAGCTTCACAGTAAATCATATTGTATGTGGTGAAATTAAAATGAAAATTGCCGGCATTGCCTGTAGATTTTTTAAAAAACATCTCTTGTTGGTTCCTTTTAGGGCTTTCTTCATCAAATATATTTATGACAGTCTCTAATGTTGTTCCAAAGTAAAAAGGCCTTCAGAGTAAATTTCACAGTGATCTGGTCAATTTCTTGTGCCACTAGACTATATTTGCTTGTATGCAACAGCAAGTATGATAGTTAAGGTTGATTTTCTTTTCCTTCTATAAGACGTCACACTGATCCATTACATTGATGACATTATGTTGATTGGACCTAGTAAGGGCGAAGTATCAATGACTCTAGACTTATTTGTAAGATCCTTGCATGCTATAGGGTAGGATATTAAACCAACACAAATTTAGGCTCCTTCCACCTCAGTGAAATTTCTAGAGGTCCAATGGTGTTGGGCATGTCAAGATAGTCATTCCAAAGTGAAGGATAGGTTGTTACATTTGGCCCCTAAAAAGGAGGCACAATGCTAAGTGAGCCTCTTTGGATTTTGGAGGCAACATATCCCTCATTTTGGTGTGCTACTTTGGCCTATTTATCAAGTGACTTGAAAAGCTGCTAGTTTTGAATGGGGTCCAGATCAAGAGAAGACTCTGCAACAGGTTCAGGCTGCCGTGCAAGCCACTCTGCCACTTGGGACATATGATCCCACTGATATAATGGTGCATGAAGTGTCAGTGGCAGATACAGATACAGTTTGGAGTCTTTGGCAGGCCTCTTTTGGGGAATCACAGTGAAGGCCCTTAGGATTTTGGAGCACAGCTGTACCATTCTCTGCATATAGCTATGGCTTTTGGCTTGTTACTGGGCGCTAGTAGAGACTGAATGCTTACTTATGGGCCACTAAGTCACTATGTGGCCTGAGCTACCTATCATAAACTGGGTGTTGTCTGCCCCACAGAGTCATGAAGTTGGGTGTGCACAGCAGTCCTCTGTCATTAAATGGAAGTGGTAAATATGAGATTGTTCTTGAGCAGGACCTAAAGGCACAAGTAAGTTATGTGAGAAAGTGACCCAAATGCCCATGGCTTCCACTCCTCTCACATTACTTTTTCTTTCCCAGTCTGCACCTATGGGCTTATGGGGAGTTCCTTACATTCAGTTGACTAAAGAAGAGAAAACTTGTGCCTGATTTACAGATAGTTCTGTGCGATGTGCAGGCACCACTCGGAAGTGGAAAGCTGCTGTACTGCCTGCTTTTCTGGGACCTACTTGAAGGACAGTAGTGAAGAGAAATCCTCTCAGGGT
The DNA here is from genome assembly GCF_024166365.1 of Elephas maximus indicus. Classification (NCBI taxonomy): domain Eukaryota; kingdom Metazoa; phylum Chordata; class Mammalia; order Proboscidea; family Elephantidae; genus Elephas; species Elephas maximus. The sequence goes on from NC_064833.1 coordinate 91,697,334, forward strand.
GAGGAATTCTGAGCAGCGCACCTGGTTGTTGTTCATTTTGCTTGGGAGAAGAGATGATCAGATGTACAATTATATACTGATTAATGGGCTGTGGCCAATGGTCTTGTTGAATGATCAAGGATTTGGAAGGCATATGGTTGGCAAATTGGTGACAAAGATGTATTGAGAAGAGGCACGTGGATAGGCCTCTCTGAATGGGCCAAAGAAAGGGAGATATTTGTATCTCATGTGAATACTTACCAAAGGGTGACCTCAGTAGAGGGGGAGGTTAGCAATCAGATGGCTACATTGATGTGTTCTGTGGATACCAGAGAGCATCTTTACCCAGCCACTGCTGTCATTGTCCAATGGCCTCATGAACAAAGTAGGGTTGGTAGCAGGGATGAAGGTTATCTATGGGCTCAGCAACATGGACTTCATTCACCAAGGCTGACTTGGCTACAGCCACTGCTGAGTGCCCAATCTGCCAGCAGCAGAGACCAGTGCCAAGTCCCCAATATGGCACCATTCCTAGGGGTGATCCACCAGCAACCTAGTGGTAGTTGATTAAATTGGACCACTTTTATCATGGGAAGGGCAGCGTTTTGTTCTTAATGGGATAGACACTTACTCTGGATAGAGAATTGCCTTCTGTGCACACAATGCTACTGCCAAAACAACCATCCATGGACTTACAGAATGCCTTATCGACCGTCATGGTATCCCACGCAGCATTGCCTCAGATCGAGGAACTTACTTCACAGCAAATGAAATGTGGCAATGGGCTCATGGAGTTCATTGGTCTCACCATGTTCCCCATCATCCTGAAGCGAGTCTTCATAGAACAATGAAATGAGCTTCTAACACCATATTTATGGTGTAAGCTAGGTGGCTAAGCCTTGGGGCAATGTTCCCCAGGTGGACGTATATGTTCTAAACCAGCATCAAATATATGGTGATGTTTCTCCTGTAACCAGGTCCAGGAATCAAGGTGCAAATGGGAGTGGCACCACTCACTATTACCCCTAGTGACCCACTTCAAAATTTTTGCTTGCTTTCCTTGTTTTTTTTTTTTTTCCTTGTTACCCTGTGCTGTATGGGTCTAGAAGTCTTAGTTCCAAAGGGAAGAATGTTCTCACTAGGATACACAGCACTGATTCCATTGTACTGGAAGTTAAGAATGCCACCTGACCACTTTGGGTTCCTCATTCCTCTGGATCAACAAGTAAAGAAAGGAGTTACTGTATTGGCTGGTGTGATAGATCCTGATTAAAACCCATTGCCATATAGTTGATTCTGACTCATAGTGACCCTATAGGACAGAGTAGAACCGCCTCATAGAGTTTCCAAGGAGTGCCTGGTGGATTTGAACTGTCCACCTTTTGGTTAGCAGCCTTAGTACTTAACTACTATGCCACCAGGGTTACCAGATCCTGATTATCAAGGGGAAATCAGATCAATATTACATAATGGAGGTAAAGAAGAGCATGTCCAGAATGCAGGAGACACCTTAGGATGTCCCTTAGTACTACCATGCCATGTGATTAGAGTCAATGAAAAACTACTGCAAAGCAATTTCAACATGACTACAAATGGCTCGGAAACCCTGGTGGTATAGTGGTTAAGTGCTACAGCTGCTAACCAAAAGGTCAGCTGTTCAAATCCAACAGGCATTCCTTGGAAAGTCTATGGGACAGTTCTGCTCTGTCCTATAGTGTCGCTATGAGTTGGAATCGATTTGACAGCAATGGGTTTCGCGGGTTTTTTTGGTTACTAATGGCTCAGTCTCTTCATGAACGAAGGTTTATGTCACCCCACCAGGCACAGCTGAGGTGCTTGCTGAAGACAAAGGAAATAGGGAATGGATGGTGGAAGAAAGTAGTTCTAAATACCAGCTATGATCATGTGACCCACTGAAGAAAAAACTGTAATTGTTTTCAGAACTTCTTCTTTGTTTTGTTACCTGTGTGTGTGTATAGAAAATATCTTTGTTTTCTCCCCTTCGTATTTGTTTTCCATTACTTATTATAAAATATAAGATATAAATGAGGCTAGCGCATTTTCATTTCTACATATGTGTAGAACAATAAGTAAGAGCGCATATCCTATTAAAAATAAAAGCAAAGAAATTTATTGAAGGTTCAAGACACTTGGAACTGGGTACACATCTGATCTCACAAAGTGAAATCAAACATTACAAAATGGTGGCATTACAAAGACATTTTTATGAGGTAAAATGCAATATTCTAATTGGAAGTTATAAGACTCGGTAAGCCGGAGTTGGGACATCTTGAAGCGGGGGGCTTTACGGTGATTGATTAGAAACATGAATGTGAGCTATTTGGATTGGTTAGTTTAAATACATGAATAAGGGGGTTTTACAGGGTGGTCACAAGGTAATAATCTTAAAATATTTCCTGAAAGCTGCTGAGGGGATTTCTGATAAGGGCCTTGTGTTAAGACTCTCCCTTAAGAACCTTCTTTTCATATCTGTAGTTTACACACGGAGAAAAAACATTTCCTTTTTATGTACTTAAGTCTGTCTAAGGGTTTCAGTGGTTACAGGGGAAATAAAAGCTGAGATGGAGTCTGGGCTCGGACCTGGGCTGACCACTCTGTTATGAGTCAGGTGCCTCAATTTTGGAACACTCACACACACATTAGTTGTATCACATATCATGTTAGGCACAAGTATGACATTACAATTGTCTTAATTTAGAGATTATGCATGGTTTAAGGAGATGTGTACAGGTGCCAAGTAGACAAGGGGTGGACTCTGATGGTTAAGGTTATATGTCAACTTGGCAAGGCCATGATTCTCAGTGGTTTAGCAGATATTATGTAATCGTCCTCCATTTTTTGACCTGATTGAGCAACAAATAGGTAGAAAGGGAATTTTCCTTGGGTGCATGGCCTTCATTCAATACATGTAGATGTTCTGGCAAAGCTCAGACTTTCTAAATCCTGTATCTGATTCGTTGCCTTCTGACCTCTGACTCTTGGGACCTGAGCCAACAGCCTGCTGACTGACCTGCAGATTTTGGGATTCGCCAGCTCCTGCAGCCCCATGAGCCAGCAGCCTACCATCTAACCTGCCGATTTTGGGTTCATCAGCCTCTGCAAACATGTGAGTCAGGAGAAGTCTCCAGCCTGACACCTGACCCATAAAAAATTGGAAATTGAGCCATATCCTTGAATAAATCTCTGTGTGTATATATTTGGAAACCCTGGTGGCAAAGTGGTTAAGTGCTATGGCTATAAACCAAAAGTTTCAAGGTTTGAATCCACCAGGCTCTCCTTGCAAACTCTATGGGGCAATTCTACTCTGTCCTGTAACATTGCTATGAGTTGAAATTGACTCAATGGCAACAGGTTTTTTGTTTTTATATACATATGTATATACATATATTTTTATATATGCTTCACTGGTTTTGTTCCTCTAAAGAACCCACCATAAGACAGAAAAGAAATATTGTTTTGATCATTTTAAACATTATTTGAATAAAATACCCTCTTGTGAACTTTGCTTATCATTTTTTGTTCAATATTATGCTTCTGTGATTTTTTCTCTAAGTGGTGTAAATCTAATCGTTTAAGCTCATATGTAGAAATCCATTAAAGAAGTATGTAGGCATGCTATAATTCCTTTATATATTCTGTTTGATGAAGGTTTGTATTTTTACATACTCTAAGCATTATTATATATGTCGTTTTGAATTGTCCTTAGAGAACTGGCATATAGTATAGAGTTAATTGGTAGGTCATGGATATATATTTCCAAATTGCTTTCCAGGGTGGTTGTAATAATTTACACTGGTACAAGTAGCATATCAACATTCCTTTCAAGTAATAATTTATCCAAACGGAGAGACTTGAAACTTAAAGAGGAAATATATGTGTACAAGTACAGGTACAGGTACAGGTACAAGTACAGGTACAGGTATAGGTATAGGTATATGTAGTAGATATAGCTATGTAGCTTTCAGGGACAATAATTGGCTGGTTTAAATTAAAATAGGGGCAAACAGGTGGCAGATGGCAGGTGATGTCTAAATTACCTAGAAAAAATGCCTGACACATGATATCTTTTTGTAAAAACAAAATTTATGTATAATAAATTTATTTAAATATACATAATAATTAAACAGGAATATAGATGCATATATTCTTACATATTTTTCTATCTGAATGAACATAAAATAATAATTAAACACATTCACAGAAACATTGAGGCTAGGCATAATAATAAGTTCATATTCTTTGTAAAAAAAGATTTCTTTTAGTGTTCAAAACCCAATAAGCAAATTAATAATTTGGGGCATTTTATCCATTGGTTTCTTCTTTTTCTACAGGTTAGGTCTAAATAATTTTTTAATCACTTGTATCAACAACTGTGAACTATTACTTCTAAAAAGATGTTATCATTAATTACATCGATAAAAGAAAGAAACCATAAAAACCAAAACCCATTGATGTCGAGTCGGTTCCTACTCAAAAAGACCCTATAGTACAGAGTAGAGCTGTGTCATAGAGTTTTCAAGGCTGTAAATCTTTATGGAAGCAGACTGCCACATCTTTCTCCAGTGGAGTGACTGGCAGGTTCAAACTGCCAAACTTTCAGTTAGCATATGAGCACTTTAACCCCTGCACCACCACGGCTGCCTGATAAAAGTAATGCACAACCTCATATATTCTTATAAATAACAATAAATTCAATCTATCTTCTCTGTCAACTGTTTTCCTTGAATAACATAATATGTTGAGTACAGACTTGGGTCTTATTCACTGTTAATAACTATATATATAGAGGACCTTATTTAACAATTTAATATTTCGATTTCCTCATTTCCTAAATGAGAATGGTCAAGGATTATACTACTGATAGAATGAACTATCTTTAGAAAAGTAACATGTGACCGACATATTGAAATTGTGGAAAGTTACAGTAGGCCACAACTGTGAATAAAGAATGGGTATTTTTTTATGTGATGCCGCACAGACCAAATAAGAGTAAACCATCACCATCAAAAATGTATATCAGTTTATTAAGAATGAAAACCATGCATTATGAGATGTCCCTTTATAACTTAGTTTAAATTTGTCTTACTTAACTCAGGATTATTAGTAAGCAACGGTTTAGGAGGATTCCAACAAAAGGAAAGTGTTAAACTGTTACTTGGTCCATATTTCCTCACATTTAAGGGGAAAAAAAGCTAGAGGGATATGGTACAGCAGGATGCGTTATTTGAAAAACCAGCAAGAGGACGGAACTAGAAATAAAGAATGGGAAATCCTGTATTTTACTATTTTGAATAAGGTTATGATTTTTAATCCCTCCCTTGGGTTTTTTTTTTTTTTTTTGCTTTTAAATTTTATTTATTTTGTTGTTGTTAAGAATATACACAGCAAAAAATGTATCAATTCAACAGTTTCTATATGTACAATTCGGTGACGTTGATTACATTCTTCAACTTGTGCAACCATTTTCACCCTTCTTTTCTGATTTGTTCTCCCCCATTTACATAAATTCACTTCTCCCTAAGGTTCCTATCTAGTCTTTCCGGTGCTGTTATCACTTTGACCCTATATAGATAGTTCTTAAAAGGACATATTGGTCAAGGCAGACTTTTTTTTACTAATTAAGCTACACAATTGTTTGGTTTTAAGAAGACTTCAGGGGATAGTTTTGGTTTAAGTTTTTTTTTTTTAATTGTACTTTAGTTGAAGGTTTACAGAACAAACTAGTTTTGCACTGAACAGTTAGTACTGACATGTCAACACTCTCCCTTTTCAACTTTGGGTTCCCTATTACTAACTTTCCTGTCCCCTCCTGCCTTCTAGCCCTGGCCGCTAACCCCATGGAGTAGTTCTACTATGTGTACATGGGGTCGCCATGAGTGGAAATTGACTCCATGGCAACTAACAGCAACAGTTCAAGTGAGAGAGGCGAAGGCTGGAGTTGGCTGATGGAGAAGGGAGACTTACCCAAGCTATCCTTGTAGGAAAACCTGACAAGATCTGGTAATTTCTCAAACTCTTATTTGCAACATTTACAGCGGGAGAAACTGGGCAATCAGTTTCAGATGCATGATATAATTCTAGGTTTCTCTGACTCCCAAACATATGTTCTTAACCATTGAGCTGCAGATCCACTCAAAGGTACACTTGCATGAATTCTGAAAAATTCTTGTAATCCCCACATCCTTTCTAACCTGCTACCATGTTATAGACATGTGAGTTGTTTGTTACATGCAATTATTGGTAATCTTTCCATCAAACCTGATGGTGGTTGTTATTATTTTCAGTTCACGGAAAAGAAAACTGAGGTTTACAGAGTTCAAAATTTGTTCCTAGAACGTTCCTCTACAAACTTTCTGCTAGCCCTCTCATGACCCCATTGGGTTAGAAAGAAGAGTCCTTAGGAGAAAACGCCTACTTCTTGTTGTTAGATGTGGTCAAGTAGCTAGGCCTTGGCCCTCTTCATATTTAAGTTAATAGTAAAATAAATTACACTGAGGGGTGAATCAAGTTCATCTCAGGATTAAAATGTTAAAAATCATATAGGACTATATGTACAATGTTTAACAATGTCTGCATAGTTATTTAACTGTATAATTCTCCTGATGAAATTAGCTCATGTGAAGTCATCTACTGTTAACAATGTATGCCACGGGGATGCATGACTGGTCCACTAATGTAACCATCTGTCTCTGAAATGAAAATGAAATCCTTGCCAGCAGTTCATATCCACTGTCATTAGAATAGGCTATATTCCAGTCCCTGGAATGCAGGGAAGTGCACTGCTTTCATGTCAGGGAGTTGGAAGCACTCACTGCTACCTGATTACAATGCCACTAGGAAGAAGCTGAGGTCCAGAATAGCACAGTTGGAACATTTGCTTTCTTCTGAAGTAGAATTACTTTGTTCTCAGAACCAACGTAGTCATTTGAGCAGGTCCATTTCTTCTATGTTTTCAGATTGTAAATGTTCATCAGTGAGTAGCCTAATACAAATATGGTGAAATCTATTATATTCGAAGTCATTTTATAGTAGTTAGATACCACTTCAGACATGAGGTTATCACCCCTAATAAAATAAAATATTGGTTAAAAAACAACATAGGCTTGCAAATACGTATAAAGCTAGGAACAAAAACAACACAGCAAAAAGAAAAAAATATACTGTAAAACATTCTTAAAAACTGCTAAATTAATAAAAATTTATTATTTTAATGCTTCAAAGAATATTCCAACCTTTTCTCTAATATATAATTTGCAGAATGACTGAAACAATTTTTCCATAAGTTAAAATATAATTATTTACTCTAGTTACCTAACGGTGATGACAGCTGGGAGCAGATCTTGGATCTGCTGCTTCACAGTTGTGGGACTATGCTTTTAAGTCCGTAAAATGGGAGCAATAAAAGCACTACCAGTATGGGCTATATGGAGATTACATGAATGACTATTCCTCAAGTCTTTGTAATGGTGTCTGCCATATATGGAATGCTATTTAACTGTTGTTTTGCAAGTATTTCTTGAAATTTTCTAAATATGTGTGTTTTATAATGTACTTCAAACTTTTATGTATCTGACTAGGTCATTTATTTTTCATAATTTTATACTCAACTTGTAGCTGACTAATTGATACCATCACTGTAGTACTTCAGTTTATCCTTTCATAATGAAGCCAGTCTTGTCCTTCCCCCCTTTTTTGTGATGAGCAAGTTACTGTTATCTTACTTATGGGAACAATATTGCCTAACAATAGGAAAGAATGCTTCAAGGGAAGGGAGCAAACATAGTTTTGCTGAGATTATACTAGAGAAGCACTTAGTATTTGAGTGCTCATTGTGGGAATGACACTGTCAGACATGTGAGACCATGGTCTTCATGAGACCAACAGTGTTTCCAAACATTTTTCAACTTTTCTTATTTGACCAAGACCCACCAGCCAAGGAATTAAATCCTACTGAAACAAACAATAAATATCAATTTTCAGAGACAGTTATTTTAGAGACCTTAAATCAAATGAAAGCATGAGTTGAGAAAGCAAAGGTAAATCTTAGGGCAAACGGACATCAACCAAACCTGTATTATCACAATTAAAGTGTGATATGAATGCACATAATCATGTGTAGAAAGCTTACATAATTTGTATCCTTTTTCAAAAGAATTGTGTATTTAACAATTATTGCTGAAAGCCAGTGTTTATAGATTAGTTCAGAAACTTCACCTATGTTTTGGAAACTATATCCAACTGTCCTCCTATGTTTTCAACCTCTCTCCAAAGGCTCTTTCTTTTTATGGTAAAAATATTACACATTCTATCCCATCACTAAGTTAATAACTATAGCCAACATGTGATAAGTAGAATTCTACGAATGAATACAATAACCCACCCCCTCCTCTTTCAGGGTGGTTGGAAATTGGGAATATAATGTTATGTTTTCTGGAAAAAAGGAGATGATCCAGATGGGTCTAATGTAACCACAGGCGCACTGTGAAAGCAGAGTGTTTTCTCTTGGTTGGTGGCAGAAAAAGTGAGAACAATGTAGTGTAGGGCGGTTCTGCCATAAGCCTGGCAGGGCTCTGCTGCCTCTGTGTAGTGCAAGGATGCCTGAGAAGGAACAGGAGGGCAGCCCTGCTGACAGCCTGTCAAGACATGGGACCCACAGTCCTCCAGACACAAGGAACTAAATTCTGCCAACAGCCGTAGGAACCTGGAAGCAAATCCTTCCTTGGTCAGGCCTCTGGATGAGAATGCAGCTGGCTGCTACCTCGATTTCAGCCTCTGAGGCTGTGAGCCATGAACTCAGCTATGCCATGTTGGACTTTTTTATGCAGCAATATAATATTACTACAAAAAATAACAGAAAATCAGCATCTTTCATGTCTACCTCTCCTAAGAGTTTCTTCCCCACTATTGTTCCATCCTCCACTTTCTACCTGAGATTTGCTCTTCTTCTATATCTCTGCTTGTAACAAGAAACCATGGCCCTCAGTGCTCACACGAATGGATACTTTTTATTCTTCACCTTACTTGATTTCTGCAGCATGTGAAGGCTAACCTGGGAGAGAGGGGAAAACATAGGTTCAGAATCCAGAAATACCAGTTACTATGCTACCTGGGCAAATTACTCAACCTCTTTTAAATGAATTTCTTTATAAAAGAGTAAAGAAAAAACAGCTTTTCTACAAGATCGTCTTTGTAGATTCAATGTAATAATAAACTAAAAAATACCTTTTAGAACATATTGTATGTCACATTTTCATGGATAGCTTTTCTGACCTCTAAAGTTTCTATGCTTGTACTGTCTTAATGAACCATTCCTTCCCCTTGCCCTTGTTCTAATTTGTAAATATACACTTAATGGTGAGAATGTGTAATGCCTAACTCTTCCACTGGACTATAATTTACATGAAGAGCACTATCTGTTTTATCACTATAACATCCCTGTGATAGCACAGTACCTAGAAAATATTAGCTATTAAACATAAAAAAACAAGCAAAAACAATCAGTCGCCATCGAATCAGTTCCTACTTGTGGCAAGGTGGTCTATATAGAATGTAAAATGACTGAATGTTGGGACTGTACCTAGAATATAAGGAGTGTTCAGATACTATTAATTTCCTCCCTTCCTTGACACTCTCTCATACTTCAATTTCCAGAACTCCATTCTGTGTTGTTTTCCTCCCCTATTGTTCTATTTCTTCTAGTTCCATTTTTCTTGCTCTGTACATTAGTTTTCTATTGCTGCCATAACAAGTTGTTACAAACTTAGGGGCTAAAAATAGTATGCATTTATTCTCTCACAGTTCTTTGGGTCAGAATTCTGGTATAGCATGGCTCAGCTGGTCATCTGCTTAGAGTCTCACAGACCAAAATCAGGAGCCAACAGGCTATGTTCCATTTTGAAGGTTCTGGAGAAAAAAAAATGCTTCCAGGTGCATTCAAGTTGTTGGCAGAATCCCAGTGGCTGTACCTCTGAGGTCCCCATTTTTATGCTTGGGCCCAGTCTTTGCTTCTAGGCCTCTCTTGGTTCCTTGCACATGACACCTACATCTTAGAATCGACAATGGTGCTTCAACTCCTTCTCAACCTTGGAAATTGTCTGGCTTTCTCTTCTGTCACAATTCTTGTGAATTCCAGCCAACGTCCCTAATTTAAAGGGCTCTTGTGATAATTTTTTTGTGTGTGTGTGATAAGAGCTCTTCTTATACTTTCTTCTTATGGGAGCACATCGCTTCTGGAAACCAATTTCTGTATTAGTAAGGTAAGCAATATTACACAGTTAAGTAACAATCCCAAAATCTGAGTTGTTAAAAAACTAAAATCCCTCAGGGTCCAAGTCTTCTTCTATCTCCTGCAGCCAGGATGTGGTCTCCTTGTTTGCTGGAATATGGGAAGTGAGGTTGGAGGATGGCACAGGAACTTTGTAGGCCAGGTATGGAAAAGTAGAACATCTGCTTTGCCCACATCCCTTGTTTGAATCTCAGGGTATGGTCTCAGCAAACTGCAGAAGGCTAGGAAGGATTATCTCCTTGAGTGTCCAAGAGAAAAATAAAGAGGGTTGGGTGAAGATGAAGCATTACCTCTACCATGTAGCCACTTCCTAATTGGAGTATCCACACTACCCCGTGGATGTATTCAGAGATTCCCCCACATAACTGAGTGCTGCCTTCCCAAGTCTCCTGTATTTCTTCTTCTAGGAATGCTTTCTTTCAGGTGATCTTCAGGGAGAAATGCAGTTATATGAGCCAGAGTCAGTCATTTTCAGTCTTGGCTTTGCATAAAAACTTTAACACTGACTTCCTATACAAGGAGCCATATTTATAGTCTTGTGGTCCCTCTCCTGAGATTTTAAATTTCTCAGGGCAGAGATTATGTCTGTTTATACCCATTTCCAACCACTGATGCTGAAAATGGGCAAAATTGAAGATTTGTATCAACTTCTGTTTTTTTGAAGTTTATCAAACATGCAATCAAGAGGAAATGGATAATTACTGGTGACTGGAATGCAAAAATTAGAAATAAAGAAGGATCTGTAGTTGGAAAATATGGCCCTGGTGATAGAAATAATGCTAGAGATCACATGACGGAATTTTGCAAGACCAATGACTTATTCTTTGCAAATATCTTTTTCAACAACATAAACAGCAACTATACACTTGGACATCACCAGATGGAAAACACAGGACTCAAATTGACCACATCTGTGAAAAGAGACGATGGAGAAGCTCAATAGCACGAGTCAGAACAAAGCCAGGGGCTGACTGTAGAAGAGAGCATCAATTGCCCTTATTCAAGTTCAAGTTAAAGCTGAGGAAAATTAGAACAAGTCCATGAAAAACAAAAAGTAACTTTGAGTATGTCCCACATGGTTTTAGAAAACATCTTAAGAATAGATTTTATGCATTGAACATTAATGACCAAAGACCAGACGAATTGTGCAATGACATCAAGGATATCATAAAAGAAGAAAGCAGAAGGCCATTAAAAAGAAAGAAAAGAACAAAATGGACGTCAGACGAGACTCTGAAACTTGCCCTTAAACATAGAGCAGCTAAAGTGAATGAAAGAAATAATGACGTAAAAAAGATGAACAAAAGATTTCAAAGGGCGGTTCAAGAAGACAAAAAGTATTAAAATGAAATGTGCAAAGAACTGGAATTAGAAAACAAAAAGAGAAGAACAGGCTCACCATTTCTTAGTCTGAAATTACTTAGGAAAAAATTCGAGCCTTGAGTTGTAATTTTGAAGGATTCTACAGGGAAAATATTAAACGACACAGGAAGCATCAAAAGAAGATGGAAGGAATACGTACAATACTGTACCAAAAATAACTGGTCGACATTCATTCATTTCAGGACGTAACATATGATCAAGAACTAATGGTACTGAAAGAAGAACTTTCAACTGAACTGAAGGGAGTGGTGAAAAACAAACCTCCAGGAATTGACAGAATACCAATTGAGATGTTTCAACAAATGGATGCAGATCTGGACATGCTCACTTGTCTATGCCAAGAAATTTGGAAGACAGCTTTCTGGCTAACTGACTGGAAGAAATCCATATTTCTGCCCATTCCAAACAAAGGTGATCCAACCAAATGTAGAAATTATCAAACAATATCATATGCAAGTAAAATTTTGCTGAAGATCATTCAAAAGCAGTTGCAGCAGGAAATCAGCAGGGAACTGCTAGAAGTTCAAGTCAGATTCAGAAGAGGATGTGGAACTAGGGATATCGTTGCTGATGTTGGATGTATGGATCTTGGCTGAAACCACAGAATGCCAGAAAGATGTTTACATCTGTTTTATTGACTATGCAAAGGCATTCCGCTCTGTTTATCATAACAAATTATGGATAACATTGTGGAGAATGAGAATTCCAGAGCACTTAATTGTACTCATGAGGAACCTGTACCTAGAGCAGGAGACAGCCTTTTGAACAGAACAAGGGCACCCTTGGTGGTTTAAATTCAGGAAAGGTGTGCATCAAGGTTGTATGCTTTCACCATACTTATTCAATCTGTATGCTGAGCAAATAATCCTAGAAGCTGGGCTATATGAAGAAGAATGTGGCATCAGGATGGGTGGAAGGTTCATAACAACCCGTGATATGCAGATGACACAACCTTGCTTGCTGAAAGTGAGGAGGACTTAAAGCACTTACTGATGAAGATCAAAGACTAGAGGCATCAGTATGAATTGCATCTCAACATTAAGAAAATAAAAATTCTCACAACTGGACCAATAAGCAACATCCTGATAAATGGAGAAAATATTGAAATTGTCAAGGATTTCACTTTACTTGGACCTACAATCAATGCCAATGGAAGCAGCGATCAAGAAATCAGATGATGTATTTTACTGGGTAAATCTCCTGCAAAAGACCTCTTTAAAGTGCTGAAAAGGAAGGAAGTCACTTTGAGGCCTAAGGTGTACGTGACCCAAGCCATGATATTTTCATTTGCCTCATATGCTTACAAAAGTTGGACAATGAAGAAGGAAGACTGAAGAATTTATGCTTTTGAATTATAGTGTGGGTGAAGAATATTGAATATCATGGATTGCCAGATTAAAGAAAAATCCATCTTGGAAGATGTACAGCCAGAATGTTCCTTAGGAGAGAGGATGGTGAGACTTCATTTCACGTATTTTGGATATGTTATCAGAAGGGACAAGTTCCTGGAGAAGAACATCATCCTTGGTAAAGCATCAGCAAAAGAGGCAGACTGCCAATAAGATGGACTGACACAGTAAGAACATTATTTATACATGAAAGCCTTAAATAGTTTAATCACACTGGTATCTATATGTGGCTTCCTTTAGATGACAATGGAAACCTTCATGGCCTAGTGGTTAAGAGCTATGGCTACTAACCAAAAGGTCGGCATTTCAAATCCACCAGGTGCTCCTTGGAAACTCTATGGGGCAGTTCTATCCTGTTCTATAGGGTCGCTATGCTTCGGAATAGACTCCATGGCAACCAGTTAAAAGAGAACAGATTTCTCTGTGTTTCACCAGCTTTTGGGCTGGTAGACCTCATTGCTCCATTCATTACAAATAGATGTGAAATGACTCATTGTATAAGTCAGGGCCTTTGCTTTTGTCTATGTGATATCTCTAGAATGTAGAACACTTTCTTGTGCATAACAGATGCTCAATTTTTTTTAAGAGTTTGATTATCAAGTAGAGTTCAATTTAAGGCAAAAATTAATTGACTTATTCACAAAAAGAATATTTTGCTTCTAAACTGAGACTTAATTTATCTAATCCAAGTCTTCAAATGCAGGACAGCCATGGATAAAAGCAAAGACGTTGAAGTTATTTTGAGTTTTTGTTTCTTCTGCTATTTTTTGTTTGTTTTCATGGCTAAATAACAGTTTGGCTAACTGTATACAAAGAGAAGGGAAACTTTCAATGAGATGGGTTGACACAGTAGCCAAAACAATGGATTCGAGCATACCAACAATCATGAAAATGGCTCAGGACTGGGTAATGATTTTTTCTGTTGTACTTAGGGTTGCCATGAGTTGAAGCCAACTCAATAGCCCTAATAACAACAACAGCATACAATGCAACATTAGATAATGTCTTTAGTTTCAAGCTTCCTTGGAGAGATTGTTCTTTTTCGTCCCATCCATTATAGAAATACTTATCACTGCTGTAAAAATAAACTGTTAATGGATTGGAGTTCAAACAAGGACACGTAAGAATTGAAGGAGCAGCCTCTTGCATTTTTTCTTTGATCATTCCTTACATGGGTCTTTTTCTTCTCTATCTGTACAACTAGATTTCAAGTTTAATGGATATTTTCTATATTCATTTCTATGAGTAATATGGGGAAAACCTGACATATAATTTACTCAGAAAACCATAGTAATTTATTCAACAGATATACATTAACATGTCTACTGTTTGGTACTCCTCTAAATACCGAACAGTAATAGATGCAGAAAATGGAATTAGATGAAATTGACATGAGAAACAAGACGTTCAACTGAGAATAAATTTTGTAGATTGTAGAAAAGGAAGAAATTACACAATGAACATGACAGTAAAACAACTTAATAATTTAGCTCTGTTTCTTACGTGACTTGGAATGCAGTGCATTACAGTACAACTAATATTAGCAGGGTGAGGGGTAAGCATTAGTTGTGCCAGCTTGGAAGTGGCAATAGACATCATTGCCTAGTAAAGGTAACTGCTATTCAGAGGCTGAAGAATGATAGGCACAAGGCAATACAATTGTCCATGGAAAATAATAAAAAGTTAAATACAAATAAAGTTTTCTTCTTATTCATTCTTAGCTGTGCTAGAAAATAGTCAAATAGCTAACCATTTTCCAAAAACAGTGTTTGTATGACTGCCTACTTCCATTTTCTCAGATTAAATTCACTATTTCAAGTATTGTGCTCTCCCACCGCGCTTCATCCAAGCCATTTGAAGAGTCTGGATGGGTATAAAAATGGCAGAATCACTATTTATACAATAGCTGTTTTGTCAATACCTGCAGAGCTATACTAAATATATTATTCATTTTTACTCCAAAGAATAAACAGACAGCTATACAAGGCATTTTTGTTTCCTTCTGCTCATTTTAGTTCTGCATAAAGCAGTTAAAAAGCTTCCAGAGTAACACCTACACATCATTTTAAAATCACAGGCTAACACTTACTGGAAAATAAAATAAATAACTTAAGACAACCGTGAAAACAGGACATCTTTAGATAGATAGAAAGATAGATATAGAGAGATAGACAGATAGATGATAGATATAGATAGATGATAGACAGATAGACAGACAGAAGAAATTGTTTTGCTAATGTAGGCAAAGCAAAAATACATTCAAAAACAGGCGCTTGGGCTCTAAATATTTCAAACACATCCATGATTTCAACGTCCAATGACTCCGTTATGCCATCATCTGTTGTTAGTTGCTGCCAAGTCAGCTCCAACTCATGGTGATTTTTTGTATCACAGAATGGAAAGTTCCCCGTCCTGCATCGTCTTCAAGATCAATGATGTGGCTATTGTGTTAATCCATCTCACTGAAGGTTTCCCTCATTTTCATCATCCCTCTACCTCACCAAATATATGTCCTTTTCAGGCAATTGGTCTTCCTGTTAATGTGTCCAAAGTAAATGAGCTGAAGTCTTACCATCCTTACTTCTGAGGAACATTCTGGTTGTATTCCTTCCAAGACAAGTTTGTTTGTTCTTTTGGCAGTCTACAGTATAATATTCTTCACCAACACCACAGTTCAATTGCATCAATTCTTCCTCTGTCTTCTTTTCTCACGACTCAACTTTGGCAATTAAAAAGATCATGGCTGGGGCAGGCACAGTTTAGTCATCAAAGTTACATCTTTGCTTTTTAAAACCTAAAGAGCTCTTTTGCAGCAGATTTGTCCAATGAAATATGTCATTTGATTCCTTGACTGTTGCTTCCAAAGACATTGAATGTTGATCCAAGTAAAATAAGATGATTGACAACTTCATTTTTTTCTCCATTTATCAAGATTTTTTTATGGATCCAGCTGTGTAAGGATTTTCATTTTCTTCACATTCAGGTGTAATTAATACTGAAAGCTGTAGCCTTTGACTTTCATCAGTAAGTGCTTCGGGTCACTTTCATTTTCAGGAAGCAGTGTTTTATTATCTGCATATTATAGGTTGGTAATGAGCCTTCCTCCAATCCTGACACTGCTATTTTTCGTATATAACTTGGACTATTTGTTCAGCATACAGACTGCATAAGTACAGTGAAATGATACAATCCTGCCATGTACATTTTCAAATTTTGAACCCAGTAGTAGTATTTTCTTGTTCAGTTCAATTAACTACCTCCTGATCCACGTACAACTTCCAAATGATACCGTACTTTCGATTGTCTTAATTCATTGCTCACATTCTCCCCCCAAACTGAAGCCACATAAGAACAGATCTCTAAAAGAAAAAAAAAAAAAACTGTCAAAATAAGTTTAAAATACCTTAGTAAGAAAACAAAAATCACCCTTCATAGTGTTTATGTAAACTTACACTGAATTATCTTAATTTTTTGTCTGTTGTTGTTGTTATTATTGCTAGGTGCCATTAAGTTGGTTCTGACTCATAGCGACCCTGTATCTGAAAGAACAAAACACTTCCCGGTCCTGCACCGTCTTCACAATCATTGCTATGTTTGAGCCCATTATGGCAGCCACTGTGTCAATCCATCTTCCTGAGGGTATTCCTCTTATTCACTGACAATCTGCTTTACCTAGCATGATGTCCTTCTCCAGGGACTGGTCCCTCCTGATAACATGACCAAAATACATAAGACAAAGTCTTGCTATTCTTGCCTCCAAGAAGCATTCTGGCTGCACTTCTTCCAAGACAGATTTGTTCCTTCTTCTGGCAGTCCATGGTATATATTCAATATTCTTCACCAGCACCATAATTCAAAGGCATCAAGCCTTCTTCAGTCTTTCTTAGTCATTGTCTAGCTTTCACATGCATATGAGGCAATTGAAAAAAACATGGGTTGGGTCAGGCAAACCTTAGCCCTCAAGGTGACATCTTTGCTTTTTAACACTTTGAAGAGGTCTTTAGCATATATATATATGTAAAACTGGTGGCAATTAATTATTGGAAACTGATATTTATGTTGCTTTTTATTGATGCAAAATTTTTTTCCCATTTCATCATTACCACTTATTATGTGCTTATTTGACTCTGAGCTGTACATCATAAGTACGAAGATGAAAAAACATAAAGCCTTTGTCCTCAAGGTCTTTGTAGTCTTGTAGGTTAGGGCTAGCAAATAAGAAATATATTTCTGTGCATTGCTTTAAAAAATGTTGGCCTACCCTGAATACTTTGTTTTAATTTAGACACTGTCTAGATTGTTTACTCGAAAGAGGGAATTGCCAGACCTCTGTAAGCCATAGAAATTGAACCAACTTCATGAGTGTGAGAGTGCATGGATCCAAATACAAGCAGGCCATATTTCTGCACAGAAGTGGTGATGAGGCCGAAGTGTCCACATCAGTGAAAGGCAGCTTCTTGCTGGGTCCTTCAGCCACTGCACACATCCTAGTGCCTGCAACCTCCCCTGAACCCCTCCCAAAAGCTAACCCAGATGCATATGTTTGGATTCCATCATCTGCACAACCAGTCTCTACGTTTTCTCTATGTAAAGGGCCAGTTGAGTCACATAAGCACATAATAAGTGCTTAATAAATGTTTACTGAGTGAATGCTCACTTTTGAGTTATAAGCCCTCCCTTATGCCACAAACTGGGCAAGATTGCCCACTCCTGCCAGCAATAAATAACGGAAAAATGGTAAATATATATATACATATATCTCCTTATGTGTTGCTATGTCATGGATTGAATTGTGTCCCCCTTTTTTTAATGTATCCGTCAACTTGGCTGGGTCATAATTCCCAGTACTGTGTGATTATCTACCATTTTGTCATCTGATGTGATTTCCCTATGTGTTGTAATTTCTGTCACTATGATGTAATGAGTTGAATTAGTGGCAGTTATATTGATGAGATCTATTTTTTTTTTTTATAAGATTAGATAGTGTCTTAAGCCAATCTTTTTTGGGATATAAAAGAGAAACATGAGCAGAGAGACATGAGGACCTCATCCCACCAAGTAACAGTACCAGAAGCAGACTCCATCCTTTGGACCCAGACTCCCTGCTCCTGAGAAGCATCTTGACCAAGGGAAAATGATAACAAGGACCTTCCTCCAAAACTGACAGATAGAGAAAGCCTTTCCCTGGAGCTGATGCCCTGAATTTGAACTTGTAGTCTACTAGACTGTGAAAGAATAAATTTCTCTTTGTTAAAGCCATCCACTTGTGGTATTTCTGTTATAGCAGAACTAGATGACAAAGACAGAATTTGATGCTGAAAGAGTGGGCTGCCACTCTAATAGATACCTAAAATGTGGAAGCAGTGTTGAAACTGTGAATGATTAGAGGACCTGCAGCAGCAGATGACCGCAGTGGCAGAGAAGCAGCAGCGGCAGAACCAGAGTGAGAGAGCTGAGTGCCTGTGCACAGGAGGCTTCCTGGTGGAGTGGGGTGCCTCTGGACACTTATCAGTGGAGGTAGGCTTGCTGACCCTCAGAAAGAGATAGAGCTGAGTGCCTTCCAGCCAGAGTTTACTGGTGGAGTGGGGTGCCTCTAGGCACTTATCAGTGGAGTTACAGAGCTTTGGAACACTTGCCCCAGCAGGGCAGATGTGGGCATGAGGCCTTAGGGGCCAAGAGATAAAGGAACCAGGAAGCAGAAGCTGAAGAGACAAGGAATACAGGAAGCTAAGCTGCTCCGTCTCAAAAGCTATGGCCCAACCTCTGGACTTTCAAAGAGCTGAGCCGTGGCCTCTGATGTTTCTAAGGGTGGAGTTGCTACTCAGGTGCTCCAGGAGAATGGTGCATCTGAAGCCGAGGGAACAGAGTTGCTGTCCCAGTGGGTCTGCAGAAATGAAGCCCAGGGCCAAGTGGCCTCCACTCAGAATCCCAAGAGTGTGGCCAATACCTATAGTCTGGAGGGCAGTGTTATCGTGTAGATTGTCTCAGAGAACAGGAAATCATTTTCAAAGACTTGAGGGCTAATGTAATGTGTTCTGCTGACTTGCCTGGTGCCTGTTATCCCTTCTTTTCCTCCAGTTTCTCCCACTTGTATTGGAAATATCTAGCTTGTGCCTGTTCTGCCATTGTACCTTTGGAAGCAGGCAACTTGTATTCTAGATTTCACAGATAAGGGAGAATTTTTGGATTTTGGACTTGGAGTTGATTTAAGACTTTTGCTATGATATGATGGGGTGAATATGTATTACATGTGGCAAGGACATGAATTGGGGGGGCTAAAGGGTGAAATGTCATGGATTGAATTGTGTCCCCCCAAAATATCTGTCAACTTGGCTAGGTCATGATTCCCAATACTGTATGATTTTGTCATCTGATGTGGTTTCCCTATGTGTTGTAAATTCTATCACTATGAAGTAATGACATGGATTAGTGGCAGTTAAACTGATGAGCTCTATGAGATTAGACAGTGTCTTAAGCCAATCTCTTTGGAGATATAAAAGAGAAAAGTGAGCAGAGAGACATGGGAACCTCATACTACCAAAAAAGCAGCACTGGAAGCAGAGCGTGTCCTTTGATCCCAGGGTCTCTGCTCCTGAGAAGCTCCTCGACCAAGGAAAGATGATGACAAGGACCTTGCTCCAGAGCCAAAAGAGAGAGAAAGCCTTCCCGTAGAGCTGATGCCTTGAATTTGGACTTGTAGCCCACTAGACTGTGAGAAAATAAATTACTCTTTGTTAAAGCCATGCTCTTTGTTATAGCAGCTCTAGATGACCAAGACAAGTCAGAATCAACTCTACAGCACCTAACAACAACA
Organism: Elephas maximus indicus; assembly: GCF_024166365.1. NCBI lineage: Eukaryota > Metazoa > Chordata > Mammalia > Proboscidea > Elephantidae > Elephas > Elephas maximus. The sequence continues at coordinate 91,717,225 of NC_064833.1, forward strand.
TGTGTGATAAAATCTGGAAAAGCTGAACAAAACACACTTGCTATGCTCGTTTAATTTTGTGATTGTAGTAGAAATATAAGTAAAATTATCATATAGCTTTTCTCCACAAGGAGGCCATCAGGCATGTTCAGAAAACCATGGGGGTCAATGATCTTTATGACTTCATCGTAGTGGCAGGGTAGGCTGTGGGGCTACCTATGTGCTGTACTCAGGACCAATGATCGTGTAAAGCTCCTTGAACACTCCCAGTCTGTTCCACTTCAGGCCTGTGCACTGAGCTTCTCATTGCCTGAAATAACTTACCCTGGATTTTTATAAGAATTAATTCAATTATAAACGTCTACATTCTAAGACCCAATCTCTGCATTTCTTTTCAAATATATTTAGAAGTGTTATTAACATGAATAAATTGTATTTTTTCATGAGGGATTATTCAAAAAAAATTAAGAAGTGTTAATGAGAATGCTAGCAAAGAATATTGAACATACCATAGACTGCCAGTAGAGTGAACAAATCAATTTTAGAAGAAATACAAATAGAATGCTCTTAGCAGTAAGGACGGTGAGACTGATTTACCTACTTTGGGTATGTAACCAGGAAAGACAAATCCCTAGAAAAGAACATCATGTTTGGTAAAGTAGAGGGTCAGAAAAGAGAGGAAAACCCTCAATGAGATGGATTGACACAATAGCCACAGTGGGCTCAAATCTATAAAAAATTATGAAGATAGTGCAGGATCAGACAACATCTCCTTCTGTTAAACATAAGGTTGCTGTGAGTTGAAGACTAGTAATACATTTTTGGATTCTCTTGTTGTCATTAGAAGGGAAACCCTGGTGGTGTAGTGGTTAAGTGCTATGGCTGCTAACCTAAAGGTCGGCAGCTCAAATCCTCCAGGCGCTCCTTGGAAACTCTATGGGGCAGTTCTACTCTGTCGTATAGGGTCACTATGAGTCGGCATCGACTCGACAGCAACGGGTTTGGTTTTTTGGTTTTTGTCATTAGGAGTGCTAGAGAAGACTCTGACTCATAGCAACCCTATGTGCAACAGAATGAAACACTGTCTGGTCCTGTGCCATCCTCACAATATTTGTTATGCTTGAGCCTGTTGTTGCAGCTACTGTGTCAGCCCATCTCGTTGAGGGTCTTTCTCTTTTCCACCGACCCTCCACCTTAGCAAGCATGATGTCTTTCTCCAGGGACTAGCCTTTCCTGATAATATCTCCAAAGTAGTTGAGACAAAGTCTCTCTGGCTGTACTTTTTCCAAGACAGAATTGTTCGTTCCTCTGGCGGTTAATATTCTTTGCTAGCACCATAATTCAAAGGCATCAGTTCTTTTTAGGTACTTCTTATTCATTGTCTGCTTTTTCATGCATATGAGACAATTGAAAATGCCATGGGTTGGGCCAGGTGAACCTTAGTTCTCAAAGTAACATGCTTGCTTTTCAACGCTTTAAAGAGGTCTTTTGCAGCACATTTACCCAATGCAATATATCTTTTGATTTCTTGACTCAGCATGGGCGTTGATAGTGGATCCAAGTAAAATGAAATCCTTGACAACTTCAGTTTTTTCTCTGTTTATCACGATGTTGCTTATTGGTCCATTTGTGAGGATTTTTGTTTTATGTTGAGGTGCAATCCCTACTGAAAGTTGTAGTCTTTCAGTGTATCATGTCCTCTTCACTTTCAGCAAGCAAGGTTGTGTCATCTGCATATCACAGGTTGTTAATACATCTTCCACCAATCCTGATGCCCTGTTCTTCTTCATGTAGTCCAGCTTCTCAGATCATTTGCTCAGCATACAGATTGAATAAGTATGGTGAAAACATACAACCCTGATGCACATCTTTCGTGACTTAAACCACACAATATTCCCTTCTATTCAAACAACTGCCTCTTGATCTATGAACAGGTTTCTCATGAGCACAATTAAGTGTCCTGGAATTCCCTTTCTTCACAATGCTATACATAATCCAATGTCTTTGCATAGTCAATAGAACACAGGTAAACATATTTCTGGTATGCTCTGGTTTCAGCCAAGATCCATCTGACATCAACAATGATATCCCTTGTTCTGAATCTAGCTTGAACTTCTGGCAGTTTTCTGTTGATGTACTACTGCAACTACTTTTTAGTGATCTTCAGCAAAATTTTACTTGTGTGTGATATTAATGATATTGTTTGATAATGTCCACATTCTTTTGAATCACTTTTGTTTGGAATGGTCACAAATATGACTGTCTTCCAGTTGATTGGCCAAGAAGCCATCTTCCAAATTTCTTGGCCTAGACAAGTGAGCACCTCCAGAACTGCATCCATTTGTTGAAATATCTCAATTGCTATTCTGTCAATTCCTGGACACTTTTTTGTCACCATTCCTTTCAGGGCAGCTTGGACTTCTTCTTTCATTCAGTACCATTGGTTCTTGATCATATACTACCTCCTGAAATGGTTGAAAGTCAACCAATTCTTTTTGGTACAGTGGTTCTCTGTGTTCCTTCCATCTTCTTATGAAATGTCCTGTGTCATTCAGTATTTCCCCTGTAGAATCCTTAAGTGTTGCAACTACAAGGTTGAATTTTTTTCTTCAGTTCTTTCAGCTTGAGAAATACCATGCATGTTTACGGTCTGTTCCACAGTCGCCCCTGGGCCTTGTTCTGACAGATGATATTGAACTTCTCCATTGTCTCTTTCCACAGATGTAGTCGATTTGATTCCTGTGCATTCCATCTGGTGTGGTCAATGTTTACAGTCACTGTTGAAGTTGTTGAAAAAAGGTATTTGCACAGAAGATGTCACTGGTCTTGAAAAATTCTATCACATGATCTCCGACATCATTCTGTCACCAAGGCCATATTTTCCAACTACTGATCCTTCTTTGTTTCCAGCTTTCACGTTCTAATCACCAGTAATTATCAATGCCTCTTGATTGCATATTTGATCAATTTCAGACTGCAGAAGTTGGTAAAAATCTTCAATTTCCTCATCTTTGGCATTAATGTTTGATGTGTAGATTTGAATAATATTTATATTAACTAGTTTTCCCTATAGGTGTATGGACATTATATCATCACAGACAGCATTGTACCTGAGGATGAATCACGAAATGTCCTTTTGGACAATGAATGTGTTGCCATCCCTCTTTAATTTTTCATTCCCAGCATAGTAGTCGATAAGATTATCCGGTTCAAAGCAGCCAATACAAGTCCTTTTCAGCTCACTAATGCCTAATGCCTAACCCTGGTGGAGTAGTGGTTAAGTGCTACTGCTGCTAACCCAAAGGTTGGCAGTTTGAATCCACCTCCTTGAAAACTCTATGGGGCAGTTCTACTCTGTCCTATAGGGTCACTATGAGTCAGAATAGGCTCGACGGCAATGGCTTTTATGGGTAATGCCTAAGTTATCGATCCTTATGTGGTCTGTTTCATTTTTGAGGACTTCCAAATTTCCTAGATTAATACTTTTTGTACATTTCATGTTCTGATTACTAATGGATGTTTGCAGCTGTTTCTTCTCATTTTGAGTCATGCAATCTCAGCAAATGAAGGTCTCAGAAGTTTTACTCTATTTATGTCATTAAGCTCTACTCTACATTGAGGAGGCAGCTCTTCCCCCATTGTATTTTTGAGTGATTTTCAACCTGTGGAACTCATTTTCCAGCACTATACCAGACAATGTTCTGTTGCTATTCATAATATTTTCACTGGCCATTTTTTTTTTTCAGAAGTAGACTGCCAGGTTCTTCATTCTAGTCTGTCTTAGTCAGGAAGTTCCACTGAAACCTGTCCACCATGAGTTAACCTGCTGGTATTTGATATAATGGTGGTATAGCTTCCAGCATCACAGCAACATGCAAACCACCGTGTTACTATAAACTGACAGACACGTGGGGTACATAATCTTGGTTCACAGAAACTCTTCTGCCTGGTGTTTTTTATTTAGGAACATAATGGATTTCACATTTGTTCCTCACTGTATGCATGATGGATCTCTATTTTGGATTAGTGCACATCATCAAAATAAAAGTAATACTGTTTTGAAGCATTTAACACTCTATAGCTGGGTAATTTGTATCTTTCCCTGTGTTTATACGTGTGTGGGTCTTTTTTAAGCCAAGAGTTATTGACACATTATTGTTTTGGTATGTTTAAAACTCATAAAGTAGCCATTTTTGTAAGTCAGCAGTGTTTGAATATCAGCAATTTCATATGGTTCAACCTAATACTTAAAAACAAACTTGAATCTTATTCCTCATGTGAGGGTAAAGTTATATTCTCAACTTCCTTTAAAAAAATCTTGTTAAACATCATTTCATTAATACTCCTTAATGTGATTGTGAGCCTGTTCCATTCACTAATTGCCTTATCTAATAATTTCTACTATGTCTGGTGTTTATTAGTTGTGACCATATGATAATTTGCAATAAACATAATAAATGTAATTAGTAGAAGAGAGGAGATAATTTTTCTTCATATGAATAGCTATATCTACATACTGTTGCTTAGATAAATATATGATTATACGAGAGGATCTAGGCAAAAACAAGAGATTTGCCATATTTTCTTTACCCTTTAAAAAGAAAAAAAATTCTACCTTTTGATGATACATTCTAATCCTCAATCTATACATTATGTCTGACTAAATTTGAGACTTATGTTTGTGCACAAAATATGCTACTTCAGTCTCTGAGATTTTCCTTTTTCATACTGGCAATTGAAACTTCTCTGTTATAATTCTCCTAAAGTACTGTTAATAACATCTTAATGTCTCTGAACAAAATATTTTTCCATGTGTGTTATCCTAGGAAATCATTAGAACCATTCCTAACACAATATAAGTGGAGCAGAATTCATTATCACAGCTGAAATCCTGAGGGAAGGCAGAGAGGTTTAGTGAAATACCGAAAGCCAGTGGAAGGGTCAAAAGTGGAAACAGAACCTTTTTCTCAAATGCAAACTTAGCTCACAGACTCCGTGAATCTTAGCACTTAGGAGCAATAGAATTTTGGAGTTGGAAATACCATCTGGTTTACTCCATTATTTTCTTAGGTGATTAAAATGAGCAGAGAAGTGGAGGAATCTGCCTGTAGCTCTCTAACAAACCAGCAGTGTAATAGCTCCATGTTTCAATCCAAGTCTTATTTTCACAGGAAACCACCTGGGTTTTTATTTTGGGAAAACAGAATTGAAATCAACAGAGGAAAACAGACGAAGAAACACCCAAATCAAAGCAAAATTGTGTCACTGAGTCACTTAACACCTTGATATTTAATCAGCAGTAATTTCTGATGGGTGTATGTCACTCAGCAGTATTACACTCTGACAAACTTAAACAAACTCAGCCTCCCTTGTGAGAAAGCTCCTTCAAGTCTGCACTAGAAGCTGGGAAAGATAAATACAGAATGAGCGTCAGTGTTGATTATGCAGGCTGCATGGCATTAATCAGAAAGTGGTTCGTGAAAGAACTGCTAAATGGAAGACCTTTGTATCATCGTTACAAGAGATTTCAACATCAAACCCTGGCCTGACACTGATTAAAAAAACAGAAAACAACAAATGTTGGCAAGGATGTGGGGAGATGGAAACCCTTATTCATTGCTGGTGGGACTGTAAAATGGTACAACTGCAATGGAAAACAGTTTAACACTTCCTCGAAAAACTAAAAATAGAGCTGCCTTATGATACAGCAATCCCACTCCTAGGAATATGTCCTAGATACCTAAAAGTGCTGACACATATGGATATATGTACTCCTGTGTTCATTGCAGCTTTATTCACAATAGCAAAACAGTGGGAAGAATGAAAGTGCCCATCAACGGATGCATGGATAGGCAAATTATGGTACATGCACACAAGGGAATACTGTGCAACCATAAAGGACAATGATGAGTCTGAGAAACATATTACTACATGGACGGACCTGTAGGGCATAATGCTAAGTGAAATAAATTAAGCATATAAGGACGAATGTTATATGATCCCTCTTTTCTAAGAAGACAAGAAGAGATAAATATAGAAAGACCAGTACTCATTGGTGGTTACCAGGGAGAAGGGGGGATAGGTACAACTTAGAATTTAGATAAGAGATTTGTTACTTTTGGCCATAGGAATTGTGGCTTCAAGTGTGGAAGTAGTGAGTGCAGTACAACCACAGTAAAGATAAGTGAGCACAAATAGAAGGTACAGACGCAATTAAAGAGAATATTGACAAATTGTGATAAATGTAAATAATGTCAATAAACAATTTATGTGGAAATTTATGAAAAAAATCATTGGGGGATATATAATTTTGCAACAACAGTAATAAAAACTAAAAAAAAAAAAATACGTGTTTGGTTATATAGATATATCCCAAAACCCAGTGCCGTCGAGTCAATTCTGACCCATAGCGACCCTATAGGACAGAGAAGAACTTCCCCATAGAGTTTCCAAGGAGTGCCTGGTGGATTCGAATTGCTGACCCTTTGGTTAGCAGTGGTAGCACTTAAGCACTATGCCACCAGGGTTGATATATAAGTATGCATAAACATGTACAGGAAGGCATATATGAATAACTGTAGGCATATATGTGTATACATATATATATATATACATGTTTATGTGTGCTGCATATATTTTCAAGTATAAAATAAAACACTTAGGGGGCAAATTTATGAATACTTCCTAGACAGAACAAACACCTCGTGGGATAGGTCTGCTGGGTTTGAGGACTTAGGACCAGAGTAACGGAGCAACTCAGTCAATTAGCATAATATAGTCCATAAAGACAATGTTTTACATGCTAGTTTGGTGAGTTGTGTCTGGGGTCTTAGAAGTCTGTGAGCTTACATCTAAGATACAACTGTTGGTCTACATGTCCAGAGCTAAAGAGAAAGAAGGAAACAAAAAGCTCAAAGGAGAAACTGGTTTACAGAACTAATAGTCTAAGTGAATAATGACATTGCCTATCTTGAGACCAGAAGAACTAGATGGTGCCTGGCTACCACTACTGACCTTTCCAAACAGGGACTCAATAGATGGTCCCAAATAGAACGGGAGAAAAATTCAGAACAAAGCTCAAATTCCTAAACAAAAAAAAAGGGGCCCATCTTACTGGAAAGATAGAGGCTACATGAACCTCCAAGACTATCACCCTGAGATAATCTTTAAACTTGGAACTCAAATCACTTCCAGAGGTCACTTTTCAGCTAAATGACAGATTGGCCCATAAAATAAATTACATCACCTGTGAGTACTGTGTGCCTCAAAATAATCATCTAGGTGAAACCAAATGTTTAACATTTACCCTAGAACAAACATGAGAAGGCAAGGGAGGACAGGGAAGCTAGATTAATGCAAACAGAACCACCAAAATAGAAATAATTAGAATGCTGATATGCTGTGAAGAATGTAACCAATGACACTGAACAATATGTATAGAAATTGTAAAATGAGAACCTAATTTTCTGTAAACTTTCACCAATAAAATATTAAAAAAAAAAAAAAGCCTAGCCCGAATGGGGCTTTCTTTATGAAGCTTCATTTTAAGGCCAGAAGAATAAAGTGAGATATTTCTATAAAAACAACCAGTTAAAGTTCAACCACATAAGAATATGATGGTTGAAAGCAATTAGCAATCAATTTATTTTAGTTATAGACAGAAAAATTTTAGAGGATCACAAAGTACAAACACAAAAATTAAAGAAAACAAATTATTTTTAACATGATTACTAATGCTGTATAGGGTTTTAATAGTGTAAAGTAGCTAACATCAAATTAGAAAAGACTTAGGAGATTTTATCTTACTCTCTACTTCAACTGTAGTTGTATAAACAAATTTACTTTAATTATTGGTGAAATTATATTCATAATTCTTATGTGATCACCATATCCACGTAAACATAGTGGAATATCAGAATACAGAAATCCAAAACAATGATTCTATTGACTTTTAAAATAAAAATTAGCAATAACTCCATATCATATTTTTATGAAAATAAAGTGTGTGTTCTACATTTTTTGCCAACCAGCACATACATCATTTGTGTAAAAATACAGTATATATGCGTATATAAGGATGCATTTTTTTCCGGATTATGTTTTAGGCTTAATAGCATTGAAAGCCTGGGACTCCAAACCATCACAACGTTGATAAATATGTATGCTTCCCAGGCTAGCAAATTCAGGATTGACACATCAATCCAGACAAAAGTGAGATTGGGACAGTTGGTGGTAACAACCTGAAGGGGTGATATTTCAGTCCTGTAGCTGGATTTTCTTTTTTCTGACAGAATACCGTAGCCTCCAATGACAGTCTTCCAAAGACAGTATGTAAATGGCAATGTCAAGAATATTTCACTTTTTGGCTAAGGAATATTTAGGTTTTGGGGTTTATTTTTTCATTACTAATTTATTGTTTGATTGTGTTATGATTTATTATTATTTTTCTGAGCACTAGCATATGGTCATTTTTGAAAAACAACGCAAAGCACAACAAGAAGAACCTATTATTAAACAATTAGTGTAGTTTAGTTATAAATTACTCCATGTCTAGTGTTTTAAAATGATCACAACATTTATTTTGCTTCCAGGTGAGGATGGCTTCCCTCAGCTCCACTCAGGGCTAGTGGGGTTGTGTTTAAGGCTGGACACAGTGTACATGTAAGACTGGTGGCTGAACACACTGAAGGCTTATACTTACCTCAAGCTACTGCCTATAAAACCAACACATGGCCTCTCTAACTGGCGTGGGCTCTCTCACAACGTTATGAATGGGTTCCAAGGACAACTGACCTGAGAGAGAAAGCCACGACTAAGCCACAATGCCTTTGATAAAGGGGCCTTAGAAGCCACACAGGGTCACTCCTACCATGTTCCTTTTATCAAGGCAGCCACAAACTCCCACCCCATTTCAATAGTAAAAAAAAATAGTAGTGGAAATTAATTCCACTTCTTAACAGGGAATGGCAATGTTCTGGAAGATCACTTCAGAACAGATATACTGCTGTGGACATTTTTATATGATCCAAAAGGTCAGCAGTTCAAATCCCCTAGTGCTCTTTGGAAACCCTGTGGGATAGTTCTACTCTGTCCTATAGGGTCACTATGAGTCAGAATCGACTCAACAGCAATGGGTTATAACCTACCACATTCTGCCCTCTGCCTATATATTGGCCCCCTGGTGCTGTTGTAACAAAATACCACACAATAGATGGTTTTAAACAACAGAAATTTATTGTCTCACAGTTCTGGAGTCTGAGTGTAAGAATTCAGAGTGTCAACTGTATTGATTTCTCCTGAGGCTTTGAGGGCAAAACTGTTCCATGCCTCTCTCCTAGCTCCTTATAACTACAGGCATTCCTGGCACTGTAACATGTTCTTGTCTCCTTTTTATAAGGACACCACCTGCATAAGATTAGAACCCACCCCACCAGTATGACCTCATGTTAATTTAACTGACAACATACTCAAACACCCTATTTCCAAAGAAGGTCACATTCACAGGTACAGGGAATTAGGATTTCAACATAGTTTTTTTAGAGGACACAATCCAATCATAACAGGCCACCATAATTTGCCACATGCAAAATGCACTCACCGCTTTCCAGACTCCTGACAATTCCATCTATTATTATACGAGGCTGAAGCTCAAGGTCCAAGGTCTCATCACCTAGCTCCCTCCATGTATGGATAAGGCTCATTCTGTGTGGTTCCTTGCATACTGTCCCTGTGGATCTGAAAAACAAGAACCAAAAAGACAAGTTCTCTTCTCCTCCTCTGCACCCTTTCCACAATGATGAGGCAGGCATAGAGCAACATAAAAGTCCTTCCTGCTCCAGAAGAGGGGACACTGGAGACACACAGCACTCACCGGCCCATGGTAGTCCAGAAAGCTAGCAAGGAACCTGTTGTTGTCAGTTCTAGAGCCTGCGAGTGAGCCCTGGGCCCCTTTGGATCTGACCTCACACTCTGAATTGTATGTTTAATATGCCACACTTGGGAAGTAAAATATACATTCTTGATTTAGAGTGCAATATCTACATACCTAATCAACTGTATTAATTATCTTTCTACTCAGTATTTGATGATTGAGTTTTGACCATTTTTCTTCTTATTTCATAGAAGTTTGCCTTTTAAAATTTCAGTGCTATGTTACTTGGCACTGACTCTTACATCTTCCTGTAATTGTTGTACACTTGCTACTATATAAATCTAAAATCTCATTTTATCTAAAATAATGCTTTTCTTCAAATGCCCTTTCTTTTGTTAATATTATCAATCCCTCTTTTGTTTATCTATATTTCCCAGTTAATTTAATCATCTTTGATTTAGTTTAACTTAGTTTTACTTTTTCAAATCTAATAATGTCTATATTTTAATAACTGGGTTTAATTAGTTAAATTTATAGGTGTTGTGTCAATATTTGGTCTTAATTCAATCATGTCCTATTTAGTTTTTATTACATTGTTTGATATAATGAAAGACAGTGATGGGACAAAATGATATTCTAAACAATTGCCTAAGGACCTGTGATATAGTAAGCTATTTTCTATAGTACATACTACACTAAATGCAGACAGACAAGCATCTTCTTATAGCAACTTTAATCAGTGCTGTCAACTACAGTGATTATGTCCTGGAACTTCTTTAGGCTTCACCCTGGGATCCATTTATTCACTCATTTATTCTGTAAACGTCTAACAAGCATCTATTACGTACGTGATGCATACTGTGTACAAAATCGAAAAAAGTGCTAAACAGCTCCTAGAGGTGAGGACTACACATTCTTCACCTGTGTATCTCCTGAACCATTCTAGTGCTTGGTCCATAATAGCTGCTCGAAAAGGATCAACAGGGTATGGAGATAGGGCCGTGCTCTGAAGTAGCTTCCAATTCAGTTGTGTAGGCAAAACATGCACACATAATATTCATTTGAACCAAATAAATAAATAAACTAGTAGCCCTATAGTCAATTCTGATTCATAGTGACCCATGTGTGCAGAGCAGAGCTGTACTCTATAGTGTTTTCAAGGCTATGAGCTTTTGAAAGCAGATTACCAGGCCTTTTTCCTGAGATGCCTCTGTATGCGTTTGAACCTCAACCTTTCAGTTAGTAGTCAAGCACTTAACCAGTCATGACATCCAAAGACAACAAATACTTTAAATAGGAGTGTAGGGAAATAAAACATCCCTGAATTTTTCAATGTACCTGTTCTCCAAGAAACGTATTCATATACCATAAGGATTATATCTATATCCATTTGTTTTCCTGATGATGGATCTAATCACTCTGATTCAAAAGGATAATAAAAGTCTTCTTACGTCCTCTAAAAGCCAGCAGGACACATCCTGAGATAGGCCTCTAGGTGAACCTCCAACACCCAGGGGCATTAATCTTCTTCCAGTTGCCGTTGAGTTGACTCTGACTCATGGTGTTTCCATGTGTGTCAGAGTACAACTGTGATCAATAGGGTTTTCAATGGCTTATATTTTTGTGGTTGGTCCCCAAGCCTTTCTTCCAAAGTGCCACTGAGTGGACTAGATCCTCCAATCTTTTGTTTAGCAGCCCAGTGCTTAACAGTTTACACCACCCAGGGACTCCACTTATCTTCTTAGGTATTTTTATTTCAAGGAGGAACGAGGCCTGGGAACTTGGAGACATCACTATGTCCTAAAAGCCAGAGACAGTTGGGTTTATCCAGCCCTTGGAAAGCATATTTACCTTCCAAAAATTTAGAGTCTTAAATTTTCCCATCCTGTCTCAAAGAGCAAAAGTTTTTTTGTTTTCTTTCTCTCTCCTTTTGGGCGTAGAGGGGGATGGATGCTTTCCTGTATATAAACAGAAAAAATGCATTGTTCTTCATCTCTTCAGTAGGAGGTGTTCAGCTACTCCTGTAGATCATTGGCCTGGCTCTTGTCAGTGGCTACGGGTAAGAACTAGGGCAAGGCAGGGTGAGGCATTTTAGACTTACAGTGCGATAATCAGAAATCTGTCTCTGATCCAGAACCACTTAGTTGAACTTTCAGGATAAATTTAATGAAAATGAATATTACAAACCCCACAGGAAATACCCTGTGATGGGCGTGACAACTGAAGTATAAATGAATCACTCTGGATTTAAGATGTGCAGCAATGACACTGATTTATTTTCCCCCAGAGAGGGAGCATAAAGGTAATCAATCCAGCATGTCTACACTATGGGCACCTGATCTAGGTTAGATGTCTGTCTTTTAACAACATTGCTTGGACTTTCTAGCAAGCCATTTCAGTATACGCGGTGCGCATGCAAGTGATTAAAACTATACCCCCCGGTTCATTTGATGCTACTTCAGTTTTTGTAATGTGTATTGCTTAACACTTAGGTGTGTTGCATCAAAGAGATACCGCACTATTTATAAATTAAGACATTAAGAGGCTTACTGTTCATTAAGTCTAAAACAAGCAGAATATATTAAGACAAGGAGAACAAATTGTGGTTAGATTCCATAGGGAAAAATTCACTATTAGAAGTGTCAGGAAAATTTTATCTATTATCTGTGTAACCCACCATCTTTGAGTGAGTCTTATGTCTGTGCTGCAGAGGTGATCAAGGTGCAGGCTCTGCTTCAAAAGTTTGAATCTATGAATTCTCTCTCTCTCGACATCACTCTTTTTTCTCTTTCCCTTGAAATGTATTTGCTGAAGAAACCAGATGTCTTTTGCAGAGTTTTCCAGTCTGGATTTTTCTAATGTATATCTGTATCCTTCACTCAGATGTTTTCATGTCTTGTTTGTCCTGTAAATTAGCAGTTGTGTGAGGCTTGAAAATTTTAGGCTTAGTGTGTTTGTTTGCTTTTGGTAGGATGCATGGGGTTCCTTCAGGAAGCACACAGTGTTCAATAACCCTTTTTGTGGTGATGATTCTCCTTACCTAGATCCATTACTCATTAAGGGTGCAAATGGAGGTATCCTAATTTTATTAGACTTCTTCATGTATTAGCTAGAATTATGGTATCCGACCTTTCTGATTTGCCCAGATTGAAGGGAGTTCTCATTCTTGAGATGTAGGACTTTCAGAGTAAAATCAGAAAAGCCCCTTTAAACTGAGATGAGTGGGTCACTGAGATGGAGTAGTTCCACAAAAAGAATTGCCCTTCATCCACGGTTTGTCTAGTCAGAGGCTCAGCTTATATCTGAGAGATAAACACACTCAAGTATTCTTAGAATACAAGGATGAATACTACTCTTAGAGTTTTCTAGAGAATTAACCTTTAAATCAATAAATGCATATCTTATTTGATTAATAATGCTTTCCTTTCCTTTTCTTTTATATATATATTCCTATATCACACACTTTTATAATGCAGCTTAATAATTTGGCTTTAAACAAAAACATTCACTGAGATGTTCCAGAAATAAATATGTCTCTAACATAAAGATAGCACAAGGAAACACAGACCCTAGAATAACAAACTGAAAGGAAAACAGTAAAAACAAATGAAAAGTTCAATAGCGTTATAAACAAATTAGCAACCAATCTAAGGAGAGCTAAAGGGTTGAGAACAGCTGGAGGTTCTCTTATTCATCATCAGGAGGTAACTGGCTGAACACCTGGAAAATAAACTCTAGAGTGATTAACAGTTTAAGAGACTTACCTTAAAAAATTTTTTTAAAAAGATAGCTCAAGTTATCTTTCTTGATGCAGGCAGGCAATTGCTTGATGATCTTTTGTGACTGGGCAACACCACTGGGAAAAAAAAAAGCCCTCCTTAAATGAAAAAAAGTTTTTTTCTATTAATTGAAAAAAGACCACCTCCAAGTTACATATGCTGTGTTCTCTGGGGGAGGGGAAAAAGGGAATTAAAAAACCTACCATCAAGGATATTTTCATGTTTATAATTTTGTTGGAAGTTAAGATAATATATTAAGCATTTAAAAATGAAACAAGATAGTATATAGTTCAGTAAATCTGCAAAGTTGTGGTGCAATGAATCACACTTATATGGCCTTTGTAGCAATAGTCTTACAACTTCCATTAAATGACTGTCTGGGGCTATGCAAATAAGGTGCATGAATCTTTATAGGGGATTGGTCAGTTTTACCATCCCACAAGACTTGAAAAGAGCCAATTCAACAGGTTGAGGGGGGACCTCACTACCATCAGGAAGAAGAGCCAGGAGCAAAGCATGTTCTTTGGACCCAGGGCCCTGCACTGAGAACCGCCTAGATCCAGGAAACAGAGCTGTAACAGTGGAGACAGCAGTGGGACAAGACAGCTGCAGCTGGCTGGCTGACCTGTGGAGTGAGAGAGCTGAGCACCTTTACCAGGAGGCTTCCTGGCAGAGTGGGGTGCCTCTGGGCACTTATCAGCAGAGCTAAAATAGAGCTGTAGAGCTTGCCCAAGCAGGGAAGCAGCAAGACCCCGAATGTGACCCAGGACAGCATCCAAGAAGAAAAGAAGCTGTCCTGATTGAAGAACTGTATCCTGAGTTGTTCCTGTTAGTTCTGAGTTGATACTGATCCCAAGTTGTAGCCTGTTACTTGCCTAATAAGTCCCATAATCAAAAGTATGTTCTGTGAGTTCTGTATGGCCGTTGCAATGAGCTATCAAACGCAGCAGAGAAGTAGAGAGTGCCATAGGAGGGATGGCTGGTGTCAGAAATGGTAAAACGGTTGGAGAGTGGAATCAGCCTTGGGCTGGTGCTGACGGTGATTATCCTCCCCTCTCATGAGTTAGAGGACCTCTGATGCCACCATTTTACTTTTTTTTTTTTTTTTACATGACAGGTCAGCTAGTCATTCTCCTCCAAAACTTAATATTGTTTCAGATAGAGCACCCAATCAGTAGACCAAACCTGTTGCCGTTGAGTCAACTCTGACTCATAGTGGACCTATAGGACAGAGCAGAGCTGCCCCATAGGGTTTCCAAGAAGATGCTGGTGGATTCAACTTTTTGGTTAGCAGCCAAGCTCTTAACCACTATGCCACCAGGGCTCCAAACAAGTAGACTGGTATCCTACAATGCTGGTTGTCGTAATTATTAACATCAAGTTTTGTTATTCCACAAAAGGCTAATAAGTAAACTTCACAAAATGTTGGAATCATAATACATGTAAGTCACAATAGCTAAATGTATGATATTTAAAACCCAAACTGAACCTGTTGCCATCAAGTCGATTTTGACTCATAATGACTCGGTAGGACAGAGTAGAATTGCCCCACAGCACTTCCAAGGCTGAAAATCTTTACGGAGGAGTTTGCCACATCTTTCTTCCATGGAGCAGCTGTGGTTTTGAACTGCCCACCCATTGGCTAGCAGCTTAACCACTGCTCCACCAGGGTTCCTGTATGGTATTTATATTTTCCCAAAGCATACTTCTTTCATGATATTTGTATACTTATAAATACTAAATCCCCCCCCCCCACATACACACACAAAAAATTCAAACCTTTTGCTGTCGAGTTGATTGTGACTCGTAGCAACCCTACAGGACAGAGTAGAACTGCCCCATAGGGTTTCCAAGGAGTGGTTAGATTTGAGCTGCCGATCTTTTGGTTAGCAGCTGTAACTCTTAACCACTATGCTACCAGGGCTCCAAAGATTTCTTTTTTTGTTTGTTTGTTTAATGTTGAAACTATCTAAAAAAGGTATTCCCCCCCCGCCTTTTTTTAAGATAGTATTCCACCTCAAGTATAGCCACTGCATATCTGTCAGTGGAGGCTTGCGTGTTGCTGTGATGCTGAACATGATTCAGTGCAGCTGCCAGACTAAGACAGACTAGGAAGAAAGTCACGGTAATCTACTTCTGAAAGATTAGGCAATGAAAACCCTATAGATCACAGTGGTTCTGTTCCATCGTGTATGGTGTCATCATGAGTCTGGGGGCTACTTGATGGCAGCTAATAACAACAAAATATTACCTACTCCAATTGAAAAGTTTTCCCCTTTAAATAATTTTTATTAATCTATATTAATCTCTGTTCCTCTTTATGCTGTGTTTGCACCAAGTAAAGGAGGCTCAGAGCATTTTTGTAAACTTTTCTGTGTGTAGTCTGTATTTTATCCATTTTTTTTTTTTTTTAACAAAGGTAGTCATTACAATACACTAACTTTTTTCCTTATGGTTATATCCTCCCTCTTCTCACTGTTAAAATAGTTGGCTTTCCTTTCCTTTCCTTTACAAAAGAGACTGAAACGTGAACTCAGAGAATTTGGGATCTAGAACAGACTTTAAGGAATCTCATTTCCAACCACCTCATTTTAGATACTGCAAAACTAAGACCAGGAAGGTAGACTTATCTAAATTAAGTGTTAAGTGTAAATAAAATTAGATATGTACCCTAAGATTGGAAGGTAGTTTTCAAAACAGTGGTGGAGTACCACTATCCACATTTTAATTGAGTCCTAAGGAGTCCTGATGGTGCAGTGGTTAAAGTGCTCGACTGATAACTGAAAGGTCAATGGTCCAAACCCATTAGCTCTTCCACAGGAGAAAGATGTGGCAGTTTGCCTCCATAGAGCTTTACAGCCTTGGAAACCCTACGGGACAGTTCTACTCTGTCTGACTATAAGTCAGAATCGACTCAAAGTTTTGGCTTGGTTTAAGGAGGGGAATTTTGATTCTGCTTTGAACTGCAGAGGACCCACAGGGCTGGGGGTGCCCACTGCCAGTGAGGTTCCCCTCAAAACATCCAATACCCAAATTAAGACAGCTGATAAACATATTCAGAAGCAGTGGAAATTCTCTTGCCTAGTCTCACAGGATTTAGACCTCCCAGAGTACCTGCATTAAAAGAGCACCTTTAGCAATTATACAACTTACTGAAAATAGCACTGTGACTGGACCATTTCAAAGTCTTTTTTTTACTATTCTAGGCAAGCAGAACCTACCAAACTCTGAAAAATAAGGGTGTCACTTTGATACATAAATCAAGTCAAATATTTCCTTTTATGAGATATGGCAAGCTATTTTGGACCATGTTAGGATGATCCAGAAGCCAAATGCGGAATGAGCATGCATTTAGATGCTTTTAATCAGTGATGTTTATGTGTGTGTGTATGTGTAAAATATATATATATATTTTTTATGTGTACACACATGTGTGTGTACATGAGATGTGTTCTTTTACATTGCTGACATATAATGCACTGAGGCCACATACCATCCCTTTTCATTCATAATACAGAGTCCAACCACAGAACTCATCCCCAGTATAATAGCAGGAATGGTGCTTTAAACAGAAATGGAAACGTGTGAAGAATCAGCAAATAAAGAATGAAAGCCGCCTGGAAAGGCCTTGATCAAAGACTCATTCTTTAGCCACAAATCACATGCTTCCAGGGATTGGTATTATATCTGGCACCAGAAGAAACCCCCACTGTTCTAGAAGCACTAATTGTTGGTGGAGTGCACCTGATTCCCCATTGTGAGGAGGATGTGGTGCCCTCAGCAAGGAGCAGGCCTGTCTGTGAAGGCAGAGGGGTGAGCAATTCACTGTTGTCGCCAAGCTCTGTCCCTGGTCGCCTGCATCTGGAAAGCTCAGCCTGCACATTCTCTCTGCATCCCGCTGATGCAAACCACTGCTGTCCTTTATTAGGGATTACCAAAGAAAGCCTTGGCTTTTTCCCCTCAGAGGTTTAAAAGTTACAGACAGCTCTTTATTTCTGGAGTAAACATTAAAGATGTACCTTTTTTATTAAAAGGCGCTATCAACTCTCGCAAACTAAAACATAGCCAAGCTTCTGTTAAATTAGATTCCTTCAAAAACCTTTGCAACATGGTCACATCATGTCTGGAATACTCTATATAATACTAATAACTTTTTATCTCCTATTTTATTTTTAATACTGGATTTTAGACTTCTTGTGATTGGAATCACATTTCTTTGTGTTCTATCAGCACTGAATCACAAATGTAGTAATTAAAAAACGAATGAACTGTAATTATATATTGTTTTACCTTACCCTGGTTATGTGTAGTAGCCCTGGTGGCACAGTGGTTAAGAGCTCCGCTGCTAACCAAAAGATCGGCAGTTCGAATCCACCGGCCTCTCCTTGGAAACCCTGTGGGGCAGTTCTACTCTTTTCTATGAAGTCACTATGAGTCAGAATCTACTCAATGGCCATGGGTTTGGTTTCTTCTTTTTGGTTTTGGCTATGTGTAGGTAATTCTTGCAGCCTGAGAGGCGATATTACTATCTCCTCTGCTATATTAGTTTTCTATTGCTGAGTGACAGATGACCACAAATTTAGGGGCTTAATATGCTTTATTATCACAGCTTCCATGTGTCAAGACTCCAGGCATGGCCTAGCTGTATCCTCTGCTTAGGGTTTCACAAACCTGCAATCAAGGTGTTGGTAAAGGTGCATTTCCTTCAGGGTTTTTTTCCAAGCTTTCACGGTAGATGGCAGAATTCAAGTCCTCGAAAACATAGAACTGAAGTCTCCATTTTTCTGCTAGAAATCATAAAATTAAGGGTGAATGGGTACACAGAAGTGTGTGTATGCAGTTCTGTGAAATCAGGATACAACTTTGATTCTAAGCTTTCCAAAAGCTGAAGGATGTGAAGCAATGTACTTAGATATGAAATCAGGGCAGGTTATACAATAGGCAAGGTAAGCAGGATGCTTGCCTTGCTTACCAGATCATTTGTAGTTAACAATTTCACATTTTCTCACCACATCAAAGATTTTGCTTCCTGGCATGGCTGCATCTGTCTCTCTCCCAACCCCACAGCACCATCCTAAAGAATCGAAGCCTCTTTTCAAATATATAATCCCTGACAGGGGCTGATGACTCAGTAGGCAAGATAAGCATGAGCTTATTTTTGCTTCCTTACTAATCTGTAGGGAGCAATTTCATGTGGTTTCACCACATCTTTGTGGGCATGATTGAGAGGGCTAGTTACAGCCCACGACTGTGGAGAGACTGAGTGACAAGATAGGAAATGCCAAGTCAGAAACTTAAAGAAAGGGCAATTAGAACGCCAGGGCCGCAGACTGCATGGGCCACAATTTGGCTTTTGACAGTTTTCAGACAAGGAGACTTGAGGTCTGAGGTTGTAGAAGGAGAATTTAAAAGTACGTCAGTTTACTTTCAACTCCTACACTATTTCTTTTAAATAATGTTGCCTCACAGAGAATTTTAATCCAATTATTTCATTTTACAATTGAAGAAACAAATTAATGCTAAACAGCTATTTAATACAAGATTTGAGAATTGAAGAACCTAGACCTTTATATAGTCATTTATTGATTTTCTTATTAATTATGTTGTCAGCTTTCATCTAAATAATATGTGTATGTCTCTATGATTTATCAGTTTAGGTGTAATCTATTGAAAGAAGAAAACTGATTTCAACTACATTACCTCTTTATGTGCCTACTGATGTTGTTATTGTTGTTGTTAGTTGATGTCAAGTCATCTCCAAATTAGGTTGTTCTTATGTATACCCGGATGAAATGCTGCCTTGTCCTGTACCATCTTTATGATCATTGGTGTGTTCAAGTCCAGTGTTGGGTTGACTGGGTCAATTGATCTCATTGCAGTTTTCCCTCATTTGTGCTGACCTTCTACCAAACATAGTGTCCTTTTATAGCAATTGGTCTTTGCTGAGGACATTCCAAAATAAGTTAGTCTTGCCATCCAAGCTTCTAAGGAACATTATGGCTGCATTTCTATGGTCTACTAAAAAAAAAAAAAAAAAAAGACTACTCCTGCCTAAATTTGAGAGTTATATTAGTTTTTTTGGTGTAAGTAGTGTCTTTTTAATTTTAAATTGTGTGTTTCTTCATATATGTATTTACTTTACTATAATATAGAAAGGACATGTGAAAGGCAAAATCTGTAAGCCTATTCAGGTCCAAAAATATCTTTGTTCTGCCTTCATGTTCCAATGAAAAGCTGAAAAGTGTCTTGTCCCAGAACCCTAATGGCATTGCTCCAGGGTCTTTACCATCATGTGCTGCTGTGGAGGAATCAGATGCCTATGTTTCACATTCACTTCATAATCAACTGATTCCTCTCTTGGAAGTGCTCGAATCTTGTCTTAATTTGTGGGTCATCTTGAGGTACCTTATGGAGTAGACACTAAGAGGGTTCTTGGATCTGAAGTTACACATGCTTCTACAGCACTGGGGCCTTTCGTTTTCTGTATTCCTCTTCTCCCTTTATCGATCTTCTTTGAATTTACTTTGGTTGAATATTGAAACCTCTGAATTGTGAGTCTTCTATCTTTGTTCTGCTTTCTGTCTCTGTCTTTGCACCCTGATCATGATGACTTTAAGATTTTGCTTGAGTTATTTTGTTTTTTTGAGATTGCAATATTTTTAAGTAAATTCTGGAATTGTTTATTTTTTCATAGCATATGTTCTTTTTTAATGGATATATAATTTACTAAAATATGAGCATATTAAAGTTTTGTTCCCTTAAAATTGGTACTTTTTTTTTTTTTCTGACTTGTCTTTTGTTTTTAAGTTCTTTCTCTAGGGCCAGGGTTTCTGTTTGTTAATCATGGTCCTTCTTTCACATGTAGCTGTTGTCCTTATTTTCCTGGGGGTGGTATTTGTTCATACTGGAGAAAGAAGGATGGGAGTAAAAGAGTGTGCCTTTTTGGTATTGCATAGGTATGCTTTCTCCCCTGTAGGTTGCTCCCTCAGGACAAAATGTGAATGAAATTTTAGTGTGGGATAGGGGAGGCACACAGGCTTCACTGTGGGAATTAAACTCAAGCCATGGGATCACTATGCTGTAAGAATAAAGAGGGCTTTATTATTATTTTTTTTTTATTATTATAGGACAACAATATTCTCATCTTTAGCCTAACACTCCCAAGAGTTAACTTACTTTGTTGACAGAAAAAGCTTTTGACTATTTGCCTTGAGTTGACCACAGCATTTAGACTGCAAACTTTTGATTGCATCTGTTGGTCCTGAGCTCGGAGACCTTTATAGTTCTGGAGGGCGAGTCCATTCATACCACTCCCAGGCATTAATGGCATGGTTCATTTTGGGCTCTGGCTTTTTCTTCTGTTGAGATCCTACCACCGTTTTCTACCAGTTTTTTGAAATCGCCATTGCATTGCTGATTTTCACCCACATATTACCTTCATCTGAGAGGTTTGTTTCTTCTAGGAATCCATTTCAGTTGGGCCTTTGGGTGCATAGAAGTCAAATGAGTGCTCAGTTTACTGTCCTTACTGGGACAGCCTCAAAACTTTAAGGCAAACTACCTGATTCAGTGGGCCTGTTAGTCTGGGGCTTTGATTTCTCCTTATAATTCTAAGTGGCATCACAGTGCCATATGCACAGAACCAGAGTTTTAGAGTGTAAAAGAAATGTTCAGTTTTATCTATGAGAATAAGTAACAGTGTTACATTGGCTACTACTTGATATTCTTTGTGTCTGTTTTCGTATTCATAATATGGAATTGCTGACACAGGTGAGAACTCATTAAGCAGTGCATGTGCAGTGCTGGGCTCAATGCTGGTCCTCCAGATCCACAGGCCTCAGCACGACTCGGGGCTCTGATGCTGGCCACTCCTGCCCTTCTGGCCTTAGTGAGAGCATTACCACCTGAGCTCCCTGCTGGTTTACATCCAAACCATGCCTAGGGCCTGAGCACATGCAGTTTCTCCTCTCAGGATAGCCTCCCCTCCGTGTTCTGCCTGAGAAGCTGCTCTTCCCTGAGGATTTGGCTTCACCTCTGTGCTTACATGAAATTTACCCAAAGAATTCGTTGTTGTCCTTCGTTCCTGAGAGTTACTTCTAAACTTTCTAATTTCCCAAGTAATTGAGGTACCTGTGTTACCTATTTGAGCCCTGCTGGCACAGTCGTTAAGTCCTCCACTACTAACAGAAAGGTTGGAAGTTTGAACCAACTAGCCTCTCCATGGGAGAAAGATATGGCAGCCTGCTTCCATAAAGATTTACACCCTTGAAAACTTTATGAAACTCTTCTACTCTGTTCTATAGGGTTAATATGAGTTGGAATCACTGGGATGGATTTTTTTTTTGTTGTTGTTGTTGTTACCTAAATGCCGTCAGACCGCAACTGCTAGTTTATACTGATGAGGTAACACAGGTGGGAACTGGTCAAACCAGAAATACTACCTCCTAGTATCAGCCTTTTGCTTTAGCTGCTCAATGCTCAAGAGCAAGTTTCAGAGTCTCCTCTGACATCCGTCTTGGTCTTTTCTTTCTTTTCTATCTTTTCAGTGACGTCTTGCTTTCTTCATGGATGATGTCCTTAATGTCATTCCACAACTCGCCTGGTCTGTGGTCACTAGTGTTGAATGTGTCCAGTCTGTTCTTGAGATGGTCTCTAAATTCAGGTGGGATATACTCAAGGTCATATTTTGGCTCTCGTGGACTTGCTCTGATTTTCTTCAGTTTTAGCTTGAACTTGCATATGAGCAATTGTCTACAGTCGGCCCCTGGCCTTGTTCTGACTGATGATATTGAGCTTCTCCATCATCTCTTTCCACAGATGTAGTGAATTTGATTTCTGTGTGTTCCATCGGGCGAGGTCCATGTGTATAGTCACCGTTTATGTTGGTGAAAGAAGGTATTTGCAATGTAGAAGACGTTGGTCTTGCAAAATTCTATCATTCGATCTCTGGCATTGTTTCTATCACCAAGGCCATATTTTCCAACTACTGATCCTTCTTCTCTGTTTCCAACGTTCGCATTCCAATCACCAGTAATTATCAATGAACCTTGATTTCATGTTCGATCAATTTCAGACTGCGGCAGCTGATAAAAATCTTCTATTTCTTCATCTTTGGCCCTAGTGGCTGCTGCATAAATTTGAATAATAGTCATATTAACTGGTCCTCCTTGTAGGCATGTGGATATTATCCTATCACTGACAGCGTTGTACTTCAGGATAGATCTGGAAACGTTCTTTTTGACGATGAATGCAACACCATTCCTCTTCGAGTTGTCATTCCCAGCATAGTAGACCATATGATTCTCTGATTCGAAATGGCCAATACCAGTCCATTTCAGCTCACTAATGCCTAGGATATCGATGTTTATGCATTCCATTTCATTTTTGGCAATTTCCAATTTTCCTAGATTCATACTTCGTACATTCCAGGTTCCGTTTATTAATGGATGTTTGTAGCTATTTCTTCTCATTTTAAGTAATGCCACATCAGCAAATGAAGGTCCCAAAAGCTTTATTCCATCCACGTCATTAAGGTTGACTCTATTTTGAGGAGGCAACTCTTCCCCAGTCATCTTCTGAGTGCCTTCCAACCTGGGGTGCTCATCTTCCAGCACTATATCAGACAATGTTTTGCTGCTATTCTTAAGGTTTTCACTGGCTAATGCTTTTCAGAAGTAGACTGCAGGGTCCTTCTTCCTAGTCTGTCTTAGTCTGGAAGCTCAGCTGAAACATGTCCTCCACGGGTGGCCCTGCTGGTATCTGAATACCGGTGCCATAGCTTCCAGCATCACAGCAATGCACAAGCCCCCACAGTACGACAAACTGACAGACATGTGGAACTCTTGAGCATCGAGCAGCTAAAGCAAAAAGAAGAATTGATGAAGTAAAAGAACTGAACAGAAGATTTCAAAGAGCCTCTCAAGAAGACAAAGTATTATAACGACATGTGCAAAGAGCTGGAGATGGAAAACCAAAAGGGAAGAACATGCTCGGCATCTCTCAAGCTGAAAGAACTGAAGAAAAAATTCAAGCCTCGAGTTGCAATAGTGAAGAATTCCATGGGGGAAAATATTCAACGACACAGGAAGCATCAAAAGAAGATGGAAGGAATACACACAGTCACTATACCAAAAAGAATTAGTCGATATTCAACCATTTCAAGAGGTGGCATATGATCAGGAACCGCTGGTACTGAAGGAAGAAGTCCAAGCTGCTCGGAAGGCATTGGCGAAAACCAAGCCTCCAGGAATTGATGGAATACCAACTGAGATGTTTCAACAGATGCAGCGCTGGAGGTGCTCACTTGTCTATGCCAAGAAATATGGAAAACAGCTTTCTGACCAACTGACTGGAAGAGATCTACATTTATGCCTATTTTTTTTTTTTACTAGGATAGGTGATCGAACCGAATGTGGAAATTATAGAACAATATCATTAATATCACACGCAAGCAAAATTTTGCTGAAGATCATTCGAAAACGGCTGCAGCAGTATATCAACAGAGAACTGCCAGGATTTCAGGCCGGTTTCAGAAGAGGACATGGAACGAGGGATATCATTGCTGATGTCAGATGGATCCTGGCTGAAAGCAGAGAATACCAGAAGGATGTTTACTTCTGTTTTATTGAGTATGCAAAGGCATTTGACTGTGTGGATCATAACAGACTATGGATAACACTGTGAAAAACGGGAATTCCAGAACCCTTAATTGTGTTCATGATGAACCTTTACATAGATCAAGATGCAGTTGTTCGGACAGAACAAGGGGATACTGATTGGTTTAAAGTCCAGAAAGGTGTGCGTCAGGGTTGTGTTCTTTCACCATATATGTTTAATCTGTATGCTGAACAAATAATCCGAGAAGCTGGACTATATGAAGAAGAGCGGGGCATCAGGATTGGAGGAAGGCTCATTAACAACTTGCGTTATGCAGATGACGCAACCTTGCTTGCTGAAAGTGAAGAGGACCTGAATAACTTACTAATGAAGATCAAAGACCACAGCCTTCAGTATGGATTACACCTCAACATGAAGAAAACAAAAATCCTCACAACTGGACCAATGAGCAACATCATGAGAAATGGAGAAAAGATTGAAGTTGTCAAGGATTTCATTTTACATGGATCCACAATCAACAGCCATGGAAGCAGCAGTCAAGAAATCAAAAGACACATTGCTCTGGGCAAATCTTCTGCAAAGGACCTCTTCAAAGTGTTGAAGAGCAAAGATGTCACCCTGAAGACTAAGGTGCACCTGACCCAAACCATGGTATTTTCAATCACATCATATGCATGTGAAAGCTGGACAATGAATAAGGAAGACAGAAGAAGAGTTGATGCCTTTGAATTGTGGTGTTGGTGAAGAACATTAAATATACCATGGACTGCCAAAAGAACGAACAAATCAGTCTTTGAGGAAGTGCAGCCAGAATGCTCCTTCAAGGCAAGGATGGCGAGAATGCGTCTTACATACTTTGGACATGTTGTCAGGGGGTATCAGTCCCTGGAGAAGGACATCATCCTTGGCAGAGTACAGGGTCAGCGGAAAAGAAGAAGACCCTCAACAAGGTGGATTGACACAGTGGCTGCAACAATGAGCTCAAGCATAACAACGATTGTAAGGATGGCACAGGACCAGGCAGTGTTTCGTTCTGTTGTGCTTAGGGTCGCTATGAGTTGGAACTGACTTGATGGCATCTAACAAGAACAACAACAACAGTATCAGCCTACCTTGTAAAGCAGGGGCTAGAAGATGAGTCAACCAACTATAACTATGTAATGATGCCCCACTGAAGGCTCTGGTCATGGAAGGTACATTGGCTTCCTGGTTGGTGAAAAACATCCATACACATGGGAGGGTAATACACCCTTTCGAATATAGAATCTCCACATTGGGAACCCTCACAGATGTCATCATATGCATCTTCTCTTTTGTATCCTTTTTGCACTAATAAAACTATAAAAAAATAAAATAAAATAAAAATAAAACTATAGTAAGTAAAAAAAACACTTCTGGAGAATTATTAAACTTGACAGAGTAGTGGGAGCTAGCAGATCAGAAGGGAGGAGGGTTTGGAACTCCTGAGCTTATGGCTGGTGTCTTTTTTTTTTTTTTTAATTGTGCTTTAAGTGAAAGTTTACAAATCAAGGTAGTCTCTCACACAAAAAATTGTATATACCTTGCTACATACAACCAATTGCTCCCCCCTAATGAGAGAGCCTACTCATAATGAGACAGCCTGCTCCCTCCCTCCACTCTCTCTTTTAATGTCCAGCTTCTAACCCCCTCCACCCTCTCAGCTCCCCTCCGGACAGGAGATGCCAACGTAGTTTCAAGTGTCTACCTGATCCAAGAAGCTCACTCCTCACCAGCATCCCTGTCCATCCCATTGTCCCTTCCAATCTCTGTCTGAAGAATTGGCTTTGGGAATGGTTCTGTCCTGGGCCAAAAGAAGGTCTGGGGGCCATGACCATTAAGTCTGGTCTTTTTACGAGAATTTGGAGTCTGCATCCCACTGCTCTCCTGGTCCCTCAGGGATTCTGTGTTGTATTCCCTGTCAGGGCAGTAATCGGTTGCAGCTGGGCACCATCTAGTTCTTCTGGTCTCAGGCTGATGCAGTCTCTGGTTTATGTGGCCATTTCTGTCCCTTGGGCCCGTAATTACCTCGTGTCCTTCATTCTCTTTGGTCCAGGGGGACTGAGACCAATTGATGCGTCATAGATAGCCGCTTGCTAGCTTTTAAGACCCCAGACACTGCTCTCCAAAGTGGGATGCAGAATGTTTTCTTAGTAGGTTTTATTATGCCAATTGACTTAGATGTCCCCTGAAACCATGGTCTGCAAATACCAGCCCCTGCTATGCTGGCCTTTGAAGCATTCAGTTTATTCAGGAAACTTCTTTGCTTTTCGTTTAGTCCAGTTGTGCTGACCTCTCCTGTATTGTGTGTTGTCTTTCCCTTCACATATAGTAGCTTTTATCCGCTATCTAATTAGTGAATACTTCTCTCTTAACCTCCCTCCCTCCCTCCCCGCCTTGTAACCACAAAAAAAAATGTTTTCTTCTCAGTTTAAACTATTTCTTGAGTTCTTATAATAGTGGTCTTATACAATATTTGTCCTTTTATAACTGACAAATTGCACTCTGCATAATGCTTTCCAGATTCCTTCATGTTATGAAATGTTTCACAGATTCATCACTGTTCTTTATTGATGCACAGTATTCCATCATGTGAATATACCATAGTTTATTTATCCATTCATCTGTTGATGGGCACCTAGGTTGCTTCCATCTTTTTGCTATTGAAAACAGTGCTGCAGTGAACATGGGTGTGCATGTATCTGTTATTGTAAAGGCTCTTATTTCTCTAGGATATATTCCAAGGAGTGGGTTTGCTGGATCGTACGGTAGTTCTATTTCTAGCTTTTTAAGGAAGGGCCAAATTGATTTCCAAAGTGGTTGTACCATTTCACATTCCCACCAGCAGTGTATAAGTGTTCCAGTCTCTTCACAACCTCTCAATCATTTATTATTTTGTGTTTTTTGGATTAATGCCAGCCTTGTTGGAGTGAGATGGAATCTCATTTTAGTTTTGATCTGCATTTCCCTAATGGCAAATAATCGTGAGCATTTCCTCATGTATCTGTTAGCCACCTGAATGTCTTCTTTAGTGAAGTGTCTGTTCATATCTTTTGCCCATTTTTTAATTGCGTTGTCTTTTTGCAGTATCATGTAGATTTTAGGCATCAGGGACTGATCGGAAATGTCATAGCTAAAAACTTTTTCCCAGTCTGTAGGTCCTCTTTTCACTCTTTAGGTGAGGTCTTTGGATGAGCATAAGTGTTTGATGTTTAGGAGCTCCCAGTTATCTAGTTTTTCTTCTGCATTGTTAGTAATGTTTTGTATACTGTTTATGCCGTGTATTAGAGCTCCTAATGTTGTCCCTATTTTTTCTCCCATGATCTTTATTGTTTTAGATTTTATATTTAGGTCTTTGATCTATTTTGAGTTCATTTTCTGCATGTATGAGGTATGAGTCATGTTTCTTTTTTTTTTTTTTTTTTTTTTTGCAGATGGATATCCAGTTATGCCAGTACCAGTTTTTTAAAAAAAACTTTCTTTTCCCCATTTGGAAACACTGATGGTGTAGTGGTTAAGTGCTATGGCTATTAACCAAGAGGTTGGCAGTTCAAATCCAGCAGGCACTCCTTGGAAACTCTATGGGGCAGTTCTACTTTGTCCTATAGGGTCGTTATGAGTCAGAATTGACTCAACGACAGTGGGTTTTTCCCCTTTTAACTGCTTTGTGGCTTTTGTCAAATATCAACTGCTCATATGTAGATGGATTTATGCCTTGATTCTCAATTCTGTTCCATTGGTCTATGTCTCTGTTGTTGACTACTGTGGCCATATAACAGGATACAAAATCAGGAAGAGTAAGGCCTCCCACTTTGTTCTTCTTTTTCGGTAATGCTTTACTTATCCAGGGACTCTTTTCCTTCCATATGAAGTTGGTGATTTATCTCCTCATCTCATTAAAAAATGTCATAGAAATTTGGATTGGAATTGCATTAAATCTATAGATCACTATTGGTAGAATAGACATTTTTGTAATATTAAGTCTTCCTATCCATGAGCAAGGTATGTTTTTCCACATATGTAGGTCTCTTTTGGTTTCTTGCAAAAGTGTTTTATAGTTTTCTTTGTATAAGTCTTTTATATCTCTGATAAGATTTTCTCCGAAGTATTTTATCTTCTTGGGGGCTACTGTAAATGATATTGATTTGGTGATTTCCTCTTTCATGTTCTTTTTGTTGGTGTAGGGATTACAACTGATTTTCGTATATTTATCTTGAATCCCGGTACCCTGGTGAATTCTTCTATAAGTTTCAGTAGTTTTCTGGAGGATTCCTTAGGGTTTTCTGTGTATAAGATCATGTCATCTGCAAATAGAGATACTTTTACTTCTTCCTTGCCAACCTGTATGCCCTTCATTTCTTTATCTAGCCTAATTGCTCTGGCTAGGACCTCCAGCACAATGTTGAATAAGAGTGGTGATAAAAGGTATCCTTGTCTGGTTCCCTATCTGAAAGGGAATGCTTTCAGGCTCTCTCCATTTAGGATGAGTTGGCTGTTGGCTTTGTATAAATGCCCTTTAATATGCTGAGGAATTTTCGTTCTATTCCTATTTTGCTGAGAGTTTTTATCATGAATGGGTGTTGGACTTTGTCAAATGCCTTTTCTGTGTCAATTGATAAAATCATGGGATTCTTTTGTTTTGTTTTACTTATATGATGGATTACATTAATTGTTTTTCTAATGTTGAACCATCCCAGCATACCTGGTATGAATCCCACTTGGTCATGGTGAATTATTTTTTTGATATATTGTTGAATTCTATTGGCTAGAATTTTGTTGAGGATTTTTGCATCTAAGTTAATGAGTGATATAGGTCTATAATTTTCTTTTCTTCTGGTGTCTTTAGCTGGTTTTGGTATCAGGGATTTGCTGGCTTCATAGAATGTGTTTGGGAGTATTCTGTCCTTTTCTATGCTCTGAAATATCTTTAGTACTAGTGGTGTTAACTCTTGTCTGAAAGTTTGGTAGAGCTCTGCAGTGAAGCCATCCAGGCCAGGGCTTTTTATCGTTGGGAGTTTTTGATTACCTTCTAAATCTCTTCTTTTGTTATGGGTCTAATTAGTTGTTCTACCTATGTTTGTGTTAGTTTAGGTAGGTAGTGTGTTTTAGGAATTCATCCATTTCTTCTAGGTTTTCAAATTTGTTAGAGTACAATTTTTCATAGTAATTTGATATGATTCATTTAATTTCAGTTGGGTCTGTTGTAATATCACCCATTTCTTTTCTTATTTGGGTTATTTGCTTCCTCTCCTGTTTTTCTTTTGTCAGTTTGGCCAGTGGTTTATCAATTTTGTTGATTTTTTCAAAGAACGAGCTTTTGGTCTTGTTAACTCTTTCAATTGTTTTTCCATCTTCTATTTCTTTCAGCTCTGCTCTAATTTTTAGTATTTGTTTTCTTCTGGTGCCTGAGGGTTTCTTTTTTTTTTTTCTTTACTAACTTTTATTAAGCTTCAACTGAACGTTTACTAATCCAATCAGTCTGTCACATATAAGTTTACATACATCTTACTCTGTACTCCCACCTGCTCTTCCCCTATTGAGTCAGCCCTTTCAGTCTCTCCTTTCTTGACAATTTTGCCAGCTTCCCTCTCTCTCTATCCTCCCATCCCCCCTCCAGACAAGAGCTGCCAAAACACTCTCAAGTGTCCACCTGATATAATTAGCTCACTCTTCATCAGCATCTCTCTCCCACCCGCTGACCTGTCCCTTTCATGTCTGATGAGTTGTCTTCGGGGATGGTTCCTGTCCTGTGCCGACAGAAGGTCTGGGGAGCATGGCCGCTGGGATTCCTCCAGTCTGAGTCAGACCATTAAGTATGGTCTTTTTATGAGAATTTGGGGTCTGCATCCCACTGATCTCCTGTTCCCTCAGGAGTTCTCTGTTGTGCTCGCTGTCAGGGCAGTCATCGGTTGTGGCCGGGCACCAACTAGTTCTTCTGGTCTCAGGATGATGTAGGTCTCTGGTTCATGTGCCCCTTTCTGTCTCTTGGGCTCCTAGTTGTCGTGTGACCTTGGTGTTCTTCATTTTCCTTTGCTCCAGGTGGGTTGAGACCAATTGATGCATCTTAGATGGCCGCTTGTTAGCATTTAAGACCCCAGACGCCACATTTCAAAGTGGGATGCAGAATGTTTTCATAATAGAATTATTTTGCCAATTGACTTAGAAGTCCCCTCAAACCATGTTCCCCAGACCCCCGCCCCTGCTCCGCTGACCTTTGAAGCGTTCATTTTATCCCGGAAACTTCTTTGCTTTTGGTCCTGTCCAATTGAGCTGACCTTCCATGTATTGAGTGTTGTCTTTCCTTTCACCCAAAGCAGTTCTTATCTACGGATTAATCAATAAAAAACCCTCTCCCTCGCTCCCTCCCTCCCCCCTTCGTAACCACAAAAGTGTGTGTTCTTCTCAGTTTTTACTGTTTCTCAAGATCTTATAATAGTGGTCTTATACAATATTTGTCCTTTTGCCTCTGACTAATTTCGCTCAGCATAATGCCTTCCAGGTTCCTCCATGTTATGAAATGTTTCAGAGATTCGTCACTGTTCTTTATCGATGCGTAGTATTCCATTGTGTGAATATACCACAATTTATTTACCCATTCATCTGTTGATGGACACCTTGGTTGCTTCCAGCTTTTTGCTATTGTAAACAGAGCTGCAATAAACATGGGTGTGCATATATCTGTTTGTGTGAAGGCTCTTGTATCTCTAGGGTATATTCCAAGGAGTGGGATTTCTGGGTTGTATGGTAGTTCTATTTCTAACTGTTTAAGATAACGCCAGATAGATTTCCAAAGTGGTTGTACCATTTGACATTCCCACCAGCAGTGTATAAGAGTTCCAATCTCTCCGCAGCCTCTCCAATATTTATTATTTTGTGTTTTTTGGATTAATGCCAGCCTTGTTGGTGTGAGATGGAATGTCATTGTAGGTTTAATTTGCATTTCCCTAATGGCTAATGATCGAGAGCATTTTCTCATGTATCTGTTAGCTGCCTGAATATCTTCTTTAGTGAAATGTGTGTTCATATCCTTTGCCCACTTCTTGATTGGGTTGTTTGTCTTTTTGTGGTTGAGTTTTGACAGAATCATGTACATTTTGGAGATCAGGTGCTGGTCTGAGATGTCATAGCTGAAAATTCTTTCCCAGTCTGTAGGTGGTCTTTTTACTCTTTTGGTGAAGTCTTTAGATGAGCATAGGTGTTTGATTTTTAGGAGCTCCCAGTTATCTGGTTTATCTTCATCATTTTTGGTAATGTTTTGTATTCTGTTTATGCCTTGTATTAGGGCTCCTAGGGTTGTCCCTATTTTTTCTTCCATGATCTTTATCGTTTTAGTCTTTATGTTTAGGTCTTTGATCCACTTGGAGTTAGTTTTTGTGCATGGTGTGAGGTATGGGTCCTGTTTCATTCTTTTGCAAATGGATATCCAGTTATGCCAGCACCATTTGTTAAAAAGACTATCTTTTCCCCAATTAACTGACACTGGTCCTTTGTCAAATATCAGCTGCTCATACGTGGATGGATTTATATCTGGGTTCTCAATTCTGTTCCATTAGTCTATGTGCCTGTTGTTGTACCAGTACCAGGCTGTTCTGACTACTGTGGCTGGATAATAGGTTCTGAACTCAGGTAGAGTGAGGCCTCCCACTTTCTTCTTCTTTTTCAGTAATGCTTTGCTTATCCGGGGTTTCTTTCCCTTCCATATGAAATTGGTGATTTGTTTCTCTATCCCCTTAAAATATGACATTGGAATTTGGATCGGAAGTGCGTGAAATGTATAGATGGCTTTTGGTAGAATAGACATTTTTACTATGTTAAGTCTTCCTATCCATGAGCAGGGTATGTTTTTCCACTTAAGTATGTCCTTTTGAATTTCTTGTAGTAGAGCTTTGTAGTTTTCTTTGTATAGGTCTTTTACATCCTTGGTAAGATTTATTCCTAAGTATCTTATCTTCTTGGGGGCTACTGTGAATGGTATTGATTTGGTTATTTCCTCTTCGGTGTTCTTTTTGTTGATGTGGAGGAATCCAAGTGATTTTTGTATGTTTATTTTATAACCTGAGACTCTGCCAAACTCTTCTATTAGTTTCAGTAGTTTTCTGGAGGATTCCTTAGGGTTTTCTGTGTATAAGATCATGTCATCTGCAAAGGGTGATAACTTTACTTCCTCCTTGCCAATCCGGACACTCTTTATTTCTTTGTCTAGCCTAATTGCCCTGGCTAGGACTTCAAGTACGATGTTGAATAAGAGCGGTGATAAAGGGCATCCTTGTCTGGTTCCTGTTCTCAAGGGAAATGCTTTCAGGTTCTCTCCATTTAGAGTGATATTGGCTGTTGGCTTTGCATAGATGCCCTTTATTATGTTGAGGAATTTTCCTTCAATTCCTATTTTGCTGAGAGTTTTTATCATAAATGGGTGTTGGACTTTGTCAAATGCCTTTTCTGCATCAATTGATAAGATCATGTGGTTTTTATCTTTTGTTTTATTTATGTGATGGATTACATTAATGGTTTTTCTGATATTAAACCAGCCTTGCATACCTGGTAAAAATCCCACTTGATCAGGGTGAATTATTTTTTTGATGTGTTGTTGGATTCTATTGGCTAGAATTTCGTTGAGGATTTTTGCATCTATGTTCATGAGGGATATAGGTCTATAATTTTCTTTTTTTGTAATGTCTTTACCTGGTTTTGGTATCAGGGACATGGTGGCTTCATAGAATGAGTTGGGTAGTATTCCATCATTTTCTATGCTTTGAAATACCTTCAGTAGTAGTGGTGTTAACTCTTCTCTGAAAGTTTGGTAGAACTCTGCAGTGAAGCTGTCCGATCCAGGACTTTTTTTTGTTGGAAGTTTTTTGATTACCGTTTCAATCTCTTTTTTTGTTATGGGTCTATTTAGTTGTTCTACTTCTGAATGTGTTAGTTTAGGTAGGTAGTGTTTTTCCAAGAATTCATCCATTTCTTCTAGGTTTTCAAATTTGTTAGAGTACAATTTTTCGTAGTAATCTGAAATGATTCTTTTAATTTCATTTGGTTCTGTTGTGATGTGGTCCTTCTCGTTTCTTATTTGGGTTATTTGTTTCCTTTCCTGTATTTCTTTAGTCAGTCTAGCCAATGGTTTATCAATTTTGTTAATTTTTTCAAAGAACCAGCTTTTGGCTTTGTTAATTCTTTCAATTGTTTTTCTGTTCTCTAATTCATTTAGTTCAGCTCTAATTTTTATTATTTGTTTTCTTCTGGTGCCTGATGGGTTCTTTTGTTGCTCACTTTCTATTTGTTCAAGTTGTAGGGACAGTTCTCTGATTTTGGCTCTTTCTTCTTTTTGTATGTGTGCATTTATCGATATAAATTGGCCTCTGAGCACTGCTTTTGCTGTGTCCCAGACGTTTTGATAAGAAGTATTTTCATTCTCGTTGCATTCTATGAATTTCCTTATTCCCTCTTTGATGTCTTCTATAACCCAGTCTTTTTTCAGGAGGGTATTGTTCATTTTCCAAGTATTTGATTTCTTTTTCCTAGTTTTTCTGTTATTGATCTCTAGTTTTATTGCCTTGTGGTCTGAGAAGATGCTTTGTAATATTTCGATGTTTTGGACTCTGCAAAGGTTTCTTTTATGACCTAATATGTGGTCTATTCTAGAGAATGTTCCATGTGCGCTGGAAAAAAAAGTATATTTTGCAGCAGTTGGGTGGAGAGTTCTGTATAAGTCAATGAGGTCAAGTTGGTTGATTGTTGTAAGTAGCTCTTCCGTGTCTCTATTGAGCTTCTTACTGGATGTCCTGTCCTTCTCCGAAAGTGGTGTGTTGAAGTCTCCTACTATAATTGTGGAGGTATCTATCTCACTTTTCATTTCTGTTAAAATTTGATTTATGTATCTTGCAGCCCTGTCATTGGGTGCATAAATATTTAATATAGTTATGTCTTCCTGATCAATTGTCCCTTTTATCATTATATAGTGTCCTTCTTTATCCTTTGTGGTGGATTTAAGTCTAAAGTCTATTTTGTCAGAAATTAATATTGCTACTCCTCTTCTTTTTTGCTTATTGTTTGCTTGATATATTTTTTCCATCCTTTGAGTTTTAGTTTGTTTGTGTCTCTAAGTCTAAGGTGTGTCTCTTGTAGGCAGCATATAGATGGATCGTGTTTCTTTATCCAGTCCGTGACTCTCTGTCTCTTTATTAGTGCATTTAGTCCATTTACATTCAGCATAATTATAGATAAATAAGTTTTTAGTGTTGTCATTTTGATGCCTTTTCATGTGTGTTGTTGACAATTTCATTTTTCCACATACTTTTTTTGTGCTGAGGCGTTTTTTTTAGTAAATTGTGAGATCCTCATTTTCATAGTGTTTGACTTTATGTTAGTTGAGTCGTTACGTTTTTCTTGGCTTTTTGAGTTATGGAGTTGTTATACCTTTTTGTGGTTACCTTTTTATTTACCCCTATTTTTCTAAGTAAAAACCTAACTTGTATCATTCTACATCACCTTGTATCACTCTCCATATGGCAGATCAATGCCTCCTGTATTTAGTCCCTCTTTTTGATTATTGTGATCTTTTACCTATTGACTTCCATGATTCCCTGTTATGTGTATTATTTTTTTTTTAATTAATCTTAATTTGTTTTTGTGATTTCCCTGTTTGAGTTGATATCAGGATGTTCTGTTTCGTGACCTTGTATTGTGCTGGTATCTGATATTATTGATTTTCTGACCAAACAATATCCTTTAGTATTTCTTATAGTTTTGGTTTGGTTTTTGCAAATTCTCTAAACTTGTGTTTATCTGTAAATATCTTAATTTCTCCTTCATATTTCAGAGAGAGTTTTGCTGGATATATGATACTTGGCTGGCAATTTTTCTCCTTCAGTGCTCTGTATATGTCGTCCCGTTCCCTTCTTGCCTGCATGGTTTCTGCTGAGTAGTCTGAACTTATTCTTATTGATTCTCCCTTGAAGGAAACCTTTCTTTTCTCCCTGGCTGCTTTCAAAATTTTCTGTTTATCTTTGGTTTTGGCGAGTTTGATGATAATATGTCTTGGTGTTTTTCTGTTTGGATCAATCTTAAATGGGGTTCAATGAGCATCTTGGATAGATATCCTTTTGTCTTTCATGATGTCAGGGAAGTTTTGTGTCAGGAGTTCTTCAACTATTTTCTCTGTCTTTTCTGTCCCCCCTCCCTGTTCTGGGACTCCAATCACCCACAAGTTATCCTTCTTGATAGAGTCCCACATGATTCTTAGGGTTTCTTCATTTTTTTTAATTCTTTTATCTGATTTTTTTTCAGCTATGTTGGTGTTGATTCCCTGGTCCTCCAGATGTCCCAGTCTGCATTCTAATTGCTCGAGTCTGCTCCTCTGACTTCCTATTGCGTTGTCTAATTCTTTGATTTTATTGTTAATCTTTTGGATTTCTGAATGCAGTCTGTCTATGGATTCTTGCAACTTGTTAATTTCTCCACTATATTCTTGAATAATCTTTTTGAGTTCCTGAACAGTTTTATTGGTGTGTTCCTTGGCTTTTTCTGCAGTTTGCCTTATTTCGTTTGTGATGTCTTGAAGCATTCTGTAAATTAGTTTTTTATATTCTGTATCTGATAATTCCAGGATTGTATCTTCATTTGGGAAAGATTTTGATTCTTTTGTTTGGGGGGTTGGAGAAGCTGTCATGGTCTGCTTCTTTATGTGGTTTCATATGGACTACTGTCTCTGAGCCATCACTGGGAAACTAGTTTTTCCAGAAAATCCGCTAAAAAAAATGGAGTCAGATCCCTATCAGAGTTATCCCTCTGGCTCAGGCTATTCGAATGTTAATGAAGCTGCCTGGGGAGGGTGGGGGAGGGATCAGAGAGGTAGGAGAGTAGCTCCTCAGAATATAGCCAGAGTTGCTTGTCTTGCTTGGAATGACTATTATATCTGAGATTTCCGCAGGGCGCGTCGCCTATGTGTGCTGGCTGTGTGGAGATTGCCCCCGGGGGTCTGGCCCACTGGAGTCACGGCCAGATCCTCCGCTGCCAGCCTGGGACGGTGCACTCCTGTCTCCAAAATCAGTCGCTGCCTCCCGGGGACTCCCCGTCCCGCCTGCTGCGTCGCCGGGCCCCCCCGCGAACCGGCTGGGCTCCCTCCCGGGGTCAGCTCAGGCGAGCGGAGCAGCTCCCCGCGCCTGCACCGTGACCGCGTGTCCCGGCTGGGACGCCACTCTCCCCGCTTCAAGACCCGTCACTGTGTCCTGGGGATTTCTCCCACCGGCTGCATCGCCACGCCGCCCACATGAACCTGCTGGGCCCCCTCCCGGGGTTAGTTCAGGGTGGTGGAGCTGCTCCCTGTGCTTATGCAGTGCCCGCGGTCCGCCAAAATCCCGGCGGGACGGCTCCCTAGCTGGGACACCACTCTCCCTGCTCCAAGACCTGTCACTGCCTCCTGGGGACTTCTCCCACCGGCTGCGCCGCCTCGCCGCCCGCGGGAACCGGCTAGGCCCCCTCCCAGGGTTAGTTCAGGGGGATGGAGTAGCTTGCCACGCCTATGCCGTATCTGCGCCCCGCCAAAATCCCGGTGGGACGGCTCCCCGGCTGGGACGCTGCTCTCCCCGCTCCAAGACCCGTCACTGCCTCCCGGGGACTTTTCCCACCGGCTGCGCCACCACGCTGCCCTCGCGAACCGGCTAGGCCCCCTCCTGGAATGAGTTCGGGGGCCAGGGCTAGGCCCTTTTTTTGTGCCGTCTGCCCCCCTGGGCTTTGCCCCAAATCGGGCGCCGAAGGTCACCTGACTGGTACGCTGGCTCCAGGCTCTGAAAACAATCGCTGCCTCCCCGTATTTGTTCGTTCTCCATCTCTAAATCTGTGTTTGTTGTTCAGGGTTCGTAGATTGCTATGTATGTGATCGATTCACTTGTTTTTCCGAGTCTTTGTTGCAAGAGGGATCCACGGTAGTGTCCACCTAGTCCGCCATCTTGGCCCCGCCTCCTGAAGGTTTCTTTTGTTGCTCTCTTTCTATTTGTTCAAGTTGTAGGGGTGATTCTTTGATTTTGGCCTCTTCTTTTTGTACACGTGCATTTATTGATATAAATTGACCTCTGAACACTGCTTTTCTCGTGTCCCAAAGGTTCTGATAGGCAGTGTTTTCATTCTCATTGGATTCTATGATTTTCTTTGTTCCATCCTTAATGTCTTATATAATCCAGTTTTTTTGAGCAGGGTATTTTTCAGTTTCCAATTGTTTGATTTCTTTTCTGTGCTTTTTCTTTTTTGATTTCCACTTTCATGTCCTTATGGTCAGAGAAGATGCTTTGTAATATTTCAATGTTTCAGATTCTGCTAAGGCTTGCTTTATGACCTAATATGAGTTCTAGTCTAGAGAATGTTCCATGTGCACCAGAAAAGAAAGTACACCTGACTGCTCTTAGGTGGAGTATTCTGTGTGTGTCTATGAGGTCAAGTTGGTTGATTGTGGCATTTAGATCTTCTGTGTCTTTATTGAGCTTCTTTCTGGATGTCCTGTCCTTCACCAAAACTGGTGTGTCAGAGTCTCCTGCTATTATTGTGGAGCTGTCTATCTCACTTTTCAATGCTGATAGAGTTTGTTTTATGTATCTTGCATCCCAGTCATTGGGTGCATAAATATTTAATAATTTTATATCTTCTTTCATCTTAGCGTCCCTTTAATCATTACATAGTGTCCTTTCTTATCCTTTATGATGGATTTAACTTTAAAGTCCATTTTGTCAGAAATTAATATTGCCACTCTTGCTCTTTTTGATTGTTGTTTGCTTGGTATATATTTTACATCCTTTTTTTTTTTCAGTTTTAGTTTGTGTCTGTAAGTCTAAGGTGTGTCTCTTGTAGGCAGCATATAGACGGATCATGTTTTTTTAATCCATTCTGTCACTGTCTGTCTCTTTATTGGTGCATTAATCCATTTACATTCAGAGTAATTATGGATAGGTATGAATTCAGTGCTATCATTTTGATGTCTTTTTTTTTTCTGTTATTAACAGTTTCTTTTTCCCACTTGATTTTATGTACTGAGTAGATTATATATTGTCCTTTCCTCATGTTCGTTGTTGACTTTGTTTCTGATGAGTTTCTATTTTTTTTTCTTGTATTTTGTTTTGATCTGTAGGATAGTTTGTCTCCTTTGTGGTTACCTTATTATTTACCCTTATTTTTCTGAATTTAAACCCAAATTTTATTTCTTTGTATTGCCTTGTCTTCCTCTCCATCTGGTGGATCTATGACTACATTTCTTAGTCCCTCTTTATTATTTTAATGTTGTCTTCTTTTACATAATAACATTGCCGTTTCCCTATTTTTAGCATTTTTTTGTTATCTTGATTTGTTTTTGTGATTTCCCTATCTGGGTTGACTTCTGATTGCTCTGCCCAGTGTCCTAGTCTTGGGTTGATATCTGATATTATTGATTTTCTAACCAAAGAACTCCCTTTAGTGTTTCCTGTAGCTTTGGTTTGGTTTTTACAAATTCCCCAAATGTCTGTTTATCTGGAAGTGTCCTAATTTCACCTTCACATTTGAGAGACAGTTTTGCTGTATATATTATTCTCTGCTGGCAATTTGGCTCCTTCAATGCTTTATATAAGTCGTTTCATTGCCTTCTTGCCTTTATGGTTTCTGCCGAGTAGTCCAAGCTTATTCTTATTGGCTCTCCTTTGTAGGTGACTTTTCATTTATCCTCAGCTGCTCTTACAATTCTCTCTTTATCTTTGGTTTTGCCAAGTTTGATTATAATATGTCTTGGTGACTTCCTTTTAAATCTACCTTATGTGGAGTTCGACAAGCATCTTCAATAGGTATCTTCTCATCTTTCATGATATCAGGGAAGTTTTCTGCCAACTAATCTTCAACAATTTTATATGTATTTTTGTTACCCCTCCCTGTTCTGGTACTGCAGTCATTCATAGGTCATTTCTCTTGATACAGTCTCACATGATTCTTAAGATTTTTTCATTTTGTTAAATTCTTTTATCTGATTTTTCTTCAAATATATTAGTGCCAAGTGCTTTATCTTCAAGTTCAGAAGTTCTGCCTTCCACTTGCTCAATTCTGCTCCTCTGACTTTCTATTGAGTTGTCTACTTCTGTAATTTTACTGTTAATCTTCTGAATATCTGATCGCTGTCTGTCTATGGATTTTTCCAGCTTATTAATGTTTTCATTATGTTCCTGAATAAAGTTTTTAATTTCTCCAAGTGCTTTATCTGTGTGTTCCTTGGGTTGTTCTGCATGTTGCCTGATTTCCTTCTTGAAGTCTTGTAGGGTTCTGTATATTAATCTTTTGTATTCTGTCTCTGGTAATTCCAGGAAGGCACTTCCATCTAGAAGACCCCTTGATTTTTTGTTTTGAAAGCTTGTTGAGGTGATCATCCTCTGTTTTTTTTATGTGACTTGATATTGACTGTTGTCTCCGAGCCATCTATAAGTTATTGTTTTAGCTTTTTTCATGTTTGCCTACCATGTCGTAGCCTCTTGCTTTGTTTTGTTGTGCTATGCCAAAATGGGTTGCTTGAGTGAGCTAGCTTGATCATTTTTGCCTTTCGATCTCTGAAGTCCTGTCCCTATATGGCTAGATCTGTTATCAGATATGTCAGTCTAGAAGTCCATTTACTTTTCTTGTATGAATTGAGCTCACGTGTCCAGGTAGCTGATCATCAAGTGTGTTGTACGGGCTCTCTCCTAGAGTCTTAGAGGGACAGGGGTGATTTGTGTAGGTACCAGTACATGGTTGCAGCAGGGGGTCATGCTCTGAACAATATAGGGGCTGAGAATTGTCCCCGAAGTGTCTCTGAGGAAAGTGTGTGCCTGTTTCCTATAGCGTACAGGTGGGTGGGTTCTGCAGACTGACGATGGGCACCCAATGTTTTTGGTTGTAAGGACTGGGAGGCACCAGTTATCCTTGGATCTCTGTCACTGGTGGCTGGTTGACCTGAGTGAAGCCACCAGTCCTTAGGCCCATGATGTGGGTAGGTGAGGACCCTGTTTAATAGACAAAGTAATGTCAACCATAAAATACCCACCTCTCCACCACACAGTTGAGACAGTCGATAGCTGGTACCCTGAGAGGAGTAGAAGAAACCCCTGAATTTGTAGCAAGGAAGTCAGAAGTAAAAATGTTGTTTGCACTCCCTAGTTAGCAGCTGCCATCTGATGTCTTGGGAAGAATTGGAAGTCTGGAAGACTGTGACCTTTAACTTATGAAGTCTGACCTTGCTCCTGGTGGGTCGGGTCAGATTAAACATGCTGCATGTGTAGCTGATGTCAGAACAGAAGTTGCAGAGAAGTGATAAGTGAAGCCTAGTACCTGCCTCCCTCCCATCATTGTTCCTTCATGCCCATTTCCCATAGTCTGCAGTAGACACAGTCACTAGGCTTTTTGTAAATGTGGCCCTTATCCCCTGGTCCTGCTCACCAGAAAACTCTAAGGACAAGAGCTAGTCCTCCACATCTTAATATCCCTGCATCCTCTACTACCTGGACATGTGAAAGTCTATCAGCATGTGCTGAGTCAAATTGAACTGAAAGAGTAAGGTGTGCATATTGTTTCCCAGATATATTTCAGAATATGACTTTATTGACTTTGAAGTCACGTGAATTCTCCAAGTATGAAAGTAAGTTCAAAATTATGCTCTAAAATCAATACAAATGTTCCTGGCATTTGGAAATTATCACTATTCCTCCCATTGCCATGAGGAATAAACTTTATATTATATTAATATCATTTTCTATGCAATAAAACTGGACTTAAAGGAAATTG
Source organism: Elephas maximus indicus (assembly GCF_024166365.1). Classification (NCBI taxonomy): domain Eukaryota; kingdom Metazoa; phylum Chordata; class Mammalia; order Proboscidea; family Elephantidae; genus Elephas; species Elephas maximus. The sequence continues at coordinate 91,758,247 of NC_064833.1, forward strand.
ACTAGACTTAATCTCAAAATAGGTTCAATGTAATCATCTCTTAATTACCCTTGCCAGTTCACTCGCATTTATCTGTATTTCCAGAATTATTTTCTCTTTTCACCTAGGATATCTTCCAGTTCATTGACAACTATTTACTGGTGCACTTTTAAGAAATGTAATTTTACCTTTGGTTACTTTGGAAATGACGAAATAGGCTTAATGAGGAAAAAAAAAAATCTTATGATGAACTCCGAAGCCAAGGGCTCATCATTGTCCTGAACACTGTCCCCTTCAATAACCCAGTGGCAGATGTTTGATTATGTCAACATCGACTGTGTATCCACTCGGAAGCTGTGTTTTCTCTTTTTATATTGTTTTAACTGCTTCCCTCTTATTCTGTGTCTTTAAAATCCAAACCCCAGTTTACTGGTGAAAGCCTTTCCCAGCTATCTCAACTTATTGCATGCACCCCCCATGGGGCAGGGACTGTGCTGGGCCCTAGGATGCCCTGGTGGCAAGCCCTGGTCAGTCCTTTTATTACTAGCACATGGTCTATTTCCAAAGCACTTTGAACTTTGTAGATGTGAAAGTAAGTCAAGGAAACATCAATTCGTGTTTGTCATACAAAAATTGCATTCCCAGCTTGATTGGAAGAATATTCACACTCTCATATTTTCTCAGTATTCATTAGGATAAAGGCTTTTTTTTTTTTTTTTTTTAAGTTCATCGAATAATAAAGCATAAAAGTAACAGTGAGGACCTTTTAGCTATACCCTCAGGAAACTGAGCAGGACAGAATAAGGACAGTTGTGTGTTTGAATTTGAGGCACTGAAGAGAGAAATTAATAGTGGAATGAGGGACCCTGAAAACAAGTGTCCTAGGTTTCAAGTTTATACTTCAAGACTTCTGATGAGGTTAGGAATGATGCAGGTGCCAGAAAGCACTAATTCCATAACACTGTGCCCAACTTTCAAAACAAATTACCAAATAACTTTGCCAAAGTATAGAAAAATAATTTATTTTTAGCAGCATTTAAATTAATTTAGTCAATAAATTAGAACCTTGTACAAAGGACAAGTATCACCTTTTATGCAGATAAAAGGAACCCTGCTGGTGCAGTTATTATGCGTTCCACTGGGAAACAAAAGGTCAGTGGTTCAAACACACCAGCTGCTTTGCCTGTGGGAGAAAGATGAGGCAGTCTGCTTCTGTAAAGATTTACAGCCTTGGAAACCCTATGGGGGAGTTCCACTCCTTCCTGCAGGGTCACTATTATTTGGAATCAACTCAGTGGCAATGGGTTTTTTGTTTTTTATGCAGATATGGTAATGTATTTTAGACTTAATCAAATATGCAAGTTCAAACCATGAAGTATGACAATAAAGCTGTTTCCTGCCTGAAACTTTTCTTATCGTTGTAGATTAATTTGTACATATTTGATCGTCCTTTGTGTCCCCGTATTTTAAGAAATATACACCCTGATGTTCTGTACCTCCAAAAATGACCTCCTGACCTCCTTGCTGTAGTCAACAGCAGGCAGGTCACCTCATGGCCGTCAATGTTGTGTGAAAGTTAATACTGCTGCCTTCCAGTTACAGAATGTCCTTCTCTGTTCCCTTTTGCCTTTGCTGTCATACCAGGAGCTGTCAGCTGGTTTGTTCTTTGGGTACATGAAAGTCAAAATTTCCCAAAATAGACATGCCTTTTATTCTGCTCTGTGCTCAGTCTTCAAGTTCACTCTCATAATCTGAGAAATTGCACCTCACTTGACAGGTCCCCTTGATTCGCTGCATTTATACCCTGCACAGCCCTTGCCTCACAGTTTGGCCCCTAGAAGGGGGCTCTAGTCCCCATTGCCATGTGCAGTCTGCTTTCTGGGTCTGTACAGCTTAGCCTGCTGGCATTAACTGTTCCCAAATCTGCTCCCTAGCACTTTATGACACAACATAACCCTGGCTTGTCTCCAATTTTCACATCTCTGTTTTCTTTGCTTTTCCTGATATGATAATCCTTTTTCAGGAAAGTTTGCTTTGAGCTAGTCTTGCATCAATGATAGCAGTAAAGTCCTTACATCTAAAAGTGATTTTGTGAGTGTGTCTAAAATGTGCCTCTGTGTGTATGTGAAAATAACAGTGTGCTAAATGAAATGCGTGAAAGGAGCTGGAGAGGTCTCTCAACTTTCCCCAGGTAAACTTTTGTAAAACATCTTTTAGGTTAATGAGAGCGAATGCTAACGTAAAAACAAACAACAACAAAAATAAACAAATAAATGACAACAACAACAAAAACACCATTTTTTAATTCTATTTCTTCTTTCTATTTGTTTCTTTCAGGAGCCTTGGTGGTGCAGTGGTTAAGAGATTGGCTGCTAACCAAAAAGTTGGCAGTTCAAATCCACCAGCAGCTCTTTGGAAACTATGGGACAGTTTTACTCTGTCCTATAGGATCACCTCCAGTCTTCTGGTCTCTCACTTCTTACTTGTATACCTCTGACTTTTCCACCGGGATTTCTTTCTATCCCCTTCCCACCTATACACATTATTGATTTTCTGACTGTTTTGTTACCCCAATTAATTCACTAAAATCTTCACATTAAAAAAAAAAAGGATAACTTTCTTGTAAGTGTAAGACTTTATGGAGAAATGTTAGGGTAAACTACAAAGTGACTCAATTCTAATTCTCAAAAAATGTGATAATAAAAAATGTTTAAAAATTTAATTATTAACAAATGTTACTATTCATGTGGAAATGCACAAGACCATGTGGATCAGCATTACAAATTATTCCAAGTGCTTTCCTCCAATTAAAGTAAATTGGGAAACAAACTTGGCAGTGATTTGAGTTGGAACCAACTCGAAGGTACCTAAAAATAACAGCAAATGCAATCTGCCACCGTTTCCAATTCCATATTTAAAATATATCTACATAGCAACATGTATATATATATATAAGCAACCTGAATTGTCCATCTGCTCAGCCTTTACTTGATAACTCAGTTTTCCTTCAACGTCCCAGGTCTTGTGATATCAGCACAATGTGATATCCTGAAAAGGATTGATGGGTTTTCATCTGTTTTCTTTTATGATACGTTTAAACAATGTCTTGTCAGCCATTCAAATCCACCAGGCACTCCTTGGGAACCCCATGGGATGGTTCTACTCTGTCCTGTAGGGCCACTATTGGTCAGAATCAACTCAATGGCATTGGGTTTGGTATTTTGTTTGGTTTCTCATCTATCCTCAAGTATATTGACTGCCTTTTTTTTTATGCATCTTTTCAAGGGTGTTTGCATAGCAAATGGTCATAGAAGGAAAGAGCAGTGTCTCCCTCCAGAGCAAAGGGGAACCTGCTTAGTGAGCAGCATAGAATGATAACATCCCTCCACAGAGCAGAAGGCAGAGATGTTTACCACCTTCTATAAAATACTTGGGCTCCCTGAGCCCAAGGTTCCTCTGCTCTCATGCTACCCACTGCTTGAGCAGGACTTGCCTGGGCCCGCGCCTACAAGCCCTGTGGTACATGGAGACAAGGGGGGCTGACACAAATATGCTGAGTCCTTTGTTTCTGACCCAAGAGTCTCTTGTGTTCTGCCAGCATCCTTAAAACTGGGGCAAGCTAACTTGTGAGCTTGTAAGTGTAGTAAAATCTCATACCCTTCATAGTTCTTAACAGCCAAACATGGGCTAAAAGTTTATTATTAACTTACATGTATCTGAGCCATTGTTAATTATTAAGCAAGTGCTTCACTTGTAAAATATTTAATATTTCACTAATTAAAATTAAATTGTTTTTATGAGTACTGTATTTCAGTTTACTATTATGTTTTTGCCTAAAATGATTTACTTAGAGCTACTACACATATTTTCCTCAGATTGTTTGCAAGGTTGTAGACACTACAAAGAATTAAAGTATTGAAAAATATTTGCTATAACATCATGTATTGATCCACTAACTTCCTGAAACAAACTAAAAACTAACTGAACTTGGTAAAATTCTATTCTAGGAAATCCTTATTGTAAAGGTAATTTAAGATCAAATTTGCAAACTGAATATACCACTTTTCTTGTTGTGTTGTTGATATCTTCCTGTCTGGCCGGCTGTTGGGGAAGCACCACAGGTGTAATCTGGAGCCTGGGAGGTAAAGCAGCCCCTAAAAGCTCTGGGAAAATCTTGGTTCGAATTCCATAGAAAGAGGCTGCAAAAGCCAGATTGATTGCATTAAAGGCTTTAGTAAGGGGAAATTTATGTATAGGAGGACAGTGCAGATTCCCAAGGGCAAAACTGCAGAGCACTGGCCATTAACCTAGGTTATGATGTTGGCACTCACCGTGGGCCTTCGTTCTAACATTTATATACTGAAAGAGTGGGGAAATTACAAATGGGGAAAGGAATGTGATACCAACTCCACAGAAAGAAGGAAGGGGGAAAGTAAAGCTTAAAAACACTGGGGGAGGAGGGGAAGGGCCTGAGAAGTTAACTTTGCCAAGACCGATGGCTGGATTTGTACTTTAAGGCCTTTAATCAGTAGCTGTTGGTTCAGAAAGGGGGAAGGGAAGAAGAAAGAGAAACAAGTCTGGTTAAGAGAAACAAGTCCATGTCTCACTATGGACTGGGTTACTGTCAGGTCAGTTACTTTTGCTCAGTCCCAGGGTCCTTCGTGGGCAGGATCCATACTGGATATGTTTAAAACTCCACATTTATAGTTTCTGTCACGTTTTCCAGACTGTACCATGCAACTTTCTTTCTGACTTCTTGTTTAAAAAACTGTCAGCTATGAAGGATTTGAGGAGTACCATATTTTTACAAATAATGTGTGCCTTCGAAGTTTGTTTGCCAACCATGCCCTCTCCCCACGAGGCATTTTCATAATCACGGCTATGACAGTTTTTTTTTTTTTTCATGTTGCTGTAAAAAAATTAGCATACAGCACTTACGAAAATACCTTGTAGAGGGAGAGTGCTGTTGGCAAACAAACATAGAAGGTGCATGTTACTTGAGTAAAAGTACAGTAATATAAAATATGTGTTTTGACATCTTTGCCATACTGCTATATGATACAGTATATCATGTGCCAAATCTTCAAGCCATTGCATCCTAAAAATGTTGTTTCTTTGGAATTAGGTGACATTTAGAAACTAAAAACCTGTATCCACTAAATTGTTCTCTTCTAATATGATGGAGCCAATCTGTTTTGTGAATAGTGCACTCTTCTTTGCAGGAGGATGTATTTGGGGAGAATCTGATGTCTGTGTTTTTCTTTTGTACTCTAGAAATTAAAAGGGCCTATTCTAACATCTTGAAGAGGGAAACAATTTTGTGTGGATCTGCGAATAGTTTCTTGCCATTGGACTTAAGACATCTAATTATCCATTACACAAATATATGTGGTGAATGCTTGTGGTTTCATAAGGCAGCTTCAAACTATTGAATCTGTTCCTAATGTGACACACACAGAAGCTTGAAATGTTTTCTACTGAAATATGCTTACATAGCACATAAGAGTGAATTAAAAAGCTATCCACTTGTCTTTCAGTTTGCCATACTGCAGTAGTTTGTGTAATGTCACCTATGGTGTACAAGTCTCTGTGGAGCTTCTAGACTATGGCAGAGTAGGAAGAAAGGCCAGGTGATCTGCTGCTGAAAATCAACTATTTAAAACCTTATGGGTTACAACAGAATATTGTCCAATATAGAGATGGAAGATGAGCCCCCTAGGTTGGAATGCACTACACAATAGCCACGACAATGAACTCAAACAGACCAATTATCAAGAAGATGACGAGGACCAGACAGCATTTTATTTTGTAACATATAAGATTACCATGAGTCGGAGCCAACTCTATAGCACCTAACAACAGTATAATGTAAACTGTTATCAAAATACAAAATAAATAAATAAATTCTTAATGATTTAGAATTCAAGTTACTTCTCTATTTACATATTTATTATTGAACTTTCAGGACATAATAACTATGGCCATGTCTTTTTTCATATTATTTGAACATTTTTATCTAGTATTTTCTTATGACATAAAAATACTAATAGAACAGAAATTAAGAGACGAAAATAATCTCAAGCACCTTGAGGTGGGAAAATGATCGCTTGGAATATGAGTGTCTTCCTTTACATCCTTAAGGAAAGAAGAATCTCCTCATGATGATGTAATTCTTCCTCTATTTTCACCACGGTGAGTATACAGTTGACACAATTAACAAACTAACCATTGCTGAAATTTCCTCCCGGATGCAGTCACCCACAGTATTTGCCATTGGGGGGAAAAGAAAAGAAGAAAATTCTTCTTCAAATTAAGCAGCACTAAGGTTGAGTCTTCTTCTCTTGCCATGTTGCACTCATCTTCATTTTTCTGTAACATTTGCACAACACTCTATCACCAGTCTAAGCCAAGAATGTTGACATTATTTATGTGACACGATCTTTTACTGTGTGTATTCAGCTTAGTATCAAGCATCATTCTTTATCACTGACATCTTAACCGTCTCCTTTCACGCTGCGTCTTCCAGCTAGTTCCGCTTAGAACTCGCTGTGGTCATTGGGATTCTTTCTGTTTCGAGTGACAAAAAGCAAAATACAAATTGTTTCATTGAAATGAGAAATGTGGAGGTAAAACTAGCCTAGATCAAGCAGCTCAAAGATGTGGACAAGAGCCAGGTCCTCTATGTCCTGCATTCCTCAGCATTTAGCTTCATTCATCCTCCACCTACATAGGACAACTCCAGATGTTCATCCTTTGCAAATGACTGCTGCAGCATTGGATCTTTGCGTAATACTCTCTGGGTTACTGATGCTCAAGTAATGTTGGGTTTGTTAAACCATACCTTGTTAGGCCTCACCTCACAAGTTCCTGATTCTACACCATTGCCTAAGAATTTGCATTTGTAACAAATTCCCAGATGATACTGTTCTTGCTGGCCCATGGATAACACTTTTAACACCACTGATCTAATTAAAGTGCTTCTCAAACTTTAATACACTTACGGAACATCTTGAAGAACTTGTTGAAATCCAGACTCAGATTCAATAGGATGGGGAATGGGCCTGGAAGTCTCCATTTTGAACCAGTTCTCTGGTGGTGGTGCTGCTTCTTCTCCAACAAACCATATGTGAATAGCAAGGGTCATTGTAGTCCAATGTTGTCCAACCTTGACGTTTTGTAATACTCTCCTGGGAAGCTTTTTATACATATGGATTTGCATGACCATCTTATGAAGATTCTGGTCCAGGAGGTCTGAAGTGAGGGCACTGATTAACTGGTGCCTTGGGTGACTTAGGAAACCCTGGTGGCTTTGTGGTTAAAAGCTACAGCTCTTAACAAAAAGGTCGGCAGTTCAAATCCACCAGGTGCTTCTTGGTAACCCTATGTCCTATAATGTTGCTATGAGTCAGAATTAACTCGACAGCAGTGGGTTATGAGTTGGATGACTTATATTTGACACATTTAGGAAGCACAGGTCTAGGTGAAGAGAGAGAATGTCTTGAGGTGTTTCTTGGAGGAGAGAATATTTTTTTTCTAAAAATCTAAGCAAAGCATATCACATCTTGCTCACCTGACTAGTGTCCCCTTCCTGTGTGTACATGAGTCATTGATGCTAGAGTGCTGACTAATCAGAGACCTCCTGTCCAGAAGGATAGTCTGAAGCCAATGGCACATCTTTAAATGTAATACCGAAAGAAAGGTAACCAAGACAATAAACAAACACACTAGCAAAACAATGATAATGTCCAGTTCACCAACACTGTGATCTTGACTTGGCTGAATAACCTTTGTTGAAGTAAGTTTCCAAAAAGGGAAGGAGAATGTGTCGAACACTTCAAAGGACACTTTTCTATCTAAAATTGTTTTCTCTCTTATTCACCTGCAATATGATTCATTACAAATATAATCAATTTTCATTTTTTACTGAAAAAATATAGAGAAATGATTTAGCTTAAGTTCATTTTTCTTCAGATGGAAAAAAGTTCATTTCACTTAAATTACATCATCAATTGATATTAAGTAACTACCATAAAGCTAGAATTTAGTATTCTCTTCTCAATGTTATTTCTACTGTAAAAAAATCTACTTATATTGATTAAGATTTTAGCACAGAATCTTACACATAGTAAGAAATAACTTTTTATTAACTACAATTGACTGATTTCTGTAAGACACTGTTATGGATTGAATTGTGTCCACCAAAAATGTGTATCAACATGGCTAGGCCATGATTCCCAGTATTGTGTGACTGTCCACCATTCTGTCATCATTGTGATTTTCCTGTGCATTAGTAAATCCTACCTGTAAGATATTAATGAGTTGGGTTAGTGGAAGTTGTGTTAATGAGGCAGGACTCAATGTACAGTATTGGGTTGTGTTTTAAGACAATCTCTTTTGAGATATGAAAGACAGAGGCAAGCAGAGAGACAGGGGAAACTCAAACCATCAAGAAAGCAGCTTCAGGAGCAGAGCGAGTCCTTTGGACCCGAGGTTCCTGCACAGAGAAGCTCCTAGACCAAGAGAAGATAGATGACAAGTATCGTCCTCTGGAGGTGACACAGAGAGAAGGTTTTCCCTTGAAGGTGGCATCCTGAATTCACACTTCTAGCCTACTAGACTGTGAGAGAATAAATTTGTTTGTAAAAGCCATCCACTGGTGGTATTTCTGTTATAGCAGCACTAGATAACTAAGACAGAATTTGGTACCAGGAGAGTGGGGTGCTGCTCTAACAGACACCTACAATGTGGAAGTAAATCAAAACTGTGAACAGATACAGGCTGGAAGAGTTTTAAAGTCAGTAATAGTAAAAGCCAAAATTGCCTTGAAGAGACTGTTGGTGGAATTATGGACATCAAAGACAATTCTGGTGAGGACTCAGAAGGAAACAAGGAGAGCTGTTACAATGGAACTAGCAGCACCAGAGAACCAACAGCAGCAGAGAACCTGAAGCAGCAGAACCAGGAGACCAATGCAAGACAGCACTGGAGCTGACCCAATGGAGCAAGAGAGCTGAGTGTCTTTGCACAGAAGGATTCATGGTGGAGTGTGGTGCCTCTAGGTACTTATTGGTGGAGCTAGGCTTGCTGATCCACAGAGCAAGAGAGCTGAATGCCTTCTGGCTGAAGTTTACTGGAGGTGTGGGGTGCCTCCAGGCATTTAGCAGCGGAGCTAAAGAGCTTTGAAACACTTGACCCAGCAGGGCAGAAATGGGTGAAGAGGCCCAAGGGGCTAAAAGGCAAAGGAACCAGGAAGCAGAAGCTGAAGAGGCAAGAAACACAAGAACCAGAGCTGCCACAGTCTCAAAGGGTAGGGCCACAACTTCTAGGGTCTCAAATGGTACAGTCCCCACTCAGACGAACTAGGAGAATGGGGCTGCCTAAAGCTGACAGAGAAAAGAGTTGCCATTCCAGTGGGCCTGGAAGGCAGAGCTGAAACCCAGGGCCAAGGGACCTACACTCAGAATCCGGAAAGTGTGGCAAATAACTGTAATCTGGAGGGCAGGGCCAGTGTGTAAATGACCTCAGGGAGCAGAGGATTATTTTCAACCCTTGAGGGCTAATGTAATGTGTCCTGCTGACTTGCTTGGTGACTGTTATCCCTTTTTTTCCCTTTAATTTCTCCCATTGGTAGTGGAAATATCTACTTTGTGCCTGTTCCATCACTGTACATTGGAAACAGATAACTTGTATTCTAGATTTCACAGATTAAGAGGAATTTTTGGATTTTGGACTTGGAGTTGATTTAAAATTTTGCTATGATATTATGAGGCGAATGTGTTTTACCATGTAGCAAAGACATAAATCTTGGGGTGCCAAAGGGTGGACTGTTATAGATTGAATCACATCCCCCCTAAATGTGTATCAACATGGCTAGGCCATGTTTCCTAGTATTGTGTGATTGTCCATCATTTGGTCCTCTGATGGGCTTTTCCTATGTTTTGCAAATTCTACCTGTATGATGTTAATGAGGTGGGTTATTGGCAGTTGTGTTAATGAGACAAGACTTAATCTATAGGGTTAGGTTGTGTTTTAAGTCAATCTCTTTTGAGATATGAAAGACAGAGGCAAGCAGAGAGACACGGGAACCTCATACCACCAAGAAAGCACTGCCAGGAGCAGAGCACATTCTCTGGACCTGGAGTTCCTGAACGGAGAAGCTCCTAGACAAAGGAAAGATAAATGACAAGGACCATCCTCTGGAGCTGACAAAGACAGAAAGACTTCCCCTGCAGGGGCACCCTGAATTAGAACCTTTAGCCTTCTAGACTGTGAGACAATAAATTTCTGTTTGTTAAAGCCATCCACTGGTGGTATTTCTGTTATAGCAACACTAGATAACTAAGACAGGCACTATGCTTCATTGTGTACTAAGCCAGTTTTGTTGGTAGAATCCTTGCATTCTTGGTGTTAAATACCATAAAACTTTGCTGAGAGAGAAACATATACATGCAAGGCTGTTATAAAATTTAAATGTGAAATGAAAACACAAATACACCGTACAATTACCTTATTACCAGTAAAATTTACTGAAAATTTAATCTTCTTTAGTAATCAGAGGTAACTGGATTGCAAACAGTAGCATTGCCATGGGGGCAATAGAAACAATGATAATGAAATGAATGACTTCTACCCATCTTTGGATTTGTTAGGACATATGGGAACTAGAAAAAAAAATCCTATTTAATTTTATGTTTTGTTTTGTTTGCAAGGCTAACTGATGGTGTTTTTCAATCCAGTGCTAAAGTCGAGCAGATCTTCTAACCAGAAAATGTTGCTAAATGATCTATTTTTTTAAGTAATTTTTATTGTGCTTTAAGTGAAAGTTTACAAATCAAGTCAGTCTGTCACATATAAGCTTATATATACCTTACTCCATACTCCCACTTACTCTCCCCCTAATGAGTCAGCCCACTCCCTCCTTCCAGTCTCTCTTTTCATGACCGTTTTACCAGTTTCTAACCCTCTCTACCCTCCCATCTCCCCTCCAAACAGGAGATGCCAACACAGTCTCAAGTGTCCACCTGATACAAGTAGCTCACTCTTCATCAGCATCTCTGTCCAACCCATTGTCCAGTCCCTTCCATGTCTGATGAGTTGTCTTCGGGAATGGTTCCTGTCCTGGGCCAACAGAAGGTTTGGGGACCATGACTCCTGGGGTTCCTCTAGTCTCAGTCAGACCATTAAGTCTGGTCTTTTGATGAGAATTTGGGGTCTGCATCCCACTGATCTCCTGCTCCCTCAGTGGTTCTCTGTTGTGCTCCCTGTCAGGGCAGTCATCGGTTGTGGCCGGCACCATCTAGTTCTTCTGGTCTCAGGAAGATGTAAGTCTCTACTTCATGTGGCCCCTTCTGTCTCTTGAGCTAATAGTTATCGTGTGACCTTGGTGTTCTTAATTTTCCTCTGATCCAGGTGGGTTGAGACCAATTGATGCATCTTAGATGGCCGCTTGTTAGCACGCCACACTTCAAAGTGGGATGCGGAATGTTTTCATAATAGAATTTATTTTGCCAATTGACTTAGAAGTTCCCTTAAGCCGTAGTCCCCAAACCCCTGCCCTTGCTCCTCTGACCTTCGAAGCATTCAGTTCATCCCGGAAGCCTCTTTGCTTTTGGTCCAGTCCAGTTGAGCTGACCTTCCCTGTATTGAGTATTGTCCTTCCCTTCACCTAAAGTAGTTCTTATCTACTAACTAATCAGTAAATAACCCTCTCCCACCCTCCCTCTCTCCCCCCTCTCGTAACCACAAAAGAATGTGTTCTTCTCAGTTTCTACTATTTCTCAAGATCTTATAATAGTGGTCTTATACAATATTTGTCCTTTTGAACCTGACTAGTTTCACTCAGCATAATGCCTTCCAGATTCCTCCATGTTATGAAATGATTCACAGATCTGTCACTGTTCTTTTTTTTTTTTTTAGATTTGCCTACTTGTATCCCATTGCTTTCTTTCTTTTTTTTTTAATAACTTTTATTAAGCTTCAAGTGAACGTTTACAAATCCAATCAGTCTGTCACATATAAGTTTACATACATCTCACTCCCTACTTCCACTTGCTCTCCCCCTCTTGAGTCAGCCATTTCAGTCTCTCCTTTCTTGACAATTTTGCCTGCTTCCCTCTCTCTCTATCCTCCCATCCCCCCTCCAGACAAGAGTTGCCAACACAATCTCAAGTGTCCACCTGATATAATCAGCTCACTCTTCATCAGCGTCTCTCTCCCACCCGCTGACCAGTCCCTTTCATTTCTGATGAGTTGTCTTCGGGGATGGTTCCTGTCCTGTGCCAACAGAAGGTCTGGGGAGCATGGCCGCTGGGATTCCTCCAGTCTCAGTCAGACCATTAAGTTTGGTCTTTTTATGAGAATTTGGGGTCTGTATCCCACTGATCTCCTGCTCCCTCAGGGGTCCTCTGCTGTGCTCCCTGTCAGGGCAGTCATCGATTGTGGCCGGGCACCAACTAGTTCTTCTGGTCTCAGGATAATGTAGGTCTCTGGTTCATGGGGCCCTTTCTGTCTCTTGGGCTCTTAGTTGTCCTGTGGCCTTGGTGTTCTTCATTTTCCTTTGCTCCAGGTGGGTTGAGACCAATTGCTGCATCTTAGATGGCCGCTTGTTAGCATTTAAGACCCCAGACGCCACATTTCAAAGTGGGATGCAGAATGATTTCATAATAGAATTATTTTGGCAATTGACTTACAAGTCCCCGCAAACCATGTTCCCCAGACCCCCGCCCCTGCTCCGCTGACCTTTGAAGCATTCATTTTATCCCGGAAACTTCTTTGCTTTTGGTCCAGTCCAATTGAGCTGACCTTCCATGTATTGAGTGTTGTCTTTCCCTTCACCTAAAGCAGTTCTTATCTACTGATTAATCAATAAAAAACCCTCTCCCACCCTCCCTCCCTCCCCACCTCGTAACCACAAAAGTATGTGTTCTTCTCAGGTTTACTATTTCTCAAGATCTTATACCAGTGGTCTTATACAATATTTGTCCTTTTGCCTCTGACTCATTTCGCTCAGCATAATGCCTTCCAGGTTCCTCCATGTTATGAAATGTTTCAGAGATTCGTCACTGTTCTTTATCGATGCGTAGTATTCCATTGTGTGAATATACCACAATTTATTTACCCATTCATCTGTTGATGGACACCTTGGTTGCTTCCAGCTTTTTGCTATTGTAAACAGAGCTGCAATAAACATGGGAGTGCATATATCTGTTTGTATGAAGGCTCTTGTATCTCTAGCGTATATTCCTATGAGTGGGATTTCTGGGTTGTATGGTAGTTCTATTTCTAACTTTTTAAGATAACGCCAGATAGATTTCCAAAGTGGTTGTACCATTTGACATTCCCACCAGCAGTGTATGAGAGTTCCAATCTCTCCGCAGCCTCTCCAACATTTATTATTTTGTGTTTTTTGGATTAATGCCAGCCTTGCTGGTGTGAGATGGAATCTCATCGTAGTTTTAATTTGCATTTCTTAATGGCTAATGATCGAGAGCATTTTCTCATGTATCTGTTAGCTGCCTGAATATCTTCTTTAGTGAAATGTGTGTTCATATCCTTTGCCCACTTCTTGATTGGGTTGTTTGTCTTTTTGTGGTTGAGTTTTGACAGAATCATGTAGATTTCAGAGATCAGGTGCTGGTTGGAGATGTCATAGCTGAAAATTCTTTCCCAATCTGTCGGTGGTCTTCTTACTCTTTTGGAGAAGTCTTTAGATGAGCATAGGTGTTTGATTTTTAGGAGCTCCCAGTTATCGGGTTTCTCTTCATCATTTTTGGTAATGTTTTGTATTCTGTTTATACCTTGTATTAGGGCTCCTAATGTCCCTATTTTTTCTTCCATGATCTTTATCGTTTTAGTCTTTAGGTCTTTGATCCACTTGGAGTTAGTTTTTGTGCATGGTGTGAGGTATGGGTCCTGTTTCATTTTTTTGCAAATGGATATCCAGTTATGCCAGCACCATTTGTTAAAAAGGCTATCTTTTCCCCAGTTAATTCACACTGGTCCTTTGTCAAATATCAGCTGCTCATACGTGGATGGATCTATGTCTGGGTTCTCAATTCTGTTCCATTGGTCTATGTGTCTGTTGTTGTACCAATACCAGGCTGTTTTGACTACTGTGGCTGTATAATAGGTTCTGAAGTCAGGTAAGGTGAAGCCTCCCACTTTCTTCTCCTTTTTCAGTAGTGCTTTGCTTATCCGGGGCTTCTTTCCCTTCCATATGAAATTGGTGATTTGTTTCTCTATCCCCTTAAAATATGACATTGGAATTTGGATCGGAAGTGCGTTAAATGTATAGATGGCTTTTGGTAGAATAGACATTTTTACTATGTTAAGTCTTCCTATCCATGAGCAGGGTATGTTTTTCCACTTAAGCATGTCCTTTTGAATTTCTTGTAGTAGAGTTTTGTAGTTTTCTTTGTATAGGTCTTTTACATCCTTGGTAAGATTTATTCCTAAGTATCTTATCTTCTTGGGGGCTACTGTGAATGGTATTGATTTGGTTATTTCCTCTTCGGTGTTCTTTTTGTTGATGTGGAGGAATCCAAGTGATTTTTGTATGTTTATTTTATAACCTGAGACTCTGCCAAACTCTTCTATTAGTTTCAGTAGTTTTCTGCAGGATTCCTTAGGGTTTTCTGTGTATATAATCATGTCATCTGCAAATAGTGATAACTTTACTTCTTCCTTGCCAATCCGGATACCTTTTATTTCTTTGTCTAGCCTAATTGCCCTGGCTAAGACTTCCAACACGATGTTGAATAAGAGCGGTGATAAAGGGCATCCTTGTCTGGTTCCTGTTCTCAAGGGAAATGCTTTCAGGTTCTCTCCATTTAGAGTGATATTGGCTGTTGGCTTTGCATAGATGCCCTTTATTATGTTGAGGAATTTTCCTTCAATTCCTATTTTGGTAAGAGTTTTTATCATGAATGGGTGTTGGACTTTGTCAAATGCCTTTTCTGCATCAATTGATAAGATCATGTGGTTTTTGTCTTTTGTTTTATTTATGTGATTGATTACATTAATGGTTTTTCTGATATTAAACCAGCCTTGCATACCTGGTATAAATCCCACTTGATCAGGGTGAATTATTTTTTTGATGTGTTGTTGGATTCTATTGGCTAGAATTTTGTTGAGGATTTTTGCATCAATGTTCATGAGGGATATAGGTCTATAATTTTCTTTTTTTGTAATGTCTTTACCTGGTTTTGGTATCAGGGAGATGGTGGCTTCATAGAATGAGTTGGGTAGTATTCCGTCATTTTCTATGCTTTGGAATACCTTTAGTAGTAGTGGTGTTAACTCTTCTCTGAAAGTTTGGTAGAACTCTGCAGTGAAGCCGTCCGGGCCAGGGCTTTTTTTTGTTGGGAGTTTTTTGATTACCGTTTCAATCTCTTTTTTTGTTATGGGTCTATTTAGTTGTTCTACTTCTGAATGTGTTAGTTTAGGTAGGTAGTGTTTTTCCAGGAATTCATCCATTTCTTCTAGGTTTTCAAATTTGTTAGAGTACAATTTTTCATAATAATCTGAAATGGTTCTTTTAATTTCATTTGGTTCTGTTGTGATGTGGTCCTTCTCATTTCTTATTCGGGTTATTTGTTTCCTTTCCTGTATTTCTTTAGTCAGTCTAGCCAATGGTTTATCAATTTTGTTAATTTTTTCAAAGAACCAGCTTTTGGCTTTGTTAATTCTTTCAATTGTTTTTCTGTTCTCTAATTCATTTAGTTCAGCTCTAATTTTTATTATTTGATTTCTTCTGGTGCCTGATGGGTTCTTTTGTTGCTCACTTTCTATTTGTTCAAGTTGTTGGGACAGTTCTCTGATTTTGGCTCTTTCTTCTTTTTGTATGTGTGCATTTATTGATATAAATTGGCCTCTGAGCACTGCTTTTGCTGTGTCCCAGAGGTTTTGATAGGAAGTATTTTCATTCTCGTTGCTTTCTATGAATTTCCTTATTCCCTCCTTAATGTCTTCTATAACCCAGTCTTTTTTCAGGAGGGTATTGTTCATTTTCCAAGTATTTGATTTCTTTTCCCTAGTTTTTCTGTTATTGATCTCTAGTTTTATTACCTTGTGGTCTGAGAAGATGCTTTGTAATATTTCGATGTTTTGGACTCTGCAAAGGTTTCTTTTATGACCTAATATGTGGTCTATTCTAGAGAATGTTCCATGTGCACTAGAAAAAAAAGTATATTTTGCAGCAGTTGGGTGGAGAGTTCTGTATAAGTCAATGAGGTCAAGTTGGTTGATTGTTGTAATTAGCTCTTCCGTGTCTCTTTTGAGCTTCTTACTGGATGTCCTGTCCTCCTCCGAAAGTGGTGTGTTGAAGTCTCCTACTATAATTGTGGAGGTATCTATCTCGCTTTTCAATTCTGTTAAAATTTGATTTATGTATCTTGCAGCCCTGTCATTGGGTGCATAAATATTTAATATGGTTATGTCTTCCTGATCAATTGTCCCTTTTATCATTATATAGTGTCCTTCTTTATCCTTTGTGGTGGATTTAAGTCTAAAGTCTATTTTGTCAGAAATTAATATTGCTACTCCTCTTCTTTTTGCTTATTGTTTGCTTGATATACTTTTTTCCATCCTTTGAGTTTTAGTTTGTTTGTGTCTCTAAGTCTAAGGTGTGTCTCTTGTAGGCAGCATATAGATGGATCGTGTTTCTTTATCCAGTCTGTGACTCTCTGTCTCTTTATTGGTGCATTTAGTCCATTTACATTCAGGGTAATTATAGATAAATAAGTTTTTAGTGCTGTCATTTTAATGCCTTTTTATGTGTGTTGTTGACAATTTCATTTTTCCACATACTTTTTTGTGCTGAGGCGTTTTTCTTAGTAAATTGTGAGATGCTCATTTTCATAGTGCTTGACTTTATGTTAGTTGAGTCGTTACGTTTTTCTTGGTTTTTATCTTGAGTTATAGAGTTGTTATACCTTTTTGTGGTTACCTTATTATTTACCCCTATTTTTCTAAGTAAAAACCTAACTTGCATTGTTCTATATCGCCTTGTATCACTCTCCATATGGCAGTTCAATGCCTCCTGTATTTAGTCCCTCTTTTTGATTATTGTGATCTTTTACCTATTGACTTCCATGGTTCCCTGTTATGTGTATTTTTTTTTTAATTAATCTTAATTTGTTTGTTTTTGTGATTTCCCTATTTGAGTTGATATCAGGACGTTCTGTTTTGTGACCTTGTATTGTGCTGATATCTGATATTATTGGTTCTCTGACCAAACAATATCCTTTAGTATTTCTTGTAGCTTTGGTTTGGTTTTTGCAAATTCTCTAAACTTGTGTTTGTCTGTAAATATCTTAATTTCGCCTTCATATTTCAGAGAGAGTTTTGCTGGATATATGATCCTTGGCTGGCAGTTTTTCTCCTTCAGTGCTCTGTATATGTCGTCCCATTCCCTTCTTGCCTGCATGGTTTCTGCTGAGTAGTCAGAACATATTCTTATTGATTCTCCCTTGAAGGAAACCTTTCTTTTCTCCCTGGCTGCTTTTAAAATTTTCTGTTTATCTTTGGTTTTGGTGAGTTTGATGATAATATGTCTTGGTGTTTTTCTTTTTGGATCAATCTTAAATGGGGTTCGATGAGCATCTTGGATAGATATCCTTTCGTCTTTCATGATGCCAGGGAAGTTTTGTGTCAGGAGTTCTTCAACTATTTTCTCTGTCTTTTCTGTCCCCCCTCCCTGTTCTGGGACTCCAATCACCCGCAGGTTATCCTTCTTGATAGAGTCCCACATAATTCTTAGGGTTTCTTCATTTTTTTTAATTCTTTTATCTGATTTTTTTTCAGCTATGTTGGTGTTGATTCCCTGGTCCTCCAGATGTCCCAGTCTGCATTCTAATTGCTCGAGTCTGCTCCTCTGACTTCCTATTGCGTTGTCTAATTCTGTTATTTTATTGTTAATCTTTTGGATTTCTACATGTTGTCTCTCTATGGATTCTTGCAACTTATTAATTTTTCCAGTATGTTCTTGAATAATCTTTTTGAGTTCTTCAACAGTTTTATCAGTGTGTTCCTTGGCTGTTTCTGCAGATATCCTAATTTCATTTGTGATATCATTAAGCATTCTGTAAATGAGTTTTTTATATTCTGTATCTGATAATTCCAAGATTGCATCTTCATCTGGGAAAGATTTTGATTCTTTTGTTTGGGGGGTTGGAGAAGCTGTCATGGTCTGCTTCTTTAAGTGGTTTGATATGGATTGTTGTCTCCGAGCCATCACTGGGAAACTAGTTTTTCCAGAAAATCCGCTAAAAAAAACACTGCAGTCAGATCCCTATCAGAGTTCTCCCTCTGGCTCAGGCTATTCAGATGTTAATGAAGCCGCCTGGGGAGGGTGGGGGAGGGAACAGAGAGATAGGAGAGTAGCACCTCAGAATATAGCCAGAGTTGCTTGTCTTGCTTGGAATGACTATTATATCTGAGATTCCCGCGGGCGCGTCGCCTATGTGTGCTGGCTGTGTGGAGATTGCCCCCGGGGGGTCTGGCCTGTTGGAGTCACGGTCAGATCCTCCGGTTCCAGCCGCACGCCCAGCGTCAAGGCTCCCCTACTGGGGTGGTGCACTCTCGACTCCAAAATCAGTCGCTGCCTCCCGGGGACTTCTCGTCCCTCCAGCCGCGTGGCCGTGCCGCCTCCGAGAACCAGTTGGGCCTCCTCCTGGGGTTAGTTCAGATGGGTGGAGCAGCTCCCCGTGCTTGTGCCGTGACCGAGTGTCCCGGCTGGGACGCTGTTCTCCCCGCTCCAATACCAGTCGCTGCCTCCCGGGGACTTCTCCTACTGGCTGAGTCCCATGCCGCCCATGCGACCCGGCTGGTCCCCTTCCCAGGGTTAGTTCAAGGGGGTGGAGCAACTCTCCGTGTTTATGCCGTACCTGCGTCCAGTCCAAATCCCTGCGGGACGGTTCCCTGGCTCGGACGCTGCTCTTTCTGCTCCAAGACCAGTCACTGCCTCCCGGGGATTTCTCCTACCGGCTGCGTCCCATGCTGCCCGTGGAACCGGCTGGTCCCCCTCCCGGGGTTAGTTCAGGGGGGTGGAGCAGCTGTCTGTGCTTATGCTGTACCTGACTGGTACGCTGCCTCCAGGCTGTGGAAACAATCGCTGCTTCCCCGTATTAGTTCGTTCTCCGTCTCTAAATCTGTGTTTGTTGTTCAGGGCTTGTAGATTGTTATGTATGTGATCGATTCACTTGTTTTTCCGTGTCTTTGTTGTAAGAGGGATCCGAGGTAGTGTCTGCCTAGTCCGCCATCTTGGCTCTCCCGTCACTGTTCTTTATTGATGCGTAGTATTCCATTGTGTGAATATACCACAATTTATTTAACCATTCATCCATTGATGGACACCTTGGTTGCTTCCGGCGTTTTGCTATTGTAAACAGGGCTGCAATAAACATGGGTGTGCATATATCTGTTCGTATAAAGGCTCTTATTTCTCTAGGCTATATTCCGAGGAGTGGGATTTCTGGGTTATATGGTAGCTCTATTTTTAACGTTTTAAGAAAGCGCCAGATAGATTTCCACAGTGGTTGGACTATTTTACATTCCCACCAGCTGTGTATAACAGTTCCAATCTTTCCACAGCCTCTCCAACATTTATTATTTTGTGTTTTGGGGATTAATGCCAGCCTTGTTGGAGTGAGATGGAATCTCATCGTAGTTTTAATTTGCATTTCTCTAATGGCTAATGATCGAGAGCATTTTCTCATATATCTGTTACCTGCCTGAATATCTTCTTCAGTGAAGTGCGTGTTCATATCCTTTGCCCACTTTTTGATTGGGTTGTTTGTTTGTGGTTGAGTTTTGACAGAATCATATAGATTTTAGAGATCAGGTGCTGGTCGGAGATGTCATAGCTGAAAATTCTTTCCCAATCTGTAGGTGGTCTTTTTACTCTTTTGGTGAAGTCTTTAGAGGAGCATAGGTGTTTGATTTTTAGGAGCTCCCAGTTATCTGGTTTCTCTTCATCATTTTTGGTAATGTTTTGTATTCTGTTTATGCCTTGTATTAGGGCTCCTAACGTTGTCCCTATTTTTTCCTCCATGATCTTTATTGTTTTAGTCTTTATGTTTAGGTCTTTGATCCACTTGGAGTTAGTTTTTGTGCATAGTGCAATGTATGAGTCCTACTTCATTTTTTTGCAAATGGATATCCAGTTATGCCAGCACCATTTATTAAAAAGACTATTTTTTCCCCAATTAACTGATACTGGGCCTTTGTCAAATATCAGCTGCTCATATATGGATGGATTTATATCTGCATTCTCAATTCAGTTCCATTAGTCTATGTGCCTGTTGTTGTACCAGTACCAGGCTATTTTAACTACTGTGGCTGTATAATATGTTCTAAAATCAGGTAGAGTGAGGCCTCCCACTTTCTTCTTTTTCAGTAATGCTTTACTTATCTGGGGCTTCTTTACCTTCCATATGAAGTTGGTGATTTGTTTCTCCATCACATTAAAAAATGTCACTGGAATTTGGATCGGAAGTGCATTGTATGTATAGATAGATGGCTTTTGATAGAATAGGCATTTTTACTATGTTAAGTCTTCCTATCCATGAGCAAGGTATTTTTTTCCACTTATGTAGGTCCCTTTTAGTTTCTTGCACTAGTACTTTGTAGTTTTCTTTGTATAGGTCTTTTACATCTTTGGTAAGATTTATTCCTAAGTATTTTATCTTCTTGGGGGCTACTGTGAATGCTATTGATTTGATGATTTCCTCTTTGATGTTCTTTTTGTAGACGTAGGGGAATCGAAGTGATTTTTGTATGTTTATCTTATACCCTGAGACTCTGACAAACTCTTCTATTAGTTTCAGTAGTTTTCTGGAGGATCCCTTAGGGTTTTCTGTGTATAAGATCATATCATCTGCAAATATAGATAATTTTACTTCCTCCTTGCCAATCTGGATGCCCTTTATTTCTTTGTCTAGTCTAATTGCTCTGGCTAGGACCTCTAGCACAATGTTGAATAAGAGCGGTGATAAAGGGCATCCTTGTCTGGTGCCCGTTCTCAAGGGAAATGCTTTCAGGCTCTCTCCATTTAGAATGATGTTGGCTGTTGGCTTTGTATAGATGCCCTTTATTATGCTGAGGAATTTTCCTTCACTTCCTATTTTGCTGAGAGTTTTTATCATGAATGGGTGTTGGACTTTGTCAAATGTCTTTTCTGCATCAATTGATAAGATCATGTGGTTTTTGTCTTTTGTTTTATTTATATGGTGGATTACATTAATGGTTTTTCTAAAATTAAAACAACTTTGAATACCTAGTATAAATCCCACTTGCTCATGGTGGATTAGTTTTTTGATATGTTGTTGAATTCTATTGGCTAGAATTTTGTTGAGGATTTTTGCATCTATGTTCATGAGGGATATAGGTCTGTAATTTTCTTTTTTTGTGATGTCTTTACCTGGTTTTGGTATCAGGGAAATGGTGGCTTCATAGAATGAGTTAGGTAGTATTCCGTCATTTTCTATGCTTTGAAATACCTTCAGTAGTAGTGGTGTTAACTCTTCTCTGAAAGTTTGGTAGAACTCAGCAGTAAAGCCATCCGGACCAGGGTTTTTTTTTTGTTGGGAGTTTTTGCATTACCGTTTCAATCTCTTTTTTTGTTATGGGTCTATTTAGTTGTTCTACTTCTGATTGTGTTACTTTAGGTAAGTAGTGTTTTTCCAGGAATTCATCCATTTCTTCTAGGTTTGCAAATTTGTTAGAGTACAATTTTTCGTAATAATTTGATATGATTCTTTTAATTTCAGTTGGGTCTGTTGTGATGTGGCACATATCGTTTCTTATTCGGGTTATTTGTTTCCTTTTCTATATTTCTTTTGTCAGTCTGGCCAATGGTTTATCAATTTTGTTAATTTTTTCAAAGAACCAGCTTTTGGCTTTGTTAATTCTTTCAATTGTTTTTCTGTTCTCTAATTCATTTAGTTCAGCTCTAATTTTTATTATTTGATTTCTTCTGGTGCCTGATAGATTCTTTTGTTGCTCACTTTCTCTTTGTTCAAGTTGTAGGGACAGTTCTCTGATTTTGGCTCTTTCTTCTTTTTGTATGTGTGCATTTATCGATATAAATTGGCCTCTGAGCACTGCTTTTGCTGTGTCCCAGACGTTTTGATAAGAAGTATTTTCATTCTCG
The DNA here is from genome assembly GCF_024166365.1 of Elephas maximus indicus. Taxonomy (NCBI): domain Eukaryota; kingdom Metazoa; phylum Chordata; class Mammalia; order Proboscidea; family Elephantidae; genus Elephas; species Elephas maximus. The sequence goes on from NC_064833.1 coordinate 91,780,376, forward strand.
TTGCATTCTATGAATTTCCTTATTCCCTCCTTAATGTCTTCTATAACCCAGTCTTTTTTCAGGAGGGTATTGTTCATTTTCCAAGTATTTGATTTCTTTTCCCTAATTTTTCTGTTCTTGATTTCCACTGTTATGGCCTTGTGGTCTGAGAAGATGCTTTGTAATATTTCGATGTTTTGGATTCTGCAAAGGTTTGTTTTATTACCTAATATGCGGTCTATTCTAGAGAATGTTCCATGTGCGCTAGAAAAAAAGGTATACTTTGCAGCAGTTGAGTGGAGAGTTCTGTATAAGTCCATGAGGTCAAGTTGGTTGATTGTTGTAATTAGCTCTTCCGTGTCTCTTTTGAGCTTCTTACTGGATGTCCTGTCCTCCTCCGAAAGTGGTGTGTTGAAGTCTCCTACTATAATTGTGGAGGTGTCTATCTCACTTTTCAATTCTGTTAAAATTTGATTTATGTATCTTGCAGCCCTGTCATTGGGTGCATAAATATTTAATATGGTTATATCTTCCTGGTCAATTGTCCCTTTAATCATTTTGTAGTGTCCTTCTTTATCCTTTGTGGTGGATTTAAGTGTAAAGTCTATTTTGTCAGAAATTAATATTGCTACTCCTCTTCTTTTTTGCTTATTGTTTGCTTGATATACTTTTTCCCATTCTTTGAGTTTTAGTTTGTTTGTGTCTCTAAGTCTAAGGTGTGTCCTTTGTAGGCAGCATATAGACGGATTGTGTTTCTTTATCCAGTCTGAGACTCTCTGTCTCTTTATTGGTGCATTGAGTCCATTTACATTCAGCGTAATTATAGATAAGTATGTGTTTAGTGTTGTCATTTTGAGGCCTTTTTGTGCGTGTTGTTGACAATTTCATTTTTCCACTTACTTTTTTGTGCTGAGACTTTTTTTTGTAAATCGAGTGTTCCTCATTTTCATAGTATTTGACTTTATGTTTGCTGAGCCGTTACTTTTTTCTTGGTTTTTATTTTGAGTTATGGAGTTGTCATACCTCTTTGTGGTTACCTTAATATTTACCCCTATTTTTCTAAGTAAAAACCTAACTTGTATTGTCCTATATTGCCTTGCATCCCTCGCCATATGGCAGTTCTATGCCTCCTGTATTTAGTCCCTCTTTTTGATTATTGTGATCTTTTACATATTGAGTTAAATGATTCCCTGTTTTGAGCATTTTTTTTTTATTAATCTTAATTTGTTTTTGTGATTTCCCTATTTCAGTTGATATCAGGATGTTCTGTTCTGTGACCTTGTGTTGTGCTGGTACCTGATATTATTGGTTTTCTGACCAAACAATTTCCTTTAGTATTTCTTGTATGTTTGGTTTTTGCAAATTCTCTAAGCTTGTGTTTATCTGTAAATATCTTAATTTCGCCTTCATATTTGAGAGAGAGTTTTGCTGGATATATGATGATTGGCTGGCAGTTTTTCTCCTTCAGTGCTCTATATATGTCATCCCATTGCCTTCTTGCCTGCATGGTTTCTGCTGAGTAGTCTGAACTTATTGATTCTCCCTTGTAGGAGACCTTTCTTTTCTCCCTGGCTGCTTTTAATATTTTCTCTTTATCTTTGGTTTTGGCAAGTTTGATGATAACATGTCTTGGTGTTTTTCTTTTTGGATCAACCTTAAATGGGGTTCGATGAGCATCTTGGATAGATATCCCTTCATCTTTCATGATGTCGGAGAAGTTTTCTGTCAGCAGATCTTCAACTATTCTCTCTGTATTTTCTGTTACCCCTCCCTGTTCTGGGACTCCAGTCACACGCAAGTTATCCTTCTTGATAGAGTCCAACATGATTCTTAGGTTTTCTTCATTTTTTTAAATTATTTTATCTGATTTTTTTCCAGCTATGTTGGTGTTAATTCCCTGGTCCTTCAGATTTCCCACTCTGCATTTTAACTGCTCGAGTCTGCTCCTCTGACTTCCTATTGCATTGTCTAATTCTGTAATTTTATTGTTAAATTTTTGGATTTCTGAATGCTGTCTCTCTATGGATTCTTGCAACTTATTAATTTTTCCACTATGTTCTTGAATAATCTTTTTGAGTTCTTCAACTGTTTTATCAGTGTGTTCCTTGGCTTTTTCTGCAGTTTGCCTTATTTCATTTCTGAGGTCATCCCTGATGTCTCGAAGCATTCTGTAAATTAGTTTTTTATATTCTGTATCTGATATTTCCAGGATTGTGTCTTCATTTGGGAAAGATTTTGATTCTTTTGTTTGGGGGGTTGTAGAAGCTGTCATGGTCTGCTTCTTTATGTGGTTTGATATCGACTGCCGTCTCCGAGCCATCACTAAGACATTGTAGTGATTTAGTCTATATTTGCTCACTGAGTCTTATCTTGTTTTGTTTTCTTTCAATGTACGTGGGTGGGCTACTAGAACGTGCTGTCTTGATTGCTGTAGCCGTTGACTTACTTACGACCTATTACCAGCTGCTTTGGGCTGTTACCAGATATATATGCCGGAGTCCATTCACTATTCTTGAGTAGAATCTGATTTTGGATCATCAAGTGTGTGATGCACCCTGTCATCTATCCACCTTGAGAAGTAGTGGTGATAGTTGTGTGCACCAGATTCTAGTAGCAGCTGGGGTTCACACTCCAGGGGGGCAGGATGCTGACAGGCTTCCCCCAAGTGTCAGTGAGGTAGGTGTGTCTCCATTCCTAAAGCACCTTGGTGGGTGGGCTCTGCAGTTGTACCTTAGGCCCCCAATGCAAGTACCTCTACAGATTTGTAGGTGTCACCCTCCTTAGACCCCTAAGGCAGGAGGCTAGGTGGTCTGGGGGGAGCTTCAGCCCTCAGTTCCCTGTTGTGGGTCAGTTAGAGCTTTGTCGAATACGCAGAGATAACAGACCTGGGAAACTTGTCTTTCCAGTAAATCCGCTAAAAAAAAAATGCAGTCAGATCCCTATCAGAAATGCCTCTGCATTATAATAGCCACCTTGTTCCCTGTAGGGATGAAAGCCCAAGATGGTGGATCACATATGCTTAGCTGGAGCTGGTTCTGTGTTTTTAGTCCAATTAGGGAAGAATTTTTGGTCCCTGGGTTTTTTGTGGTTGCTTCTCTCAGGCCAGAAGAATGGGTTAGAAAAAGACCAAAAAAAAAGAAAAGAAAAAGCGCGGAGCAGTTCTCCCTCTGGCTCAGGAAATTCCAATGTTAATGAAGCCGCCTGGGAAGGGGAGGGGGGTTTCAGGGAAACAGTAGAGAGTAGCACCCCAGAATACAGACAAAGTTACTTGTCTTGCTTGGGATGACTGTTTTATCTGAGATTCCTGAGGGGCACACGGCCTGTGTGCACTGGCTGGGTAGAGATTGCCCCCGAGGGTCAGGCCCGCGTCCCGTGCTTGAGCTGTCTCAGAAGCCGAGGTCAGTTCCTGCACTGCCAGTCCAAGGCCCCGCGCCACGGTTCCCCGGCTGGGACGCTGTACTCCCGGCTCCAAAACCTGTCACTGCCTCCCGGGGACTTCTCCTTCCACCGGCCAGGTCGCCGTGCCACCCACGCGGACCGGCTGGGCCCCCTCCCGGGGTCAGTTCAGGGGTGTAGGGCTGCGCCCTGTGGTTGGACCATCACAGGATGTTGTGTTCAGCTCCCCTGCACCCAGTCCTAAACCCGGCGCCACGGTTACCTGACTGGGAGGCTGGCTCCAGGCTCTGAAAACAGTTGCTGCTTCCCCGCAGTTGTTCGTTCACCGTCTCTGTCACTCAGGTCAACTCTTTAAATCTGTGTTTGTTGGTCAGGGTTCGTAGATTGTCGTGTATGTGATCGATTCGCTTGTTTTTCCGAGTGTTTGTGGTAAGAGGGATCCGAGGTAGCGTCTACCTAGTCGGCCATCTTGGCCTTCTCCCTCTTCGTTCCTTAGTTTTTATTTTGAGTTATGAAATTGTTAGACCTCTTTGTGGTTACCTTAATATTTACCCCTATTTTTCTAAGTAAAAACCTAACGTATCATCCTGCATTGCCTTGTTTTCCTCTCCATATGGCAGTTCTATGCCTCCTGTACTTAGTCCCTCTTTTTGATTATTGTGATCTTTTACATAATGACTTCAATGATTCCCTGTTTTGAGCATTTTCTTTCTTTTTAAAATTAATCTTAATTTGTTTTTGTGATTTCCCTATTTGAGTTGATATCGGGATGTTCTGTTCTGTGACCTTGTGTTGTGTTGGTATCTGATATTATTGATTTTCTGACCAAACAATTTCCTTTAGTATTTCTTGTAGCTTTGGTTTGGTTTTTGCAAATTCTCTAAGCTTGTGTCTATCTGTAAATGTTTTAATTTCACCTTCATATTTTAGAGAGTTTTGCTGGATATATGATCCTTGGCTAGCAGTTTTTCTTCTTCAGTGCTCTGTATATATCATCCCATTGCCTTCTTGTCTGCATGGTTTCTGTTGAGTAGTCTGAACTTATTCTTATTCATTCCCCCTTGTAGGAGACCTTTCTTTTATTCCTGGCTGCTTTTCAAATTTTCTCTTTATGTTTGGTTTTGGCAAGTTTGATGTTAACATGTCTTGGTGATTTTCTTTTTGGATCAATCTTATATGGGGTTCAATGAGCATCTTGGATAGATATCCTTTCGTCTTTCATGATGTCCGGGAAGTTTTCTGCCAACAGATCTTCAACTATTCTCTCTGTATTTTCTGTTATCCCTCCCTGTTCTGGGACTCCAATCACACGCAAGTTATTCTTCTTGATAGAGTCTCACATGATTCTTAGAGTTTCTTCCTTTTTTTAATTCTTTTATCTGGTTTTTCTTCAACTATATTCGTGTCAATTGCCTTATCTTCCTTCTCCCCCACTCTGCATTCCAATTGCTCGATTCTGGTCCTCTGATTTCTATTGAGTTGTCTAATTCTGTAATTTTACTGTTAATCTTTTGGATTTCTGAATGCTGTCTCTCTATGGATTTTTGCAGCTCATTAATTTTTCCGCTATGTTCTTGAATAATCTTTTTGATGTCTTCAACTGCTTTATCAGTGCGTTTCTTGGCTTTTTTTGTAGATTGCCTTATTTCATTTATGAGCTCATCCCTGATGTCTTGAAGCATTCTGTAAATTAGTTTTTTTATTCTGCATCTGGCAATTCCAGGATTGTACCTGCATTTGGGAAAGATTTTGATTCTTTAATATGGGGAGTTGTAGAAGCAATCATGCTCTGCTTCTTTATGTGGTTCGATATCAACTGCTGTCTCCGAGCCATGTATAAGATATTGTAATGATTTATTTTATATTTGCTCACTGAATCTTGTTTTGTTTTCTTTCAATATACATAGATGGGCTATTAGATTGTGCTGTCTTGATTGTTGTAGCCCTTGAATCACTTATGTCCTATTACGAGCTGGTTTGGGCTGTTACCAGATATATAAGCCTAAGAGTCCATTCACTATTCTTGAGTAGAATCTGATTTTGAGTCACCAAGTATGTGGTGTAGACTGTCACCTATTCACTTAGAGGAGTAGTGGTGATAGTTGTGTGCACCAGGTTCTAGTAGCAGCAGGGGGTTACACTCCAGGGGGTGCAGGATGCTTGACAGGCTTCCCCCAAGTTCCAGTGAGGTAGATGTGTCTCTATCCTAAAGCACTTTTTGGGTGGGCTCTGCAGCTGTACCTTAGGCACCCAATGCACGTACCTCTACAGGGTGGTAGGTGTCACCCTCCTTAGACTGTTTTATCTGATGATTCCCAAGGGGTGTGTAGCCTGTGTGCGTTGGCTAGGTCGAGGTTCCCCCCTAGGGTCAGGCCCGCATCCTGTGCTTGTGCTGTCTCAGAAGCCATGGTCAGTTCCTCCGCTCCCAGTCCAAAGCCTGGCGCCAAGGTTTTCTGACTGGGACGCTGGCTCCAGGCTCTGAAAACAGTTGCTGCTTCCCTGTGGTTGCTCGTTCTCTCCTTAGCCGCATCAGTGTGCAGCCTGCTTGTGCTGGCTGAGTCTCTGTCACTCAGGTCAACTCTTTAGATCTGTGTTTGATGGTCAGCGTTCATAGATTGTCATGTATGTGATCGGTTCACTTTTTTTTCTGAGTCTTTGTTGCAAGAGGGATCCGAGGTAGCTTCTACCTAGTGAGCCATCTTGGTCCCGCCTCTAAATGATCTAGTTTTAATTAAAGACACTTTGATCATTTATCCATTTACTCAACTATGAAGTGCCAGTAGTTATGTTTGGAGCTGGGAATGAATAGGCATGCCTCCTTTTGTCTCTGTCATCAGTGAAGTTTGCAATGGAGAGGATGGTGGTCAGTTTGTGGGCAACAGCACTGGGGACAAGAGTTTTGGATGGAAATTAGAGCTGGCAACCTCATCCCAGGAGAGTGCCAGTGAATATTTTGACTTCTAAAGAGAGACTTAATCCCTAAAGCTTAAGGCTTTTGTATGTGCATGTGTGTGTGTGTGTATGAAATAGCTCTCTAGATATTCACCTGTGATGAGATTGGTAAGAAATTGAGAAATTGGGAAAACTATAAGGCATGTTATATTTTGATTAATCAGAAATTTTAGCAAGATATATCTACTTCATATTTAATTGAACCAGAAGAAAATTTTTTCTTCTATAAAAGGACTCACAGTTTGCATGCTATCATACATTTTATATAGATGTAGCCATTTTAAGAGGGGTTCTTGTTCTGAATAAACTGAAACATCTCCAATAATAGTTCCTTTGGGATGAAGGATCTGGCTCGGGGGAGCTGGAGAAACTCTCACATGGTGTTTGTGTACTGGTCTACCCAAAGACAATACTTTCTCTGAAATTCATGTCTTGTAATAGTGATAATGTTGCCTCATCATGCCAGACAGATTAAAAACTGAGATATGTTACCACATGTTTGACAGTATTTCCTTCCTTGAAAATCCGTATTTTTGTTTTTCTTAAATGATGATAATTTGTCTATATTTTGATAGTAGAGAAATGGAAAAACCTACTTTAAACTATTAAGTCTTTTTCTGTATGATTCCATACCACGTACCATCTACAGCATGCCTTTTTTTTTTCTTTTAACTCTTCGACTCGTGAAATATACCATGCATTCAGAAAAGTGCACATAAAAGGTATAGTCCACCAAATGATCTCAAAGCAGGCATTCATGGGATCTAGGTTAGGAAATAGGGGAGAACCAGAAGATCCCTATGCCCCCTAGCAACCAGCACCTTGATGTTTATGGTAATCACTTCCTTGGTTTTTAAAAATAACTTTACTAAGCTTGTATTTCCAAATACTGAAGTTATGTTTTATCTGATTTTGAATTTCATACATGAAGAATATATTATTTTGAAACTGGCTTCTTTATAGTGTGCTTTCTAACGCATTTTCCGTGAGACACCATATCTTAAATCATTGTGTTGACTTACGGCCTCTTATTATTATCTTGGCTGTGAAAAAGACTATGATGGGTAACTTTTCCACATTCAAGATCCACATCTTTATATACTTTTCTTATATTCCTTCAACTTCAATTAAGATGTTTTAAAACACATTATATTGAATTCAAGAAGTCCTGGTTGCACAGTGGTTGGCAATTCTAACCCACCAACCACTCCAAGGGAGAAAGATGTGGCAGTCGGCTTCTGTAAAGATTTACAGCCTTGGAAACTGTGTGGGACAGTTCTACTCTCTCCTATAGGGTCACTATGAGTCAGAATTGACTCAGTGGCAATGAGCTTTTTTGTTTTTTTATATTGAATTCCATCTTACTCATAATTTTTAGACCAGCCAATCACTGTCTATTCTCTTTTGTTGTAACAAACATTTAAATCATTTCTTGTAGTTCTGATAAATCACAAAAATGAAATAATACCAATTATGTGTTTTGGGGAAATTTTTTATTTTAAAATAATAATTTGTAACATAGTAAAAAATATATTTAAGGGTTCTATACAAAATCATAATATATATATTTTGTATTGCTACTGGTATTACAATTGCTACCACATAGTTTCTATTTATTAAGCACTTACTTTGCACTAGACCTTGGGTAAGTAGCCCTGGTAGCTCAATGGTTAAAGCTTTCATTTACTAACCTAAAAGTCAGTGGTTGGAAGCCACTAGCTGCTATGCTGGAGAAAGATGTGGTAGCCTGCTTCCATAAAGATTACTGCCTTGGAAACGGTATGGGGCAATTCTACTGTGTCCTATAGAGTCATTATAAGTCAGAGTGTACTTGACAGCAATGAGTCTTAGTTTTAGACCTTAGCTGGGTAGTTTACACACATTATTAATCTGATTTCTAGAATTTCATACTTCATGTGAGGGTCAATTAATTTCTATCAATATAGATGTGTTTACATGAGTAGTCAGGGAAAAATTCCTGTGGAAAAGCTAAAGATCTAAACTATTTTCAAAACTAAAATTCCAAAAGAGGTTTTATGCAATGATTTTTCCGAGGTGTCTTTAAATTTTAGTGGTGTCACTATAGTCTACACAAAGGGACATGCTAAGATAATTATTTGGACAATCTCCCTTGGCAAAATAAACCAGATATGGAAGGAAGAGAGGGTTAACTGAATTTACTTTCATATCTGTTATTTTTAATTAAATGGACATTTTAGCTGCATGTGTGTATGTATATATAAATGGACATTTTCGCTCTGTGTATTTGTATATATAGCTGGTAACAAGAGGTTGGCTGTTCGAATGTACTCAGTGGCTTCACAGGAGAAAAACCTGGTAACTTGCTTCCGTTAAAATTACAGCCTAGAAAACCCTATAGGGCAGTTCTACTTTGTCATATGGGGTTGCTATGAGTTAAAGAGTTGACAGCACCTAACAACAAAAGCAATATGTATGTGTGTGTGTAATAATTTTTTGCTTTTGTTGTTAGGTGCCATCGACTTATATAATTATGTATGTAATTTTATCTTTGAAATTTGCTGGTCAAATAATAGGAAATATTTTGACATATCTGATCTAAAGTGTTTAGGAGATTTAAAAATAGATTAAAAACAATTGAATAAATGCTTTTTTTGGTTTGTTTTTTAATAATATTTTATTATATTTTTGGTGAAAGCATACATTTCAAAACAGGTTCCCATGGAACAATTTCTACACACATTTTTTGATTATGTTAGTTATATTCTTGACTATGTCAGCATTCTCGTTGTTTCCATTCTAGTTGTTCCTTTCCCATTAACCTAGTCTCACTATCCTCAGCCTTCTCATTTATGCTTTAAAGTAATTGTTGACCATTTGGTTTCATATAGATGATTTTTTAAAACAGCACAGTCCTCAAGGGTGATATTCTTTAGAAGTTAACCTGCTATTTAGCTAAAAGGTGACTTGAGGGGTTATTTTCGGTTCAAGGTTTAAAGAGTATCTCAGGACAACAGCCTCAGGGATTCCAGCAGTCTCAGTGTTGTTGTTAGGTGCTGTCAAGTCAGTTCCATCTCATAGCGACCTTATAGGACAGAGTAGATCTCCCCCATAGGATTTTCAGAGCGAAGCTGGTGGATTTGAACTGCTGACCTTTTGGTTAGCAGCCAAACTTAATCACTACAAGAACAGGGCTCCTGCAGCCTAAATGGGTCCAGTAATTCTGATTTTGGAGGGAACTTGAAGTTCCGTTCCACGTTTTTTCTCCCTTCCTATCAAGATTCAGCAATTATGGCCCTGATCAGAACATTTGGTAGTGGTAGCTGGCACTATCTTATTCTTCTGGTCTCAGGGTAGAGGAAGCTGTGGTTCACGTAGACAATTAGTCCTACAGACCAGTTCCATCCCTGAATCTTAGTTCTTTCTTTCCTTTCTGTTTCAGACAAGTAGAGACCAATAGTTATATCTTAGATGGCCTCTTGCAAACTTTTAAGACCCAGACTCTGCTTACCAAACTAAGATAAATAATATAAACTTTATGAATTATGTCAGTTGACTGAGTTGTCCCACAGACCTATGACCCTGAGTCTTCAAACCAAGGAAACTAATCCCATGAAGTAATGGGTTATGCCTAAGAAGTATCAGTATCAGTTTCTGTGGCCCCTACTGGTTTTATTTTAATACACACACAGAGTTGTTAATGTTGCAAAATTATGTCATTTACCAAAACATTCTTTTTCTTGTGTGAAACTTAGTGGCATCACTTACCTTGGTCAAGCTGATATAAAGAAATAACTGATTTTTGCACGTTGATCTTGTACCCTGCAACATTGCTGAATTCTTCTATTAGATCCATCCATTTTCTTGTGGAATCTTTGAGATTTTCTATGCATAGGATCATGTCATCTGAGAATAGAGATAGCTTTACTTCTTCCTTTACAATTAGATACTTCCCCCCACCCCCACTTGCCTTTTGGTCTAGCTAGAGCTTTTAGTACAATATTGAATAAGGGTAGTTACAGTGGGCTTCCTTGTCCTATTCCCGTTCTCAAGGGAAGTGCTGTCAGTCTTTCTCCATTGAGTATGATGCTGGCTGTTGGTTTTGCATTAAAAAAATATATGCCCTTAAGTATGTTGAGAAGTTTCCTTTCTATTTCTATTTTTAGAGGCTTTATCAGGAAATGTGTGTTGGGTTTCATCAAATGCCTTTGCTTCATCTCTTGAAATGATTATGTTGTTCTTTCGTGTATTTTATTTATGTAGCAGATCACGAGGATTGATTTTCTAATGTTGAACTACCCCAGCATTCCTGGAATAAATCCCAATTGGTCATGGCGTATAATTTTCTTAATAATTTTTTTAATTTTGTTTGCTAGGATTTTGCTAAGAATTTTTGCATTTGTATTCATGAGGAATATTGGTCTGTACATTTCTTGTGATGTTTTTATCTGGTTTTAGTGTCAGTGCTGGCATTATAGAATAAGTTGGGGAGTATTCCTTCCACTTCTATGTTTTGGGAGAGTTTGAGTAGGGTTGGTGACAATTCTTTGAATTTTTGGTAAAATTCACCAGTGAAGTCATTTGGGCCAGGGTTTTTTGTTTGTTTTGTTTTGGTTGGAGGTTTTCATTGACATATTCAATCTCTTCTTTTGTTATGGGCCTGTTTAAGTTTTCTACCTCTGTTTGTGTTAGTTTAGGTAGATAGTGTGTTTCTATAAATTTGTCCATTTTGTTTAATTTCTCCAGTTTTTTGGTGTACAATTTTTCATAGTATTATGTTATGATCCTCTTTATTTCAGTTGGATCTGTTTTAATATATCCAATTTCATTTCTTACTTGTTTATTTTCATCTTCTCATATTTTCCTTTTATCAGTCTAGCCAATGGTTTATCTATTTTATTGATCTTTTCAAAAAACCAACTTCTGGTCTTTCTGGTTCCTTCCATTGTTTTCCATTCTATATTTATTTCTGCTCTGATCATTATTTTCTGTCTTCTGGTAACTTTGGGCTTCTTTTGCTCTTCCTCTTGTATTTGTTCAAGTTATCATGTTAAACTATTTATGTGGGATCTTCCTTCATCTTTAACATATGCTTTTTTTGCTATGAATTTCCCTCTGAGTGCTGTTTTGCTGCATCCCAAAGGTATGTTGTGTTTTTATTTTTGTTTGATTCTAAGTAATTTTTAAAAATTTATTCTTGATTTCTACTATGATCCAATAGTTTTTTTGTTTGTTTTTAGTAAATTTGCTGTTTTGCTTCCATGTATTAATTTTTTTTTTTCTTATTTTTCCTGTTATTGATTTCTAGCTTTATTCCATTATGGTCAGAGAACATGCTTGGTAAAACTTCAATATTTTTACATTTATCAATATTTACTTTGTGTTCTAAAATGTATTCTATCCTGCCCTACTCTTTTGGTATGTTTTGATACATCAGGGTGTGTGGGCCAGGCATGCTTTACTGCTTCCTTTATCTATGGGCATGATAGCTCTCACCACCTGTCTGGGCAGGCAAGGCAGCAGTCAACAGGGAGAGCCTACTTCACTGCACACTGATTTGTCAGTGTGGCTGAGGGTGGACAGGGAGGGCGCCGTCTGCAACCTGAAGTTGGTCCAGCTGTGTGGAAGTGTTCGCAGCCCCTCACCAGATAGGTGGGATGTTGGAAGAGAAGTGATATAGGTTGGGCTTGCTTCCCACTGTTCAACAGTTGGCCAAATGGCAGGAAGGGAGGGGCAGTGAGGGCCAGGTGTAGCAGCAGGCCTGAGCACCAGGGACACTGTAGCTGCAGCAGCATGGCAAGGGCCGGCAGAAAGTGGGAGGGGGGAGGGGTGTGGAGCTGGGCGGGCAGGAGAAAGAAAAGGGAAGTGTATTAGTCATCTAGTGTTGCTGTAACAGAAATACCACAAGTGGATGGCTTTAACAAACAGAAGTTTATTTCCTCACAGTAAAGTAGGCTAAAAGTCCAAATTCAGTGAGTCAGCTCCAGGGGAAGGCTTTATTTCTTTGTTGGCCTTCTTGTCAATCTTCCCCTGGAATAGGCGCTTCTCTGCACAGGGACCCCAGGTCCAAAGGTACTGCTTTCTTGGTGTTATGAAGTCCCCCACTCTCTGCTTGCTTCCCTTTCCTTTTTATCTCTTTAGAGATAAAAGGTGGTGAAGGCCACACCCTAGGGAAACTCCATTTACATTGGATAAGGGATGTGAACTGATTAAGGGTATACAATTCCACTCTACTCCTCTTTAACATAAATTACAATCACAAAATGAAGAACAACCACACAATACTGGGAATCATGGCCTAACCAAGTTGACATATATTATTGGGGGACCCAATTCAGTCCATGACAGGAAGAAAGATAAAAGAAAAGGAAAAAAATGGCAGTGTGGTGGGGCTGGCCAGTGTAAGTGGGGCAGACGTGGGGGCTGAGGGGAAGAGACGGGAGGTGATGTATTGGGCTAGGTGAAGGAAGAAAAAAAAAATAGGCAATATGGTGGGGGCTGGGGCTGGGGCTGAGGTAGGGTGGACCTGGGGCAGTGGTGGGCCAGTACACTGGTGGCTTTCTAGATGTGGCATCTTGGTGGGGTCTGGCAGGAAGTGGGGGAGATGGCTACAGGGGTAGGTGGGAGGGGAACAAAAGGAAGAAAGGGGAGAAAATGGCATGGTGGGAGCCAAGCAGTAGGGCCAGGGGCAGGTCAGGGTGGCAGCAGGTTAGTGGCTTTCTAGCTAAGCAGCATGACATGGTTTGTAGGGAAGGAGTTGAGGTGGTGTACAGGGAAGAAGGGTAAGGAATGGGAAAGTGCTTTTCTCTGGTTACCAGGTTCTTTGTTTCCTGCTGGCAGCTCTGTGAAGTTTCCTTTCCTTTCCATACTCCTTGTCCCGGGTTGTTCCTGGCTCTGTTCAAGATGGCAATACTGTGCTGTGTTAGTTGGCAGGGGACCGTCATTCCATATCCTCATTCTCTGTTTTCTGTCAGCTTCTTCTTGCATTTGGTGGTTGGTCTAGTTCTTTATCCCCTCCTTTGATACTTTTTTGTTTCAATGATTTACATTTGTATCTGTTTTATTCAGTTTTTCAGGTCTTCTCTGCTGAGGGTCAGCATGATGTGTCTGCCTGTGTTGCCGTGTTGGCTCTGCCCCTAAAATGTGTTCTATTCTGGAGAATGATCCATGTGCCTTGGAGAACAAATATGTGTTGTGATGCTCTTGGGTAGTGTGCTCTACATATGTCTGTTAGGTCCTGTTGGCTAATAGTGTTATTCAGGTCTTCTATTTCTTTATTGATTTTCTTTCTAGTTGTTATATCCATCAGAAGTGGTACATTAAAGTCTCCTACTGTTATTGAAGCTCTGTCTATTTCTCTAACTCTCTTGGTGTTTGCTTTATAAATCTTAGGGTTCTGATGCTGGGAGTGTAAATATTTGTAATTGCTATGTCTTCTTAGTGAATGGACACATTGTTATATACTGTCCTTCTGTGTCTCTTATAATGGATTCTGACCTTAAGTGCATTTTTTTCAGATATTAATATTGCCGCTCCTGCTCTCTTTTGATTACTGTTTGCTTCCCCCCCCCACCTGTCTTAGTTATCTAGTGCTGCTTAACAGAAATGCCACAAGTGGATGGCTTTATCAAACTTTTTTTTTTTTTTTCTCACAGTTTAGGAGACTAGAAGTCCAAATTCAGAGTGGTGGCTCTAGGAGAAGTCTTTCTCTCTGTTAGCTTTAGAGGAAGGTCCTTGTCTCTTCAGCTTCGGCTTCCTGGTTCCTTGGAGAACTCCATGTGTCTTGGCATCTATCTTCCCCCATCTCTGCTCTGCTCGTTTTTTTAATCTCTTTTATATTTCAAAAGATTGACTCAAATTACACCTTACACTAATCCTGCCTTATTAACATAACAGAGATAACCCATTCCCAAATGGAATTATGACCACAAACATAGAGGTTAGGATTTACAACACACATTTTTGGGTGACATAATTTTATCTATAACACCATCCTTTGACTTTTAGCCTACTTATGTCTTTGTGCCTAAAGTGTGTCTCTTGTGGGAAGCATATGGGTGGGTCATGTTTATTCACTCTGCCATTCTCTGTCCCTTGACTGGAGCATTTAACCATTTAAATTCAGTGAGATTATAAGTAGGGAATAATTTACTCGGCAATTTTGTTACAGTTTTCAGTGATGCTAATGATTTCTGTGTTCTGCTTTATGTGTTGAAATCTTTTTTATATATGGGTTTTTTTCTTTTATTTATTTTTCTTGTTTTTGTGATTATTAGGTCTTTTTGTTCTTAATTTTGGTGAGTAGATTTATTAATTTTTATTGTGGTTGCCATGGAGTCTACATTTATGATCTTAACATTTAAAACAAACAGTTAATCTTGAAACCACCTTAACTACCTCAACGTATGGAAGTTCTGTATACCATTTGTTCCTCCTTTTGTTTCGATGTTGTTGTTAATAACAACTTCCTATCTTGGATTCCTGTAATCTAGTTTTAAATGTATTTTACAGTTATACTTATTCAGGTGACTGTTATGTATTTTTACATTGGGTTGTCTGTGATTCGGAATCGACTCGACGGCACTGGGTTACTGGGTTTGTTGTCTGATGTCATTGGTTTTCTTTCTGAAGGACTCTCTCGTAGAGCTGTTCTGATGTTTATAAATTCCCTTAATTTATGTTTATCTGAGAATGTCCTAATATTGCACTCATCTTTGAATGATAATTTTGTTGGATATATCATTCTTGCTTGGCAGTGCTTTTCTTTCAGGACCTTGTATATTTCATCCCACTGCCTTCTTGCTTTCATAGTTTCTGATGAGAAACCAGTGCTTAATCTTAATGAGGCCCCTTTGCAGGTGCCGGTTCACTTTTCTCCAGCTGTTCTCAAGTATTTTTCTTTGTCTTTGGTTCTGGTATGATTTGATTATGGCAGTCTTGGTGTGTTTCTTCTGGGGTCTATCCTACATGGAGTTTGTTGAGCTTCTTGAATAAAATTTTTCTTGTCTTTCAGGACATATAGGAAGTCCTTTGCCATTATTTCCTCAAAAATTCTTTCTGTATTTTTTTTCCCCTTCTGGAATTTCTATTATGTATATATTGGTTTTTTTTTTGATGGTGTCCCACATAACGCTTAGTCTTTGTTCTTTTTCCTTATTCTTTTTTTCTATTTGTTCCTCAAACTGAGCAATCTTGAAAGTTTGCCTTGTATTTCACTGATTCTTCCCTCCATTGTTTTTTTCTACTGCTGTCTTCTTCCATGGAGTTGTTTAATTCTGTTCTTTATTTTTAAGCTTTGGAATTTCTGGTTGTTGTTATTTTAAGGATACCATTTCTTTATTGCATTTGTTGTTTTGTTCTTGTATTGTTTTCCTGAATTTTTCTAGATTTTTCCCTGTGTCTTCCTTTTCGCTTTGAGGAAACTTAGTACTAGTTTTTTGAAGTCTTTATTGGATAGTTCCATTTTTTTTCTCCCTCAGAGGCCATTTCTGCCCCTTTATTTTATTAGTTTGAGTCATCTTTTCCTGTTTCTTCATAAGCTTTATTATTTTCTGCTGTCTGTGAGACATTATGGCTTGTTTATTTGTTTTTGCTTTGATATATTAAGAATTTTGTTTCTTTTCTCTTTAGGTTGTTTCCCTTCCTTTGTATTATTTTAATTATTATTATTTTGTGTTATTGAAGTATATATGTCTTTGGAGCTACCAGTTGGCTGGCTGTAGTTTCCTTTCATTGGTGGGTATGGAGAGTTCAGCCTACACAAGGGGTTGATGGCATTGAGCACTTAAGATATCCCTTGGAGGGTTGCATGGAGGTGAAAGAGTAGGGCCCTTCCCTATGCAGAAACATGAGATATCGAGTGGTTGCGGTCACTCCACAGTAGTTGAGGGATGGTGACTCTGTGTTGGCATGGAAAGGTGATGTGCTACCTGGTATGCTGGGCAGGTCATCTGTGCACTCACAGTCAGGCAGCAGAGCCTTGACAGGTGGGGCAAGCCCTCCATGCAGTTGTGGATAAGTGATACAATGGGGGCAAGACTGGGGGCCTCCACATGTGCAGATGTCACTTCTGAGGTAGAGGGAGGAGGTCTTCACCCAGGCATGGATGGGGGGTGTTCCCTGGAGGAAGGGTGGCATGGGACTTCCAGGCATGCACAGGCATTTCAGGCACCCTCCAAACAGATGCAGTTGAACAAGGGGTCCCTAGGAGTGGGAGGGGTTGGCATAGGGCTTTTGCACTGGTGTGGGCAGCCCAAGAGCCTTCTGTGCAGGCTGGATGGGTGAGGGGCGTCTCTAGTTCAGAGGATAGGATGGGGCCAGGCCTTTGAATGTACCTGGATGGCCTGGTCTTGTTGGGGGAAGGAAGCCCTCTACACAGGTGGGGGAGGAAAGAGGGGTCTTCTTGCTAATAGCCTGGGCTTGGTGGGTGGAGGAACCCCTCAGCAAGAGTGCATGTAGGCAACCACACTAATGGTCTAGTCTCAGAGCAAGAAGGAAGTCCTCTACACAAGCATGCATGGACAGCCTAACTCCCTCCCCTTTCTGCCTGTACCAGGGACACCGGAACCTTTGCCAGTACTCCTGAACCTTCTCTCTCCCACCTTGTCATTCCTTGCCAGGGTTGTTTACACAGTATCTTTATCTCAGACTGTATTTGTCTTAGTGGTCTCTTCCTGGGCTCCTCACTCAGGGATGTTTCTTGTAGTTGCTCCAAAATGGCTGGGCTAGCATGTAGGGCATGGATTATTCAAGAATTTCTACTTTCCTGCTGTCCTTGTTCAGTGTCTCCTTTTATTCTGTGTTCAGTTTGTTTCTTCGACCCTTCATTTGATGTTCAGAAGTTTAAGGTTGCCATTTGTGTCTGTTCTTGGTTGTTTATACAAGACTCTCTCTTAGAGGGACATTACTATATGTTTAACTACAGTGCCATCTTGGCCCCCTCCTCAATGCTTTTGTTTTCATCTTTAGCCATATCTACACCATGAAATGAGAAGAATGGATATAGCAAATTGTAATTCAGTTACATTGGCTAGTTTCTTAACAATTTATTGTATTCTTATTATTTATTTCAATAATTTGACTTGTTTATGTTATCTTTTTAATTGTAACTATTGATAAATATGTCTTACAATCACATATCAATGATAAAGCACAATTGTTCTTGTTTACTCATTTTAAATTGCATAACACATTTCAAAAGCTTATTAGTCTCTAATTGCTAGCATAAATCCCTTTGAAATCTTTATTTTACAAAGCACTGTGACACTGTTAAAACTATTTGATATTGAGCACCCAGCGTATAAGATATTCTCCACATATTTACTGCTTTTCTTAAAATAACTAAGCAATTGGCTGTATTTAAAACAATAAAATGGACATACCTTAGCAAACCACTTGGTAGCTAAGCGTTTAAGGGTTACAGACTTTAATCAGGAGCTATTAAAAATCTCTGATGAGCATTGAAAGTGATGAAGACCAGAGTTCACCCAGTGGATGAAACCATTTCCGTGTGTATTCCTACCTTTGTGTGTCCTGAAATGATGACACAGGTGACATACCACCCTCACATTGCATGGGTGTGCACAAAGAACCCCTGTATTTTAAATCCAGAAAGAAGCACAGTTCAACTCCCACAGAAGTCCAAATTGAGATCCAGTGATGTCACATGCTTTTGTCCAAGATCCCAGAGTGAGTTGGGACCACGGCTTGTGACTTAGCCCAATGCCCTTTTTGCCACATTGTGAAGTTATACTTAAATCAGTACACCTTCTCCTCACTTGTTGACTTTCTTCTTATCTGACATTTTGCATTTATGGCAATAGTAAAAGATCTACTATCTGACTATTTTGTGCATTAACAATGTACATCTGGCAGTAACAAATACCTAGGTGTGAAGCGAGAGTAACTCTGGCTTTGATGGTTAAGGTTATCTGTCAACTTGGCTGAGCCATAAATCTCAGTGGTTTGGCAGTTATGTAATGATGTTATTTGGCAGTAGTTTAATGATTTAGCCATCCTCCATTTTATGATCGGGTGTGGTCATCCACCATTTTGCATAATACCTGGTCTTTGGAATCTAACCATATTGATAAGTGAGAAGGGGGTATATTTCCAAAGTGGGGTCCATGACCACCTGTATCAGAATCACTTGGAATATCTGTGAGGAATTTGAAATCCTGAGCTGTTCCCTGGAGAGACTGAGTCAGATTGAGGGCTGAGAGTGGTTTTTGGGTATGTGCATTTTTACAAGCACCCATGAGTGATTCTACATATATATATATTTAAATAATACAAGCCTAAAATAGTAAGGGGCACGATACAGATTCAAGCACTCAACTGCTTTGTCTACACCACTAGCCTGACTAGCATCATTAGAAAAAATTGGAGAGATTCTCAATAACCACTCATTTATATGGTGGTTTGCTGTTTTCTCATTTGAGTGAATTAGCTAGGCATTGGCTGTTCAAAGAAATTCATAGTTAATTTACTAAAGCTATTTTTTTTAAAGCTACACTTTGAGAAATTTTAGTTATTTGACCATCAGGCAAAACATTTTGTGGAATTCTGACAAAACACAAAAATGAAATAATAAAAACCATGTTTTGGGACTTTTTTAATTTTAAAATAATGGGTAATTTATAAGATAGAAAAAAATCTAGTGAATTTAGTACACTGAAGCCTGTGATGTTGGTTAGAAGCATTAGAATGAATGTACTTTGTTGGTATTCACTAAATTGTCACAATTATATCAATCATCAGCAGATTAACTTTATTTACACTTACATTAAAATCCTGAATTGTAGTTAGTAGTAAAAGATATGTTATACCCTAAGCTGCATACAATATTCTTATTTTGTGTATAGCAGTAAGAGAAATATGTGTTTGTCTGCACGGTCTTTCAGAGTATTACTACTTTTGTTAATAACTCAGTTGAAACTAAAGAGAAGTGTATATATTTTAACAACTGCTTATATTACTGTATGGAGCCCTGGTGGCATAGTGGTTAAGAGCTAAGGCTGCTAACCCAAAATCAGAAGTGCAAATCCACCAGCCGCTCCTTGGAAACCATATGGGGGAGTTCTACTCTGACCTGTAGGGCCACTATGAATCGGAATCACTTTGAAGGCAGCGGGTTTGGGTTTTTGCTATGTTAATATGTAATAATTTCTTCCAATTGATATCAATCACAGTTTTCTAAGGCAATTAACGCACTTAATCAAGACACTGTTGGGAGATGATATCTAGTAATCACCCAGTTGAAATACAACGATGTAAAGAGAACACGAGCATAGATCTGAATCTTGTCACATTGTCTTTAATGAAGCACACTTGTTTTTTCTCCAGGGAAGACCAGGTGCTAATACCACACTGAAATGGTGTTAGTCATTGACTTCCTGTCAGAGCATAAGTAAGATAACAATGTATTTAGGTAAAAAAAAAAAAAAAAATCATATAGGATACATTTTATTAGAGATATGTCAAAATAAATTTGTGTGTTGCTTATAACTGGAAATACTGTGATCACAGTTGAATGTGTCTAAATCAAGCTGACACAATAGTTCCCAGATTTCATTATCTTTCTTTGATGGGGCAAGTAGGGCATAAAAAGGTAATACTTACACCTGTTTTGTGTATTTCCATATAATGTTTGTCTTCATTTATGTGTCACCTACTCCATGCTCATTTTTGAAAATGGAGATGTAGTATTAGGTTGTGAACAGGGCATGACCACACTTACATTTATATCCTAGCTGTATCAATTCTAAGTATGGGTAAATCCCTTAACCAAGCTGAGTTTCCTTCTCTTTGTCTGAAAATTGAGCCTACAAAGCCAATACTTTAGGCTTGTTGTGAAATGTCAAGTTATGTGTGTCAGTATTTATCATGATATATGTAACCTAGAAGACTCTCAATAAATATTTATTGAACAGAATTTGTACTTATCACACAAGACCAATTCATCATTTTGATATATAAATATATTTTCTATTGTAGAGTAACACAGGCATAAAGGTGGCAATAAGTCATTCACTGGCAACTTTTGAAAAAGCCTTCAAATATCTGAATGTTTGGAAGTATCTAGATGCCAAATTTAGAAGATATAAAAATGAAAATTGGTCAGGGAATATGTGGAAACTAATTCATGAGGTCTGTGCAGATTCACTGCAGTTTGGTTCTCTTTATACCTTTTTAATTATTACTTTCTATTCTAAATAAGTCACACAAGCAAAACATGGCCATAATTTAATACACATTTATTAACTATCTATTATGTGTCAAGCCTAAGGCATTAAAGTTCAGTAGTAGAATTCTTGCCTTCCAAGCAGGAGGCCCAGGTTTAATTTCTGGCCGGTAGACTTCATATATAGCCACCATCCATCTACTAATGAAAGCTCATGTGTTGCCATGATGCTAAATAGTTTTCGGCAGAGCTTTCACAGCCTAAGACTAGGAAGGAAGGCTTGGTGATCTACTTCTGAAAATTAGCCAAGGAAAACCCTATGGGAAGATCAAGTAATGAGGCAGAGCAAGATGTTTACTTAAACAGTTAAAGACCCCAAGCCCCTACAATTACTATAGAAGAAAACAAGCAAATATACATAAAATCATTGATTTTAGAGCTCCAGATACCAGTTAAAGGGTTGAAGAACCAAAGGGAACACTGAATCAGGTAAAAGGTAAAATAATGACCATGGGAGAGCAAAGGTTGGCAGAGTATCCTTACTCCACTCTCGTCTCAAACATAGCAGAGCCACCTTGGGGTGGTGATAACAGGCGCAGAGCACATTGTGGCCTGGACTTTGTGAATAGCCAGGACCTGTTGAGGGCACTGCAAGCAGGGAAGCCTGGTCACACTGACTTTACAAAGGGCACTGTGTCACACTAGAGGTCTGAGACCACCTAGGCCCTGGGAGAAAGCAGTGTGAGGAGTGCTGTGCATCCCGGACTTTGTGAACATCCAGGCCCTACAGAAAGCACTATCTGAACACACAGACCTAAGAAAGGGCCCTGTGGCACACTGAGGGCCTGAGACTACAGAGCTCATTGAGGCCTGGACTTTGTAAAGAGCCAGACCCCAGTGAAGGCAACTGAGAAGCTGGACCTGAGGTGAAGAAGCTCTGCAAGTATAGCATGAGCCTGAGTTCCTGGGCATGCAGGCCTGGGACCGAGATACTGGGTGAGCACGATGTGGGCTGAAACAACTGGAAAGTCGCACAGCAGCATAGCACAGGCCTATGTTCATGAACATTTCAGCCTAAGACAGAGAGGCTTGGTGAGCAAAGAGAGTGCTGAAGCACCTGGGCAATAGGACATGGGATAGAGTGGCTCAGTGATTATAGCACAAACCTGAGATAGTGAGCACTCAGGTCTGCAACAAAGAGACTTGGTAACTGCAGTGCAGCTCAAAGCTTCTGAGCAGTCAAACTTGGGATATAAGAGCTCTGTGAGCACAACACAGACTGGGGTTTCCATCCGTCCAAGAAGAAGCAACAAGTTGAAAACAGAGAGGGCTGCAGTTTGTGAACAGTGAGAACACCTGGTAAATTGGCAATAGATGCTGCTTCCAGGGTGGAACTCTGAGGCTGGAAGGAAAATCTCATGGTACATCTGCAACAGCTTCAGCTCCACGGTGAGGAAACCAATGCCATACTTTCACAGCTGAGGGCACAGGGGGATTATGGTAATGAGACATCTGGTATTCCCAAACAGGGGACCTGGCACTTGAAGGACATACCTGGCTTATCTGGGGGTGGGGGAATCTGGTACCAAAGTAATATGATCAGTTTCCACAATAACTTGAGAGAAGACAACTATAGAAATACTACAAACCATAGAATTTGGTGCTAAATTGGCCTCCCACTCAGGGAACTGAGTGGTGAAACAGTGATGGATAGTGGCCCTGAACAGGGAAACTAATAGGGAAAAGACAATAGCAGATGAAACCAGAAGAAGAGTCTGGAGTTGAAGCAGAGACATACACCTTCAATAATGTAAAATAATAATAACAATAATAAAGAACAGCAAATGCTAGAGAAGTGAAAGAATCTAATTTCCATTTACCACAGTAAAAAAGCTTAATGTCCTGATTACAACCAATAATTACGAAGCATACGAAGGGTCAGGAAAGAACGGTCCATGAAAAAGAACAGATTAAGAGGGTAGTCTCCATGAGGAAGGACAGGTAACAGAATCACTAGATGAAGAGTTTAAAGCAGCAATATTAACCATGCTTAAATAGTTAAAGGAAAATAAGGAAAAAGAACTAAAGGAAATCAGGAAAATGACCAAAGAACAAAACAAAGATTTCAGTAAAGATTGTTGTTGCTGTTAGGTGCCATTCAGTTGACTCCAACTCATAGCAACCCTATGCACAACAGAATGAAACACTGTCCAGTCCTGCGCCATCCTTACAATCTTTGTTATGCTTGAGCCCATTGGTGCAGCCATTATGTCAGTACACCTCATTGAGGGTCTTCCTCTTTTCCGCTGACCCTGTACTTTGCCAAGCATGATGCCCTTCTCCAGAGGCTGACCCCTCCTGACAACATGTCCAAAGTATGTAATACGCAGTCTTGCCATCCTTGCTTCTAAGGAGCATTCTAGTTGTACTTCTTCCAAGACAGATTTGTTTGTTCTTCTGACAGTCTACAGCATATTCAATACTCTTCGCCAATACCACAATTCAAAGGCATCAATTCTTCTTCAGTCTTCCTTAGTCATTGTCCAGCTTTCACATGCATATGATGAGATTGAAAATACCATGGCTTGGGTCAGGCACACCTTAGTCTTCAAGGTGGCATCTTTGCTCTTCAACACATTAAAGAGGTCCTTTGAGCAGATTTACCCAATGCAACGCGTCTTTTGATTTCTTGACTGCTGCTTCCATGGTTGTTGATTGTAGATCCAAGTAAAATGAAATCCTTGACAACTTCAATCTTTTCTCCATTTATCATGATGTTGCTCATTGGTCCAGTTGTGAGGATTTTTGTTTTCTTTATGTTGAGGTGCAATCCATACTGAAGGCTGTGGTCTTTGATCTTCATTGGTAAGTGCTTCAAGTCCTTTTCACTTTCAGCAAGCAAGGTTGTGTCATCTGCATAACACAGTTTGTTAATGAGTCTTCCTCCAATCCTGATGCCCTGTTCTTCCTCATATAGTCCAGCTTCTTGGATTATTCGCTCAGCATACAGATTGACTAGGTATGGTGAAGGAATACAACCCTGATGTACACCTTTCCTGACTTTAAACCAATCGGTATCCCCTTGTTCTGTGCAAACAACTGCCTCTTGATCTATGTAAATGTTCTCCATGAGCACAGTTAAGTGTTCTGGAATTCCCATTCTTTGCAATATTATCGATAGTCTGTTATGATCCACACAGTCAAATGCCTTTGCATAGTCAATAAAACACAAGTAAACATCCTTCTGGTATTCTCTGCTTTCAGCCAGGATCCATCTGACATCAGCAATGATATCCCTGGTTCCACATCCTCTTCTGAAACCGGCCTGAATTTCTGGCAGTTCCCTGTTGGTATACTGCTGCATCTGCTTTTGAATGATCTTCAGCAAAATTTTGCTTGCGTTCGATGTTAATGATATTGTTCTATAATTTCCACATTCGGTTGGATCACCTTTCCTAGTAATAGGCATAAATATGGATCTCTTCCAGTCAGTTGGTCAGAAAGCTGTTTTCCATATGTCTTGACATAGACGAGTGAGCACCTCCAGCGCTGTATCTGTTTTTTGAAACATCTCAATTGATATTCCATCAATTCCTGGACCCTTGTTTTTCACCCATGCCTTCAGACCAGCTTGGACTTCTTCCCTCAGTACCATCAGTTCCTGATCCTATGCCACCTCTTGAAATGGTTGAACATCAACTAATTCTTTTTGTTATGATGACTCTGTGTATTCCTTCCATCTTTTTTTTGATGCTTCGTGTATCATTTAATATTTTCCCCATAGAATCCTTCACTATTGCAACTCGAGGCTTGAATTTTTTCTTCAGTTCTTGCAGCTTGAGAACACAGAGTGTGTTCTTCCCTTTTGGTTTTACATTTCCAGCTCTTTGGACAGGTCATTATAATACTTTACTTGGTCTTCTCAAGCCACCCAGTGAAATCTCCTGTTCAGTTCTTTTACTTCATCAATTCTTCCTTTTGCTTTAGCTGCTTGACGTTTGAGAGCAAGTTTCAGAGTCTCCTCCAACATCCATCTTGGTCTTTTCTTTCTTACCTGTCTTTTCAATGACCTCTTGCTTTCTTCATGAATGATGTCCTTGATGTTGTTTCACAACTCGTCTAGTCTTCAGTCACCAGTGTTCAATGCGTCCAATCTATTCTTCAGATGGTCTCTAAATTCAGGTGGGATATACTCAAGGTCATATTTTGGCTCTCGTGGACTTGCTCTGATTTTCTTCAGTTTCAGCTTGAACTTGCATATGAGCAATTGATGGTCTGTTCCACAGTCAGACCCTGGCCTTTTTCTGACTGGTGATATTGAGCTTCTCCATCACCTTTTTCCACAGATGTAGCCAATTTGATTTCTGTGTGTTCCATCTGGTGAGGTCCATGTGTATAGTCGCCGTTTATGTTGGTGAAAGAAGGTATTTGTAATGAAGAAGTTGTTGGTCTTGCAAAATTCTATCATTTTATCTCCAGCATTGTTTCTATCACCAAGGCCATATTTTCCAACTACTGATGCTTCTTCTTTGTTTCCAACTTTTGCATTGAAATCACCAGTAATTATCATTGCATCTTGATTGCACATTTGATTAATTTCAGACTGCAGCAGCTGATAAAAACCTTCTGTTTCTTCATCTTTGGTGCTAGTGGTTGATGCGTAAATTTGAATAATAGTCGTATTACCTGATCTTCCTTGTAGGCATATGGATATTATCCTACCACTGACAGCATTGTACTTCAGGATAGATCTTGAAATGTTCTTTTTGATGGTGAATGCAACACCATTCCTCTTCAAGCTGTCATTCTCAGCATAGTAGACTATATGATTGTCCATTTCAAAATGGCCAATACCAGTCCATTTCAGTTCACTAATGCCTAGGATATTGATGTTTATGTGTACCATTTCATTTTTGACGATTTTCAATTTTCCTAGATTCATACTTCGTATATCCCAGGTTCCGATTATTAATGGATGTTTGCAGCACTTTCTTCTCATTATGAGTCGTGCCAGATCAGCAAATGAAGGTCCTGAAAGCTTTACTCCATCCATGCCATTAAGGTCGACTCTACTTTGAGGAGGCAGCTCTTCCCCAGTGATCTTTTGCGTGCCTTCCAACCTAGGGTGCTCATCTTCCAGCACTATATCAGACAAGGTTATGCTGCTATTCATAAGGTTTTCACTGGCTAATACTTTTCAGAAGTAGACTGCTGGGTCCTTCTTCCTAGTCTGTCTTAGTCTGGAAGCTCAGCTGAAACCTGTCCTCCATGGGTGAACCTGCTGGTATCTGAATACAGGTAGCATAGCTTCCAGCATCACAGCAACATGCAAGCCCCCACAGTACGACAAACTGACAGACATGTAGTGGTCAATAAAGATACATAAATAAAACAAAAAGGAATACTGAAGTTAAAGTACTTTAACAGAAATGAACAATTCTCTGAACTTCAGAGCAGATATGAATAGGAAAGAGAAAGAACCAGTGAATGCAAAGATTGGGCAATAAAGGTTGTTCAGTGTGAGTAGAAAAAAAAGAATGAAGAAATATGAACAAAGATATTTTTGGGAAAACTTTAAGTGGAATAATATACACATTATGGGGGGGTCCCAGAGGAGAAGAAAAAGTATATAATTTTTTTTTTGAGAAACAAAGCCTGAAATCTTCCCTAATATGATCAAAGACAAGAATTGATACATCCAAAATTTTCATGAACTCCAAATAAAATAAATCTAAATAGAGCCACACCAAGTCATATTATAATCAAACACTCAAAAACCAAGGGCAAAGAGAAAATTTTGAGAGCAGCACAAGAAAAGGTAATGTCACCTACAAGTGATCTTCAATAAGATTTAGTGCCAATTTCTCTGCAGAAACCATGCAGGCAAGAAGGCAGTGAGAACACATTTTTAAAGTGCTGAAAAAAAAAAGAACTGTCATCCAAAAATACTATACCTGGCAAAACTCTCATACAAAAATGAGGACAAAATTGAGATGTTCCCAGATAAACAAAAGCTGAAGGAATTTATTACCATCAGAACAGCCCCACAACAAACACTGCAGTATCCTCCAGAAGAAAAGGAAAGACATTTGACAGTAACTTGAAGTTGTACATACAGTGGCGGAAAAAATTACCATTAAAGGAAATAGCTTGACAAGTATAAAAACAATAGTTAAGGTATTGTTGGTTGGCAAATGCAACTGGCATGTACTTAATACTGTATAAGGGAAAAGGAATTAAATAATAAATAAATGAATAAATAAATAAACACATATACATAATAACAATAACAATGAAGTTAAATTTAAATTTAGGACTGCGTTACAAAGATTGAATCACTGATAGCCACAATAAAATGGGGGAGGGGAGTGGTATAGCTATGGATTATATGTTATTTTAGTTTAGTTGGTATTAATATAAGCTGGTTGTTTTAAATATAAATTGTTAAATGTAATTCTCATGGTAAGCGCAACTGAAGTACATAAAATATATATACACACACAAAAAAGAAAACCCTGGTGGTATAGTGCTTAAGAGCTACAGCTGCTAACCAAAAGGTGGACAGTTCAAATCCACCAGGTGCTCTTTGGAAACCTTATGGGACAGTTTTACTCTGTCCTGTTGGGTTGCTATGAGTTGGAATTGGCTTGACGGCAATGGATTTGGCTTTTTTTTTTTTTTTTTAATATGATATCTACAAGAGATACACCTCAGACACAAAGACATAAATAGATTGAAAATGAAAGAATGGAAGAAAACATTCCATGTAAACAGTAGCTAAAATAGAGCTGGTGCGTCAATATTAGCATCAGACAAAATAGCCTTTAAGTCAAAATCTATTACAAGAGACAAAAAAGGACACTACATAAGGGTAAATGGTACAATTCATCCAGAAGACTAGCTATTACAAATATTTATGCACCTAATCTCAAAGCCTGAACTTCTTAAAATTTATTTTTAGTGGCAATATATGAAACCAAACACACATTCATTTAACAATTTTAAATGTGCAGGTCAGTAACATCAGTTACATACTTTACATTGTGTTACATAGTTATTATTTCTACCCATATTGTTCCACTAATATTTTTTTATTGTACTTTAGGTGAAGGTTTAGAGAACATACTAGCTTCTCTTTAAACAGTTAGTACACACACTGTTTTATGATGTTTGTTCACAACACCATAACATGTCAGCACTCTCTCTTCTCGACCATGAATTTCCTATTACCAGCTTTCCTGTCCCCTCCTGCCTTCTAGTCCTTGCTCGTGGGCTGGTGTGCCCCTTTAGACTCATTTTTGTTTTATAGGCCTGTCTAATCTTTGGCTGAAGGGTGACCCTCAGGAGTGACTTCATTACTGAGCTAGAAGGGTTTCTGGGGGCCATATTATTCGGGTTTCTCCAGTCTCTGTTGGGCCAGTAAGTCTGATCTTTTTTTGTGAGTTAGAATTTTGTTCTACATTTTTCTCCAGCTCTGTTGTGGTCTCTGACAGAGTAGCCAGTGGTGGTAGCCAGGTGTCATCCAGTTGTGCTGGACTCAGTCTGGTGGAGGCCATGGTAGTTGTGGTTCATTAGTCTTTTGGACTAATCTTTCCCTTGTATCTTTAGTTTTCTTCATTCTCCCTTGTTCCTGAAGGTATAAGACCAGAGGAGTATCTTAGATGGCTGCTTACAGGCTTTTAAGATGCCAGAAGCTACTCACCAAAGTAGGATGCAGAACATTTTCTTTATAAACTACGTTATGCCAATTGAACCAGATGTATTCCCTGAGACCATGGTCCCCACAGCCCTTTCAGCCCCAGCAATTTGATCCCTCAGGGAGTTTGGATGTGTCTATGGAGCTTCCATGACCTTACCTTGGACAAGTTGTGCTGGCTTCCCCAGTACTGTCTTACCCTTCACCAAAGATACTATTTATTTATTTATTGTGTATTTAGTGTTTTTCCATCCCCACCTCTCCCCTCCCTCATAACCATCAAAAATTGTTTCTTTTGTGTTGAAACTTTTCATGAGTTTTATATTGTATTCTCATACAATATTTGTCCTTTGGTGATTGACTTATTTCAGTCAGCATGATGACCTTTAGATTCATCCATGTTGTCGGATGCTTCCCAGATTCTTCATTGTTCTTTATCCTTGTGTAGTACTCCATTGAATGTATGTACTTTAGTTTGTTTATCCATTCATCTGTTGATGGGCATCTGCAGATCTTTTTGCTATTGTGAACAATGCTGCAATGAACATGGGTATGCATATGTCTATTTGTGTGATGACTCCTGTTTCGCTAAGATATACTCCTAGGAGTGGGATTGCTGAATCATATGGTATTTCTATTTTTGGCTTTCTACCCATATCATTTTCCAAAACAGTTGTATCATTTTGCATTCCCACCAGCAGTACATAGGAGTTCCAATCTCCCTGCAGCCTCTCCAACATTTGTTATTTCCTGTTCTTTTTATACGTGCCAGCAATGCCAGGGTGAGATGGTATCTCATTGTGGTTTTGATTTGTATTTCTCTAATGGCTAGTGATCGTGAGCATTTCCTCATGGGTCTGTTGCCTGCTTGAATGTCTTTGTAAAGTGTCTGTTCATTTCCTTTACCCATTTTTTAATTGTATCATTTCCCTTTTTGTTGTAGAGGTGTTGGATTTTCCTGTAGATTTTAGAGATTAGACATTTCTTGAATTTGTAATAGTCACTTTTTTCCCCATATTCCACTATTGTTAATCTAAACTACTCTCTAAAGTTCTTATCTGTGCTTTAGATTAATAATTGTCAAGTTGAACTCACATAGATATTTCTTTATAAGAATGCAATGTTCAAGACAAAAATTCTTTATTAATTGAGCTAAGCTATTGTTTAGTTTACCAATGACTTTGTGGGACAATTTTGGTGCAAGGTTTAAAGGTTATTTCCAGACAATAAGTCTGGGGTTCCCCTAGTCTCAATGGATCCAGTAATTCTGGTTTACATATGAGTTTGAAGTTCTGTTCCACAATTCTACTCCTTTTGAACAAGTGCCATCAACTAGGTCTTAGATCAAAATGTTCAGTAATGGTAGCAGGGCACCATCCATTTATTTTTATCTTCTGGCAAGGGAAGTAGTAGTCCATAGATGTAAAGAGACCTGCAGTCCATTTCCTTCTCTAATTCCTTTGTCTTCTTCCTTTGCTGCTCCAGGTGAATGGAGACAAATTATTGTATGTTGAGTGACTGCCAGCGAGATTTTTAAGGGCTCAGGTGCTGCTCACTGAACTAGGAGGTAGAACAGAAACTTAAAAAAAAAATAGGCTTTTAGCAGAATCCAAAACATTGAAGTATTACAAAGCATCTTCTCAGACCATAAGGCCATAAAAGTGGAAATCAACAACAGGAAAAGCAGAGAAAAGAAATCAAACACTTGGAAACTGAACAATACCCTGCTCAAAAAAGACTGGATTATAGAAGACATTAAGGATGGAATAAAGAAATTCAAAGAATCCAATGAGAATGAAAACACTTCCTATCAGAACCTTTGGGACACAGCAAAAGCAGTGCTCAGAGGCCAATTTATATCAAATAATGCACACATCCAAAAAGAAGAAAGGGCCAAAATCAAAGAATTATCCCTACAACTTGAACAAATAGAAAGAGAGCAACAAAAGAAACACACAGGCACTAGAAGAAAACAAATAATAAAAATTAGAGCTGAACCAAATGAAATAGAAAACAGAAAACAATTGAAAGAATTAACAAGACCAAAAGCTGGTTTTTTGAAAAAATTAGCAAAATTGATAAACCGTTGGCCAAACCGACAAAAGGAAAATGGAAGACGAAGCAAATAACCTGAATAAGAAATGAGAGGGGCGATATCACAACAGACCCAACTGAAATTAAAAGAATCATATCAGATTACTGTGAAAAACTATACACAAACAAATTTGAAAACCTAGAAGAAATGGATGAATTCCTAGAAACACACTACCTACCTAGAACAACTAAATAGACCCATAACAAAAGAAGAGATTGAAAAGGTAATCAAAAAACTCCCAACAAAAAAAAGCCCTGGTCTGGACTGCTTCACCGCAGAGTTCTACCAAACTTTCAGAGAAGAGTTAACACCACTACTACTAAAGGTATTTCAGAGCATAGAAAAAGGCAGAATACTACCAAACTCATTCTATGAAGCCACCATATACCTGATACCACTACCAGGTAAAGACAGCACAAGAAAAGAAAATTATACACCTATGTCCTTCATGAATGTAGATGCAAAAATCCTCAACAAAATTCTAGCCAATAGAATTCAACAAAATATGCAAAAAAAAAATAATTCAGCATGACCAAGTGGGATTCATACCAGGTATGCAGGGATGGTTCAACATTAGAAAACAATGTAGTCCACCACATAAATAAAACCAAAGACAAGAATCACATGATTTTATCAATTGACACAGAAAAGGCATTTGACAAAGTTCAATACCCACTGATGATAAAAACCCTCAGCGAAATAGGAATAGAAAGAAAATTCCTCATCATAACAAAGGGAATTTATACAAAGCCAACAGCCAACATCACCCTAAATGAAAAAAAAAAAAAGAGCCTGAAAACATTCCCATTGAGATTGGGAACCAGAAAAGAATGTCCTTTATCACTGCTCTTATTTAACATTGCGTTGGAGGTCCTAGCCAGAGCAATTAGGCTAGATAAAGAAATAAATGGCATCCAGATTGTCATGGAAGAAGTAAAAGTATCTCTATTTGCAGATGACATGATCTTATACACAGAAAACCCTAAGGAATCCTCCAGAAAACTACTGAAACTAATAGAAGAGTTCAGCAGAGTATCAGGATACAAGAAAAACATACAAAAATCAGTTGGATTCCCCTACAACAATGAAAAGAACATCGAAGAGGAAATCACCAAATCAATACCATTTACAGTAGCCCCCAAGAAGATAAAACAGTTAGGAATAAATCTTACCAGACATGTAAAAGACTTATACAAAGAAAACTACAGTACGCTTCTGCAAGAAACCAAAAGAGACTTACGTAATTGGAAGACAATACCTTGCTCGTGGATAGGAAGACTTAACATTATTAAAATGTCTATTCTACCAAAAGCAATCTATACATTTAATGCAATTCTGATCCAAATCCCAACAACATTCTTTAATGAGATGGAGAAACAAATCACCAATTTCATATGGAAGGGAAGGAGGCCCTGGATAAATAAGGCATTACTGAAAAAGAAGAACAAAGTGGGAGGCCTTACTTTACCTGATTTTAGAACCTATTATACCGCCACAGTAGTCAAAACAGCCTGGTTCTGGTACAACAACAGATACATGGACCAATGGAACAGAATTGAGAATCCAGACATAAACCCATCCACATATGAGCAGTTGATTTTTGAAAAAGGCCCCAAAACAGTCAACTGGGGGAAAGACAGTCTTTTTAAAAATGGTTCTGGCATAACCGGATATCCATCTGCAAAAAAATGAAACAAGACCCATACCTCACTCCATGCACAAAAACTAACTCAAAATGGATCAAAAACCTAAATATACAATCTAAAATAATAAAGACCATGGAAGAAAAAATAGGGACAAAGTTAGGAGCCCTAATACATGGCATAAACGGTATACAAAACATAATGAATGAAGAAGAAAAACTAGATAACTGGGAGCTGCTAAAAATCAAATACCTATGCTCATCCAAAGACTTCACCAAAACAGTGAAAAGACTACCTACAGACTAGGGAAAAAGTTTTTAGCTATGACATTTCTGATCAGCTCCTGAGCACTAAAATCTACATGATACTGCAAAAACTCAACTGCAAAAGATAAAAAAAAAAAAAAAAAAAAACTCAACTGCAAAAGACAAATAACCCCATTAAAAAATGGGCAAAGATATGTCTTCACTAAAGAAGACATTCAGGTAGCTAACAGATATATGAGGAAATGTTCCGATCATCAGCCATTAGAGAAATGCAGATCAAAACTACAATGAGATTTCATCTCACTCCAACAAGGCTGGCATTAATCCAAAAAACACAAAAGAATAAATGTTGGAGAGGCTGTGGAGAGATTGGAAGACTTCTACACTGTTGGTGGGAATGTAAAATGGTACAACGACTTTGCAAATCGATTTGGCACTTCCTTAAAAAGCTAGAAATAGAACCACCATACAATCCAGAAATCCACTCCTTGGAATATATCCTAAAGAAATAAGAGCCTTTACACGAACAGATATATGCACACCCATGTTTATTGCAGCACTGTTTACAATAGCAAAAAGTTGGAAGCAACCAAGGTGCCCATCAACAGATGAATGGAGAAATAAATTATGTTATATTCACACAATGAAATACTACACATTGATAAGGAACAGTGAGGAATCTGTGAAACATTTCATTACATGGAGGAACCTGGAAGGCATTATGCTGAGTGAAATTAGTTGCAAAAGGACAAATATTTTATAAGACCACTATTATAAGAACTTGAGAAATAGTTTAAACTGAGAAGAAAACATTTTTTTGTGGTTACGAGAGGGGGGAGGGAGGGAGGGTGGGAGGGGGCATTCACTAATTAGATAGTAGATAAGAACTACTTTGGGTGATAGCACACAATACAGGGGAGGTCAGCACAATTGGAATAAAGCGAAAGCAAAGAAGTTTCCTGAATAAACTGAATGCTGTGAAGGCTGGAGTAGCAGGGGCAGGGGTCTGGAGATCATGGTTTCAGAGGACATCTAAGTCAATTGGCATAATAAAATCTATTAAGAAAACATTCTGCATCCCACTTTGGAGAGTGGTGTCTGGGGTCTTAAAAGCTAGCAAGCAGCCATCTATGACA
The DNA here is from genome assembly GCF_024166365.1 of Elephas maximus indicus. Lineage (NCBI taxonomy): Eukaryota > Metazoa > Chordata > Mammalia > Proboscidea > Elephantidae > Elephas > Elephas maximus. Next base: position 91,813,700 of record NC_064833.1, read on the forward strand.
CAACAATTGGTCTCAGTCCACCTGGACCAAAGAGAATGAAGGACACGAGGTAATTACGAGCCCAAGGGACAGAAACGGCCACATAAACCAGAGACTGCATCAGCCTGAGACCAGAAGAGCTAGATGGTGCCCGACCACAACCGATTACTGCCCTGACAGGGAACACAGCAGAGAACTCCCGAGGGAGCAGAAAAGCAGTGGGATGCAGACCCCAAATTCTCATAAGACCAGACTTAATGGTCTGACTGAGACTGGAAGGACCCTGGTGGTCATGGCCCCCCAGACCTTCTGTTGCCCCAGAACAGGAACCATTCCCGAAGCCAACTCTTCAGACATGGATTGGACTGGACAATGGGTTGGAGAGGGATGCTGGTGAGGAGTGAGCTTCTTGGATCAGGTGGACACTTGAGGCTATGTTGGCGTCTCCTGCCTGGAGGGGAGATGAAATGGTGGAGGGGGTTAGAAGCTTTCAAAATGAACATGAAAAGAGAGAGTGGAAGGAGAGAGCAGGCTGTCTCATTAGGGGGAGAGTAATTGAGAGTGTGTACCAAGGTGTATATGGGTTTATGTGTGAGAGACTGACTTGATTTGTAAACTTTCACTTAAAGCACAATAAAAATTACATATATATTAAAAAATTTAGGCTGATTGACTAGATAGATCCACGAAGCCATGATCCTAAACCTTTGAGCCAAGAAATTAGTCCCATGATATGTTTAGTATTACCTATGTTTAGTATCAACAGTGCAGTCTTTCTCTTTTGGCTGCTGTCATAGTTGGAAAATTATATAAAATGTTTTCTTTGCCATTTCATTTTAGTCTGGTGTACAGCTTAGTGATGACAGCTACATTAGCCAAGCTGTGTAATCACTATTCTTGTTGTTGTTAGGTGCCGTTGAGTTGGTTCCGACTCATAGCAACCCTATGCCCAACAGAATGAAACACTGCCCGGTCGTGCGCCATCCTTACAATCGTTGTTATGCTTGAGCTCATTGTTGCAGCCGCTGTGTCAGTCCACCTTGTTGAGGGTCTTCCTCTTTTCCGCTGACCTTGTACTCTGTCAAGCATGATGTCCTTCTCCAGGGACTGATCCCTCCTGACAACATGTCCAAAGTATGTAAGAAGCAGTCTCACCATCCTTGCCTCTAAGGAGCATTCTGGCCACACTTCTTCCAAGACACATGTCTGTCAGCTCGTTGTACTGTGGGGGCTTGTGTGTTGCTGTGATGCTGGAAGCTATGCCACCAGTATTCAGATACCAGCAGGGTCACCCATGGAGGACAGGTTTCAGCGGAGCTTCCAGACTAAGACAGGCTAGGAAGAAGGACCTGGCAGTCTACTTGTGAAAAACATTAGCCAGTGAAAACCTTATGAATAGCAGCGGAACATTGTCTGATATAGTGCTGGAAGATGAGCACCCCAGGTTGGAAGGCACTCAGAAGATGACTGGGGAAGAGCTGCCTCCTCAAAGTAGAGTCGACCACTATTCTTAGTCAATTCCAATTTTCCCATCACCATAGACAAATGTTCACCACTACAGAGAGAATCATTATCCCTCTCCCTCACCCCTGGTAACCACTAGAAACCAGTAGTCTCTATATAATTACCTAGTTTTGTCTTTTCATATAAGTGAGACCATACAATATTTGTCCTTTTGTGATTGACTTATTTCACTGAAGTTTCGTTCATGTTGTAGCATGTATCAGGACTAAACTTTATAAAGCAAATACTGACAGAATTTATGGGAAGAATAGATAGATCTATGATAATAGTTGGATACTTCATTGCAGCATTTTTGATAATGGATAAGAAGAATTACAAAGAAAATCAATAAAGAAACAGAAGACTTGAACAACACTATTAAACAACTAGACCTAACAGACATATATAGAGCACTTCATCCAAGATCAGTACAATGTAAATTCTTCTCTAGTGCACACGCAACATTCCCCAAGATAGACTGTATCTTAGAGCACAAAGCTAGTATCAATAAATTTAAAAAGATTGAAATCATACAAAGTATCTTTTCTGATCACAGTGGAATGAAGCTAGAAATTAATAACATGAAGAGAACAGAAGAATACACAAATATGTGGAAACTAAATAGCGCACTACTAAACAACCAATAGGTAAAAGAGGAAATCAGGAGAGAGATAAAAAATGCGTACAACTGAACAAGCATTAAAACACAACATTAAAAAAAAAAAAACTTATGAGATGAAGCAAAGGGAGTACTCAGAGGGAGATTTATAGCAATGCATGCCTTCATTAAAAAGGAGCAAAGATCCCAAATTGAGAACCCTACTCAACATCCTTAGGAACTAGAAAAGGAAGAAAAAACTAACCTGAGGCTATTAGCAAAAAAGGAAATAATAAAGATTAGAGCATAATAAAGATTAGAGCATAAATAAATGAAACAGAAAATAGAAAAACAATAGGGAGAATTTACAAAACCAGAAGTTGGGTTTTTGGAGGATCTTCAAAATTGTTGAACATTTGGCTGGCTCAACAAAGAAAACAAGAGATAAGATGCAAATATCTAAAATTAGAAACAAAAATCAGGACGTTACAACCAACACTAAAGAAATAAAAAGGATTGTAAGGGAATATTATGAGCAGTTGTACACCAACAAATAAGATAATTTAGAGGAAATGTCACATTTCTTGAAACACATAAACTCCCTACAATGATTCAAGAAGAAATAATGGGTCTCAACAGAGTCCTAAGAAGTCAAGAGATTGCATCAGTAATCAAAAAATCTCCCAATGACAACAACAAAATGTTGTGGACCAGATGGCTTCACTAGGGAATTCTACTAAAATTTGTAGAAGAAATAACCCCAATCCTCCTTAAACTTTTCTAAAAAATATAAAAGGAGGGAATACTTTCTATCTTCTATGAGGCAAACATTACACTGATACCAAAGCCAGACAAGAACATCATAAGAAAACTACAAACCAACATCCCTAATGAACATGGATGCAAAATTTCTTTACATACATATATACATATATATACATATATATATATATACATACACACTAGCAAACCAAATCCAAAAATATATTAAAAGCAATATACACCATGATCAAGGGGGATTCATCCCAGGAATTCAAGGGTCGTTCAACATTACAAACTCAATCACTATTATAGGATAAAGGGAAAGAAACTCATGATCATCTAAAATGATGCCAAGAAGGCTTTTGACAAAAACCAACACACTTTCAAGATAAAAGCACTTAACAAAATAGGAATAGAAAGTAAATTCCTCAATATAATAAATTACATTTCTGAAATACCCACAACTGACAAAATATTTAATAAAGACTGAAAGCCTTCTCATCAGGGTCAGAAAGAAGATAAGAATGTCCATTCTCACCACTGCTATTCAACATTGTTCTGGAAGTCCTTGCCAGAGGAATTATGCTAGGGAAAAAGAAAAAAAGATATCCAAATCAGGAAGAAGGAAGTAAAACTATATGATCCTATGCATTGAAAGCCCCAAAAATTCTACAAGAAAGCTATTAGAACTAATAAATTAATTCAGCAGAGAGGCGAGATACAACGTCCATATGCGAAAACTAGCTGGGTTTCTATAGATCATCAATGAGCAAGGTGAGGAGAAAATTGAGGAAATATTACCATTTACAATAACATCTAAAAGGATATAGTACCTAGGAATACATTTAACCAGGAAGGTGAAAGAATTTTACACAGAAAACTGTCAGATATTACTATAAAAGGTATTAAGGAAGACCAGCATAAATGAAAGGACATTTCCTATTCATGGACTTGAAGGCTTAATATAGTTAAGATGTAAATATTACTGAAAGCAATCTATAAATTCAATACAATACCCATCAAAATTCCAACAGCCTTCTTTGCACAAATGGAAAAGCCAATCTTCAAATGACCCTAAATAGCTAAAGCAATCTTGAAGAAGAAGAATAAAGTAGTAAACTCACACTTCCTGACTTCAAAACATACTATAAAACTACAGTAATTAAAATAGCCTCATACTGGTATACTAAGAGACATATAAAAACCCACCAAAAATATAGACCAGTGGAATAAAACTGAAAGTCCAGAAGTACATCCATATATCTACGGTCAACTGATTTTCAACAAGGCTGCTAAGTCCATTCAATGGGGGAGGAAGTGTCTCTTCAACAAATGGTGCTGTGAAAATTAGATTTCCACATACCGAAGAATGAATCAGGGTCCATGCCTCATACCATACACAAAAAACAATTCAAAATGGATCCAGGACCTAAATCTAAAAACTGAAACCACAAAATTCTAAGAAGGAAATGTAGAGGTGAGGCTGTCAACCCCAGTGCTTTACGATGGATTACCAGATATTATAACAAAAGTTCAAGGAGCAAAAGACAAAATAGATGGAGCTTCATAAATTTTTTTTTTCATAAAAATTAAACACTTTTGTACGTTAGAGGACTTTATCAACAGAGTGAAAAGACAACCTACAGATCGGGAGAAAATTTTGAGAAGCCATATATCCGGTAAGGGTTTAATATTCAAAAAAAATATATAAATTCTACCACTTAACAAGAAAAAGACAAACAACTCAAGCAAAAACTGGGCAAAGGGCTTGAACAAACAGTTCACCAAAGAGGATATTCAAATGGTCAACAAACACATGAAAACGTGCTCAACATCATTAGCCATTGTTGTTGTTGTTTTGTGCTATATAGTCAATTCTGATTCACAGCAACCTTATAGGAAGGAGTAGAACTTCCCCATAGTTTCCTAGGCAGTAATCTTTATGGGAGTAGATTGCTAGGTCTTTTCTACTGTGGAGGGGCTGTTGTGTTTGAAGCGCTGATCTTTTGGTTAGCAGCTGAGCACTTAACAATTGCATTACCAGGTCTCCTATTATTAGCCATTAGGAAGATACGATTCAAAGCCAAATGAGGTATTACCTCACCATCAAAATGGTAATGATGAAAAAAATGGAAAACAACTGCTGATGAGGTAATGGAGAAACCAGAACTCACATCCATTGCTGGTTGGAGCGTAAAGTGGTATCGCCACTGTGGAACATATTTTAGTGTTTCCTCACAAAGTTGAATATAAAATTACCATATCACCCAGCAAACCTAATTCTAGGTATATAGCCTGAAGAAGTGAAGGCAGGATTGCAAGCAAATACATGAGTACCAATGTACATTGAAGCACTTTTCACAATTGCCAAAAGGTGGAAACAGCCTAAATGTTCATCATAAGACGAATGGATAAGAAAGAATGTGGCATATACATACAATGGAATATTACTCAGCCATAAAGAGAAATTTACAGCATGGATGTGCCTTGAAAACACTGCTGAGTAAAATATGTCAATTGTAAAAGAGCAAATACTATATGATCTCACGTTCATGGAATAAGCAAATATATAGAAACAAAAGATTATTAATGGTTACCATTTGTGGGAGGGATAGGAAAACAGGAATTTTTTTGGGGGGGAGAATTGAGTTTATGTTAATGTTGGTGAAATATTTTGAAAAAGGATAGTGATAGTGATGGCACAATATGAAAAATGTAATTGATGTCATTGAATTGTAAATATGGAAGTTGTTCTGGCAAATGTTTTTGTGTGTATATTTTCACAACAGTTAAAAAAAGGAGAGAGAGAGAGAACCCTGTAAATCACATTGGTCTGATCTACAATGCATCATGGAGATGGTGCAGGAATAGGCAACATTTCTGTTTCCTTCCACTGTGCATGGAGCCTCAATGAGATGAGGAGGGCAGCTAACAACAACAATATATACCAAGTCCAGCGGGAAACTAGGGATTCTGAGATCAAAAAGACACAGATCTGAAGTTATATAATAAGATGGGATAACAGATTAAAAAATCATTGCACCTGAGAGCCTTCTGCTTTAGAATGGGAATGAAAGAATGGTGCCCACTGTATCAACTCTCATTCAGTATTATATTGGAAGTCCTAGAAAGAGCAATAAGACAAGAAAAAGATACAAAGCATATCAAACTTGGAAAGGAAGAAGTAAAACAATCTCTATTCAAAGATGATGTGATCCCATACCTAGAAAATCCCAGAGATTCTGAAAGAAAGCTACTAGATCTAATAGAAGGATTCAGAAAAGTGGCAGGGTACACAATAAATGTACAAAAATCAGTTGGGCTCCTCTACACTAACAAGAAGAACTACAAAAATGAAATCAAGAGAACAATACCATTTACAACAGCCCTCAAATGGATAAAATACCTAGGGATAAACCTAACCAGAGATGCAAATTACTTGTAAAGGAAAACTATAAATCACAACTGAAAGAAACATAAATGGAAAAAGATTCCATGCTCATGGATCAGAAGACTCAACATTATGAAAATGTTAATACTACCCAACGAAAACCAACCAAACCCATTGCTGTCAAGTTGATTCTGACTCATAGCAACCCTATAGAACAGAGTACAACTGCCCCATACGGTTTCCAGGGAGTACCTGGTGGATTCAAACTGCAGACCTTTCGGTTAGCAGCCGTAGCTCTTAACCACTATAAATATAATTCAATCCTGATCCAACTCCCAACAGCATTTTTTAATGAAATGGAAAAAAAAAATTAATCATCCACTTTATACGGAATAGAATGAGCCCCAAATAGGCAAAACAATATTGAAGGGGAACAAAGTAGGAGGTCTCAAACTTCCCAATCTCAAAACTTACTATACAGACACAGTAATCAAAACAGCCTAGTACTGGTTCAATGACAGACACGACGGCCAATGGAACAAAATTGAAAACCCAGAAGTAAATCTATCCATCTATGGGCAGCTGATCTTCCAAAAAGGGTCCAAGTCCATCAGTGGGTGAGAAACAGTCTCTTTAACAAATGGTGCTCACAAAACTGGATATCCATTTGCAGAAAAAGGAAACAGGATCCATACCTCACAACATACACAAAAATTAACTCAAGATCAATCAAAGACCTAAATGTTAAAGCTAAGACTATAAAGTCTTAGCTTTATAGTCTTAGGGACAGATGTAGGAGACCTAATTTTTGGCATAAACACTATCAAACACAACTACAAATGCACGAACAGCAGGAAAAAAAAATCTGTATCTATTTTAGGAGCTCCTAAAAATTAAATACTTATACTCATCAAAATACTTTACCAAGGAAGTTAAACGATAACCAACAGACTTGGAAAAAATCTTTGGTAATAACATATCTGATAGGGGTCTAGTCTCTAAAATATGTTGAAAACATCAACAACTCAACAACAAAAAGGCAAACAATCCAATAAAAAAATGGGCAAAGGACATAAACAGACACTTCACCAAAGGAGACATTCAGTTGTCTGACAAACACATGAAAAGATGCCCACGATCGTTAACCATTAGGGAGGTGTGAATCAAAACTACAGTGAGATTCCATCTATAACCACTATGGGAATTGGTATGGTGCTTCCTCTGAAAGCTAGAAATAGGAATATCTTATGATTCAGCACTCCCACTCCTAGGTATGTATCCTAGAGGTGTAAGAGCAGTGACACAAATAGACATATGTACACCTATGTTCATTGCAATATTATTCACAGTAGCAAAAATTTGAAACAACCTAAGTGCCCATTAACGAATGAATGTTTAAACAAATTTTAGTATACGTATACAATGGAATATTTATGCAACTATAAAGAATAATGAGGAGCCCATGAAATATAACATGGACGAATCTGGAGGACATTATGCTGAGTGAAATAAGGCAAGCACCCAAGGACAAATATTGTACCATCTCACTTTTACAAAAAGTCACACAGAAAGCAATGTTCTTTGTAGGGTGAGGGAGGGGGAATCACTTTCTAGATAGTATATGCTTGTTATTTTTGGTGATGGGAAAGGCAATACCCAACATGGGTGAAGTGTGCAGAACCTGTCCAAGGTAAATGAAGACACTAAGAAATACACAAGAATAAAAAAAGAATAAGGGACAATTTTAGTAAATGATAGAACATACAATTTTGCAACATCAATAATAAGAACCAAAAATATATGTGTGTGGTTATATAGGTAGATATGTATGCTATATGTGTACAGAAAGGTATATGTGAGTATACGGATATACATGTTTAGGTATATCTATAAAAAAAAAAAGGCATATGTATATACGTTTGTGTGTACTATAGATAGATAAATATGATTATATATATATAATAAACCACATGGGGGCACAGTTATAGATACTTCCTAGACATGACCAATCACCTCATGAGATTGGTTTACTTGGTTCTAAGGCTTGGGACAATAGTCTCGTGGGACAACTCTGTGGATTGGCATAACATAGTTCCTAAAGTTAATGCTCTACATCTTCGTTTGGTGTGTAGCATCTGGGGTCTCAAAAGCTTGTGAGCAATCATCTAAGATACAACTATTGGTCTCTACTTGTCTGGAACAACAACAACAAAAAAAAAAAAAAATGAAGGAAACCAAAGACTCAAAGAAGAAACTAGTCCACAGGACTAATAGCCCACATGAACCAAGGCTCCATCTAGTCTGAGATCAGAAGAACTAGATGGTGCCCAACTATCACCACAGAACTTTCTGATCCAGGACACAATAGAAGGTCCCAGATAGGAAGGGAGAAAAACATAGAACGAAACTCAAATTTCTAAAAGAGCCCAGAGTCACTGGATCAGAAGAGGGTAAAGGAGGCCCAGAGACTATTGCCCCAAGTTACCCTTTAAACTTGAGACCAAAGCTACTAGACTGGTTTCTAAAATAAGCAATATCACCCATGAGTACTGTTTCCTTAAATAATCAACTATATGGGACCAAATGGCCAACATTTACCGTAAAACAAAAATGAGAAGTTAAGGAGGGACAGAAAAGCTATATTAATGGAAATAAAACAAACAGAATGGAAATAATGAGAATGTTGACACATTGTGAAAAATTATACAAACTGTTACAGAACAATTTGTGTAAAAATTGTTAAATGACTACCAAATTTGCTGTGTAAACTTTCACCTAAAACACAATAAAATATAAAAAAATAAGTAAATAAATGACCAACTTAAAAAAAAATAATTGAAATCTAGTTTAAGGGTTTCAGAAATGAAGGTCTATACAGACTGCAGGCTGAGTGATTGGCTCTCTCTGGGGGAGTCAGAGAATTCTGAGAGGAATTTTGAGCGGAAGATTGAATTCTGTATATAAACTATAAATTTGAGCTAAAGAGATCCCAGTAGGCAGTTGGCAACAATAATGACTTCTATGGGTTTAACAAAATTTACATATTTAAAATATTTTTCAGTGTCACTCCATCTGCCCGAGCAGCATATTTAAATTTAAACAATTCTTTGTTCTGCAGGTATCATAAATGCATTTTCTCACTGAATAAAAAGATCATCAATATTTGCATGCATTTCCTCATAAGTCTCTATTATTGTCTCTGCGGACAGTGGACAGACAAACGTAGGCAAAGAGCATTCCAGTGCTATTGCAAATCACCCCATGTAGTATGTCATTAGTGTCAACAAGTGAGATATAAAGCATCTTTTTTATTTCATGAGGATAAATGAGTTGTAATTGTTTTTGAATAAAAATAAAAGAAAGATTTTTATTATTAAATTCCAACATACCATTATTTAACAAGCGCAAATATATATTTACAAACAAAATACATGCTATTTTAATTTCATAAGCCCAAATAGAATAGGTCATGTTTAAATTAGTGAGCAAATCTAACTCAAGTCTAGTGATCAGATTTACTCAAATAAATGCCCCTACTAATTTTTTTTTAATCTAGAAAGGAAATTCAAGTTAACTCCCAGATCTAGTGATGTGTAAGATTTTACGATCTTACATTATGATTAAACAGATATAAATTTCTTAGTAAAAATTTGTTGAGTGGTTAAAAAATTAATGGTGAATAAGATGATCTTCAAAATTTAGTTATCTAGTGCAGCTACAACAGAAATACCACAAGTAGGTGGCTTTAACAAAGAAATTCAGGACACCAGCTCCAGGGAAAGGCTTTCTGTCTGTGTTGGTTGTGCGGGAAAGTGCCTGTCATCAATCTTCCCCTAGTCTAGGAGCTTCTCTTCACAGGGGCCCCAGGTCCAATGCTCTGCTCCTGGCACTATTTTCTTGGTGGTATGAGGTTCCTGTGTCTCTATGCTAACTTCTCTTTTTTTATATCTCAAAAACGATTGACTCAAGATACAACCTGATCTTGTAGATTGAGTTCTGCCTCATTAACGTAACTGCCTCTAATCCTGTCTCACTAACATCATAGAGGTAGGATTTACAACATATAGGAAAGTCACATCAGATGACAAAATGGTGGACAATTAATGACACAATACTGGGATCATGGCCTAGCCAAGTTGACACACACTTTGGGGGGACACAATTCAATTCATAACAATACCTATTTCTTAGGATGTTTTGATGGCAGAGAATGGATGGGAAGTTCGTTTAAAAACGGAGATTTCTAATCTTACATGAGACATTATACATTCCTATGTCGAATGTACATTTGAAGATATATTTGCAGCTAAATGTTATTTTTTCCTAAAATCACACTTCCTTGAATCTGTATTTGGTAATGGTGACAGTCTTTGTGAAGCCAACTGGGATTTTGTTTACATGGTCACTAAACTTATTGTCAGTCACCAGGTCTCTTTGTCTCATAGCGTCCACCACTGTCCCCCCTCCCCTGATCATTCTCACTCCTGAGAAGTTAATCATTTAACTTCTAGTTTTTGGGTTTTCTAACCTAGCCTACCAATGCTGCCATACTAATTGTTCCAATACATACTGACCTTGTCAAAACCCACAATTCTCCAGATGTGGCACTTGTCTGTCTTCATGCCATGGTCTCCACTAAGCCTGCACAGAGTCCCTCTGCCTCAACTGACTCACATTTAATAGTCCCTTCATTCTGTCCACATGTTAACTCACGTCACTTCTTCCTCAGAATATGGCCTCTTCCTTCTCTGACTGTTGTTATTTGTTGACTTTGAGTAAATTCTGACTCATGTCAGCCCCATGTCGAAGCCATAGATATAGCAGATAAGAAAGTAAACTGTAGGCCCAAAGTGCTTGGGCTTAAACTTTTGTTCTACTGTTCTTAGCTGTGTAAGCTTAGACAAATTGCTAACTTTCCTGCTCTTCAGTATTCTCCTTCATATAATGATTACTGTGGCCCCCATTTCATAAAGCTAGTGTGACTGCATTAAATTAATGAATCAACATAGTAACTAGAACAGAATAAGCCTATGCAATCAATAACACTCTTGATTAGTAGTAGTAGCAGTAGTAATAATACTTGTTGTTAGTTGTTGTTAGTTGCCATTGAGTCAATCCTGACTCATGGGGACCCAGTGTGTGCATAGTAGAAGTGCTCCATAGGGCTTTTAAGGCTGTGACCTTGCAGAAACAGATCACCAGGTCCATCCTCCACGATGCCTCCGGGTGGATTTAAACCACCAACCTTTCAAATAGTAGTCAAGTTCTTAACAGTTTGTGAGTAATAGTACTTGTAATGGCAGTAGTGTTTGTATCAGATCCCTTTTGCCCAGTGTGATGGTAAATGTATGTGTCAAGTTGGCTCGGCTGTGATTCTCAGTGGTTTGACAGACACTATGTAATTACTTTCCATTTTGTGATCTGATGTGAGCAGCAAATCAGTGGAAAGGGGAGTTTACTTGAGAATGCGTCCTGCCTCCACTATATAAATAGGTGTTCTGGCAAACTTGCTGTCTCTCAACCCTGTGCTCTTCTCGTTGCATGCCCTACGGTTCTTGGGACATAAGCCTGCAGAAGTCTCTGGGCTGCCACCTGACCTGCAATTTGGATTTGTCAACCCTGGAAACTCTGTGAGCCAGCAGAGGCCTCCAATCTGACCTGCAGGTTTGGGTATGCTAACTCCTGCAACCACATGAGCCAGCAGAGGTCTTCAGCCTGTTGCCTGGCCCATGGATTTGAGACTTGGCAGCCCCCATAATTGGATAAGCCATTTCCTCACAATTATGTCAGCCATTTCTTTGAAATAAATTTCTCTCTGTATGTATATCTATATATGCTTCATTTGTTTTGCCCCTCTAGAGAACCTAGACTAAGATACCCAGTCTCACCTCCTTTCATCTCACTTTTTTCTTCAGCAATTCTGAGGCAAAAGCTTCCTGAAGGTGTAGCCCCTGCACCTGCCTTCAGCTGCCCTATAGGTCTTGCTGTCTGCCCACTGGTGGGAGTTAAGACCCCAGTGGGAAGCTCTTATCACATCGGGCAGAGCAGTTGTGGATAACAGCCTCCTTCTTCCTCTCCTAAGGATGGTAACTCTGAGGCACGTTGTAAAAGGTAGAGTGTGATTAGTCTCAGTGGTGTGAGCCCACTCAGGCCCATCTCATGGCCTTTCCCCCCTTCCCTTCTCTCCAGTCCCCTTCCTTTCTTTTCATCCCCAGTTGATTTTCCCTGGGACCATCACTCAATGAAGTGAATTCATGTAAGCTCATGAATCAGGTTTGGCTTTCTGGGGTGAAAGGAGGGAACCAAGGTTAAGCCTTCTTTATTATTTAAGGTACAGATGACTTGACTTTACACTGTGAATCTTCTCAGGTCACTCCAGCCCTTGGTGAAAATTTTTGACTTATGACAATTAGGAGTTAATCATAAACAGAAGTGTGATATATCTTGGTTTGTATTCAGTACTTTGTAAAACGTATGCTATTATAACTATAATGTACTGAGTGTCTACCATGCGCTAAGCACGCTAATAAACTCTTTATATATACTAATTAAATTCTCCTAATCACCCTCTGAGGTAGAAATTATCATTTCAAGATTAGAGTTGAGAAAATGAGGCTTATAGAATTTAAGTTATTTGACAGTTATGTGTACCTAGTAAGTGTAGGGCATGGAGTGGATTCAAGCCTAGATCTTTTTTACTCCAAAGATATGCACTTTCCACTACACAATATTTCCATTCTAATACTATGCTTATACTTTATCTTCTCAAATGGCACAGCTCTTTTCATATTTCACACCATACTTGAGACTGTGTTTTTCACATATCTTTCCTTTAATAAGTATTTGAGCCACGGTGGGATGAAGAGTTCACCTACGTTTCAAAAATATTGAGTTCTATTTTAAATTTCCCCCATGTGTCTGTCAGTTTTTCATACTGTGGGGGCTTGCGAGTTGTGATGCTGGTGGCTATGCCACCAGCATAAAATACCAGCAGGGTCACCCATGGCAGACAGGTTTCAGCTGAGCTTCCAGACTAAGACAGACTAGAAAGAAGGACCTGGAGTTCTACTTCTGAAGAGAAATAGCAAGTGAAAACCTTATGAATAGCAGAGGAACATTGTCTGATATAGTGCCGGAAAATGATCCCCTTAGGTTGGAAAGCACTCAAAATACAACTGAAGAAGATCTGCCTCTTCAAAGTAGAGCTGACCTTAATGACATGGATGGAGTCAAGCTTTGGGACCTTCATTTGCTGATGTGGCGTAACTCAAAAATGAGAAGAAACACCTGCAAGCATCCATTAATAATCAGAACATGGAATGTACAAAGAATGAATTTAGGAAAATTGGAAATCATCAAAAATGAAATGGAATGCATAAACATCCATATCGTATGCATTAGTGAGCTGAAACAGACTAGTGTTTGCCATTTTGAATCAATCATATGGTCTACTAGCCAGGAATGACAACATGAAGAGGAATGGCATTGCCTTCATCAGCAAAAAGAACATTTCAAAATCTCTCCTGAAGTTCAGTGCTGTCAGTAATGGGATAATATCCATACCCCTGCAAGGAAGACCAGTTAATACAACTATTATTCAAATTTATGCACCAACCACTAAGCCCAAAGATGAAGAAAATATTTTTACTAGCTTCTGCAGTCTGAAATGGATCGAACATGCCATCAGGATGCATTGATTATTACTGGTGATTACAATGCAAAAGTCGGAAACAAAGAAGGATCAGTAATTAGAAAATATGGCCTAGGTGATAGAAATAATGCTGGAGATTGCATGGTAGAATTTTGTGAAACCAATGACTTCTTCATTGCAAATACCTTTTTTCAACACATAAATGTGACTATACATGAGGACCTGGCCAGAAGGAATGCACAGGAATCAAATTGACTACATCTGTGGAAAAAGGTGATGGAAAACCTCAATATCATTAGTCAGAACAAGGCCAAGGGCTGACTGTGAAACACACCATCAATTGCTCATATGTAAGTTCAAGTTGAAACTGAAGAAAATTAGAATAAGCCCAAGAAAGCCAAGGTATGACCTTCAATATATACCACCTGAATTTAAAGACCATTGCAAGAATAGATCTGACACATTGAAAACTAATGACTGTAAACCAGACAAGTTGCAAAGTGGCATCAAGGACATCATACATGAAGAAAGCAAGAGGTCATTAAAAAGACAGGAAAGAAAGAGAAAACCAAAATGGATATCACATGAGACTCTGAAACTTGCCCTTAAATGTCAAGTAGCTAAAGCAAAAGCAAGAAATGATGAAGTTAAAGAGCTGAACAGGAGTTTTCAAAGGGCAGCTCGAGAGGACAAAGTATTATAATGGCATGTGCAAAAACCTAGAGATAGAAAACTGAAAGGGAAGGACACACTCAGCATTTCTCAAGCAGAAAGAACTGAAGAAAAAATTCAAGCCTTGAGTTGCAATATTGAAGGATTCTACGGGGAAAAAATTAAATGATGCAGTAAGCATCCAGAGAAGATGGAAGGAGTACATAGTCGCTGTACCAAAAAGAACTGGTCGATGTTCAACCATTTCAGGAGGTAGCATATGATCAGGGACTGATGGTACCGAAGGAAGAAGTCCAAGCTGCACTGAAGGTATTGGCAAAAAACAAGGCTCCAGTAATTGAGTAATTGAAAGAATATCAATTGAGATGTTTCAACAAATCGATGGAGCACTGGAAGTGCTCATTTGTCTATGCCAAAAAATTTGGAAGACAACTACCTGGCTAAACAAATGGAAGAGATCCATATTTACCCCATTCCCCAAAAAGGTGATCCACCTGAATATGGAAATTATCGAACAATATCATTAATATCATAGGCAAGTAAAATTTTACTGAAGATCATTTTAAAGTGGCTGCAGCAGTATATCAACCAGAAACTGAATAAATTTCAATCTGGATTCAGAAGAGGATGTGGAACCAGGGACATCATTGCTGATATCAGACGGATCCTGGCTGAAAGCAGAGAATACCAGAAAGATGTTTACCTGTGTTTTATGGACTACGCAAAGACATTTGATTGCATCGATCATAACAAATTTTGGGTAACACTATGAAAAACAGTAATTCCTTAACACTTAATTGTGCTCATGAGGAACCTGTACAGAGATCAAGAGGCATTCATTCAAACAGAACAAGGGGATACTGTGTGTTTTAAAATTAGGAAAGGTGTGTGTCAGGGTTGTATCCTTTCACCATACTTGTTCAATCTGTATGCTGAGCAAATAATCTGAGAAGCTAAATTATATATATGAATAAGAACAGAACATCAGGATTGGAGGGAGACTCATGAACAACCTGTGTTATGCAGATGACACAACCTTGCTTGCTGAAAGTGAAGAGAACTTGAACCACTTACTGTTGAAGATCAAAGACCACAGCCTTCAGTATCGATTATACCTTAGCATAAAGAAAACAAAAGTACTCACAACTGGATCAATAAGCAACATCATGATAAATAGAGAAAAGATTGAAGTTGTCAAGGATTTCATTTTACTTGGATCCACAACCAACACCCATGACAGCAGCAGTCAAGAAATCATATGATACATTGTATTGAGCAAATCTGCTGCAAAAGATCTTTTTAAAGTGTTAAAAAACAAAGATGTCACCTTGAAGACTAAAGTGTGGCTGACTGAAGCCATGGTGTTTTCAATTGCCTCATATGCATGCAAAAGCTGGTTGATGAATAAGGAAGACTGAAGAAGGACTGACACCTTTGAATTATGGTGTTGGTGAGGAATATTGAATATACCATGGACTGCCAAAAGAATGAACAAATCTGTCTTGGAAGAAGTACAACCAGAATGCTTCTTGGAAGTGAGGATGGTGAGACTTTGTCTCCTGTACTTTGGACATGTTGTCAGGAGGGACCAGTCCCTGTAGAAGGACATCATACTTGGTAAAGTCAGCTAAAGAGAGGAAGACCCTGAATGAGATGGATTGACACAGTGGCTGCAACAACAGCCTCAAGCATAACAAGAATCGTGAGGATGGTGCAGGATCAGCAGTGTTTTGGTTCTGTTGTACATAGGGTCACTGTGTCAGAACAAACTTGACAGCACTTAACAAAAGCAACAATAATATTTTAAATTTCATCACATAGCTGTGTGATTTTAGGAATTTTATACCTCTTTTCTGTTCTTCCATTTCCTCAAAAATGTAAAGAGAATGTTAGACTAAAATGATTATGAAGGCTTTGTGTGGTTTTAACATTGTATCATATGTTAATTCATCTATATACTTGATGGATTAGTAAATTGAGATAATTTTAAGAGGCTTTATAATTAACAAAACTGTTAGTAAAAGTGATTTTAAAAATTATTATCATCATTTAGTGTTCTTCATATTTTTAATATTTCATTGTACTACTTGTTAATATTATCTCTAATAATAATAGTGCCCTTTTTTATAAAATCATTTGGTTCATTGAGCTGAATGCACGTGGACCTGTTAGCTCTCTATTAGTGCTAATACGTATAGCTCGTTTTACATAGAAGACATAGTTGGGTGGCAAAAGACTCCCACTGACAAGCTCATCATGCCAGTGCCATTCTGCTACATTTTTTTTTTTTACCACCTTTTAGGCTTTGAGTCCTCTCTGTTTGCTGCTAAAATCTTAACAGTTGCCTTGCAGGCAGTTTGATAATCTGCAGCCTAGCTAGCATGTGTGGCCGAAGAACCAAAAGCATTTTCATATCTGGAACCCTGATCTCCCTTTAGGAACTACTGAACCAACTGCGATCTACATATTAACAGAATCCCAGGTGATTTATTTGCATAATAAAGTTGAAGGCATATTTCTCTAAAGTATGACTCACTTACTTACCTAGACTACTTAATAAATGAAGACCTAATTTTTTTATCTTTCCTTTTTTAAAAAATTAACACTATGCACAAGAGTTGCCTTTGAGTCAAGTCTTGATGGGTAGTAACCCTATGTGTGTCATAGCAGAACTGTGCTCCATACGGTTTTCAGTGGCTGATTTTTTGGACTCACCAGGCCTTTCTTCTGAGGCACATCTGGGTAGACTCAAACCTCTAACCTTTCAGTTAGCAGGCTAGAACACATTAACCATTTAGTTGTACCGTACAGGGACTCCTTTAAAACCATATAATTTATTTATTTATTTGCTCAATGTGCATTATGAGAGTCAATCCTGGCTTCTGAGTGAAAGCCATTGACATTCCAATTCCTTAATACATTTCCCTCTTTGAAGTCATAATGGAATTTTTTCAATAGATATAAAAAGAGATATCAAATACCCATCAAAGTATCATCATTACTGCTAAAAGCCAAGGGCTGAACATTACAGCCAAGCTGATGAAAGTCATGCTATTGCTGTAGAACAATGTGCTGTTTTAGAAACAGTGTAGTCAAGTTTGTTTCCTTCAATACGTATAACAAGTTTCAATTAGTCAAAATACTAGGGTTTCTATCTTGTGAATTATTAGAAAAATCGTCAGAAGTAACTAAATTCTGTTTAACAAGATTATGCCAGCATTTTCAAATGTATCCAATATTATTCCTGGACTGCAGCATATTATAATTATTGTGTGTGATAGATCAGGTGACTTATCTTTTGTGTCGGTTGTGATTAATGGTACATTTTCATATAGACAATATCATGGAAGTAAGAAATGCCACGACTCTGTGCCAGGCCTCTCCCCAGACCACGCACCCTGATCATAAGGACAACAGGGACCTGAGCTACTACCTTGCACCAAATCCAAAAACCAATCCCACTACTGTCTAGCCGATTTCAACTCAGAGAGACCCCGTAGAGTTTCCAAGGCTGTAAATCTCTACAGAAGCTGCTCTGCCTAATTTGTCAGAAGAATGGCCTAATTTGTGTGGGAAAAGAAAACTTCGGGCCCTTGAGCTTTCAGGCTATGTCAAAGAGCACGACTCGGTGTTTATGATTTCTCACGTTGGCATTCTGCGCAGGCTTTAGATGAAACAAAGCATCTAAATGAATAAATACAATTCCCTATGGGTTTTTTTTTTTTTTTTTTTTTTTTTTTATGGGTATCTTTCTCTTAGCAGATGGAACACTGCTCTGCTTTGGAAGCTTTGGCCACATTAATTAAATTGTTTTCATGGTGAAGAGATGCCTTGGGCCTACCAGGACCACTTGCTGTTGAATGGACCCTGCCTCCTGGCGACCCCATGTGTTTCAGAGTAGAACTGTGCTGCACAGGTTCGATGGCTGATTTTTTTGAAATCGATCACAGGGCCTTTCTTTTGAGGATCATCTATGTGGACTCAGACCTTAAAACGTTTCAGTTAGCTGTCGAGTGCATTAACCTTTTGCATTACCAACAGACCCTACCTCAGGCAAAATAAACGAGTGATGTGTAACATCACCTGGACATGTGAAATCTGTGATCAATTAATTGAAGAGTAGACATTTAATATTTAATAAACAGTGTATTTACAGACCAGATTCGGGCCTTGGTTTGCCCTTTGAGATACCTGATGTGGAAGATACTTGATAATGTGTGGTGAAATAATGTGTTCTGAAAAAATAAAATCATTTGTTAAATATGTTACACATAATAATGATAAAGCAATTTTTGTGATGTCAGCTTTTTTAGATGTGAGGTCTCAGTTATTCAGTGTAATGCTACTGAATTATCCTTCCGGTACGGACTGAGCAGAATGGAGTCAGGTGGTCACGATGACTGTGGGGACATGGTGGGTTCCAGGGAGTGGAAGCATCACAGGAAGGGCTGGGTGACAGACCCCAGCACTTTACAGAGAGTCAAGAGTTTGTGCTTGAAACAAACACACAATGTAGAGAAGCAAGCTGGAGAAGTTGAGTGAGTAGTAGAGACTAAGGTGGAGAACCTCAGGGCCCTGGTCGTGCCATGGTTAACCAAAAGGTTGTGCTAATCAGAAGGTCAGCAGTTTGAATTCGCCACTCCTTGGAAACCCTACAGGGCAGTTCTACTCTGTCCTATATGGTTGTAATGAGTTGGAATTGACTCAGTGGCAGTGGGTTTAGTTTTTGGATTGGTTTACGGAGGAGAAAGAAAGAAAGGAGGCTATGGGGAGAGAGTGCTGAATAACAGCAATATGAAGAGGTGAGTGCAAACAGGAAAATAGCAGGGAAATGCAAAGTGTTTGGGTTTAATTATCGGGAGTTCTGTCAGCTTTGCAAGCACAGCGTGTGTTTGTTTGAGATATCTTTTCCATTTAAAGGCAACTAATGTAGATTATAAATTTACTTAAACATTCTCCAATTCTTAGTTATAACAAAATTGACAATTATTAATTATTGAACCTGATTTTTCTGTTGAGATTTGAGGGTTTATATGTCTTAGAAGAGGGACTTTTTTTACTATGAGAATATAATTTTTGACTTCTGTACATACAATAATTTATGTATTTATCAGAATGCTTGTACTCCCCATCATCCCTAAGAAGGAGGGCAGAAACACGTTCCTCTTGTCTTAGAAGAGGAGGTGGAGGCTTGGAGAGTAAGAAAAGGATGCAGTGAGTAATGTAGCCAACAGCAACAACCACCCTGACTTTCACTTGGAACTTTCTGTGTGGTGCCAGTCTTCTTCCTGAATTTTTGCCAGATTGAATACTTGTTTTCAACTGGCTCCATGAACCTCAGAGCTTTACGTTAATCTATTTCACAAATACATATACCAAAAATAATGCTTCCCCATGAGTTTGGAAAGAGCATTACCTTACCCTCCAGTTCTCTTCATCTTCCCATTCTCTTGCAAGTTATTGTGTTGATCAATTTCCCTGCACTCTGTACACACTGCATTTAGAATGTACTTTCTTTAACTTGTTGACTCAAAGCCAAAAATACTACTCAGAGCTGCCGAAGATGAGAATGGAGGCTGTCACACAATGTAAAGTAGAGAAAAGTTCCTGAAACTTAACAACACAATCAAGTGCTCCAAAATAGATGTGTCATAGTGCCCTGTAGAATCTCACCTTCAGAGATATGTTCCTTGCATTAAGACCTTGTACCATTGGAGAGTTCTCCACGTCCTAATCCTTTCGGCAGATAGTAAATGCACTTCTGTCATGAGCCAGTCACCATGACACACCATGGGATGAAATAATGAGAGAAACAAACGGGCCATCATGAGCTCTCAATCACAGCAGGCAACAGTGTACATGTGATCACAGGACATTTTCCTTAAAAACTGAGATAAGTGTTGTGAATCACCAGCTTAGTCAGTCATCTGCACAAAATAGGCTCTTGGGGAAGTTGAGGGGAGGAGTTCGTGAGAAGGAGAAATGAGATGGGAGTTTGGTAAACTTCAGCTTGGCTGAAGTTTGAAAATGGCAAACCTAGGCACCAGACGCAGGCACCATCATCAATAAAAACTTTGCAAAAATGAAAAAAGAAAGAAAGAAATTGAATGTGTAGTAACACAAATATTTACATCCATGAGTGGTAGAATTCTCACTTCCACAAGGGAGACCTGGGTTGATTCTGGCCAATGCAACTCATGCATAGCCATCACCTGTCCAACACTGGAGGGTTGCCTGTTGCTATGAACAGGCCTCAGCAGAGCTTCCAGACTAAGATGGACTAGGAAGAAAGATCTGGCAATCCACTTCCAAAAATCAGCCAATGAAAATCCTATGGATCAAGAGGTCCAATCCACAACTGATCATGGGGATATTTTCTTCCATTGTATGTTGGGTCACCATTAGTTAGGGGCTGACTCGTTAGCAACTTACAACAACAATAATATTTCCTTTATTGGCTTATTTCTTATTGAGAAGGTTTTACAACATAGTATGTAAGTTCAAGTATTTTATCCATGTAGGACAATAATTCCTGCTCAACTACACCATAAATGTAAGGCAACTCTCCAGATCTGTGTAGGGTGATCATAGGTTGTACCCAATTTCTAGACAGCCAGTAGACCATTAGAAAAAGGGCACTGATTATTACTATGGATTGTTTCATAACATCCCATTCTTCTAATCGGAGCCTGAACACATTTTAGCACGTGAAAAGTAGATTTATCAGTTATAAGAACCAGACAGCATACAACATGAAAAGCTCCCTCAAAATAAGCAGTCCTCCTTCAAAAGCTTTATGAGCAGAGATGATGACTCTTCCTTGCACACCCCACTTATTGCCATGGATGAGAGGCTTAAATGGAACCCTATCTACTGCCAGTCTCCCCGTGGCCAGGTAGGTCTACTTAGGTGGATTGTAAGCTTATACTGTGTGTGCCCCACCTGCACCATAGCTGAAGATACAAAGAAAACTTCTACTTCTAGCTATTTTATGCCCCCAGGCTGTGTGACCAATTATATCTTTTTAATCCTGCTAACCAGCATCCTGCTGCATCATGGTCCCCTGACTTCCTCAGGAGGAGGGTGGTTAGCCCAGAACTGTACCTTTTTTAACCTTGCTAATAAACATCAGAACTCAGTGGGGGTGGTGGCTTATTCTGAAGCCTGAAGTTGCCAGAAGGGGGAAGAATGAGGAGAGCCATGGCCGTTGGCTTGTCCAGAGGACTTGCTCCTCACAATCCATTTTTCAAATTTGCAAGAAAGGGTGATTTTAACAAAATGATACACTCTGCAGCTTTTTTGAAGGACACCTTTAAGCACATATGTCTCTTTCGACATCATATTATTTGTTTTATTCCTATTTCCTGGTTAACCCATTATACCTGCAGTGCTTGTTTGGCAACATATTAATGAATTTCTAAAATTTCTTTTCTTCCTGTAAGTGAAGCATCAACAGTTGAAAAAGACTTGTGTATTCAGAGAGTATTATTAAAACTGTTTAATTAAAAATAAAGATTTACACAAAAATATCAAAAATCTAGGTAAATTGATAAAGGAGGCATGATTGACTGAAAGTTATGTTAACAATAAAAAGTAAAATCAATCAAGGGATAGACATACTGGCCTAAATATGCATTTAAGAGTTTTAAAGTCACATTAGAAATTTAAGGGTCTCCAAGAGAGAATAGAAGGTCTTCCACCAAGACTGCGAACAACAATCCAAGAAAGTAAGATGCAAAGTAACACAAACAATGTGGTGCAGCCAATGGACTTGAGGTTCTAATGATTGCTCCAAGAAATAGGGTGCCCGGATGAAGGCAGAAGGAGGAACAAGATTACAAGGTAAAAAAAAAAAAAAAATTCTTCCATTCATGGCTTGTGAGAATTTCTCCTGCCGTGCCACCATCTAAGCCAGGAGCCTAAAGCATAGCCATTGGTGGGCTGGGTAACACTGAAAAACACAGATTGTGAACGGGCTCCCTTGGGCTAGAAGAACAACAAAAAAAAAAAACAGAAAAGAACAAAAGGGGAACTTAAATTTCACAAACAGTCCAATACCTCAAAGTTTTAATATCTTTTGCAGACACCCAGGAAAATGGACCAAGTGGGAGAAAATAGACCCTCCCTGCAATGATAAAAGCCAGGAAAATCTCTTTCTCCAATGCTTACAGAGTCCCTCATGCCCTGCCCCAATCCAACCTGGGAACCACAAACACAGTAGAAGATAGAGCAGCTATGAGAAACAAAAAAAAAAAAAAAAAAAGGGAGGGGGAGGGGGCATAGGGACAGAAAAAAAATGAAGAATCTTAAATTTAACTAACAGTTTGATGCTTCGAAGACCAAATATCTCTTGGAAAGAGCTAGGAAAAATGAGTCCACAGCAAAAATGTAGCCTAGTTATGATCTTACAAGGCAGGAAAATATTTATCTCTGGCACTTTAGAAAGTACCTCCTACTCTGAACCCTCCAAACTGGGAGCCTCAAGTACAGTGAGAGGTGGGTGATTCATGTCACAGGAAAGAAAGAATGGGCTTCTTAGGGCAAGGAGAATAGTCAAGGAATTTAAATGTCGACAATGGCTTGATACTCCTTTTTCCAGATAACTTTCTGAGAGCAACCAGAAAAACAGAACCACAGGGAGAAAATAACTCCACCAATCTTGCAAGGCAAGAAAATCTTTCTTTTCAGCACTTAACAGAGTTCCCTCCAGCCTCAGCCCTATCCAAGCTAGGAGACAAAATCACAGCCCGAAAAATACAACCAAAGTGCTAAGGGCCCTCTCTCATAAGAGGGGAGGGAAGCACAAGGACAAGACCATCCTCTAGTGGATTATTAGGGAAGAAGGAGGAAATGAGGGGAAAGGAAAACACACACACTCACAGACACACACAAGACCTGAGGAAAGAGAAAATTCTGAGTCCCAGAATTACCACAATAAAATACTCAAATGCCTCAGGTCCAACAAAATGTTATAAGGCATACAAGACCACAAGATAAAATGGCCCAATAAAAAGGAAGCTATGAAGTAGAAATTATTCCCATGGAAGCCAGATTAATGGGAAAAGTAGAGGACCTCCAGACAACAATATTAAATATGTTCAAAGAAAGCAAAGAACACACAGAAAACAAATAATGATTAGGAAATAAAATTAGAAAATCAATAAGGACATAGAAAATATTTAAAAGAACCAAAGAGAAATACTGCAATTGAGGAATAAAATAACCTAACTGGAAAATACAAAAGAGAAATTCAGTAGTAGATTCAAGCAGACAGAAGACAGAATAAGTGATCTAGAAGCCCGGGGTAACTGAATTTACTAAGTGTCAAGAGGAAAGAACAAAGAAAAGTGAGCAAACCCAAATGGAACTGTGAAACGCAATTAAGAAACCCAACATTAGGATTTTTGGAATTCCAGAAGAAGAGGAAAGTAATAAAGGGACAGAATTTTTCAGAATACAATGATCACCAAATCCAGGAAGCCAGGTGGACTCCAAGCAGAAGGAATGCAAAGAGGTCTAAACCAAGACACGCTGTAATAAATTTCTCAAAAACCAAAAAGAGAGTTCTAAAAGCAGCAAGAGAAAAGCACAGTGCAACCTATAAGGTGTCCTTGATAAGAATTAGTGCCAATTTCTCCTCAGATTTGCTTTGCAAGTATTACTTTATGGAATTTTTCAGGTGGAAAGGAAAGAACACTAGACAAACACTCAAATATGCAAATGAGAGAGGAAAGTCTGAGAGAGATCTACAATAAAGGTAACGGCATGGGAAAACATAAGGGCCTGTTTTATGTTATTTCCAGTGATGTTAATGAGTTGGAATCGACTTGACGGCAACAGGTTTTTTGGTTTGGTAAACTTAGTTAAGAGCTAAGGCTGGTGACCAAAAGGTTGGCAGTTCAAATCCACCAGGCACTCCTTGGAACTTTATGGGGCAGTTCTACTCTGTCCTATAGGGTCGCTATGTGTTGGAATCAAAGGCAATGGGTTTGGTTTTAGTAGTTAAGCTTCACAAGCAATAGAACATCAATAAGAAATAAGTATAAATTTAGCCTAATGGATATAGAATGTATAATGATGATGTAATTGATGTCACAACAACAGAAATGGGGGATGGGGGAACAAAACAGTAATAGAGTTTTAGTACGTTAATGTATGTAATGAGGCCTGGTTGCTCTGTGGTTAAGTGCCTACTAATAAAAAGATCAGTGTTCAAACTGATCAGCTGCTCCACAGGAGAAATAAGTGGCAATCTGCTTCATAAATATTTACAGCCTTGGAAACCATATGGGGCAGTTCTACTCTGTACTTTAGGGTTATTCTGAGTTGGAATTTGACTCAACGGCAATGGGTTTGGTTTGGTTTGAATGTTGTATGTTATTGATTGTATGTTAAATGGTGGCATAGAGCTAAAATAAGTAGGTGCAACTATAAATTGTTAAATGTGCTATTTGTGGTAACCACTAAGAAAATAATTAGAAGATATACACAGAAGGGAAAAAGAAATAAAAAAGGCTCAATGGAAAAAGAAATTAAACAAAAAAATACCAAAAATATGGGAATTGTGGAACAAAGGAGATACAAGATACATTAAAAAAAAAAAAAAAACTACCAAAATGAATGAAGCATTTTTTTCCAGTAAGAATCTTAAATGTAAATGGTTTAAAATCTCCATTCCAAAGCAGAGAGATTCAGAATGGATTAAAAAACAAACAAACAAAAATGATCCATCTTAAGGCATCTACAAGAGACACTTCTCAGGCCCGTGAACACAAACAGACTGAAAGAATGGAAAAGAATATTCCATGCAACTAGGAAGGAAAAGAGTGCAGGTGTGTCCACACAGATGTCAGGCAAGATAGATTTTAAATCAAAATCTGTTATAAGAGATAAAGAAGGATATCACATGATCATAAAAGGGCCAATTCATCAAGAATACTTAATTAAAATATATGTGCACGTGACACTAGAGCCCCTAAATTTATGAAACAAATTCTGAAAGATCTGAAAAGGAGTAATAGACAACTCGACAATAATAGTTGTAGACTCCAATACAGCACTTTCAATTTTGGACAAAACATCTAAAAACAAGAAAAGTAAGGACATAAAGGACTTAAACAACACCATAAACCAATTAGAGCCAATGAGCATATATAGAACACTACATCCATCATGACAGAAATACACATTTTTCTCCCATGCACATGGGTCATTCTCCAGGATTGATCATATCCTAGACCACGAAACAAATCTCAGCAAATTAAAATAAGTAAATAAATTATACAAAGTCTCTTCTTCGACCATGAAGGAATAATTTTAAGAAATTAATAACGGGAAAACTAAAAACAAGCAAACAAACATACACATAAAAATAGAAATTAGACAAAAAAAAAAAACTACTAGAAAATTAATGGGTCAAGGAAGAAATCAAGAGAGAAAAAAAAAACCTGGAGTTAAATGAAAAAGAAAACAAAACATACCAAAACTTAGGGGACTCAGCTAAAGCAGTCCTCAGAAGGAAATTTATAGCAATAAATGCTTACACTGAAAAAGCGGAAATATCTTGAATAAATAAGCAAGCTTTACAAATTGAATTAGAGAAAAAAGAGCAAGCTAAACTTAAATCTACTAGAAGAAAGGAACTAAGAAAGATCAGAGCAAAAATAAATGAAATCAAAAACAGAAAAACAATAGAGAAAAATAAAAAAAACTCGAAGTTGGTTCTTTGAAGGAATCAATAAAATTGACAAACCTTTAGTTAAGTTGACAAAGAAAAAAAAGAGAAATGTTGCAAATAACCAAAATAAGAAATGAAAGTGGAGACATTACAACTGACTCGATAGAAATAAAAAGAATTATGACAGAATACTATGAAAAACTATACACAAAAAACCTGGGTAACCTAGATAAAATAGAAGGATTCTTAGAAGCACACAACCTTCCTAAACTGATGCAAGAGGAAATAGCAAATCTTAACAGACCCAGAATAAGTGAAGAGATTGAATCAGTAATCAGAAATCTTCCAATGACAGCAACAAAAAGCCTTGGACCAATGTCTTCACTAAGGAACTCTACCAGACATTTAGAGAAAAATAGACACCAATCCTATTTAAATTCTTCCCTAACTTATCCTATGAAGCCCACATTACCTTGATTCCAAAATCAAACAAAGACACCACAAGAAAAGGAAACTACAGACCAATATCCCTTATGAATGAACATAGATACAAAAATCCTCAGCAAATTTCTAGTGAACAGAATCTAATAGCATATTAAAAGAGCCATATGCCATGACCAAGCGGAATTTATTCCAGGATTAAAAGGATGGTTCAACATTAGAAAATCAGTCAATGTAATACACCATGGTAATAGAACAAATAAAAAGAATGACATGATAATCTCTATGCAGAAAAGGCATTTGATAAAATTCAACATCCATTCTTAATGAAAACTCACAAGGAGATTGGAATTAAAGGGACGTTCCTCCATATGATTCAGGTCATATATGAAAAGCCAACAGCCGGTATTGTACTTAATGGAGAAAGATTGAGGGCTTTCCCCTTGAAATCTGTAACAACAGAAGGATGCCTGTTCTCAATGCTCCTGTTCAATATTGTACTCGAAGATCTATCCAGAGCAAAAAGATAAGAAAAAGAAGGAGAAGGTATCCAAATCAGAAAATAAGAAGCAGAATTATTACTGTTCACAAACAACATGATCCTATCCATAGAAAACCCCAAAGAATCCACAAGAGAGCTTGTGGAATTTAGAATGAATAAGGAATTTAGCATAGTTGCAGGGTTCAAGGTCAATAAACAAAAACTGACCAGGTTTTTATACACCAGTAATGAGAAATCTGAAATGGAAATTAGGAAACAATTCTATTTACAATACTAAGAGAATAAAATATCTAGGAATAAATTTAACCTAGGTTATGAAAGTCTTATTCAATGAAAATTATAAAATACTGATGAAAGAGATTTAAAAAGATGTAACTAAATGGAAATATGTTCTCTAATCATGGATTGGAAGACTCAATATTGTTAAGATGTCAATACTAGCCAAAGGAATCTACAGATTCAATACAATCCCAATAAAAATTCCAACAGCCATCTACACAGTATTAGAAAAACCGATACTCAATTTTATATGTAATGGCAAGAGGCCCTGAATAGGTATAGCAGCTTTGAAGGAGCTGAACAAAGGAGGACTCACATTTCCTTATCCGTTGCTGGTGGGAATGCAATATATAAAGCTGTTGTGGAAAACAGTGTAACAGTTCCTCAAAAAACAAAAGATAGAACTACCACATGACCCAGCAATTATGTGCACCCACGTTCATTACAGCAGTTTTCAAAATGGCCAACAGATGGGAACATCCTAAACGCCCAACAATGGATGAATGGGTAAATAAAATGTGGTACATACATAGAATGGAATAGTACTCAGGTAGAAAGAGAAATGAAGTTCTGATACATGCCACAACATGAATGGAGCTTGATGAGTGAAATAAGTCCAATCACAAATGGACATATATTGTATGGCTTGACTTATATAAAAAGACAATAGGCAAATAAATATGTAGAGGCCAAAGTTTGTTAGTGGTTACCAGGGGCAGCACAGAGGGGAGTTATTGCTTAAGGAGCATGAGTTTCTGTTCATGGTGATGCAGGCACAGTTAACTGGTCTAATTGAGGTCCCTAAATTGGACACCTTTAATAAGTTGAATTGACAAATGCATTGTTTTATATGTATGTATATTTATACATGTAGTATACGTATATACATGAAGTATACATATATACTTTTTTTAACAACAACAACAAAAACATAATAATAGCTGTTGAAGCTGCTTATGTACAACAAAACATCTCATGGGATTTCATTTATTGATTTGGGTTTAGGGTCATGATATCATGGGACATTACAGTTAATTGACCTACTATAATTTTTAGCACTTCTGTTCTACTTCATAGTTTGTTATATAGTGTCTGGAGTTCTAAAAGCTTGAAATTGGCCATTCAAGGTATAGCAATTGGTCTGTATTCACCTAGAGCAACAGAGGAAGTAGAAGAGTCAGAAAGAGGAGAAGAAAATGGAATGCGTAATTGATAGCCTGCACGAATAACTGCTTCCTTTGCACTGAGACTGGAAGAACTGGATCCTGCCAAAAAGTACTGGATATTTTGCATAAATATTCTAAAGAAGAATACTGATCAAAAGGGGAAAAATGTGGTGCAGAATTCAAAATTCTCATAGAATCCAGACTTTTTGGAGCCATTGAGGATGGATGAACCCTTGAAACTACTGCCCAGAAATAACATTTATCCTTGAAACCATAAACCAAAAATATCCCCGAAGCCTTCTTTAAACCTAACAATAGTCTAGCTTGGCTAGAAAAGAATGTCTGCCATGAGCATTGTGCTCTTTTAAAGAACTTACTATACAGGATCAAATTGACAACAACTTGAAAGGTTAGATGGGAAATTTAGGGGGAAGTGAGTTTACGTCAAAAGGGAGAAGCAAATTAGAAAAGGAGGGTGAGAATGGCTGCAAAATTTGTAGAATGTAATCATTGTCACTGTATTGTACTTGTAGAAGTTATGGAATTGGTGTAGGTTTTGCTGTGTATAATTTAAACAACAATAAAAAAAGAAATTTAAAAAATTAAGCAAGAGATTGTAATTCTTTTTTTTTAATCCGATTTAGGATAGATAATTCAGAGATGGGTAGAAAATTTCAAAAATTCATGACAACCTTGCAGACAAGCAGAGTTGACATAACTGACCAAAACTGATATGACATCTTAGGGAAAAAGAGAAATGAAAAATGCTAAAAACCACATAATATTTCTTCAATAATCTCAGGGCCTACAAATATGGTCTTTCAAGAAAGCTGATTTTTAAGGGACAGGGTGCAAGTTAAAAGCTGCAAGAACAACTTAGGTTGCAGCCAGTTACCAAGGTGGGTGTGTCTGGGACTGCTGGCCATCAGCTCTTCTCTGTGAAACACATTCTAGCTGGTCACAGGGCTGCCCCATTTAATCACTACATTGCCTCAATGTGACTAGGTGTGATCTTGTACTCAGAAGAATGGAATGTGAATGGACTTGAAGTGTTCGATTCCCATTGTCTGCCCTTGCTGGGATTTGGAATTACATGAAAAAGCTGGACACTATCAAACTGTGTGTGGATTTCTTCTGCTGAGGAGGGTACTGATAGACAGAAGGTGGTTCTAGACACATTGAAAAAGGTCAACTATTAAGCCTGGACCCTTAAGTGAGAAAGAAACAAACTGCAATCTTGTTTAAGCCATCATTTTCTTGGCATGTCTGAATGTAAACATGCCAGTATCTTAACCAATATAGAAGAATTAAAGAGGAATAAATGGTTACCTCCAAGGAGTCTCTGGGTGGTACAAAATGTTAAGATCTCGGTTACTAACTGAAAGGTTCGAGTATACCCAAAAGCACCTCAGAAGAAAGACCAGGCAATCTACTCCCATAAAATCGCCATTGCAAACCCTATGGAGCAAAGTTCCACTCCAACACACATGGGGTCCTCGTGAGTTAGAATCAACTAGAAAGCAACTGTTTTCTATTTCCCCAACGTACACACAAAGTTTACTTAAAACCAAGCCCAGGTCACTGTCAATGTCATTTTGATCCTATTTCCACTCATTTGTTTGGCTCAGTCAACCTCTTTCTATACAGCCAAAGCACAATGTGAGGATGTTGAAAGCATGTGGAGAGGGTACATGTTGGTTTTGGGTTTGGGATACACAGAGACTGAAGATAAATTTTGCATATTTCATAATTTTGCCTTGGGCCACCTCTATAAATAGACATTTTTCCCTTCAGTAAACTGACCTGTCATCAAAAGCACAGAGTCTTATAGAGACTTTTTTTCACTCATCAAGTAAAGCATTCTGGAAATGGTCTAAATAATTTAAATCTGAAATAATTTCCCACCAATATTTTCTATTCCATTTTATATAACTATGGACTCAATTCCGCACTTCCTCATTCCTCTGTGTGTGCAGTCATATAGGTTCATTCTCTCTATTTTATCAGCCTCCTGCTGGGTAAGGCGTTTTGAGGGGAAGCAGCAGTATTTTGTATGAAGCATGCATGAAATCCCTGTGTTTCTCTAATTTTGCTTTCCCTTTTTTTGGTTACAAAGAACAAGTTTAACCATGGCAATCAATGCTGTTCTCAGCATAATTGATGACAGTAATTCTTCTAAATTTCTGAGTATTAAATTTAATCACAGAAGGCAAGACTTCTGAGCAGGGGCCAGGTCTGACGTTTAGACCTTAGGCTCTCGGGAAATGTTCAGCTCAAGTTTACTTCTCAGGCAGGAACCAGGCTGCCATCTGTGTTTGTTAGGTTGCTTATGTAATAATAGTAGCAACATAGGTTTCCTAAGCATGGGCATCTCCATGCATATCACTGATCTCATCGTCAAGACCCAAAGTGGATCAAGGTTGAGGTCGACGATGGCGATGTGTTCAGTCTACAAAAATTACGGTTGCCAACTTCATCTTATTAGTCACAAGCTACTTTTCATTGCTATTCTCATCTTTGTGTTATAAGTGATGAAGTTTTCTAATAATCATAGTTTAAGTATTTCCAGAAAGGCTTTATCTTTTTTCCCTAGTGAAATACTATAAAAACAACACACTTCTTTTTTTCTTTGTGTTTGGATATAGACGTAAAAGCAATTTAAAATTATATATATGTGGCTGCATTTTATACATACATACATATATACATACACATGTATGTTTTTTATATATATACATACATAAAACCAAACAAAACCCAGACCCAGTGCTGTCGACAGAGTAGAACTGCTCCATAGAGTTTCCAAGGAGTGCCTGGCGGATTCGAATTCCTGACCCTTTGGTTAGCAGCCGTAGCACTTAACCACTACCCACCAGGGTTTTCGTGTGTATATATATATATATATATGACGGCAGTGGGTTGGGTTATATATATATATATACCAAAAACCAAATCCATTGCTGTCGAGTCGATTCCAACTCACAAAGACCCTATACAACAGAGTAGAACTGCCTCACAGGGTCTCCAAGCCCACAGCTACATCTTCTTCCTGCTGAGTGGCTGGTAAGTTTAAACTGCTGATCTCTTGGTTAGCAGCTGGGCGCTTTAACCACTGTACCACCAGGGCTCATGATATTTATAAATGTGTGCATGTGTGTGTACATACTTACTGCGTTATATTTTAACACAGATCAATTATTTTAAAACTAACACAGAGAATCCCCTAATAACTTCATATTCCCATAGCAAAAAATGTTATGGAGAAGATGAACATGCCTCAAGGCAAAAAAAAAGACATGAGACAAAAGGTTACACTGGAATTTTGAATGTAAGTATTACTTAACAACATTGCTAATGCACTGACTAAAAAAAATGAAGTGTTTTTCTTATCTCCTTTTTTTTTTTTAGTTTGAACTCAGAAATAACTAGTGTATAGTATATTCTGGAACTTGCCATGCTATTGAAATTGTTGGTACTTATTAATTGTGCTTAATGGGTTTTCAGAAATATCTAGAAATGTGCTTTTTTAGTCAGTGATTGTCACAATAACACTGCTTAATAAAATCATAAAATCTAAACACTAAGCATTTATTTCTCTCAATGGTCTTTGTTTGGCTATGGGATGCTGCTCCAGGCAGGGGATTGGGGTGTCTCTGCTTGGCCTTGTGTTCTGTGGGCCATCTTGACCAGGCAGAGCAGGCATCAGCCTCCCTGGGAGGCTGTTCCCGTGACAATGTCAGAAATGGAAGAGTCAGGGGAGGACCTGTGAGGCTGTAAAGAAAGCAGCACCTGGTCACGCCAATCCTTTCCTCACTGCCCAGTGCCAGGCATACAGCCAAGCCAAAGTCCAGCTGTAGAGAAGGGAGCTCTCCCCTCATGAGGCTAGGAAATGGTGTGGATGGGGAAAGATGGAGAATTTGGGCCAGGCACTGCCACTGGGTCTACATATGCTCGTCTGTGGTTATCTGGAGCCTTCACACCTCTAATGTATCACAGAAGACCAAACATTGTCAAAATAACCTTTACCTATGATAGCGTTTACCTGCAGTGTTCCATAGCTAATAACAGTAGAAGGAGCATATATAGTCCATGCCAATAGGTGTAATAGTGTTTAGGAATGACGCTTTAAAAATGTGCACACTACATGAAATTCAGCATGTGAAACTAAATATGAGATTATGTTTAGACATCTGGTTAAATATCTTCAAGTCTATTGTTATGGTTGATTTTTAGTACGAGGATGTGAATTCTTGAGTCTCCTTTTTTTTTAATTAAAAAAATGAATTAAGCACTGCAATTCTCCTACTTTTATAGTAAAGGAATACTCTATATCAAAATTAAAGATAGACAAGTATTTCCATCTTTTTCAAATGTAATTTTTAAGAGCAGTTTTGAAAAAACAATTGATAAAATAACAAATTTCCAATTAATACTAAAGTATAATTTATGTTATTAAGTTATAATTTATATTACCAAATTGCCCTCCAATGCATTTCAATAAAATGTAACCAAGCCTACACCCACAAGATTTATTTATGGAAAATATTCAACGTATTAAGGGACATGTTCATTTGCTATTGAAAATGGTCTATTTCTTTTCTCTCAAAGCCGGAAGTAATAACTCCTCAGTTCAGTGACAGAACAGGTGAACCTATTACTCTGTTTCAACTTGGTGAAGTGTTCATCAATTTCATACCACAAAAACTGACAAAGAAGAAAAAAATCTACAAGTCTTCTATTTTGAAATGAACCATTCACTTTACTTTGAAGTCTCATTTACCTAAACCATCATATTTTTGCTCTGCATTGATTTATCTAGTAAGGTGTCAAATTTCTGTGTCAATTCTTAATTATCTCTTTCAAGATCCTACTATTTTCTTCTTTGAAATTTTTTTTTTGATACCATGTGTTTTCATTAATGGAAACATGCTCAGTCATGCAGTACATTTAAATTTTTGGTTGGTTATATGGATTTTGAGAAATATTATTTGGAAATACATGAGTCCCACAAACCTTGAGGGGTTCTCAGGTGCCAGGACAGGTGAGTACCCGTCTGTCCCACCTGTCATGGGTGGCAAGATTTATTCTGACACACACATACAAACACAACCCAAACCTACCAGAGCTCCCTAACTATCATAAAAAAAAAAAAATCATAGGGAAAGCATAAATATGCTTACAAGGCTTACTTACCTGTACAAAACCCAAACGAGACAAAATTTTTTACCCAATCACATTTCCTAGATACACTACCTCATATTTAAAGCTAAAAGCCCAGCTATTTTGCTTCAATGAACATTTCTTTAAGCTTTCCCCATTACACAAGTGCCTACTGGAGGGCAATAAATGCTTTTAGAGGGAAAAGTAAGTTACAAGAAACCTGAGCACTGGGAAAATAGGGTTAGATATAGTCTGTCCCACAGGTCATGGAAGGGTTACCCTAATATCAAAATCAAAAACCAGTTGCCATCCAGTCAACTCCAACTCATGCCAACCCTATGAGTGTCAGAATAGAGCTGTGCTCTATAGGACTTTCAGTGGTTGATTTTTTGGAAGTAGATCAAAAGGTTTTTCTTCCGAGGTACCTCTGGGTTGATTCAAACTGCCAAACCTATGGTTAGTAGCCCAGCATGTAATATTTTGTGCCACCCAGAAACTCCTAATTATCCTAATACAATTCCTAGTATTAAGTTGTCACATAATGAAACAAAACTATCTAAAAGAATTAAAAAAAAACAAATCCTTGTGTGCATTTATATGCATTTAAATCTGTATCCTCATTTAGGGACTCTGAGTCTGTATTAGGTATTTCACCCTTTGATTTATTACTGTTATTTATTTTTCACTCTGTTAAATAGCTTACTTCCTTACATCATACTGTTTGTGTAAAATTTTAAGATCCAGAGAGAATTATTCATGCATGTAGCTTTTTAATTAAAAGGAAAAAGATTAGTTAACCTTTTTTCAAGAGATAACCACGTGAAAGGCAACTTTTAATTATTCTTTACCCAGATTCTTCCCCAGCTGCAAACTCTGGTACCAGAATGAATGTTGGAAACAGGCTAACACTTGAGGGAAGAGGTTAATCATATGGTTAATCATGTCTGAATGCCTAGTGGAAGAAAGAAGGAGACAGAACACACATTCTCAATCACGCTGAATAACAGCACTGTGTTTATACCCTCACCAACTGGGGATTAAGGTTTTTCTCAGCTCCTCCTTTCTCTCTCATCCTTATACCCTGGGAGTCCTTATTTCTTGTTAAAAAAAAAAAATAAGAAGCCAAACTCATTGCCATCAAGTCAGTTCTGACTCATAGCAACCTTATAAGACAGAGTTGAACTCCCCATGGGGTTTCCAATGAGCAGCTGGTAGATTTGAACAATCAATCTTTTGGTTAGCAGCTGAATACTTAACCACTGTGCCACCAGGACTCCATAGGTACTATAAGCTCAGTTTGCCTGCCAGTCCAGCTTCATAATCTCTACTACTTTTTTAGTGCTCTGCCCTCTCACTTGCGGCTCTGCCTCATGGCTCACTGTCTCTCTGTCTTTCAGACAACATCCTCTGTGGTGCCTAGCACATGGATTTCAGGACCACCTGTGAAGAGGTAGGTTTAACAGCCTCTGCTTCTCAAATGAGGGAAACAGCATGCATGCAGAAATATGTGGTCCCCTTTCACATAACTGGGGCACGGCTTTGGGCAGAAGGATGCATGATGGACCTGTATCATTTTAGAAGATCTATTTTGGTAAGATTAAAAAAAAACAAAGTGCCTGGGGAAGACTCAGGTTTTCGCTGTTCCTTAAGAAGAGGCCTGCAGCATATTTGACCTGACTGAATTGATCTTCCCCACAAACTATTCACCGTATGATTTCAGGTACTGGAACTGTTAGAAGCCATTCTGATCACATAAATTGATATAAATTAGAAGACGTCTAAAAGATTACTTTCAGCACTAAAGTCCTGTGATTATACAATTTCAATAATATTTAAGTATTTTAGTCTCATTTAAGTATTAATACCTGGCAATTCAGATTCTCTTCAGAGATGTTGTTGCACTTTGTGATGCACTCCCTTTTCAAGGATGTTAAAGGAATTCAAGTACGTAGCTCAGCGGTGCGTGGACGTGGGCCCAGGGAGTATAACCTGTCTATTCAGGAAGAAAGACTAGTTTTTTACTAAACATGCAACATTCAAATCATTGTATTCTTACTCTTCAGGCATAATTCAAATATTCATAGGTTAAAAATACCTTACATCAGCTTAAAAGTTCAGAACTAACCCAATGAAAACACAGTAACAACTGTATTACCTATGGCAGAGATAAAAATAAACAAAAACTTCAGTTCTTGACGTATGTGAAGATTTTTCTTTCAGTGAGATATCATGTATTTAACTTTATCTTGTATACATTTGTGAAAAACAATTCACTATTTTCCGCTAAGACAATTTCAAAAACATATATACTTTAAAATGTATCACAATTGGTAAAAAGTTCAGAATGTAAGCAAAAGCTTTTTTTTAGAAAATTCATAAATTGATTTCACATTTCAACTCTTCAAATTCCTTTTCATTAAAAAATTTTAGTATGATAATACCTCATGCATATCTCCATTCTAGCACTTTTCAATTACATCATAGTTATTTGTTTATAAACCTCTCCCACCTCCAGACTGAATAGCATAAATTCAGAATATATGACTTATTCACCTTTGAACTCAGTACCTACCACTTCAGCAGTTTTTTAAAAATAAATTAATGTTTTAGAAGCTTTCCATGCTATTTTAAGCTTAAATTGTAATTCTGGGTCATTTCGAGTTTTAATTGCACAGTATCATACTCCTAATTTTGAATGTAGTAGGCATTGTATTTCCATCTGATGTTTTGGGTAGTAAGATGCTTATGAAATTGAATGGATGTTTGCATGAAAAAAACACAACGTCAATATTCAATATACTGGCCAAATACTGTTTAACGAATGGCTTACCATTCGACTTCAGAGGGTAACTGACAGTTGATTTCCCAGACTTTCTGTTTTTTTAAACAGAATTGTTTTAAATCATTGATTTGGGATATGTATCAAGTTCTAATTAAGGTTCAAAAGATTTAATTGACAATGGCTATACTGTTGGAAATTTCTTACTCCTTGCTTTGGTGGGAGGAGGTGCTAGTTATCTTGAAATGAGACGTTTGAGAATCTCAACCATTTTAGACTCTGCCCACACTGCAGAGTGTATCTCTTTCAAAATTATGCAGCAACTGAGTCCATGTGTCTCACTGAATTGGCAGGAATTCAGGTCTCTAAGATGCACTGAAGATGATCAAACCTCTCAGAAGATGAGTTGGAATCAATGAATTTGCCTAAAATGTACAAATTTAGAACATTTAAGTTGACAAGAACCATAAAGATAACTTAGCCAAACTTTGTCACTTAGCAGGTGAAATAATTGAGAGTTTTCATGGAGTGCCACATGTCATTTGGTGAATGAGCTGAGAGCTGAGCCAACATGTGTACCTTGGAACTCCTGACTCCAAGTTTTGTTCTCTTTCTAATAAACTGTATTGCTGGAAATTATGTCATAGTCAGCGATACACTAATAAAACCTGTTTTCTCTTGACTCCCAATAAGCCATTGCAGTGCAATTGGTTTCCTTTTTTATATGGGCGTTCTGGCCCTGGATTTGTAGTTCTGCCAGGATGATTTGCTAGGCCACAATCTTGCAGAGAGATTGGGTGGTTTACTATGCAAATCAGGTGACTGGGGCCTAGCCAGGAGATTGGTCAATTTTGCCATCTTGCTAAGCTTAAAGGGGCTAACCCTACAGAGGTTGAGGAGAGACCAACTAGCATCAGGAAGAAGAAACTGGAGCAGAGCACATAATTCAGACCCAAGGTTCCTGTGCTGAGTATCTGTTAGACCTAAGAGACAGAAAAAGTTGTAACAGTGGAGACAGCATGAAACGGTGCAAGGCTGTATGAGCAGCAAGAACCAGGAGAGTGGTGGAAGACGGCTGCAGTGGGCTCCCTGATTCATGGAGTGAGAGAGCTGAGCACATTCGGGCAGGAGCTTGTTGGTAGAGTGAGGTGCCTTCCGGCACTTGATGGCGGAGCCAAAAGAATAACACTTGCCCTAGTGGGGCCCAATGGCTGAAGCCAGGCCCAAGCAGGGGCCAGTGACAGAGGTTGGGCCTGAGCAGGGAACAGTGGCAGAGGCCGGGCCTAAGCAGATCCTGGCTGGCGTTAAAGACTAGAGCAGGCCCAGCCTATGAGCACAAATGAGAAGTACAGCCTGCTGCTGAATGGCCAAGAAGGAGCTGAGAGCTGTCTTGTTTGGAAGCTGTCCTGATTGCGGAAGTGTATCCTGTCTCCTGAGTTGTGATCTGTTATTTCCCTAATACACCACATAATCGTGAGTGTGGCCTGTGAGTTCTGTGTGGCCATTGCACAAAATTAATCCAACCCAGCAGAGAAGTAGCGAGTGCTGTAGGGAGGAAGGCTGGTGTTGGAATTGGTAAAAAGGTTGGAGGTGGAGGTATGTCTGACCTCCACCTACAGGAATTAACTTTGTGCTGACGATTGTGATTTTCTTTCCTCATGAAGGTAGAGGACTCTGATGCCACTAAATTGCAGCCATTAAAGGTGCACATCAAACAGATCCAAGTAGACTATCACAGTGTTAATGTCCAGGGGCCTCTATATTGTAAAGAAAATAGAAGAAGTATGTTCAGATAACTTCCTTTACAAGCACATGGAAGTATCTAATGCAGATCTTTCTTAAAAGAAAGGTCTACTTATTTTTAAGAAAGTTCTCTTAAAACCAAATGTTGCATTTTTTTTTAAAAGAATTGACATTTAGAAGTCTAACTAGAAGCACAAATGAAGGTAGAGATTTTCCATGAATATAAGTGGAATAAATAATAAAATACAAAATTTAGGAAGAAAATGTATACATATAATTACTGATTATCTCTGCTTTAAAAGTGTCACCAAAAAACCATAGCTAACAGGCTTTGTTTAGTCTATTTTTTCTCATTTTCACATTTGCATTCCTTAATATATGATTCATGTACTTGTGTTGACTATGAAAATATGTATTTCTTTATAACATGTACTTGATCACTTGTTTATTCATATAAATATATACATTAATTTAGTCCTTAATATATTAAAGTATAATCTGTGACTACGATTTAGTCAACAAATTCTGAAAGAACTCCTATTACAGAAAAAACACATTATTAGATCCTATAGAAAAATAATCCTTAATAATAGAGTAATAATTATTTTGATCTTCTTGAGATAAATACATGTAAGATGAAGTTAAACAACAGGATATATAGAATTAAATATTGCTGAACTCATGGCATGTGATGTTTTCTTGGTAAAAAATTTCTGTCCATGGCTCTGTAGAGACTTTGCAGAGGGAGCTGTTTTCTTTATTATCTGTAACTTTTGTCCTTTCAGTACCCAATTGTTAGGTGAATGTTTATTCAAAGAAAGTTCTGAGTTCAGAGAAGTGAGGGCTCACCTTTTTAGATGGAGCATCTTGGTGGCTTCAGGAGAAAGGAGTCTTGTGCTAGGACTTGGAAATTGGCTAGAACTTAACTGATGAGAGGGAACTCACTAGAAGTAATTCAAGAAGGAAAAGGTAAATGATAAAATGCAGTTTGCAACACCTTTTGTGGAATGGTGTTTGGAGCACAGCTGCTCCAATATGGTGGGGCATAAGAAATTACATATTTACTTAAAAATATAGTTTACAGAACAAATCAAATTATGTTTGGTAACCAAAGCATGGGAATACTGTGAATGCCTGCAAGAGTATCTGCGGTTCATATTACAGTCTTCACCTACTTTCTTGTAGTTTGTAGTTTCACCTGATATTGTTTATTCTACATTTCCAGATAAAAGCAACATAGATTTTAAAATGTCATGAAAACACATTTTGTACTCTTTGAAATATCAGACTATACTTTAAAAAGATCTTAACTTTTAAGTAGAAGATGGATGATAGCCTACTGTTTAAAATTCCAAATTATGTGCTAAATTTAAGCTAAGTATAAATTAAGCTGTTTACATTTTAGATTTGTTTATATACCAAAGTGTAAAGAAAATGCAGATTCACAACTACATTTCATTGATAAACAGAAAATATAGCAACAACTATTTTAAACAGTATTCCCTTCTAATAATCCCTCTTGGAAAATAGTTTCCAAATTAGTTTTTGTAAAATGCAGGTGCTGTCTAGGATCACCTACTAGGGTATGGAAAAAATATTTGAACTTATATCAATCATTTTGTATGAATCATTGCTTTAAATTTTTTTGTTTTATAATTTATGTAATTTACATAATAATCTGCATAATGTTTGCACATGGCATATAAAGCACACACATATATATACACATTACACATAAGCAGCCTCTACATTTCTTGTGTAGCCCATGCACAGTCAGCAGAGTTTGGACATAAATGATTGATTATTGTTAGGTTCCTGAAGAAAAAGAAGATGGTCATATGTCTAAACTTTAAGATTTGAAGCCAGAGATTGTTTAGGTGTTGTCTTCTGTCTTAGTCATCTAGTGCTGCTGAAACAAATGCCAGAAGTGGATGGCTTTAACAAAGAGAAATTCATTTCCTCACAGTAAAGTAGGCTAAAGGCCCAAATTCAGGGCGTCAGCTCCAGGGGAAGTCTTTCTCTCTCTGTCAGCTCTGGAGGAAGGTCTTCAGTTGGTCTGGGAGCATCTCAGAGCAGGAACCTCTGGTCTAAAGGACATTCTCTGCTCCCAGCACTGCTTTCTTAGTGGTACAAGGTCCCCAGCTCTCTGCTTGCTTCTCTTTCCTTTTATCTCTTAAGAGATAAAAGGTGGTGCAGGCCACACCCCAGGGAAACTCCCTTTACATTGGATCAGGGAGGTCACCTGCGTAAGGGTGGTGTTACAATCCCACCCTAATCCTCTTAACATAAAATTACAATCACAAAATGGAGGACAGCCATACAATACCAGGAATCATGGCCTAACCAAGTTGATACATATATTTTTTGGTGGACATAATTCAATCCATGACTTCTTGGTAAATAATCTCTGTCCGTGATCTGTAGAGACGTGCATTCTTTATTACCTGTAATTCTTGTCCTCTCAGTACCCGAAGTGAGTTCATCATCTATATTCTGTTTTCCAGAAAGCTATCTAATACCAGGGGCATTTTACCAGTTGTGTGAGTGAATGTTAGCTTTGGCCACAACAGAAGTGTGCCAAGAGAAGACTCAGAGCTGTTTTAGTTCTGCAGACTTTACCTGGACCGCCTTTCTTGTCCCTTTGATGTCTAACAATCGTTCACCCTAGGGTCCTCAAGGGAAAGCCCCTCTCTCATCCTCAAGTCGAGACAAGAGCATTATTGTAATTGCCAGTTATTCTGTTACACTTCTGGGGAGAAAATTGGCCTAAAATGTCCTGTACGTGAAAAAATGGCAAATCTTGCTCAATTATTTCACACTGGGCTGTGGCATTGTTTTGTACTTACCTCCTCATACTACCTCAGACTCTTTTTTCACTCTGGCCCTCAGCCAAGGTAACATACTGTGCATAAGGGATTTTCCCAGGAGAAAAATTATGTTCTGTATTAAGGAAAATATGATAGGCTTATGCTGGGATATTTCCCTTGAGCTTTTCTCTGGGGCTGATCGTTTGGCAGGTATTTAGTGAGCTCCTGCTGTGTACCACTCCCACAGACCAGGAAGAACACTGCCCTTGCTTCTGACAGAGATTTTGGTCAGCATTGCCCTTACAAATAGGCACAGACTGATATGAGTTTAGGGAAAGAAGGCTCTGGAGGCTGCAGTATATCAGCATATTCCCATTAATATCTTGGAGTACCTTTTAAAGAAACAAACTCCTAGCAGCCCTCATGGACATTTATATTCCAAAGAAAAGTCTGCTATCATTTA
Source organism: Elephas maximus indicus (assembly GCF_024166365.1). Classification (NCBI taxonomy): domain Eukaryota; kingdom Metazoa; phylum Chordata; class Mammalia; order Proboscidea; family Elephantidae; genus Elephas; species Elephas maximus. The sequence goes on from NC_064833.1 coordinate 91,855,273, forward strand.
CCTGGGATAATGTGCTCCTGAAATACTAAGGATAGACATGTATTCCTATGTATTCTTCTACGAAGAATGGCTCAGTAATTATTAAATGAAAATGACATTTCCAAAATATGTTTTGTTGCTGTTGACTTTTTGGTGCAGAGTAAGAGCTAGATACTATATTCTACCTTAAAAGAATTTTCCTCTGTATCTTTGACAAATGGGAACATTGAGTGCCTTTGCTTGAGAGAATATTTACAATTATCTGGGTGAATGTTTTAACACCAACATGCTTCAAGTGTGACAAGGTTCAAGGAATGCTTCAGTGATTATTAAGGTGCCAGTTTAAAGCTACGACGTATATGTTCTGAAGTCTTCACAGTCTTTTTTTACAACTCCCCAAAATGTGTGAGGCAAAAACATTAGATCGGGAGTCAAAAACCTTGGGTCTTAATCTGAGCTATGCTTCTAAATAACTGTGCTAATTTAGGCAGTTCACCGCCTTATCCTGTTTCCTCATCCAACCTCTGTGAGTGTGTGTGTGGGCGGGGGGTAGGAGGTTGATGACTACCAAACCAAAAAATCAAACCCATTGCTGTCAGTCAATTCGGACCCATAGCAACCCTGTAGGACGGAGTAAAACTGTCCCATATGGCTTCCAAGGAGCACCTGGTAAATTCAAACCTTTTGGTTAGTAGCCGTAGCTCTTAAGCACTATGCCACCAGGGCTTTTGGGTTCCTAGGGGTGGTGAAATAGCAGATGTCCCAGTAGCTGTTAGCTAGATATAAAGTTCTATGACGGAGAAAGAAAGTGGGGGAACAAAGAATTTCTTTTTGAGGTGATGAGTATTCCAACATTGATTATGGTGATGGTTGCACAACTCTGGAATATATTGAAAATATTTAATTGTACACCTTAAATCCGTGAATTGTATGGTATATGAAGTTTTTCTCAATAAAGCTGCTATGATAATGATAAGTGTATTATAAATATAAAATAAAACTGTCATTTTTTGAATATAGTATATAAAATGTGACTAATCCTTACTTACCACGTTTGGAGGACTTTTTCTGACAGGTGCACTTTAAATGGCATGGGCACCTCTTTTCCCTGCAGCTGTAACCAAACATGGGTTCTTGTCCCGTCCTATTAGCTGGTCAAAATAAGACGGACACCAGACCACCAATTGCAAGGGAAACAGAAAGTGGCAATTTATTGTTCGCACAAACAAGGAGCAGCTGAAAGAGGTTGGGGAGGTTTTTATTTCCAGTGGCGTCTGGGGGTTGGATTTGGTGCTCGGAACTCTCGGCCCTTAGCGCTTCAGTGTCCACATTTGGAAGTCAGGTGCTGAATCATGTTGGTGATGCTCACATCCAAGGACATACACAGGACACAGAGCTTCAGGTCCTGCGCATGCACCAAAATCCTGGTTCTCAAGTGCGTGGGATTCTGACGCCATATTCGAACTGCGGTTAGGGCCAATGTGTGGTCCTGCCGAACTGCAGTTGGAAGCCTTGGCTTGGCGGCTGCAGGGGGTGGAGAACCACACAGCAAAGCGGGGTATGTCTCAGTGGAGGCTGCACAGCTACATTATCAAGTTTCGGATTAATCATTTTTTCCTCAGCTCTCAAATGTTATTGGTCATGTTTTGCTATAAATAGGTCATAAAATTACAGCAACATATAAGCTAAGTATGAATTTGTTTGTTTTGCTCTTCTCTTTTTCTTTGTTTTTTTTTTTTTTTTTTTTTTGGTCTGAAGACAAAGACGGGGATCTGTTTGCTGCAGGATGGTAATCAGGAGCCTTTCAAAGTGCGGCTGCATCTGGCCAAGGACCTGCTGATGATCCAGGAGCAGGATGTGATTTGTGTGTCTGGTGAGCCTTTCTATTCAGGTGTAAGTAGCTTTTCCTTCTGTTAAAGTGCTGTTTTTTTTTTTTTTTTTTTAATGAATGTTTATTTACCGAAAACTCTTAATATGGTTTTACTTTCAGTGCTTAGACAATTGTGATGCATAAATGTTTGTTTACATCGTTAAGTAAGCAGTGGCCCTTAATAAGTACACATGCCTGAGTCCACACCAAATATTTAGGGCCTATTCCCAGCAAGACATCTTATAGGCTCCTAGTTGTCATTGTGTTGCTGCAGTGACACACATATTTTCTAATCACTGGAGATTATTTACATTAAGTGTGTGTGCTCCTTCCTCTTACATGGAGCATGAAAAGAGGTCTGTGCAGATGGTCTCCTGCTCTGGTCTTATATTTCAAAATATTGGAGCCAGTGCCCGTTGCAGCCCATCTCTCAGCATCATTGAAGCAGAAGGCTTTAGGTAAAGGTCACTGAACTCCACGTGAATGCTTTCTTCAGGGGACTGTGCATGAATAATCCTGTGGACAGCCTTGATATAGTTATGTATATGTGTTGCAGCAAGTTCTTCTAGCCAGTGCTCTAATCAGTTGACATATTATGCTGCTGCTAATTCAGCCTCAGAAAGAGCCATAAATTGACACTCAAAACCATTTGGTCAATTTACTGGCACCAGAGCACTGCTCTGGGAGACATCCTTAGGTGAGGTAGATTTCATAGGATAAAAAGATCCTCTCATAAAAAAAGACAAGTTCTAGAGTTTGCAATTCACTGTGAAATGGAATCAAAAACAGCATCCTAGCATTGTTGCCATATGTGAACTCAGAAGAAAATTATGAAAAGGGCTCAGTGTGCTGCCTTAATTCACCAGACATCTGTAGCTATTTAGCATGAAGATTCGATTTGTAGCTTTTTCACAGACTTACCTGGGAGTGTTTGTTGCTGGTGAATGGTGCTGAACTTGAGGTTTCAATCACTTCCTACTCACATCCATGGGAGGCACCCAAGGTCCTGAATCAATAGCCCCTTGTGAGCTAGAGATAATGAACTTTTGTACACTGTCAACTATTCTTTTGTCATGGAGCATTTACTCATGCTAAATCATGAATCTAGGGGTCACAGCTGATTAAACAGTTCCCATAGGGTTGCCCTTTCTTCTCCTTAATTAAAGAATAGAGGTAAATTTCTTTCTCCCTTTTTAAAAAAAACAATTAAATTTTTTTCAGTGAAGAGATCTTTTCAGTGGAGAAGTATGATTCATGTAACTCCCTGGAATAAATATATCACACAAGGTCTTAGATCAGTAAAATGTTAAAATTTGTAAAATTTCATATTTCAATACTGAAGTACCGTTAAAGATTTTAAATGCTGTAGTCGAAAGAGCTAGAGCACACAGACCTTGTCACTCCCTCTAAGGGAATTGTGTACGTGAATAAAGCTCGGAATCCTAGAGAGAATGCAGACAAAAGTAAGGAAAAAAAACCCCTGTGAAAATGTCATCAAATGCACGAAAGCATTAGACAAAATTCAACACCTATTTATAAAAAATACAGAAAAATATGAATAGAAGCGAGTGTCCATAATCTGAGAAAAGACACCTAAGAAACACCTACAACTAACATCATTGTTAACCTTTTCCTGAGAGTGAAAACAAGGCCTCATTTCTCAACTTTGTTCTAGCTGGGACAGGAAGACAGAAGATGGACATAAACATCATAACAATTGGAAAGAAGGAGATGAAACTGGTCTTAGTTGTAAATTGCATGGTGGTTTACATAGAAAATCCCTATAGAGTCTCAAAAAACAAACAAAGAAAAAAAAAAACAACACACAAATCTAGCCAAGATGTTGGAAACAAGAACAATATTCAAAATGAATTGCACTTCTATATTTCTATAGCTAACGGCAAACAATTGGAAAATGAAATTAAAATGTCATTCACCATACATGAAAGAACATAATACACTGAAAAATAAATTTAAAAAAAGATGTGTAAGAACTCTATCCTAAAAACGAAAAAACAGTGATGAAGGAAATTAAAACACGTAGACAAGTAAATGGAGAGACATAACGTGACCATAACCTGAAGACTCAATATTGATAAGTTGCCACTTCTCCCCAAATTGACCTATATTTCAAGAAAGTACCAAAAAATCCCAGAATGTTTTGTAGATATTGACAAGTTGATTATAAAATACATAAATTTACAAAAGGCCTAGAATAGCCAAAAGAAGAACAAAGTTGGAGGGTTTATACTTCATGATGTCAGAGCTTACTATATGTCTACAATCATAAACACAGTGTGATAATTTGATAAGTCTAGGCATATGACTCAGTAGCACATTTCATAGAGTCCAGAAATAGATCCACACTTATGAGGTCAACTGATTTTTGAGAAAGGAGCCAAGTAAATGCAAAAGGGAAGAAACATCTTTTCAACAAATAGTGTTGAAACAATTCTCTACATGTATGGAAAAAGAAAAATTACCTCATAATAATGTCAGTTTTTTTTTTTTTAGATTGATCCTACACTAATATATAAACCTAAAACAACAAAGCTTCTAGAAGAAACATAGAACATAGTTCTGTGACTGTAGGGTAACCAAATATTTCTTAGGACAAAAATGTACTAATAAAATAAGAAAAAATGTTAATAAGAACTTCCTCACAATTAAAATTTTTGCTTAAAAAAAAACTTAAGCAAATGGAAAAGGGAACCACAGATACACAAACCACAGGAGAAAATATTTGCCATATATATATATATATATCTGACACAGAATTTGTGTCCCAATTATGTAAAGATCAAAAATCAATAAAAGAACAAACAACTCAAAAGAAAAGCTGACCATAACTTGAAGAAACACTTCACAAAATAAAACATCCAAATGGTTAAGAATAGCATGAAAAGATGTTTTGAGATATCAGTCAGTAGGGAAATGCAGATCAGATTAAAACCACAACACATAAAGCTTTTAAAAAAAAAAACCTTTACATCCACTAAAATGGCTTTAAAAAAAAGACTATTGTCAATGATGTGATTGACTTAGAATTCTGCATTTGAGTATAAACTTGCCAACCACTTTGGAAAACTATTTGGCATTTTCTCATGAAGTTACATATAAGTCTACTTCGTAACTCAGTAATTCCACTCCTTGAGGCTTATCTACTTCTCTGTGAGACATAAAAATATAAGTTTACAAGAAGACTTATGTAAGAATATTGTAAAAATGGCTTGGGGGCACTGTCTGAGCTTCTCTGACTTCACAAGGGGGAAGGAGAATCAAGACCAAAGGCGCAAGGCTGACTCCTATGTGGTGGAGACTAGACAAGCCTCCTCTCTCTGCCATCCTTGCTAATTCTGACACCAACCGTCCCTCACATAGTGCTCTCTACTTCTTTACAAGTTTCAATAATTCATTGCAATGGCCACGTAGAACTCAAAGACCTCACTCACAATTACATGGTTTATTAAGGAAGTAACAGTTACAATTCAGGCTCAGGAATATTCAGGATACAGTTCTTCCATCAGGACAGCCTCTCCCCAGCCATGCTCTCAGGCACACCTCTCACAGGTCCTAAGCCTCTGCCCAAAGGCACTCAGCTTTCTCTCCCAGTGGGCCAGGAAGCCCACCACGCTGTTTCTTGCTGCTGGATCTCTGCTGCTGGGTCTCTCCCGCTGGTCCCTCTTTCCTTGGTGGTGATGAGCTCCTTCTCTGTGAGCTGAAACTGTCTCTTTTAAGGCAAAACTGACAAATCCCCTTGGTAGGCCACAATTATCCTATCACACAATCACCTGGGTGGGAGTTCCAAGACATGGCTAGAAAGGCCGTACGCAAAAGTAATCACATCACAAATATTCACAGACAAAACCAAGTTGTGAACAGATAAATGAATTGTGGTATATTCACAAAATGGATTCTAGTCAACAATAAAAAGAATGGAACAATAGGGATGAATTGCAAAGCCATTATATTGTACAACTGATTACATTCACATGAAGTTCAAGAGCAAGGAATGCTAATCTGTGAGGTAAATCAGAAGGATTATTTGTGGAGGGGGAGTGATATTGACTAGAAAGGGGGCTGAGGAATCTTCCTGGGGTCTCAGAAGTGTTCTGTTTTTGATTGGGATAATGACTTCATATGTGTGTACATGTGTCAAAACTGATCAAACTATGCTTAATGTCTAAGCATTCTGTTGCATATAAATTATAATTAAAGAGTATTGGAAAAGAAAACTTAGAATGACTCACATTATAATGTCAGTCTCAGAGCTTCCAACACTCATGAGTCCATCCCACCTGCACCTCACAGACTCTTTCTCCATCAAAAGTTTACCCCACTGCTCTTCATGGCAGTTGGGAAAAATTCTCTTTACTTGAGTGAGGGCCCTTCCCTGCAATTGAAGCATTGCTTTGCTCTTTTTTTCAGTGGTCGATTCCCTACTGGTTCTTGTGCCCTTGTCACCAGCTTGGCCTAGCCCAAGTGTTGATGGTGAATGTGCCACAGCGCTGCCAAGTGGTCTCTGGCGGTGGTGGTGGGGGGGTGTCCCAAGCTTGACTTGATGCCTTCTGATGTTGCCGGTGTCTGCTAATAGGGTGGTTTTGACCCAAGAGGTAGGCACAGACACCTCTGTCCCTTTACAGGACTGATCCTAGAAGGGAAGCCTCAGCTCTCATTGACCCACTGCTAGCAAAGCAGATCACATGCCTTTCCAATATCTGTTTGATTATTGGGCCAAATGACTTTAGCCAGGGAAGAATCTGGTTGGCACCAACTCTCTAGAGAAACTCTGTCCCCTCACAAGGCAAAGGCAACTCTGTCCCTTTACAGGACTGATCCTAGAAGGAAAGCCTCAGCTGTTTTTGGCCCACTGCTAATTAAGCAGATCCCATACATTTCCAGTATCTGTTTGGTTATTGGGACAAATGACTTTAACCAGGGAAGCATCTGGTTGGCAACTATTACCTAGAGAAACTCTGTGTCCTATCACAAGGTAACTGGAATCATGAGGCTCTATTCTAGCCCTAGGAAATTGGTGCAGGTAGAGCTCCCTCTGTCTGCCTTTGTAACCCTCAGATAAAGTGTTCAAACACTTTTGCACTGGAAAACAGACCCTTTACAATGTAGTACCTCTGTTTTCAACAGTGTGTCTCTCTACAATGAAATCTTAAATTTTCACTTAATATTAGGTTGAGTTTGAAGGACTAGGGGATTTGGGCAAAGATAATCATCAAATGTGTGAGAACAGAAGGTCATATCTGTGCATTTGAACAAAAATTGTGCTGCACTCAATCAGCTAGGGTTAGTTGAAAAGTCGGGAGAAGGTTCTCAGGGCAAGGCACGTGTTGGTGTTTTCTGGGAGGTAAGCTGTGAAGCACTGGCAAGGGATGGGGAAACAGGATGAGGGCGGGGCAGCTCATATAAATCTGTAACCAGGTGGTCCACTTCTGAAAGAAGTGAAGCTCAATTCTACCACAAAACACTGAGGCACTGTGGGGCACGACATTCTCAGCACCACTGCAGCATGTATTTATATTCCAAGCTCTCTGTGCCCTGCATTGAGGGCTGTTTCAGGGGTTGTTATCTTTCATCCTGGGCCTGCCCCAGCTCAGCCTGAGGGACAGCCTTGGGCACAGAACCACAGGCAGCAGAAGGACCAGCGGCAGGCCCTGGAGAGTGAGCACTGAGGAAGTAGGGCAGGCCTTGTGGGACTCTCCACATCGGAGCTGTTTGTGGGAGGGGACTCAGTGACTGATATTGAACCACTAAACATGGAGGGGTAAACCTGGGAGTGAGGAGGAAAAAAGCTTATTCAGAGGCACAGGCACAGAACTGAAGGGGGTGGAGAATAGAGTCAGATGAAATGCTAGTCTGGTGATCAAGGATTGGCAGATCACCCAACACCCAGCACTCCTTACTCTGAGTCACGGACCTATCACAGAAAGTCACTGGTAGCAGGAGTCCAGATTTGGGAAATTAATGGTAGGTATGTGAGGCCGGGCCTCTGTGAGAAAGGAGGGAACCAGGACTGAAATGCAAAGGGACACCTTGGAGAAAACTCTCCTTCCTGACTGGCTTCAGGAATTAGGGAGGGCAGCATAGCTTGGACAGTGATGGAGGCAGGGGTCAGTGCAAAATTTCGCACCCTGATAAACTTTGTTAGCGAACTGTTGGAGCTCAGCTCTGAGGAATGCCATTGGCATGGACTTAATAGTGAAGGTAACTCAATAATAACCTCCATCTGATAGGGGCTTAAGCCTCGTTCAGGGATCCCTGCCTAGCGGCCAGGAAGCTTGTGAGAGAACAAGGAGAAATCAGGGAGTGGTGGGGGACTGGGCAGAAGGAAGACACATCTGACATTTTTAATGTAGTTATATATGGGAAATCCTGTAAAATATTGATCCTTTGGAAATCCTGGTGGCGTAGTGGTTAAGAGCTATAGCTGCTAACCAAAAGGTTGGCAGTTCAAATCTACCAGGTGCTCCTTGGAAACTCTATGGGGCAGTTCTGCTGTCTCCTCCAGGGCCACTATGTGTCAGAATCCACTCGATGGCAATGGGTTTGTTTTGGAAAAGTTTATAAAATTCTCATTGACTAGAGCTATGATTCAGAAGATGACTTGGAACGAGGGATATCATTAGTAATGTCGGATGGATCTTGGCTAAAAGCAGAGAATACCAGAAATAGTATTTACCTGTGTTTTATTGACTCTGCAAAGGAATTTGACTGTGTGGATCATAACAAGTTTTGGTTAACATTGGAAAGAATGGAAATTGTGAAATACTTAATTGTGCTCATACAGAAACCGTTTATAGACCAAGAGACAGTGGCTCAAACAGAACAAGGGGATACTGTGTGGTTTAAAATCAGGAAAGGTGTGCATCAGGGTTGTATCCTTTCACCATACTTATTCAATCTGTATGCTGAGCAAATAATCTGAAAAGCTGGACTATATTAAGAAGAACATGGGATCAGGGTTAGAGGAAGGCTCGTTAACAAAATGTGATATGCAGATGATAACCTAGCTTGCTGAAAGTGAAGAGGACTTGAAGCACTTACTAATGAAGATCAAACACTGTGGCCTTCAGTATGTATTACACGTCAACACAAAGGAAACAAAAATCGTCACAACTGGACAAATAAGCAACATCATGATAAAGGGAGAAAAGTTTGAAGTTGTCAAGGATTTCATTTTAGTTGAATCCACAATCAACACCCATGGAAGCTGCAGTCAAGAAATCAAATGATGTATTGCATTAGGGAGATATGCTGCAAAAGACTAGAGTGTTAAAAAGCAAAGATGTCACTTTGAAGACAAAGGTGCCCGTGACCCAAGCCATGATATTTTCCATCACCTCAAATACCATATGAAAGCTGGACAACGAATGAGGAAGTCCAAAGAAGAATTGATGCCTTTGCGTTATGGTATTGTCAAAGAATATTGAATATATTATGGACTGCCAGAAGAATGAACAAATCTGCATCTTGGAAGAAGTACAGCCACAATGCTTATGAGCAGCAAGGATGACGAGACTTTGTCTCAAGTACTTTGGATATGTTATCAGAAGGGATCAGTCTCTGGAGAAGGGCATCATATTTGGTAAAGCAGAGGGTTAGCAAAAAAAAAAGGAAGACTCTCAATCAGATGGATTGACACTGTGGTTACAAGAATGTACTCAAACATAGTAACAATTGTGAGGATGACAGGGGACCAGACAATGTTTTGTCCTGTCATACATAGTGTTCTCTGAGTAGGAATCGACCGGACGGCACCTAACAAAAACAACAGCAAAAATAGGGTCGTGATATCAAATACATTTACTTGAGTCCCACCAGGTAACCGTCTGGATTTTTGCCCTAGGGCTTTGTATTATCTGCTTTTTAGGAACATTCTATAATTTGTTGAGATTATCTGATAAGCATTAGCATTGAGTTCATATCAGATAAGACCTTTTCCAGCTGGGGTAATTTGGAAACAGTAACAAAATGCAGACAGTGATTATTTGTCTTAGTTGCAGGTAGTACAGAGTCAGAATGATAGGTGACAGTTGTCAGATGGTTTAAGTGCCAGTTAATGTAAAAGAAAGCCATCATCCTCCTTCGTTCCCTAGAATCACACTTTGGTCTTTGCTGTTCCTGATTGATTTACACCCTAAGTCACACAGAGTCATGGCTGTCTCAGTAATATGATCTATCCTCCTCCAGCCTGCCTTGAAGGAAAATTAAATTCAGCCTATGCAATTTTGAATATTGACAAAATATTTTTAGAAGGCCAATGTGGCTAAAATCAATACAAGATAGCTTTATATTTCATCACAACAGACACCATTTTCAAATATGATGCCGTTAAAGATAGTAAAATCTTGAAGATTAAGTTTTGCACGTCGCAGAAATACCAGCTAAACCTCTTCAGTAGAATCAGTACTCAGCAGAGTTCAACTGGGCATTGCTGGAGTTTAGAATAAATCAAACAAAGTCATTTAATTGTCCGTATGAGAGAATATAGGCAGTTCATAATCCCATTAGGTATAACCATGATTTTCTGAGGGTAACATTAAGAGGATGTCATGTCTACCTTCAACCTTGGAGTTGGTGTCAACTCCCGCATAGAATGTGACATGATGCAGGCCCAGTGACTGTAAGAGCTCTGCTATCAGTGGCAGATTTGATCAGGAGAAGGATTGTAGCAGAAATAGTGTACTTACTGGTGATTGGTTCTCATAGGTCGTCAGGAAACGTGGTATGTGTAGCCTTAGATATGAAGTGTGACGTTTAGAGCTATTCCTCAGTCTACAGATCAAATCTATGTATATACACACACACGAGTGCACATGCACACGTACACACACAGTATTTTTTTTTAAATTTTAAAAGTTGTCTTGTTTGTCAACAACTACCTATTTGAATATATAACTTGAACTAGTCTACCTAAATACATTTTATTTTCCCAAATCAGTTTTAAATGTAATGAGGTCATTGGTAAGTAAAATTGATAGAGGAACTATCAGTTTAATTCTGATTTTTTTTTTTAACTTTTGATTCCGTGTTTATGGACAAGACATTTGGGAGTATTTTATGTTTCTGCTCCTCCTTTCCAGAACTATAGTTTTGGGTAGACACCTGTCACAAATGATCTGAAGTAAGATCAGGAAAGAAGAACGAATCAAAGGACATTATTCAGAATTAAAAAGTAGGTATAGGTAGCTACTCACTGTTTAGGTAGTTGTGGTGTATAAGAGAGGGATATAAAAAGGCCTTACCTTGAAAACTAGTGTCCTTTTTTATTACTGTTATTGCACAGATTCCTAAGTTACAGTATGGTGCTGAAATACCTTCTTTTCTGTTCCTATCATGATGTTCCTGTTTTTGAAACAGTTGACAATCAACACCAGAGTCAATGATAGTTCTAAAGCTTCCAAGGCTTATGCTTCCAGGGGAGAAGACCATGCTATAGTAAGAGCAAGGTCTGCAGGTATTGGGTGGTGACCATGGTGAATGGTTCTAGTGGTGGCAGCAGTTCAGACTGGGTACACAGTAGCAGGAATGCTCCTGACTGCTGGCTGCTCCATTGATTGTGACAGATATGGCTACTCAGTAGTAGATTTTCATGCTGTTATCAAACCAGAAGTTTCCAAGTGAAGGGAAAAGAAAGAGAATAATATTTATCATAAGAACAATAATAACACTGATAGAAAAAAAAAATTTAGACCACTATAAACTGAGCTAATGTTTCTCATAAAATCCATCTTTAAGTATATGTTGCACATTAAGGACATAAAGGATATCCTGAAAGTATTAAGACTCCCAGGCCTACACATTTTATTAACACAGAGTTTTTGAGGGTATTTATCCATTACAGATAAAAAATTTTATCTTTAAAACAATTTTAGCATATGATTTTCTTCTTACATATAAGGCAAATTTATTGACAAGTTCTTAATAATTCACTTTTGGGACCAAAATATCAATTATTTCATATTACTTTTGCAGCTTATTGCCTTTCATCTTGGTAAAATTCGTCCAAGGGATGCCAGGATCTCTTCTATTGATCGAACGAATAATTACAGAAATACAAGTAGGTAGGAACAGTAACAAGCACGTTTTCAGCCAAATACTAGAACCAAGACAATAACAAGCAATCAGCATAACATATATTGAATTAGGTCTCTAATTTATAAACCTTTTTGTGGTCTTCATGTAATGGGCGTACATATAATAGATTATGCCTCTTTAATAGTCATGGCTCACCAATCCAGATTGTTAACTTATTTAGTGTAATATATTTGGTGTAAAATATCTCCCAATGTGGATCAGCACCACAAGACTCCTGGGTATGTTCCTTACGTTAGCATATTCACATTTAAAAATCATTAATATTTTGTGTTCTGCATCCCCAGGCACAGGACCGAGCAGTGTTTCATTTTGTTGTGCATAGGGTCACTATGAGTCGGAACCAACTCGACGGCACCTAACAACAGCAGCAATCCCCAAATAACTCATATGATAAAAATCATCTTCTACTTCATTAATTATAATACTTTGTATAGAGGTAGATGGTGTTTGGGATTATTGCCTAACATATACCTAATCACAAAATAATTCTAAGAAAATAATGTATTAGGGAAGACTGTATCTAATCCATGGACAGTTATCTTCTATTAGTAATAGGGATAGGTTTTAAGGACTGAAATGTAAATAACCAGTAGCCTTGGAATTAACTCCTACTCTTGGTGAGCTTATTTATATCAGAGTAGAACTGTGCTCCATAGAGTTTTCAGTGGCTGATTTTTTGGAAGTAGTTCTCCAGGCGTTTCTTCCCGGGTACTTTAGGTGGATTTGAACCTTCAAACTGTTGGGTAGCAGCCAAGCATATTAACGGTTTGCACCACCCATGGATCCTAAATTAAATAAGATGCTCCTTGTCGCCTACAACTTCACATTCTAAATGAATATCCAGCCATATAAACAGACAAATCATGGACTTATAATTAGACTGGACCAGGCCAGCTTATTCCACTTACTAGCTAGATGACATGAGCTTACCTACATGTAACTGAGGATAATAATAGTATTTATCTAATTTCTTTATGTAAATAACTAAATGAAGATAATAGTATCTACCTCATTAGGTAATTATGAAGATTAAACTCATGCAAGAGGTAATACAGTCATTAGCACATAATAAGGGATCAACAAATAATATTTTTATTAACATGAAATGATACAGTGTGGCAGATATAGACATATGGTGATAGCACAGAGTAAAAAACTTTAAATCAGTGACTTCCTCTCAAAGGAGATAATAAAGAAACCATGTTATAAATGTTAGCTAGAATTTTGCAAGATATACATGGGTTGAAGACATTCTTAGCAGAGGGGAGAGTGTGTAGAACTACCACACTACGAAAGCGCATGCAGTAATCTGCTCGTGTTGTCATGGGACATGCTACTTGTGGGATATAACGGGGGTGCATGTGAGCTGAAGTGATAACGATAACACAGGAAAAGTGGCTGGTGGGTTATAGTGCCATTAAGGAAGGGATGGATTTGAGGAAGAAGACCAAGTTCCAGAGAGAAGCCAGATAAAAGTTGAATTTGAAATGTATGCAGGTGGAATTGCTTGTAAGAACTCCATATGGACAAGCCTCAGAGAAAGATGTCTGAGTACGGCAGGCAAAGCAAACAAGCAAAGCCAGGGACAACTTCCCAGACTTGGAAATAATTGGAGTCTCCACTGGGCGTATTCTTACTTCTCCCTCAAGCTCCAATGGCATTTATTGCCCTTTTTCTGTCTACATGTTTGCATCCTGCAAAAGACCATGAGACCCTGGAGGACAGGGAATGGTTATTAATCATCCTAGTAGCCCCTCATTTATATACCACCAACTTTTGTGTAGCTTTCAAAGAATTTCTACTCAGGGAATGATTTTTTCTCATGGAAAGATAGGAAAGAGAGAAAGTTAATTGACTGAAAAAAGTAAAGAGAAGAGGAGCCAGTGTGCTCAAACCTTGTAATCTGACTTGTCTTCTGGGTGTGGAAAAGCCTGGAGCTGCAACTGTTTGAGCAGGAAGTGGAAGGCAGAAAGGGTGAAGCCTGCTCTTCAGTAGAAAGAGGGTGACACAAGAAGTGCATAGAATGACAAAAAAAAAAAAAGCCCCCCTCCCCGCTTCTTTATATTCTTCAATATCTGAGATTTGAGCATGTTCGTTGACCAAGGAGTAGCCAGTGAAGGAGTGCAGAGTTACAGGAGTGGCTGACAAAAATTAGCTCAAGAAAAATTAATTAGAGTTAGGAACAGTGGCATCAAAACCAAAGCTGAATGGGCTTCTTTGAGCAAAGTGTGGCATCGATGGTACATGGAGCTCATGTCAGGGCTCGAAGTGAAGGAGGAGCAGGAAGGAGACTAAGGCATGAAAATAATACAGCATATTGATTGGATACTAGACTGGAAAAAATACTCATATAAAAATAAAGGTTTTTTTGAACCAGTTAGAGAAACAAACTATGGAGTATACATTAGATACTATCATTGTGGCAATCTTAAATTTCTTGGTAACAATAATGACATTAGGGAGATAACAATATTGGGAAAACAAGAATACCCTTGTTCTTAGAGGAAATGTGCTGGAATATTTGGGTCGAAGTGTCATGATGTCTGTAATTAACCACAATGGTTCAGCAAAAATACCTATATCAATATCTATGAAGATAGAAAGTAAATATGGCAAAGATAAATAGCTGGCTAATTTTAGTTTAAGGGCATAAGCACACTCATTAACCATTGTTACAATGTATTTGCTGTTGTTGCTGCTGCTGTTATTAGCTTCCATCAAGTGGATTCTGACTCATGGTGACCCTATATGTGCAGAGTGGGACTGCTTCATAGAGTTTTCAAGGCTGTGACCTTATGGAAGCAGATTGCCAGACCTGTCTTCCAAGTTGCCTCTGGGTGGCTTCAAACCACCAAACTATCAGCTGGTAGTTGAGCTCTTAACTGTTTGCACCATCCAGGGATGCCAAATATATTTTTAGATTTTATTTTTTACAAAATAAAAACTTTAGAAAATGACTATCTACTCTCACTTTAAACTACAAAAAAATATATTCTAAAGCTTCCAAAGATAAACTCAGAATACACGGCAGATCTTTAACATCAAAAAATCCTCAGAACACTTTTTACTTTCATCATGCTAGTAAAAGTTTTGTCATGAGCTAGTATCTATATGGGAATTGGAAATTGAATTTTAAAATCAATGTTGCTTAGTTACATTTGGTTATTGATTATAATGCTTTTAATTTTACCTTTACAGGTATATCATATTTAGAATAAATGTATACTATATTTACATAAATTAATACTTATAGCATATTATTTGAATTTAAAGAACAAGAAGAATACAGTCATCCGTGTGCCCTGTCACCAGCTTAAGAAGAAAATGTTACAGTTGCTCTGAGACCCTCAAATTTCCCTTACCAAGGATATTTTCCTCCTTTCTCAGGGAGAAAATAGTCTGTATTTTGTGTTTATAGTCCCCTTGAACTTCTTCATATGTTTGGTGCTGTCAGATTAGGGTCTGTGCCCTGGAGCAGCTGAGCCAATGAAACATACTCCAAGTCAGAAAGAGAGAGAAAGTTTATTAGGAAGTGACACCAATGGAAAGCCCAACAGCAACACTGACTGTCTTCATAGAGTCCTGAAAGGCAGTTTTACATTAGAGATTATGTATCATTGTTACAAGTGTTGACAGTGTTTTTAGGCACATAGCCCACAGATGGTCATATGAGTTATACATTACAAGACAATTAATTACAAGAGACTCCTTATGCTGGACCTCTCCTTATCAAACTGAAGATATACATGCCGGATGTCTGGATTCTAATCTTTATGTTGGGGGTCATAAGTCACAGGTGGCTGAGTAGAACAAAAAAAGTCATTAACAAAAGTATGCGGAAAGGAGGAGACAAAAAATAGGTATTCAGAGTATCATCGTGGCATTTTTATATCAAGCTCAAAAATGCTCATTTTGAAAAGGAGAAAACATATTGTGAGGTATTAGGGTAACATTTAGTACATCTAAATAATTTTTTATATGTGTAGATATGTATATTTGTATACATATGTGTGTATGTATATGTATAAAGAATTTATTTGTGTAAAGAATTTATATAGAGGTTAAGCCAACATGACATCCTAGGCAGAGGCACTATGCCATTGTCCCTCTGTAGCAAAGACCTGAAAAATTAAATAAAACATCAGTACTGGTACCCTGAGCATCAAATGAAGGAATAAAGAACTAAATCATCGAACAGAAGAAGAAACTGATGGAAAAGAGAAAAAGGAGAGATACGAAGTGGAGGTCCCCTGCCAACTAACATGGCACAGTGTTGCCATTTTGGGACACTGCCAGCAACAACTCCAGCAGGGTGTTCTGACAGGCAAATTTACAGAATTCCCAACAGGAGGCAGAGCACCCAATAACTGTAGAAATATGCTTTCCCACACGTTATCCTTTTGGTGAGTTGAAGCAAGACCCCCCACATCCTAGTAGCCACCACATCTGAGTCCACAATACAAGACTTCCCTGGCCTGTCCTGCCCATCCTTTTTTTTTCCCTCTTTCTTTTCTTTCTCCTCCACACCTAACCCCATACACCATCTCTCCTGTGTCCCACAGGCCACTGCTGTGCTATGGTGGCCAGAGAGCCGCTGTCCCACTACTGCCCCAGGTCTGTCCCACCCCCACCCACCAGCACCCACCAAATTGCCATTTTTTTCTTCTTTCTCATCTGGTTTTCTTTTTCCCATCTAGCCCATATATCACCTTCCTGCCCTTCTCACCAACTCCCAGGTCCACCCCACCCCACCCTTTGGCTTCCACCATGCCACCACTTTCATTTGCTTTTCCTTTTTTCCCTTTCTCCCATTTCTTTCTACCTCCCACCTAGCCCAGTACATCACCCCCTTTCCTCCTGACCCCCCACCATGGTGCATCAGCCCACCACCATCTGGTGTCTGCCCTGTACCCATCCAACAGCTCTCCAGCCTCCACAATGCTGCCATTATTTTTCTTTTATTTTCTCTTTCTTGCTTTTCTTTGTCCCTCCCACCTAGCCTTGTGAGTCACCTCCTAGCCTTCCTCCCAAGCCACAGGACACCATGAGGCAGACACAAACCTAGTTAAAGTACTCTAAATAATAAAACTAAAAGACTTAAAACAGGGAAACAGAGATATCAATCTGTAAATGATAACAACTTGAAAACAATGTAAAGGGGAATAAATGGTGTAGGTATTAAAAAAAAAGTGCCATTGAGTCGATTCCGACTCATAGTGACCCTATAGGACAGAGTAGAACTGCCCCATAGAGTTTCCAAGGAGCGCCTGGTGGATTCGAACTGCCGACCCTTTGGTTAGCAGCCGTAGCACTTAACCACTACGCCACCAGGGTTTCCAAATTTTCAAATGAAGAGGAGGTTAAGGTGATATCAAAATAAAAGACTGGTTCAAACTTAGGAAGATAAGGGTAAAGGTAATCACAAAGAAATTTAACAAACCTAACCCATCCAAAAAAAAAAAGACAGTAAACACAAAATCTATAATAATGAAAGAAAAGAAAATCCACAAACAAAGGAACACAGCACAGGAAAGTAAGAGGAACAAAGAAAACATCAACAAAATAAATAAATAAAAAGCACAACAATATGACAGCAATAAACTCATACCTATCAAAAATCACACTGAATGTAAATGGCTTAAGCATACTCATAAAGAGAAAGTGGCAGAACAGATAAAAAAAAAAGACCCATTAAGATGTTGTGTACAAGAGGCAAACTTTAGACACAAAGACATAAATGTATTAAAAATCAAAGGATGGAAAAAATATATCTAGCAAACAGTAACCAAAAAAGGGCAGGTGTGGCATTAGTAATATCAGATATAATAGACTTTAAGGCAAAATCAAGTATAAAAGGCAAGGAAGGACATTATATAATTATTAAAGTACAATCCATGAAGAAGACATAAACCTAATAAATATCTATGCACCTAACGATAAAAAAAAAAAAAAAAAATTTTTTTTAATGATAGGGCTACAAAATACATAAAACAAGCTCTAACAGCACTGAAAAGTGAAATCGACAGTTCCACAATAATAGTAGGAGGCTTCAACACATCAATCTTTGTAATGGACAGAACATCCAGAAAGAAACTCAACAAAGCAAGAGAAGATCTAAAGGCCGCACTCAAACAACTTGACCTCATAGACATTTACAGAACACTCCACCCAACAGCAGCAAAGTATGCATTCTTTTCCAGTGCACATGGAACATCTTGCAAATTAGATCACATTTTAGGCTACAAAGCAACCCTCAATAAAATCCAAAACATTGACGTAATACAAAGCGTTCTCTTTAAACGAAACACCATAAAAGTAGAAATCAGTAACAGGAAGAGCAAGGAAAGAAAATCAAATAACACTTTGCTTAAAAACAACTGAGTAACAGAAGAAATAAAAGAGGGAATAAAAATATTCCTAGAATCAAATGAGAATGACAACGCATCGTAACAAAACTTTTTGGATGCAGCAAAGGCAGTGCTCAGAGTTCAATTTATAGCAACAAATGCACACATCAAAAAAGAATGGGCCAAAATCAAAATGTTAGCCCTACAATTTGAACAAATAGAGAACAGCAAAAGAAGCCCACAGTCACCAGAAGAAAAGAAATAATAAAGTTTAGAGCAGAAACAAATGAAATGGAGAAAGACACAATAGAAAGAATCAAGAAGACAATTAGTTCTTTGAAAGGATTAACAAAATCAACAAACCATTGGCCAAACTGACATAAGAAAAACAGAAGAGGTAGAAAATAACCCAAATAAGAAATGAGATGGGAGGATATCACAACAGACTCTTCTGAAATAAAAAGAGTATAACAGAATTCTGTGAAAAATTGGTTGTTATTGTTATGTGCCGTCGAGTTGATTCTGACTCATAGAGATCCTGTGCACAACAGAAGGAAACACTACCTGGGTCCTGCGTCACCCTTACAAACATTATGCTTAAGCCCATTGTTTCAGCCACTGTGTCAATCCATCTCATTGAGGGACTTCCTCTTTTCCACTGACCCTGTACTTCGCCAAGTATAATATCCTGTTCTAGGGACTGATCCCTCCTGACAACGCGTGCAAAGTATGTAAGACGCGGTCTTGCCATCCTTGCTTCTAAGGAGCATTCTGGTTGTACTTCTTCCAAGACAGATTTGTTCTTTCTTTCGGCAGTGCATGGATACTCAATATTCTCCACCAACACCCAATTCAAAGGTGTCAATTCTTCTTCAGTCTTCCTTATCCATTGTACAACTTTCATATGCGTATGATGAGATTGAAAATATCATGGCTTGGGTCAGGAGCACCTTAATCTTCAAGGTGACATCTTTGCTTTTCAGCGTTTTAAAGAAGTCCTTTGCGGCAGATATCCCCAATGCAACGTGTCTTTTGATGTCCTGACTGCAGCTTCCATGGATGTTGTTGGTAGATCCAAGTAAAATGAAATCCTTGATAACTTCAGTCTTTTTCCGTTTATCATGATGTGGCTTATTGATCCAGTTGTGTTTTCTTTATGTTTAGGTGTAATCCATACTGAAGGCTGTGGCCTTTCATCTTCATTAGTAAGTGCTTCAAGTCCTCTTCACTTTCAGCAAGCAAGGTTGTGTCATCTGCATAATGCAGATTGTTAATGAGTCTTCCTCCAATACTGATGCTCCATTCTTCTTCATATAGTCCAGCTTCTTGGATTATTTGCTTAGCATACAGATTGAATAAGTATGGTGAAAGGATACAACCCTGACGCACACCCTTCCTAACTTTAAACCACTTTGTATCCCCTTGTCCTGTTCGAATGACTGCCCCTTGATCTATGTGCAGGTTCCTAATGAGCACACTTACGTGTTCTGGAATTCCCATTCTTCACAATACTATTCATAATTTGTTATGATCCACAAAGTTGAATGCTTTTGTATAGTCAATAAAACACAAGTAAACATCCTTCTGCTATTCCCTTGTTTTCAGCCAGGATCCATCTGATGTCAGCTATGGTATTCCTGGCTCCACATCCTCTTCTGAATCTGGGTTGGATTTCTGGAAGTTTCCTGTTGACATACTGCTGCAGATGCTTTTGAATGATCTTCAGCAAAATATTACTTGATAGTGGTATTAATGATATTTTTTGATAACTTCCATATTTGTTTGAGTCACCTTTCTTGGGAATAGGCATAAATATGGATCTCTTCCAGTCAGTTGGCCAGGTAGCTGTCTTACAAATTTCTTGGCAGAGACGAGTGAGCAATTCCAGTGCTGCATCCATTTGTTGAAACATCTCAATTAGCCTTCTGTCAATTCCTGGAGCCTCATATTTCTCCAATGCCTTCAGTGCAGCTTGGACTTCATCCTTCAGTACCGTTGATTTCTGATCATATGCTACCCTCCTGAAGTGGTTGAACATTGACCACTTCTTTTTGGTACAGTGAATCTGTATATTCCTTCTATCTTCTTTTTGATGCTTCCTGTGTCGTTTAATATTTTCCCCATAGAATCCTTCAGTATTGCAACTCGAGGCTTGAATTTTTTCTTAAGTTCTTTCAGCTTCAGAAATTCTGAGTCTGTTCTTCCCTTTTGGTTTTCTATCTCCAACTCCTTGCACATGTCATTATAGTACTTTACTTTGCCTTCTTGAGCCGTCCTTTGGAATCTTCTGTTCAGCTCTTTATCATTTCCTCCTTTTACTTTAGCTACTCAACTTTCAAGAGCAAGTTTCAGAGTCTCCCCTGACACCCATTTTGTTCTTTTCTTTCTTTCCTGTCTTTTAATGACCTCTTGCTTTTTTCATGTATGATGTCCTTGATGTCATTCCACAACTCGTCTGGTCTTCAGTCATTAGTGTCCAGTGCATCAACTCTATTCTTGAGATGGTGTCTAAATTCACGTGGAATATACTGAAGGTCATTTGACTCTTGTGGGCTTGTTTAATTTTCTTCAGTTTCAGCTTGACCTTGCTTGTGAGTAATTGATGGTGTGTTCTGCAGTTGGCCCCTGGCTTTGTTCTGACTGATGATATTAAGCTTAACATCATTTCTTTCCACAGATGTAGTTGATTTGATTCCTGTGTATTCCATCTGGTAAGATTCACATGTATAGTCACCGTTTATGTTGTTGAAAAAAAAGCTGTTTGCAATGAAGAAGACATTGGTCTTGCAAAATTCTATCATGCAAGCTCCAGTTTCATTCCTACCACCAAGGCCTTATTTTCCAACTACTAATTCTTCTTCTTTGTTTCCAACTTCTGCATTGCAATAACCAGTAATTATCAATGCATCCTGATTGAATGTTCAATGAATTTCAGACTGCAGAAGTTGGTAAAAATCTTCAGTTTCATCATCTTCAGACTTAGTAGTTGGTTTGTAAATTTGAATAATAGTCGTATTAACTGGTCTTCCATGTAGGCATATGGGTATTACCTTTCACTGACAGCCTACTACTACGGGATAGATCTTGAAATATTCTTCTGACTAAGACAGAATAGGAAGAACCTGGTGGTCTACTTCTGAAAAGAATTAGCCAGTGAAAACCTTATGAATAACAGAGGAATGTTGTCTGATAGAGTGCCAGTAGATGAACCCCTTGGTTGGAAGACACTCAGTATACAACTAGGGGAGTGCTGCTTCCTCAAAGTAGAGTCAATCTTAATGATGTAGATGGAGTCAAGCTTTCAGGATCTTCATTTGCTGATGTGGCATGACACAAACTGGGAAGAAACAGCTGCAAACATCCATTAATAATCGAAATCTGGTATGTATGAGGTATGAATTGAGGAAAATTGGAAATCATCAAAAATGAAATGGAATGCATAATAAACATCATTATCCTAGGCATTAGTGAGCTGAAATAGACTAATATTGGTCATTTTGAATCAGACAGTCATATGGTCTACTATGCCTAGAATGACAGCTGACCAATCTCTCTCATGAATATAGATGCAAAAATTCTCAACAGAATTTTAGTCATTAGAACCCAGCATAATATCAGAAAAATAATACACCATGACCAAGTAAGACTCATATCAGGTAGGCAAGGATGGTTCAACAATAGAAAATCAATCAACATAATCCACCACCTAAATAGAGCAAAAGAAAAGAATCACATGATCATCTCAATCAATGCAGAAAAGGCATTTGATAAAGTCCAACACTTGTACCTGATAAAAACCCTCAATTAAATAGGAATAGAAGGGAAATTCCTCAACATAATAAAGGGCATCTGTACAAAACCAACAGCCAACATCATTCTTGAGAGAGAGAGGCTGAAAGCACTCCCCCTGAGAAGAGGAAAAAAGATACTAATGCCCTTTATCACCACTCCTATTTAGCATTGTGCTGTAAGTCCTAGATAGAGCTAAAAGGCAAAAAAAAAGGGAATCCAAATTGTAAAGTAAGATGTAAAACTATCCCTACTCACAGTTGGTATAATACTAAGAGAACACCAAAGATGCCATAAGAACACTACTGGAATGATTCAGCAGAGTAGCAGGATACAAGATCCACATACAAAAATCACTGGGATTCCTTTACACCAACAAAGAGAACTTCAAAGGAAATAAGGAAAACAATACCATTTATGTTGTTGCCGTTCTTAAATGCCATGGAGTCAACAGAACGAAACACTGCCTGCTATTTTGCCATCCTGACAATTATTGTTATGCTTGAAGTCATTGTTGCACCCACTATGTCAATCCATTTCATTGAGGATCTTCCTTATTTTCACTAACCTTCTACTTTACCAAGCATGGTACATTTCTCCAGACTGGTCCCTACTGTTAACATGTCCAAAGTATGTGAGAGGAAGTCTTGCCTTCCTGCTTCTAAGAAGCATTCTGGCTGTAATTCTTCCAAGACAGATTTGTGTGTTCTTCTGGCAGTTCATGGTATAGTCAGTATTCTTCCCTACCACCATAATTCAAAGGTATCAATCTTTTTCAGTCTTTTTCATTAATTGTCCAACTTTAGCATGCATATGAGGCAATTGAAAACATCATGGCTTGGGTCATGTGAACCTTTGTCCTTAAACCAACATCTTTGCTTTTTAACACTTTAAAGAGATCTTTTACAGCAGATTTGCCCAATGCAATGTTGTTTGATTTCTTGACTACTACTTCCCTGGGCGTTAATTGTGGATCCAAGTAAAATGAAATCCTTGACAACTTCTAACTTTTCTCTGTCTATAACGGTATTGCTTATTGGTCCAGTTGTGAGGATTTTCATTTTCTTTATGTTGAGGTGTCATCCATACTGAAGGCTGCAATCGTTGATCTTCATAAATACGAGCTTCAGGTTCTCTTCACTTTCGTCAAGTAAGGTTGTGTTCTCTGCATATCCCAGGTTATTAATGAGTTTTCCTCCAATCCTGATGCCTCATTCTTGTTCATATAGTCCAGTTTCTTGGATTATTTGCTCAGCATATGGGCTGAATAGGTATGGTAAAAGGATACAATCCTGATGCACACCTTTCCTTATTTTAAATCACGCAGTATCCCCTTTTCTGTTTCATTTCTAGGTAGCCTCAAAAAAGATAAAATACTTAGGAACAAATCTAACCCAGAATGTAAAAGACATTGTTCTAGCCATCTAGTGCTGCTATAACAAATACCACAAGTGGATGGCTAACAAAGAGAAATTTATTCTGTCACAGTCTAATAGTCTACAAGTCCAAATTGAGGGTGTCAGCTCCAGGGGAAGGCTTTCTCTTCTTTGTCAGCTCTGGTGGAAGGTCCTCATCATCAATCTTCCCCTGGTCTAGAAGATCCTCTGTGCAGGAACTTTGATTCCAATCATGTGCTCTGCTCCTGGCACTAATTTCTTGGTGGTATGAGGTCCTCCTCTCTCTGCTTGCTTCCCTTTCTGTTTATCTCTTGTAAGATAAAATGTGGGGCAGGCCACAACCCACAGAAGCTCCCTTTACATTGGATCAGGGATGTGACCATAGTTAGGGTGTTACAGTCCCACCCTAATTCTCTTTAACATAATCTAATTTTGCCTCAGTAACCACAGGCAGAAATTAGGATTTACAACACATAGGAAAATTACAATCACAAAATGGAAGACAACCACACAATACTGAAAACCATGGCCTAACCAAGTTGACACGTATTTTTAGAAGACACAGTTCAATCCATGACATTCCACCCCTTGGCCCTGCAAAATTCATATCCTTGCCACGTGTAAAACATATCACTCCATCATATCATAGCAAAAGTCTTAACTCCAAGTCCAAAATGCAAAAATTTGTCTTCATCTGTGAAATCTAGAATACAAGTTATTTCCTTCCAAAGGTACAATGGGAGGACAAGCACAAGCTAGACATTTCCATTACAAGTGGGAGAAACTGGAGGGACAGAAGGGTAACAGGCACCAAGCAAGTCAGCAGAACATATTACATTATCCCTCAAGGCTTTGAAAATAATTCTCTGTTCTGTGAGACAATTTACACAATAGCCTTGCACTCCAGACTCTAGGTATTGGCCACATTCTCCAGATTCTGAATGGAGGCCCCTCTGCCCTGGGCTTTAGCCCCACCTTCCAGGCCCACTGGTACAGCAACTCTGCTCCCTAGGTTTTAGGCGCACCATCTCCTAGTCCATCTGAGTGGCAACTCCATCCTTAGAAGCACCAGAGACCATAGCTCCACACTTTGAAACCCCAGAGAACGAGGGTATACCTTTTGAGACTGAGGCAGCTCAGCTTCCTTTTCTCCTTGTCTCTCCAGCTTCTGCTTCCTGGCTCCTTGGCCTCTCAGCTCTCAGGCCTTATGCTGGGGCAAGTGTTCCAAAGCTCTGTAGCTCCACCTATAAGTACCTGGAGGCACCCCACTCTGCCAGTAAACTTCTGCTGGAAGGTACTCAGCTATCTTCCTCCATGGGTTGGGAAGCTTAGTTCCACTGATAAGTTCCTGGAGGCACCCTACTTCATCACAAAGTCTCCTGCATGCAAGCACTTAGCTCACTCTGTGGGTCGGCTCCAGTGTTGTCTGGTACTGGTCTCCTTGTTCTGCTGCTGCCAGTCCTCTGCTGCTGTGGGTCCTCAGCTGCTGCTGCTTCTCTGATGTCACGGGTCCTCTGCTGCTGCTGCTTCTCTTCTGCTGCCAGTCTTATGTTGCTGCTAGTCCTTTGCTGCTGCCA
Organism: Elephas maximus indicus; assembly: GCF_024166365.1. Lineage (NCBI taxonomy): Eukaryota > Metazoa > Chordata > Mammalia > Proboscidea > Elephantidae > Elephas > Elephas maximus. The sequence goes on from NC_064833.1 coordinate 91,880,345, forward strand.
CTCCTCTTCTGCTCCTGCTCCTTGGTTGCTGCTTCTCACCCTCCACACCATCTCCAGTGCTAATAGTTCTCCTTACTTCCTTCTGAGTCCTCTATCCTTTCAGTTTCAAAACCGCTTCCACATGTTAGGTATCCATTACAGCAGCACCCTACTCCTGGTACCAAGTTCTGTCTTAGTCATCTAGTGCTGGTATAACAGAAATACCACAAGTGGATGGCTTTAATGAAGAGAAATTTATTCTTTCACAGACTAGTAGTCTACAAGTCCAAATTCAGAGGTCAGCTTCAGGGGAAGACTTTCTCTTCTCTGTTGGCCGTGGTGGAAGTTCTTTGTCACTAGACTTCCCCTGCTCTAGAAGTTTCTCCACACAGAAACCTTGGGTCCAGAGATGCACTCTGGTCCCAGCACTACTTTCTTTCTTGATGGTATGAGGTACCCCCTCTCTGCTTGCTTCCCTTTCCTTTTATCTCTTGTAAGATAAAATGTGGTGCAGGCCACATCCCAGAGAAATTCCCTTTATGTTGGTTCAGGGATGTGACCATAGTTAGGGCGTTACAATCCCACCCTAATTCTCTTTAACATAATCTAATTTTGCCTCAGTACCATTTTTTTTTTTTTTTTCACCACAGGCAGAGATTAGGATTTACAACACACAGGAAAATTACAATCACAAAATGGAGGACAACCACACAGAATCATGGCCTACCCAAGTTGTCATATATTTTGGGGGGACATAATTCTACTGTGTCCTATAGGGTCACTATGAGTTGAAATTGACTCGACGGCAGTGGGTTGTGGGTTTAATTCAATCCGTGACAGGCCTATACAAAGAAAACTGCAAAACATTGTTGCAATAAACCAAAAAACAAATAAAAACAAATGCATCGATGTTGAATCGATTCCGACTCATAGGGACCCTATAGAACAGAGTAGAACCACCCCATAGGATTTTCAAGGAGCGGATTTGAACTACTGACCTTTTGATTAGCAGCCAAAATCTTAACCACTACACCACTAGGGTTTCCAGAAGAGAACTCTGTAAATGGAAAAATATACTATGCTCATGGATAGGAAGACTCAACATTGTGAAAAAGCCAATTCTGTCTGAAGAGATCTGCAGATATAATGCAATCCTGATTCAAATACCAACAGCATTCTTTAATGAGATGGAAAAACTAATCTCCAACTTTATCTGGAAAGAGGCTCCAGATAATCAATGCATTATTGAAGAAAAAGAACAAAGTAGGAAGCCTCACGCTACCTGATCTCAGAACCTGCTGTACAGCCACCATAGTCAAAACAGCCTGACACTGGTAAAATGACAGACACATAGATCAATGAAAGAGAATTCAGAGCCAAGATGTAAATCCATTCGCCTACAGTTAGATGATCTTTGAAAAAGGACTAAAGTCCATTAAATGAAGAAACAGTTTTTTTCAATAAATGGTGCTGGCAAAACTAGGTGTCCATCTGTAAAAAAGAAAAAGAAAGAGAAACAAGGCCCATACCTCACGTCATACACAAAAACTAACTCAAAATGGATCAATGGCCTAAATATAAAACCTAGAACAGCAAAAATCATGAAAGAAACAATACAGTCAATGCTAGAGGCCCTGATACACGGTTTAAACACAATAGGAACCATAACTAACATGCAGAAACATCAGAAGATAAACTTGATAACAGGGAGCTCCTAAAAATTAAATACTTATGCTTATCAATATACTTTACCGAAAGTATAAAAAGAGAACTTATAGACTGGAAACAAAAAATTTGGGTACGAAATATCTGACTAGAGTCTAATCTCTAAAATCTATGGAATACTTCAACACCTCAACAACAAAAAGGCAAATAATTCAATCAAAATGAGCAAAGGATATGAACAATAATTCACCAAAGAATACATTCAGGAGGCTAACAGAAACATGAGAAAATGCTCATAATCGTTAGCTATTAGAGAAATGCAAATACAAAGCACATTGAGTTACCGTCTCACCCCTATAATACTGGCATTAATTAAAAACCAAACAAACAGAAAATAATGAATGTTGGAGAGGTTATAAGGAAATTGGAACTCTGATGCACTGCTAGTGGACAGATAAAATGTATAACCACTATGGAAAATGATATGGCTCCTCCTTAAAAAGCTAGAAATAGAGATGCCATATGACCCAGCAGTCCTCCTCCTAGGAATATGTCCTAGAGACATCACATGAATAGACATCACATGAATAGACATATGTACACCCATGTTAATTGCAGCACTATTCACAATAGCAAAAAGATGGAAATAAGCTAAATGCCCATAAACAGGTGAATGGGTAAACAAATTATGGCACATACACACAAAGGAGCCCTGGCAGTCAGTAGTTAAGAGCTCTGCTGCTAACCAAAAGGTCAGCGTTCAAATCCACCAGCCACTCCTTGTAAACCCAATGAGGCAGTTCTAATCTGTTCTATAGGAACTCTATGATTGGAATCCACTAGATGGCAATGGGTTTGGTTACTCTTTATTGTTGGGAGTAGTACCCAACAATAAAGAACAATGTTGAATCCAAGAAACATCTCATAACATGGATGAATCTGGAGGGCATTTAGCTGAGTGAAACAAGTCAATCACAAAAGGACAAATATTTTATGATTCCGCTGTTATAAAAACTCAAGAAAAATTTTACACACAAAAAACAAAAACAATCTGATGGTTAGGGAGGGTATGAATAGGGAGAATATTAACTTTGGTGAAAGGAAAGACAACACACAATATAGGGGAAGTCAGCACAACTTGACAGAGGCAAAGCCATAGAAGCTTCCTAGACACATGTAAATATCTTGAGGGACCGAGTTACTGGGGTTGAGATCTAGGGACCATGATCTCAGGGAACATCTAGGTCAATTGGCATAAAATAGTTCATAAAAAAAAAGTTCTGCATCCTACTTTGGTGAGTAGCGTCTGGGGTCTTAAAGCTTGTGAGTGGCCATCTAAAAGCATCTACTGGTCCCATCCATCTGAAGCAATGGAGAATGAAGAAAACCAAAGACACAAGGAAAATCTTAGTCCAAAGGACTAATGGACCACATGAAGCACAATCTCGGCCAGCATGATCCCAAAAGAACTAGATAATGCTTGGCTACCACCACCAACTGCTCTGGCAGGGATCACAATAGAGGGTCCCACATAGAGTGGGAGAAAATGTAGAACAAAATTCAGATTCACAAAAAAATACCAGACTTACTGGTCTGACAGAGTCTGGAGGAACCCCCAAGACTATGGCTCCCAGACACCCTCTAACTCAGAACTGAAGGCATTCTCAAAGTCTAAAGATCAGACAGGCCTATAAAACAAACAATAACGCATGTGAGGAAGGTACTTCTTACTCCAGTAAAGTGTAGGAGACCAAATTGGCAACACCTGCCCAAAAGCAAAGATGATTACGCAGGGTGGGGCAGGAACTAGATGAATGGACAGAGGGAACCCATGGTGGAAAAGGAAAGGAGGGAAGTGCTGACACAATGTGAGGGTAGCAACCAAAGTTACAAAATAATTCTATAAATTTTTGAATGAGAAGTTAATTTGCCATGTAAACTTTCACCTAAAGCACACACAAGACACAAAAGAATTCAGACAGAGGATGGTTATGGATTGAATTATGTCTCCCAAAAATGTCAGCTTGGCTAGGGCATAATTCTCAGTACTGTGTGATTGTCCCTGTTTTGTCATCTGATGTGATTTTCCTGTGTTGTAAATCCTACCTCTATGATGTTAAGGAGGCAGAATTAGTGGCAGTTATGTTAAGGAGACAGGACTCAATCTACAGGATTAGGTTGTGTGTTCAGTCAACCTCCTTTGAGTTATAAAAGAGAGCTGCGAAAGGTTAGGTCAAGATGGTTGAGCAATCAAGTGCTTACTGTGGGACCTGTTACAACAAAGACCCAAAAAAACAAGTGACTCAGTTATGTATGACAATCTAGGAGCACTGAACATCAAAGACAAAGTTGAGAAGAAGGACTGAGCAGCAGGGGGAGGGACAGACATATTAGAAGCAGTGAGGATTTGCCAGACCTGATCTGGCTGGCACCCTGCAGGCTGGATCAGCTGGTGCTCTCTGGCTGGGGCAAGCAGTAGTGCTTGGGATGCATTTTCCACACCAGGAGAAACCAAGCAGCAGAGAGTCTACACAAGCCTCCAGAACTAGTTGCTGAATCTGTGGAAGTTAAGTTAAATGCAATCTTCTAACCTACCTCTCAGGATCAAAAAAACCCCCCTCCTTGGGAAAATACCTCTCTCTCATTCACCTGCCCCCTCCCCACTCTGCTTTGGTCCTGGGCTGGCTTCAGTGATCACCACACTCGCTGGGCCAGAAGTGGGAACTATCACATGCCCCAAGCCATTCTCCCAGGTTTGGAGAGGGAACAAATTAACAAACAGGAAAAAACGACCTATCAGCTCCCCTAAGCTGGGAACTCATGGCAGGCACAGCCCCTTTGCCTAGGTACAGGCGTAAGGGGTCAATGAACTTTGAATGCCTTCCACCCCGCCTAGACCTGTATGGGACCATTTCAATAGCATAGGCCCTCATTAGCATAGTAAAACAGGGTATATACTTAAAGCCTATTTTCAACTGCAACAGCTAAGGGCAGTGGCAGATTCATGACATTTAACACTGCCCCGCCCCTTAAGCAGGGTCTCCACTTACCCATAACAGAGCCCTGAGGACTGGTGGCTCCACCCACTCCACCTAGCCACACATGACAGGGCTCTGAGAATAAGTGGTGTCTCCTAGGCTTATAGCCAACAACACTGGTTGCCCAAAGTCTGACTGCAAAACCTACACACCTACTCTAGGGAACAGGGACATGCCTTCCACCCAGCACTCAGGGGCATCCAACAGCCCCCTACCTTCCTCAGCACATAACCTGTACTGAAGCCAAATGCCTGTGCCTGCTCTAATCATGCCTATATAGCCCTGCTCATCTAGGACCACAGGTGAGAGCCTGTACCACATACTTGGTGACCGATGATCTGGACACTGGAGCTTAATCTACACAAGAAAAGTAAATGGACTCCTGGGCTCACATAATTAGTAACAGCTCTAACAGCTGGTGACAGGACATGAGAGGTTCAAAGATGCCAATAATCAAAGTAGCTCACATGATCAGCCTATTTGGGCATTTCAAAACAAAACAAAACAAGAAGCTAGGACACAGTAGACAAACATAGAATAAATAAATATAATTTATTGAAGGCTTGAAGAAAACAGTCAATATCAAATCACATAAAGAGGCAGACCATGATGGCTTCAGCAAGCAACCAAAAAGAACCAAGAAACCTCCTGAAGGAAGAGAACATCTTGGGATTACTAGAGGTAGAATTCGAAAGGTTAATATACAGAGCTCTTGAAGAGATTCAGAAGGAGATCAGGCAAAATGCAGGTCAAGCCAAAGAACACACAAAGTCACAGAAGAACATAAGAAGGTTATACAAGAGCATAATGACAAATTTAACAGGCTGCAAGAATCCATAGAGGGACAGCAAATAGAAATCCAAAAGATTAACAATAAAATTTTGAAATTAAACAACTCAATAGGAAGTCATAGGAGCAGAATTGAGGAAATGGAAATCAGAATTAGTGCGATTAAAGATAAAGTGCTTGACACCAACTTATTTGAGGAAAACTCAGATCTAAGAAAATTTAAAAAAGTGAAGAAACTGAGAATTATGTGAGACTCTATCAAGAATAATAACCTATAAGTGATAGGAGTACCAAAACAGGGGGGATAACAGAAAATACAGAGAATTGTTGAAGATTTATTGGCAGAAAACTTCCTTGATTTTGTGAAAGACGAGAAGATATCTATCCAAGAAGCTCATCGAGCCACACACAGGGTAGATTCCAAAAGAAAGTCACTAAGACATAATCAAACTTGCCAAAACCAGAGATAGAGAGTTTTTAAGAGTGGCTAGGGATAAACAAAAATTCACCTGCAAAGTAGAGTCAATAAGATTAAGCTCTGAGTACTCAGCAGGCAAGAAGGCAATGGGATAACATATATAAATCCTTGAAGGAAAAAAAATGGAAGCCAAGAATTATGTATCCAGCAAAACTGTCTTTCAAATATGATGGTGAAAGTAAGACATTTCCAGATAAACAGAAGTTTAGGGAGTTTGTAAAAAAAAAAAAAAATTACAAGAAATACTAAAGGAAGTCCTTCAGTTAGAGAATCAAAAACATCAGATAATAACCCAAGACTAGAACACAGGACAAAACAACCAGATATAAACCCAGATAGGGAAGTCACAAAAGTAAACCAGAGCTAAAAAACTGAAAATAAGGAAAAAGAGACATCAATATGTAAAAGATGACAACATTAAAACAAAAAGAGGGACTGAATAATGTAGTCATAGATATTTCTTATGGAAAGTCAAGGTGATGTCAAGAAATAAAAGATTGATTTAAACTTAGAAAAATAGAGATAAATATTAAGGTAACCACAAAGGAAACCAGCAATCCTGCACTTCAAAATAAAAAAACAAGAAAAACATGAAGACTCAGCAAATACAAAATCAACAACAATGAAAAAGATGAAAAGAAAATTCATAAAGAAAAATGATTCAGCACAGAAAATTAAGTGTAACAAAGAAACTACCAACAACATACAAAAAAAATACATCAAAATAACAGTACTAAACTCATACCCATCAATCATTACACTGAGTGTAAATGGACTAAATGCACCAGTAAAGAGACAGAGAATGGTAGAATGGATTAAAAAAAAAATATCCGTTTATATACTGCCTACAAGAGACACACCTCAGATGCAAACATTCAAAGGATGGAAAAAAAAAAAAGCATATCAAGCAAACAACAATCAGAAAAGAACAGGAGTGAAGTAACAAAGATGCCTGACTAGGTAGAAGCTACCTCAGATCCCTCTTGCAACAAAGACTCGGAAAAACAAGTGAATCGATCACATACATGACAATCTACGAACCCTGACCATTAAACACAGATCTAAAGAGTTGACCTGAGTGACACAGACTGAGAACGAACAACCACGGAGAAGCAACGACTGCTTTTGGAGCCTGGAGCCAGCGTCCCAGTCATAAAACCTTGGCGACGGGCTTTGGACTGAGTGCAGGGGAGCTGAGCACAGCATCCTGAGACGGCGGAAACATAGGACGCAGCCTTAGCCCCCAGAAGTGACCTCAGGGGAATCCCAGCCAGTGTACTCAGGCAGCACAGCGACGCGGCTGACAGGAAAAGTCACCGGGAGGCAGCGACTGATTTTGGAGCCTGGAGTGCAGCGTCCCAGCCACGGAACCTTGGTGCTGGCTTTGGACTGGGAGTGGAGGAACTGACCACGGCTTCTGGCACAGGATGCAGGCCTGACCCTCGGGGGCAATCTCGACCCAGCCAATGCACACAGGCTACACACCCCTCAGGAATCTCAGATAAAACAGTCATCACCAAATAAGATAAGTAACTTTGTCTATATTCCCGGGTGCTACTCTCTCCTATTTATCTGATCCTTCCCCTCCCCTTCCCAGGTGGCTTCATTAACATTGGAATTTCCTGGGCCAGAGAGTGAAGTGCCCTGTGGTTTTTCTTTTTTTGGTCTTTTCCTAACCCATTCTCCTGGCCTAAGAGAAGCAGCTACAAAAAACCCAGGGACCAAAAATCCTTCCCTAATTGGGCTAAAAATATAGAACCAGCTCCAGCCAAGCATATAAGATCCACAGTCTTGGGCTTTCATCCCTACAGGGAACAAGGTGGCTATTATAATGCAAAGGCAATTCTGATAGGGATCTGACTGTAATTGTTTTAGTGGATTACTGGAAAGACAAGTTTCCCAGGTCTGATACCTCTGCGTATTCCACAGAGCTCTCACTGACCCACAACGGGGAACTGAGGGCTGAAGCTCCCCCCAGACCACCTTGCCTCCTGCCTTAGGGGTCTGAGGACGGTGACACCTACCAATCTGTAGAGGTACATGCATTGGGTGCCTAAGATACAGCTGCAGAGCCCACCCACGAAAGTGCTTTGGGAACAGAGACACAGCTACCTCACTGGAACTTGGGGGAAGCCTGTCAGCATACTGCCCCTGCCCCGGAGTGTGAACCCCTGCTGCTACTAGAATATGGTGCACACAACTATCACCACTACTCCTCTAGGTGGGTAGGTGACAGCCTGCAGCACACACTTGGTGACCCAAAATCAGATTCTACTCAAGAATAGTGAATGGACTCTTAGGTTTATATATGTGGTAACAGCCCAAACCAGCTGGTAATAGGACATATGTGATTCAAGGGCTACAACAATCAAGGCAGCACAATCTAGTAGCCCATCTACGTATATTGAAAGAAAACAAAACATGATGAGACTCAGTGAGCAAATATAAATCATGACAATATCTTATAGATGGCTCAGAGACAGCAGTCGATATCAAACCACATAAAGAAGCAGACCATGATTGCTTCTACAACTCCCCAAACTAAAGAATCAAAATCTTTCACAAATGAAGATACAATCCTGAAATTGGCAGATGCAGAATATAAAAAACTACTTTACAGAATGCTTCAAGACATCAGGGATGACCTCAGAAATGATCTGATAAAGCAGTTGAAGAACTCAAAAAATTATTCAAGAACATAGTGGAAAAATTAATAAGCTGCAAGAGTCCGTAGAGAGACAGCATTCAGAAATCCAAAAGATTAACAGTAAAATTACGGAATTAGACAACTCAATAGAAAGTCGGAGGAGCAGAATCGAGCAATTGGAATGCAGAGTGGGAGAGGTGGAGGATAAGGCAATTGACACCAATATAGTTGAAGAAAAATCAGATAAAAGAATTAAAAAAAGGAAGAAACTCTAAGAATCATGTGAGACTCTATCAAGAAGAATAACTTGCATGTGATTGGAGTCCCAGAACAGGGAGGGATAACAGAAAATACAGAGAGAATAGTTGAAGATCTGTTGGCAGAAAACTTCCCTGACATCATGAAAGACGAAAAGATATCTATCCAAGATGCTCATCGAACCCCATATAAGATTGACCGAAAAAGAAAATCACCAAGACATATTCTCATCAAACTTGCCAAAACCAAAGATAAAGAGAAAATTTTAAAAGCAGCCAGGGATAAAAGAAAGGTCTCCTACAAAGAAGAATCAATAAGTTCAGACTACTCTGCAGAAACCGTGCAGGGAAGAAGGCAATGGGATGATATATACAGAGCACAGAAGGAGAAAAACTGCCAGCCAAGGATCATATATCCAGCAGAACTCCCTCTCAAATATGAAGGCGAAATTAAAACATTTACACATAAACACAAGCTTAGAGAATTTGCAAAAACCAAACCAAAGCTACAAGAAATACTAAAGGAAATTGTTTGGTCAGAAAATCAATAATATCAGATACCAGCACAACACAAGGCCACAGAAGAGAACATGCTGATATCAACTCAAATAGGGAAATCACAAAAACAAATTAAGATTAATTTTAAAGAAAAAAAAGATTAATTTTAAAAAGAAAAAAATGCTCAAAACAGAGAATCATTGAAGTCAGTATGTAAAACATCACAATAATCAAAAAGAGGGACTAAATACAGGTGGCATAGAACTGCCATATGGAGAGGGAAACAAGGTGATATAGAACAATACAAGTTAGGTTTTTACTTAGAAAAATAGGGGTAAAATTAAGGTAACCACAAAGAGGTATAACAACTCCATAACTCAAAATAAAAACCAAGAAAAACATAACGACTCAGCAAACATAAATTCAACTACTAGGAAAATGAGGAACACACAATTTACAAAGAAAAAGGCCTCAGCACAAAAAAGTAAGTGGAAAAATGAAATTGTCAACAACACACACAAAAAGGCATCAAAATGACAGCACTAAACACATACTTATCTATAATTACACTGAATGTAAATGGACTCAATGCACCAATAAAGAGACAGAGAGTCTCAGACTGGATAAAGAAACACGATCCATCTATATGCTGCTTATAAGAGACACACCTTAGACTTAGAGACACAAACTAAAACTTAAAGGATGGAAAAAAATATATCAAGCAAACAATAAGCAAAAAAGACCAGGAGTGGCAGTATTAATTTCTGACAAAATAGACTTTAAAGTTAAATGCACCACAAAGGATAAAGAAGGACACTACATAATGATTAAAGGGACAATAGACCAGGGAGATATAACCATATTAAATATTTATGCACCCAATGACAGGGCTGCAAGATACATAAAACAAACTTAAACAGAACTGAAAAGTGAGATAGACACCTCCACAATTATACGAGGAGACTTCAACACACCACTTTGGAGAAGGACAGGACTTCCAGTAAGAAGCTCAATAGAGACATGGAAGACCTAATTGCTACGATCAACCGACTTGACCTCATAGACTTATACAGAACACTCCACCCAACAGCTGCAAAGTATACTTTTTTTTCTAGTGCACATGGAATGTTCTCTAGAATAGACCACATAGTAGGTCATAAAACAAACCTTTGCAGAATCCAAAACATTGAAATATTACAAAGCATCTTCTCAGACCACAAGGCCATAAAAGTAGAAATCAATAACAGAAAAATTAGGGAAAAGAAATCAAATACTTGGAAACTGAACAATACCCTGCTCAAAAAAGACTGGGTTATAGAAGACATTAAGGAGGGAATAAAGAAATTCATAGAATACAATGAGAATGAAAACACTTCCTATCAAAACCTCTGGGACACAGCAAAGGCAGTGCTCAGAGGTCAATTTATATCGTTAAATGCACACATACATAAAGAAGAAAGAGGCAGAATCAGAGAACTGTCCCTACAACTTGAACAAATAGAAAGCGAGCAACAGAAGAATCCATCAGTCACCAGAAGAAAACAAATAATAAAAATTAGAGCTGAACTAAATGAATTAGAGAACAGAAAAACAATAGAAAGCATTAACAAAGCCAAAAGCTGGTTCTTTGAAAAAATTAACAAAATTGATAAACCATTGGCTAGACTGCCTAAAGAAATACAGGAAAGGAAACAAATATCCCGAATAAGAGATGAGATGGGCCACATCACAACAGACCCAACTGAAATTAAAAGAATCACATCAGATTTTATGAAAAATTGTACTCTAACAAATTTGCAAACCTAGAAAAAATGGATGAATTCCTAGAAAAACACTGCCTACCTAAACTAACACAATCAGAAGTAGAACAACTAAATAGACCCATAACAAAAAAAAGAGATTGAAACGGTAATCAAAAAATTCCCAACAAAATAAAGCCCTGGTCCATACGGCTTCACTGCAGAGTTCTACCAAACTTTCACAGAAGAGTTAACAGCATTACTACTAAAGGTATTTCAAAGCATAGAAAAGGATGGAAAACTACCTAACTCATTCTATGAAGCCACCATATCTCTGATACCAAAACCAGGTAAAGATAACACAAAAAAAGAAAATTACAGACCTGTATCTCTCATGAACATAAATGCAAAAATCCTCAACAAAATTCTAGCCAACAGAATTCAACAACATATCAAAAAATAATTCACCACGACCAAGTGGGATTTATACCAGGTATGCAAGGCTGGTTTAATATTAGAAAAACCATTAATGTAATCCACCATATAAATAAAACAAAAGACAAAAACCAAATGATCTTATCAATTGATGCAGAAAAGGCATTTGACAAAGTCCAACACCCATTCATGATAAAATCTCTCAGCAAAATAGGAATTAAAGGAAAATTCCTCGACATAATAAACGGCATCTATACAAAGAAAAAAATTTTTTTTTTTTTTATACAAAGCAGCCAACATCATTCTAAATGGAGAGAGCCTGAAAGTATTTCCCTTGAGAACGGGAACCAGACAAGGATGCCCTTTATCACTGCTCTTATTCAACATTGTGCTAGAGGTCCTAGCCAGAGCAATTAGGCTAGACAAAGAAATAAACGGCATCTGGATTGGCAAGGAAGAAGTAAAATTATCTCTATTTGCAGAAGACATGCTCTTATACACAGAAAACCCTAAGGAATCCTCCAGAAAACTACTGAAACTAATAGAAGAGTTCGGCAGAGTTTCAGGTTACAAGATGAACATAGAAAAATCAGTTGGATTCCTCTACAGCAACAAAAAGAACATCGAAGAGGAAATCACCAAATCAAGACCATTCACACTAGCCCCCAAGAGGATAAAATACTTAGGAATAAATCTTACCAAGGATATAAAAGACGTATACAAAGAAAACTAAAAGTACTAGTGCAAGAAAATGAAAAGGACCTACATAAGTGGAAAAACATACCTTGCTTCTAGAATAGGAAGACTTAACATTGTAAAAATGTGTATTCTACCAAAAGCCATCTATACATACAATGCACTTCCGATCCAAATTCCAAGGACATTTTTTAATGTGATGGAGAAACAAATCACCTACTTCATATGGAAGGGAAAGAAGCCCCGGATAAGTAAAGCATTACTGAAAAAGAAGAAAGTGGGAGGCCTCACTCTATCTGATTTTAGAACCTATTATACAGCCACAGTAGTCAAAACATCCTGGTACTGGTACAACAACAGGCACATAGACCAATGGAACAGAATTGAGAATCCAGACATAAATGCATCCACGTATGAGCAGTGGATATTTGACAAAGGCCCAGTGTCAGTTAATTGGGGAAAAGATAGTCTTTTTAACAAATGGTGCTGGCATAACTGGATACCCATTTGCAAAAAAATGAAACAGGACCCATACCTCACACCATGCACAAAAACTAACTCCAAGTGGATCAAAGACCTAAACACGAAGACTAAAACGAGAAAGATCATGGAAGAAAAAAATAGGGACAACGTTAGGAGCCCTAATACAAGGTATAAACAGAATGCAAACATTACCAAAAATGACAAAGAGAAACCAGATAACTGGGAGTTCCTAAAAATCAAACACCTATGCTCATCTAAAGACTTCACCAAAAGAGTAAAAAGACCACCTACAGACTGGGAAAATATTTTCAGCTATGACATCTCTGACCAGCGCCTGATCTCTAAAATCTATATGATTCTGTTGAAACTCAACCACAAAAAGACAAACAACCCAATCAAAAAGTGGGCAAAGGATATGAACACGCACTTCACTAAAGAAGATATTCAGGCAGCTAACAGATACATGAGAAAATGCTCTCGATCATTAGCCATTAGAGAAATGCAAATTAAAACTACGATGAGATTCCATCTCACTCCAACAAGGTTGGCATTAATCCAAAAAACACAAATAATGTTGGAGAGGCTGAGGAGAGATTGGAACTCTTATACACTGTTGGTGGGAATGTGAAATAGTACAACCACTTTGGAAATCTATCTGGCATTTTCTTAATAAGTTAGAAATAGAACTACCATACAACCCAGAAATCCCACTCCTTGAAATATACCCTAGAGAAATAAGAGCTTTTACATGAACAGATATATGCACACCCATGTTTGTTACAGCTCTGTTTACAATAGCAAAGAGCTGCAAGCAACCAAGGTGTCCATCAACAGGTGAATGGTTAAATAAATTATGGTATATTCACACAATGGAATACTACTCATTGATAAAGAACAGTGATGAATCTGTGAAACATTTCATAACATGGAGGAACGTCGAAGGCATTATGCTTTGTGAAATTAGAGGCAAAAGGACAAATATTGTATAAGACCACTATTATAAGATCTTGAGATAGTATAAACTGAGAAGAACACATACTTTTGTGGTTATGGGGGGGGTGGGAGGGGTTATTTACTGATTCGTTAGCAGATAAGAACTACTTTAGGTGAAGGGAAGGACAATACTCAGTACACGGAATGTCAGCTCAACTGGACTGGACCAAAGCAAAGAAGTTTCCGGGATAAACTTAATCCTTCGAAGGTAAGCGGAGCAAGGGCGGCGGTTTGGGGACTATGGCCTAAGGGGACTTCTAAGTCAATTGGCAAAATAATTCTATTATGAAAACATTCTGCATCCCACTTTGAAATGTGGCATCTGGGGTATTAAATGCTAACAAGCGGCCATCTAAGATGCATCAATTGGTCTCAACCCACCTGGATCAAAGGGGAATGAAGAACACCAAGGTCACACGATAACTATGAGCCCAAGAGACAGAAAGGGCCACATGAACCAGAAACCTACATCATCCTGAGACCAGAAGAACTAGATGGTGCCCGGCCACAACCGATGACTGCCCTGACAGGGAGCACAATAGAGAACCCCTGAGGGAGCAGGAGATCAGTGGGATGCAGACCCCAAATTCTCATAAAAAGACCAGACTTAATGGTCTGACTGAGCCTAGAGGAATCCCGGCGGTCATGGTCCCCAAACCTTCTGTTGGCGCAGGACAGGAACCATTCCTGAAGACAACTCATCAGACATGGAAGGAACTAGACAATGGGTTGAAGAGAGATGCTGATGAAGAGTGAGCTACTTGTGTCAGGTGGACACTTGAGACTGTGTTGGCATCTCCTCTCTGGAGGGGAGATAGGAGGGTAGAGAGGGTGAGAAACTGGCAAAATCGTCACGAAAGGAGAGACTGAAAGGAGGGAGCGGGCTGACTCATTAGGGGGAGAGTAAGTGTATATAAGCTTATATGTGAGAGTAAGTGTATATAAGCTTATATGGAGTAAGGTGTATATAAGCTTATATGTGAGAGACTGACTTGATTTGTAAATTTTCACTTAAAGCACAATAAAAATTATTAAAACAAACTTAGGGTAACACACTTAGGCAACAGAAAAAAAAAAAAAAAGAACAGGAGTGGCAGTATTAATATCTTCCAAAATAGACTCTAAAGCAAAATCCACCATAAAGGATAAGGAAAGATACTATATAACGATTAAAGGGTCAATACACCAGGAGAACATAACCATAATAAATATTTATATACCCAACTACAGGGCTCCAAAATACATAAACTCTAACAGTTTTGAAAAGAAAAATAGACAGCTTTACAATAATAGTAAGAGACTTCAACACACCATTTTTTGTTGAAGGACAGAACATTCAGAAAGAGGCTCAATAAAGGCATGGAAGATCTAAATGCCACAATCAAACAACTTGACCTCATAGGCATATACAGAACACTCCACTCAACAACAGCTAAGTATGCTTTCTATTCCAGCACACATGGAACATTCTCCAGAATAGAGCACATATTAGGCCACAAAGCAAACCTTAACAGAATCCAAAACATGAAAATATTACAAAGTATCTTTTCTGACCATAAAAACATAAAAGCAGAAATCAATAAGAGAAAAAGCAAAGAAAAAAAATACATGGAAACTGAACAACACCTTGCTCAAAAACTGCTGGGTTATAGATGAAATCAAGGACAGAATCAAATGAGAGTGAATATACATTCTACCAGAACCTTTGGGACATGGCAAAAGCAGTGCTCAGAGGTAAATGTATAGCAGTAAATGCATACATCCAAAAAAAAAAAAAAAAGGGGCCAAAATAAAAACATTAACCCTACAACTTGAACAAATAGAAAGAGAACAGCAAAAGGATCCCATGGCCACTGGCATAAACGAGATAATAAAAATTAGGGCAGAATTAAATAAAATAGAGAATACAAAAACAATTGAAAGAGTTAAAACCAAAAGCTGGCTCTTTGAAAAGATCAACAAAATCAATAACCATTGGCCAAACTGATCAAAGAAGTCAGGAGAGGAAGCAAATAGCTCAAATAAGAAATGAGATGGGTGATATCATGATAGACCCACCTGAAATTAAAAGAATCATAACAGAATACTATGAAAAATTATACTTCAACACATCTGAACACCTAGAGAAAATGGACAAATTTCTAGAAACATACTACCTACCTAAACTAACACAGGTAGGACAACTAAATAAACCTATAACAAAAGAAGAGATTGAAGAGGTAATTTAAAAACCCAACAAAAAAAGCCCTGATACTGATGGCTTCACTGGAGAATTCTACCAGGCTTTCAAAGAGTTAACACCACTACTACTAAGGGTATTTCAGAGCATAGAGAAGGATGGAATACTCCTGAACTCATTATGTGAGGCCAGCATAATAATCCTGACACCAAAACTATGTGTTGGTGCCCAACTGTCACCAATGACTGCCCCGACAGGGAACTCAACAGAGAGTCCCTGACAGAGCAGGAGAAAAGTATGGTGCAGAACTCAAATTCACGTAAAAAGATCAGACTTGCATGGTCTGACTGAGGCTAGAAGGACCCCAGAAGGCATGGCTCCGAGACTCTCTCTTAACACAGAACCTAAACCATTCCCGAAGCCACTCTTCAGATAAAGATTAGACTGGATTACAAAACATAAAATCATACTCATGAAGAGTGTGCTTCTTAGTTCAAATAGATGAAAAAAAAAAAAAAACCAAACCCACTGCCGTCAAGTCCATTCCGACTCAAGTAGATAAAAATACGCCTGGCTAAATGGGCAGATCCTGTCCGAAGGTGGGATGAGAAGGCAAAAAAGGATAGGAAGCTGGTTGAATGGACACGGGAATCCCAGGATGGAAAGGGGGAGTGTGCTGTCACATTACAGGGATTGCAACTAGGGTCACATAACAATAAGTGTATAAATTTTTGCATGAGAAATTAACTTGAGCTGTAAACTTTCATCTAAAGCACAATAAATAAAAAGAGAGATACAAGCAGAGATACAGGGGGTCCTCATACCACCAGGAAAGTAGTGCCAGGAGAAAAGCATGTCTTTGGGACCTGGGATCCCTGAGCTGAGAAGCTCCTAGAGCCAAGGAAGATTGATGACAAGGACCTTCCCCCAGAGCTGACAGAAAGACCTGCCCTAGAGCTGGCATCTTGAATTTGGACTTCTAACCTCCTAAACTGAGAGAGTAAACTTTCCACTTGTGGTATTTCTGTTAGAACAGCACTAGATAAGCAAGACAAGGAAAAATTTCAAATATAGAAAAGCTTTAAGGATTTTTAATTAAAAATCATTAATGATAGAATTCTAAAAAAAACAAGTTATATATATTCAATTGTTGTTTATTTGGTGTTTTCTTCACCCCCTCGCCCATCTTGCTAGAAGTTTGCCTGTTTATTATATTTGGCTCTCCTATCTTCCATGTTGAGTTTTGAGATTTGAGAAGTCTGTTATCTACCTAAGTATGTTTTTCCTTGTAAGGAACTTTTCTTTCTGAGTGTGTATAAAATTTGGTAATCCATATCTACTCTTCTTCCCACTGGCACAGTGGTTAAGATCTAGGCTGTTAACCAAAAGATCATAGGTGAGAATCCACCAGCAGCTCGATGGGAGAAAGATGAGTTAGCCTGAATCCATGAAGATTGCAGTCTTGGAAGCCCCATGGGGGCAGTTCTACTCTGTTGTATAGGGTCACTATGAGTCGGAATTGGAGACAATGGGTTTTTTGGGGGGGAGGCAGCACCCTTTTTCCTACCCCTGTACCGATCCTCAGTTTCACTCTGATGTATCTATGTGAAGATTTCTTTTCACCTACTTTGTTGGGAGTCATAGAATTTAACTGAATATATAGACTTGTATATTTCTTCACTTCTGAGGAATTCTCAGCCATTAATTTAAATATTGCTTATTTCCCATTGCCACTCTTTTTCCTTCAGTAGCATTTGTTAAATCCATTTCCTTTATTGTTTCTTCTCTTATCCCCTGTGGAGGACTGATGGTAACTCCTTCAGTCTTTCAGTTCACTAACTCTCTCTGGCATAATCTGTTTTTTAACCTATTTATTGAATTTCTGATTCCAATTATTGTATTTTCACTTCTAGAAGTTCTATTCTGTCCCATTTTATATTTGTTTGTAATATTTTATAGTCACTGTCACACAACTGAGGCGCCCCAGTGGTGCAGTGATTAAGCGTTCGGCTGCTAACCAAAAAGTTGACAGTTCGAACCTACCAGTTGCTCCTCGGGAGAAACATGTGGCAGTTGGCTTCCATAAAAGTTATGGCCTTGGGAACCCTTTGGGGCAGTTCTCCTCTGTCTGTACGGTCACTATGAGTCAGAATCTACTTGAGGGCAATGGGTTTGGGTTTTTTTTTGTCTTAAAACTGATGCCTCTTCCTGTTTTCGTTTATCATTAAACAATCCTATTTATAAGCTGTATCTGGAGCTCCAATATCTGTAGTCTTTCTAGATCTGAATCTGTGATTTATCCCTTATTTGTTTGCTGTTCTGCTGACTCACTTGCTGTGCTGTCTTTCCTCCTGTGACCTTTTTTTCAACCACAAAAAAAAAAAAAAAAAAAAAAAAATTGTCATGGGATTTCTCATGGCCGTTGGCACTCTGTGTGTGGGAATTACTTGAAATTTGGTTATATAAATGTGTTGCATTTGCTTCTGTCAAATGCTGAGAATATTAGCAACTCAGGTATTCTTTAAACTCAATTGTCACTTTGGGGATTTGAGGTCACACAAATGAGTGTATCTCATCTCAAACCCACTTCGGGTCAATTCATGTTTACAAATTATCAGGAGAATTGTTTTGTTTTTAATTTTTTGTCCAAGAGAAGTTCAGGATGGGCATATTTTTCTGTTAAAGCCCTTTGGGTAATAGACGTTTCTTCATTCCTCCTAAAAGAGTATTATATCAGGGCCTCTTGCCATATGCAGGTGACCCCGATGCCACTTGTCACTTTGCCCTGGTCTTAGTCCTTCTGAGCGAAGCCGTATGTGGATGTCCTTGAGCTGCTGCCTAATTTACACCTTGTATTGTTTCTGACATCTAAAGATGTGTTTTGTTGTCTTATGACCCTAGCTACATATTTAACATTATTTTTTATTGTTCCCTTTTATTCATCATTTTTATGTTGTGTCCTAAGAAGGGATTTCAGTATATCCGATTATAAAAGAGTGTCTTATTCAAAGGTCAGTTGTGTGTGTGGTGGTTATTTTTTATGGGGAAAGAAATTTGAATTTGAAATCAGACTTACCTGGCCTCTGACCACAGCCTCACCTTTGACTAGCTTTGTGACCCTATGTGAGTTAATAATCTTCTGTGGCTCTTGGTACCTATGAGTGAAAAAGAGGGAATACCTAATTTATGTAATTAATTATGACAGGAATAATAAACATTGTGTCCTTTCTTCTCCCTTTCTGCTTTTTAACTGTTCTTGTGAATACCTCTTACTTTCAAACTTTATTTGTGATTATAAATGTTTTCTAAAATAATCAATGAACTACTGAGCTAGATATCCGTTCTTTTTGCTTAAAAATTATTAGAGAAATTTGAATGAGTAATTTGAGTGAATAAGGAACATTTCTCTATAAAACTGGAGAACAAAACGTCTCACCTCAGCAATGAGAGCACTGAGCTACTGTGAAGAATGATAAATTTCGAAAATGAATGATGGTGATGGCAGTGCAACATGATAAGCAAATTAATGTCACAAAACTGTACAGGTAAAAATGTTAAAACAGTAATTGTTTTGTTATATAAATACCGTGAAAATGTTTTTAAAACCTCTCACCTCAAAACAAATGTTCTGTGAGTGAGTGAATGCTTTTTAAATGCAAAGTGTTTTCATTATTGCTGCTCCAAACCAAAGAGTTCTTAATATGACTAATGGAAAGGGCCTAGGGATATCCTAAAGACTATAGATTTATGAAGTTTCCATCGCTTCTACGGAGAATTATTTTAACTAATATGTAATACTTCAATAAGATTGACTATAGATTGATAGGCTAAAATTTGTAGTGTTCTGCAAAATGGAGAATCATGGCACATTGCAAGGTAAAATAAGGTAGATAATGTAAAAATATCATCCACATAGTTTATGTAAATGTTTTCTCACACAAGTTAACATATAGATTAAAGAGTGAGAATGATTATTGGAATTGCTCATTTTGGGTAATTGTAGGTTTGTGATTTCCCCTCCATGAAACTGACTTTTTCAGTTACTTCGATACCACAAATAGAAATAGTTCGTGTTTTAAAAAATATGTTTTTCTTCCCCTCCTGTCAGTAAAGTGCTTTCTTTTTTTACTTACATTACATAAAATGTAAAACAATTCTATGTTCAAGCTTAGGAGATCTTGCTTGATATTAATTACCAGACCCAAAACCCAGTGCCGTTGAGTTGATTCCGACTCATTGTTTCCTAATTAATTAATTACCATAAATTCTGTTAATCCTTACTACCTATGTGGAAAGAGTTTAATTGGATAACCAAATAAAAGAAATGAAAAAAAAAAGATTTTGAATAACCAAAGCTCAGCTTTTAAAGAAATCTTGCAGTTTTCAGAGTATTAAGGAGGGAATCACTTAAGTATATTTTTGATAAATTGTTGTTAATGTATTTAGGCTTTAAGGAGATTAATTGTGATACTGATAATGAATTATTATAGTGACAAAGCAAGATGCTGGCTATCTTGAGTCCTCAAATGTTGAACCATCACAAACCATTAACATTTTTTTTTTTGTAGCTTAATATTTCCATCTTTACAATGTTATTTTTTTAATGTTTAATTAACTTTTGCCCCACTGCCCCCCTGTCTGTGATATCCATCTATGTAGCCTTAAAAGTGTCACAAATACATTTTAAACTTTAACAAACACCACTATGAGCATTGGTTATTGCACTGGACATAATGCAATGATAACTTGTGGTTTTGTTGGATCGTTTGTTACCGCCCTAAATACTGCTGAACTGCAGTGGGGATTAGGTGTACAGTCATATGTGTGTAAGCATGTGAAATGATTTTATAGTTCCCTTTGCTTCCTTCCATTCTAAGATACTGTCAACTCCATTACTTCCCTATGGCTAATATACAATTATCTTAGAGCCACATAACTAGTATTGTAAAGATCTTAGAGAACACGTGAAAATATGAGGGCAAATTTGAGGCATTCTTATTTAAGCCATAAACTGTGGCATAAGGATTAAATAACAGTGATGATTTGTTTTACTTCCTTTTTGGCTTTCAACTCTCTTCCATATAGATGGGTTTGCAGATTAGCTAAATCTTGGTAATCTGAGGTGGTATATGTAGCATACATTTGCTTGTTACTATTGTTAAGTGCCTTTGAGTTGGTTCCAACTCATAGTGACCTTAGAGCAGAACTGCAATAGGGTTTCCAAGGAGTGGCTGGTGGATTTAAACTGCTGACCTTTTGGTTAGGGCTCCAGCATTTGCTTAGCTGTTTATAATTTACAGAATATTTTAGATAGATTATTTTAGATTTATGTCACATCGTTATTTTGGAAGTGTGTATGTATCATACCTTCATTCTATAAATGTTGAGCTTGAAGCCCAGGTGGTTTTGGTGCCTTTAAGTTTTATACATCATTAGAGCGAGAGTTGGTGCTAAAACTCCATGCCATGGGTCCTGTGACCCCCTGTTAGAGCACTAAAAAAAAAAAAAAACGAGTCAAGAAAATATAAGTACTGTTCTTTTTTTTTTTTTAGTTGTACTTTAGATGGAGGTTCACAGAGCAAAGTAGTTTCTCATTAAACGATTAATACACATACTGTTTTGTGACATTGGTTGTCACCCCCACGTCCTGTCAACACTCTCCCTTTCTTGACCTTGGGTTCCCTATTACCAGCTTTCCTGTCCCCTCCTGCCTTCTAGTCCTTGCTCCTGGGCTGGTGTGCCCCATTAGTCTTGTTTTGTTTTATGGGCCTGTCTAATCTTTGGATGAAGGTGAACCTCAGAAGTGTCTTCATTACTGAGTTAAAAGAGTGTCTGGGGGCCATACTCTTGAGGTTTCTCCAGTCTGTCAGGCCAGTAAATCTTGTCTTTTTATTGTGAGAATTTTTCTCCAGCTCTGTCCAGGACCCTCCACTGTGATCCCTGTCAGAGCAGTCAGTGGTGGTAGCTGGGCACCATCTAGTTGTGCTGGACTCAGTCTGGTAGAGGCTGTGGTAGTTGTGGTTGATTAGTCCTTTAGACTGATCTTTTCCTTGTGTCTTTGGTTTTCTTCATTCTCCCCTGCTTCCAACAGGGTGAGACCAGAGGAGTAACTTACATTGCTGATCACAAGCTTCTGAGACCCCAAACGCTACTCACCAATATGGAACATAGAACATTTTCTTTATAAAATATTTTATGCCAGTTGAGCTAGATATTCACTGAGACCATGGTCCCCACAGCCCTTAGCCCAGCAATTCCATCCCTCAGGGAGTTTGGATGTGTCTATGGAGCATCTGTGACCTTGCCTTGTACAAGTTGGGCTGGCTTTCCTAGTATTGTGTACTGTCTTACCCTTCACCAAAATTACCATTTATCTATTGTCTATTTAGTCTTTTTCTATCCCCACGCCTCCTCCCTCATAACCATCAAAGATGGTTTCTTTTTGTGTGTAAACATTTTCATGAGCTTTTATAGTAGTGGTCTCATACAATATTGGTTTTTTTGTGATTGATTTATTTCACTTAGTATAATACCCTCCAGACTCATCCATGTTGTGAGATGCTTCACAGATTCATCATTGTTCTTTATTGGTGTGTAGTATTCCATTGTGTGTAAGTACCTTAGTCTGTTTATCCATTCATCTGTTGATGGACACCTAAGTTGTTTCCATCTTTTTTCTGTTGTGAACAATGCTGCAGTGAACATGGATGTGCATATCTCTATTCATGTGATAGCTCTCATTTCCCTAGGATGTATTCCTGGAAGCAGGACTGCTGAATCATATGGTATTTCTATTTCTAACTTTCTACGGAAGCACCATATTGTTTTCCAAAATGATTGTATCATTTTGCATTCCCATGAGCAGTGTGTAAGAGTTCCAGCCTCCCCACAGCCTCTCTAACATTTGTAATTTTCTGTTTTTTTTATTCGTCCCAGTAATGCTAGAGTGAGATGGTATCTCATTGTGGTTTTGATTTGCATTTCTCTAATGGCTTTTTTTTTTTTTAATGGCTAGTGATCACAAGCTTTTCCTCATGTGTCTGTTCATTTCCTTTGCTCATTTTTTAATTGGATTATTTGCCTTTTTGTAGTAGAGGTGTCAGATTTTCCTGTAAATTTCAGAGATTAGACTTTTGTCAGATTTGTCATAATCAGAAATGCTTCCCAGTCTGTAGGTTCTTTTTTCACTCTTTTGGTGAAGCCTTTTGATGAGCATAAGTGCTTAATTTTTAGAAGATCCCAGTTATCTAGCTTATTTTCTAGAGTTTGTGTGTTGTTATTTACAGTTTATATCCTATTAATGCTGTGCATTAGGGTCTCTAGCACTGACCCTGTTTTTTCTTCTATGACCTTTATAGTTTTGGGTTTTATACTTAGGTCTTCAATCCATTTTGAATTAGCTTTTGTGTATGGCATGGTATATGGGTCCTGTTCCATTTTTTTGCAAATGGACATCCAGTTTTGCCAGCACCATTTGATAAAAAAAAGACTGTCTTTTCCCCATTTGATGGACTTTGGGCCCTTGTCAAAGTTCAGGTGATTGTAGGTGGATGGATTTACATCTATGTTCTCAATTCTGTTCCATCGATCTGGGTATCTGTCATTGTACCAGTACCAGACTGTTTTGATTACTGTAGCTGTATAGTAGGTTCTGAGGTCAGGTAGTGCATGTCCTCCTACTTTATTCTTCTTCTTCAGTAGCATTTTACTTATCTGAGGCCTCTTCCCTTTCCATGTAAAGTTAATGATTAGTTTTTCCATCTCTTGAAAGAATACTGTTGATATTTGGATCAGGATTGCATTGTATTTATAGATTGCTTTAGGCAGAATTGACATTTTCATAATGTTGAGTCTACCTATTCATGAGCATGGTATCTTTTTCCATTTATGCTGATCTCTTTTGGTTTCTTGCAGTAGTGTTCTGTAGTTTTCTTTGTATAGGTCTTTTATATCCCTGGTTAGATTTATTGCTAAGTATTTATTTTTTTAGGGGCTATTATAAGTGGTATTGTTTCCCTGATTTCCTTTTTGTCATTCTCTTTAATGATGTATATGTATCCAGCTGATTTCTGTATGTTTGTATCTTTCTACACTGCCAAATCTTTCTATTAGTTACAGCAGTTTTCTCATGGAGTCTTTTGAGTTTTCTGTGTATAATATCAGAGTATCTGCATTGCCAGTGTGGATGCCCTTTATTTCCTTTTCTTGCCTTATTGCTCTAGCTAGGTCTTCCAGCACAATGTTAAATAGGAGTGATGATAAAGGGCATCCTTGTCTTGTTCCTATTCTCAAGGGGAATGTTTTCAGCCTGTCTCCATTAAAAATGAAGTTGGCTGTTGGTTTTGTATAGATACCTTTTATTATGTTGAGGAATTTTCCTTCTATACCTATTTTATTGAGAGTTTTTATCAGGAATGGGTGTGGGACTTTGTCGAATGCCTTTTCTGTGTAGATTGAGACAGTCATGTGATTCTTTTATTTATTTGGTGGATTACGTTGATTGATTTTCTAATGTTGAACCACCCTTGCATACTTGGTATGAGTCCCACTTGGTCATGGTGTGTTATTTTTTTGATATGATGCTGAATTGTATTGGCTAGAATTTTGTTGAGAATTTTTGCAGCTATATTCATGAGAGATATTTGTCTGTAATGTTTTTTTTATATATATATTTATATATATATATATATATATATATATATATATATATATATATATATATATATATATATATATTTTGTGGTGTCTTTGCCTGGTTTTTGTATCAGGATTAAGCTGGCTTCATAAAATGAATTTGGAAGTGTCCCTTCTTCTATGTTCTAAAAGACTTTGAGTAGTATTGGTGTAAGCTCTTCTCTGAATGTTTGGTAGAATTCTCCAGTGAAGCCACCTGGGCCAGGGCTTTTTTTAAAATTACCTTGTCAATCTCTTCCACTGATATGGGTCTGCTCAGATTTATAACATCATTTTGTGTTAGTTTGGATAGGTAGTGTGTTTCTAGAAATTCGTCCATTTCCTCTAGGATTTCAAACTTGTTGGAATGTATTTTTTTCATAATACTCTGTGATTCTTTTCATTTCAGTTGGGTCTGTTGTAATGTTCCCCATTTCATTTCTTGTTTGGGTTATTTGCGTCATCTCCTGTTTTTCTTTTGTCAGTTTGGCCAGTAGTTTGTCAACTTTGTTGATCCTTTCAAAGAAAAAAACCGCAAAAGAAAAAAAATTGCCAACCAAAAATAATATATCCTGCAAAACTATCAGTCAAATATGATGATGAAATTAGGGCATTTCCAGATAAACAGAAATTAAGGGACTATATAGAAACCAAACCAAACTTACAAAAATTATTAAAGGGAGTCCTTCAGTTTGAGAACAAACAACACCAGATGACAGCCTAAATCTAGGATGCAAGATGGCATCAGCCAGATACCAACCTAGGTAATGAACTCTCAAGGATTAACCAACACTGAAAGATTTATACCAGGAGTCAGAAAGGTTAATCTGTAAAGGACAACAATGTCAGAACAGTAAAAGGGAGTAAATGGTGTAGGTATATAGAATTTTGAAATGGAGAGGAAGGCAAGGCAATATCAAGCAATAAAAGAATGGTTCAAACTTAGGAAGGTAAGGGTAAATTTCAAGGTAACCACAAAGAAAGTTAACAAACCTACTCATCAAAATAAAGAAGGAAATCCGTCTTAGTCATCTAGTGCTGCTATAACAGAAATACCACACGTGGATAGCTTTAACAAAGAGAAATTTATGTCTTCATAGTAAATAGGCTAAAAGTCCAAATTCAGGGGAACAGAGGAAGGCTTTCTCTCTCTGTCGGCCTTCTTATTAATCTTTCTCTTGGCTAGGTGCTTCTCTGTGCAGACCCTGGGTCAAAAGGATGTGCTCTGTCCCAGCACTGCCTCCCAGCACTGCTTTCTTGGTGGTACGAGGTCCCCCTATTCTGCTGGCTTGCCTCTTTTACATTCCAAGAGAATGCCTCAAGACACAATCCAATCTTGTAGACTGAGCTCTGACTCACTAACAAAATTGTGGCCTATCCTCCCTCATTAACATCACAGAGGCAGGATTTACAACATGTAGGAAAATCACACGATATCAGGAATCATGGTCCAGCCAAATTGATACACATATTTTTTGGGGGACATAATCCAATCCATGACAAAAACATAAAGTCTCAGTGAACACCAAATCTATAAAAACAAAAGAAATGAAAAAAAAAATCCACAAACAAAAGGAATTCAGCACAGGATATTAAGAAGAACAAAGAAAATGTCAGCACCACAAAAAAAAAGGCATCACAAAATGATAGCGGTAAACATACTTATCAATAATTACACTGAATGTAAATGGCCTAAATGTGCCCATAAAGAGACAGAGTGACAGAATGAGTGAAAAACAGGATCCATGAATATGCTGTCTACAAGAGACACACCTTAGAAACAAAGATATAATTTTATTAAAAATCAAAGGATGGAAAAAATATATTAAGTGAACAGCAACCAAAAAAGAGAAGGAGTGCCATGGCTAGTGTCATGGTATAGAACCCTAGCTATAGAATTGTTTTAAGTTTTATTTAAAATAAGCAAAAAATCTATTTTACTGGCATAAAGAGGAGAAAATAACATTTTTTTAAACACTAAATATTTCTATTTGTGGGAACTGATGAAGTCAGTTCCATGGAGGGTACATCGTAATCACATACCATTACCAAAAATGGGCAATTTTGACTACCAATTTCACCCTTTAATCTATATGTTAACTTGTACGAGATAACATTTACATAAACAACATTTTTACATTAGTATCTACCTCATGGGAGGAAGCAGAGGGAACTTATGAAATCATTTATAACTGTAAAAATGGTGTGGCAGGGGTATCTGACCTCTGACTTCACAAGGGTGTAGGAGAATCAATATCAACAACCCAAGGCTGATTCCTGTGGGGCAGAAGTCAGACATACCTCTACTTTCCAATCTTTTTACCAGTTTTGACACCAGCCATCCCTCCCGTGGGACTCCCTACTTCTCTGCTGAGTTCAATAATATGTTGCAATGGCAACACAGATTGTGGCCTAAGTGATTGTGAACATGTCTTTTGGAAAACTTGAGATTCAGTCTTCAATTGCAGGCAGGGAATAAAGTCCTCTACTACTGATTTCACAAGACCACTTCAAAAGCATATATTTTAGTGCATTTTGGATACTGTATGTTGCTATAGTATATGAGGATTTATTTTTACTTGTATTTTTAAAACGTTAGGAAAGAGAAATAAAAACTCCAAGTAATTTTCAACCCATTAGGAATTTGGATAGCATGATATTAACTTATGAAAATGTACTTTAAACTCTCTCTCTATGTATGTATATGTATATATACACACAGAGACACTTTAATTTGGGCATCTGTGTAATGATAGTGATATCTACATTATTAGGTGGCATCAACAGATTTGGAGTGGTCATTTATACATCTCAGTCCAAATGTCTCTCTGGTAAGGGACGCATCAGAATGCTAACACTCCTTGACTTTTCACTACTCTTTTGGAAGTGTGTGACATATCACCTTATCCTGTAAAGTGTATCATCTGAGCCATAGAGATTTACTGAAAAAAAAATCTGACTTTTTTTGTTTGTTTTCATCAGAGTCTGCCAAAAACATATATGTAATTCTGGATACTTTACCTCCTCTTAACTCTATCTTAAAATGTAGATTTGGACTTACAAAGGCGCTTCTAGTTATAGTACTCCACAATTTACTTCTCTTTTATCTGTTTTCTAAATCTTCTCTAACAGTGGATCCTCAAATATGTGATTCCTTTCTAGGGACCAATGTTAATAAGACTGTCTTATCTTTTCTGACCTTCCTTGAACTACTATACCATCCTTCATTTCTTCAGTAGATTCACTCTCCTCCTCCTTTAGGTGACTGTGTTATATCATCTCCTCTCCTCTCAAACAGAAAAAAAAAAAAAACTCTTATTCTTAGGTGGTGACCCTGCTTCTTATTCTGTGGGAGGAAATGGAACGTTTAAAAACTACGTAACCCCACCTCTAGTCCCGAGGGCAAGGTTGGTGGGGAGTCTAGACATTCACCCTGGCCAGGCTGTGCTGATGTGTCCAAACCTGCAACACACAAACACCAGGGTGGTGTCAGAGAAGGCCTAATACAGAGTAAGGGCTTTCATTCCTGCTGAAGAAGGCACAGCAATTCAATCTCCTCTCCCCTCCTCCTGTGGTGTCAGTGGAGATTACATGGTTTTCCCGAACTTCAAAAACACACAGCTATAACAAGAAGTCCCTGCCTAGTGTGTCAGAGGAGGGCTAGCGGATACTCAGGACTCTCACTATAGCCCAGCAAAAATGAGGCCACACCCAACACACTATCAGTTGAGGTCTCTTGGGGAGAAGAAATCCGCACTTCTACTCAGCCACATAGTATCAGCAGAGCTGAAATTTCTACCTGTGACAAGCAATAACAGACATTTCAACTTGAATAAGAAATGACAACAGATGTCAACTGTGAAATTACACAGATGTTCAAATTTTCTAAAAAAAATTCATAGGATTGCTCCATGTGTTTTACAGACATGATTGAAATGAATTAAAAAGTGGACTATCTCAGCAAAAATAAAATGGAAATTATAGAACTGAAAAAAATACAAAAACTGACATTAAACAAATGGATGAGCTCAAAAGCAGAATGGAGGGAACAGAGAAAATAATTAACTTGAAGATAGAGGAATAAAAATTACACAGTCTAAACAAAAGAGAGAAAACAGCCTAAAAAAAAAATAAGTAAAATAAATAATCTCAGGAACTTGTAAGACTATAATAAAATTTCTCAGATTTATATCATCAAAGTTCTAGGAGGGGAAAAGAGGGGAGGATTCAAAGGCTATTTGATAAAAATAATGGGTAAAAACATCCCTGATTTATCAAAAGACATAAACCTACATGTTCAATAAGCAGCACAAATCACAAAAAAGACAAAAATTCAAAGAAATTCAAGCCAAGATACATTACAGTCAAATTCTAAAAATCTAAAAACAAAATAATAATTAAAAGAATCTTTAAATCAGTGAAAGAGGAGAAACTAATTCAAATAACTGGATTTCTCACCAGAAACAATGTAGGCCAGAAAGAAGTGGCACAGTATTTTTCAAGTGCTGAAAAGTACAGTCAACCCAGAATTCAATCTCAGTCAAAAATACCCTTCAGGAATTAAGGAGAAATGAAGACACGTGCAGATGAAAGAAAAATACGAAAATTTGTTGCCAACAGATCTAGCCTTAAAGAATCGCTTAATAGATCCGTCTATATGAAAGAAAATGATAAATGAAGGACTCCTGAAGGAAAAAAGAACAATGGAAAGGGTAAGATATGGGTAAATATCATATAATTTTCTTGTCCTCTTGAGTTTTCTAAATTATGGGTGATGGTTCAAGCAAGTACTATATAATGCTGTCTGATGTGGTTCTCATGGACATAGAGGAAATATTTAAGACAATATTTAAATGGAGGAGAATAAAGGTTCCTATGCTTATATTGAACTGGTAAAATGTTGATTGATGCAGGACACAGTGATAAAATTATATATATATATATTAAGATTATATATATATAATTATGTGTATATGATTATACATATAAGATTTTACATATATATAAACTTACATATAAAACCAAACCAAACCTGTTGTTTCAATTCTTACTGATGAAGATCAAACTACAGCCTTCAGTATGGATTACACTTCAACATTAAGAAAACAAAAATGCTCACAACTGGGCCCATAAGCAACTTCATGATAAAAGGAGAAAAGATTGAAATTGTCAAGGATTTCACTTTACTTCAGTCCACAATCAACACCCATGGAAGCAGCAGTCAAGAAATCAAACAACGCGTTGCATTGGGCAAATCTGCTGCAAAAGACCTCTTTATTAAAGTGTTGAAAAGCAAAGATATCACTTTAAGAACTAAGGTGTGCCTGACCCAAGCCATGGTGTTTTCCACTGCCTCATATGCATGCAAAAACTGAGCAATGAATAGAGAAGACCAGAGAAGAATTTATACCTTTGAATTATGGTGTTGGCAAAGAATATTGATCTGCCAAAAGAACGAAAAAATCTTAGCCAGAATGCTCCTTAGAAGTGAGGATGGCAAGACTTTGTCTCACATACTTTAGACCAGTTATCAGGAGGGATCAGTCCCTGGAAAAGGTCATCATGCTTGGTAAAGAAGAGGGTCAGCAAAAAAGAGAAAGACCCTCAACAAAATGAATTGACACAGTGACTGCAACAATGGGCTCAAGCCTAATAAAGATAGTGAGGATGGCACAGGACCAGGCAGTGTTTCCTTCTGTCGTACATAGGGTTGCTATGAGTTGGAATCGACTTGAAAAAAAAAAAAAAAGGTACCTAAAAACAACAATAACATGATTATATATAAAAGAATTTATATGTATATATAATCTTATGTATAAAACCAAACCAAACCCATTGTGTCAAGTCGATTCTAACCCATAGTGACCCTATAGGACAGAGTAGTACCGCCCCATAGGGTTTCCAAGGAGCAGCTCGTGGATTCAAACTGCCAACCTTTTGGTTAGCAGATAAGCTCTTAACTACTGCACCAGGACTCCTGATAATGATATATATATATATATATATGTAATTTTATCACTGTGTCCTTCATCAATCAACATTTCACCAGTTCAATGGAAGCATAGAAACCTTACCTCCTTTTATGTTTCTTTATTATATATATATAGAACGACCACTAAAATTCCTATGCAGAGCTACACTCAAATACTACAGATGCATCAAAATATCTGCCTTGGGCATTATGCTTTTCTGAGAACTATGGGATCAAATTGATAACAGCAACTCAAAAGATTAGACAGGAACCTTAAGGAGCAGTGAGTTTATGTTAATGGTGGAGGAACAACTCAGAAAAGAAGGATGAAAATGATTGCACAACTCGAATGTAACCAGTGTCTCTAAGTGTTAACAGTAGAAACTGTTGAATTGGCGTATGTTTTGCTGTGTATATTCTCAACAACAACGGAGTAAATAAAAATTTAAAATATGTTCATGTGATCCACCAAAAGGCAGAAAAAGAAATGGAGAAATGGAGAACAGAGAGATTAAAGAAAAAAAAAGACAAAATTAAAATATTAATTACTAAATTAAATATGATCTATGTTTAAAAGGTCTAATTTCATAAATTCGAAGGCAGAGATTGGCAGGGTGAATTAAAAAAAATAATGACTTCACACTGTGCTGGCTACAAGAAACTTACACCAACTATAATGATATGCATGAGCTGAAAGTATGGAAAAAAGATATACCAATAATGAAAACATTAATCCAAAGAAAGCATATGATAAGATCAGATAAAGTAGACTTCAGAGCAAAAACATTTCCAGGAACAAAAAGGAACATTACATAATGATAAAAGGATCAATCCCCCCCCCCCAAAAAAAAGCTAGATCAATTGTATATGGACCAAACAACAGAGCTACATAATATGTGAAGCAAAATCTGATAGAACTAAAAGGAAAAATGGAGAAATACATAATTACAGTTTGAGATTTCAATGCTCACTCTGAAAAACAGAACTAGACAGAAAATCAACAATATAGGACTCAAGAACACCATCAACCAACCAGATCCAATCATCATTTATAGAACATACAGTGTATTACATATTACTTTAAAGTACCAGTAGAACACGTATCAAGATAATATATACATCATGATCCATAAAGTACACATCAAGAAATTTAAAAGAATTGATATCATACAGACTACTATGGAATATGAGTTCATAATGGAACCAAACTGGAAATTAATAACAGAAAGATAAAAGGAAAATCTCCAAATACTTGGAAACCAGGCAACACACAGCTTAATAATTCATGAGTGAAATAAGATGTTCTAGAGAAACCAGAAAAAAAAAAAGAAAGAAAATTAAAATACAGCATGTCAATATATGTGGAATGCTGCTAATGGATTTTTGAAAGGGAAATAGCATCAAATGCATACATTAGAAAAGGAGAACATTCTTAGATCAATAATTTAAGCTCCCACCTTAAGGACTTAGAAAAGAGAGAACAAAATAAACACAAACCAAGTAAAAGGAAGGAAATAACAAAGATAGGAGCAGAAATCAGTGATGTTGAAAACAGAAAATCAGTAGAGAAAATCAATGAAACAAAAAGCTGATTCTTTGAAAAGGTCAATGAAACTGACAATCTTCTACCAAGATTTACAAAGAAAAAAAAGAATTGTTCATATTAGGAATTTGTTGTTGTTAGGTGCTGTTGAGTTGGTTCTGATTCATAGCAACCCTATGTACAACAGAATGAAACACTGCCAGGTCCTGTGCCATCCTCAAACAGTCGTCGTTATGCTTGAGCCCATTGTTGCAGCACTGTGTCAACTTATCTTGTCGAGGGTCTTCCTCTTTTTTGCTGACCTTCTACTTTACCAAGTACAATGTCTTTCTCCAGGGACTGGTCCTTCCTGATAACTTGTCCACAGTATGTGACAGAGTCTCACCATCCTCCTTTCTAAGGAGCAATCTGGCTATAATTTTTCCAAGATGGATTTGTTCACATTCTTCTGGCAGTTCATAGTTTACTCAATATTTTTTGCCAACACCATAATTAAAAGGCATCAATTCTTCTTTGGTCTTCCTTATTCATTGTCCAGCTTTCACATACATATGAGGTGATTGAAAATAACATGGCTTAGGTCACACGCATCGTAGTCATCAATGTGACATCTTTGCTTTGTAACACTTTAAAGAGGTCTTTTGAAGCAGATTTGACCAGTGCAATAAAGCATTTGATTTTTTTTGACTGTTGCCTCAGTAGGTGTTGATTGTGGATCCAAGGAAAATGAAATCCTTTAAAACTTCAATATGTTCTCATTTTATCATGATGTTGCTTATTGGTCAAGTTGTGAGGATTTTTGCTTACTTTATGCTAAGGTGTACCCCTTTCTGAAGGTTGTAGTCTTCATCAGTAAGTGCTTCAAATCCTCCTCACTTTCAGCAAGCAAGACTTTGTCATCTACATATTGCACACCGTTAATGAGTCTTCCTCCAATCCTGATGCAGTGTTCTTCTTTATATAGTCCAACTTCTAGAATTATTTGCTCAGCATGCAAATTGAATAAGTATGGTGAAAAGGTACAACCCTGACACACACCTTTTCTGATTCTAAACCATGCAGTATTCCTTTGTTCTGTCGAATGACTGCCTCTTGTTCTATGTACAGATTCCATATAAGCACAATTAAGTGTTCTGTAATTCCCATTCTTTGCAATGTTATCCATCATTTGTTATGATCCACAGAGTTGAATGTCTTTGCATAGTCAATAAAACACAGGTAAATATCTTTCTGGTATTCTCTGCTTTCAGCAAAGATCCATTTGACATCAGCAATGATATTCTTCATTCCACGTCCTCTTCTGAATCCAGCTTGAATTTCTGCAGTTTCCTATGAGCACTTCCAGGGTTGCATCCATTTGTTGAAACATTTCAGTTGGC
This sequence comes from Elephas maximus indicus, assembly GCF_024166365.1. Taxonomy (NCBI): domain Eukaryota; kingdom Metazoa; phylum Chordata; class Mammalia; order Proboscidea; family Elephantidae; genus Elephas; species Elephas maximus. The sequence goes on from NC_064833.1 coordinate 91,913,787, forward strand.
ATTACGTCAATTCCTGGAGCCTTGTTTTTCACCAATGCCTTCAGGGCAGCTTGGACTTCTTCTTTCAGTATCATTGGTTCTTGATCATTTGCTACACTCTGGAATGGTTGAAGGTTGACCAGTTCTTTTTGATACAGTGACTCTCTATATTCCTTCCATCTTCTTTTGATGCATCGTGCATCTTTCAATTTTTTGCCCATAGAATGCTTCAACATTGAAACTTGAGGCATGAATTTTTTCTTCAGTTCTTTGAGCTTGAGAAATGCCAAGTGTGCTGTTTCATTTTGGTTTTCTACACATTTCATTGTAATGCTTTGTCTCTCAAGCTGCCCTTTAAAATCTTCTGTTTGACTTTTTTACTTCATCATTTCTTCCCTTTGTTTTAGGTACTCTATGTTCATGAGCAAGTTTCAGAGTCTCTTCTGACACCCATTTTTGTCTTTTTCTTTTTTTAATGACTGTTGCTTATTGATAGGTGATATCCTTGATGGCACCCCACAACTTGACTGATCTTTGGTCATTAGTGTTAAACACATCAAATCTTTTCTTGAGATGGCCTCTAAATTCAGATGGGGTATACTCAAGGACGTACTTTGACTCCCAAGGACTCTGTAGGATAGAATAGAATTGTCCCATAGGGTGGATTCCAACTGCTGACCTTTTGGTTAGTGGCCAAGCTCTTAACCTCTGTGCCACCAGGGCACTGAGTTAGTGATAGGAACACAAAACGACAACAATAAAAACTAAAAAAATTAAAAAGTGAATTAATTTCCCATATGAATTTCAGAAAATGCTAAGAATTGTACAAGATTCATTGAAATTTAATTATAATGTACTCGTTGGCTCAAATGGGAATAGTATTTCAAAGAAACAATTATGTAAACATTAAATACTGATTAACTAAAATATAATTATCTTTACAGGTGGGATTTGGGTAGAAGAAGTGTAGTGTTATTTATGAGGCATCAATCTCAATTTCCAAACTAGAGATGGCATCTTAAAATGGAAAATCAATAAATCACAATATAAGCATGTTATTTGAAAATATGAAATTTATCATATGAAGAAATGTAAAATGCATCTCGACAGTGGCAAATCTGTGTGGGGGTAAATACAGAAAGCGACTGCTTTTGCTATTACATAACTTCTAATGCTATTAGATTTTTGAAACTATGTACAAAAAATAAATTATAATGAAAAGACCAATGAAATGAAAGAAAGGTCACTCTGATTCTATTGATATACATAGGAGGAGGGTGATATTTGAGCCAGGGCTATTATTTAGGAGCTGAACTGGTAGGGCTGGAAAAAAGCTAATGGCAGTGAAGAAATCAGGATAAATTCTTGAATTCTAGTTTTTATTTTCTATTCTGCTGTGGATTGAATGAATGACAAGCAGTAAATCTTCATTAAATTTATTTCCCTCCATTTTTAGAATTAGACTTTATTTGTAGAACAGTTTCAGATTTTCAAAAAAATGGCAAGATACTGCAGAGGGTTTTCATATACCACACACTCAGTCTCCCCTATTATTAATATGGTAGATTTATTACAATTAATGAACCCATTTTATATTAACTAAAGTCCATAGTTTATTTTCCTTAGATTTTACCTAATGTCCTTTTGTTGTTGCAGGATCCCATCCAGGATGCTACATTGTCTTTAGCTGTCATGTCTTCTTAGGCACCTCTCTCTCACACTTCCCTTGTTTTTGTCCACCTTAACAATTTTAAGCCATACTGGTATTCTATAGACTGCCCCTCTGTTGGACTCTGTCTGATGTTTTTCTCATGATAATACTGTGGTTGTGTGTTTTTAAGGGTAAGATAACAGGTAACCTGTCATTCTCATCACATCAAGGGTACATTAGGTCAACACGATTGTGATTGTTGATATTGACTTTGACCACCTGGCTCAGGTAGTATTTTTTAGGTTTCTCCACGTGAAGTTATACCCCTTCTTCCTGCCTACTATACTGTTCTCTTTGGAGAGAAGACTCTGTATGCAGCCTATGATTAAGAAGTGGGGATTATGCTCCCAAAATTTAAAGGCAGAATATCTACATAATACTTAGAATTCTGCCTAGGAGATTTGTCTGTTCTCCTCCATTATTTATTGAATCATTTATTTTTATCAGTGAGAATACACAGACATTTATCTTTTACTTTAGGTTATAATCTAATACTACTATTGTAAAAAGGGTGTGGTGGCATCAGACCTCACCTAACTTCAGGAGGAGAAGAGAGAATCAAGATCAGCATCAGCCCAAAGCTGACCCCCATGAGGTAGAGGTCAGATATATACCTCCTGTCTCCAGTTTTTTTTATACCAATTCTGACACCAGCCTTCACTCCCAGGGCAGTCTCTACTTCTCTATTGGTTTCCATAATTTGTTGCAGTGGCCACACAGAACTCACAGATGATATTCATGATTATGAGGCTTATCAGGGAAGTAAAGGGTAAGAGTTCAGGATCATCAACAACTGAGGATACAGTGCTTTGGTCAGGACAGCTTCTCAGCCATGCCCACAGGCAGGCCTCTCCCTCAGTCCCTAGACTTCTCTGCCCCTCAGCTCCTCAGCCTGGCCTCTGCCATGCTGGGGCAAGTGTTATCAAGTTCTTTAGTTCTGCCAGTAAGTACCTGGGGACACCCCACTCTTCTAGTAGGCCTGGGACCCAAAGAGGCTTGGCTCTCTTGCTCTGTGGGTCAGCGAAACTAGCTCTCTGAAGTACACGGAGGCACCCTACTCTGCCAGCAAGCCTCCTGCCCCAAAGGTGCTCAGCTCTCTCACTCTGTGGGTTGGGACATCCACTGTAGCAGCTTCACTCTGTTGGCCAAGAAGGCCACCTCACTTCACCTTCTTGCACTGGTCTCCTGGTTCAACTGCTGCCGTTTATCTGCAGTGTTTCTCGCTATCTGGCGCCATCTCCTATGTTACAGCTCTCTCTGTCTCCTGGGTCTAGGAGACTCTCAATGCAGGGACTTTGGGTCCAAAGAATGTGCTGTGCTTCTGGCTCTACTTGTTGGTGGTGAGTTTCCCCCTTTCACTTTGGAATTGGCTCCCTTGAAGCCTAGTGGGATGGCAAAACTGAGCAATCCCTTCTTAGGGTTCCGTACACCATATTTGCATGGTCCTTCTCTCCCAGGTGTTCCGTGCACCTTATATGCATTGTTAGCAAGCTCTCTGATCCACTTGGTGGGTCACAAGCACCTTATTTCCGTAGTCCCACCCAATCATTGTGTGGGAGCTACAAGACCAAGCGTCACTAAAAGGGTCATATCTACTGCACCACAGCTATAATTAGTTGCTGAAATAGTCCCGCTTTGGCCACTGGACAATATTTTAGTTGGCTCCTGCACCCCTTTGACAAATCCCTCAATATGTTTTTGTTTTATTCATGTTTTTGTTTGATTGTTTATTTTGTGTTTTAGCATTTCCTTAGTTTTTAGCACTACAAGATGCTCCAGGCTCATCCTGTATATCTCCTGCCCCAGTCCTAGTATCAGCCATTTTTCCAAGAAGCCATGGTTCATTTTACTGGGGAAGGATACAAGAAACCCAGAGCTGGGCATTGGGTGTGCTGGTTGCTACTAGGGTGTCAGTTCTTTTAGGCTTTATCAGATGACAAAGCAAATAAATATATCTGTATATCTAGAGAGAAATACAGCCTTTGTATAATCACAGATCTGTAAATATTTCAATAAGTAATTATCTGTATGTGTATTTAGCTAAACATGAATTCAAAATGAGGTCTCCAAGTCTAATTCATTACTACATGTGCCATTTTAGCCTCCTCCCCTTGCTTACCTGTAAATTTCCACTCCATCAGTGAGAATCCTGCCCCCCATGCACCATTTATTTACTCGTTTAACTTCAGTAAATGTGTATAAAAACCAAAAAAAAAAAAAAAAAAAAAAAAACCTGTTTCCATCAAGTTGATTCTGCCTCCCAGCAACCCTATAGGACAGGTTAGAACTGCCCCATAGGGTTTCCAAGAAGCAGCTGGTGGGTTTGAACAGCTGACCTTTTGGTTAGTAGCCCGAACTCTTAACCACTGCACAATTGTTAACCTGTACTCCCATGGAGAACAACTGTATCTAGACTACAGAGCTTATGTGCAGTTCATTTTGCCTTTAGGCTTACAGGATCCACTCATTTCCAAAGTTATGTAGGTCAGCAGCATTTCCCCAACTCCCTTCAGTGAAATCATTTCATACATTTGTGATAGTTAGATTTTTTTGGCATGGTCTGCATTGCTTCTTTGGATTCTCCATTCTCCCAAGTGACTTAAATTTGCATACATTAAGGTTCACTCTTTGTGGTGCAAAATTCTATAGATTTGGAAATTGCATATCATCTATCCACCATTGTAATGTCATACAGAATAGTTTCATTGCCCTAACAATCCCCTGTTCAATATTGCCTTCCTTCCCCCTAGGCCCCTGGCAAACACTGATCATTTCACTGTCCCTCTAGTATAAAAAAAAAAAAAAAAAATTTTTTTTTTTAGTAGTTTTGCCTTTACCAGAATATCATTTAATTGAAATCGTACACAATATAGTCTTTTCAGACTGGCTTTTTTTTTTTTTTTGAATTTGTATTCTTTAAGCGAAAGTTTACAAATCAAGTCAAATTCTCACACAAAAATTTATGAACACCTTGCTATATACTCCTAGTTGCTATCCCCCTAGTGAGACAGCACACTCCTTCACTCCTCTGTTTCTTTTCATGTGCATTCAGCCAGCTTCTGACCCTATCTACCCTCTCATCTCCACTTTAAACAGGAGATGCGAACATAGTCTCATGTGTCTACTTGATACAAGGAGCTCATTCTTCACCATTGTCATTGTCTATCCCTTATCCCATAAAAAAAAAAAAAAAAAAAAAAATCCCATAGCCTGGTCTAATCCCCGTCTAAAGAGTTAGCTTTAAGAATGGTTCCTGTCTTGGGCTAACAGAAGTTCTGGGACCATGACCTCCAGGGTCATTCTAGTCTAAGTCAGACCATTAAGTCTTGTCTTTCTGGGAGAATTTGGGGTCTGCATCCCATTGCTCTCCTGCTCCCTCACGGGTTTCCCTGTCAGGGCAGTCATGGGTTGTAGCCAGGGACCATCTAGTTCTTCTGGTCCCGGGCTGATGTAGTCTCTGGTTCATATGGCCCTTTCTGTGTCTTCGGGTCATAATTACCCTGTGTCTTTGTTGTTCTTCATTCTCCTTTGCTACAGGTGGATTCAGAAGCATTGATGCATCTTAAATGGACATTTGCTAGTGTTTAAGACCCCAGACGCCACTCTCCAAAGTGGGATACAGAAAGTATTCTTAATAGATTTTATAATGCCAATTGACTTAGATGTCACCTGAAACCATGGTCCCCAAAGCCCTGCCCCTGCTACACTGGCCTTCAAAGCTTTCAGTTTATTCAGGAAAATTTGCTTTTTGTTTAGTCCAGTTGTGCTTACCTCTCTTGTATTGTGTGTTGTCTTTCCCTTCACCTAAAATAGTTATCTACTATCTAATTAGTGAATACCCCTCTCCCTCCCTCCATCCCTCTCCCCTCTTGTAACCATCAAAGAATAATCTCTTCTCTGTTTAAACTGTTTCTTATAATAGTGGTCTTATACAATATTTGTCCTTTTGCAGCTGACTAATTTCACTCAGCATAGTGCCTTCCAGATTCTTCCATGTTATGAAATGGTTCAGGGATTCATCATTGTTCTTTATGAATGCATAATATTCCATCGTGCGAATATACCGTAATTAATTTATCCATTCATGCATGGATGGGCATCTTGGTTGCTTCTAAATTTCTGCTATTGTGAACAGTGCTGCAGTGAACATGGGTGTGCATATATCTCTTCGTGTAAAGGCTCTTATTTCTCTAGGATATATTCCAAGGAGTGGGATTGCTGGATTGTATGGTAGTTCAAGTTCTAGTTTTTTAAGGAAGCGCCGAATCAATTTCCAAAGTGGTTTTACTGTTTTACATTCCCACCAGCAGTGTATAAATGTTCCAGTCTCTCCACAACCTCTCCAACATTTATTATTTTGGGTTTTTGGGTTAATGCCAGCCTTGTTGGAGTGAGATGGAATCTTATTGTAGTTTGGATTTGCATTTCTCTGTTTTTCGGGTAATGGCTAAAAATTGTGAGCAGAAGTGTCCGTTTATATCCTTTCCCCATTTTTTTACTTGGATTGTCTTTTTGTAGTTGAGTTTTTGCAGTATCGTGTAGATTTTAGAGAACAGCGGCTGATCAGAAATGTCATAGCTAAAAAGTATTTTCCAGTCTGTAGGTAATCTTTTTAGTCTTTTGGTGAAGTCTTTGGATGAGGATAGGTGTTTGATTTTTAGGAGCTCCCAGTTATCTAGTTTTTCTTCTGCATTGTTGGTAATGTTTTGTATACCGTTTATGCCATATATTAGGGCTCCTAGCATTGTCCCATGGAAACCCTGGTGGTGTAGTGGTTAAGGGCTACAGCTGCAAAACAAAGGGTTGGCAGTTCAAATCCACCAGGCGCTCCTTGGAAACTCTATGGGAGAGTTCCACTCTGTCCTATGGGGTCGCTATGAGTCGGAATCAACTCAACGGCACTGGGTTTTTTTTTTTTTTTTTTTAGCATTGTCCCTATTTTTTCTTCCATGATCTTTATCATTTTAGATTTTATATTTAGGTCTTTGATCTGTTTTGAGTTCGTTTCTGTGCATAGTGTGAGTTATGGGTCTTGTTTCATTTTTTTTGCATGTGGATATCCAGTTATGCCAACACCATTTGTTAAAAAGACTGTGCCTTCCCCATTTAACTGACTTTGGGCCTTTGTCAAATATCAGCTGCTCATATGTGGATGGATGTATGTCTGGATTCTCAATTCTGTTTCATTGGTCTATGTATCTGTTGTTGTACCAGTACTAGGCTGTTTTGACTACTGTGGTGGTATAATAGGTTCTAAAATCCGGTAGAGTGAGGCCTCCCACTGTGTTCTTCTTTTTCAGTAATGCTTTACTTATCCAGGTCCTTTTTCTCTTCCATATAAAGTTGGTGATTTGTTTCTCCGTCTCATTAAAAAATGTCATTGGAATTTGGATGGGAATTGCATTGTATATATAGATAGCTTTTGGTAGAATAGACATTTTTACAATGTTAAGCCTTCCTATCCATGAGCAAGGTATGTTTTTCCGCTTATCTATGTCTCTTTTGGAAACCCTGGTGGCATAGTGGTTAAATGCTACAGCTGCTAACCAAGAGATTGGCAGTTCAAATCTGCCAGGTGCTCCTTGGAAACTTTATGGGGCAGCAGTTCTACTCTGTCCTATAGGGTTGCTATGAGTCGAAATCGACTCGATGGCAGTGGGTTTGGTTTGGTTTGTGTATCTCTTTTGGTTTCTTACAGTAGTGTCTTGTAGTTTTCTTTGTATAGGACTTTTACATCTCTGTTAAGATTTATTCCTAAGTATCTTATTTTCTTGGGGGCTACTGTAAAATGGCATTGATTTGGCGAATTCCTCCTGTATGTACTTTTTGTTGGTGTGGAGGAATCCAACTGATTTTTATATGTTTATCTTGTATCCTGATACTCTGCTGAACTCTTCTATTAGTTTCAGTAGTTTTCTTGAGAATTCTTTAGGGTTTTCTGTGTATAAAATCATGTCATCTGTAAATAGAAATACTTTAACTTCTTCCTTACCCGTCTGGGTGCCCTTTGTTTCTTTAACTAGCCTAAGTGCTCTGGCTAGGACTTCCAGCACAATGTTGAATAAGAGTGGTGATAAAGGACATCCTTGACTGGTTCCTGATCTCAAGGGGAATGCTTTCAGACTCTCTCCATTTAGGATGATGTTGGCCGTTGGCTTTGTATAAATGCCTTTTATTATGTTCAGTAATTTTTCTTCTATTCCTATTTTGCTGAGAGTTTTTATCATGAATGGGTGTTGAACTTTGTCAAATGCCTTTTTCTGCATCAATTGATAAAATCATGATTCTTGCCTTTGTTTTATTTATATGATGGATTCCATTCATTGTTTTTCTAATATTGAAACATCCCTGCATACCTGGTATGAAACTCTTTTGGTCATTTTGAATTATTATTTTTTTGATATGTTGTTGAATTCTATTGGCTAGAAATTTGTTGGAGATTTTTGCATCTAAGTTCATAAGGGATATAGGTCTGTAATTTTCTTTTTTTGTGGTATCTTTACCTGCTTTTGTTATCAGGGATATGCTGGCTTCCTGGAATGAGTTTGGGAGTATTCTGTCTTTTTCTATGCTCTCAAATATGTTTAGTAGTAGTGGTGTTAATTCTTTTAGTAGAAATCTGCAGTGAAGCCGTCTGGGCCAGGGCATTTTTTTGTTGGCAGTTTTTTGATTACCTTTTCAACATCCTCTTTTGTTACGGGTCTATTTAGTTGTTTTACCTCTGTTTGTGTTACTTTAGGTAGGTTGTGTGTTTTTAGGAATTCATCCTTTTCTTCTAGGTTTTCAAATTTGTTAGAGTACAGGTTTTCATAGTAATCTGATATGATTCTTTTAATTTCAGTTGGGTCTGTTGTAATATTGCCCATCTCATTTCTTATTTGGGTAATTTGCTTCCTGTTCTTCTTTAGTTGGTTTGGCCAATGGTTTATCAATTTTGCTAATTTTTTCAGAGGAGCAGCTTTTGGTCTTGTTAATACTTCCAATTGTTTTTGTTTTCTATTTCAGTTCTCCTCTAATTTTTATTATTTAATTTCTTCTAGTCCCTGAAGGTTTCTTTTGTCTCTGTCTTTCTATTTGTTCAAGTTGTAGGGTTAATTCTTTGATTTTGCCCCTTTCTTCTTTTTGGGTATGTGCATTTATTGATATAAATTGACCTCCGAGCACTGCTTTTGCTGTGTCCCAATGGTTCTGATAGGAAGTGTTTTCATTCTCATTGGATTCTATGAATTTCTCTATTCCCTCCTTAATGTCTTCTATAACCCAGTCTTTTTTGAGCAGGATATTGTTCATTTTCCAAGTGTTTAGTTTCTTTTCCCTACTTTTTCTGTTGTAGATTTCTACTTTTATGGCCTTATGATCAGTGAAGATGCTTTGTAATATTTCGATGTTTTGGATCCTGCTAAGGCTTGCTTTACGACCTAATATGTGGTCTATTCTAGAGAATGTTCCATGTGCACTAGAAAAGAAAGTATACTTGGCTGTTGTTGGGTGGAGTGTTCTGTATATGTTTATGAGGTCAAGTTGGTGGACTGTGGCATTTAGATCTTCTGTGTTTTTATCGAGCTTCTTTCTGGATGTCCTGTCCTTCACCGAAAGTGGTGTGTTGAAGTCTCTTACTATTATTGTGGCGCTGTCTATCTCACTTTTCAATGGTGATAGAGTTTGTTTTATATATCTTGCAGCCCTGTCATTAGATGCATAAATATTTAATGTGGTTATGTCTTCCTGGTACATTGTCCCTTTATTCAGTATATTGTGTCCTTCCTTATCCTTTGTGGTGGATTTAACTTTAAAGTCTATTTTGTCAGAAATTAATACAGCCACTCCTGCTCTTTTTTGATTGCTGTTTGCTTGATCTATTTTTTTTGATCCTGAGTTTTAGTTTATTTGTGTCTCTAAGACTAAGGTGTGTCTCTTGTAGGCAACATATAGACAGATCATTTTTTTTTAAATCCATTCCTCCACTCTCTGTCTCTTTATGGATGCATTTAGTCCATTAACATTACTGTAATTGGTATTAACATTGACCAGATAGGTATGAGTTTAGTGCTGTCATTTTAATATCTTTTTTTGGTGTTTTGACAGTTTCTTTTTCCCACTTAATTTTTTGTGCTGAGTAGTTTATATATTGTCTTTTCCTCTTATTCGTTGTTGTTGATTTTGTTTTTGCTGAGTCTCTATTTTTTTCTTGTATTTTATTTTGATGAGTAGGATAGTTTGTCTCTGTTGTGGTTACCTTAATATTTACCCCTGTTTTCCTAAGTTTAAACCAAACTTTTATTTTCTTATATTGCCTTCTCTTCCTCTCCATATTAAAGATCTATGACTACGTTTCAGTCCCATTTTATTATTTTAATAAGGTCTTCTTTTATATGATGACATCACTGTTTCCTCGTTTTGACTGCTTTTTAACCTTATTTTTGTGATTTCCCTGTCTGGGTTAATATCTGGTTGCTCTGTCCATTGTTCTAGTCTTGGGTTGATACCTGATATTATTGATTTTATAACCAAAGAACTCCCTTTAGTATTTTTTGTAGTTTTGGTTTGTTTTTTATGAAATCCCTAAACTTCTGTTTATCTGGAAATATCCTAATTTCACCTTCATATTTGAGAGACAGTTTTGCTCGATATATGATTCTTGGCTGGCAATTTTTTTCCTTCAAAACTTTATATAAGTCATCCCATTGCCTTCTTGTATGCATGGTTTCTGCCAAGTAATCTGAGCTTATTCTTATTGACGCTCCTCTATGGATGACTTTTCGTTTATCTCCAGCCCCTCTAGAAATTCTCTCTTTATCTTTGGTTTTGGCAGGTTTGATTATAATATGTCTCGGTGACTTTCTTTTAAAATCTACCTTATGTGGAATTCGAAGAACATCTTGGATTGCTGTCTTTTCATCTTTCACGATATCAGGGAAGTTTTCTGCCAACAAATCTTCAACAGTTCTCTCTGTATTTTCTGTTATCCCTCCCTGTTCTGGTACGCCAATCACTTGTAGGTTATTTCTCTTGATAGAGTCCCACATGATTCTTAACTTTTTAAATTTATTTTGTTTATTTTATCTGATTTTTCTTCAAATATATTGGTGCCAATTGCTTTTTCTTCAAGATCCCCAATTCTGGCTTCCACTTGCTCGATTCTTCTTCTCTGATTTTCTATTGAGTTGTCTACTTCTGTAATTTTATTGTTAATCTTCTGAATTACTGATTGGTGTCTCTCTATGGATTCTTGCAGTTTATTAAATTTTTCATTATGTGCTTGAAGAACCTTTTTAATTTCTTCAACTGTATTATCTGTGTGTTCCTTGGCTTGTTCTGCATATTACCTGATATCCTCCCTTATGTCTTGAAGGGTTTTGTATATTAATCTTTTCAAGTCTGAATCCAGTAATTCCAGGAATGCACCTTCATCCAGAAGATCCTTTGATTCTCTGTTTTGAGAGCTTGTTGAAGCGATCATGGTCTGTTTCTTTATGTGATTTGATATTAACTGTTGTCTCCGAGCCATCTATGAATTACTGTATTAGTTTATTTTATGTTTGCCTACTGTATCCTAGTTTCTCACGTTGTTTTGTTTTGATGTGCCAAAATGAGTTGCTTGAGTGAGCTAGCTTGATTATTTTCTCTTTTACAGCTCTGACGTCCTGTCACCAGTTGGCTAGAGCTGCTATCAAGTATACGAGCTTCTGAGTCCATTCACTTTTCTTGTGTGGATTCAGCTCAGGTGTCCAGGTAGCTGGTCATCAAGTATGTGGTACAGGCTCTTTCCTACAGTCTTAGAGGGGCAGGGGTGTTTGGTTTAGGTACCGGTATCAGATTGCAGCAGGGGGTCATGCTCTGAACAAGGCAGGGATCTGAGAACTGTCCCCTGAGTGTCTCTGAGGGAAGCACGCCCCAGTTCCCTAGAGTGTTCAGGGGGGTTGGTTCTGCAGATGGACCATGGGCACCCAGTGCTTTTGGTTGTAAGGACTGAGAGGTACCAGTTATCCTTGGACCCTTGTCATGGGGGCTGGGTGACCTGAGAGGAGTCATCAGTTCTTACGCCCCTGATGTGCGTACGTAAGGACCTTGTTTAATAGGAAAAGCCATGTCAAATATCAAACACCCACCTCTCTACCACATAGCTTAAACAGTCGCAGCCTGCCAGCAAGGGTCTATTCTCATGGAATAGGCCCACACGGGTCCATGCAGGGGGGGAAGGTATTCACAGTCCATGGACTGTTTATGCCTAGACAGGAGCTGCTTCTGTCCTGAGCTCCTCTTGTGGTGGAGCTGGCAAATTATCTTTTCCTCCACCTGTGAATTTATTTCTTCTCCAAGTCCAGGAGCATGCCTCAGGGTGTTCAAATAGGCCTATCTCAGGCCTAGGGGAATCAATAGCCACTGAAGCCAGCTTGGGGGCAGGGGAAACAGTAAAATATACACAAGTACTTAGCTTTTGCTGAGAGCCCCATTCTTCTCTGGTTCCCGAGGTGTGAGTAGGCTATAAGGCTGACTGCTTCTCCCTGAGAAAACTGTGGCCGAATGCTACCACCAGCCCACCACTATCACTTCTGGGAATGGTGCCTGAGTATCCCGTATCCCAGCGATTCAGGTCTGGCAACTCCTGTCTGCTTCTGAATGGTCTCACTTTCCCCCTGCCACTTACAGACTGGCTTCTTTCATTTAGTGATAAATATTTAAGGTTCCTCCATGTCTTTTTTTTTTTTTTTTTTTTTTGGCTTGAGAACTCATGTCTTTGTATTGCTGAATAATATTTCATTGTATGGATTTTTGTTTATCCATTCACCTCTTGAAGATCTTAATTGTTGCTTTGAGATTTTGGCTATTATGAATTGCACATGAGGTGTTTATGTGCAAATATACATTTTAAAATCAATTGGGTAGGACTTCCAGCCAACATGGTGCCAGAGACAGAAGTACCACACCATCCCTCCACAGCAAAGGCCCAAAAAACTAAGCTTAACAGAGACAAATGTCAGTCCTGGAACCCAAAGTGTCAAATGAAGAGATAAAGAACTCAGCCAAGCACTGAATGGAAAAAGAAACTGACAGAGAACAGAGAATGAGGAGAAATACATGCAGAGGTCCCCTATCAGCTAATGCAGCATGGATTTGCCATCTTGCATTCCTATCGGAGATCAGCAGACAGGAAGACCAGGAAAGCAGCTTCACAAAACTCCCAGCAAGAGACAGAGCACCTGGTAACCAGCAATACATGGTTTCCCACCCCCAACCCTCCCCCTGATGCTCTACCTTGGTGCTTCCTGGCTGGCAGTGGTGACTCAGCCAGCCAGGAAGTGCACCATCCATGCTGCATGGATTCATCCCGCCCACATTGGAGATCCGTAGACAGGGAGTATGGGAAAGCAGCTTCACAAAGTTCCCAGCAGGAGACAAAGCACCCAGTAATCAGCAATATATGCTTTCCTAAGCCTCATCCTTCTTCTTCCCCCTGCCCCTTTGGCCTCCTCTGCTTTCCACCAGCTGCAGTCTCTTGGCCAGAAGGCAACTGCTTTGGCTTCAGGCCTCTTGGATTCACCTGACCCACCCTGAATGCCATTTGTCTGTTGGTGGCATTGCTTTCTTCCATGTCTTCTGGTTTCTTCTTTGCCTCCCACTGCTTCCCCCTCCTTCTCTCAAACACCTGGCTCCATGTGCCATCTTTGCTGCCTCTTGAAAGGCTGTGAAGCACCGCTTTTCTGGGGAACCACTCCCCCCGTCAGCGACACCATGCTGGTGGGATTCCCGAGGCTGATTTTTTTTTCCTTGTTTTGTCTTGTTCTGATTTGTTTTGTTTTCCTTTTCTTTTTGCAGCTTTGGAATTCCTTATAGCTGGGTTGCACTGCACAGCTCTGGGGCCACTCGCTCAATTGGCACAGCCCCATAGGTGGGATTCCTGTTGGCATTTCTTTTTGCTTTCTTTTTTTTTTCTCTTTTTTTCCTTTCTGTCTTTCTTCATATCTCAGTTCTTATCTCTCTATACTTTTTTTCCTGAATACCAGGTACTGTGACATCTATCATCTCTCTATCCAGGCCATGTTGTGCAGCCTAGAAGCCTTACCTGGTTTTTGCAACCACACTGGTGGGACCCCAGGGGGCTTTTCTTTCCTTTCTTCCAATTTTTTATCAAGTTTTTTTTCCCTTTTTTTCCTCTATTTTTCATTTTCTCATCTCTCCACTCCAATGGCAAGCTCCCTTAGCACTCTTTTTTTTTTGCTCCTTTTTTCTCTCTCCTGTCTCTTGTCTTTCCCATACCTATATTAACTCCATGCATCACAACCTCTGCCCTCTTTCCTGCGTACCTGCACCGTGTACTGAACATCACACCCCAAGCAGCACAGACACGGCCTACTGGAACCTGCCCGGCCCTGAATCCTGGCCTATCCTGTCAGCCCTAGTAGAGCCACAAACAACCCATTCCAGACCCTCCCCTTCAGCTGGACTTGCCCTGCTGCACAATAGCTGATGACTGGCCCCACCCATTGGACAAGGAGATGAAAAGTATTGCAACTACAGATGAACAAACAACAAAGAATGCACAGCCCACCCGCTCAGACATAACCAAATAAAACAAAAAAGCAGGGTGAAACAAACAGACACACAATCAATAAGTGAAGAAAATAACTACTAAATGTCCTGACGACAACAGACAATATCAAAACATAAAAAAAAAAAGGACAGGAAGGTTCCAGTAGGCTTCCAAAATAAAACACCACATGACTTTCCAGTAGAAGGAAAGGAACTACTAGAACTACCTGATAGGGAATTAAAACCTCTAATATTCAGATCTAAGAGTCAAAACAAAAGGCAGACAAAAATGAGGAAAAATAGCCAAATTCATGAAAAAACAGACAAATTCATAGAAAATACAAATAATGGAAGAATTCAGGAAAATAATACAGGAAAAAATGCCAAAATAAATTCACAGCAATAAATAATACAAGAACAACAACTAGAAATCCAAAAGATAAAAAACAAGATTTCAGAAATGGAGAGTGTTGGAGAAGGACTAAGGAGCATGTTTGAAATGATGGAAGACAGAATCAGTGAAATTGAAGACAAACACTTGTATGTCACTCAGGAAAAATCAGAAAAAAAGAGCAAAGAAAAATGAAGAAACTCTGAGAATTATGTGGGATACCACCAAAGCAAAAATTTGCAAGTGCTTGGAGTTCCAGAAGGGCAATGGGGGAACAGACAACACAGAGAGGATCACTGAAGAATTGCTGACATAAAACTTCCCTAATATCATGAAAGATGAAAAGCTGACCATCCAAGAATCTCAACGAACTCCATATAGGATAGACCCCAAAAGAAAATCACCAAGGCGTGTCATAATCACACTCACTAAAGCCAAAGACAAAGAAAAAATACGGAGAACAGCTCGAGAAAAACAAAAAGTCACATACAGAGGAGAAACAATAAGACTAAACTCTGGTTATTCAGAAGAAACCATGCAGGCAAGAAGGCAGTGGGATGACATATAAAACTTGAAAGAAAAAGTTGCCAACTGAGAATAATATATCCTGTAAAACTCTTATTAAATATGATGGTGCAATTAGGACATTTCCAGATAAAAAGGAATTAAGGGAATATGTAAAAATCAAGCCAAACTTACAAGAATTGTTAAAGGGAGTGCTTCAGTCTGAGAACAAAGAACACCAGACTACAGCCTGAATCTAGGACCCAGGATTGTACTGGCCAGATACAAACCTAGGAAAGGAACTGTCAATGACTATCCAAAACCAAAAGAATTCCTACAGGGAACCAGAGAGGTTATCTGTAAATGACAACAATGTTAGAACAATAAAAGAGGGAATAAATGGTGTAGGTGTGGAACTTTGTAATGGAGAGAAAGGCAAAGTGATACCAAGGAGTAATAGATTGGTTAAAACCTAAGAAGATAAGGGCAAATTTCAAGGTAACCACAAAGAAAGTTAACAAACCTACTTATCAATACAGAAGAAAAACATAAAGTCTCAATAAAAACAAAATCTACAAAAACAAAAGAAATCCACAAATAAAAGGAATTCAGCACAGGAGAGTAAGAGGAACAAAGAAAACATAAGCACCACAAAAAAAAGTATTACAAAATGATAGCAATAAACTCACACCTATCAATAATTACATTGAATGTAAATGGCCAGAATGCATCCAATAAAGAGATAAAGAGTGATAAATTGATTAAAAAAACCAGAATCCATCAATATGCTGCCTACAAGAGACACACCTTAGAAACAAAGATGGAAATTTATAGGATATCAAAATATGGAAAAAAAATATCAACCAAACAACTACCAAAAAAGAGCAGAAGTGGCAATACTAATCTCAGATAAAATAGATTTTAAAACAAAATACACCACAAAAGACAAAGAAGGACACAATATAGTGATTAAAGGGATGATCCGTCATGAGGACTTAACCATAATAAACATCTATGCACCCAATGACAGGGTTCCAAAATACATAAAACAAACTCTAACAGCACTGAAAAGAGAAATTAACAGTTCTACGGTAATAGCAGAAGACTTCAATGCACCACTCTTGGTAAAGGACAGAACATCTAGAAAGAAATTGAGCAAGGATACAGAAGAGCTAAAGGGCACAATCAGCCAACTTGACCTCATAGATATATATAGAAAACTCAACCCAACAGCTGGAAAGTACACATTCTTTTCCAGTGCACGTGGAACGTACTTCAGAATAGGTCACATCTGAGACCACAGAGCAGCCCTCAACAAAATAAAAAACACTGAGATAATACAAAGTAGCTTCTCTGACCAAAATGCCATCAAAGTAGAAATTAACAAAAGGAAGAGCAAAGAAAAAAATCAATTACATGGAAACTGAATAACACCCTGCTTAAAAACCACTGGCTAATAAAAGAAATCAGAGATGGAATCAACAAATTCCTAAAATCAAACAAGAATGAAAACACATCATGCCAAAACTTTGGGAAATGGCAAAGGCAATGCTCAGAGGTCAATTTATAGCAATAGGTGCACGCATAAAAAAAAAAAAGGACAAAATCAAAACATTAGCTACACAACTTGAATGAACAGAATAACAGCAAAAGAAGTCCACAACCACCAGAAAAAAAAAAAAAAACAGAAGAAAGGAAATAATAAAGATCAGAGCAGAAATAAATAAAGAATAGAAAAATAATAGAAACAATCAACAAATCCAAAAGTTGGTTCTTTGAAAGGACCAACAAAATTGACAAACCACTGATCAAACTGACAAAAGAAAAAAGGAGGAGGACACAAATAACCCAAATAAGAAATGAAATGGGGGGACATTACAACAGACTCAAATGAAATAAAAGAATCATAACAGAGTATTATGAAAAAGCACACTCTAACAAATTTGAAAACCTAGAGGAAATGGATAAATTTCTAGAAACACACGACCTACCCAAACTAACACAAAATGATGTTGAAAACCTGAACAGACCCATAACAAGAGAAGAGGTTGAAAAGGTAACACACACACACACACACACACACACACAAAAAGCTCCCAACAAAAAAAAAGCCCTGGTCCAGAAGGCTTCACTGGAGAATTCTATGAAAAATTCAGAGACGAGCTATGTCAGCACTACTCAATCCTTTCAAGAGATGGAAAAACTTATCATTAACTTTATATGGAAAGAGAAGAAGTCCTGGATAAGTAAAGCACTATTGAAGAAGAAGAATAAAGTAGGAGGAATCATACTTCCTGATCTCAGAACCTGCGTTACAGCTACAGTAGTCAAAACAGCCTGGTACTAGTCCAACAACAGATGCATTAACCAATGGAACAGAATTGAGGATCCAGATGTAAATCCATCCACCTATGGTCATCTGATCTTTGACGAGGGCTCAAAGTCCATCAAATGGGGGAAAAGACAGTCTTTTTAACAAATGGTGCTGGCAAAACTGGATGTCCATCTGCAAAAAAATGAAACAGGACCCATAACTCAAACCATATACAAAACTAACTCAAAATGGATCAAAGACCTAAATATAAAGCGAAAAACTATGAAGTTCATAGAAGAAAAAGTAGGATCAATGCTAGAGGCCCTAATACATGGCATTAACAAGATACACACCACAACCAACAACACACAAACTCCAGAAGATAAGCTAGATAACTGGGATCTTCTAAAAATTAAACACTTGGGCTCATCAAAAGACTTCACCAAACGAGTAAAAAGAGAACCTACAGACTGGGAAAAAAATGGCTATTATAAATCAAATAAAGGTCTAATCTCTAAAATCTTACAAGAGAGTCCAACACACCTACAACCAAAAAGATTAACAATCCAATTAAAAAATGGGCAAGGGAAATGAACAGAAACTTCACCAAAGAAGACATTCAAGCAGCTAACAGACACATGAGGAAATGCTTGCAATCACTAGTCATTAGAAAAATGCAAATCAAAACCACACTGAGATACCATCTCACCCTGGCATTACTGGCAGAAATAAAAAAAAAAAAAAAAAAAGGAAATAATAAATGTTGGAGTGGCTGCAGGGACATCAGAATGCTTATGTACTGCTAGTGGGGATGCAAAATGATACAACCATTTTGGAAAATGATATGACGCTGCCTTAGAAAGCTAGAAATAGAAATATCATATGATTGAGCAATCCCACTCCTAGGAATATATTCTAGAGAAATAAGAGTCATCACATGAATAGACACATGCACACCCATGTTCATTGCAGTGGTGTTCACAATAGCAAAAAGATGGAAACAACCTAGATGCCCATCAACAGATGAGTGGATAATCACACTGTGGTACATACACACAATGGAGTATTACCCTGCGATAAACAACAATGATGAATCTGAAGCATCTGATGACATGAATGAAACTGGAAGACATTATGCTGAGTGAAATAAGTCGATCACAAAAGAACAAATATTGTATGAGACCATTACTGTAAAAAGTCATGAAAAGGATTACATACAAAAAGAAACAATTTTTGATGGTTACCAGGGACGGCAGGGGTGGGGATGGAAAAATACTAATACTAACCCAACCCACTGCCATCAAGTCGATTCCGACTCATAGCGACCCTATAGGACAGAGTAGAACTGCCCCGTAGAGTTTCCAAGGAGCGCCTGGCAGATTTGAACTGCCGACCTCTTGGTTAGCAGCTGTAGCACTTAACCACTACGCCACCAGGGTTTCCAATATACACAATAAAAAAAAAAAAAAAAAAATTTTGTTTTTATTAAGTGGAAACTCTGGTGAAGGGTAAGACAGTACACAGTACTGGGGAAGCCTGCACAGCTTGTACAAGGCAAGGTCATGGAAGCTCCATAGATATATCCAAACTCGTGAGGGAAAAAAAAAAAAAATTTTTTTTTTTTTCCCTGAGGGACCGAACTGCTGGGCTGAGGGATGTGGGGACCATGGTCTTGGGGAACACCTAGCTCAATTGGCGTAACATGGTTTATAAAGAAAATGTTCTACTTTCTATCTGGTGAGTAGTGTCTGGGGTCTTAAAAGCCTGTAAGCTGCCATCTAGGATACACCGCTGGTCTCACCCCTTCAGGAGCAAGGAAGAATGAGGAAAACTTAAGATACAAGGGAAAGATTAATCCAAAGGACTAATGGACCACATCTACCACGGCCCCCAACAGACTGAGTCCAGTACAACTAGATGGTGCCCAGCTACCACCACTGACTGCTCTGACAGGGATCACAATAGAGGGCCCCAGACAGAAGTGGAGAAAAAACATAAAACTAAATTGTTACTCAAAAAGAAAGACCATACTTGCGGGCCTGACAGAGACTGGAGAAACCATGAGAGTATGGCTTCCGGATACTCTATGAGCTTAGTAATGAAGTCACTCCTGAGGTTCACCCTTCAGCTAAAGACTGGACAGGCCCATAAAATAAAATGAGACTAAAGGGCACACTAGCCAAGGGGCAAGGACTAGAAGGCAGGAGGCAACAGGAAAGCTGGTAATACAGAACCCAAGTGTGAGAAGGGAGATTGTTGACATTTTCTGAGGTTGTTAACCAGTGTCATAAAACGATATGTATACTAACTGTTTAATGAGAAACTAGTTTGTTCTGTAAATCTTCATCTAAAGTACAATTAAAAAAAGAAAAAAAATTAAGTGGGTGAATATCTAGGAGTGCAGTTGTTGGATCATGTAGTATGACTATGTTTAGTTTTATAAGAAATTGTCAAAATGTCTTCCAAAGTGCCTGCATCATTTCACATTCCTACCAGCAATGTATGAGGGTTTCTATTGGTCCAACAATTAACATTTTGGATCTTAGCCATTCTGATAGATGTGTAGTAGTATCCACTAATAATAAATGATGTTAAACATGTTTTCATATGCTTACTTCCTATCTGTAAATCTTTTTTTGTGAGGTGTGCAGATATTTAGGCCAATTTTTAGTCTGCTTTTTTTCTTATTGTTGAGATTAAAGAGTTCTTTATATACTTAGCATACAAGTCCTTTATCAGATGTGTTTTGCAAACATTTTCTTTCACTTTATGACTTCTTAACAGTATGTTTCACTAAGCACAAGTTTTTAATTATAAGAATTTCTGGCATTTATTTTTTGCTCATAGATCATGCTTTTGGTATGTTCCTAAACACTAATTTTCAAACTCATGGTCACAGTTTTTTGTTTTCTTCTCAGAGTTTTATAATTTCGAGTTTTTACATTTAGGCTTATGAGCTATTCTGAGATAACTTTTTATGAGAAGTATAAGGTCTGTATCTAGATTGTTTACATGTAGACATCCAGTTTTCTAGCAACTTTCATTGGAAAAACTATTATTTCTCTATTGAATTGTGTTTGCTCCTTTGTCAAAGATCAGTTTGTTATGCTTTTTAGTTGTATTTCTCTATTCCATTCCATTGATCTATGTGTTTCTTTTGTTTTTTTTTAAAGAAATACCACAATGTCTTGGTTGCCACAGCTTTGTAGAAAGTCTTGAGTTGGGTATCATCCATCTTTGTCCTTATTTTCAGTTTTGTGTTGGCTATTCTGAGTCTTTGGCCTTTCCACATAAAACTTAGAATCAGTCTGTTGAAATCCTCAAAATAACTTCCTGGGATTTTGATTGGAGTTGCATAAATTCTACAGATCAAATTGGGAAGAACTGACATCATAACAGTATTGAGCCTTCCTATATATTAAGACAAAATATTTATTTATTTAGATAACTTTTGATTTTATTCTTTAGTTTTCCCTATTATTTTTTTTATATGTTTTTGTAAATGTGCCCATGGAAGCAGCAGTTAAGAAACCAAAGGATGTAGTCATTGAACAAATCTGCTGCAAAAAGAACTCTTTCAAGTGTTAAAAAGCCAAGATATCACCTTGAGGACTAAGGTGCACCTGAGCCAAACCACAGTATTTTCATTCACTTCATATGCATGTGGCATGCTAAGCAATAATAAGGAAGACCAAGGAAGTGATGCATGTGAATTATGGTGTTGGTGAAGAATACTGAATATACCACGGACTGCCAGAAGAAGGAACAAATATGTCTTCGAAGAAGTACAGCTAGAATGCTTCTTAGAAGTGAGGATAATCACACTTCATCTCATGTAGTTTGGACATATTATCAGGAGGGACCAGTCCCTGGAGAAGGACACGATGCTTGGTAAAGTAGAGGGTCAGTGAAAAAGAGGAAGAGCCTCACTGAAATGGATTGACACAACGGCTGCAACAATGGCATCAAAAAGTGACAATGGTGAGGATGGTACAGGACTGGACAGTGTTTCCTTCTGTGGTGTAGAGGGTCGCTTTAGGTGGGAAACAACTCAAGGGCACCTAAAGACAACGTTGTAAATGGTACAGTGTTTAAAATTTTGGACTCTATAATTTCTCCTTGCTGGTAATAGTTAAGCAATTAACTTATATATTAACATGTGTGATTTAACCATGCTATAACCAATATAACCAATTAGCTCCAAAAAAATTTTTTTTTGTCTTTTTGGGTCATCTTTTAGATTTCCTATACTGTTATATTCCTTCTTCTCCAATCTATATTCTTTTAATTTTTTTATCCTTGTTTTATTGCACTTGCTCAGACTTCTAATATGTTGAATAGAGTGGTGAGAGGGGACTTTTTGCCTTGTCGCTGATCTCAGAGGGGACATTTTCCATTTCTCGCTATTCCCTCTCTTTTTTACTACCTCACACCCTGATTTTTTGGTTCCCTTCTTTCTTTCTAATTGTTCATTTCTTCTTTTTTTTTTTAATTAATTTTTATTAAGCTACAAGTGAACATTTACCATTCCAATCAGTCTGTCACATGTCGGTTTACATACATCTTACTCCCTTCTCCCACTTGCTCTCCCCCTATTGAGTCAGCCCTTTCAGTCTCTCGTTTCGTGCCAATTTTGCCATCTTCCCTTTCTATCTTCCCATCCCCCCTCCAGTCAAGAGTTGCCAACACTCTCTCCAGAGTCCACCTAATTTAATTGGCTCACTCTTCATCAGCATCTCTCTCCCCTCCGCTGACCAGTCCTTTTCATGCCTGATGAGTTGTCTTCGGGGATGGTTCCTGTCCTGTGCCATCAGAAGTTCTGGAGAGCATTGTCTCTGGGATTCCTCTAGTCGCATTCATATCATTAGGTATGGTCTTTTTATGAGAATTTGGGGTCTGTATCCCATTGGCCTCCTGCTCCCTCAGGAGTTGTCTGTTGTGCTCCCTAGCAGGGCAGACATTGATTGTGGCCGGGCACCAACTAGTTCTTCTGGTCTCAGGATAATGTAGGTCTCTGGTTCATGTGGCCCTTTCTGTCTCTTGGGTTCTTAGTTGTCGTGTGGCCTTGGTGTTCTTCCTTTGCCTTTGCTCCAGGTGGGTTGAGACCAATTGATGTATCTTAGATGGCAGCTTGTTGGCATTTAGGACCCCAGGCGCCACAATTCAAAGTGGGATGCAGAATGTTTTCATAATAGAATTATTTTGCCCGTTGACTTAGAAGTCTCCTCAAACCCTGTTCCCCAGACCCCAGCCCCTGCTCCACTGACCTTTGAAGCTTTCATTTTATCCCGGAAACCTCTTTGCTTTTAGTCCAGTCGAATTAGGCTGACCTTCCTTGTATTGTGTGTTGTCTTTCCCTTCACCCAAAGCAGTTCTTATCTACTGATTGATCAATAAAAAACCCTCTCCCTCCCTCCCTCCCCCCCCTTTGTAACCACAAAAGTATGTGTTCTCCGTTTTTTCTATTTCTCAAGATCTTATAATAGAGGTCTTATACAATATTTGTCCTTTTGCCTCTGACTCATTTCGCTCAGCATAATGCCTTCCAGATTCCTCCATGTTATGAAATGTTTCAGAGATTCGTCACTGTTCTTTATCGATGCGTAGTATTCCATTGTGTGAATATACCACAATTTATTTACCCATTCATCCGTTGATGGACACCTTGGTTGCTTCCAGCTTTTTGCTATTGTAAACAGAGCTGCAATAAACATGGGTGTGCATATATCTGTTTGTGTGAAGGCTCTTGTATCTCTAGGGTATATTCCTATGAGTGGGATTTCTGGGTTGTATGGTAGTTCTATTTCTAACTGTTTAAGATAACGCCAGATGGATTTCCAAAGTGGTTCTACCATTTTACAATCCCACCAGCAGTGTATGAGAGTTCCAACCTCTCCAACATTTATTATTTTGTGTTTTTTGGATTAATGCCAGTCTAGTTGGTGTGAGATCAAATCTCATCGTAGTTTTAATTTGCATTTCTCTAATGGCTAATGATCGAGAGCATTTTCTCATGTATCTGTTAGCTGCCTGAATATCTTCTTTAGTGAAATGTGTGTTCATATCCTTTGCCCACTTCTTGATTGGGTTGTTTGTCTTTTTGTGGCTGAGTTTTGACAGAATCATGTAGATTTTAGAGATCAGGCGCTGGTTGGAGATGTCATAGCTGAATATTCTTTCCCAGTCTGTAGGTGGTCTTTTTACTCTTTTGGTGAAGTCTTTAGATGAGCATAGGTGTTTGATTTTTAGGAGCTCCCAGTTATCTGGTTTCTCTTCATCATTTTTGGTAATGTTTTGTATTCTGTTTATGCCCTGTGTTAGGGCTCCTAGGGTTGTCCCTATTTTTTCTTCCATGATCTTTATCGTTTTAGTCTTTATGTTTAGGTCTTTGATCCACTTGGAGTTAGTTTTTGTGCATGGTGTGAGGTATGGGTCCTGTTTCATTTTTTTGCAAATGGATATCCAGTTATGCCAGCACCATTTGTTAAAAAGACTATCATTTCCCCAATTGACTGACACTGGTCCTTTGTCAAATATCAGCTGCTCATACATGGATGGATTTATATCTGGGTTCTCAATTCTGTTCCATTGGTCTATGTGCCTGTGGTTGTACCAGTACCAGGCTGTTTTGACTACTGTAGCTGTATAATAGGTTCTGAAATCAGGTAGAGTGAGGCCTCCCACTTCCTTCTTCTTTTTCAGTAATGCTTTGCTTATCCGGGGGTTCTTTCCCTTCCATATGAAATTAGTGATTTGTTTCTCTATCCCCTTAAAATATGACATTGGTATTTGGATTGGAAGTGCATTATATGTATAGATGGCTTTTGGTAGAATAGACATTTTTACTATGTTAAGTCTTCCTATCCATGAGCAGGGTATGTTCTTCCACTTAAGTATGTCCTTTTGAATTTCTTGTAGCACAGTTTTATAGTTTTCTTTGTATAGGTCTTTTACATCCTTGGTAGGATTTATTCCTAAGTATTTTATCTTCTTGGGGGCTACTGTGAATGGTATTGATTTGGTTATTTCCTCTTTGGTGTTCTTTTTGTTGATGTAGAGGAATCCAAGTGATTTTTGTATGTTTATTTTATAACCTGAGATTCTTCCAAACTCTTCTATTAGTTTCAGTAGTTTTCTGGAGGGTTCCTTAGGGTTTTCCATGTATACGATCATGTCATCTGGAAATAGTGATAGCTTTACTTCCTCCTTGCCAATCTGGATACCCTTTATTTCTTTGTCTAGCCTAATTGCCCTGGCTAGGACTTCAAGTACGATGTTGAATAAGAGCGGTGATAAAAGGCATCCTTGTCTGGTTCCCATTCTAAGGGGAAATGCTTTCAGGTTCTCTCCATTTAGAGTGATATTGGCTGTTGGCTTTGCATAAAAAAAAAAAAAAAAAGATCTTTGTTAGCACTTCTAGTCCATGGAAATGTAGAGTTTTTCTAGGCTTCATAGGTGCGGTATCACCAGCAGTGCCTTCAAAACTCCAAGGACCCACCACTGGGGTTTTTCATTTATTCCTACATTTTGCATTTCCAGATTTGGTCTGCTTTGCAAGATTCTAGGGATTTTATATCTGAGTATGACCCCGTGCACGATGAAATGAAATACTGCCTGGTCCTGCCCCATCCTCATAATCGGTTGCTGATCAGACCATTGTGATCTGTAGGGTTTTCACTGGCTGATTTTCAGAAGTAGATCACCAAGCCTTTCTCCCTAGTCTGTTTATTCTGGAAGCCCTGATGAAACCTGTTCAGCATCGTAACAACACACAGTCCTCCACCAACAGCTGTGTGGTGGCTGCGCATGAGGTGCATCGATCAGGAATAGAACCTGGGTCTCCCACATGGAAGGCAAGCATTCTACCACTGAGCCACCACTGCCCCCAGGGAGAAAGTACATGTTGTTGTTGTTAGACACTGTCAAATCAGTTCCGACATCAGAACTACCAGAGTATCCTGAGATACAGAGTGCCTGATTATTTAACCTAAGGCACCAGTGATTAAGTGCTACGGCTGCTAACCAAAGCGTCAGCAGTTCGAATCCGCCAGGCGCTCCTTGGAAACTCTATGGGACAATTCTACTCAGTCCTATAGGGTCGCTATGAGTCAGAATCAACTCGACGGCACTGGGTTTTTGGAAGGCACCAGTGTCTGAGGAAACCATCTAACCTCAAATTGCTATCCATAGATGGTAAATGAATTATAAATATGTACTGTTATATATAAATTATGGGTATTTCTCTTAGAAACATGTGAACAGCAAGTCATTCTATTTATCATTCTTGATGAATTATAAATCATTTTAATAACATTTTTTTCTATTCTATTCATTGTTTAGTTGAAAATGATTAAAATGAGTAATGGCTGGGAAATGTTGCTAGCTTTAGATTTTATAATTAGCTCATAGGCCAGGTTTTCCTGGAATGGTCATATGCACTGACCTTGACTTAGACCTGAATTATTCAAATTTCCTACAAATGGTCAACCCATGAGATCTTTTGTCCTCCTCATCTCTCCACTGACTCTGAAGAGAATTTTTTTACTTCTTTGCCTCAGCCTCCTTCCAGGCTTTCGGCATCGGAAACTGCACCCCTACACAATAAGCATTTTCTTAACTCACTCTGAGATCAGTCAAGGCAGGGCTATTGTGACTGGACCGATGGCTCTGAGAAGGGATGAAATGGAAGAGCTGAGGGTCTAGAACTACACTGTCTAATATGGTAGCCACTAGCTGCATGTGTCTTTTGGCCAACCGAAATATGGCTAGTGGCATGCTTTAAGTGTATACTATGCACTAAATTTTAAAGAAAAAAAATTCGAATTAAGAAAAATAAAATATTTCATTACTGCAGACACAAGAATAGTATATTACTTCTAAAAATAACTCAATTTCTATTTTGAGCCTCCATTTTGCAAGGATGGAGGAAACAAAATCAATTTGGGGTCGCCCTCTCCTTTTTTTTTTTTTTTCTCCTTTGATGAGGTTTGTAATTGTTCTGGGGGCTTACTTGATGCATAGATGCCCTTTATTATGTTGAGGAATTTTCCTTCAATTCCTATTTTGGTAAGAGTTTTTTATCATAAATGGGTGTTGAACTTTGTCAAATGCCTTTTCTGCATCTATTGATGAGATCATGTGGTTTTTATCTTTTGTTTTATTTATGTGATGGATTACGTTAATGGTTTTTCTGATATTAAACCAGCCTTGCATACCTGGTATAAATCCCACGTGATCAGGGTGAATTATTTTTTTGATGTGTTGTTGGATTCTATTGGCTAGAATTTTGTTGAGGATTTTTGCATCTATGTTCATGAGGGATATAGGTCTAAAATTTTCTTTTTTTGTAATGTCTTTACCTGGTTTTGGTATCAGGGAGATGGTAGCTTCATAGAATGAGCTGGGTAGTATTCCGTCTTTTTCTATGCTTTGAAATACCTTCAGTAGTAATGGTGTTAAGTCTTCTCTGAAGGTTTGGTAGAACTCTGCGGTGAAGCCGTCTGGGCGAGGACTTTTTTTTGTTGGAAGTTTTTTGATTACCAT
This sequence comes from Elephas maximus indicus, assembly GCF_024166365.1. NCBI lineage: Eukaryota > Metazoa > Chordata > Mammalia > Proboscidea > Elephantidae > Elephas > Elephas maximus. Next base: position 91,940,760 of record NC_064833.1, read on the forward strand.
TTTAATCTCTTTTTTTGTTATGGGTCTATTTAGTTGTTCTACTTCTGAATGTGTTAGTTTAGGTAGGTAGTATTTTTCCAAGAATTTATCCATTTCTTCTAGGTTTTCAAATTTGTTAGAGTACAATTTTACGTAGTAATCTGAAATGATTCTTTTAATTTCATTTGGCTCTGTTGTGATGTGGTCCTTCTCGTTTCTTATTCGGGTTATTTGTTTCCTTTCCTGTTTTTCTTTAGTCAGTCTGGCCAATGGTTTATCAATTTTGTTAATTTTTTCAAAAAACCAGCTTTTGGCTTTGTTAATTTTTTCAATTGTTTTTCTGTTGTCTAATTCATTTAGTTCAGCTCTAATTTTTATTATTTGTTTTCTTCTGGTGCCTGATGGGTTCTTTTGTTGCTCACTTTCTATTTGTTCAAGTTGTCGGGACAGTTCTCTGATTTTGGCTCTTTCTTCTTTTTGTATGTGTGCGTTTATCGATATAAATTGGCCCCTGAGCACTGCTTTTGCTGTGTCCCAGAGGTTTTGATAGGAAGTATTTTCATTCTCGTTGCTTTCTAAGAATTTCCTTATTCCCTCCTTGATGTCTTCTATAACCCAGTCTTTTTTCAGTAGGGTATTGTTCATTTTCCATGTATTTGATTTCTTTTCCCTAGTTTTTCTGTTATTGATTTCTAGCTTCATTGCCTTGTGGTCTGAGAAGATGCTTTGTAATATTTCGATGTTTTGGATTCTGGAAAGATTTGTTTTGTGACCTAATATGTGGTCTATTCTAGAGAATGTTCCATGTGCACTAGAAAAAAAAGTATATTTTGCAGCAGTTGGGTGGAGAGTTCTGTATAAGTCTATGAGGTCAAGTTGGTTGATTGTTGTAAGTAGGTCCTCCTTGTCTCTATTGAGCTTCTTACTGGATGTCCTGTCCTCCGAAAGTGGTGTGTTGAAGTCTCCTACTATAAATGTGGAGGTGTCTATCTCGCTTTTCAATTCTGTTAAAATTTGATTTATGTATCTTGCAGCCCTGTCATTGGGTGCGTAAATATTTAATATGGTTATATCTTCCTGATCAATTGTCCCTTTTATCATTATATAGTGTCCTTCTTTATCCTTTGTGGCGGATTTAAGTCTAAAGTCTATTTTGTCAGAAATTAATATTGCTACTCCTTTTTTGCTTATTATTTGCTTGATATATTTTTTTCCATCCTTTGAGTTTTAGTTTGTTTGTGTCTCTAAGTCTAAGGTGTGTCTCTTGTAGGCAGCATATAGATGGATCGTGTTTCTTTATCCAGTCCATGACTCTCTGTCTCTTTATTGGTGCATTTAGTCCATTTACATTCAGCGTAATTATAGATAAATAAGTTTTTAGTGCTGTCATTTTGATGCCTTTCCATGTGTGTTGTTGGCCATTTCATTTTTCCACATACTTTTTTGTGCTGAGACGTTTTTCTTAGTAGATTGTGAGATCCTCATTTTCATAATGTTTAACTTTATGTTTGTTGAGTCGTTACGTTTTTCTTGGCTTTTTTCTTGAGTTATGGAATTGATATTCCTTTTTGTGGTTACCTTATTATTTACCCCTATTTTTCTAAGTAAAAACCTAATGTATCCTTCTATATCGCCTTGTATCACTCTCCATCTGGCAGTTCAATGCCTTCTATATTTAGTCCCTCTTTTTGATTATTGTGATCGTTTATCTATTGATTTCCAGTTATGTGTTTTATTTTGTTTATTTGTTTATTTTTTAGAATTAATCTTACTTTGTTTTTGTGCTTTCCCTATTTGAGTTGCGTTGATATCAGGACGTTCTGTTTTGTGACCTTGTATTGTGCTGGTACCTGATATTATTGGTCATCAGGCCAAACGGTCTGCTTAAGCATTTCTTGCAGTCTTGGTTTAGTTTTTGCAAATTCTCTAAACTTATGTTTATCTGTAAATATCTTAATTTCTCCTTCATATTTCAGAGAGAGTTTTGCTGGATATATGATCCTTAGTTGGCAGTTTTTCTCCTTCAGTGCTCTGTATACGTCGTCCCATTCCCTTCTTGCTTGCATGGTTTCTGCTGAGTAAATCTGAACTTATTCTTATTGATTCTCCCTTGAAGGAAACCTTTCTTTTCTCCCTGGCTGCTTTTCAAATTTTCTGTTTGTCTTTGGTTTGGGCAAGTTTGATGATAATATGTCTTGGTGTTTTTCTTTTTGGATCAATCTTAAATGGGGTTCGATGAGCATCTTGGATAGATATCCTTTCGTCTTTCATGATGTCAGGGAAGTTTTGTGTCAGGAGTTCTTCAACTATTTTCTCTGTGTTTTCTGTCCCCCCTCCCTGTTCTGGGACTCCAATCACCCGCAAGTTATCCTTCTTGATAGAGTCCCACATGATTCTTAGGGTTTCTTCATTTTTTAAAATTCTTTTATCTGATTTTTTTTCAGCTATGTTGGAGTTGATTCCCTGGTCCTCCAGAAATCCCAGTCTACATTCTAATTGCTCGAGTCTGCTCCTCTGACTTTTCTATTGTGTTGTCTAATTCTGTAATTTTATTGTTAATCTTTTGGATTTCTACATGCTGTCTCTCTATGGATTTTTGCAACTTATTAATTTTTCCGCTATGTTCTTGAATAACCTTTTTGAGTTCTTCAACAGTTTTATCCGTGTGTTCCTTGGCTTTTTCTGCAGTTAGCCTAATTTCATTTGTGATATCTTTAAGCATTCTGTAAATTAGTTTTTTATGTTCTGTATCTGATAATTCCAGGATTGTATCTTCATTTGGGAAAGATTTTGATTCTTTTGTTTGGGGGGTTGGAGAAGCTGTCATGGTCTGTTTCTTTATGTGGTTTGATATGGACTGCTGTCTCCGAGCCATCACTGGGAAACTAGATTTTCCAGGTAATCAGCTAAAAAAAATGCAGTCAGATCCCTATCTGAATTCTTCGTCTGGCTCAGGATATTCGGATGTTAATGGAGCCGCCTGGGGAGGGTCGGGGAGGGATCAGAGAGCTAGGCGTGTAGCACCACAGAATATAGAGCTGATCCCCACATTCACGCTCCACCCCCGTCCGCCAGAATCCCGGCAGGACGGCTCCCCGGCTGGGACGCTACTCTCCCCGCTCCAAGATCAGTCACTTCCTCCCGGGGATTTCTCCGTCCAGTGCGCCGCATGCTCGCGCGAACTGGGTGGGCGTGGCCCTCACGAACAGCTGGGCCCGCCCCCGGGGTCTATTCAGGGGCATGCGCTCACACCCCGCCGGCTCTCGCCAAGATCCCAGCGGGCCGGCTCCCCGGCTGGGACGCTGCTGTCCCCGCTCCAAGACCCGTCACTTCCTCCCGGGGATTTCTCCCTCCGGTGCGCCTCACCGCTCGTGCGAACTGAGTGGGCGTTGCCCTCACGAACATCTGGGCGCCCCCCCGGGGTCGCTTTAGGGAAATATAGCTGATCCCCACGCTCGCGTCTCGCCCGCTTCCCACCAAAGTCCCGGCGGGACGGCTCCCCGGCTGGGATGCTGCTCTCCCCGCTCCAAGATCAGTCACTGCCTCCTGGGTGCTTCTCCCGCCGGCTGCGCTGCTACGCCGCCTGCGCCAACCAGCTAGACTCCCTCCCGGGATGGGTTGGGGGGAGTAGGGCTGGGCCCCTTGTCTGTGCCATCTGCCCCCCTGGGCTCTGCCCCAGCCCGGGCTCCGAAGGTCACCTGCCTGGTACACCGGCTCTTAGTTCTGAAAACGATCGCTGTCTGCCCGTATTTGTTCGTTCTCTGTCTCTAAGTCTGTGTTTGTTGTTCAGAGTTCGTAGATTGTTATGTATGTGATCGATTCACTTGTTTTTCCGAGTCTTTGTTGCAAGAGGGATCCGCGGTAGCGTCCACCTAGTCCGCCATCTTGGCCCCGCCTCTGTTCATTTCTTCTTATGTCTGGTATGATAGAAACAGCAGATTTAAGTCATGATTTGGATCTTGGGCAAGTTAATTTAACCCCTTTTTATTTCAGCTTCTCATTCATACAATTTGTTTACTATTGCCTATGCCAGTGGGCTGTTATGATGATAACTTGGGAATACTATTGAAAAAAATCTATTTATGCATGTCATAAATTAATTCATAACTAATGTAAGTGCTGTGCTAAATGCTTGAGACACTGCTGTGGACAAGCCACAGGTTCAGCCCTCAGAAACCTAGAGGAGAAAAAAAAGTGAGTGACAGAGTGCTATGAGTGCTCTGAGCACGCACATTATGGATTTTTGTAACTAGAAGCTATCATCTTTATTATTATTCATTTCCAAGTTTTTTTTACTCTTTCTGAATTGTCAAGAAGAGCTAATGACATTTCTGCTACATAACTTCACTGTTTCAGTTGCAGAAAGTCAATGCAAACCATCCTCCATTTGGTAATTGATAATTGATAACAGTCCAGGGTTTGTACTGTTCCCACACCTCCTCCTCTTTCACATCCATAGCTTAAAAAAAAGTCTGTATTAGGAATACATGATGTCAACATTTCTGGTTTGATGTATATAATATATTATATATATACATATGTATGTTCTTTTATAATTCAGACACATATATGCTATTTCAAACATAATGTGTATTATATTCTGGTGGGCAAGAGGGAATAACTATTTATTTTATATAAAATGCACAAAGCATTGAAAACAAGCTTTCTTCATAATACTGGTACTGATTAGGTGTGCAGCAAGTTTTTATACAAGCCAATATTAACCTTGGGCCCATCCTTTGCATTCTGTAAAGAATATGAAGGCTAAAGAGACATTTTACATGTGAGTATGTAGGAGCACCAGTCTGGATTTTGTGTTTTAAAAATAACTGAATAGACCTTGCTTTCCCAAAGGATGGTGATTTGTTACTAGGCAACAGTTTTTATAACACCCAAGATGTATTAACTAAATATAATTGTGGATCAGCTTCCAGGTATTCTCTGATTTATGAAGTGAGAGAGAAAAACACGTCATTAACACTGCTGATTTTTATTAATCTTTTATTTGGGGGATGGGAGAAAAAAACTAGATGTGGAGACGTGAAAAGAGGAGAGAGTGGCATCGCTCATACAGATGTAGAAATCACTGGAGGAATATCAGCAGGTGCCGTACTAAGAACTTGCCCTTTTCTGCTCTCTGCTGCCCGCATTGGCCAAATTAAAATCTAGGTTTTAAAACATGATTTGTTTTGCCCTCCTCTCCTAACTTTCTTAAAAGTAACCTAATGAAGTAATAGCATAGAAGTGCTGAGCTGGGCTTTGCACATGCATGTGTGTGTGTCCATGTGCTTTAAAAACATTAACATAAGTGCTGTTCCTGAGGTTTTCAACAATTTCTGCTGACTACTTAGTCTGTCTAAACGCCTCCCTGTATCAGCAATTTTCTATTTGATTTAGAACATGTTCTAAATATTTTTCATTTTCTTCATCAAACATTGGAAACAGACAGATACAGAATGCTTAATACATTTCAAAGACCTTTGAGAAGACAGATGGGCTTTCCGTTCCTCTCAGGTACACGCTTAGCTACTGAAACAAAACTCATTGACCAAGTGGTCCCCCCAGCTAGTGGTTGCTATGTAAGATCGTCTAGGACATTCAGTGATGGTATTTGCTAATTAAAAAGCATTTTCTCTGACAGACTGAAATCTTTATTAGAGATAGCTGATATGGGTTGCCTGAGATGAATGCATCACTGGTTTTGATGCTTTTCGAAAGAATAATGTATTCATTCACTAAATAAAAGGAATTAAGGGAATGATTCTGGCCATCCAAGGAAGTTACTTTAGCTTGACAGGCAGTTCTGTGAAAGCATTTTGCCTGTATGTTTTCAAGAAATAAAGATCACCATTTAATTCACCTATCTCAGAGTCTTGAGTCTTCCCATATTTGAGCTACTCTATGGTATAAATATTTACATATGAGGTGCATAAAAATTAAGTATTTCAGTGCTTATTGTGTAAGAGGAAGGAGCCCTGGTGGCTCAGTGGCTAAGAGCTTGGCTGGCTGCTAACCCAGAGGTCAGCGGTTTGAACCTACCAACCGCTCCACAGGAGAAAGATGTGGCTGTCTGCTTCATTAAGGATTACAGCCTTGGAAACCCTGTAGGGCAGCTCTACTCTGTCCTACAGACTCTTTATGAGTCAGAAGCCCCTTGACTAGATTGCAACTGGTTTGTTTTTTTGGTTATTATGTAAGAAGCCCTGTCTAGAATCACAGATTGTGTGTGCTTTAATATTCATTAAGTTTCTACAAACATTAATTCTCAAAACAAAGAGCCTAAGTAATTTGCCAAACATATTATGTTGTGGATATTTGACTCATTGATACATCTTTGACTTCAATTCCAATATTGTTTGCAATGTAAGCCTTACTTTAATGAATCATTTAATGGAAAGTAATCGAATATTTCTTAATTTATCATATTGCTATTGTCTTGTACATTTGTTGCTTTTCAGTGAAGGTAATTTCCAATAAATATTTAGTGTATTTTACATTAGAGTTTATATAATACATATGGATAATGCATGTTTTCATCTTTCTTTTTGCTTTTGTACGTGGAGGTATATTTATATGCGTAGGATTTATAGTATTAATTCTAAAATACTGCATATTCTCAGACTTGTGGCTGCAGCAATTGAGGGGGGCTACAGTAGTAAGTTTAAAAATTAAAAGAAAATAGAGATCATGACATTTTCAATAAGGATATTTTGTTTTATATTTTAATATGCTTTATATAAATTATATATGTAAATTTGTATATAAATATAATTTTAATGTTGGCTTGAAAACATGATTTGATAGCAGGTTATGAGTAAAATTGGTATTTTTTAAATAGCTAAAATTACTTGAAGATTGTCAAAATAAAGGAAATTTATATTATTGAATGCTACTCATTTAAACTAATGTATTTTTAATAACTGTATTCCAATCTCCAGCCAGAAACATTTGTTTCTAAATTCAAGATAACTCTGCTAATGTATCTCACTTTTGGTATCACAGTATTGTATTTTTGTTTATGAAAACTAAATACTTGACTAAATGAAGAAGCTTGTACTCTTGCAAAATGATGAGTTTTTAACCTGTTTTAGTGTATTTAGCAAGAGGCATCAGAAGCACAAGTTTTTTAGAATTTCTTAGTTTTTCTTTTTAACTAATATTGTTGTTCCACACAGTTCCTGTAGAACCAGGGATATGATGATAAAATTATGTTAATCAAGTGAGGGAAAAATACATTATTGAGAAAGACAGGCGTATTTAAATTTGGAAAGGATAATGTAACCAAATAAATTGGACCGTTGGGGAGATACAGGGATCTAGTTCTGTATGTATCTGTACAAATAAAAACCTGATATTTATCAGTAATAAATATCCCAAATACAGGGAGAGAAACAGGGGAAGAAGGGTAGGTGTCTCAATGGCTATGGACATGGGAAGGCAAGATTCAAGCAGGTTTATGTAAATGAACAGATTATAAATAAAAGCATACAAATTTTCAGCATGCCTCCAGAGTACTCAGTACCTAGAGACGATTGCCTTAAAGCAGAGCTATATGTGACTTTTTAAATTGGAAATTAAAGGATTTGTTCTAAAGTAGCTCTTTTTGATGATACACCATCTTTGTGATTTTTAATTTTAATAAGCCAATCATTCAATTATTATTTCCATTATGGAAGGAAAAAAAGGAATTGATATTCAACATAGATAATTCCATTGTCATTATTACTCAGGTGTGCAATCTGTTCTCTTTCAAATAAGCAATTATGTTGACCAAGCATACTTACATTTTCAGTTGTATAAACACATGAATCATATGCTGGGGCATCACGGCCTCACAGCTCAGCTCTCCAGTTTCCACAGGCAATATGATTTTGTAGTGGTGGATATAAGGCCTCCTTTAACAAAGACACTATTTAACATTGACATGAATTGCTTTTATGTAGCCAAAAACGAGTAATTTTTTACACAACATGAATATAAAATGCGAAAATGTGGAAAATACATCCAAAAAAGAGTTGAAAAGAACTTAATTTTTCAGAGTTTAGGAGTTTAATAACATACAGTCTCTTTTATTTTGACGAAAGAGTTTTAACCTTTGATTAAAAAATTATAACGTACTCCATTTATTAAAATACTTGAAGTCTCTATGCTGTCTCCAAGAGGTCAGCAGTTCGAATCCACCATATGCTCCTTGGAAACTCTATGGACCTGTTCTAGTCTGTCCTATAAGGTCACTATAAGTTGGAATTGACTCGATGGCAGTGGGTTTGCTTTGGGTTTTTGGTATGCTCTCTCAAAATACTTTGTTTTGAAGAACAAAAAGTCCAGATGAGGCAAATGGGATGTTAGTACAGTATTGGGAGATACTAACCACTTTTAAAATCCTGTCTTTCAGGAAAGAACGGTGACGATTAGAAGACAAACTGTAGGAGGATTTGGATTAAGCATAAAGGTAGCCTCTCTTTCAGTATGTGATTATGAAGGTCATGCTGCACTTTGTGTACTGTATGTTTGCTGATTAATGACTAGACAAGAATGGCTATATCAAACTCCTTAATATTTGGTCTGGGATGTAAATTAGAAAGTTTCTCACAGATTCTTGCCAACTCTTACCATATGATTTAAGGATTAAAAAAAAAAAAAGAAAAGTATTTGGGGCTTTTATCTTACCAGGAATTGCATACAGCTCACTGATTTTCTTCACATGGCTTCATCTGAAGTATTGAATTTGGTGTTGTATTGTGCATATCTTCTCTAATCAACCAGTGCCGGAAACGTTCACCTGCCAGTGGGTGAAGGGAGAACAAGTTTTAGACAGAAAAGAAATGGTAGTAAGTAAAGCATTAGTGCTCTATTCCTTTTTCTTTTGTTTAATTTTCATTTTTATTTAAGAAATCAGTAAAATTTCATGTAACAATGCAAGCATATAGGATAAGCTAAAATCTTAGCATTTCATTTATTTTAATGACTATATTCATTTCCATCCATTAATACATCTTAAAAACCCATCCACCCAGTGCTGTCTTAAGTGGCTCTTATTCCTATATATTGTTGACTATTAAAGTTGTACAACATCTGCAACTTATCATCCTGGAAACAAAAGAGACGTTTAAAGAGAATGGAAATTATTAGATACAAATGCAAGAGTTCAGCAAATAAGTTGAACTCTTTACAAACCTACATCTATGCATAGGTCAATAAAATTGAACTTTACCTTGATGCTTGGGTTAGGTATTTTACTTTTTAGGGTAAAAATCAATTATACATCTTAGCTGTGTATTTTATGAAATTTTAACATGGCCCAAGTTGTGTATACATGATGGAACTCTAAATTCTTGTGTTAGTTCTAGCTGCCTTTATGAAATGACTCAGAAAAGAGATCAATGCTTAGTAGCCTTGCATTGTCACAGATAAGAATATTACCCTATGGAAACTATAGTTTTAAAATGTATTTTGTGGTTTCACTTTATCTTTTTATTGACTATAACTAGAGAGGCATGCAGAAGAGGGAATGCTATTATTCAATTTAAAAAAAAAATTTGTTTTTGCGGCTGGTTGTTTCTTTGTTTTGTTTTTGGCCAGGGTATTTATTGAGGTTGCGAAGAATGTAAAGGAACCACTGGAAAGTCCATGAACAGAGAACACAAAATAGTATAAGTAAAATCCAATAGTGAGAATTGACTTCATTTAAGAAAAGCATTTTTATGTACCCTGGCACTTACCTGGAAAACCCTGGTGGCTTAGTGGTTAAGTGCTACAGCTGCTACCCAAAGGGTCAGCAGTTCGAACCTGCCAGGTGCTCCTTGGAAACTCCATGGGGCAGTTCTACTCCGTCCTATAGGGTTGCTATGAGTCAGAGTCGACTCAATGGCACTGGGTTTGGTTGGTTTTTGGCATTTACATATTTTTGGTGGTGGAACTATATTATTTTTGTGCCAGCAGGAAATACCCTTTATGCTTTTGCTATTTGCATTTATAATTGAAACCCAATAATATCATTTTTGTTTATTTGCTCATTTTGATTGAAATACTGCAGAATTAAACCTAAACCATTTCTAAAGCATCAAGAATCTCAGCGAATGAATATTTTCAGCTTATTTCCATTATTTCAATCCAAAATAGGCTCTTCTACACATACCAAAGTAATTTTGTGAATTAAAAATGTTTGTATTCAACGAAAATGTTAGCCAAAAAGTAATGTTTGTACTGTGATTGGTTCATACAACAGGCAGTTTGACCAAAAAAAAAAAAAAAAGACAATAGTACCTATTTGTCCCAGTTTCTTTTCTTTTAGGGCTTTTCATCTTGACTTTCTCAGTACTCACCTCTGAGCCTTGATTTCTGTCTTTCATTCTCTTTATGTGTTTTAGATAGTGTTATTATTTTAATTTTAATTTTGGTGAAAAATGCACTATCAAATCCCACTCTCCAGGCGGAGCCAAGATGGCAGAATAGACAGACGCTTTGGTGGAGCCCTCTTTACAACAAAGACCCAAAAAAACAAGTGGAACGAGTATATTTGTGACAAGCTGGGAGCCCTGAGCATCAAAGGCAAACTTAGACAACGAACTGAGGGGCAGGGGAAGGAAGAGACCCTTCAGAAGTGGAGAGGAGGTACCGTACCTGAGTCGCGGGGAGCCCTCAGGCACCATTCCCAGATTGGCGGTGGTGGCGGCAGCAGCGGGCTGGTCCTAGCGTTGAGCCGCAGTTTCCTCAGGGAGAAGCAGCCAAACACACAGCCCACTCACACCTCCAGAACCTGAGGAAAACGGTGCTCTTGGCAAAAGCTAAGTACTTGCCTATATCTTACCATGTCCCCCCCGCCCACTCCCAAGCCAGCTTCAGTGGCTGAATCCCTAGGCCTGAGATAGACCCTGGTGAGCACCTGGAGCCATCCTCCCAGCCTTGGGGAAGGAAAAAATTTGCAACTGGGAGGAAAAGATAATTTGCTAGCTCCGTTAACTGGGGGAGCTCATGACAGAAGCGGCTCCTGTCCAGGCATAAATCATCTGTGGACCTTGAGCACCTTTCCCTTCTGCATGGACTTGTGTGGGCCTATTTTGGGAGAATACGCCCTTTTTGGCAAACTCCAACCATTTCGGCGGTGCAGTGGAGAGGTGGGTGTATGACATTTGACATTGCTTTGCCTATTAAACAAGGTCCTCAGCTACCCACAACAGGGACCTAAAGACTGGTGGCTCCACATGGGTCGCCCAGACACCCGCGACAGGGGCCCAGGGATAACTGGTACCTCCCAGTCCTGGTGACAAAAACTTTGGGTGCCCACGGTCCCTCTGCAGAGCCCACCCACCAGCACACTCTAGGGGACAGAGATGCGTTTTCCTCAGAGACACTTGGGGGTTGGTCCTCAGCCCCCTGCATTGTTCAGAGCGTGACCCCCTGCAGCAAGCAGCTATCGGTATATATGCCAATCACCCCTGCCCCTTTAAGACTGTAGGACAGAATCTGTACTACACACTTGATATCAGCTACGTGGAAACCTGAGCTGAATTCATACAAGAAAACTGGATGGACTCTTAGACTGATATACCTGATAACAGCTCTAGCCAGCTGGGGACAGGACACCAGAGCTCCAAAGGCAAAAATAATCAAGCTAGCTCACTCAAGCAACGCATAGGGGTATACCAAAACAAAACAAAGGAAGCAGCTACGACACAGTAAGCAAGCATAAACTAATACAATAACTTGTAGATGGCTCAGAGACAACACTCAATATCAAGTCACATAAAGAAACAGGCCATGATCACCTCAACAGGCTCTCAAAACAAAGAATCCAGGGATCTTTTAGATGAAAGTGCATTCCTGGAATTACCAGATGCAGAATACAAAATTTAATATATAGAACCCTTCAAGATATCAGGAAGGAAATGAGACAATATGCAGAACAAGCCAAGGAACACAGAGATAAAGCAACTGAAAATCAGAAAGATTATTCAGGAACATAATGAAAAGTTTAATAAGATGGAAAAATCCATAGACAGAGAGCAATCAGAAATTCAGAATATTAACAATAAAATTACAGAATTAGATAACTCAATAGAAGGTCAGAGGAGCAGAATTGAGGAAGTAGAAGCTAGAATTTCTAAGCTTGAAGATAAATCACTTGGCACTAATATATTTGAAGAAAAATCAGATAAAAGAATTTAAAAAAATGAAGAAATCTTAAGAATCTTATGGGACTCTATCAAGAGAAATAACCTACAACTGACTGGAGTACCAGAACAGGGAGGGATAACAGAAAATACAGAGAAAATTGTTGAGGATTTGTTGGCAGAAAACTTCCCTAATATTGTGAAAGATGAGAAGATATCTATCCAAGATGCTCATTGAACTCCATATAAGGTAGATCTTAAAAGTCACCAAGACATAATATAATCAAGCTTGCCAAAACCAAAGATAAAGAGAGAATTATAAGAGCAGTGAGGGATAAAAGAAAAGTCACCTACAAAGGAGAGCCAATAAGAATAAGCTCGGACTACTCGGCAGAAACCATGCAGGCAAGAAGGCAATGGGATGACATTTAAAAAGTTGCAGTAAAAAAATTGCTGGCCAAGAATCATATATCCATCAAAAATGTCTCTTAAATATGAATGTGAAATTAAGACATTTCCAGATAAACACAAGTTGAAGGAATTCGTAAACACCAAGCCAAAACTACAAGAAATACTAAAGGGAGTTCTTTCATTAGAAAATCAATAATATCAGGTATCAACTCAAGACTAGAACACTGGGCAGAGCAACCAGAAGTCAAGCCAGACAGAGAAATCCAAAAAAAAAAAAAAAAGCAAGATTTAAAAAAAAAAAAAAGCCCAACAAAGGGTAACTGCAATGTTACTACAAAAGAACTATAAAAGAAGACAACATTAAAATAATAAAGAAAAAAAAAGAAATGTAATCATACACCTTCCATATGGAGAGGAAGATACGGCGATACAAAGAAATACAAGTTAGTTATAAATTTAGAAAAATAGGGGTAAATAATAAGGTAACCACAAAGTAGACACTATCCTACTCATCAAAATAAAATACAAGGGGAAAATACCGACTCAGCAGAAACAAAATCAACAACAACAAATATAAGGAAAGGACAATATACCAAGAAAATCTACTCAGCACATAAAATCAAGTGGGAAAAAGAAGCTGTCAACACACACACACAAAAAAAACATCAAAATGATACCACTAAATTCATACTTATCCATAATTACCCTGAATGTAAATGGACTAAAATGCACCAATAAAGAGACACAGAGTGGCAGAATGAAAAAAACAAGATCCGTCTATATGCTGCCTATAAGAGACACACCTTAGACTTAGAGACACAAACAAACTAAAACTCAAAGGATGGAAAAAAATATATCAAGCAAACAACAATCAAATAAGAGCAGGAGTAGCAAAATTAATTTCTGACAAAATAGACTTTAAAGATAAGGAAGGACACTGTATAATGATTAAAGGGACAATACACTAAGAAGATATAACCATATTAAATATTTATGCACCCAGTGACAGGGCTGCAAGGTACATAAAACAAACTCTATCAGCATTGAAAAGTGAGATAGACAGCTCCACAATAATAGTAGGAGACTTTACCAACCACTTCCAGTGAAGGACAGGACACCCAGAAAAGAGTTCAATAAAGACACGGAAGATCTAAATGCCACAATCAACCAACTTGACCTCGTAGACATATAAAGAACACTCCACCCAACAGCAACCAAGTATACTTTCTTTTCTAGTGCACATGGAACACTCTCTAGAATAGACCACGTATTAGGTCATAAAGCAAGCCTGAGCAGAATCCAAAACACTGAAATATTACAAAGCATCTTCTCTGACCATAAGGCCATAAAAGTGGAAATCAATAGCAGGAAAAGCAGGGAAAAGAAATCAAACACTTGGAAACTGAACAATACCCTGCTCCAAAAAGACTGGATTATAGAAGACATTAAGAGTGGAATAAAGAAATTCATAGAATCCGATGAGCATGAAAACGCTTCCTATCAGAACCTTTGGGACACAGCAAAAGTGGTCCTCAGAGCCAATTTATATCAATAAATGCACACATCCAAAAACAAGTAAGGGCCAAAATCAAAGAACTATCCCTACAACTTGAACAAATAGAATGAGAAGAACAAAAGAAACCCACAGGCACCAGAAGAAAACAAATAATAAAAAATAGAGCTGAACTAAATGAAATAGAAAACAGAAAAACAACTGAAAGAATTAACAAGACCAAAAGCTGGTTTTTTGAAAAAATCAACAAAATTGATGTACCATTGGCCAAACTGACAAAAGAAAAATAGGAGAGGAGGCAAATAACCCAAATAAGAAAAGAGACGGGCGACATTACAACAGACCCAACTGAAATTAAAAGAATCATATGAGATTACTATGAAAAACTATACTCAAACTAATTTGAAAACCTAGAAGAAATGGATGAATTCCTAGAAACACACTACCTACCTAAACTAACACAAACAGAGGTAGAACAACTAAATAGACCCATAACAAAATAAGAGATTGAAAGGGTAATCAAAAAACTCCCAACAAAAAAAAGCCCTGGTCTGGACGGCTTCACTGCAGAGTTCTATCAACCTTTCAGAGAAGAGTTAACACCATTACTACTAAAGGTATTTCAGAGCATAGAAAAGGATGGAATACTACCAAACTCATTCTATGAAGCCACCATATCCCTGATACCCAAACCAGGTAAAGACACCACAAAAAAATAAAATTATAGACCTATATCCTTTATGAATATAGATGCAAAAATCCTCAACAAAATTCTAGCCAATAGAATTCAACAACATATCAAAAAAAATAATTCACCATCACCAAGTGGGATTCACACCAGGTATGCAGGGATGGTTCAACATTAGAAAAACAATTAATGTAATCCACCACATAAAAAAAAACAAAGACAAGAATCACATGATTTTATCAATTGATGCAGAAAAGGCATTTGACAAAGTTCAACACCCATTCATGATAACAATTCTCAGCAAAATAGGAATAGAAGGAAAATTTCTCAACATAATAAGGGGCATTTATACAAAGCCAACAGCCAACATCACCCTAAATGGAGAGAGCCTGAAAACATTCCCCTTGAGATCAGGAACCAGACAAGGATGCCCTTTATCACCACTCTTATTCAACATTGTGCTGGAAGTCCTAGCCAGAGCAATTAGGCTAGATAAAGAAATAAAGGGCATCCAGATTGGCAAGGAGGAAGTCAAAGTATCTGTATTTGCAGATGACATGATCTTATACACAGAAAACCCTAAGGAATCCTCCAGAAAACTACTGAAACTAATAGAAGAGTTCAGCAGAGTATCGGGATACAAAATAAAGATTCAAAAATCAGAATATCGAAGAGGAAATCACCAAATCAATGTCATTTACAGCAGCCCCCAAGAAAATAAAATACTTAAGAGTAAATCTTACCAGAGATGTAAAAGACATACACAAAGAAAACTACACCACACTCCTGCAAGAAACCAAAAGAGACTTACAAAAGTGGAAGAACATACCTTGCTCATGGATAGGAAGATTTAACATTATAAACAGGTATATTCTACCAAAAGCGATCTATACATTTAATGCAATTCTGATCCAAATCCCAATGACATTCTTTAATGAGATAGAGAAACAAATCACCAATTTCATATGGAAGGGAAAGAGGCCCCAGATAAATAAGGCATTACTGAAAAAGAAGAACAAAGTGGGAGGCCTTAGTTTACCTGATTTTAGAACCTATTGTATCGCCACAGTAGTCAAAACAGCCTGGTACTGGTACAACAACAGATACATGGACCAATGGAACAGAATTGAGAATCCGGACATAAATCCATCCACTAATGAGCAGTTGATACTTGACAAAGGCCCCAAAACAGTTAAATGGGGAAACGACAGTGTTTTAAACAAATGGTGTGGCATAACTGGATATCCATCTGCAAAAAAATGAGACAAGACCCATACCTCACTCCAGGCACAAAAACGAACTCAAGATGGATCAAACACCAAAATATAACATCTAAAACAATAAAGATCATGGAATTAAAAATAGGGACAATGTTAGGAGCCCTAATACATGCCATAAACAGTATAGAAAACATTATAAAGAATGTAGAAGAAAAACTAGATAACTGGTAGCTCCTAAACATCAAACACTTATGCTCATCCAAAGACTTCACAAAAAGAGTAAAAAGACTGTCTGCAGACGGGGAAAAAGTTTTTAGCTATGACATTTCTGATCAGTGCCTGATCTCTAAAATCTATGATACTGCAAAAACTCAACTGCAAAAAGACAAATAACCCAATTAAAAAATGGGCAACAGATACCAATAGACACTTCGCTAAAGAAGACATTCAGGTAGCTAACAGATATATGAGGAAATGTTCCGATCATTAGCCGTTAGAGAAATGTGGATCAAAGCTACAGTGAGATTTCATCTCACTCCAACAAAAAAAAAATGAGATTTCATCTCACTTCAACAAGGCTGGCATTAATCCAAAAAACACAAAATAATAAATGTTGGAGAGGCTGTGGAGAGTTTGGAACAGTTACACACTGCTGATGGGAATGTCAAATGGTTCAACCACTTTGGAAATCGATTCAGCTCTTCCTTAAAAAGAAAGAAATAGAACTACCATATGATCAAGCAGTCCCACTCCTTGAAATATGTCCTAGAGGAATAAGAGCCTTTACACGAACAGATATATGCACAGTCATGTTTATTGCAGCACTGTTTACAATAGCAAAAAGATGGAAGCAACCAAGGTGCCCCTCAACGGATGAATGGATAAATAAATTATGGTATATTCACACAATGGAATACTACGCATCGATAAAGAACAGTGAGGAATCTGTGCAACATTTCATAACATGGAAGAACCTGGAAGGCATTATGCTGAGTGAAATTAGTCAGTTGCAAAAGGACAAATATTGTATAAGACCACTATTATAAGAACTTGAGAAATAGTTTAAACTGAGAAGAAAACATTATTTTGTGGTTACGAGAGGGGGGACGGAGGGAGGGTGGGAGACGGGTATTCACTAATTAGATAGTAGATAAGAACTACTTAAGGTGAAGGGAAAGACAGCACACAATACAGGGGAGGTCAGCACAATTGGACTAAAGCAAAAGCAAAGAAGTTTCCTGAATAAACTGTGCTTCGAAGGCCAGCGTAGCAGGGGCAGGGGTCTGGGGACTGTGGTTTCAGGGGACATCTAAGTCAATTGGCATAATAAAATCGATTAACAAAACATTCTGCATCCCACTTTGAAGAGTGGCATCTGGGGTCTTAAACGCTAGCAAGCAGCCATCTAAGATGCATCAATTGGTCTCAGCCCACCTGGATGAAAGGAAAATGAAGAACACCGAGGACACAAGGTGATTATTAGCCCAAGAGACAGAAAGGGCCACATGAACCAGAGACTACATCATCCTGAGACCAGAAGAACTAGATGGTTCCCGGGTACAACCGTTGACTGCTCTGACAGGGAACACAACATAGAAGCCCTGAGGGTGCAGGAGAGCAGAGGGATGCAGACCCCAAATTCTCGTAAGACCGGACTTAATGGTCTAACTGAGACTGGAAGGACCGTGGTGGTCATGGCCCCCAGACCTTCTGTTGGCCCAGGACAGGAACCATTCCCGAAGCCAACTCTTCAGACATGGATTGGACTGGACAATGGGTTGGAGAGGGATGTTGGTGAGGAGTGAGCTTCTTGGATCAGGTGGACACTTGAGGCTATGCTGGGTGGACACTTGAGGCTATGCTGGCATCTCCTGCCTGGAGGGGAGATGAGAGGGTGGAGGGGTTAGAAGCTGGTGAATGGACACGAAAAGAGAGAGTGGAGGGAGAGAACAGGCTGTCTCATTAGGGGGAGAGTATTTTGGAGTGTGTAGCAAGGTGTATATGGGTTTTTGTGTGAGAGACTGAGCTGATTTGTAAACTTGCACTTAAAGCACAATAAAAATTATTTTTTAAACAATCCCACTCTCATTTCCATTTCTAGACATAATGATCACTGAAGTTCGTTGCATTCTTCACGTTGTTTCAACATTCTCATTATTTCTGTTTTGGTTGTTTCACTTCCATTTACTTAGCCTCCTGCCCTCCAACCTGCTTTAAAATAAAAGCCCTTTGGTCTTATTTAGATTTTTTATTTTCCTAGTTATGTAGTACTGAAGGGTGACTCTTTACTCTTTGGGCTAAACTGTTACTTTAAGATGACTTGAGGAGATAGTTTGAATTCAAAATTTAAAGACAACTCAGGACCATTGTCTTGGGGACTCCTCCGACCTCTGGCCTGGGTTCTTTAAGAATGTGAAGTTCTGTGTCTTATTTTTCTCCCTTTCTATCAGGATTTCTTTATTATGTTCCTGATCAGAACATTCAGTAGTAGTATCCAGGCACAATCTAGTTCTTCTGGTCCTGAGGTAGAGGATGCAGTGGTTCATGAATACAATTAGTCCTGGTGTCCAGTTCCTTCTCCGATTCTTGGGTTCCCTTGTTTCTTTTTTGTTCCAGATGAGTAAAGACTGATAGTTGTATCTTAGATGGCTGCGGGTAAACTTTTAAGACCCAAACACTACACACTATACTGGGAGTAGAACATAAACTTTAAGAACGGTATTGTGCCAATTGACTGGTCCCATGAAACCACGGCCCTAAGTCCCTAAACCAAGAGAACTAATCTCCTCAGGTGATTTTTTATGTCTAATTAAGATCATCATCTGTCGTGACCCCCTCTTTTTTGTTGGTTGTTAACCATGCACAACCAAACATTTGTCCATTCATCCCTTTTCCCTGTGTACAGCTTATCGGTTTAAGCTACATTGGTCATGCTGTGCAAACTTCACCCATATTCAGTACCACCTTTCCCATCTATATAAACAAAATGTGACTACTACCTAAGGAGTACTTCTCCCTCTCCCCCACCCCTGTCCCTGGTAACCACTAATGAATATTAATTTCTTTATATTTAGTTATTCATGTAATTTCATAAAAGTGAGAACATACTATATATCGTCGTTGTTGTTGTGAGGTGCCGTCGAATTGGTTCTGACTCATAGCGACCCTATGCACAACAGAATGAAACACTGCCCGGTCTTGAGCCATCCTCACAATCATTATGCTTGAGCTTATTGTTGCAGCCACTATGTCAGTCCACCTCGTTGAGGGTCCTCCTCTTTTCCGCTGACCCTGTACTCTGCCAAGCATGATGTCCTTCTCCAGGGACTGATCCCTCTGACAACATGTCCAAAGTATGTAAGATGCAGTCTCGCCATCCTTGCTTCTAGGGAGCATTCTGGCTGTACTTCCTCCAAGACAGATTTGTTCGTTCTTTTGGCAGTCCATGGTATATATTCAATATTCTTCACCAACACCACAATTCAAAGGCTTCAATTCTTCTTCGGTCTTCCTTATTCATTGTCCAGTTTTCACATGCGTGTGATGCGATTGAAAATACCATGGCGTGGGTCAGGCGCACCTCAGTCTTCAAAGTGACATCTTTGCTCTTCAACACTTTAAAGAGGTCCTTTGTGGCAGATTTACCCAATGCAATGCGTCTTTTGATTTCTTGACTGCTGCTGCTTCCATGGCTGTTGATTGTGGAGCCAAGTAAAATGAAATCCTTGACAATTTCAATCTTTTTTCCATTTATCATGATGTTGCTCATTGGTCCAGTTGTGAGGATTTTTGTTTTCTTTATGTTGAGGTGCAATGCATACTGAAGGCTGTGGTCTTTGATCTTCATTAGTAAGCACTTCAAGTCCTCTTCACTTTCAGCAAGCAGGGTTGTGTCATCTGCATAACACAGGTTGTTAATGAATCTTCCTCCAATCCTGATGCTCTGTGCTTCTTCATATAGTCAAGCTTCTTGGATTATTTGCTCAGCATACAGATTGAATAGGTGTGGTGGAGGCATAAAACCCTGACGCACACCTTTTCTGACTTTAAACCAATCAGAATCCCCGTTCTGTCCGAACAACGGCCTCTTGATCTATGTAAAGGTTCCTCATGAGCACAATTAAGTGTTCTGGAATTCCCATTCTTCGCAGTGTTATTCATAGTTTGTTATGATCCACACAGTTGAATGCCTTTGCATAGTCAATAAAACACAAGTAAACATCCTTCTGTTATTCTCTGTTTTCAGCCAGGATCCATCTGACATCAGCAATGATATCCCTGGTTCCACATCCTCTTCTGAAACCGGTCTGAATTTCTGGCAGTTCCCTGTTGATATACTGTTGCAGCCGTTTTTGAATGATCTCAGCAAAATTTTGCTTGTGTGTGATATTAATGATATTGTTCTATAATTTCCACATTCGGTTGGATCACCTTTCTTGGGAATAGGCATAAATATGGATCTCTTCCAATCAGTTGGCCAGGAAGCTGTCTTCCATATTTCTTGGCATAGACAAGTGAGCACCTCCAGCACTGCATCCGTTTGTTGAAACATCTCAGTCGATATTCCATCAATTCCTGGAGCCTTGTTTTTCGCCAGTGCTTTCAGAGCAGCTTGGACTTCTTCCTTCAGTACCATTGGTTCCTGATCATATGCCACCTCTTGAAATGTTTGAACATCGACTAATTCTTTTTGGTATAATGACTGTGTGTATTCCTTCCAGCTTCTTTTGATATATATATATATACATATATATATATATATATATACCTAAAACCAAACCCATTGCCGCCGAGTTGATTCCAACTCATAGCGACCCTATAGGACAGAGTAGAACTGGCGCATAGAGTTCCCAAGAAGCACCTGGTGGATTCGAACTGCCGACCTTTTGGTTAGCAGCTGTAGCTCTTAACCTTTATGCTACCAGGGTTTCCATATGTATATATATTTGGGGTTTTTTTTGGACGCCTACTGGAATCACCTTGTATTTTTTTTTATGTTTTGATATTTTCTGCTGTGTTCAGGATGTTCAGTAGTTATTTTCTTTATTTATTGACTGTAGATTTGTTTGTTTCATTCTGCTTCTTTGTTTTATTTGTTTATGTCTGAACACGTAGACTGGGCATTCTTTGTTGTTCGCTCATCTGTGGACATGATATTGCTCACCACCTTGTCCAATCAGCGGGCCAGTCACTCTGCTATGGTGCCTCAGGGCATGTCCAGCCGAAGAGGAGGGCCTGGGATGGGTTGTTTGTGGCATGTACTGGAGCCAACAGGGTGGGGCCAGGGGTCAATCCAGGGCAGGTTCTAGCAGACTGTGCCTGTGCTGCTCAGGGGTGCAATGTTCAGTGCATGGAGTTAATAGGCTCGGGGAGGGGAGGTTGTGATGTGTGGAGCTAAGTGGGTGTGGGAAAGAAGAGAAAGAAAGCCAAAAAAAAAAAAAAAAAGTGCTGAGGGAGCCTGCTGTTGGAATAACCCAGACCAGGGGAGGCTGTGTGCTAGTGGCTTTCTAGCCAGGAAATGAAGCACAGCGCATCAAGAAGGGACAGATACGGCACACATAGCTAGATTGGTGGGAGAAAAGAAAGGAAGGAAGAAAGGAAAAGAGAGATAAGAAACTAGATTAAGAAAAAGAAAGGCACATGCAGCTAAGTGGTTGGGAGAAAGGAATAGAAGGAATGTAGTGAGAGACAAGAAACCAACAAACAAACAAAAAAAGAAAGAAAGGGGAAAAAAAAAGATTCCAGCTGGTTGGGAGGAAGAAAAGGGAGGTAGAGACAAGAAACCAAGAAAAAAGAAGAAAAGAAGAAAAAAAAATGCCCCAAAGGAGCCTACTAGAAGCAGATTCCCAGCCAAGTAGCACTGCACAGCTCATCAAGAAGGAGCAGAGACGGCACATGGCACCAGGTGTTCAGGAGAAGGGTAAGGAAGGAAGGTAGAGTGAGACAAGAAAACATGAAAAAAAAAAGAAAGAATGTAAAGGGGAAAAAAATGCCCCAAGGGAGTTCACCGGAATTGGATCCCCAGCTGAGCTGCACTGCCCAGCCCTTCAAGAAGGAGCAGAGGTGGCACACAGTGACAGGTATTCAGGGGACAGGAAAAGAGGGAAAGTGGAGACAGACAAGAAACTGAGAAATGAAGAAAAATAAAAAGGAAAAGAAAAAAAAAATGCTCCCAAGGATCCCATGGCATGGTGGCTCTCTGTTCTCTGTCAGTTTCTTATTCCATTTGGTGCTTGGTTGAGTCCTTTATGTCTTCATTTGATGCTTAGGATTCCAGGATTAACATTTGCTGCTGTTTTACTTAGTTTTTCTGGTCTTTGCTGTGGAGGGATGGCGTGGTGCTTCTGTCTATAGTGCCGTGTTGGCTCCGCCCTTTATATATTTGTGATTGACTTATTTCACTCAACCTAATGTCCTCCAGGTTCATCCATGTTGTGTGATATTTTGAGAATTCACATTTCTTTATTGCTAAGTAGTATTCCACTATATGTATGTATGGCATTTTATTCGTGCATTCATCTGTTTATGGGCACTTAGATTGTTTCCATCTTTTTTGCTATCATGCTGTGATGAACATAGGTATGCATATGTCTGTTTATATCACTTCTATTAATGTCCTAAGATATATACACAGGAGTGGAATTGCTGGGTTGTATGGCGGATCTACCTCTAGTTTTTTCAAGATCTGCCAGTTTTCCACAATGGCTGTATCATTTTGCATTCCCATCAGTAATGTATGAGGATTCCAAATTCTACAAATAGTATAATTATGAAATTTATTTTAAATAGCAATGTTATTTTAAAAATCGCTTTTCCCCTTGACCTGTAGTACTAAAATTGGATAAACTACTGTTTTTGTCTATTAACATTTTTTTTAGATCTGAGAATTTAAATAAAAAAAATCATTCCAGGCTAAGAGAACAATTACTATTTTAATGTTGAACCATTTACTTACTATCAGGAGCAATCTGAGTAGGCAGTATAACTATGCCTAAAATAGGTAAACATATTTTATCCTTATTTGCTTCAGTTAAGTCATTACTGATGGCACACCCTGGAGGTTTTGTAGTGAGAATTATTTATTAAAACCTTCTGTCTCCACTGAAGATGACAGAAAGAAGGTAGAATTTTAGACAATTTAAAGAGGCATTTGTTGGTTAAGACTCCCGCAGGTGCTCTGGAATCCCACTTCCTCAGAATACATGGTGCTGTTGTGTCAGTTTTACCTCCCAAAACCACTTTTTAAAATTTGGCTGAAGGATAACAAAATGTTCTTTTTGGACAAAAAAAAAAAAAAAATATTCTAATACATGGTTAGAAGCCAGCCCACCTGCCCCTGACAAATCTTGACTCTTGGGATTTTTCTGTTACTGGTACCTTAGTGAGCTCCATGGTTCCTCAGCTTTCCCACATTACAGCCGATGCTTCAGAAGTTGGTAGGCAGTATAACAGAGAAATCTGTCATACAGGTTTTACTTGAATGTTTTATTTAGTAACACCCATCACCACACACCTAATAGTTATTGGTTGCTGGTGACATGATGCCCATGAAGCTCTCAGTGTTCAGAAAGCTGTGATGCCACCTGCCTGTACAACACTGCTCTCTCCAAAATCTGCCTCCAGCCAGAGACACCCCAGCTGGTATTTATGGTAGTGGTGAAATAAAAGTCAGCCTTTATCTCCTTTTATTTTTGCTAGATTATTAAAAAGGCAATGTTGAAACTTCTGGGACAAAATTATGCAGCTGGTTTAGAGGTTGAGGCAGTTATTTGTCTCTATAGTTTAGTTCTAGAACTTTTACATTTTCCACTGAAAGGCAAACGCCAGACAAGATGTACAACACGTAGAAAAGGGCTCCCATCTCAAAATTTCCTAAAATCCCAAAGAAGGGGAAAAAAATCCAGTTGAAGAAATGAAAAAAATATTGTATTATATTTAAATTTTAAGCTTATGATTTAAGTAAATTTTAATCTATTTTCTTTTTAAAATTTTTTCTACTTTCTTTTCAATTATTGCTTTGTTTTTTCATCTTAAAAAATTAGTTTGCATTTGTCCTAGTTATCTAGTGATGCTATAACAGAAATATCACAAGCGATGGCTTTAAGGAACAAGAATTTATTTTCTAAGAGTTTAGGAGACCGGAAGTTTGAATTCAGGGCTCCAGCCAGCTTTCTTTTCAGCTTCTATTCCTGGGTTCCTTGATGATCATGTGGCCTGTATCTTCCCCTCTGCTTGTTTGTTTACTTGGTTGCTTAATGTACTGTTTTATAGCTCAAAAGACATTGATTTATGACATATCTACATAACACTGCTTCATTAACCTAAGAAACAAAACCAATTGCCAAATGGGACTGTAAGTGAGGTATAGAGGTTAGGATTTATGATGCAAATTTTGGGGGGACACTATTTCATCCATAACAGTATTATTAGGGATTTCTTACAAAATCTGACTCTCCTTTGAAAGTGATTATTATTATTTTATACCATGTACAAAGATGCTACACATTCAGTTTTGAACTTAGCCATGCAAAATGAGTTTTGGAAATAATTACACTACAATTTCATGTAAGAATCAGTGGCTTATCTTAATATACAAATTTATCCTCTAGTTTTCAAAAATACCATCGATTTAAAACAGCAGTTTTTTTTAACCATGAAAAAGCAGATACCAAAATTACTTGTACAGTAATAAAAACCGAACCCAGTGCCATCGAGTCTAATATTAATTGTAAATTAGAAAACACACATACACACACAAAGAATAAACTGCCCCTGAGCTACCATGAAAGATGTGCCAGCTCTGACCAGGATGAAGTGGCTCTCCTGCCAAGACAGGGCTCCCCGCACAGAATGAGCTTCTGTTCTTGTCTTAGGTTTAGGTTAATTGTCTCCAGGCCCTACCAATAAAGCCTTCTTTTGACCTTTAGAGAGTGTGCCTTTCTTGTCCATGTTAAAGTTATACTTTCACCGCAGTTTACACATCTAGTGGGATTAAACGAGTAACTGAACTCTAATGTAATGAGACCAAGTTTGTAGGCACAGATATACCTGTTAAACTAGGACGCCTGTGGTCGTTTTTTTTTTTCTTTTTTTTAATAGTTTTTATTGTGCTTTAAGTGAAAGTTTACAAATCAACTCAGTCTCGTGCACAAAAACCCATGTACAGCTTGCTACACACTCCCAATTACTCTCCCCCAATGAGCTTTTTTAATGAGACAGCCCGCTTTCTCCCTCCACTCTCTCTTTTCGTGTTCATTTCGGCAGTTTTTAACCTCCTCCACCCTTTCATCTCCCCTCCAGGCAGGAGACGCCAACATAATCTGAAGTGTCCACCTGATCCAGGAAGCTCACTTCTCTCCAGCATCCATTTCCAACTCATTGTCCAGTCCAATCCATGTCTGAAGAATTGGCTTTGGGAGTGGTTCCTATCCTGGGGCAACAGAAGGTCTGGGGGCCATGACCACCAGGGTCCTTCTAATCTCAGTCAGACCATTAAGTCTGGTCTTATGAGAATTTGGGGTCTGCATCCCACTGCTCTCCTGCTCCCTAAGGGGTTCTCTATTGTGTTCCCTGTCAAGGCAGTCTTTGGTTGTAGCTGGGCACCATCTAGTTCTTCTGGTCTCAGGCTGATGTAGTCTCTGGTTCATGTGGTGCTTTCTGTCTCTTGGGCTCATAATCACATTGTGTCCTTGGTGCTCTTCATTCTCCTTTGATCCAGGTGGGTTGAGACCAATTGATGCATCTTAGATGGCTGCTTGCTAGCGTTTAAGACCCCAGATGCCACTCTTCAAAGTGGGATGCAGAATGTTTTCTTAATAGATATTATTATGCCAATTGACTTAGATGTACCCTGAAACCATGGTCCCCAGACCCCTGCCCCTGCTGCACTGGCCTTCGAAGCATTCAGTTTATTCATGAAACTTCTTTGCTTTTGCTTTAGTCCAATTGTGCTGACCTCCCCTGTATTGTGTGCTGTCTTTCCCTTCACCTTAAGTAGTTCTTCTCTACAATCTAATTAGTGAATGCTCCTCTCCCACCCTCCCTCCCTCCCTGCTCTCGTAACCACAAAAGAACGTTGTCTTCTCAGTTTAAACTATTTCTCAAGTTCTTATAATAGTG
The DNA here is from genome assembly GCF_024166365.1 of Elephas maximus indicus. Classification (NCBI taxonomy): domain Eukaryota; kingdom Metazoa; phylum Chordata; class Mammalia; order Proboscidea; family Elephantidae; genus Elephas; species Elephas maximus. The sequence goes on from NC_064833.1 coordinate 91,966,803, forward strand.
GTCTTATACAATATTTGTCCTTTTGCAACTGACTAATTTCACTCAGCATAATGCCTTCCAGGTTCTTCCATGTTATGAAATGTTGCACAGATTCCTCACTGTTCTTTATCGATGCGTAGTATTCCATTGTGTGAATATACCATAATTTATTTATCCATTCATCCGTTGAGGGGCACCTTGGTTGCTTCCATCTTTTTGCTGTTTTAAACAGTGCTGCAATAAACATGGGAGTGCATATATCTGTTCGTGTAAAGGCTCTTATTTCTCTAGGGTATATTCCAAGGAGTGGGACTGCTGGATTGTATGGTAGTTCTATTTCTAGCTTTTTAAGGAAGTGCCAAATCGATTTCCAAAGTGGTTGTACCATTTGACATTCCCATCAGCAGTGTTTAAGTGTTCCAAACTCTCCACAGCCTCTCCAACATTTATTATTTTGTTTTTTGATTAATGCCAGCCTTTTTGGAGTGAGATGAAATCTCATTGTAGTTTTGATCTGCATTTCTCTAATGGCTAATGATTGTGAACATTTCCTCATATATCTGTTAGCTACCTGAATGTCTTCTTTAGTGAATTGTCTATTCGTATCTGTTGCCCATTTTTTAATTGGGTTAACTGTCTTTTTGCAGTTGAGTTTTTGCAGTTTCATGTAGATTTTAGAGATCAGGCACTGATCAGAAATGTCATAGCTAAAAACTTTTTCCCAGTCTGTAGGTAGTCTTTTTACTGTTTTGGTAAAGTCTTTGGATGAGCATAAGTGTTTGATTTTTGGGAGCTCCCAGTTATCTAGTTTTTCTTCGACATTCTTTGTAACATTTTCTATACTGTTTATGCAATGTATTAGGGCTCCTATCATCGTCCCTATTTTTTCTTCCATGATCTTTATCGTTTTAGATTTTATATTTAGGTCTTTGATCCATTTTGAGTTAGTTTTTTTGCATGGAATGAGGTATGGGTCTTGTTTCATTTTTTTTTTAATTAACTTTTATTGAGCTTCAAGTGAACGTTTAAAAATCAAGTCAGACTGTCACATACAAGTTTATATAAACCTTACTCCGTACCCCCACTTGCTCTCACCCTAATGAGTCAGCCCTTCCAGTCTCTCCTTTCGTGACAATTTTGCCAGCTTCCAACTCACTCTATCCTCCCATCCCCCCTCCAGACAGGAGATGCCAACACAGTCTCAAGTGTCCACCTGATATAATTAGCTCACTCTTCATCAGCATCTCTCTCCTACCCACTGTCCAGTCCCTTTCATGTCTGATGAGTTGTCTTCGGGAATGGTTCCTGTCCTGTGCCAAAAGAAGGTTTGGGGACCAAGACCGCCGGGATTCCTCTAGTCTCAGTCTTTTTATGAGAATTTGGGGTCTGCATCCCACTGATCTCCTGCTCCCTCAGGGGTTGGTTCTCTGTTGTGCTCCCTGTCAGGGCAGTCATCGATTGTGGCCGGGCACCAACTAGTTCTTCTGGTCTCAGGATGATGTAGGTCTCTGGTTCATGTGGCCCTTTCTGTCTCTTGGGCTCTTAGTTATCATGTGACCTTGGTGTTCTTCATTCTCCTTTGCTCCAGGTGGGTTGAGACCAATTGCTGCATCTTAGATGGCCGCTTGTTAGCATTTAAGACCCCAGACACCACATTTCACAGTGGGATGCAGAATGTTTTCATAATAGAATTATTTTGCCAATTGACTTAGAAGTGTCCTTAAACCATGGTCCCCAACCCCCCGCCATTGCTCTGCTGACCTTTGAAGCCTTCAGTTTATCCCAGAAACTTCTTTGCTTTTGGTCCAGTCCAGTTGAGCTGACCTTCCATGTATTATTGTCCATCCCTTCACCTAAAGCAGTTCTTATCTACTAATTAATCAGTAAAAAACCCTCTCCCACCCTCCCTCCCTCCCCACCTCATAACCACAAAAGTAGGTGTTCTTCTCAGTTTATACTATTTCTCAAGATCTAATAATAGTGGTCTTGTACAATATTTGTCCTTTTGCCTCTGACTAATTTTGCACAGCATAATGCCTTCCATGTTCCTCCATGTTATGAAATGTTTCACAGATTCGTCACTGTTCTTTATCGATGCGTAGTATTCCATTGTGTGAATATACCACAATTTATTTAACCATTCATCTGTTGATGGACGCCTTGGTTGCTTCCAGCTTTTTGCTATTGTAAACAGAGCTGCAATAAACATGGGTGTGCGTATATCTGTTTGTGTGAAGGCTCTTAATTCTCTAGGGTATATTCCGAGGAGTGGGATTTCTGGGTTGTATGGTAGTTCTATTTCTAACTGTTTAAGATAACGCCAGATAGATTTCCAAAGTGGTTGTACCATTTGACATTCCCACCAGCAGTGTATAAGAGTTCCAGTCTCTCCACAGCCTCTCCAAGGGTTATTATTTTGTGTTTTTTGGATTAATGCCAGCCTTGTTGGAGTGAGATGGAATCTCATCGTAGTTTTAATTTGCATTTCTCTAATGGCTAATGATCGAGAGCATTTTCTCATGTATCTGTTAGCTGCCTGAATATCTTCTTTAGTGAAGTGCGTGTTCATATCCTTTGCCCACTTCTTGATTGGGTTGTTTGTCTTTTTGTGGTTGAGTTTTGACAGAATCATGTAGATTTTAGAGATCAGGCGCTGGTCGGAGATGTCATAGCTGAAAATTCTTTCCCAGTCTGTAGGTGGTCTTTTTACTCTTTTGGTGAAGTCTTTAGATGAGCATAGGTGTTTGATTTTTAGGAGCTCCCAGTTATCTGGTTTCTCTTCGTCATTTTTGGTAATGTTTTGTATTGTGTTTATGCCTTGTATTAGGGGTCCTAAGGTTGTCCCTATTTTTTCTTCCATGATCTTTATCATTTTAGTCTTTATATTTAGGTCTTTGATCCACTTAGAGTGAGTTTTTATGCACGGTGTAAGTTATGGGTCTTGCTTCATTTTTTTGCAAATGGATATCCAGTTATGCCAGCACCATTAGTCAAAAAGACTATCTTTTCCCCAATTAACTGACACTGGGCCTTTGTCAAATATCAGCTGCTCATATGTGGATGGATTTATATCTGGGTTCTCAATTCTGTTCCACTGGTCTATGTGTCTGTTGTTGTACCAGTACCAGGCTGTTTTGACTACTGTGGCTGTATAATAGCTTCTGAAATCAGGTAGAGTGAGGCCTCCCACTTTCTTCTTCTTTTTCAGTAATGCTTTGCTTATCCGAGGCTTCTTTCCCTTCCATATGAAGTTGGTGATTTGTTTCTCTATCACCTTAAAAAATGACATTGGAATTTGGATCGGAAGTGTGTTGTATGTATAGTTGGCTTTTGGTAGAACAGACATTTTTACTATGTTAAGTCTTCCTATCCATGAGCAAGGTATGTTTTTCCACTTAAGTATGTCCTTTTGAATTTCTTGTAGTAGAGCTTTGTAGTTTTCTTTGTATAGGTCTTTTACATCCTTGGTAAGATTTATTCCTAAGTATTTTATCTTCTTGGGGGCTACTGTGAATGGTATTGATTTGGTTATTTCCTCTTCGATGTTCTTTTTGTTGATGTAGAGGAATCCAAGTGATTTTTGTATGTTTATCTTATAACCTGAGACTCTGCCAAACTCTTCTATTAGTTTCAGTAGTTTTCTGGAGGATTCCATGGGGTTTTCTGTGTATAAGATCATGTCATCTGCAAATAGAGATAATTTTACTTCCTCCTTGCCAATCCGGATGCCCTTTATTTCTTCGTCTAGCCTGATTGCTCTGGATAGGATCTCTAGCACAATGTTGAATAAGAGCGGTGATAAAGGGCATCCTTGTCTGGTTCCCGTTCTCAAGGGAAATGCTTTCAGGCTCTCTCCATTTAGAGTGATGCTGGCTGTTGGCTTTGCATAGATGCCCTTTATTATGTTGAGGAATTTTCCTTCAATTCCTATTTTGGTGAGAGTTTTTATCATAAATCGGTGTTGGACTTTGTCAAATGCCTTTTCTGCATCAATTGATGAGATCATGTGGTTTTTGTCTTTTGTTTTATTTATATGGTGGATTACATTAATGGTTTTTCTAATATTAAACCAGCCTTGCATACCTGGTATAAATCCCACTTGGTTGTGGTGAATTATTTTTGGATATGTTGTTGAATTCTATTGGCTAGAATTTTGTTGAGGATTTTTGCATCTATGTTCATGAGGAATATAGGTCTGTAATTTTCCTTTTTTGTGGTTTCTTTACCTGGTTTTGGTATCAGGGAGATGGTGGCTTCATAGAATGAGCTGGGTAGTATTCCATCATTTTCTATGCTTTGAAATACCTTTAGTAGTAGTGTTGTTATCACTTCTCTGAAAGTTTGGTAGAATTCTGCAGTATAGCCATCCAGGCCAGGGCTTTTTTTTGTTGGGAGTTTTTTGATTACCGTTTCGATCTCTTTTTTTGCTATGGGTCTATTTAGTTCTTCTACTTTTGATTGTGTTAGTTTAGGTAGGTAGTGTTTTTCCAGGAATTCATCCATTTCTTCTAGGTTTGCAAATTTATTAGAGTATAATTTTTCGTAATAATCTGATATGATTCTTTTAATTTCAGTTGGGTCTGTTGTGATGTGGCCCTTCTCGTTTCTTATTCAGGTTATTTGTTTCCTTTCCTGTATTTCTTTAGTCAGTCTAGCCAATGGTTTATCAATTTTGTTAATTTTTTCAAAGAACCAGCTTTTGGCTTTGTTAATTCTTTCAATTGTTTTTCTGTTCTCTAATTCATTTAGTTCAGCTCTAATTTTTATTATTTGTTTTCTTCTGGTGCCTGATGGATTCTTTTGTTGCTCACTTTCTATTTATTCCAATTGTAGGGACAGTTCTCTGATTTTGGCTCTTTCTTCTTTTTGTATGTGTGCATTTATCGATATAAATTGGCCTCTGAACGCTGCTTTTGCTGTGTCCCAGAAATTTTGACAGGAAGTATTTTCATTCTCGTTGCATTCTATGAATTTCCTTATTCCCTCGTTAATGTCTTCTATAATCCAGTCTTTTTTTCAGTAGGGTATTGTTCATTTTCCAAGTATTTGATTTCTTTTCCCTAGTTTTTCTGTTATTGATTTCTACTTTTATGGCCTTGTGGTCTGAGAAGATGCTTTGTAATATTTCGATGTTTTGGATTCTGCAGAGGTTTGTTTTATTACCTAATATGCGGTCTATTCTAGAGAATGTTCCATGTGCGCTAGAAAAAAAAGTATACCTTGCAGCAGTTGGGTGGAGAGTTCTGTATAAGTCAGTGAGATCAAGTTGGTTGATTGTAGCAATTAGGTCTTTCATGTCTCTATTGAGCTTCTTATTGGATGTCCTGTCCTTCTCCGAAAGTGGTGTGTTGAAGTCTCCTACTATAATTGTGGAGGTCTCTATCTCACTTTTCAGTTGTGTTAAAATTTGATTTATGTATCTTGCAGCCCTGTCATTGGGTGCATAAGTATTTAATATGGTTATATCTTCCTGATCAATTGTCCCTTTTATCATTATTTAGTGTCCTTCTTTATCCTTTGTGGTGGATGCAAGTCTAAAGTCTATTTTGTCAGAAATTAATATTGCTACTCCTCTTCTTTTTTGCTTATTGTTTGCTTGATATATTTTTTTCCATCCTTTGAGTTTTAGTTTGTTTGTGTCTCTAAGTCTAAGGTGTGTCTCTTGTAGGCAGCATATAGACGGATCGTGTTTCTTTATCCAGTCCGAGACTCTCTGTCATTTAGTCCATTTACGTTCAGCGTAATTATAGATAAGTGTTTAGTGTTGTCATTTTGATGCCTTTTTATGTGTGTTGTTGACAATTTCATTTTACCACTTTTTTGTGCTGAGACGTTTTTCTTTGTAAATTGTGAGATCCTCATTTTCATAGTATTTGACTTTATGTTTGTTCAGTCGGTACGTTTTTCTTGGGTTTTATTTTGAGTTATGGAGTTGTTATACCTCTTTGTGGTTACCTTAATATTTACGCCTAGTTTTCTAAGTAAAAACCTAAATTGTATGGTCCTGTATCGCCTTGTTTCCGTCTCCATATGGCAGTTCTATGCCTCCTATATTTAGTCCCTCTTTTTGATTATTGTGATCTTTTACATATTGACTTCAATGATTCCCTGTTTTGAGCATGTTTTTCTTTTTAAAATTAATCTTAATTTGTTTTTGTGATTTCCCTATTTCAGTTGATATCAGGATGTTCTGTTTTGTGACCTTGTGTTGTGCTGGTATCTGATATTATTGGTTTTCTGACCAATTTCCTTTAGTATTTCTTGTAGCTTTGGTTTGGTTTTTGCAAATTCTCTAAGCTTGTGTTTATCTGTAAATATCTTAATTTCGCCTTCATATTTGAGAGAGAGTTTTGCTGGATATATGATCCTTGGCTGGCAGTTTTTCTCCTTCAGTGCTCTGCATGTGTCATCCCATTGCCTTCTTGACTGCATGGTTTCTGCTGAGTAGTCTGAATTTGTTCTTATTGATTCTCCCTTGAAGTAGACCTTTCTTTTCTCTCTGGCTGCTTTTAAAATTTTCTCTTTATCTTTGGTTTTGGCAGGTTTGATGATAATATGTCTTGGTGTTTTTGTTTTTGGATCAGTCTTAAATGGGGTTCGATGAGCATCTTCGATAGATATCCTTTCGTCTTTCATCATGTCAGGGAAGTTTTCTGTCAGCAAATCTTCACCTATTTTCTCTGTGTTTTCTGTTATCCCTCCCTGTTCTGGGACTCCAATCACATGCAAGTTATCCTTCTTGATAGAGTCCCACATGATTCTTAGGGTTTCTTCATTTTTTTTTAATTCTTTTATCTGATTTTTTTTCAGCTATGTTGGTGTTAATTCCGTGGTCCTCCAGATATCCCACTCTGCCTTCTAATTGCTCGAGTCTGCTCCTCTGCCTTCCTATTGCATTGTCTAATTCTGTAATTTTATTGTTAATCTTTTGGATTTCTGCATGCTGCCTCTCTATGGATTCTTGCAACTTGTTAATTTTTCCACTATGTTCTTGAATAATCTTTTTGAGTTCTTCACCTGTTTTATCAGTGTGTTCCTTGGCTTTTTCTGCAGTTTGCCTGATTTCATTTCTGAGGTCATCCCTGATGTCTTGAAGCATTCTGTAAATTTGTTTTTTATATTCTGTATCTGATAATTCCAGGATTGTGTCTTCATTTGGAAAGATTTTGATTCTTTTGTTTGGGGGGTTGTAGAAGATGTCATGGTCTGCTTCTTTATGTGGTTTGATATTGACTTCTGTCTTCGAGCCATCACTAAGATATAAAAAAAAAAATAGTAGTGATTAATTCTATAATTGCTCACTGAGTCCTATCTTGTTTTGTTTTCATTCAATATACGTGGATGGGCTACTGGATTGTGCTGTCTTGTTTGTTGTAGCCCTTGACTTACTTATGACCTATTACCAGCTGGTTTGGGGTGTTGCCAAATATATATGCCTGACTGTATTCACTATTCTTGAGTAGAATCTGATTTTGGGTCATCAAGTGTGTGATGCACACTGTCACCTATCTACTTTGAGAAGTAGTGGTGATAGTTGTGTGCACCAGATTCTAGTAGCAGCTGGGGTTCACACTCCAGGGGGGGCAGGATGCTGACAGGCTTCCCCGAAGTGTCAGTGAGGTAGGTGTCTCTATTCCTATAGCACCTTGGTGGGAGGGCTCTGCAGCTGTACCTTAGGCCCCCAATGCAAGTACCTCTACTAATTGGTAGGTGTCACCCTCCTTAGACCCCTAAGGCAAGAGGCTAGGTGTTCTGGGGGGACCTTCAGCCCTCAGTTCCCTGTTGTGGGTCAGTTAGGGCTCTGTTGAATAAGCAGAGATATCAGACCTGGGAAACTTGTTTTTCCAGTAAATCCGCTAAAAAAAATGCAGTCAGATCCCTATCAGAACTGCCTTTGCATTATTACAGCCACCTTGTTCCCTGTAAGGATGAAAGCCCAAGATTTGGATCATATATGCTTGGCTGGAGCTGATTCTGTGTTTTTAGTCCAATTAGGGAAGGATTTTTGGTCCCTGTGTTTTCTGTGGTTGTTTCTCTCAGGCCGGAAGAATGGGTTGGAAAAGACGAAAAAAAACAAAAAAAAGGGAAAAGCAAAGCCACGGAGCCAGAGCTGTTCTCCCTTTGGCTCAGGAAATTCCAATGTTAATGAAGCCACCTGGGAAGGGGAGGGGAGGGTTCAGAAAAACAGGAGAGAGTACACCCCGGAATAAAGCCAAAGTTGCTTATCTTACTTGGGATGACTATTTATCTGAGATTCCTGAGGGGCGTGTCGCCTATGTGTGCTGGCTGTGTGGAGATTGTCCCCGAGGGTCTGGCCCGCTGAAGCCATAGTCAGATCCTCCACTGCCAATCCAAAACCCAGCGTCAAGGTTCCCCTGCTGGGACGCTGCACTCCCAGCTCCAAAATCAGTGACTGTCTCCCAGGGAGTTCTCCTCCCGCCAGCCAGCCGTGTCGCCACGCCGCCCGCGCGGACCGGCTGGGCCCCCTCCCGGGGTCAGTTCGGGGGGTAGGGCTGCGCCCTGTGTTTGCGCCATCACAAGATTTTGTGTTCAGCTCCCCTGCGCCCAGTCCTAAGCCTGGTGCCAAGGTTGCCTGACTGGGACGCTGGCTCCAGGCTCCGAAAACAGTCGCTGCTTCCCCGTAGTTGTTCTTTCTCGGTCTCTGTCACTCAGGTCAACTCTTTAAATCTGTGTTTGTTGTTCAGGGTTCGTAGACTGTCATGTATGTGATTGATTCACTTGTTTTTCCGAGTCTTTGTTGCAAGAGGGATCCAAGGTAGCGTCTACCTAGTCAGCCATCTTCTTGTTAACATTTTTTTTGCAGATGGATATCCAGTTACGCCAGTACCATTTGTTAAAAACACTGTCTTTTCCCCATTTAATTGTTTTGGAGTTTTTGTCAAATATCAACTGCTCATATGTGGATGGATTTATGCCTGGATTCTCAATTCTGTTCCATTGGTCCATGTATCTGTTGTTGTACCAGTACTAGGCTGTTTTGACTACTGTGGTAGTACAATAGGTTCTAAAATCAGGTAAAGTAAGGACTACCACTTTGTTCTTCTTTTTCAGTCATGCCTTATTTATCCAGGGCCTCTTTCCCTTCCATATGAAGTTGGTGATTTGTTTCTCCATCTCATTATAGAATGTCGTTGGGATTTGGATTGGAATTGCATTAAATGTATAGATTGCTTTTGGTAGAGTAGACATTTTTATCATGTTAAGTCTTCCTATCCATGAGCAAGGTATGTTCTTCCACTTAGTAAGTCTCCTTTGTTTTCTTGCAGAAGTGTACTGTAGTTTTCTTTTTACATCTTTGGTAAGATTTATTCCTAAGTATTTTATCTTCTTGGGGGCTACTTAAATGACACTGATTTGCTGATTTCCTCTTCGATGTTCTTTTTGTTGGTGTAGAGGAATCCAACTGCTTTTTGTATGATTATCTTGTATCCCGATACTCTGCTGAACTCTTCTATTAGTTTCAGTAGTTTTCTGGAGGATTCCTTAGGGTTTTCTGTGTATAAGATCATGTCGTCTGCAAGTAGAGATACTTTTACTTCTTCTTTGCAAATCTGGATGCCCTTTATTTCTTTATCTAGCCTAATTGCTCTGGCTAGGACTTCCAGCACAATGTTGAATAAGAGTGGTGATAAAGGGCATCCTTGTCTGGTTCCTGATCTCAAGGGGAATATTTTCAGGCTCTCTCCATTTAGGGTAATGGCTGTTGGCTGTGTATAAATGCCCTTTATTATGTTGAGGAATTTTTCTTCTATTCCTATTTTGCTGAGAGTTTTTATCATGAATGGGTGTTGAACTTCGTCAAATGCCTTTTCTTCATCAATTGATAAAATCATGCGATTCTTGTCTTTTTTTTTTTTTTATGTGGTGGATTACATTAATTGTTTTTCTAATGTTGAGCCATCCCTGCCTACCTGCTATGAATCCCACTTGTTCACGGTGAATTATTTTTTTGATATGTTGTTGAATTCTACTGGCTAGAATTTTGTTGAGGATTTTTGCTTCTACATTCAAGAGGGATATAGGCCTATAATTTTCTTTTCTTGTGGTGTCTTTACCTGGTTTGTGTATCAGGGATATGGTGGCTTCATAGAATGAGTTTGGTTGTATTCCGTCTTTTTCTATGCTCTGAAATACTTTTAGTAGTAGTGGTGTTAACACTTCTCTGAAAGTTTGGTAGAACTCTGCAGTGAAGCCGTCTGGACCAGGGCTTTTTTTTGTTGGGAGTTTTTTGATTACCTGTTCAATCTCTTGTTATGGGTCCATTTAGTTGTTCTACCTCTGTTTGTGTTAGTTTAGGTAGGTAGTGTGTTTCTAGGAATTCATCCATTTCTTCTAGGTTTCTAAATTTGAGTATAGATTTTCATAGTAATCTGATATGATTCTTTTAATTTCATTTGGGTCTGTTGTAATATCGCCCCTCTCATTTCTTATTTGGGTTATTTGCTTCCTCTCCTGTTTTTCTTTTGTCATTTTGGCCAGTGCTTTATCAATTTTGTTGATTTTTTCAAAAAAACCAGCTTTTGGGCTTGTTAATTCTTTCAATTGTTTTTTTTTGTTTTATATTTCATTTAGTTCAGCTCTAATTTTTATTATTTGTTTTCTTCTGTTGCCTGTGGGATTCTTTTGTTGCCCTCTTTCTCCTTATTCAAGTTGTAGGGATAATTCTCTGATTTTGGCCATTTCTTCTTTTTGGATGTGTGCATTTATTGATATAAATTGGCCTTTGAACTTTGCTTTTGCTGTGTCCCAAAGGTTCTGATAGGAAGTGTTTTCATTCGCATTGGATTCTACGAATTTCTTTATTCCATCGTTAACGTCTTCTATAATCCTGTCTTTTCTAAGCAGGGTATTGTTCAGTTTCCAAGTGTTTGATTTCTTTTCCCTGCTTTTCCTGTTATTGATTTCCACTTTTATGGCCTTATGGTCAGAGAAGATGCCTTGTAATATTTCAGTGTTTTGGATTCTGCTCAGGCTTGCTTTATGACCTAATATGTGGTCTATTTTAGAGAATGTTCCATGTGCACTAGAAAAGAAAGTATACTTGGTTGCTGTTGGGTGGAGTGTTCTTGTTATGTCTACGAGGTCAGGTTGGTTGATTGTGGCATTTAGATCTTCCATGTCTTATTAAGCTTCTTTCTGGATGTCCTGTCCTTCACCGAAAGTGGTGTGTTGAAGTCTCCTACTATTATTGCGGAGCTGTCTATCTCACTTTTCAATGCTGATAGAGTTAGTTTTATGTATTTTGCAGCTCTGTCATTGGGTGCATAAATATTTAATATGGTTATATCTTCTTGGTGTATTGTCCCTTTAATCATTATATAGCGTCCTTCCTTATCCTTTATGATGGATTTCACTTTAAAGTCTATTTTGTCAGAAATTAATATTGCCGCTCTTGCTCTTTTTTGATTGTTGTTTGTTTGATATACTTTTTTCCATCCTTTAGTTTTAGTTTGTTTGTGTCCCTAAGTCTAAGGTGTGATTCTTATAGGCAGCATATAGACAGATCTTATTTTTTAATCCATTCTGCCGCTCTGTGTCTCTTTATTCTTGCATTTAGTCCATTTACATTCAGGGTATTATGGATAGGTATGAATTTAATGCTATCATTTTGATGTGTTTTTTTTTTGTGTATTGATGGTTTCTTTTTCCCACTTGATTTTATGTGCTGAGTAGATTTTCTTTATATATTGTCCTTTCCTTATATTTGTTGTTGTTGATTTTGTTTCTGCTGAGTCTGTATTTTCCTCTTGTATTTTATTTTGATGGGTAGGATAGTTTGTCTCCTTTGTGGTTACCTTATTATTTACCCCTATTTTTCTAAATTTAAACTTGACTTTTATTTCTTTGTATCGCCTTGTCTTCCTTTCCATATGGAAGGTGTATGATTACGTTTCTTAGTCCCTCTTTATTATTTTAATGTCTTCTTTTGTATAATAACATTGGTGTTACCCTGTTTTGCGCTTTTTTTATATATATATAATCTTTGTTCTTTTTTTTTTTTTTTCCCTGTCTGGATTGACTTCTGGGTGCTCTGCCCAGTGTTCTAGTCTTGGAATGATACCTGATATTATTGGTTTTCTAATGAAAGAACTCCCTTTAGTATTTCTTATAGTTTTGGTTTGGTTTTTACAAATTCTCTAAACTTGTGTTTATCTAGAAATGTCTTAATTTCACCTTCATATTTAAGAGACAGTTTTGATGGATATATGATTCTTGGCCAGCAATTTTTTTCCTTCAGTTTTTTAAATATGTCATCCCATTGCCTTCTTGCCTGCATGGTTTTTGCCAAGTAGTCCAACCTTATTCTTATTGGCTTTCCCTTGTCGGTGACTTTTCTTTTATCTCTCGATGCTCTTATAATTCTCTCTATATCTTTCGTTTTGGCAAGCTTGATTATATTATGTCTTGGTGACTTTCTTTTAAGATCTACCTTATGTGGAGTTCGATGAGCATCTTGGATAGATATCTTCTCATCTTTCACAATATTAGGGAAGTTTTCTGCCAACAAATCCTCAACAATTTTGTCTGTATTTTCTGTTATCCCTCCCTGTTCTGGTACTCCAATCACAGGTAGGTTATTTCTTTTGATAGAGTCTCACATGACTCTTAAGGTTTCTTCATTTTTTAAAATTCTTTTATCTGATTTTTCTTCAAATATATTAGTGCCAAGTGATTTATCTTTGAGCTCAGAAATTCTAGTTTCTACTTGCTCAATTCTGCCTCTCTGACTTTCTATTGCGTTATCTAATTTTGTAATTTTATTGTTAATCTTCTGAATTTCTGATTGCTGTCTATGGATTTTTCCAGCTTATTTAACTTTTCATTATGTTCCTGAATAATCTTTCTGAGTTCTTCAGTTGCTTTATGTGTGTGTTCCTTGGCTTGTTCTGCCTCATTTCCTTCCTGATGTCTTGAAGGGTTCTGTATATTAAACTTTCGTATTCTGCATCTGGTAATTCTAGGAATGCACTTTCATCTAAAAGATCCCTGGATTCTTTGTTTCGAGAGCCTGTTGAGGTGATCATGGCCTGTTTTTTTATGTGACTTGATATTGACTGTTGTCTCTGAGCCATCTATAAGTTATTGTATTAGTTTATGCTTGCTTACTGTGTCGTAGCTTCTTGCTTTGTTTTGTTTTGGTATACCCCTACGGGTTGCTTGAGTGAGCTAGCTTGATTATTTTTGCCTTTGGAGCTGTGGTATCCTGTCCCCAGCTGGCTAAAGCTGTTATCAGGTATATCAGTTTAGGAGTCCATTCAGTTTTCTTGCGTGAATTCAGCTCAGGTTTCCAAGTAGCTGATATCAAGTGTGTGGTACAGGCTCTGTCCTACAGTCTTAGTAGGGCAGGTGTGATTGGCATATGTACCAGTATCTGCTTGCCGCAGGGGGTCACGCTCTGAACAAGACAGGGGCTGAGAACCATCCCCCAGGTGTCTGAGGAAAATGCGTCTCTGTTCCCTAGGGCATGCTGGTGGGTGGGTTCTGCAGAGGGAACGTGGGCACCCAAAGTTTTTGGTTGTAAGGACTGGGAGGTACCAGTTATCTTTGGACCCCTGTTACGGGTGGCTGGGTGACCTGAGTGGAGCTATAAATCTTTAGGTCCCTGATGTGGGTAGGTGTGGACCTTGTTTAATAGGCAAAGCAATGTCAAACATCAAACACCCACCTCTCCACCACACAGCTGAAACAGTTGTAGTCTGTCAACAAGGGCCTATTCTCCCGTAATAGGCCCATACATGTCCATGCAGAAGGGAAAGATGCTTAAGGTCCACGGACAGTTTATGCCTGGACAGGAGCCGCTTCTGTCATGAGCTCCCCCAGTTAATGGAGCTAGCAAATTATCTTTTCCCCCCAATTGGAAATTTTTTCCTTCCCCAAGGCTGCGAGGATGGCTCTAGGTGGTCACCAGGGTCTGTCTCAGGCCCAGGGATTCAGTCGCTGAAGCCAGCTTGGAGGTGGGGGGGTGGGGCACGGTAAAATATATGCAAGTACTTAGCTTTTGCTGAGAGCGCCGTTCTCCTCAGGTTCCTGAGGTGTGAATGGGCTGTGTGGCAGGCTGCTTCTCCCTGAGGAAACCACAGCCAAACGCTTGTACCAGCCCGCCGCTGCTGCTCCGGGAATGGTGCCTGAGGCCCTCCCAAGATTCAGGTCCAGTAAACTCCTCTCCACTTCTGAACGGTCTCTTCCTTCCCCTGCCCCTCAGTTCATTGTCTAAGTTTGCCTTTGATGCTCAGGGCTCCCAACTTGTCACAAATAAACTCATTTCACTTGTTTTTTCGAGGCTTTATTGTAAAGAGGTCTTGCTGAAAGTGTCTGTCTATTTTGCCATGTTGGCTCTGCCTCCCTCCCCACCTGTGGTCTTTAAGTGATCTTTCATTCCCAAGACACGCCCCTGGTGCCTCAAAGGATAGGAATTCCACCATTCTCTCTGATCAGAAACCGGGCTATTGCACCATGTTTACTTCTGCCCTCATGCCTCCAGGATGCCTATTTGTTTAAACTATTTTCACACTGGGCCACCTTTCATTCTCATGCCACCATTTGGGATCTCCCTGTCTATTAATCATTATTCAGTCTTCCTTGATTAAAATTTCCCTCAGAAGTCATAAACTCCTGAGTGTATTCTTCCTTATTCTTCCTCCACTGCATAAAGTCTGTTCAGGCAATGTCAAGTATATAAAGTATATCCAATAATTTCTCTCATCTTTTGTGATTTCTGAACTCTATGGGCCAGGGACGTATACATGTGATCTGACACTGCCTGAACAGATGTTATCCAGTGCCTACCTGCACAAGGAAGAACACAATCCTATGGGGCCCTGGTAGTGCAGTGGTTAAGCCTTTCCCCTGCTAACCAAAATGCTGGCAGTTCTAATGCACCAGTCGCTCCTTGGAAACCCTACAGGGCAGTTCTACTCTGTTCTATATGGTCACTATGAGTCCAAAGCAACTTGACAGCAATGGGTTTGGTTTTTTGGTTTGGGCAGATCCTGTCTCTCACTAGACCTCTGAGTCCCACATCAGCCTTGGCCCTGGGGTGGCAGGGGGAAGGGGTCCTGTCCCACTGCACTCACCTCAGGTAGGGAGAGTGCAGACACCACCGCTCCCACCGAGGTGGGAGTTGGATGCCCCAGGAGACCGCTGCCCCACTTGGCCAGGGCACCCTGCACGTCATGCTGGAGCCCTCAACTTGGGCTCTTACTGCCGTGGCAGCTGCCCCGTGGTCCTCACTGTGGATACTGCGGAATGAAGCACAGTAAAGGCATTCAGGGGAGGAGCCTGAGGCTGGGGAGGCAGTGGAGCAGGGCCCGGCAGGGCAGGAAGAGTTTAAAGCCTTGGTGGGTAGGGGGAGGGCAGGGAAGGCAAGCAGGGAGGAAGGAAAAGAAGGTAGATGGTGATGCACCTGGAGGTGCCGCTGCGGGGGCAGGCACGGCTCTTGGAGACCGCACAGCAACCATGCGGGGCCAGCAGTGGCAGAGCCAATGTTTTTGTGCAGTCCCACAGTGCAGCAGCAGTGACATAGGTGACCATGCTGCACCTCTCTTCTGTACATAATACGTTGTTCTCACAACACCCAAGTAACATAATGTCCTATTTTATAGAATGTGTCCTGGACATTAAGCAACGCATACTTGTGTGTATGATTTTTTTTGTTTTTTCTTGCCCTTCAATAAAAACTGAAGCTCTTCTATTTCCCTGTTTGATCTCCATTTCCTCTGGAGGCAGTTTTGGGAGAGAGCAATGGTAACACCACAGCTTTCGGGACACTGAGAGCTTATGGAACATCATGTCACCAACAACCTATTACCATTAGGTTTATTACTAAATAAAGCATTAAAATAAAACCCTGATGGGACCCCTTTCTATAACGCCGCCTACTATCTTTTGACTTTTGCAGCATCAGCTGCAATGTGGGGAAGCTGATGAATGGAGCTCACTAAGTTACCAGTGGCAGAAAAGTGCCAGGAGCCAAGATTTTTCAGGAGCAGGCAGGTTTGCTTCAACTTCTAGCACCACGTGTTAGAGTATTTTATTTTTTTCTGGCCAAAAAGAACATTTTGTTACCCTTCGGCCAAGTTTTTAAAAAACACTTTGTCTCCAAAACTGGACAAAATAGTCACTAAACTTCCCAGACATGATCACATAGTCTCCTCTCTCTTCCCACACTGAATGACATCAGATTCATCAGGCTAGCCTGGAGTATATTCTGTCTAAATTGTTCTACATGACTCCCTGCTTGTATTTACCTGGCACATGGCCTCTCAGCCCCTACCCGGTTTTCCTGAGTTGAACCACCCATTTCTATAGGAATTTTCTGGCCCTTAATTCTCGTCTCTACTTCTCCCAGCTCTTTTCCCTCACAGGTCCCCTGTCATCTGGGCCTTCTGGAAAACTCATTCCCTCTTGGTCAGACCATCCTGATACTTACTATTTCAAAAAAATAACTTTGTCAAATTTGTCAAATTTGCCAGATGGAAATATAAATTCACAATACCTGCAATACATTTCTGCCTTTTAGTTTGTTATTGATTTCTGGTCTGGGCAAAATTTATTAAATAACAGCTGTTTATATAATAAGAATGCACATATTTGCATAGTTTTCTTACACTTCTGTACCCTTTTTCTTTTTAACTGAGTTTGATTCATGTATTGCTGTCATAGACAGAATGGATACATTCTTTCCCATTATGGAAATGGAAAGACAGTTAATAAGTTTTAGTGTTTAGATTCTGGATTAGTCCTATGAATCAGTTCAAACCACCGGCCCGATATCATTTGAAAGACTTAGTCTGCCAAAACACAGTGATTTTGGGAGATGGACCTGACATTCAGAAGGATTATGATGTATGCCCACCTCTTCTCAGGTGATACCTTTTAGGCGTCCAACACCTGTCCACTGAGGCTCGCTAATTCTTACATTTGTAATTATCTGTTTATGCATCTCATTTCCAAGCCCAGCATATCATTGACTGACTTATTGATTAAAATACTGAAAATATTTATCTGGAAAGATCCCCAGTACTTTAAAAACAGTCTAGGTTTGTCTCAGTGATATTTCAGTTGTACTTGGGTTATCATTGGGTAGAATCCTGGTCAAAATGCTTTAGATGGGACCTTTTATATCCTGTTTCTACAAAACTAGCTATAAAATTAACTACACTTTGTGAATAGAATATTACAAAATGTAATAATGTATGCTTTAATCTTATCTGGAAACCCCTTTAGAACTTCGCCTCATTTTCCTTAGTCTTGGACTTTGCCATGAGCTGGAATAACAGTGTTCAATTAATTCAGTCGTTCCCCAAACTATGGTTTTGAGCCACACTGTCTGGTACAGGATGTACTGGGGAGAAGATGGTGAAGAAAACCCTGCCTTGACCTCAGGCCATTTACAAGCTTCGTTTATCAAATTGTTGCATAAATAAATGTAAATTATAGCCATGGCCAGTGCTATAGAAATAAACACCACTGAGTAAAAAGACACTGACAGAGGGGCCTTTAGCTGAAATCTGACATAGGCATTTACCGGTTTAAGATGTAGGACAAGACATTCCAGGCAGAGGAAACAGTGTACAGAAAGTTCTGGAGCCATAGGATGATGAGGGGAAGTGGTATTTTCTAGGAACAAAAAGAAGACCCTCATTCCAGGGACACAGAGAGTGATGGGGAAGGTCCAGGAAGAAGCTGCCCATGGGGCAGAGGCCACTTTGCACGAGGTTTTATTAAGGATTTTGGTCTCTGTTCTAAGAGTGGTGGAAGACTGACTAGCTGTTTTAAGCAAAGCAAGTCAGATTATTTGATTCTCATCTGGAAAGCCTTAAATTCTGCAATTTAAGAGTTGAACTAAATCTATTAAGCTGGGCTGCTTTCACAGATTTCATCCAATAAACAAAAGTAATGTAATTTGAAGTCCCATTTTATTTTCTGAGTTTTATCTTAAGTGTTATTATCTAATTTATGAAGTCACCTTCTGAAATGAATTTAACCTTTAGGATTCTAAATGTGTGATTTACAAAAACATGTTTGGACTCAAACCATTTAAAATTCAGGAGGTATGTTATATATAAAAGAAAATTTGTGGCAAAGCAGAGGTTAGTTGTATCTGGTCATTAAAAGATAGTTTTAAGTCTAGTGTGTTGACTGAGGAATGGAAGTATTAACTATTTCCATCTGAAATTGTTATCCAACAACCTTTTCTCTCCCTAAATCGACCCCAGGGATAGGTTTCCTACTGACCTGCTATTAAAAGTCTAAGTACTAGAAAATTTTTGGATTCTGTAGTGCAACAAGCCAAAAAAAAAAAACAGCAAAAGGTAATACCCTGATGACAGCTACACAGACAAGACTAACTTAGAGTGTAGTTTTCTGTCCCAAAATGTCCAGACTACATGGTCTATAGGACTTTATTTCATCTTTTATACTACCAAAAACTTGCCCAGGTAGTGATTCATTTTAATCAACTTTTTCTTCTAAGAAATGGAGATGCATTCTTAATTTTTTTTTTTCCAATTTCCAAACGTTTCTGGACACTCAAAGTGACCATTAGCACTTGATTTCATCATAAAAACAAAAAACCAAACTTCTTGCCATCAAATTGATCCTGACTCAGGGAGACACGTTTTCTTACCTCTGACGTAAAATCATTCTGCATTGTATTTTAAAGAATAAAACAACTTTAGGTCTGGAAAAGTCTTAGACTTTATTTATTCACTCATGGATAAATGTATTCAACACCACTTAAATACAAAAACATTATTTCATGTGCTGGGGTTAGCATATTTTTAAGCAGATAACATGCACTTTCTAGGTTTGTTTGCCTACTGCTCTCTCCTCCTGTGAGGTAGTTTTCATAAGTGCCAGTATCCCAATATATTTTTTTTTACATGTTGTGAAAAATAAAATTAGTATAGTAAAAAAAAAAAAAGTACATGTACGAAAATACCTCAGAGTGGGGGAGGGCTTGGTTGGTAAATGTAGAAGACATTATTTGTGTAAAAATACAGTACAGCAAGGCACGAAATAGTCTTCCCAAAAAATTCAGTGCCCTCATTCTAGTTTAGGATGGGGGAAGAATAAAAACATTAAACAAGAGTT
Source organism: Elephas maximus indicus (assembly GCF_024166365.1). NCBI lineage: Eukaryota > Metazoa > Chordata > Mammalia > Proboscidea > Elephantidae > Elephas > Elephas maximus. The sequence continues at coordinate 91,985,898 of NC_064833.1, forward strand.
GTAATAAATGAACAAATATTATACTCTTTTAGAAGCTGATAATTATAATGGGAAAAGAATAGAGCAGAATTTAGGAGATTGGCAATTTGGAGTCCTATTAAGGGTTTCAAATGGGTTTGACCTAATCTTATTTACTACTTTAATTTTACTCATAAATCTTGATAGATTATGGTAATAACTTCCCTTTATTTAGTGTTTGTTGCATGCTAAATAAGCATTTTCTATCCATTTTTTCCCTTATTCATTTTTTTCCACACTCTCAGTTTAAATGAATAATTTCTTTAATACAGAGCAGCACAAAGCTGGTTGCTATGAGGAGGAGGTTAAAGATGTCCCAAATGTCCAACTTTTCCAAGCTGCCGTACCACTCCATCGTCTCTAACATCACCTACTCCTTCTACCCTCAGTGCTCTCTCTCCTGTCTTCAGGTTCCCTAATTTGCTGCAGCATCTCAAAGAACTCACAAACTGTATTAAGGAAATGGCTCACTTGGTTGTGGAAGCTGGCAAATCCCAAATTCATGGGTCAGGCATGGGCTTCTCCCAACCCACATGGCTGCCGGGGCTGACGAACCCAAACCAGCAGTTCAGACCACAGGCTGCTAGCTCACAAGGCTGTGGAAGCTGGCAAATCAGGTCAGACGATAGGTTGCCAGCCTAAGGAGCTGTGGAGGCCTGCGAATCCCAGAATCAGCAGGTTAGACAGCAGGCCCCTGGGGAGGTCAACTGATCACGAACCAGAAGGGAGATCCAGATGCAGAGAGAGCCTCACCAGGACGCACACATATATCTTAGATTCAGGCCACACACCAGAGGGTGCAACTTTAGTAAGGGTGAGACTTGAGTCATGCCTTCCTGCAAGGCTGTGACCCAAGACACACCTTATACCTCTCCTGCATCATTAGCACGTGGAGGTCAGAATCCACAACACATAAAATGCAGGACAACTATACAATATTGGAAATCATGGCCTAGCCTGGTTTAAACATAACTACACCCATCACAAGTTCCATATACCTTATTTGCATAGTCCCACTCCCATCATTGTGTGTGTCACAAAGACTATGACTAGAAGGGCCATATTAAGTAGTTCATTGCACTGCACAGTCACAGATCATGATCACCTTTTATCCATGAAAGTCCCTCATGGACAGAATCAATGCTTGTCTGGGGACATACAGACTAAAGGTAGGGTCAGAATTAGAAGGCATTTCAGCCTATGTTGGAGACTTTCTTTACAGAGTTTGTGAAGGATAGGTACTTGGGTATTGGGTTGATGGGAGATAATGAGAAAAAGAGGTATGAGCAGTGGGTTGGAATTTCAGTCTGGGAGAAGTTTTTGACATTTAATTTACCGTGTTTCTTCTTATAATACAGAAATAGAAAAAACTCTAATTGCTAAGAAAAAGTGGAATATCACTACTTTTCTCAATATTGCTTACCTTTTATTTGTGTTTACTGGACACAATATTAAATATTGGTATTAACGGGCAAAATGTCTTTTTCAAAATAACTTTTGTCCTGTGGGGAATGAAAGTTTAGGAGGTTTACTTATTCTGGAAATAGAGAAAACTCAATGGAATCTAAATCGTCTTTTCAACCCTCCTTTAATACTGTTTCTTTTCTATATAACATCTTATTCTTTCATGTACTTAATCTATTTTTCAAATACTGTTTTCAAAATTTTTTCTCTGTAATATAGAAAAGTGATTTATATACAGTTATTTCAAGAATTTGATTCCCCTCTACCTGTTTAGTTCACTTAATTTTCTTTCTTTATTTCTCATTTGATCCATGAGACCAAAGCACTTCTGCGGTATTCTAGCCAGTTTGTTTTATTCTGATAATTGCTTAGGATGTGCTAACACACAAAGAGGAATCTAATACCAGTCAAGGAAGTGCAGATGAGTCCCTTACCCATGATGCCCACATTCTGACTGTGCTCACTCATTTGTGCAAGTCCAGACCTCCTCTGGTCACTTCATATCCTAAGGGATCCTCCTTGCATCTTTGAATGTTCTAGGCTTATCAGAATAGAGTAAATTAGCCAGATAATGTAAACGCATAATCATAACTTTGTATTTTCAGTAACAATTTCTAGAATGTATAGCATTGCTAAACATTGAAGAGAAGGCCATTTTAAAGTCATTACCTATTTTTTTTTTGAATGAAAAATTTTAAAGTCTACTGTTATTAATTATTGGATGTCACATTGAAATTCTAGACAGGGAGATAAATTTCAAGAAAACGCTATCTTCTTAGTGTAGAAATTCCACAGGTGTATTTAAATTCTGGTTAGTGTTTAGTTAACATGCTGTTCATAATCTGTAGAGTTTCTTGGCTAAAAACTACATATTTTTTATTAAAAAAATACAATGTGCACTTTTTTTTTTTTTAATCTTTCCAGGGGGGAGCAGAACATAACATTCCTGTTGTCGTTTCAAAAATCTCCAAGGAGCAAAGAGGTAAAGAACTTGGGGAAATATATAGTAGCCCTATTTCATAAACCAGACTTCTTGAAGAATTAGATGATTCTTAAGAAGCATAAACTAGTGTGTAATAGGCTTGCTTCAGTCCCACATGGCTGGGCAGTATAAGTGTCCTAGTGTGACTCTATGGGTCTGTGCTCTTCATCACTCCATGGGAGAGCTTCTCTCTGAGAGCAAAGCAAGGATAAAACAGAAGCTTGTGGCCTTGTATGAACTAAGGGCTCGGTAACCCTCCCCACTTGTGCCCTTAAACCAACAAACAATGAAACTAACGATACAAGTCATCTGCAGTTAGTGACAGTCATAAATGTTCCTTTTTAGTTCTCACCTGCAGTTTAACTCAGACCTACATATGAAATTTGACCTAGGAAAAGCAATGAGGACACAAACCAACTGTTCCGTAGATTGAAATCAGGAAACCAGTCTGATGATTACTACTTAACTTGGAGCTGAATCCACAGCTGATGGTTTGAATGTCTAGGTATCAAACTTCTGTAGAGGCCTTCTCAGACTTACAAAGGCCTCAGGTCATTTGGAAGAGGGACCAAATTTTTAGCAGCTGCAAGTTCTAAAATGGTAGAATTAAAGGGAAAGATCTGTGCATGAGTGTCAAAGTTTGAAGTGGGCTATGTCATATGATTGTTTTTTAATTTCCATTCCTGGTGAAACTTTTAGCATGCTAACCATATAAAAATATTCAAATTTTCATTTCTTTTATATGTTTTGCCTTTATTTGATTAGAAAATGTAATCGTGTGAAAAATAATAACTGATGCATAATCATTTGCTCTTTTTCATTCATAGCGGAACTTTCAGGATTACTTTTTATTGGGGATGCAATTCTACAGGTATGCATTTATCATTATTTTCTATGTGCGGCCAAGTGTAAACTCCATTTACAATATACCATGTGACGTTATGCTTTCCTTTGCGTTGCAGATAAATGGCATTAATGTGAGAAAATGCAGGCATGAAGAAGTGGTGAGTTTCCTTGACTTTTTCCTAATGCTGTAATTTTTCTCATGTGGAAACCAGGGTGTATTGCATTCCTGAATAATTGTTGATTTTATTCATGAGGAAGATATAACATTCGTCTAGTGTTATAGCTATCATAGACAGCTATAACATAGATAGCTATCACTGTCTTACTCTCAAATGATCTGCTCATTGACTTCTTATTAGAAACAAATCAGTGGTTAAATTTGCTATGTTTTTCCAGTTTTCTGTTAATTACTACCAACTACTGTCATAAGTGTGTCTCTAGGTGCAACGGATCTCTAAATCTTTGCAAGCATTTCGAAGCTTCTACACAGTATAATTTATGTCTGTATGATCTCATACAGTAGCAGGGACCAATGCCAGAGCATATCAAGACTGTGTGCAGTGCGCATGTGTTTGTGTGTGTCAGAGAGGTATAGACAGACAGAGACAGAGGCAGAGGGCAGTTTAGAGGAGCTTAATCTTGAGACAGAGTGGCTTAGCACTAGGCAGAGTGATCATCAGATTTTACCAGGGTGTTTTTTGTTTTTTGGATGTTTGCAAAAATGCAGATTCTGAGGCCTGACCTCAGATATTCCAATTCAGTGAGTTTGAGTGGGCCCAGGAATCTGGATTTCAGCAACCAGCCCAGTGGTGCCATTGCAGATGGCCTCACAACCATACTAAGAGAAACCGAAGGCTCGGGAGTTTCTCTTGGGAGTGGTAAAATGACGTAAACAACTACACTGAAAGGAATGAGGCAGTGTTAGGTAAAAACATCTACCAGCATTGATTGAATACCATTCGTGGAACCCTTACTGAATTTCAGCCCCACAGGAAGGAATAGAAGAGAAATTATGTTTAACAGTTTATAGTCAAGGAAACCAAATGAAAAACTCTGTAAGGCTTCTGCTTCCCAAGGCTCTAATTAAATTATTTGTTTTCTGTGTATACTGCCCCTCAGCAGCCTCTGTGAACTGTTATTTGGGGAAAACCCTGACATACTTACATGGGATTATTATGCAATTTCAAACCTCAGTGAGGCAGCCTCCAGCATCTGTGAGAAGCCCCATTTTTACAAGTAGTGATGTTAAAGAGGATTCTCCATTACAAGCACATAGAATAACTAACCAAGCTTTGTTAATATTCCACTGGAAACCGTGGTGGAGTAGCGGTGAAGACCTAGGGCTGCTAACCAAGAGGCCGGCAGTTCAAATCTACCGGGTGCTCCTTGGAAACCTTTTGGGCAATTCTATAGGGTCGCTATGAGTCGGAATCAACTGGATGGTGACGGGCTTGTTTTTTTGTTTTTTGTGTTTTTTTTGGTCTTTTTCTTCTCAGAATCTCATTTGAGATCATCATATGGATACTCTGTGTAACATATAACTATTGCTAGTTTTCTATAAACATGCAGAGAAAGGTAGTATTTTAGAATAGATTTTTAAACAAATGGGAGAGAATAGCACCCTTAGAGCACGCTGCTGTGAAGTTTCCTATGTAAATTTTAAATATAGCCATGTAAGCAAAGATACTTTTAATTTTAATCTTTTTTCAAAAGTACAGAGTGATCTGAAACTCATTATCCAGGGAGTATATAAAAAAGTGCAATCTCTTTTACAGCCACATGCTGTCAGATGGAATTTTGTTTGCAGTTTGCTCTTCGGAAGCCGGCAGCATGCTTCCACACACTGTGATGGCGCTTTGATGAAAAAGATTCCTGTGGCAGAAGAACTAGAACAATGCACCAGTAATGCCGCTTCTTATGGTGCTCATTCTGTTTCGAAGAAAAGGAATTTGGAATCGTATTGAAAATTACATATGGCCCTTCACCACAAGATTTGATTTTTTGAAAGGCTTAACTTTACCAGCTTTGAACTATAGATAGTAATATTATTTAGTTTGAATCTTTCACTTTCCAAAAGTGGTTAGGTGCTTTTCTCCTCACTGCTTATTATTACCTAAAAAATATACTTATACCTCAATAGGACTGAGCTATTAATTAAATATTTAAGAATAGGCTTACCCGGGCAGAAAAGGCAAAACAAGATTGGAGGATGCAAATAATTTTGAAGTAACATGCTGATACACCACGTTCTTGATTCCAAGTCAATGATTAATATGGACTTCCATGTTAAAAAACCACTTGGACAGGTGTAACAACATGGTATTTGTGCATGTAACTTTTTTTAATGAGCTACTGTATTCAATGACATTGTTAGAAATTCTGCATTCTGCCTCCAGTCAACTTCCCTCAGAGAATAGATGGGATAGATGATACCAGATGTTTCCTTCTAAAAGAACATTTCTGATTTCAGTTTTGAGATGTATCTGTATGAACAAAAAGGTTCACTGCTTTTTATTTTTATTATCTCATTGATAGAAAAGATTATATAACTTGAACTGCAAATAACAATTACCCTAATTATGAGTTCATAATTTTGAACCAAACTCTAAAATATCTTTACAATTTTAATTGTAAAGAATTAATTATTCAGCATTAGTAGGTAAATTGTGTGAATTAAAATGGCATATTCATACAATTAAAATAAGATATCTTCATTTTGATAAAAATAAAGCAAAATGATGATTAATGGCATTTTGGTTTGTTGTGATACATCCTTGACTTATTTAAAAATTTCCATTAGAATAAAAATAACATTCTTATCTTAGACTAATCAGAAAAAAAAAAAAAGATATTCCAAGGGCTATACCATAACATCTAAAATAAGGCATTGATTTATGTATTCAAAAAGCCTAGTAGGTCTTATGAGTCACAAAGGAACATATTTAGGATGTGATTTTGGCAAACAAAGATTTTAGATCCTGTCAAAAAATTCTAAATGTCATTCAATTACAAATTGTGTTTTACCTAACTGCTAAAAATTATACTGTTCAGAATTTGGAAATAGGTTTTTGATCTCTTATAGGTTGGTACTTTCCTTAAGAATTCTAACTATAATATATTCTTTTTATTTTTTCAAAAACTACCTCTAAAGAAAGTAATATATGAAATAATTTAACTTTTATGCTTCCTACTGGTTTGAGAAATGTTAAGTGCAAAGACAAAAAGTTCAGAAATATTATTTTTGCTATCTCTGATTTTGAAAAGAAATAGTGTATCCAGAGCTTGCCTTATTTACATACTTAGCTTTCCATGAATGCTCTTAGGCGCCCCTTCTCTTCTGGACCATGTATCTGTCCCTTGCTGAGGTAATGATGCAGGTAGCACAGAAGACACTTTAAAAAATGCTTTTTTTTTTTCCTCCTGGATGCGAATTCTTATCAAGTCCTTGCTTGTTCTCTTACGTTTTGAGCTAGGCTGGGCAACTTAGATACTTCAAAGACCCTATTTTGTAACTTTCCAATTTTCCATCTAGAGGGGTAGAAATAAAGGATTCAAGAGCAGCAGGCATAATAGACCGTGTCTTACTGGGAGCAGAGGGACATTCCTGAGACAGACATGAGCATGTCTGCAATTCCCTCATACCTTCCACCAGAGCCTCTGCTCAGTCACTTTCCAGCCAAGAGGCCAGAATGGGGAGAGGAACTGTGTGTTACACATAATATTCACATACCTGATTTATTTTCAAAATCATAATATTAACCAAACTGAAAGGCAAGTAAAACAATGTGTATGAGAATGGAAGCTTGAGGACCTCAGTTTAAGTTTTTATCAGAGCAATGTGTGTTTGTAAAGGCCCTAAATCTCTCTGGACCTTGTTTTACTTAACTGAAAAATGTTGGTATGGTAGTTCTACTTCTAGCTTTTTAAGGAAACACCAAATCGATTTCCAAAGTGGTTGTACCATTTGACATTCCCACCAGCAGTGTACAAGTGTTCCAGTCTCTCCACAACCTCTCCAACATTTATTATTTTGTGTTTTTTGGGTTAATGCCAGACTTGTTGGAGTGAGATGGAATCTCATTGTAGATATGATTTGCATTTCTCTAATGGCTAATGATTGTGAACATTTCCTCATTTATCTGTTAGCTACCTGAATGTGTTCTTTAGTGAAGTGTCTATTCATATCTTTTGGCCATTTTAAAAAATGGGTTATTTGTCTTTTTGTAGTTGAGTTTTTGCAGTATCATGTAGATTTTACAGGTCAGGCGCTGTTTGGAAATGTCATAACTAAAATCTTTTTCCCAGTCTGTAGGTAATCTTTTTACTGTTTTGGTGAAGTCTTTGGATGAGCATAGATGTTTGATTTTTGGGAGCTCCCAGTTATCTAGTTTTTCTTCTGCATTGTTGATAATGTTTTGTATACTCTTTATGTCATTTATTAGGGCTCCTAACATCCCTATTTTATATTCCATAATCTTTATCATTTTAGATTTTGAGTTCATTTTTGTGCATGGTGTATATCCACTTATGCCAGCACTATTTGTTAAAAAGACTATCTTTTCCCATTTAACTGTTTTGGGGCCTTTGTCAAATATCAATGGCTCATGTGTGGATGGATTTATGTCTGGATTCTCAATTCTGTTCCATTGGTCCATGTATCTGTTGTTTTACCAGTACCAGGATGCTTTAACTACTGTGGCGGTATAATAAGTTCTAAAAGCACATAGAGTGAGGCCTCCCACCTTGTTCTTCTTTTTCAGTAATGCTTTACTTATCCAGGGCCTCTTTCCCTTCCATATGAAGTTGTCGATTTGTTTCTCCATCTCATTAAAGAAAGTTATTGGAATTTGGATCAGAATTTCTTTGTATATGTAGATGGCTTTTCGTAGACCAAAAAAAAACCAAACCCAGTGCCGTCGAGTCAATTCTGACTTATAGCAACCCTATAGGACAGAGTAGGACCGCCCCATAGAGTTTCCAAGAAGCACCTGGTGGATTCGAACTGCCAACCCTTTGGTTCACAGCCATAGCATTTAACCATTATGCAACCAGGCTTTTGGTAGAATAGACATTTTTACAATGTTAAGCCGTCCTATCCATGAGCAAGGTATGTTTTTCCACTTATGTAGGTCTCTTGGTTTCTTGCAGAAGTGTACTGTAGTTTTCTTTGTATAAGATTTTACATCTCTGGTAAGATTTATTCCTAAGTATTTTATCTTCTTGGAGACTACTGTAAATAGAATTGATTTGATGATTTCCTCTTCGATGTACTTTTTGTTGGTGTAGAGGAATCCGACTGATTTCTGTATGTTTTTCTTGTATCCTGATAGTCTGCTGAACTCTTCTATTAGTTTTCTTGAGGATTCCTTACAGTTTTCTTTGTATAAGATCAAGTCATCTGCAAGTAGAGATACTTTTACTTCTTTCTTGCCAATCTGGATGCCCATACTTCTTTATCTAGGCTAATTGTTCTGGCTAGGACTTCCAGCACAATGTTAATAAGAGTGATTAAAAAGGGCATCCGTCTCTGGTTCCTGATCTCAAGGGAAATGCTTTCAGACTCTCTCCATTTAGGATGATGTTGGCTTTTGTTTTTGTATACATGCCCTTTATTATGTTGAGGAATTTTCCTTCTATTCCTATTTTGCTGAGTTTTTATCATGAATGGTTGTTGAACTTTGTCAAATGCCTTTTCTGCATCAATTGATAAAATCATGTGATTCATGTCTTTTGTTTTATTTATATGATGGATTCCATTAATTGTTTTCTTAATATTGGACCATCCCTGCATACCTGGTATGAAAACCCACTTGGTCATAATGAATAATTTTTTTTGATATGTTGTTGAATTCTGTTGGCTAGAATTTTGTTGAGGATTTTTGCATCTACGTTCATGAGGGATATAGGTCTGTAATTTTCTTTTCTTGTGATGCCTTTACGTGGTTTTGGTATCAGGGATATGGTGGCTTCATAGAATGAGTTTGGTAGTATTCCATCCTTTTCTATGCTCTGAGATACTTTTAGTAGTAGTGGTGTTAACTCTTCTCAGAAAGTTTGGTAGAACTCTGCAGCGAAGCCATCCTGGCCAGCGTTTTTTTGTTGTTTTTGGCAGTTTTTTGATTACCTTTTCAATCTCTTCTTTTGTTATGGGTCTATTTAGTTGTTCTACCTCTGTTTGTGTTAGTTTCGGTATGTAGTGTGTTTCTATGAATTCATCTATTTCTTCTGGTTTTTTCAAATTTATTAGAGTACAATTTTTCATAGTTGTACTGTGATTTCATAGTAATTTGATATGGTTCTTTTAATTTCACTTGGGTCTGTTGCAATATCATCCATCTCATTTTTTATTCAGGTTATTTACTTCTCCTGTTTTTCTTTTGACAGTTTGGCCAGTGGTTTATCAATTTTATTGATTTTTTCAAAGAACCAGCTTTTGGTCTTGTTAATTCTTTCAATTTTTTTTTTCTGTTTTCTATTTTGTTTAAGTCTGCTCTAATTTTTATTATTTACTTTCTTCTGTTGCCTGAGGGTTTCTTTTGTTGCTGTCTTTCTATTTGTTCAAGTTGTAGGGATAATCCCTTAATTTTGGCCCTTTATTCTTTTTGTATGTGTGCATTTATTGATATAAATTGACCTCTGAGCACTGCTCTCGCTGTGTCCCAAAGGTTCTGATACGAAGTGTTTTCCCTCGCATTGGATTCTATGAATTTCTTTATTCCATCCTTAATGTCTTCTATAAGCCAGCCTTTTTGGAGCAGCGTATTGTTCAGTTTCCAAGTGTTTCATTTCTTTTCCCTACTTTTTCTATTATTGATTTCTACTTTTATGGCCTTATGGTCAGAGAAGATGCTTTGTAATATTTCAATGTTTTGGATTCTGCTAAGGCTTGCTTCATGACCTAATATGTGGTCTATTCTAGAGAATGTTCCATGTCTGCTACAAAAGAAAGTATTCTTGGCTGCTGTTGGTGGAGTGTTCTGTATATTTCTATTAGGTCATGTTGGTTGATTGTGGCATTTAGATCTTTTGTGTCTTTTTTTGAGCTTTTTTCAGGATGTCCTGTCCTTCACTGAAAGGGGTATGTCGAAGTCTCCTCCTGTTATTGTGGAGCTGTCTATCTCCCTTTTCAATGCTGATGGAGTTTATGTATTTTGCAGCCCTGTCATTGGGAGCAGAAATATTTAATATGGTTATATCCTCCTGGTATAGTGTCTCTTTTCATTATGTTGTGTCCTTCCTTATCCTTTATGATGGATTTAACTTTAAAGTCTGGTTTGTCAGAAATTACTATTGCCACTCCTGGTCTTTTTTGATCGTTGTTTGCTTGATACATTTTTTCCATCCTTTGAGGTTTAGTTTGTTTTTGTCTCTAAGTCTAAGGTGTGTCTCTTGTAGGCAGCATATAGACGAATCATGTTTATTAATCCATTCCGCCACTCTCTGTCTCTTTATTGGTGCATTTAGTCCATTTACATTCAGGGTAATTATGGATAGGTATGAATTTAGTGCTGTCATTTGGATGTCGTTTTCTGTGTGTTGTTGACAGTTTCTTTTTCCCACTTAATTTTTTGTTCTAAGTAAGTTATCTTTATATATTGTCCCTTTCTCATATTCATTCTTGTTGATTTTGTTTTTGCTGAGTCTCTTTTTATTTCTTGTATTTTATTTTTATGTGTAGGATAGTTTGTCTCATTTGTGGTTACCTTGTTATTTACTCCTGTTTTTCTAAATTAAAACCTAATTTTATTTCTTTGTATCGCCTTGTCTTCCTCTCCATATGAAAGATCTATGACTACATTTCTTAGTCCCTCTTTATTATTTTAACATTGTCTTCTTTTACATAATATCATCGCTGTTTCCGTTTTGAGCATTTCTTTATCTTGACTTATTTTTGTGATTTCCCTGTCTGTGTTGACCTCTGATTGCTCTGCCCTGTGTTCTAGTCTTGGGTTGATACCTGATATTATTGATTTTCTAACCAAAGAACTCCCTTTAGTATTTCTTATAGGTTTGGTTTGGTTTTTATGAATTCCCTGAACTTCTCTTTATCTGGAAATGGCCTAATTTCACCTTCATATTTGAAAGACAGTTTGCTGGATGTGATTCTTGGCTGGCAATTTTTTTCCTTCAGTTTTTTATATAAGTCATCCCATTGCCTTCTTGCCTGCATAGTTTCTGCGGAGTAGTCCGAGCTTATTCTTATTGACTCTGCTTTGTAGGTGACTTTTCATTTATCCCTAGGTGCTCTTAAAATTCTCTCTTTGTCTTTGGTTTTGGCAAGTTTGATTATAATATGCCTTGGTGAATTTCTTTTAAAATCTACCTTATGTGGAGTTCGATGAGCATCTTGGGTAGATATCTTCTCATCTTTCATGATATCAGGGATGTTTTCTGCCAATAAATCTTCAACAATTCTCTCTGTATTATCTGTTATCCCTCCCTGTTCTGGTACTCCCATCACTCATAGGTAATTTCTCTTGATAGAGTCCCACATGGTTCTTAAGTTTTTTTCATTTTTTAAAATTCTTTATCTGATTTTTCTTCAAATATATTGGTGGCAAGCACTTTATCTTCAAGTTCACAAATTCTGCCTTCCACTTTCTCAGTTCTGCTCCCCTGACTTTCTCTTGAGTTGCCTAATTCTGTAATTTTATTGTTAATCTTCTGAATATCTGATTGCTGTCTGTCTATGGATTTTTCCAGCTTATTAAATTTTTCATTATGTTCCTGAAAAAGCATTTTGATTTCTTCCACTGCTTTATCTGTGTGTTCCATGGCTTGGTCTGCATATTGCCTGATTGCTTTCCTGATGTATTGAAGGGTTCTGTATATTAATTTTTTGTATTCTGCCTGCGGTAATTCCAGATAGGCACTTTCATCTAGAAGATCTCTTGATTGTTTTGAGAGCTTGTTGAGGTCTCTTTCTTTATGTGACTTGATATTGACTGTTGTCTCCAAGTCATCTATAAGTTATTGTATTAGTTTATTTTATGTTTGCTTACTATATCGTAGCTTCTTGCTTTGTTTTGTTGTGATATGCCCAAATGCATTGCTTGAGTGAGCTAGCTTGATTATTTTTGCCCTTGGAGCTCTGACGTCCTGTTCCCAGATGTCTAGACCTGTTATCAAGTATATCAGTCTAGGAGTCCATTCAGTTTTGTAATATGAATTCAGCTCAGGTGCCCAGGTAGCTTATCATCAAGTGTGTGGTACAGGCTCTTTCCTATAGTGTTAGAGGGGCAGGGGTGATTGGTGTAGATACTGGTATCTGGTTGCAGCAGTGTGTCACACTACGTACAAGGAAGGGGGCTGAGAATCGCCCCCCAAGTGTCTCTGAGGAAAGAGTTTCCCTGTTCCCTAGAGCATATAAGTGGGTGGGTTCTGCAGACAGACCATGGGCACCCAGTGTTTTTGGTTGTAAGGACTGGGATGTACCAGTTATTCTTGGACCCCTGTTGTTGTTGGCTGGGTGACCTTAGTGGAGCTACCAGTCCTTAGGCCCCTGATGTGGGTAGGTGAGGACCCTGTTTAATAGGCAAAGCGGCGTCAAGCATCAAACACCCACCTCTCCACCACACAGCTGAAACAGCTGTAGTCTGCCAACAAGGGCTTATTCTCCTGAAATAGGCCCACCCCGGTCCATGCAGTGGGGAAAGGTACTCAAAGTACACAGACCGTTTATGCCTGGACTGGAGCTGGTTCTTTCCTGAGCTGGCAAATTAACTTCTCCCCCAGTTGCAAATTTAATTCTTTTCCAGGGCCTGGAGGATGGCTCTAGGTGCTCAACAGGGCCAATCTTAGACCCAGGAAAATCAGCAGTCACTGAAGCCTTCTTGGGGGCGAGGGGCAAGGGGCATGTGAAATATACACAAGTGCTTGGCTTTTGCCAAGAGAATCATTCTTCCCTGTTTCCAGAGGTGTGAGTAGACTATGTGGCTGGGTGCTTCTCCCTGAGGAAAAGGCAGCCGAACGCTAGTACCAGCCTGCCCCGGCTGCTCCCGGGAATGGTGCCTGAGGGCTCCTGGCAATTCAGGTCCAATTACTCCTCTCCGCTTCAAAACTATCTCTTCCTCCCCCGCCCCTCTGTTTGTTTTGTAAGCTTGCCTTTGATGTTCAGGGCTTCTAGCTTGTCATAAATACACTCATTTCGCTTATTTTTTCAGGCCTTTGTTGTAAGAGGGCTCGCCAGAAGCATCTGTCTATTCCGCCGTCTTGGCCCTGCCTCCCTACGTTGTCTTCTTGAGCTGTCCTTTGAGATCTTCTATTCAACTCTTTTCCTTCATCATTTCTTTTGTTTGCTTTGGCTACTCAACATTCAAGAGCAACTTTCAGAGTGTCTTCCAGCATCCATTTCAGTCTTTTCTGCCTTTTTAGTGAACTTTTGCTTTATTAATGTATGGTGGCCTTGATGTCATTCCCCAACTGGTCTGGTCTTCGGTCATTAGTGTCCAATGAATCAAATCTTTTCTTGAAGTGGTATCAAACTGGCACAGGTGATATCTATATATGTATTTGGACATATGTATATATATAAATTTTATATATATTCATATATATGTATTCATGTATACATATGAAAAATCAAATCAAACCCATTGCCGTTGAGTTGATTCTGACTCATAGCGACCCTATAGGACAGAGTAGAACTGCTGCATATAGTTTTGAAGGAGCAGTGGATTCCAGCTGCCAACCTTTTGGTTAGCAGCTGTGGCACTTAACCACTATGCCATAAGAGTTTATATATACGTGTGTATTATATATATATATATACACACATATATATATACACACATATATATATACATATATATACATACACACACACACAGTGAAATCTGTGAGAGTCAGAACTTGACAGGACTGCCTTGTTTTTCCAGGTCTTGCAAGTTTTCTGCCTTTACAGAGTGCAGTCTTACCACTTTTCTATCAGTCTTTATTAGTGAAAAATATTTGAGTTTTCTGTATCTGACAGATTTCTACCTTATACAGCTTATATAGGTTCTGGCTTTCACAGATTTTAGTATACATATAAATAAATATATAAGTATGTGTACATATATATAAATATGTATACATACGTATACACACACAGATACACATGTAAATGTGTGTGTATCAACTCTGGTTATACTACAATTTTGTCTCAATATAATTACATGTTACTTTATTTCTAATACAAATTGCCTTGGTAATTGAGTCTGAGGCTGGCCAAAATAAAGAGATTATTGAATGCTTCCAAGTTGATGATTTTGAAATTTTAAGTAGGAAGGATAATCATTACTTCATTCATTATAGGATCTTTCATATAGATCTTCATTTTGCGAAGATGGAATAAATCATATGTGTTTTTGGAATGTAAATTCATTGAATTTCTTTTTCTTGGATATATGTTATTATTTCTTTTCAGTTTTTCCTGAGGACCAATTAGAAATAATTTTTTTTAATAATAGATTCCTTAATGACATGAGCAAATATTTAAAATATGTAGTTGAGTTTTAAGAAGTAGCTTTACTGACATCATACATATTCTAGTTGAGTGACGTCAATTCAATTCTGACTCATAGCAACCCTATGTACAACGGAATGAAATACTGCCCAGTCCTATGCCATCCTCACAGTCATTGCTATGTTTGAGCTGATTATTGCAGCCACCTCCTGATACATTCAAAGCACGTGAGATAAAGTCTCACCAGGCTCCCTTCTAAGGAACATTCTGGCTGTACTTCTTCCAACACAGCTTTGTTCATTCTTCTGGCAGACCATGTATATGCAATATTCTCCGCCAACACCATATTCAAAGGCATCAATTCTTCTTCAGTCTTCCTTATTCATTTCCACTTTTGCATGCATATGAGGAGATTGAAAATACCATGGGTTGGGTCAGGTGTACCTTAGTCCTTAAAGTGGCATCTTTGCTTTTTAAGATTTTAAGGAGATCTTTTTTAGCTGATTTGTCCAATGCAATACATTGTTGGATTTACTGACTGCTGCTTGCATGGGCATTGATTGTGGATCCCCCACTTGTCTGTCTATTTGTTCTAGTATGGTGGCTTGTATGTTACTGTGATGGTGGAAACTATGCCACCAATATTTCAAGTAACGGCAGGGCCACCTATTGTGGACAGGTTTCAATGGATCTTCCAGACTACGACAGACTAGGAAGAAGGAGCTGATGATCTACTTCTGAGCAAAATGGCCAGTGGAAATGTTTTGTAAATCTAGAACTACTCTAAAATAAAATAAATATATATGTATAAAGAAAAAAATGAACAGAATTGTACTTACCATAATCTCATTTTCTTTTCCTTTTCGATTGTTCACTTTTTCCCTTTCTTGTCTTGAAATGTGAGTTCATAGAGAATGAGGCTCTTTTTTATTCAATTGTTTCTGTATTGAAACTGCACATTATCAATAAATACATAGTGAGTGAAATAATGAAATGCCCTCTCAGTTTCAATCCTGACTAACTAGTCTAAGACATACTTTTCCTCCTCTCCTGTAGGTCTTTTTTTCCTTCTTATTTTCTCAGTCTTTTGAAATAATTTCCACAATTTTTATATTCAGCTTTCCTAACAGGTCTTCTGTCAACCTAAGGAAAGAACCAGCAGATATCTTCACTGTACTTACTGGTTCTACAATATGTCATTACTCTTCTCGGAAATTACCACAGGTTGACAGATGCATCGATAGGATTTAGAGTTTGATGTTCCATTCCGAAAATGCCCCCTTGAAAAATTCTTTGAACTCAGTCTTATTCTTTATATGATTTTACATTTGATTGCTTTAGGATTTATGTTTTAGAATTCTTTACTTCGAGGTTTTGGGTTCTTGCTTATTTATTTCTATGTCTAAAAAGAAAGATTTTTCTTTTTTTTTTTCCGAATTATACACTTATGAATGCTGTATAAAATTTGGTAAAATGAAATTTAAATTTCCTTCCCATTCTTTATTCCTGAATTTCCATGCTACTTATCAGCCACTTCACTCTTGTACTCACTTAATCATATATATATTTTTTTTAATTTCAGCATTTCAGCAATAACTCCTTTCTTCGCAATGTAAACTATATTCATTGAAAGTATAAGTTCTCTAGTGTGCCTGTGTAAGGAAAACTATCCTTGATTTCTTTGGGATTTATCCTCTTTCAAAGAATGCTATTAGAATTTTGGGGAAATCCTAGAGTTTATCTTGTAGCTCTAAAGGCTAGAGAGTATGTGGGTGCATAAGATCGGATACTTTCAAATCTATTTCACTGGGGCTCCATATATTTATTGAATAAATAAAAATATTTCTACTGTACTAATAAAAACACTTTCGATGAAATTCAACTTATTTTAATTAATGAATATTTTTCATATAGTAATGATCAATATCACTACCTATCTATCTGTCATACTGTGGTGGCTTGCATGTTGCTATGATGCTGGAAGCTATGCTCCTAGTATTTCAAATGCCGACAGTGTCACCCATATTATATAGGTTTCGGATTAAGGCAGGTTTCAGATTAAAACAGACTGGGAAGAAAGTTCTGCTCGTCTATTTTTGAAAATTAGCCAGTGAAAACCTATGGATCACAACAGAATACTGTCTGATATAGTGCTGGAAGATAAGCCCCCCAGATAGGAAAGCACTGAAAATACACAGTGGCAGCAATAATGTACTTGAGCACTCCAATGACTGTGAAGATAGTGCAAGACCAGGCAACATTTCTTCCTGTCAAACATGGTGCTGCTGTGAGTCGGGCAACTCAACTGCAGCTAACAATAAACGATAGCTAACATTTATTAAGTAAAGACATGGTACCAAGATCTTTTTTAAACATTTTGTGGGCATGAAAACACTTCATCTTTAAACCCATTAGGTACATATGTTTATTAGCAATGTTTTATAGATGAGATTGGATCATAGAGACAGTAAATAAATTACCCAGGGTTAAAAAAAAAACAGTGGTAAATTGTGGAACCGGAATTCACGCTCATGGATATCTGCCTTCAGAGCCCATATTTTAACAATTATATATGATTTAGAATAAGTTGTTTGGGCATGATTATTTATAATAATCTTTCATCAGAAAATATAATGGGAGTTAAAGTTCTTGGCATTTTTTTCTTCAGGAGTGTTAGAGAGCTTGGAAGGGATAATTGGTTATCACATCCAGTTTTCTGCCCTGCACATAAATCTCATCAGAGATTGTGTGTTTGACATGTCTCTAAGTGCTACATATCTTAGAGTGTGATCTGTTAACAGAAAAATGCTCTCTTGCAAATTTAGAGTGGCTTTTCTAAGTGCCTGTACTGTACCTATTTCACCTCTAGAGGAAAATATATCTGGCTGCTTTCTTTTGTCATTCACCCTTCTTCCACCTTCTCAACCTCCCTAATGCTTCATTTGGCCCCCATCTGGATAGAAGTAGGTTTCACAGGGCATGACATTCATACATCCTGTCATTATTGTAGCTCTCAGGATTTCCCTGTCTCCAAGATACCAGTTCTCACAGGATCACTGCCTTGGAATTGTGTCTTCAGATGCCCTCCAATCAGGGTGGCTGCTCGTCTAGGCTTTGCCTCACATTCCTCTGTGGAGGTTCTGAGCATTTCCATCGATTCCCTGTATTAGTTTGCCATGTTTGAAATGCCTAAGGTAATTTCTATTGACTAGACCTTGATGATTACAAATCTTTGCCAATATTTCAGGTTTTTCTGGGCTTGTAATAAGTGGTTATATTTTTTATTGTACAGATTCAGTAAATGTTAGTTAAAGAGGATAACAAATTTCATGAGATAGGTTATACAAACAGATGTATTAGCATTGTGCAGAATGTAAAATACTAAGATCTTATCTGCCTTAGGAGAGAGAGCCCAGGTCAACCTGACTAGAACTGTATCTCAAACATTTTAAAATGTAATACTTCTAAATTTCCTTTTTCTTTTTAAATTCATAAAATAAAATGTTCAATGTAACATTCTTCACTAGTTCTTTCTCTAGCTCTCTTTCCCTACTTCCACCTCACACACATTTATACTCACTATGATTGTGGAGCCTAAAGTCAGCTTTAGAATATATTGCTATATTTTTCTTCCTTAAAGTATTTTCCATCATGAACGCTTTTAACTTCGGGGTAGGCCCTTGGTTAGCTTGCAGTTGCCTTGGAATGCATGTGGCCAGTTTCTGTTCACTAAATTGAGATATCTTAAAAACATACAGAAGTGAAATGTGTCTAAATCCATTGCAATAGTTGTAGCTGTAATGTTATCTGCTGGAAACCCCAGGTTTTTGCTCCACATGACTGGTATTGGTGAATAAACCAGAGACCAAGGTGGGAGAACAGGAAAGGCAACTTTATTTCTTTGTACAAGGATAGGGGTCAGTCAGAGCTGCCGCTGCCAAGACTGCTCAGGAAGGGCAGGAAGGCAAGTTACTTTTAAAGAGGTTTACAAATGGGGAGTTCATACAAGTCACGTCAGGAACATTCTTAATCATACTATGTAGGCACAATGGGGTTTATATATAACCTCCAAGCAAAAGCAGGATCCAAATGCAAAATGGGGGGTAGCAAAGGAAATGATTTTTCAATACAACACTGTAGCGGCGGAAGGCAGGTAAGGAATACAGCACTCTGGGGGCTCGGTCTCACTAGTGTTTGGTTTATACTTAAATGTAGTACTTAATTTGAGAGCTTCTCAGAATAATTAACAAGCTCTTGACATACGG
This sequence comes from Elephas maximus indicus, assembly GCF_024166365.1. Classification (NCBI taxonomy): domain Eukaryota; kingdom Metazoa; phylum Chordata; class Mammalia; order Proboscidea; family Elephantidae; genus Elephas; species Elephas maximus. The sequence continues at coordinate 92,004,919 of NC_064833.1, forward strand.
CGTAGCACAAAATCAAAGAAAATTAATCGGAGAGACCTAATAGTTGGTGTTCTGGACTCCTTGTTTCCCCCCAAAATATGTGTTGTAAATCCTAACCCCAACGGCAGTGGGTTTTGGGTTATACCTGTGGTTATAACCCCCTTTGGAAATGGGTTTTCTTTGTTATGCTAATTAAGCAGTATTAGTGTAGGGTTTTCTTAAATCACTCTCTTTTGAAATTAAAAAAGCAGTTTAAGCAAGTAGCAAGGAAGTAGAGATCAAGGAAGACAGATAAAGAACAGAAGCTCAAAAGAGACAAAGGTCTTCCTCTAGAGCCTAAAAAAAAAAAAAAAAGGAAAACCTTCCTCTAGAGTAGCGATTTCCAGCCCAGTGACCTGACAAATCATTGCCCCAATCAAACTGTCAGAATATTTTTCTCACGCTTCTTAGTTCTCTTACAGTTATAGTTGTGAAGCAGCTCTGTATGCAAGTGATACTTCCCCAGGTTGCTATAGGGACTAGAGCAGTAATAGATATGGAAGTAAAAATGGTTCTTTTCCCCCTCCTATTACTAAAAAACATCAACTCATCCAACTAAAGACTCAAATATAACTAAGGCAGGTGGAGTAAAAAGAAGGAGATTTCAAACACATACATGAAGACGTAGATGTCTGTAGTAGGTCAAATGGGCAAGGAGCTTTCTGGCATCTTCTTGAAAAATCAGGACAAGGGAGTCAGCTTCCCCTATTCCTATAAACTTAAACCAGAAACTGTCGAGTTGATTCTGACTCACCACAACTCGACACGTGTCAGAGTAGAATTGTGCTCCATAGGATTTTCTTTCTTCTTATTCTTTTTCTTTTTGGTGGAGATATATACACAGGACCACCACTCATCTGTCAGTTTGTTGTACTGTGGTGGCTTGCCTATTGCTCTGATGCTGGAAGAAATGCCACCGGTATTTCAAATAACAGCAGGGTCATACATGGTGGACAGGTTTCTTCAGAACTTCTAAACTAAGACAGACTGGGAAGAAGGACCTGGCAGTTTGCTTCTGAAAAAAATTGGCCAGTGAAAACCTTATGAATAGAAAGAAGAAACAGTTGCAAACGTCCATTAATCAGAATGTGGAAGGTACAAAGTATGAAACTAGGAGAATTTGAAGTCTTCAAAAATGAAATGGAATGCATAAAAATGAATATCCTAGGTATTAGTGAGCTAAAATGGGCTGGTATTGGCCATTATGAATCAAGCAATCATGTGGTCTGCTATGCTGGGAAAGACAGATTGAAGAGGAATGGCATAGCATTCATCATCTAAAAGAACATTTTGAGATCTATCCTCAATTATAACGCTGTCGACAAGTAAGACCTGGTGGAACACTGGTTTAGAGCTATGGCAAGCTCAAATCAGCTGTTCAAATCTATCAGCTGCTCCTTGGAAACCCTATGGGGCAGTTCTACTCTTTCCTACAGGGTTGCTGTGAGTTGGAATCGACTCAATGGCAGTGGGTTACAAGGATGACTAATTAATAGGACTATTATTCAAATTTACACACCAACCACTAACGCCAAAGATGAAGCAATTGAAGATTTTTTTACCAACTTCTGCAGTCTGAAATTGATCAAACATAAAATCAATATGCCTCATTAACTGGATTGGAATGCAAAAATTGGAAGAAAAAAAAGGATTGGTAGTTGGAAAATATGGCCTTGGTTACAGAAATGACAGTGGAGATCACATAACAGAATTTTGCAAGACCAACAAGTTCTTTATTACCAATATCTTTTTTCAACAATATAAACAACTATACACCTGGACCTTGCCAGATGGAATACACAGGAGTCAAATTGTCTACATCTGTGGAAAGAGGTAATGGAGAAGTTTAAAATCATCAGTCAAAACAAGACCATCAACTGCTCATATGCAAGTTCAAGTTGAGGCTGAAGAAAATTAGAGCAAGACCATCAGAGGGAAAATACAAGTATTGAGTATATACATCTGAATTTAGAGACCATCTCAAGAATAGATTTCATGCATTGGACACTAATAACCAAAGACCAGTAGTGGAATGATATCAAGGACATCATATATGAAGAAAGCACGAGGTCATTAAAAAGACAGGAAAGAAAGAAAAGATGAAAATGAATGTCAGAGGAAACTATGAAACTTACTCTTGAACATAAGAGTACCAAAAGTGAAAGGAAGAAATGAAGAAATAAAAGAACTGAACAGAAGATTTCAAAGGGCAACTTGAGAAGACAAAGTATTACAATGAAATGTGCAAAGACCTGGAGTTAGAAAATGAAAAAGGAAGAACACGCTTGGCATTTATTAAGCTAAAAAAAATTGAACAAAAAATTCAAGCTTCGAGTTGCAAGAATTAGTTGATGTTCAACTATTTCAGGAAGAAGCATATGATCAAGAGCTGATGGTACTACAGGAAGAAGTCCAAGCTGCGCTGAAGACATTGGCAAAAAACAAGAGTCCAGGAATTGAGGAAATGCGAACTAGAGATGTTTCAACAGATACAGCGCTGGAGGTTCTTACTTGTCTTTGCCAAGGAATTTGGAAGAGAACTACCTGGGCAATTGGCTGGAAGAGACCCATATTTGTACCCATTCCAAAGAAAGATGATGTAACAGAATGTAGAAATCATCAAACAATATCATTAATATTACACACAAATAAAATTTTGCTAAAGTTCATCTAAAAGTGATTGAAACAGTTCATTTACAGGGAACTGATGGAAATTAAAGCTGGATTCGAAAGAGGGCTTGAAATGAGGGATATGATTGCTGATGTCAGCTGGATCTTGGCTGAAAGGAGAGAATATTAGAAAGCTATTTGTGCTTTATTTGACTGTGTGGATCATAACAAATTATGGATAATGTTGTGATGAACAGGAATTCCAGAACACTTAATTGTGCTCATGAGGATCCAGTACATAGACCAAAAGGCAGTCCTTCAGTCAGAACAAGGGGTTACTGAGTGGTTTAAAATCAGGAAAGATGTGCCTCAGGGTTGTATCTTTATTTATTTATAATTTTTATTGTGCTTTAAGTTGAAAGTTTACAAATCAAGTCAGCCTCTCACATAAAAACTTATATACACCTTGATAGATACTCCCAGTTGCTCTCCCCTTAATGAGACAGTCTGCTGCCTCCCTCCACTCTCTTTTCATGTCCATTCCCCCAGCTTCTAACCCCCCCCTACCTTCTCATCTCCCCTCCAGGCAGAAGATGGCAACATAGTCTCAAGTGTCCACCTGATCCAAGAAGCTCGCTCCTCACCAGCATCCCTCTCCATCCCATTATCCAGTGCAATCCCTGTCAGAAGAGTTGGCTTCAGGAATAGTTCCTGTCCTGGGCCAACAGAAGGTCTGGAGGCCATGATCACTGGGGTCCTTCTAGTCTCAGTCAGACCATTAAGTCTGGTCTTTTCACGAGAATTTGGGGTCTGCATCCCACTGCTCTCCTGCTCCCTCAAGGGTTCTCTGTTGTGTTCCCTATCAGAGCAGTCATCGGCTGTAGCTGGGCACCATCGAGTTCTTCTGGTCTCAGGCTGATGTAGTCTCTGAGTCTCTGGTTTATGTGGCCCTTTTTTTCTCTTGGGCTCATAATTACCTTGGTGTTCTTCATTCTCCTTTGGTCCAGGTGGGTTGAGACCAATTGATGCATCTAAGATCATGTGATTCAAGTCTTTTGTTTTATTTATATGATGGATTACATTAATTGTTTTTCTAATGTTGAACCATCCCTGCATACCTGGTATGAATCCCACTTGGTCATGGTGAATTCTTTTTTGATATATTGTTGAATATATTGGCTAGAATTTTGTTGAGGATTTTTGCATCTAAGTTCATGAGGCATATAGGTCTGTAATATTCTTTTTTTGTGGTGTCTTAACTGGTTTTGGTATCAGGGATATGCTGACTTCACAGATTACTTTGGGAGTATTCCATCTTTTTCTATGCTCTAACATACCTTTAATAGTAGTGGTGTTAACGCTTCTCTGAAAGTTTGGTAGAACTCTACAGTGAAACTGTCCAGGCCAGGGCTTTTTTTTGTTGGGAGTTTTTCGGTTACTGTTTCAATCTCATCTTTTCTTATGGGTCTATTTAGTTGTTCTACCTCTGTTTGTGTCAGTTTAAGTAGGTAGTTTCTAGGAATTCATTAATTTCTTCTAGGTATTCAAATTTGTTAGAGTACAATTTTTCATAGTAATCTGATATGATTCTTTTAATTTCAGTTGGGTCTGTTGTGATATCACCCATCTCATTTCTTATTCGTTATTTCTTTCCTCTCCCGTTTTTCTTTTTTTGGTTTGGTCATTGGTTTATCAATTTTATTGATTTTTTCAAAGAACTAGCTTTGGTTTTGTAAATTCTTTTAGTTGTTTTTCTGTTTTCTATTTCATTTAGTTCTGCTGTAATTTTTATTATTTGTTTTCTTCTCGTGCCTGAGGGTTTCTACTGTTGTTCTCTTTCTATTTGTTCAAGTTTTAGGGATAATTCTTTGATTTTGGCCTTTCCTCTTTTTGTATGTGTGGATTTATTGATATAAATTGACCTCTGAGTACTGCTTGCTCTGTGTCCAAAGGTTCTGATAGGAAGTGTTTTTATTCTCATTGGATTCTATGAATTTCTTTATTCCATCTTTAATGTTTTCTATAATCCAGTCTTTTTTGAGCAGAGTATTGTTCAGTCTCCAAGTGTTTGATTTCTTTTCCCTGCTTTTTCTGTTATTGATTTCTACTTTTATGGTCTAATGGGCAGAGAAGATGCTTTGTAATATTTCAATGTTTTGGATTCTGCTAAGGCTTGCTTTATGACCTAATATGTGCTGTCTTCTAGACAATGTTTCATGTGCACTAGAAAAGAAAGTATAGTTGGTTGCTGTTGGGTGGAGTGTTCTGTATATGCCTGTGAGGTCAAATGGCATTTAGATCTTCCTTGTCTTTTTTGAGCTTCTTACTGGATGCCCTGTCCTTCACCAAAAGTAGTGTGTTGAAGTCTTCCACTAATTGTGGAGCTGTCTATGTCACTTTTCAGTGCTGTTGGAGTTTGTCTTATGTATCTTACAGCCTTGTCATTGGGTGCATAAACACTTAATGCAGTTATATCCTCCTGGTGAACTGTTCCTTTTCTCATTATATAGTGTCCTTCCTTATCCTTTGCAGTGTATTTAATTTTAAAGTCTGTTGTGTTAGAAATTAATATTGCCACTCCTGCTCTTTTTGATTGTTGTTTGCTTGCTATATTTTTTTCCACCCTTTTAGTTTTAGTTTGTTTGTGTCTGTAAGTCTAACATGTGTCTTTTATAGGTAGCATATGCATGGATCTTGTTTTTTAATCCGTTCTGCCACTCTGTCTGTTTATTAGTGCATTTAGTCCAATTTCATTCAGCGTAATTATGGATAGGTATGAATTTAGTGGTATTGTTTTGATATCTTTTTTTTGTGTGCTGTTGACAGTTTCTTTTTCCCACTTAATTTTATATGCTGAGTACATTATCTTTACATATTGTTGTTTCCTCATATTTGTTGTTGATTTTGTTTCTGCTGAGTCTCTATTTTGTTCTTGCATTTTATTTTGACGTGTAGGATAGTTTGTCTCCTTTGTGGTTACCTTATTTTTTACCCCTATTTTTCTAAATTTAAATGTAACTTTTATTTCGTTGTATCACTTTGTCTTCCTCTCTGTATGAAAGATCTCTGACTACGTTTCTTAGTCCCTCTTTATTTTTTTAATGTTGTCTTCTTTTACATGATAACATCGCTGTTTCCCTGTTTTGAGCATTGTTTTATCTTGATTTATTTTTGTGATCTCCCTGACTGGATTGACTTCTGATTGCTCTGCCCACTGTTCTAGTCTTGGGCTGATACCTGATATTATTGATTTTCTAACCAAAGAACTCCCTTTAGTATTTCTTGTAGTTTCGGTTTGGTTTTTACAAATTCCCTAAACTTCTGTTTATCTGGAAATGTCTTAATTTCACCTTCGTATTTGAGAGACAGTTTTTTTGGTTATATGATTCTTGGCTGGCAGTTTTTTTCCTTCAGTTTTTTATATAAGTCATCCCATTGCCTTTTTGCCTGCATGGTTTCTGCTGAGTAGTCTGAGCTTATTCTTATTGACTCTCCTTTGTAGGTGATTTTTTGTTTATACCTAGCCACTCTTAAAATTCTCTCTTTGTCTTTGGTTTTGGCAAATTTGGTTATAATATGCCTTGGTGACTTTCTTTTAAAATCTACCTCAAGTCGAGTTTGATGAGTATCTTAGATAGATACCTTTTCATCTTTCATGACATCAAGGAAGTTTTCTGCCAGCAAATCTGCAACAATTCTCTCTGTATTATCTGTTATCCTTCCCTGTTCTGGTACTGCGGTCACTCATAGGTTATTTCTCTTGTTAAAGTTCCACATGATTCTTAAGTTTCTTCATTTTTTTTAATTCTTTTATCTGATTTTTCTTCAAATATATTGGTGCCAAGTGCTTTATCTTCATGTTCAGAAGTTCTGCCTTCTAGTTGCTCAGTTCTGCTCCTCTGACTTTCTATTGAGTTGTGTGCTTCTGTAATTTTATTGTTAATCTTCTGAATTTCTGATTGCTGTCTGTCTGTGGATTTTTCCAGCTTATTAGATTTTTTGTTATGTTCCTTAATAATCTTTTTAATTTCTTCAATGCTTTATCTGTGTGTTCCTTGGCTTGTTCTGCGTATTGCCTGATTTCATATCTGATGTCTTGAAGGGTTCTGTACATTAATCTTTTGTATTCTGCCTCTGGTAATTCCCGGAAGGCACTTTCATCTAGAAGATCCCTTGATTCTTTGTTATGAGAGCTTGTTGTCGCAATCATGGTCTGTTTCTTTATGTGACTTGATATTGACTGTTGTCCTGGAGCCATCTATTAGTTATTGTATTAGTTTATTTTATGTTTGCTTACTGTGCCTTAGCTTCTTGCTTTGTTTTGTTATGATATGCCAAAATGGGTTGTTTGAGTGAGCTAGCTTGATTATTTTTGGCTCTGGAGCTCTGACGTCCTGTCCCCAGATTGTTAGAGCTGTTATCAGGCATATCAGTCTAGGAGTCCATTCAGTTTTGTAATATGAATTCAGCTCAGGTGCCCAGGTAGCTTATCATCAAGTGTGTGGTACAGGCTCTTTCCTATAGTGTTAGAGGGGCAGGGGTGATTGGTGTAGATACTGGTATCTGGTTGCAGCAGTGTGTCACACTACGTACAAGGAAGGGGGCTGAGAATCGTCCCCCAAGTGTCTCTGTGGAAAGTGTTTCGCTGTTCCCTACAGCATACAGGGGGGTGGGTTCTGCAGTTGGACCATGGGCACCCAATGGTTTTGGTTGTAAGGACTGGGATGTACCAGTTATCTTTGGACCCCTGTCATGGGTGGCTGGGTGACCTGATTGGAGCTACCAGTCCTTATGCCCCAATGTGGGTAGATGAGGGCCCTGTTTAATAGACAAAGCGATGTCAAACATCAAACACCCACCTCTCCACTGCACAGCTGAAACAGTTGTAGTCTAACAAGTGCCTGTTCGCCTGAAATCAACCCACACAGGTCCTTGCAGAGGGGAAAGGTTCTCACAGTCCACAGACCGTTTATGCCTGGGTAGGAGCCGCTTCTGCCCTGAGCTTCCCTGGTTAGTGGAGCTGGCAAATTATCTTTTCCACCACTTGCGAATTTATTCCTTCTCCAAGGTCAGGAGGATGGCTCTGGGCACTCATCAGGGCCTAGTTCAAGCCCAGGGAAATCACCCGCTGAAGCTGGCTTGGAGCGGCGGGCACAGGAAAATAGACGCAAGTAATTAGCTGTTGCTGAGAGTGCCATTCTTCTCTGGTTCCAGAGGTGTGAGTAGGCTGTGTGGCTGGCTGGTTCACCCTGAGGAAACTGTGGCTGAATCCTCGTACCGGCCTGCCACAGCTGCTCCTGGGAATGGTACCTCAGGGCACCTGGTGATTCAGGTCTGGTAACTCCTCCCTCCTTCTGAGCCTTCTCTTACTCCCCCTACCCCTTACTTCATTTTCTAAACTTGCCTTTGGTGTTCACTTGTTTTTTCCGGTCTTTGTTGTAAGAGGTCTTGCTGGGAGCGTCTGTCTATTCCGCCTTCTTGGTCCCACCTCCTGGGTTGAAATTTTGAACATATGTATTCAATCTGTATGCTGAGCAAATAATCCTAGAAGCTGGACTCTGTGAATAAGAGTGCAACATCAGGATTGGAGGAAAACTCATTAACAATGTCCAATATGCAAATGATACAACCTTGCTTGCTGAAAGTGAAGAGGACTTGAGGCACTTACTGATGAAAATCAAAGACCACAGCCTTAGTATGGATTTCACCTCAAAGAAAACAAAGATCCTTACAACTGGACCAATAAACAACATCATGATAAAGGAGAAAACACTGAATTTGTCAGGAATTTCATTTTACTTGGACCCATAATCAACACCAACGAAAGCAGCAGGCAAAAAATTAAATGACATATTGCATTTAGAAATCTGCTTTAAAAAACCTCTTTGTATTTCAAAGCATACAAAATGATGGAATACTACCTAACTCATTCTATGAAGCCACCATATCCCTGATGCCAAAACCAGGTAAAGACATCACGAAAAAAGAAAATTACAGACCTATATCCCTCAGGAACATAGATGCAAAAATCCTCAACAAAATTCTAGCCAATAGAATTCAACAACATATCAAAAAATTAATCCACCATGACCAAGTGGGATTTATACCAGGTATGCAAGGCTGGTTTAATATTAGAAAAACCATTAATGTAATCCACCATATAAATAAAACAAAAGATAAAAACCACATGATCTTATCAATTGATGCAGAAAAGGCATTTGACAAAGTCCCACACCCATTTATGATAAAAACTCTCACCAAAATAGGAATTGAAGGAAAATTCCTCAACATAATAAAAAATAGCCAACATCACTCTAAATGGAGAGAGCCTGAAAGCATTTCCCTTGAGAATGGGAACAAAACAAGGATGCACTTTATCACCACTCTTATTCAACATTGTGCTAGAGATCCTGTCCAGAGCAATTAGGCCAGACAAAGAAATAAAGGGCATCCGGATTGGCAAGGAGGAAGTAAAATTATCTCTATTTGCAGATGACATGATCTTATACACAGAAAACCCTAAGGAATCCTCCAGAAAACTACTGAAACTAATAGAAGAGTTCGGCAGAGTCTCAGGTTATAAGATAAACATACACAAATCACTTGGATTCCTCTACATCAACAAAAAGAACATCAAAGAGGAAATAACCAAATCAATACCATTCACAGTAGCCCCCAAGAAGATAAAATACTTAGGAATAAATCTTACCAAAGATGTAAAAGACCTATACAAAGAAAACTACAAAGTACTACTACAAGAAACTAAAAAGGACCTACTTAAGTGGAAAAACATACCTTGCTCATGGATAGGAATACTTAACATAGTAAAAATGTCTATTCTACCAAAAGCCACCTATACATACAATGCACTTCCGATCCAAATTCCAATGTCATTTTTTAATGTGATGGAGAAACAAATCACCAACTTCATATGGAAGGGAAAGAAGCCCCGGATAAGCAAAGCATTACTGAAAAGAAGAAGAAAGTGGGAGGCCTCACTCTACCTGATTTCAGAAGCTATTATACAGCCACAGTAGTCAAAACAGTCTGGTACTGGTACAACAACAGACACATAGACCCATGGAACAAAATTGAGAACCCAGATATAAATCCATCCACCTATGGGCAGCTGTTATTTGACAAAGGCCCAGTGTCAGTTAATTGGGGAAAAGATAGTCTTTTTAACAAATGGTGCTGGCATAACTGGGTATCCATTTGCAAAAAAATGAAACAGGACCCATACCTCACACCATGCACAAAAACTAACTCCAAGTGGATCAAAGACCTAAACATGAAGACTAAAACGATAAAGATCGTGGAAGAAAAAATAGGGACAACCTTAGGACCCCTAATACAAGGCATAAACACAATACAAAACATTACCAAAAATGACGAAGAGAAACCAGATAACTGGGAGCTCCTAAAAATCAAACACCTATGCTCATCTAAAGACTTCATCAAAAGAGTAAAAAGACCACCTACAGACTGGGAAAGAATTTTCAGCTATGACATCTCCGACCAGCGCCTGATTCTGTCAAAACTCAACCACAAAAAGACAAACAACCCAATCAAAAAGTGGGCAAAGGATATGAACACACACTTCACTAAAGAAGATATTCAGGCGGCTAACAGATACATGAGAAAATGCTCTCGATCATTAGCCATTAGAGAAATGCAAATTAAAACTACGATGAGATTCCATCTCACTCCAACAAGGCTGGCATTAATCCAAAAAACACAAAATAATAAACCTTGGAGAGGCTGTGGAGAGATTGGAACTCTTATACACTGCTGGTGGGAATGTCAAATGGTACAACCACTTTGGAAATCTATCTGGCGTTATCTTAAACAGTTAGAAATAGAACTACCATACAACCCAGAAATCCCACTCCTCAGAATATACCCTAGAGAAATAAGAACCTTCACACAAACAGATATATGCACACCCATGTTTATTGCAGCTCTGTTTACAATAGCAAAAAGCTGGAAACAACCAAGGTGTCCATCAGCATATGAATGGATAAATAAATTGTGGTATATTCACACAGTGGAATACTACGCATCGATAAAGAACAGTGACAAATCTGTGAAACATTTCATAACATGGAGGAACCTGGAAGGCATTATGCTGAGTGAAATTAGTCAGAGGCAAAAGCACAAATATTGTATAAGATCACTATTATAAGATCTTGAGAAATAGTATAAACTGAGAAGAACACATACTTTTGTGGTTACGAAGTGGGGAGGGAGGGAGGGTGGGAGAGGGTTTTTTACTGATTAGTTAGTAGATAAGAACTGCTTTAGGTGAAGGGAAGGACAATACTCAATACATGGAAGGTCAGCTCAACTGGACTGGACCAAAAGCAAAGAAGTTTCTGGGATAAACTGAATGCTTCAAAGATCAGCGGAGCAAGGGCGGGGTTTGGGGACTATGGTTTAAGGGGACTTCTAAATCAATTGGCAAAATAATTCTATTATGAAAACATTCTGCATCCCACTTTGAAATGTGGCGTCTGGGGTCTTAAATGCTAACAAGCGGCCATCTAAGATGCATCAATTGGTCTCAACCCACCTGGATCAAGGGAGAATGAAGAACACCAAGGTCACATGATAACTAAGAGCCCAAGAGACAGAAAGGACCACATGAACCAGAGACCTACATCTTCCTGAGACCAGAAGAACTAGTTGGTGCCCGGCCACAACCGATGACTGCCGTGATAGGGAGCACAACAGAGAACCCCTGAGGGAGCTGGAGATCAGTGGGATGCAGACCCCAAATTCTCACAAAAAGACCATACTGAATGGTCTGACTGAGACTAGAGGAATCCCGGCGGTCATGGTCCCCAAACCGTCTGTTGGCACAGGACAGGAACCATTCCCAAAGACTACTCATCAGACATGAAAGGGACTGGACAGTGGGTAGGAGAGAGATGCTGATGAAGAGTGAGCTCTTTGTATCAGGTGGATACTTGAGACTGTGTTGGCATCTCCTGTCTGGAGGGGGGATGGGAGGATAGAGAAAGTTGGAACCTGGCAAAATTGTCACGAAAGGAGAGACTGGAAGGGCTGACTCACTAGGGGGAGAGCGAGTGGGAGTATGGAGTAAGGTGTATATAAACTTATATGTGACAGTTTGACTTGATTTGTAAATGTTCACTTGAAGCTCAATAAAAGTTAATAAAAAAAAAAAAAACCTCTTTAAAATGTTGAAAAGCAAAGAGGTCACTTTGAGGACTAAAGTGTGCCTGACTGAAGCCATGGTATTTTCAATAGCCTTGTATGTATAAGAGCTGGTCAATGAAAAAGGAATACTGAAGAACAATTGACGTCTTTGTATTATGGTATTGATAAAGTATACTGAATATGCCATGTACTGCCAGAATAACTAACAAATCTGTCTTGGAAGAAATATAGCCTGAATACTACTTAGAAGAAGGGACGGCAAAACTTCCTCTCACGTACTGTGGACAGGATATCAGGAAGGTCCAGTTCCTAGTGAAGGATATCATGCTTGTTAAAGTTGAAGATCAGCATAAAAGAGGAAGACCTTCTACAAGATGGGTTTACACAGTGGCTGCAATAATGGGCTCAAGTATAACAAGGACTGTGAGGATGGTGCAGGACTGGGCAGTATTTCATTCGGCTGAACATAAAATTGCTCTGAGTCTGAACTGACTTGATGGCACCTAACAACAACATATACATAGAAAAAAATGTTCCTTTTCAACAATTCCTACATGTACAATTCAGTGATATTTGTTACATTTTTTCATATTTTGTCATAATTCTTGCTATCTCTACCTGAATTATTTCATCACCACCAGCTTAGAGCTTTTACAAAACCAAAACCAACCCATTGCTGTCCAATGAATTCCTATTTGTAGCAACCCTATAGGGACAGAGTAGGACTGTCCCACAGGGCTTCTAAGAAGTGCCTGTTGGATTCCAACTGCTGACCTTTTTTTTGACAGCCATAGCTCCTAAACACTACACCACCAGGGTTTCCATGGAGCTCCCCAAACTGAGGCATTTGACCCTAGTACAATTGGTAGTCTGTGTCTGAATGCAGATTCCATCTTAATGCTTGCTAACTTCTTTAACATTCAGTGACCTTTGTACAGACGTAAAAGCTTGTACCTAGGAAACGGTTTCTGAGTTAAGCCAAGGATAAAGGAAGAATTTTCCTGCTAGGGTCTTGATGCCCTTAAGTTTATCAAGCATATTCAGACTGACTGCCCTCAGGAAATATATTGTTCACATACCTATTTGTAAACCAAATGTCTGTGGGAAGAAAAACATTGTAGTCTTTTGGCCACCTGTACTCTCCTGTAGTCACTACTTCTGCAATTATCCTGTATAATCAATTCTGATAACCTACGTGTGTACTCCAAACCAAGCCCCTTTGGTTCCCTTCATTCAGATATCCTGCGTCCAACTACCTTACCTCACCAAGTACCAATCATAGATTTGCACTATTTTAGTTCCTGTTTTTACCACATAAATGTACTTTTTTTTTTTTCTCCCCTTCTTGGGAGTGAGTGTTTCAGTTTGTGAGATCAAACTTTTCTCTGATCCAGACTTTTTTCCAACCTTCAATAAATCTCCTTGTTTTTACTTTGATAGAGTACACATTCATTACAGCACCCCTAAACTTCTTACTCTAAAGAGTTAGTGTTGTCAATTTGATCTCATATACATAATACTTTAAAAAAGGGCAATGGTCAGGGCACATATTTTTTACTAATCAAGCTAAGCTGTTGTTTGGTTTAAAGATGACTTCAGGGGATTTTTAAAAATTTTTTTTTTTGGTTCAAAGTGTAAAGGTTATCTCAGGGCAATAGATTTGAAGGTTCTTCCAGTCTCAATTGGTCCAGTAAGTCTGGATTCCATAGGGACTTGAAATTTTGTTCTAAATTTTCCCCCTTTTGATTGGGATCACTCTGTTGAGACCTTGATCAAAATGCTCATTAATGGTTTTTGGGCACCACCCAGTTCTTCTGGTTTCATAGCAACGAAGGCTGTAGTTCATGGAGGCAATTAGATAGGCAGTCCAGTTCCTTCTCTGATACCTGGGTCTCCTTCTTCTTCTGCTGCTTCACGCCAGTAGAGACCAATAGATGAATTTTGGGTGGATTCTCACAAGCTTTTAAGACCCCAGGCACCAATCACCAAACTAGGTGGTAGAGAAGGAACTCTAAGAACTATTTTAGGCCAGTTGATTACATTGTTCCACAAAACCATGACCTTAAGCCACTGAACCAAGAAAACTAATCCCATGGTAGTATCTATAATTGCACTTTTTTTTTTTTTAGGTTTTGTTGTTCCTGTAAAATTATGTGTAACACCACTTTTGCTGTTTTGTACTATTTCTGGGGTATCATTTAGCTATATAAGTTACATTCGTCGAATTGTGTAGCCATTGTCCTAAACTGCTGTCAATTTTCCCATCGTCATAATCAAAATCTTGATACTTCCCAAAGAATGGTTCCCTCTTTCCCTCCCCCATCTCACCCATGGTAAGCAATATTAAGCACTGGTCTCTATATATTTACCTATTCTAATCATTTTATATAAGTGGGATTATACACTATTTGTCTTTTTGTGATTGATTTATTTCACTTATCATAATGTCTTCAGTGTTCATCCAGGTTGTAGCATGTATTAGTATTCCTTTACATGTATGTATCACATTTTGTTAATCACATTTTGATATCACATTTTGTTAATTTTTTTTATCACATTTTGTTAATCCATTCATTTGTTGATGGACATTTAAATTGTTTCCACCTTTTTGCTATTGTGAATAGTACTGCAATGAACATGTCTGTTTGTGTCGGTACCTTTAGGTCCCTAAGGTATATAACTAGGAGTGGAATTGCTGGGCCATATGGTAGTATTATTTTTAATTTTTGAGAAATCGCCATACTGCTTTCCACAATGTTTGTACCATTTTACATTCCCACAAGCAACAGATAAGGGTTCTGATCTCCCCACAACCTCACCAACATTTGTTATTTTCTGGTTTTTGGTTTTTTTTTTTTTATTATTGCCATTATAGTAAGGGTGAAGTGGTATGTCATTGTGATTTGATTTGCAACTATCTAACATCTAACGATGATGAGCATCTTTTCATGTATTTGGTGACCTCTTGAATATTCTCTTAGGTGAAGTGTCTATTCATGTCCTATGCACGTTTTTTGTTGAGTTATTTTCTTTTTGTTGTTAGGTTGTAGAAGTTTTGTACACATATTGAATGTTAAACCCTTATTGGATGTATGGTTCCCTAAGATTTTTTTCCTAGTCTGTAGGTTGTGTTTTTACTCTTTCGATGAAGCCCTTTGATGAACATAAGTATTTAATTTTCACAAGGTCCCAATAATCTATTTTGTCTTCACCTTCTCACACAGTTGTTGTATTTGATTAACTATCATAAACAAAAAGAAAAGGTGCTACAGCTTTGCCTCTGTGTTTTCGTACAAGAACCTTATAGTTTTAGCGTTAACATTTAGATTGTTAATCCGTTTTTAATTTGTTTTACTGTATGGTGTGAGGTATGGATCCTTTTTCATTTTTCTGCACGTTGAAATCCAGCACCATTTTTTAAAGACCAGCATTTGTTGAAGAGACTGTTCTTTCCCCATTGAATGGATTTATCACCCTTGTTGAAAATTAAAAAAAAAAAAAGTTTTATTAGTTGACAATACATGTATAGATTTTTTTCTGGGGTGGCAATTCTATTTCATTGGTCTATGTGTTTATCATTAAACTAGTACCAGGCTGTTCTGATAACTGTAGGTGTATAGTGTGTTTTGAAATTGGGAAGTGTGAGACCTCCTAGTTCATTCTTCTTCTAAATTGCTTTGGCTTTTCGGGGCCTCTTTCCCTGCCGTATAACATTGAGGATTAGTTTTTCCATTTTTGTAAATAATGCTGTCAAAATTTTGATTGGGTTTGTGTTTAATCTACAGATCACTTTGGGTAGTATTGACATTTTCACAATAAGTCTTCCAGTCCTTTGGCCAAAAATATCTTCCCATTTATTTAGGCCTGTTTTAATGTCTTGCAGCCGTCTTTTTTTAGTTTTCATATTATAAGTCCTTTACCTCCCTGCTTAGATATTTTATTCTCTTAGATTTTATTGTAAATGGAATTGTTTTCTTGATTTTCCTTCCAGATTTCTCATTGCTGATGTATATGAGCCCACATGATTTTTGTGTGTTAATCTTGTACCCTGCAACTTTGCTGAATTCTTTTATTAGTTCTAAAAGCTTTCTTGTAGATTCTTTGGGATTTTCTCCATGTAGGATAATGTCATCTGAGAATAGAGATAGTTTTACTTCTTCTTTCCCAATTTAGCCTCTTTTATTTCTTTTCCTTGCTTTATTGCTCTGAATATGACTTCCAGTATATTGAAAAGGAGTGGTGTATGGACATTCATGTCTTGTTTCCATTTTCAAAGGGAAGACTCTCTCTCAGTCTTTCTTCACTGAGTACAATGTTGAGTGTTGGTTTTTCAGGGATACCCTTATCAGGTTCTATTCCTGTCTTGTTGAGAGCTTTTATCCAGAAAGTGTGTTGGATTTTATCAAATGCCTTTTCTGCATCTAATGAGATAATCATGTGTTCTTACCTTTTGCTCTAATAATTTGGTGTATTACATTGAGTTTCTAATGTTGAACCATTATTACATTCTTGGAATAAATCCCACTTGATCATTATGTATAATTTTTTTCATATGCTGATGGATTCTTTCTGCCACTATTTTGTTGAGAATTTTTGCATCTGTATTCATGAGGATTTTGGTCTGTAGTTTTCTTGTGATGTCTTTTTCTGGCATTCAGGGTAATGCTGGCTTTATAGGATGAGTTAGGAAGTATTCTTTTCTCTTTGATATTTTGGAAGAGTTTGGGAGGAATTGTTGTCAGTTCTTTTCTGAATGTTTGGAAAAATTTCTTAATTAAGCCATCTGGTCCAGGTTTTTTTTTTTTTTTTGGAGGGAGGAAAGTTGATTGCTAATTCAATTTTGCATTATGGGTCTGTTGAGATTTTCTACCTCTTTTTGTGTTGGTTTAGGTCATGTGTTTCTAGGAATTTGTCTATTGCATCTAAGTTATCAAGTTTGTTGGAGTACAGCTTTTCATAGTATTTTGTTATAAGACTTTTTATTTCTCTTGACTCTGTTGTAATGCCCCCAATTTGGTTTTGTGCATCTCCTTTTTTCTTCACCAGTCTAGTTAAGGGTTAGTCTATTTATTGTTCTTTTCAAAGAACCAACTTTTGCTTTTATTGTTTCTACTGTTCTTGCTCTATTTCATTTATTTCTGCTCTGATTTTTATTATTTTCTTTCTACTGGTAGCACTAGGTTTAGATTGCTGTTCTAGTTATGTCATAGAGTTAGACTATTGATATGAGGTTGTTTGTTTTGTTAAAACTTATGTATTTATAACTATATATTACGCTCTGGTGACTGCCTTTGCTATGTCACATAGATTTTGCTATGTTCTATTTTCATTCTTATTTAATTTGAAGTTTTCTTGTTTGTTTTTTAAATTTTCTCTTTATTTCTTCTATGATCCTTTGGTCCTTTAACAACAGCAAAAAACTCATTACTTTCAGTAGATTCTGACACATAGTAAAACTATAGGACCGAGTAGAACTACCCCATATGGTTTCCAAGGCTCTAAATCTTTGTGGAAGCAGACTGCCACATCTTTCTCCCACAGAGTGGCTGGTGGATTTGAACCACTGACCTTTTGGTTAGCAGCCGAGCGCTTAACCATTGTGCCATCAGGACTCTTTATTGGTTGTTTATAAGTGTGTTATATTGTTTCCATATTTTTTGTTTTTTCTTTTCCTTTCCATTTTCAATTTCTAGGTTGATTCCGTTATGGTTAGAAAATATGCTTTGTATGATTTCATTTTTTTTTCATTTATTGAGATTTGCTTTGTGTCCTAAAATATGGTCTGTTAGGGAGAATGACATACGTGCATTGAAGAATGTATGTTGTGCTGCTGTTGGGAGGAGTGTTCTATATATGTTCGTTAGGTCCATTCGGTTAATAGTGTTCCAAGTTTCTTCTGTTTTTTTTTTAATTGATCTTCTTTATAGTTGTTCTGTCTCTTATTGAAAGTGGTGTATTAAAGTCTCCTCCTACTATTATTGTACATCTGCCTCTCTCTACCTTCAATTCTGTCAGTGTTCCCTTTATTAATTTTGAAATATTTATATTATATTTATTTATTATATCTTTTTGGTGAATCAGTTCTTTTATCATTATATAGTGTGCTTCTTCGTCTCTTATAATAGATTTTGACTTAAAGTCTAAGTCATCAGATATTAATGTTGCTATACCTGCCCTCTTTTTTTTTTTTTTTATACCTGCCCTCTTTTGGTAATAGTTTTTATGGAATTTATTTTTTCCATCCTTTGACAACCTCTTTATGTCTTTGCACCTAAGGTTACACAATGTTTTCAATGGCTGATTATTCAGAAGTAGATCACCAGGCTTTTCTTCTGAAATGCCTCTGGGTTGGCTCAACCCTCCTTTAACCTTGGTTAACAGTCAAGCACATTAACTGCTTGAGCCACCCAGGGACTCCCTACTTATCACTTAACATCTACTTATCACCTGATTTTCAAAAGAAGTGTTTTGGAACATTACCGTCAGTAAGTTTTCTCTCACAGCTTCATTTGAAAATACTTCGAGTGAGTTCACGTATCCTCAAAGAACACTTGTTCCTCTAAAATCTATGGTTGACCATAAAATCATTTTGACTTTATGCCCCCAGTGAATAGACTAAAGAATTGTGAAATTGGCATTCATTTGCTTCAATTGTTTTTTAAGAGATAAAGCTAAACTTCCCTTTTGCTACACCATTGCTATGAGATCACACAAGACACATATGATTTCAAATAGCATCTAATAAAATAATATTTTAAGATATGAGGGGTTTAACACACTGACTCCAAACTACATTTAGCATATTACCATAGGTGTGTTGACGCCTTTCCTGATAGTTTGCATTGACTGAGGCCATAATGCCCCTGGCTGAAAGAGAGAGGAGGAGATTCAGAGTCTAAGTTGAGTACCGTACATGATGAACTTCTTATGTACTGGTGACAGGACTGTTTTTATGGGACTCTGTGGGAAAGTAAGGAGGCTCAAAGTAAAAAACTAGAAAGAAATTTGAAAAGTCTGATAATTTTATCGTTGCTAAGAATCATGCTTAGTCTCACTAATTTCTTTAAAAGCAGGATGACAATACACATTGCTTCCAAATATATGGCAAATATCTAAACAATCTTGTGAAGTGCATGTCTCTTATATAATTTGATAATATTTTAATGGCTCTTACATTTTCCTGAAGGTTAGCATTTGAATCAAACATTAAATAATAGTTCTGACCTCAAAGGCAAAAATAATCAAGCTAGCTCACTCAGGCAGCCTGTTTGGGCATATCAAAACAAAACAAAGCAAGAAGATAGGATACAGTAAGCAAACATAGAACAAACTAATGCAATAACTTATAGACGGCTTGGAGACAATAGTCCCTATCAAATCACATAAAGAAACAGACCATGATGGCTTCAACAAGCTCTCAAAACAAAGAATCAAGTAATCTTCTAGTGAAGGTGCTTTCCTGGAATCACCAGATGTAGAATACAAAAGATTAATATACAGAACTCTTCAAGACATCAGGAACGAGATCAGGAAGGAGATCAGGAAAAACACATAACAACCCAAATAATACAGAGATAAAGCACTTGAAGAAATTAAAAAGGTTACTCAAGAACAATGAAAATTTTAATAAGCTGCAAGATCCATAGAGAGACAGCAATCAGAAATTCAGAGGATTAACAATAAAATTACAAAATTAGACAACTCAATAGAAAGTCAGAGGAGCAGAACTGAGGAAGTGGAAGGCAGAATTACTGTGACAAAAGTAAAAAAACACTTGGCACCAATATATTCAAAGAAAAATTTGATAAAGGAATTTAAAAAAATGAAGAAATCCTAGCAATCATGTGGAATTCTATCAAGAGAAATAACCTACTAGTGATTAGGCAACCAGAACAGGGAGGGATAACAAAAAATACAGAGAGAATTGTTGAAGGTTTGTTGGCAGAAAACTTCCCTGATGTCATGAAAGATGAGAAGATATCTATCCAAGATGCTCATCGAACTCCACGTAAGGTAGATTTTTTTAAAAAGTCACCAAGACATGTTATAATCAAACTTGCCAAAACCAAAGATAAAGAGAGAGTTTTAAGAGCAGCTAGGGATAAACAAAAAGTCACCTACAAAGGAGAGTAAGTAAGAATAAGCTCGGATTACTTGGCAGAAACCTGAAGGCAAGAAGACAGTGGGATGACTTATATAAAGCATTGAAGGAAAAAAATTGCTGGCCAAGAATCATATATCCTGCAAAACTGCCTCTCAAATATGAAGTTGAAATTAGGACATTTCCAGATAAACATAATTTTAGGGAATTTGTAAAAACCAAAACAAAACTACAAGAAATACTAGAGAGTTCTCCGGTTAGAAAATAAAAACCATCAGATATCAACACAAGACTAGAACACAGGACAGAGCAACCAGATATCAACCCAGATAGGGAAATCACTAAAATAAATTAAGATAAAAAAACACTCAAAACAGGGAAACAGCGATGTCATTATGTAAAAGAAGACAACATTAAAACAATGAAGAGGGTCTAAGAAATGTTGTCATAGGTCTTTCATATGAAGAGGAAGTCAAGGTGATATAAAGAAATAAAAGTTAGATTTAAACTTAGAAAAATAGGGAGAAATATTAAGGTAACCACAAAGGAGACTAACAATCCTACTCAGCAGAACAGAATACAAGAAAAAAGTAGAGACTCAGCAGAAACAAAATCAACAACAAGGAATAAAGGAAAAGACAATATGTAAAGATAAACTACTCAGCACAAACAATTAAATGGGAAAAAAAACTGTCAACAACACAAAAAGACATTAAAATGACAGCACTAAACTCATACCTATCCATAATTACACTGTATGCAAATGGACTAAATGCACCAATAAAGAGACAGAGAGTGGTAGAATGGATTAAAAAAACACGATCTGTCTATATCCTGCCTTCAAGAGACACATTAGACTTAGAGACACAAAAAACTAAAACACAAAGGATGTAAAAAATATATCAAGCAAACAACAATCAAAAAAGAGCAGGAGTGGCAATATTAATTTCTGACAAAATAGCGTTTAAAGTTAAATCCACCACAAAGGATAAGGAAGGACACAATGTATTGTTTAAAGGGACAATATACCAGGAGGATACAGCCATATGAAATATTTATACCGTCAATGACAAAGCTTCAAAATACATAAAACAAACTCTAACAGCACTGAAAGGTGAGATAGACAACTCCACAATAATAGCAGGAGACTTCAACACACCACTTTGGGTGAAGGACAGAACATCCCGAAAGCAGCTCAGTGAAGACACAGATGATCTAAATGCCAAAATCAACCATCATGACCTTTTTGACATATGCAGAACATTACATTCAACAGCAGTCGAGTATACTTTCTTTTCTAGCACACATGGAACATTCTCTAGAATAGACCACATATTAGGTTATAAAACAAGTCTTAGCAAAATCCAAAATATCAAAATATTACAAAGCACCTTTTCTAACCATAAGGCCATAAAAGTAGAAATCAATAACAGGAAAAGCAGGGAAAAGAAATCATGACTTGAAAACTGAACAATATCTGCTCAAAAATGACTGGGTTATAGAAAAAATTAAAGAAGGAGTAAAGAAATTCATAGAATCAAATAAGAATGAAAACACTTCCTATCAGAACTATTGGGAAACAGCAAAAGCAGAGCTTACAGGTCAATTTATGTCAATAAATACACACATACAAAAAGAAGAAAGTCCAAAATCAAAGAATCATCCCTACAATGTGAACAAATAGAAAGAGGGCAACAAAAGAAACCCTCAGGCACCAGCAGAAAGCAAATAATAAAAATTAGAGCAGAATTAAATGAAATAGAGAACAACAACAACAACAAAAAAAAAAATTGAAGTGCTAACAAGACCCAAAACTGGTTCTTTGAAAAAATTAACAAAATTGATAAACCATTGACCCAAACAACAAAAGAAGAAAAGGAGAGGAAGCAAATAAACGGAATAAGAAATGAAATGGCCAATATCACAACAGACCAAACTGAAATTAAAAGAATCATATCAGATTACTATGAAAAATTGTACTCTAACAAATTTGAAAATCTAGAAGAAATGGATGAATTTCTAGAAACACACTACCTACTTAAATTATCACAAACATAGGTAGAACAACTAAATAAACCCATAACAAAAGAAGAGATTTAAAATATAGTTAAAAAACTCCCAACAACAACAAAAAGCCCTGGCCGGGACAGCTTCACTGGAGAGTTCTATCAAACTTTCAGAGAAGAGTTAACATCACTAATACTAAAGGTATTTCAGAGCATAGAAAAGAATGGAAAACTCCCAAACTCATTCTATGAAGCCAGCATATCCCTGATAATAAAAACAGAGAAAGAAACCAGAAAAAAAGAAAATTACAAACCTATATGCCTCATGAACTTAGATGCAAAAATCCTCAACAAAATTCTAGCCAATACAATTCAACAATATATCAAAAAATAATTCACCATGACCAAGTGGGATTCATACCAGGTATGCAGGGATGGTTCAACATTAGAAAAACAATTAACGTAATCCATCATATAAATAAAACAAAAGACAAGAACCACAAGATCATATCAATTGATGTAGAAAAGGCATTTGACAAAGTTCAACACCCATTCATGATAACAACTCTCAGCAAAATAGGAAAAGAAGGAAAATTCCTCAAAATAATAAAGGGCATTTATACAAAGCCAATAGCCAACATCATCCTGAATGGAGAGAGTCTGAAAGCATTCCCCTTGAGATCGGGAACCAGATAAGCATGTCCTTTATCACCACTCTTATTCAATATCGTGCTGGAGGTCCTAGCCAGTGGAATTAGGCAAGATAAAAAAAATAAAGGGCATCCAGATTGGTAAAGAAGAAGTAAAAATATCTCTATTTGCAGATGACATGATCTTATACACAGAAAACCCTAAAGAATCCTCAATAAAACTACTGAAGGTAATAAAAAAGTTCAGCAGAGTATCAGGGTGCAAGATAAATACACAAAAATCAGTTGGATTCCTTTACACCACAAGAAGAACATAGTAGAGGAAATCACCAAATCAATACCACTTACAGTAGCTCCAAGAAAATAAAATACTTAAGAATAAATCTAACCAGAGACGTAAAAGACCTGTACAAAGAAAACTATGAGGCGCTACTGCCAGAAACCAAAAGAGACCTACATAAGTGGAAAAACATACCTTGCGCATGGATAGGTAGACTTAAAATATAAAAATTTCTATTCTACCAATAGTGACCTATTTCTAGTGCCATCTATAGATAAAACACAATTCCGATCCAAATTCCAACAACATTTTTTAATGAGATGGAGAAACAAACCACCAATTTCATATGGAAGGGAAACCGGCCCCAAATAAGTAAAGCATCACTGAAAAAGAAGAACAAAGTGGGAGGCCTTACACTGCCTGATTTTAGAACCTATTATACTGCAACAGTAGTCAAAACAGCCTAGTACTGGTACAACAGATACATAGACCAATGGAACAGAATTGAGAATCCAGACATAAATCCATCCACACATGAGCAGCTGATATTTGACAAAGGCCCAAAGTCAGTTAAATGGGGAAAAGACAGTCTGTTTAACAAATAGTGCTGGCATAACTGGATATCCATCTGCAAAAAAATGAAACAGGACCCATACCTCACACCATGCACAAAAACTAACTCAAAATGGATCAAAGACCTAAATGTAAAATCTAAAATGATAAAGATCATGGAAGAAAAAATATGGACAATGCTAGGAGCCCTAATAGATGGCATGAACAGTATACAAAACATTACTAATAATGTACAAACACTAGAAGAGTAACCAGGTAACTGAGAGCTTCTAAAAATGAAACACCTATCCTCATCCAAAGACTTCAACAGAAGAGTAAAAAAATGACCTACAGACTGTGAAAAAGTTCTTAGCTATGACATTTCCAATCAGCATCTGATCTCTAAAATCTATATGATACTGCAAGAACAAAAAGGCAAATAACCCAATTAAATATGGGCAAAGGATATGAATAGGCACTTCACTAAAGATGACATTCAAGTAGCTAACAGATACATGAGGAAATGCTCATGATCATTAGGCATTAGAGAAATGCAAATCAAAACTACAATGAGATTCTATCTCCCTCCAACAAGGCTGGCATTAATCCAAAAACACAAACTAAGAAATGTTGGAGAGGTTGTGGAGAGACTGGAACACTTATACTCTGCTGATGGGAATGTAAAATTGTACAACCACTTTGGAAATCGATTTGGTGCTTCCTTAAAAAGCTAGTAACTGAACTACCATATGATCCAGCAATCTCACTCCTTGGAATATATCCTAGAGAAATAAGAGCCTTTACACAAACAGATATAAGCACACCCATGTTCATTGGAGCACTGTTTACAGTAGCAGAAAGATGGAAGCAACTAAGGTACCCATCAACCAATGAATGGATAGATAAATTATGGTATATTCACACATTGGAATACCACACATCAATAAAGAATAATGATGAATCTGTGAAACATTTCCTAACATGGCAGAATCTGGAAGGCATTATGCTGAGTGAAATTAGTCAGTTGCAAAAGGACAAATATTGTAGGAGACCACTATTATAAGAAATGAAGAAATAGTTTAAACAGGAAAATATTCTTTGATGGTTACAAGAGTGGGGAGGGAGGGAGGAAGAAGTGTATTCACTAATTTGATAGTAGACAAGAACTATTTTAGGAGAAGGGAAAGACAACACACAATACAGGAGAGGCCAGCACAACTGGAATAAACGAAAAGCAGTTTCCTGAATAAACCGAATGCTTTGAAGGCCAGGGTAGCAGGGGCAGGGGTTTGGGGACCATGGTTTCTGGGGACATCTAGGTCAATTGGCATAATAAAGTCCTTTAAGAAAACATTCTGCATCCCACTTTGGAGAGTGGCATCTAGGGTCTGAAATGAAAGCAAGCAGCCATCTAAGATGCATTGATTGGTCTGAACCCACCTGGACCAAAGGAGAATGAAGAACACCAAGGACACAAGGTAATTATGAGCCCAAGAGACAGAAAGGGCCACATAACCAGACTCTACATCAGCCTGAGACCAGAGAACTGGATGATGCAGTCTACAACCGATGACTTACCTGACAGGGAACACAACAGAGAACCCCTGATGGAGCAGGAGAGCAGTGAGATGCAGACTTCAAATTTTCATTAAAAAACTGGACTGAATGGTCTGACTGAGACTGGAAGGACCCCAGAGGTCATGGTCCCCAGACCTTCTGTTAGCCCAAGACTGGAACCATTCCTAAAGCCAACTCTTCCGACAGGGATTGTCCTGGATTATAGGATAGAAAATGATACTATTGAGGAATGAGCTTCTTGGATCAAGTAGACACATGAGACTATATGGGCACCTCCTGTCTGGAGGGGCTATGAAAAGGCAGAGGAGGACAGAAGCTGGCTATATAGACATGGAAATACAGGGTGGAGAGAAGGAGTGTGCTGTCTCTTTAGGGGGAAAGCAACTAGGAGTATATAGCAAGGTATATAAAAATTTTTGTATGAGAGACTCACTTGATTTGTAAACTGTCTCTTAAAGCACAATAAAAGTTAAAAATGAAAACATGATATAATTTCTTTCCTTCAAAAAATTTACTTAAATGTAGTTGACTAATTGAACCTAGATGTTTATGTAGTTATGCTTTTGTTATTATGAATTTGGAATTAATATGTATATTAGTTATTGGGGAAGCCCTGGTGGCGTACTGGTTAAATGCTATGGCTGCTCACCAAGAGGCTGGCAGTTGAAATCCACCAGGCGCTCCTTGGAAACTACGGGGCAGTTCTACTCTGTCCTGTAGGGTCGCTATGAGTCGGAATCAACTCGACTCGACGGCAGTGGGTTTGGTTGGTATTAGTTATTGGCTACCACTCATCTGACAATTTGTTGTGCTGTAGTGGTTTGCATCATGCTGTGATGCTGGAAGCTATGCCACTGATATTTCAAAAAATGGTGACTATACATGTGGACCCCATCAGAGGGAATACACAGGAATCAAATCGACTACATCTGTGGGAAGGGGCAATGGAAAAGCTCAAAATTGTCAGTCAGAACAAGGTCAAGGGCTGAGTGTTGAACAGACCAGCAATTGCTGATGAGAAAGCTTAGCTCAAAGCTGAAGAAAATTAGAACAAGTCCATGAGAGCCAAAGTATGACCCTGAATATATTCTGCCTGAATTTAGAGACCATATCAAGAATAGATTTGATGCATTGAACACTTTTGACTGAAGACAAGAGGAGTTGTGAGATGACATCAAGGACATCATACATGGAGAAAGCAAAAGGTCATTAAAGGCAGGAACGTAAGAAAAGACCAAAATGAATGTCAGAAGTGATTCTGAAACTTATTGTTGAATTTAGGGTACTAAAGTGAAAAGGAAACTCTGGCGGCATAAGGAAGCCCTGGTGGCATAGTGGTTAAGTGCTACAGCTGCTAACCAAGAGGTCGGCAGTTTGAATCCACCAGGCGCTTCTTGGAAACTCAGGCAGTTCTACTCTGTCCTGTAGGGTCTCTATGAGTTGGAATCAACTCTACAGCAGTGGGTTAAAGCGAAAGGAAAAAACGATGAAGAAAAAGAGATGAACAGAAGATTTCAAAGTGTGGCTCAAGAAGATGAAGTATTATAATGAAATGCGGAAAGATCTGGAGTTAGAAAACCAAAAGGGAAGAACACACTTGACATTTCTCAACCTGAAAGAATTGAAGAAAAAAATTCAAGCATCGAGTTGCAATTTTGAAGGATGCTATGGGCAAAATATTGAACAACTCAGGAAGCACCAAAAGAAGATGAAAGGAATATATACAGTCACTCTACCAAAAAGCATTGGTCAATGTTCTACTATTTCACTAGGTAGCATATGATCAAAAACTGACAATATATGCTAAAAAAAAAAAAACCCTGCTGGGTTTTTTTTTTAGCATATGATCAAAAACTGACAATATTGAAGCAAGAAGTCCAATGTGCACTGAAGGCATTGGTGAGAAACAAGGCTCCAGGAATTGACAGAATACCAATTGAGGTGTTTTAACCAACGGGTGCAGTGCTGGATAAGCTCACTCATCTATGCCAAGAAACTTGGAAGACAGCTACCTGGCCAACTGGCTGGAAGAGATCCATATTTGTGCCCATTCCAAAGAAATATGATCCAACAGAATGCAAAAATCATCAAACAATATCATTAATATTACACACAAGTAAAATTTTGTGGAAGATAATTCAAAACGGTTGCAGCAGTACACTGACAGGGAACTGCCAGAAAGTCAAGCTGGCTTCAGAAGAGGATATGGAATGAGGGATATCATTGGTGACATCAGAAGGATCTTGGCTGAAAGCAGAGAATACAAGAAAGATGTTTACTTGTGTTTTATTGATTATGCAAAGGCATTCAACTGTATGCTTATGACAAATTAGGGATAACATGGCAAAGAATGGGAAATCCAGAACAGTTAATTGTGCTCATAAGGAAACTATACGTAGACCAAGAGACAGCCATTCGACCAGAATAAAGGGATACTAAAATAAAAATTTTTTTTTATTTTTTTTTACATGGTTTAGAATCAGAAAAGGTGTGTGAGGGTTGTATCCTTCCAATATGCTTATTCAATCTCTATGCTAAGGAAATAACCCAAGAATCTGAACTATATGCAGAATGAAGCATCAGGATTGGAGGAAGACTCATTAACCTTGCTTGCAGATGACGCAACCTTGCTTGCTGATGACACAACCTTGCTTGCTGAAAGTAAAGAGGACTTGAAGCACTTACTAATGAAGATCAAAGACTACAGCCTTCAGCATGGATTACACCTCAACATAAAAAAATAGAAATCTCCATAATAGGACCAATAAGCAACATCATGATAAACTGAGAAA
Source organism: Elephas maximus indicus (assembly GCF_024166365.1). Lineage (NCBI taxonomy): Eukaryota > Metazoa > Chordata > Mammalia > Proboscidea > Elephantidae > Elephas > Elephas maximus. The sequence continues at coordinate 92,032,689 of NC_064833.1, forward strand.
ATGTTGAAGCTGTCAAGGATTTCATTTTACTTGGATACACAGTCAATGCCCATGGAAGCAGCAGTCAAGAAATCAAACTACTTATTGCATTGGGAAAATCTCCTGCAGAAGACCCCTTTAAAATGTTATAAAGCAGAGATGTCAGTTTGACGACTAAGATGCACCTGACCCAAGCCATGGTATTTTCAATCACCTCATATGCATGGAAAAGCTGTCCAATGAATAAGAAAGACCAAAGACGTATTTATGCCTTTGAATTGTGGTGTTGGCAAGGAATATTGAATATACCATGGACTGCTGGAAGAATGAACAAATCCTTCTCAGAGGGAACACAGACAGAATGCTGCTTAGAAGCAAGAACAGTGAGACTTTTGTCTCATGCACTTCAGACATGTTATCAGGAGGGACCAGTCCCTGGAGAAGGACATCATGCTTGGTAAAATAAAGGGTCGGCAAGAAAGAGGGAGGCCCTAAATGAGATGGATTGAAACAATAACTACAACAGTAGGCTCAGACATTACAAAGATTGCGAGTATGGCGTGGGACCAGGCAGTGTTTTGTTCTGTAGTAGATATAGGGTCACTATGAGTCAGAACTGGCTTGACAGCACCTAACAACATGTGTATTAGTTACTTTAGTCTTATGTTTTTATATCAAATACTATCATTTATATTTTATTTTAAATATCCTGTATTTTTTTATATAAATATGGAGATGTTCTCTGTATCACTAGTATTCCTCAAAGAGATATTCACTACATATAAGACATATATTACAATCTTTTTAGCCTATAAAAGATGTTTTTCCTTCCCCTATGCCATGATTTGAACTGAACTTACTTGTACAATGACTGCATTTTATAAATACACTTTCTATGCCTGAGAGAAGAATCAGGTATTCAAACATAATTGCCTGTTTAAATGTTTTTGTCCCTTTGTAACCATTTTATTACATTTGATATGACAATCACACCTTTGCTCATTTAATAAAGTCATTGATGCTCTCTGAAGTATAACCATGAAAGTACTGTAAAAACTGCATGGAATTTGTTTTTTATTCACACTGAGCAATGAACTGATTTCGTAGAACTTCTAAGGTGTCAGTGTTATTAGTAGAGTGAGTAGAAACAATACTATGACATTCATTTTGGTGACTAAATTCAGGCCTGAGACTTGCATGTAGCACTAACTTACATAAAAAAAAAAAAAAAAAAATTTTTTTTTTACCTTTCATTTATTGTAAGCATTTATCTTTCCAGATGTTGGATAGTCTCTAGAAATAAAGACCGTTATCATCTTCATTTCAGTATTACATGTTCTATATTACATAAAGGAAACTCTGGTGGTGTAGTGGTTAAGTGCTACGGCTGCTAACCAAGAGGTTGGTAGTTCAAATCCGCCAGACGCTCCTTGGAAATTCTATGGGGCAGTTCTACTCTGTCCTATAGGGTTGCTATGAGTTGGAATCGACTCAACGGCAGTGGGTTAGGTGATATTACATAAAATGGTACTTTGACCATGGTAGACCCCTGATATATGCTTGTTGAGTTTTTGTAAACTATAATCATTAATCTCACAAAGGAAATGTACACGAGGAATTTATACAAATGTAAACCTTACCATTACAAAGACGGGTTGTTTACCCCATTTGATCTTGTTTTTCTAGTATGCAGCTGAATGCTGTCTTCTACCCCTTCTCAAAACAGGACAGTTAAGTGGTACTGCAGGTGGAGGTTTCATAGCTAAGGAGGGTTGTGAAAGCTTACAGGAAGTAATTATCATCTTGAAATCGGTATGAGACTGAGATTTGCTTTTTAAGTAACTATTTAAGATTATCCGCTGATCTTTTGGAAAATGCCACAATGGAAAGAATAGAGAATTCAGTCATACATATGTTTTACTTAGCAGTCAGCCAGGTATTAGCTGGTAATATTTGAGCAAGTCACTTTGCTTCTGTGGTTAGAAATTCTCATTGCATGTTTTATATGAAAAATCTAAGGGAGTAGATTTTATATATATGCTGTATATAAGTGCACCTTGTACACTTTATTGTTGTTGTTAGATGCCCTTGAGTCAGTTCCAACCTGTAGATGGTCTTGTTAAATCCACACAATCATTGCTATGCTTGAGCCCATTGTTGCAGCTACTGTGTTAATCCATCTCCTTGAGTGTCTTCCTCTTTTTCACTGACCTTCTATTTTACCAAACATGATGTCCTTCTCCAGGGTCTAGTCCCTGCTGATAACATGTCCAAAGTATGTGAGATGAAGTCTCACCATCCTTGCTTCTAAGAAGCATTCTGGCTGTACTTCTTCCAAGACAGATTTGTTTCTTCTTCTGGCAGTCCATCGTATATTCAATATTCTTTAACAACACCATAATTCAAAGGCATCAGTTCTTCTTTAATCTTCCTTATTCATTCTTCAGCTTTTGGGTACATATGAGGAGATTGAAAATACCATGGCTTGGATCACGTGCACCTTAGTCATCAAAGTGACATCTTTGCTTTTTAATGCTTCAGAGGGGTGTTTTGCAGCAGATATGTCCAATGCAACATGTCATTTGATTTTTTGATTGATGCTTCCATGCGCCTTGATTGCCTATCCAAGTAAAATAAAATCCTTGACAACTTCAATATTTTCTCAGTTTATCATGATGTTGCTGATTGATCCAGTTGTGAGAAATTTTCTTTTCTTTATGTTGATGTGCAATCCATACTGAAAGCTGCAGTCTTTGATCTGTGTTAGTAAGTGCTTCAAGTCCTCTTCACTTTCAGCAAGCAAAGTTATATCATCTGCATATTGCAGGTTGTTAATAAGTCTTCTTCCAATCTTGATGCCACTTTCTTCTTCATATAGCCCAGCTTCTAGGATTTTTTTTTCTAGGATTATTCATTCAACGTACAGATTGAATAAGTATGGTAAAATAATACAACCCTGATACACACCTTTTCTGATTTTAAACCATGCAGTATCCCTTTATCCTGGTTGAATGACTGCCTCTTGGTCTATGTATAGGTTCCTCATGAGCACAGTTAACTGTGCTGGATTTTCATTCTTCACCATGTTATCCATAATTTATTATGATCCACACAGTCGAACGCATTCGACTGTACACTTACAGTAACTATATAAATTGTTTATGTTCACAATAATTATCACTCCGTGATTTGTTATTCTTTCAAATAAATTCGATTATTAAAAATACAATCAAATTTAAGGCTTATAATAAAAACAAATTAAGAAACGAAAACAGCCTGTTGGTCATATAATGTGACCCAATTTTCAGTATAGATAATATTGCTACACTGAAATATTGACTTTTTTAAAATTATTTTAGAAGTATATCATTCTCATTTCTGGAAATGCAGTGTTTACAAGATCACTTACATGTGTTTCCATTAATAAGAGTGATGTGGTCGTGCAAGAGGACCTTTAGAGCTTCCATTATTACACACCATTTTACTGTGTTGACTCCAGCTTTGTTTCTATGGTTTAAAATTTTATCTATATCTCATGAAGTATGAAAAGCAAACTAATTTTTCTTCATGTCTTTGTCCAACACATGAGTGAAATGATAAACTTAAAAATGGTTCTTGCTAATGTGAACGATTAACAGTGGCACTGTTTAGGAGGATCTTACAGAACGTAAGATCCAAAATCTAAAATTCAAAAAAAAAAAAAAAAACGGTTATGTTCATATTTATTTGGTAGAAGCCACTAGTCCAGCTGAACTTAAAGAGCAGGCAAAAATATTTAAAATTTTATATGTTCCTATCTGGCCATCTACATACACAGCTTTACATATATATATATTTTTTAATTCAGTGCCGCTGAATTGATCCCAACTCATGGTGACTCCATGTGGTACAGGATAGAACTGCTCCATTGGGTTTTCTTGAGTCTGGTGGAGCAACGGCTAAGCATTTGGCTACTAACAGAAAGGTCAGCAGTTCAAACATACTGGTTGCTCCATGGAAAAAGACCTAGCGATCTACTCCCTTAAAGAATACAGCCTAGGAAATAGGAAACCCTGTGGGGCAGGTCTGCTCCATCGTATAGGGTCTGTATGAATTGCAGCTTACTCCGTTGTACATAACAACAACAACAATAATCTTTAAGGAAGGAATCCGTGCTTGGTGCAAATGGTTAAGCACTTAACTACTGTCTGAAACATTGGCAATTCTAACCCACATAAAGGTACCTTGGAAGTAAGTCCTGGTGATCTGCTTCTGAAACATTCTTTAAAATCCTATGGAGCACTTCTACTCTGCATACCTGGGGCCAACATGAGTCAGAATTGATTGGACAGTGACTAACAACAACAATCTTTACAAAAGTAAATTGCCAGGCCCTTCTTCAAACTGTTGGTACCACCTTAGCTATCTCTTCTAAGTGCTGGGTTTGTAGTTCAGTTTAATCTGTTCTACTCACCCCTAGATTTTACATGGAATTCTTGTAGTTTCTTACAAGATTATTTCTGTAGTATTATTTACGTTTGTTAGTGCATTGTTTATGGTAGTGTCCTATTTTATTTTCTTTTAAAAGGATAGCCAGATGAACCTGAACAATTTGTTAGATACCTAATCCTTTAAACATGAGATGTAAAATACACCTTAATCATTTATTAAAATTTCAAGTATATTAAGATCTATTTTTGGGTTTTCTGTCAGTTTCCACTGATCAGTCTTGTCCATTCATATATCAATATTATATTGATTTGATTATATGACTTAAAACAATATATTCAGATATTAATGATTAAACTCATTTCCAACTCCTCATTTCTCTTCTTTTTTTAAGAATTGAGTTCTTGGGGAGGTTATAAAACCTTCAACTGAAATAATTTGTTCACGTATAAAATTTTAGCCAAGTATACAGCATACCGTTGCAAGGATTCAGATTTTGTTTTCTCTCCTTCAATACAGCAATCTATTCCTATTTGTTGAATCTTCGAAGATTTTATAATTTTATATTTTTGTATTTTTAATTTTTTTTTTGTTTTGGTGTTTACTATTGGTATACAGAGTTATGGTTGTTGTTAGGTGTCATTGTGTCAGTTCCGGTTCGTAGAAACCCTATAGGACAGAGTAGAATTGCCCCATAGGGTTTCCGAGGAGCAGCTGGTGGATTTGAACCACCCACTGCCATCGAGTCGATTCCAACTCATAGTGAACTGCAGACCCTTTTTTGGTTAGCATCTCTTAACTACTGTGCCACCAGGGCTCCACCAGTAGCATAGGAAAAGTATAATTTAGGTTACAGTCATCTTAAATAAATCATACTTAATGCATTATCTTTTTAAGTCTAATTTGTATTTTAGTAACTTTTTTTCGAAGGATACAAATATCTTTTTAATAAAAAGGGATAATTTTCCAATATTGTTATGTTCTGTCAATTTCTTTTACTGTATTTGCTACAAATCATAAAATGATGTTGAAAACTAATGGAGATAGTGGATATCTTTATCCGCTTTATGATATTGACATGATTTGATTGTTTTAACATTTAGGATAATTTTTGTTGCTTTTAAAAATAGACTTTGTTAAATATATCCTTTCAAAACTATTTAATGAAGGGTGAGGCCAAGATGGCTGACTAGGTAGAAACTACCGTGGATCCCTCTTGCAACAAAGACTCAGAAAAAGAAGTGAATCGATCACATACATGACAGTCTACGAACCCTGACCATCAAACACAGAACTAAAGAGTTGACCTGAGTGACGGGAGTGAAAAGCCACACCCTGAAGCAGCGACAGCTTCTGGAACCCGCTTCCCGTGCCACAGCCTTCAGCTCTTGCGGTTCCCTGGTGCCAGAGTTGGGGGGGCTGATTGTGGCTTACGGAGACGGTGCAAACACGGGACACAGCCCTAACCCCTAACCCCCTGGAGTAACCTTGGTAGAGACTCAGCCAGCGCGAGCAGGCTGCGCACTGATGCGGCTGACAAGAGAACAAGCAACCACGGGGAAGCAGCGACTGTTTTCGGAGCCTGGAGCCAGCGTCCCAGTCAGAAAACCTTGGCCCTGGGCTTTGGACTAAGCGCAGAGGAGCTGAGCATGGCTTCCTGAGACAGCGCAAGCACAGGACGCAGCCCTAGCCCCCTGAAGTAACCTTGGGGGTAACCCAGCCAGCACACACAGGCAGCACAATGACGCGGCTGACAGGAGCAGAAATCACTGGGAAGCAGCGACTGGTTTTGGAGCCTGGAGTGCAGAGTCCCAGCCAGAAAACCTTGAGACTGGGCTTTGGACTAGGAGCAGAGGAGCTGATCATGGCTTCCTGAGATGGCAGGCCTGACCCTCGGGGCAATCTCGACACAACTAGCACACACAGGCTACACGCCCCTCTGGAATCTCAGATAAAACAGTCATAACCAAGCAAGATAAGTAACTTTGTCTATATTGCTGGGTGCTACTCTCCTATCTCTCTGATCCCTCCCCTCCCTGCCCCAGGTGGCTTCATTAACATTGGAATATCCTGGGCCAGGAAGTGAAGTGCTCTGCAGGTTTTTTTTTTTTTTTTCTCCTAACCCATTCTCCTGGCCTGAGAGAAGCAACAACTAACAAGCCAGGGGTGAAAAATCCTTCCCTGACTTCCCTAAAATGGAATAAAAAGACAGAACCAGCTCTAGCCAAACATGAGATCCACAGCCTTTGGCTTTCATCCCTACAGGGACAAGGTGGCTATTATAATGCTAAGACAATTCTGATAGAGATCCGACTGTAATTGTTTTAGCAGAGCAGTGGAAATACAAGTTTTCCAGGTCTGATACCTCTCTACCTATTAAACACAGCCCTCACTGATCCACAGTGGGGAACTGAGGGCTGAAGCTCCACCCAAACCACCTAGCCACCTGCTAAAGGGGTCTGAGACTAGTGACACCTACCAATCTTTGGAGGTACAAGCACTGGGTGCCTAAGGTACAGCTGCAGAGCCCACCCACCAAAGTGCTCTAGGAATAGAAACACACCTACCTCACTGGCATGTGGGGGAAGGCTGTCAGCATCCTGCCGGCCTTGGAGTGTGACCCCCCTGCCGCTACTAGAATCTGCTGCACACAACTATCATCACCACTCCTCTAAGTTAATAGGTGACAGTCTACACCACACACTTGGTGAACCAAAACCAGAACACCTAAGCTGATTCTATTCAAGAATAGTGAATGGACTCTTAGGCTTATATACCTGGTAACAGCCCAAACCAGCTGGTAATAGGACATAAGTGATTCAAAGCCTGCAACAATCAAGAGAGTGCAATCTAGTAGCCCATCTGGGTATATTGAAACAAAACAAAACAAGAAGATAAGACTCAGTGAGCAAATATAAAATAAATCATTACAATATCTTATAGATGGCTCGGAGACAACAGCCGATATCAAATCACATGAAGAAGCAGACCATGATTGCTTGCTTCTACAAATCCCCAAGTTAAAGAATCAAAATCTTTCCCAAATGATGATACAATTCTGGAATTGCCAGATGCAGAATATAAAAAACTAATATACAGAATGTGTCAAGATATCAGGGATGACCTCAGAAATGAAATAAGGCAATCTTCAGAAAAAGCCAGGGAACACACTGATAAAGCAGTTGAAGAAATGAAAAAGATTATTCAAGAACACAGTGGAAAAATTAATAGGCTGCAAGAATCCATAGAGAGACAGCATTCAGAAATCCAAAAGATTAACAGTAAAATTACAGAATTAGCTCAATAAGAAGTCAGAGGAGCAGAATCAAGGAACTGGAATCCGGGGGGGGGGGTGGTGGAGGAAAGGCAATAGACAGCAATATAGCTGAAGAAAAATCAGATAAAAGATTTGTTTTTTTAAATGAAGAAAACCTAAAAGAAACATGTGGGACCCTATCAGGAAGAATAACTTGCGTGTGATTGGAGTTCCAGAACAGGGAGGGATAATAGAAAATACAGAGGGAATAGTTGAAGATCTGTTGGCAGAAAACATCCCTGGCATCATGAAAGACGAAAGGATGTCTATCCAAGATGCTCATCAAACCCCATACAAGATTGATCCAAAATAAAATCACCAAGGCGTATTATTATCAAACTTGCCAAAACCAAATATAAAGAGAAAATTTTAAAAGAAGCCAGGGATAAAAGAAAAGTCACCTACAAAGGAGAATCAATAAGAATAAGTTTTTTACTCAGCAGGAACCATGCAGTCAAGAAGGCAAAGGGATGACATATATTAAGCACTGAAGGAGAAAAACTGCCAGCCAAGAATCATATATCCAGCAAAACTCTCTCTCAAATATGAAGGTGAAATTAAAACATTTACAGATAAACACAAGCTTAGAGAACTTGCAAAATCAAAAGCAAAGCTATAAGAATTACTAAAGGAAATTGTTTGGTCAGAAAATCAATGATATCAGATACCACCACAACAGAAGGTCACAGAACAGAACATCCTGATATCAACTGAAATAGGGAAATCACAAAAACAAATTAAGATTAATTTTAAAAAGGGAAAAATGCTCAAAACAGGGAATCATTGAAGTCATTATATAAAAGATCACAATAATCAAAAAGAGGGACTAAATACAGGAGGCATAGATCTTCCAGATGGAGAGGAAAACAAGGCGATATAGCACAATACAAGTTAGGTTTTTACTTAGAAAAATAGCGGTAAATATTAAGGTAACCATAAAGAGGTCTAACAATTCCATACTTCAAAATAAAAACCAAGAAAAACATAACGACTCAACAAAAATAAATTCAACTACTATGAAAATGAGGAACAAACAATTTACAAAGAAGAACTCAGCACAAAAAAGTAAGTGGAAAAATAAAATTGTCAACAACACACACAAAAAGAAATCAAAATGACAGCAATAAACTCACACTTATCTATAATTATGCTGAAATGTGAATGGACTAAATGCTCCAATAAAGAGACAGAGAGCGGCAGAATGGACTAAAAAACAAGATCTGTCTATATGCTGTCTACAAGAGACACACCTTAGACTTAGAGACACAAACAAACTAAAACTCAAAGGATGGGGAAAAATATATCAAGCAAACAACAATCAAAAAAGAGCAGGCGTGGCAATATTAATTTCTGACAAAATAGACTTTAAATTTAAACCCACCACAAAGGATAAAGAAGGACACTACACAATGATTAAAGGACAATTTACCAGGAAGATATAACCATATTAAATATATTTGCACCCAATGACAGGGCTGCAAGATACATAAAACAGTGTTTATCAGAATTAAAAAGTGAGACAGACACCTCCACAATTATAGTAGGAGACTTCAACACACCACGTTTGGAGAAGGATAGAGCTTCCAATAAGAAGCTCAATAGAGACACGAAAGTTCTAATTGCTACAGTCAACCAACTTGACCTCATAGACTTATACAGAACACTCTACCCAACAGCTGCAAAGTGTACTTTTTTTTCTAGCGTACATGGAACATTCTCTAGAATAGACCGCATATTAGGTCATAAAGCAAGCCTTAGCAGAATCCAAAACATCAAAATATTACGAAGCATCTACTCAGACCATAAGGCCGGAAAAGTAGAAATCAATAACAGAAAAATCAGGGAAAAGAAATCAAATACTTGGAAACTGAACAATACCCTCCTGAAAAAAGACTGGGTTATAGAAGATGTTAAGGAGGGAATAAAGAAAATCATAGAATGTAACGAGAATGAAAACACTTCCTATCAAAACCTCTGGGACACAGCAAAAGCAGTGCTCAGAGGTCAATTTATATCGATAAATGCACACATATATAAAGAAGAAAGAGCCAAAATCAGAGAACTGTCCCTACAACTTGAACAAATAGAAAGTGAGCTACAAAAGAATCTGTCACGCAACAGAAGAAAACAAATAATAAAAATTAAAGCAGAATTAAATGAATTAGAGAACAGAAAAACAATTGAAAGAATTAAAAAGACCGAAAGCTGGTTCTTCGAAAAAATTAACAAAATTGATAAACCATTGGCCAGACTGACTAAAGAAATACAGGAAATGAAGAAAATAACCTGAATAAGAAATGAGATGGGCCATATCACAACAGACCCAAATGAAATTAAAAGAATCATATCGGATTACTACGAAAAATTGTACTCTAACAAATTTGAAAACCTACAAGAAATTGATGAATTCCTAGAAACACACTACGTACCTAAACTAACACAATCAGAAGTAGAACAACTAAATAGACCCATAACAAAAAAAGAGATTGAAAAGGAAATCAAAAAACTCCCAACAAAAAAAAAACCTCTGGTCTGGACAGCTTCACCGCAGAGTTCTACCAAACTTTCAGAGAAGAGTTAACACCACTACCGCTAAAGGTATTTCAAAGCATAGGAAAGGATGGAATACTACCTAACGCATTCTATGAAGCCACCATATCCCTGATACCAAAACCAGCTAAAGACAGGACAAGAAAAGAAAATTACAGACCTATATCCCTCATGAACATAGATGCAAAAATCCTCAACAAAATTCTAGCCAATAGAATTCAACAAACATATCAAAAAAATAATCCACCACGACCAAGTGAGATTTATACCAGGTATGCAAGGTTGGTTCAGTATTAGAAAAACCATTCATGTACTCCACCATATAAATAAAACAAAAGACAAAAACCACATGATCTAATCAATTGATTCAGAAAAGGCATTTGACAAAGTCCAACACCCATTCATGATAAAAACGCTCAGCAAAATGGGAATAGAAGGAAAATTCTCAACATAATAGAGAGCATTTATACAAAGCCAACAGCCAACATCATCCTAAATGGAGAGAGCCTGAAAGGATTTCCCTTGAGAACTGGAACCAGACAAGGATGCCCTTTATCACCGCTCTTATTCAACATTGTGCTGGATGTCCTACCCAGAGTAATTAGGCTAGAGAAAGAAATAAAGGGCATCCCTATTGGCAAGGAGGAAGTAAAATTATCTCTATTTGCAGATGACATGATCTTACCCAGAAAACCTTAAAGAATCCTGAAGAAAACTACCGAAACTAATAGGAGAGTTTGGCAGAGTTTCAGGTTAAAAGATAAACATACAAAAATCACTTGGATTCCTCTACACCAACAAAAAGAACATTGAAGAGGAAATCACCAAATCAATACCATTCACAGTAGCCCCCAGGAAGATAAAATACGTCGGAATAAAACTTACCAAAGATGTAAAAGACCTGTACAAAGAAAACTGCAAAGTACTAGTAGTGCAAGAAACTAAAAGGGACCTACATAAGTGGAAAAACATACCTTGCTCATTGATAGGAAGACTTAACATATTAAAAATATCTATTCTACCAAAAGTCATCTATATATACAAGGCACTTCCGATCCAAATTCAAACGACATTTTTTAATGTGATGGAGAAACAAATCACCAGCTTCATATGGAAGGGAAAGAAGCCCCAGATAAGTAAAGCATTACTGAAAAAGAAGAAGAAAGTGGGAGACCTCACTCTACCTGATTTTAGAACATATTATACAGCCACAGTAGTCAAAACAGCCTGGTACTGGTACGACAACAGGAACGTAGACCAATGGAACAGTATTGAAAGCCTAGATACAAGCCCATCCACATATGAGCAGCTGATATTTGACAAAGACCCAGTGTTACTTAATTGGGGAAAAGATAGTCTTTTTTCACAAATGGATATCCATTTGCAAAACAATGAAACAGGACCCATACTTCACACCACGCACAAAAACTAACTCCAAATGGATCAAAGACCTAAACATAAAGACTAAAACAATAAAGATCATGGAAGAAAAAATAGGGACAAAGTTAGGAGCGCTAATACAAGCCATAAACAGAATACAAAACATTACTAAAAATGACGAAGAGAAACCAGATAACTGGGAGCTCCTAAAAATCAAACACCTATGCTTATCTAAAGACTTCACCAAAAGAGTAAAAAGACCACCTACAGGTTGGGAAAGAATTTTCAGCTATGACATCTCCAACCAGCGCCTGATCTCTAAAATCTATATGATTCTGTTAAAACTCAACCACAAAAAGACAACCCAATTAAAAATTGGGCAAAGGATATGAACACACACTTCACTAAAGAAGATATTCAGGCAGCTAACAGATACATGAGAAAATGCTCTCAATCATTACCCATTAGAGAAATGCAAATTAAAACTAGGATGAGATTCCATCTCACTCCAACAAGGCTGGCATTAATCCAAAAAACACAAAATAATAAATGTTGGAGAGGCTGCGGAGAGATTGGAACTCTTATACGCTGCTGGTGGGAATGTAAAATGGTACAACCACTTTGGAAATCGATCTGACATTTTCTTAAAAAGCTAGAAGTAGATTTAACATACGACCCAGAAATTCCACTTGTCAGAATATATCATAGAGAAATAAGAGCCTTTACACGAACAGATACATGCACACCCATGTTTATTGCAGCACTGTTTACAATAGCAAAAAGCTGGAAGCAACCAAGGTGTCCATCAACGGATGAATGGATAAATAAATTATGGTATATTCACACAATGGAGTACTACACATCGATAAAGAACAATGATGAATCCGTGAAACATTTCATAACATGAAGGAACCTGGAAGGCATTATGCTGAGTGAAATTAGTCAGATGCAAAAGGGCAAATATTGTATAAGAGCACTATTATAAGATCTTGAGAAATAGTTTAAACTGAAAAGAACACATTCTTCTGTGCTTATGAATAGGAGGAGGGAGAGAGGGTGGGAAAGGGTTATTTACTGATTAGATAGTAGTTAAGATCTACTTTAGGTGAAGGGAAGGAGAGCACTCAATACAAGGGAGGTCAGCTCAACTGGACTGGACCAAAAGCAAACAAGTTTCCTGAATAAACTGAATGCTTCGAAGGTCAGTGGAGCAAGGGCGGGAGTTTGGGGACTATGGCTTCAGGGGACATCTAAGTCAATTGGCAAAATAAATTCTATTGAAACATTCTGCATCCCACTTTGAAGTGTGGCATCTAGGATCTTAAACGCTAACAAGCGGCCATCTAAGATGCATAAACGAGTGTCAAACAACCTGGATCAAAGGAGAATGAAGAATACCAAGGTCACAAGGTAATTATGAGCCCAAGAGACAGAAAGAGCCACATGAACTAGAGACTACATCATCCTGAGAGCAGAAGAACTAGATGGAGCCCAGCCACAACCGATGTCTGCCCTGACAGGGAGCACAACAGAGAACCCCTGAGGGAGCAGGAGAACAGTGGGATGCAGACCCCAAATTCTCATAAAAAGACCAGACTTAATGGCCTGACTAAGGCTAGAAGAATCCCGGCAGTCATGTCCCCAAACCTTCTGTTGGCCCAGGATAGGTGCCATTCCAGAAGACAACTCATCAGACATGGATTGGACTGGATAATGGGTTGGAGAGAGATGCTGATGTAGAGTGAGCTACTTGCGTCAGGTGGACACTTGAGACTATGTTGGCATCTCCTGTCTGGAGGGGAGATGGGAGGGTAGAGGGGGTTAGAAGCTGGCAAAATGGTTACTAAAGGAGAGACTGGAAGGAGGGAGTGAGCTGACTCACTAGGGGGAGAGTAAGTGGGAGTATGTAGTAAGGTGTATATAAGTTTATATGTGAGAGACTGACTTGGTTTGTAAACTTTCACTTAAAGCACAATAAAAATTACTTTAAAAAAATCCTGTGAGCAGCCATCTAGGATATTCCACTGGTCTCACCTCTATGGGAGCAAGGAAGAATGAAGAAAACTAAAGATACAAGAGAAAAATTAGTCCAAGGGACTGATGGAACATGTCTACAGTGGCCTCCATCAGACTTGAGTCCAGTACAAGGAGATGGTGTCTGCCTACCACCACTGACTGTTCTGACAGGGATCACAATAGAGGGTCCTGGACAGAGCTCGAGAAAAATGTAGAACAAAATTCTAACTCAAAAAGAAAGACCAGACTTGCTGGCCTGACAGAGACTGGAGAAACCCTGAGAGTATGGCCCCCAGACACCCTTTCAGCTCAGTACTGAAGTCACTCCTGAGGTTCACTCTGCAGCCAGAGATAGGACAGGCCCATAAAACAAAACAATATTAAAGGGACACACCAGCCCAGGGGCAAGGACTAGAAGGCAGGAGCAGAGAGGAAAGCTGGTAATAGGAAACCCAAGGTTGAGATGGGAGAGCGCTGACATGCCATGGGGTTGTTAACCAATGTCATAAAACAATGTATGTACTGTTTAATGAGAAACTAGTTTCTTCCATAAATCTCCATCTATATTATAATAAAAAAAATTTTTTTAAAGAGAAAAAAAGTATTCAATGAAGGCCTCTTATGACCAGGGGCAGTACTAGGAATTTAAATACGTATGTGGACAAGATAAAAATAGCTGCTCTTGTGGAGCACACATTCTCTTGGCACAGAGATAGACAGTAACATGTACATGGGAAGGTGCTAATAGGCATTGAAAACCAGCTGGGCATAACAGAGATAGAAAGAACAGTCCACCCAACAGCAGCACAATATTCCTTCGTCTGCAGTGCACATGGGTCATTCTCCAGAAGAGACCACACCTTAGGACACAAAGCAGTCTTAATAAATTGTAAAAGGCAGAAATCATACAATGTATCTTCTCCAACTGCAGTAGAATGAAACTAGAAATTAATAACAGAAAGAAAACTGTAAAACACACTCGTGGAAATTGAACAAAATACCATTAAAACAACTGGTATGTCAAAGAAGAAACCAAGAGAGAAATCAGAAAATTCTTAAATTCAAATGAAAATTACAACACAGCATGCCAAACTTATGGGATGCAGCAAAGTCAGCACTTGGAGTGAAATTATAGCAGGAGATAGATTTAAAAATAGGAAAGATCTTAAATCAATAACCTAACTTTACAACTTGAGGAACTAAGAGAAGAAACACCCCAATCCTAAAGCTACCAAAAGTAAGAAAAAGCAAAGCAAAAATGAATGAAATAGAGAATAGAAAAAAAAAAAGAATAAATAAAACCAGAAGTTGTTTTTTTGAAAAGATCAATAGAGATACCTTTAGCTAGGCTGACAAAGAAAAGGAAGATACATATATCGAAAAGAAATAAAACAGGCAATATTACCACCAACTGTACAGAAATAAAAACGATCATAAAAGAATACTATGAACAAATGTGCATCAAAAAATTGGATAACTTAGTTAAAATGGATGAATTCCTAGAAGTACATAAACTACCTAAATTAACTCAAGAAGAAATAGAAAATCTCAACAGACACATAACAAGTGAAAATTCTGGACCAGATGACTTCACTAGGAAATTCTACGATACACTTATAGAAGAAATGACATCAATCCTTCTTAAACTTTTCCAAAAAATAGGAGGGAACACTTCCTAACTCATTCTATGCGGCAGCCATTACCCTAATACCAAAGGCAAACAAACGTACCACAAGAAAAGAAAGCTATGAACTAATATCCCTTATGAATATAGATGCAAACATCCTCAACCATATACTAGCAAACCAAAACCAATAGCATATTAAAAGGATTATATACCATGACCAAGTGGGATTTTACCTCAGGAATGTAATGGTAGTTCATAGATAATATAATATACCACATTAACAAAACAAAAGAAAAATGATTATCTCAATCAACACAGAAAATCGTTTGACAAATTCAGCACCCATTCATGATAAAAAATACTCAACAAACCAGAAATAGAAGGGAAATGCCCCAAAATGATAAAGAGCTTTTATGAAAAAAAGCATCTAACATCATTCTCAGAGGAGAAAGACTGAGAGCATTTCCTTTAAGATCAGGAACAAGACAAGGATGCCCACTCTCATCATAGCAAGTCAATATTGTACTGTAAGTTCTAGAGTAATTAGGCAAGAAAAATAGATAAAATATATCCAAAACAGAAAGGAAGGTATAAAACTATCCCTTTTTGCAGATGACATGGTCTTATACATAGAAAACCTCAAAGATTCAACAAGATAGCCCCTAGAGCTAATGAATTCAGCAAAGTGGCAGGACAAAAGGTCAACAGCAAAAAGTAGTTGAGTTTTTATATAATGGTAATGAGCAATCTGAAAAAAGATATTAATAAAACAATTACATTTATAACATCTAAAAGAACAAAATACCTAGCAATAAATTTAACCATGAAGGTAAAAGTTTTATACACTAAAAACTATAAACTATTGATTCAAAAAATTAAGGAACACCTAATAGAAAGATATTCCATATTCATAGATCTGAAGACTTAATATTGTTAAGATGTCAGTACTACCAAATCTATAGGTTCAATGCAACCCCTATCACAATTCCAATAGGCTTATTTTCAGATATGTAGAAGGCAATCCTCAAATTCCTATGGAATTGAAAGGGGCACTGAATAGCCACAACAATCTTGAAAAAGAACAAAGTAGTAAGATTCACACTTCTTGGTTTCAGAACATGCTACCGTATCAAACCAGTCTGGTACTGGTATAAGGCTAGACATATACACCAAAAGAATAGAATTAAGAGTACAAAAATAAACCTATATATTTATGGACAGTTGATTTTTAAGAAGGGTGCTTAGTCCATTCAATGGGGAAAGAAAAATAATTGTCTCTTCAATACATGGTACCAGGACAAATGGATTTCAACTTATAGAAATTTAAAGCTGGACCCATACCTCAGACCATATGAAAAATCAACCAAAAATTGATCAAGGACATAAATGTAAGAACTAGACCATAAAACACTTGGAAGAAAACATAAGGGTAATCCTTGGGGACTTAATTTGCAGCAATGGATTCTTATATATGACACAAAAAGTACAAGCAGCAAAAGACAAAAAATAGATCAATTGAAATTGATCAAAATAAAAACTTTTGTGAATCAATGGACTTTAACAACAAAGTAAAGAGATAACGTACAGAATAGAATAAAATATTTAGGAACCATGTATCTTATAAGGGTTTGATATCCTGTATATAAAAAGAACTCCTACAGCTCAACAACAAAAAGACAATCCAATCAAAAAAGGGCAAAGGACTTTAAGACATTTATTCAAACAAGATATGCAAATGGCCAACAAGCACATAAAAAGATTATCAGTGTCAGTCATTAAAACAAACCAATACCAAACCTTTGCCATCAAGCCAATTCCATCTCATAGAGACTCTGTAGGTCAGAGTAGAACTGCCCATAGGGTTTCCAAGAAACAGCTGGTGGATTCGAACTGCCGACCTTTTGGTTAGCAGTCAAGCTCTTAACCACTGCACCACTGTGGCGCCTTTTAGTCATTAGAGAAACACAAATGAAAACCACAATGAAATACTATTTCACTCCCACTAGGATGACTACTGTCATAAAAATACAAAATAAGAAGTGCTGGAGAGGCTGTGGAGAAACTGGAACCCTCATCTATTGTTGGTGGGATTGTAAAATGATGCAACTGCTGTGGAAACAGTTTGAAAGTACCTCAAAAAGCTAAAGATAGAATTGCTGTGTGATCTAAAAATTCCACTCCTAAGTATACACCCAAAAGACTTGAAAGCAGGTACAGACAGTTGTATACCAATGTTCATTGAAGCATTATTTACGAAAGCCAAAAGGTGAAAACAAGTGTCCATCAATACATTAATAAACAGAATGTAGTATATACATGCAATGGAATATTATGCAGCCATAAAAATAAATGGAATTCTGATACATGGATGAATCTTTAAAACCTTATACCGAATGATATTAGATGCTAAAGACAAATATTGTATTTCAGTTACATGAACTATCTGGAATAGACAAAATACATAGAGACCAAAGGTTTTTAGTGTTTACCAGGGGTAGGTGGGATGGGGAGAGGGAGAGTTTCATTTTTCCATTCCTGACTTTTGTGCTTTTATCATTTCTTGTTTCCCTACCTATGCTATAAACCTCATACTACCTTGTTATTGTCTTATTAATTTGTAAACAGATTAAAATATATGGAAAAAATCTTATATAATTAAATATGCAGTTACAGTTTCTAGTATGTTTCAATTCTTTGTGGAGCTCCCAATTTTATCTGCTAAAATTCTGCTGAAAGGACATCCTTTTTTATTTATTCTAGGGTGGGTCTGCAGTTGATTAATTTTTTCAGCTTATCTATGTCTGAAAAAAAAATATTTTGCACCTATTTTTGAAAGATATTTTTGCTAGGTGTAAAATTCTAAATTGATGATAAAGTCGTTATTTTTCCATCAATACTTTAAATATGTTTCTTTAATTTCTTCTCTATTGAATTTTTTTTCAGTAAGTCTACTGTCATTTTTATTTTTGTCACTTTAGATATAGTGTCTTTCTCCCTAGTTGCTTTTAAAATTTTATCTTTATCTCTAGTTTTAAGAAATTTGAATATCATATGCCTTGCTGTAGATTTTTTCATGCCTATTGTACTTGAGGTTTGTGGATCCATTTGATCTGTGGGCTTTTAGTTTTTAACAAGTTTGGGAAATATTTGTCAATCATGTCTTTAATTTTTTTTTTTTTTTTCTGTTTCTCTCCTGTCCCTCAGAGATAACGATTGAAAATAGAATAGGCCTCCGGATTTTGATCTATATCCCACTGATACTCTGTTCATTTTTGGAAAAAAAAAACCAAAAACTTTGTGTTTCATTTGGGATTATTTCTTTTGTTATGAATTAAACTAAATAATCTTTTGTTCTGTAGTATCTAATCTGCTGTTGAACTCATATGAATTTTTCACTTTACACATTGCAGTTTTTATCTGTAGAAGTTTGATTCAGACCTTTTCTTTAACTTTTAGAAATAATTATAGACTCACAGGAAGATGTACCAAAATTACAGAGAAGTCCTGTGATCCATCACCCAGTTTTCCTCAATAGTTATAAACTAACAATTTTTTGTAGCAGCAGCGGATTTGTCCAATTTAATATTCATCTGATTTCTTAATTGCTACTTCCCTGGCTGTTGATCCATGTAGAATGAAATTGCTTACAACTTCAATTTCTTCACTATTTATCACGATGTTGTTGACCTAGTTGTGAGGATTTGCATTTTCTTCACATTCAAGTGTAAACCGTACTGAAGGCTGTAGTATTCAAAAAAAAAAAAAAAACCCAAAAACATCACTTTGGTGACTAAAGAGCACCTGACTCAAGTCATGGTGTTTTCCATCACCTCATATGCATGTAAGAGGTGGGCAATGAAAAAAAAATACAGAAGAATTGAAACATTTAAATTGTGGCTTTGGCAATGTTTAATACACTGTACTGTCAGAAGAACAAACAAGTCAGTCTCAGAAGTAATACTACCAGAATATTCTTTAGTAACAATATTGGTGAGACTTTGAATCACTTACTTTAGACATGCCATCAGGAGAAAACAATGACTATAAAAGGATAACCTGTTTGGTAGATGGTCAGCAAAAATGAGAAAAACCCTTAAGAAATGAATTGACACAATAGCCACAAAAATGGGCTCAAATATACCAAAGATCATAGAAATGGCACAGGAACAGGCAACATTATTTCTATTAAATGTAAGGTTGCCAAAAGTGGGAGCCAACTTAAACACAATTGTCGTAGGCTGGGTTCTCTAGAGAGGCAAAACAAGCAAACTGTATATATATGTATATAGAGAAAGATTTGTATCAAGGAAATGGCTCATGGAGTTGTAGAGGCTGCAAAGTGCCCAAGTCCATGGGTCAGGCTGGAGGCTTCTCCTGACTCATGTTGCTGCAGGGGCTGACGAACTCAACATCAGCAAGTCAGACAGCAAGCCTCTGGCTCACAGGCTATGGAGACCTGTGAATTCCAAGATAGGCTGGGAAGATGGCAGGTAAACTGCTAGCTCAGGTCCCAGGAACCAGAGAGCAGGCACACAGGAGTCAGCTGCAGGATCCAGGGCAAGCAAAAGCCCCTGAGCCTTGCCAGAAAGTCCACCTATGTTGGATGCAGGCCACACCAATAAGGAAACTCCCTTTCAACTGATTGACCACTCGCAGCAGGTCCCATCATGGAGGTGATCACATTACATCATATGTCATCATGAAGGTGATTACATCGTAACTGCCAAACCACTGAGAATCATGGCCCAGTCAAGCTGATACACAACCTTAACAATCACAGCAATGAACAACAACATGAAAAGTTGTGTACAGGTTGTTTGTTTTTAACAGGCATACGTTTTTATTTCTCTAGAATAAATGCATAGGAGTACAATTTCTGGGTCATGTGGTAGTTGCATATATACTTTTTTTTAAGAAACAGCTGAACCATTTTTCAGAGTGGCTGTACCATTTTACACTCATGTATGAGAGATCTACTTTCTCCACATCTTCTTACTGGATTTTGGCATTATCACTGTTTCTTTATAAATTCTAGTAGATGTGCAGTGATATGTCACTGTGGTCTTAATTTGCATTTCCTAATATATTATTGAATATCTTTTCATGTGATTATTTGCCTTTGAATATCATTTTGAGTGAAATGTCTGTTCATGGCCCATGCCAATTTTCTAATTTGGGTATTTGATTTTTACTGTTAAATTTGAAGAGTTCTTTAAATATTCTAGATAGTGGTCTGTGCTTGATATGTGGCTTGCAAATATTTTCTCCTACTTAAGCTTAATTTTTTTGTTCTTTAACTGGCTATTTTATAAAAACCAAAACCAAACCAAACCCAGTGCCGTCGAGTCGGTTCCAACTCATAGTGACCCTATAGGACAGAGTAGAACTGCCCCATAGAGTTTCCAAGGAGCGCCTGGCGGATTCGAACTGTCAACCCTTTGGTTAGCAGCAGTAGCACTTAACCACTAAGCCACCAGGGAAAGCAGTTATTAATTTTTTAATTTGTAAGAAGTCTGTTTTATCAGTTTTTCCTTTTATGAATTATGTTTTGATGCCATGTTTAAAGAACATTTCAACAAGCCCTAGGTCCTAAAGATTTTCTCCAATATTAAAAAAAAAAAAATTTTTTTTTAGATACTAGAAATTGTATAGTTTTACATTTTTCATGTAAATTTATGATCAATTTTAATTTTTTATAAGTTTGAGATTTAAGTCAAGATTTTGATTTGTTTTGTTCTATATGTTTAATATGAAACATATGTTTAAAAGACTATCATTTATCCATTGAATTGCAACTTGCATGTAAATATACTTTGTTTCCCTATTTTGTTCCAGTCAGCTATAGGTCTATAACTTCACCAATACCACATGACAATCTTGAAATCTGAGACTGATTCTTTTCATTTTTCTTTTTCAAATTTGCTTTAAGCAATCTATTTCCTTTGCTTTGATATATACATTTTAGAGTAATTTTATCTGTATCTATAAAAAATGCTGGAATTTTCATAGGAATTGTGTTAAACCTATATGTCAATTTACAGAAAACTGACATCTTTATAATGTTGAGTCTTACAAATTTATGAACACAGTGTGTATGTCTCTCCATTTATTTAGGTCTTTTCTGATATTTAAATTATCGTTTCATAGTTTTTAGCATGTAGTTTGGGACAAGTTCAATTAGATTTAGACAGCTGATTTAAATTATTATGAATGGTATTTTCTTTCTAATTTTGATGTGCAAATGCTAATTGCAAGTATATATAAATAAAATTGATTTTTGTTTGTTGGTCTTATATCCTATGACCTTGTTGAACTAACATATTAAGTCTAGTAGGTTTGGAGGGTTTTTGTTTTTATTGTTTTTGGTAGAGTCCTTGGATTTTCACCAAAAATATTAACATAATTTGAAAATAGGGGCAGTTTTATTTATTTTCCAATTTGAATGCTGTTTTCCTTTTTTTAACCTTATTGCATTGCCTAGAATTTCCAGTATTATGCTGAGTAGCAGTGGCGAGAGTGAACAGTCTTGTCTTCTTTCTGATCATAGGGGAAAGCACCCTTGTTGTTGTTAGGTGCCGTCGAGTCTGTTCCGACTCATAGCGACCCTATGCACAACAGAACGAAACAGTGCCTGTTCCTGAGCCATCCTTACAATCGTTGTTATGCTTGAGCTCATTGTTGCAGCCACTGTGTCAATCCACCTTGTTGAGGGTCTTCTTCTTTTCCGCTGACCCTGTACTCTGCAAAGCATGATGTCCTTCTCCAGGGACTGATCCCTCCTGACAACATGTCCAAAGTATATAAGACGCAGTCTCGCCATCCTTGACTCTAAGGAGCATTCTGGCCCCCCTTCTTCCAAGATAGATTTGTTCGTTCTTTTGACAGTCCATGGTATATTCAATATTCTTCGCCAACACCACAGTTCAAAGGCGTCAACTCTTCTTCAGTCTTCCTTATTCATTGTCCAGCTTTCACAGGCATATGATGTGATTGAAAATACCATGGCTTGGGTCAGGTGCACCTTAGTCTTCAGGGTGACATCTTTACTCTTCAACACTTTGAAGAGGTCCTTTGCAGCAGATTTGCCCAATGCAATGCGTCTTTTGATTTCTTGACTGCTGCTTCCATGGCTGTTGATTGTGGATCCAAGTAAAATGAAATCCTTGACAACTTCAGTCATTTCTCCATTTATCATGGTGTTGCTCACTGGTCCAGTTGTGAGGATTTTTGTTTTCTTTATGTTCAGGTGCAATTCATACTGCAGGCTGCGGTCTTTGATCTTCATTTGTAAGTGCTTCAAGTCCTGTTCACTTTCAGCAAGCAAGGTTGTGTCATCTGCATAACAAAGGTTGTTAATGAGTCTTCCTCCAATCCTGATGCCCCGTTCTTCCTCATATAGTCCAGCTTCTCGGATTATTTGTTCAGCATACAGATTGAATAGGTATGGTGAGAGAATACAACCCTGACGCACACCTTTCCTGACTTTAAACCAATCGGTATCCCCTTGTTCTGTGCAAACAACTGCCTCTTGATCTATGTAAAGGTTCCTCATGAGCGCAATTAAGTGTTCTGGAATTCCCATTCTTCTCAGTGTTATCCAAAGTTTGTTATGATCCACACAGTCGAATGCCTTTGCATAGTCAGTAAAACACCGGTAAACATCCTTCTGGTATTCTCTGCTTTCAGCCAGGATCCATCTGACATCGGCAATGATATCCCTGGTTCCATGTCCTCTTCTGAAACCGGCCTGAATTTCTGGCAGTTCTCTGTCAATATACTGCTGCAGCCTTTTTTGAACGATCTTCAGCAAAATTTTGCTTGCGTGTGATATTAATGATATTGTTCTATAATTTCCACATTCGGTTGGATCACCTTTCTTGGGAATAGGCATAAATATGGATCTCTTCCAGTCAGTTGGCCAGGAAGCTCTCTTCCATATTTCTTAGCATACACCAGTGAGCACCTCCAGCACTCACTCTTCTTTCTAATCATAGGGGAAAGCACCCTGTGTTTTGTAAATAAGTATGAATTTAGCTGTAGGATTTTTGTAAATGTTCTTTATTAAGTTAAGGGAGTTCATCTCTATTCCTATTTATCTCAGAGTTGTTATCATAAATGGATATTGAATACAGGCAAATGCATTTTCTGCATCAACTGATACAGTCATGTGACTTTTTTCTTATTTTACCTGTTAATATGATGTATTTTGATGTTTGATTTTGAAATGATGAACAAGCCTTATTCCCTGGAATAATCCCACATGTACTGGTTTATAAGTATTTTAAATATTGCTAAATTCTCTTTGTTAATATTTTGTTTAAAATGTTTGTGTTTATATTCATGAGAGATGTTGCTCTTTAGATTTTTGTTTCTTTTTTGTTTTTTGTATTGTCTTTCTTATTTTGGTATTAGATTAATACAAGCTTCAAGCAATGTGTTAGAAAATATTTCTACTTCTTCAGCTTTGGAAAAGATTGTTTAAAATTGTTCTTAATTTTTCTTTAAATGTTAGGGATAACTCTCCAGTGAAAAATTTGGACATGATATTCTTTTTCTGGGAGATTTTTAATTGAAAATTCAATTCCTTTAATTCTTAAAAGACTACTCAGATTATCTTTTTCTTCCTGGATGAATTGTACTAGTTTTTGGCTTTTGAGGAATTGTTTGATTTCTTCTGATTTGTTACATTTATGGGGGTAAAGTTACTTGTAATGTCCCCCTATCAATGACTGAAATTTCTCTAGTGAAAACTTCTTTCTCATTCTTAGTATTGATGATTTGTGTCTGCCTTTTAATCATTTTCACATTTTCAGATATTTGTGAATTTTTTATCTTTTCAAAGACCAGCTCTTTTGCATGGATTTTCTTTACTGTTTTTCTATTTTAATGTCACTGATGTCCACTTTTATCTTTGTTATTTACTTACATTTGCTTGTTTTGATTTATTTTCCTGTCTTTTTCTAGGATTCTGAGGCGGGAACTTAAAATATTGATTTGAGGCTTTTCCTCTCTGCCAATATGTGTATTTAGTTTTATCAATTTCCATCTTATGACTGCTTTACCTGCATCCCACAAATGTTGACTGTTGTAATTTCCTCTATATTCAGTTTGTGTTTGTGTGTTTAGTAGACTTAAATTTTTACAGCACTTTTAGCTTACAGAAGAATTGTGCAGAAAAACAGTTTCCATATACCTCCCTCTGCCTTGCACACTGCTTTTTCTATCGTTAATACTTTATTCCTGTGGTACATTTGTTGCAATTGATGAACAAATATCAATACATTATTATTAACTAAGGTCTGTAGATCACTTTAGGAATCACAGTTTGTGTTGTGCAGTCCTATGGATTTGACAAATCCACCATTATAATATCATGCAGAATAGTTTCACTGCCCTGGTTTTATTCTCTTGTATCTCCACTACATTATTTAGGCAATCCCACAAGTTGTTTGTTTTTTTTTTTTTTTTGGATATTGTATTTTTTTCAGGTTTATAATTTCCATTTGGTAAGATAATTTATTCCTTCTATCTTTTAATTGGTCACAAAGACTCTTGTCTAGTTTTATGGGTTGTGGTTCCATTGAGAATCTAATTTTTAAGCCTCCATGGTACTGTTTTGGTCTTTTGGTATTACATGTGCCACAGGGGTCTCACTGTTCCCTGCTGGTGTTACTTGATAGGGTAGAGGGAGCTTCCTGAGGCCTGGCCTCCTGGAACCACTAAGTGCAGGAAGAGGTCCTTAGTCTAGTGAAGACTACGTGCTTCCCAGGTGGCACTGGTTGTAGAGGAAGACCCTTCCCTGTGGAGGACAGGGAGTGCCTCTGGGGAAACTGCGTTTTGAGCAGGATTGCCATCCTTGGTGCTTATCTGTAGTGTGGTGTCCCTGGGTCGGGGAGAGTCTCAAGCCCATGAAGACTAAAAGGAGCGTCAGCACTCTTTGTGGTGGGACCTCCTACCAGGGCCCTGTCTACACAGGGTCTTTGGTTTGATCAGGAAGGGACTCTCAGGACTAGTGAGGAAGAGAGGGTTTCCAACCTGGGTGCTTGTTAAGACATGACACCCCTTGCTGGTGCTCCCCCAGCCCCACTGATGTCTTTGGTGGAAGAGAGGAGTCTCGGGCCTTGAGGGAAGGAGAAGGCTCCCCCTGCCACTTACTGTCCTCAGGTTTCTGATCTGTCCTCTCTGCTGGTTCTGGTTATCTGATTTACCTGGTATTGGCAAGACCACCTTTGATCCAGAGGCAGAATCAGTGCACCTGGCTGTCTTCTGTTGTTATGTTGGGAGTCAGAAAAAGTCAAGGCTGGATTGTCTCCCTCTGTTGGCTGGGGGGGATATAAGATGCCCCACTAATCTGCTGTTCTCCAGTCCTGGGGTTTGTAACCATTGCAGAGGTCTCCTTCAATTATCTTCTGCAGTTTTTCCCCTGAGTTTATGGCTGTTCTTATTGGAGCAGAGCAGTGAGAAATGAGGCTATGCCATCTTGTTGAGACCAAAAGTCATGCTACTTTGTTTTGAATAACCAGTTCTTTGCTCCTTGAGGTTGAACATTTTTCTGTATGTTTGACTGCAAATTATATTTTCATATTTATTGCTTGCTGCTTCACGAATGATTCTTAATTCTCCCATTAATCTGTATGAAAGCTTACAGTTATAAATATATTTTTCCAATTACGATTGATGCAAGTAACTCCTCAGGTTGTTGTACCTCATTTGTGTTGATGGCTGTATTCCTGTACTGTGAGATAATTTTTATTCCCTTTATCTTTCATAAAATGTACCTGGCCACTAGGTGAAAAACGTGACTAATCATTTCATGTTTCTGTAATCATATATAAAAATTTGTAAACATTTACGTAGTGGTAACATTTTTATTTTATTTTATTTAGGTTCAGGTTCTTCGGAATGCTGGGGAAGAAGTGACCTTAACAGTGTCATTTTTGAAACGAGCACCTGCTTTCCTCAAACTCCTGCTGAATGAAGATTGTACATGTAAGCTCACGTCATCGTTTTCCCTTTCTAACCATTATTTTCAGAAAGTAATTGGCAACCTTTTTTTAAAACTGGGTTTTCTGCCTGAATGTAAACACTTTTATATCACAAAGTGTCCTATTAGCCCCCTAGGAAAAGGGAATAGATTCTGTTCAGAAGTTATTCACCACACTTGGAGTTGTTTTTCACCCTTATGATTGGAGAAGCATATATATTTAAAACTTGAGTTATCATATCAAATATACTTACTTTGTGTATTTATTAAATTTCACTCATAATATTTGGTGAGTATATAGTCCATAACCAGAAAATTACATACTCTTATTTAACTACAGGACTTATTTAAAAAAAAATTGCATTTACGTTGCCTCAATAATAATAATAATAATAATAAAAAGACCCATTGCCATCGAGTCGGTTTCAACTCACAGAGACCCTATAGGACAGAGTAGAACTGGCCCATAGGGTTTACAAGGAGAATAGGAAGAGAGAATTAAACCCTTGCCTATGTGGATATATAATAATTTATATAATAGTTACTTAAGATGTTCAGCATTGATTTTGTTTCATTGTTCTTCTTCTGAAATTAAATGTACAATAATCTAATTAATAACTTTGTAAAAACAAATCAACGAAAGACACAATTTTGAACAGAGACATAATTTAAATGCAATGAAATGCAAAGATCTTACGTGTACAGTTGGATCGGTTTTGACAAGTGCATACATTTTCTTAACCAACACTCCCATAAATCACAAAATAGATTCTCTGTGCTTCTTTCCATTAACTCACATCCCAGAAACAATCATTCATTCAATATCATTCATCATAGATTATTTTCACCTTTTCTAGACCTTCATGTAATTGAATCATACTGCATTTATTTATTTATTTGGCTTATTCCATTCTGCACAATGTCTTTTAGATTCACCCATGATGTATATTTCAGTAGTTGTTCATTTACATTGCTGTGCCATATTCCATTGTATAAATAAACTGTGTTAATCCATTCACCTCTTGTTGGATACCACGGCTGTTTCCAGTATTTCACTTTTAAGAATTAAGCCGTTATGACTCTTCTTGTCAATGCTTTTTGCAGACATATATTTTTATTTCACTACAGGAACAGGAAAGATACATAATTAACTTACTACTAAATTACCAACCACATTTCCAAAGTGGCTACATTTTAAATCACCTCCTGCTGTCCACTCCAGCAGTGTATGAGAGTCTGGTTTCTCTACATTACTTCCAATATTTGATGGCCCACCAATTATTTTTAGTCAGTCTGTTGAATGTTATGGTAATATTGTGTTTCCCTGATGAATAATGCTGATAAGCTCTTTTACACTTGCTTGTTCACCATTTGTTTATCTTCTTTTACAATGTGTTTGCTCAAGTCTTTTTACTGTTTTCTCCTGGTTAGTCTTTTTCACTTTTAAATTGTACAAATTTTCTAAGATATTATGTATATAGATATATTGCTAGATATTTTTTTTTTATATGTACTGCAAATGTATTCTCCTTCTCTGTGAATATATAATTTATATTTTTTAACCTAAGGGTGCCTATTTGTGAACCGTAAAGAAAAAAAAAAAAAAACTTTGCCATTGAGTGGATTCTGACTCATAGGGACCCTATAGGATGGACTAGAAGTGCCCCATAAAATTTCCAAGGAGCAGCTGGTGGATTGGAACTACCGACCTTTTGGTTAGCAGTGGAGCTCTTAAGTAGCCTGCACCAGGGCTCCTATTTGTGAGCAGGAGCTTTTAATTCCGATAAAGTCCAATTTGCTGATTGTTACGGGTATTATTGTTGTATATGGTTTTTGTTTTTCTGTATTCTAAGAAACATTTTACTACCCCCAAGGTGAAAAAGATATCACCCATGTTTCTTCTGGAAGCTTTATAGCTTTGGCTTTATGACTCATCCTGTAATCCATTTAATATTAAGTACGTCTGTATGTTTGGGTGTGTTAGGAATCAAGATAGAGGACGGATAGATATAGATATATATCCAGCTATTCCAGCATCATTTTTGGTATGTTTTCCATTTGCCAGTACAGTGAAACCTGTCAGAGCCTGAACTCTATGGGACAGCCTTGTTTTTCTGGGTCTGCAAGTTTTCTTCCTTTAACAGGATACAGTCTTACCACTTGTCTATTGCTTGTTATAGTGGAAAACTATCGTTTTCCTTCTCTGGCAGGTTTTCAGCTTACACAGGTTCTGGCTTTCACAGGTTTATTGAATAATTTTAAGTGTTTTTCTGTCTTCATGAAGGACACTTATCTGTACTTTTTTATTGTTTTTGAAAATACATACATCAACACATACAACAATTCAATAATTTCTTCATGTACAGTACAGTGACATTGGTTACATTCTTCAAATTGTGCAGCCATTATCATCTTCCCTTTCTGATTTGTCGTAATTGACATATTGACATAAACTTACATCCCCTAATCTTCCTATCTAACCGTCTAGTGTTCTTTCCTTCCAATATGAAAAACTACCTTAAGTAATTCTTGAAAAGCAGGTCTGGTATTAAAAAATTCCCACAAATTTTGTTTATTTGGGAATGTTTTTATCTCACCCTCATTTTGAATGACAAATTTGCTGGATAAAGAATTCTTGGTAGAAAATTATTTCCCTTCAATACTTTACATATGTCATCCCATTGCCTTCTGAAGTCCAGATTTTCTGAGGAGAAATTGGCACTATTTTTTTTTTTTAAATCAGAGATTCATATATGGTACACTGTGCTTTTCTATTGCTGCTTTCAGAACTCCTTATTTTTGGTTTTTAAGCATTTTATTACAGTATGTCTCATTGTAGACCTTGTTGTATTCCTTCTGCTTGGAGTTGACCTAGATTCCAGGATTTGTAGACTTTATTCAGGTCTGGGGAATTATCTTTCATCACATCTTGGAAAATTCTTTCTATCCCTTTCATTCCTTTTCCTATGGAATTCCCATAATCCTAGTATTGAATTTCTTAATTTTGTCCCACAATTCCATTTGACTTTGTTTGCTTTTCTTTGTTCTTTTCTCTTGTTTCTCTTGTGACATAATAAGTTCAGTTACCATGTCTTCTAGTTAGCTTAGTCTGTTTTCTGTTGCTCAAATCTACTGTTGAATTCCTCCCTTGAAAATTCCAATTCAGCTATTTTATTTGTCACTTCTAGTATTTCTCTTTAACATTTTCTACCATCTTTTAAGAAGCCCTGGTGGCTAAGTGGTTAAGTGCCACAGCTGCTAACCAACAGGTTGGCAGTTCAAATCCGCCAGGCACTCCTTGGAGACTCTGTGGGGCAGTTCTGCTCTGTCCTCTAGGGTCGCTATGAGTCGGAATCAACTCGAAGGCAATGGGTTTGGTTTTTTGTTTTTTTTTTTAATCATCTTTTGAGTTTGTCATTTGTTTCTTGATCTACATTAGTTTGTTTTCTGTATGTTCTTTGTTTCATTTGAATATCTTTAACATTGTTGACTGGAAGTTCTCTATTTTCTTGCTAACCTGGCCTCCATAGGCTCAGTTTCCACTTCTTTGTGGTTTTCTTGTAATTGGGCCATTGTCCTCTGTTTTCTTCTATACCTGAGACGTTTTTGGACCTGAGACATTTGAATTATATTTTGGTAATTCTGGGACTTAAAATCTTCTTTTTACTCAAGTACTGTTTTCTTCCCCCCCTTTTTATTCCCCTTATTTCCGCCCTGTTTCCCAAAAATCCACTAGAGGGCATTCTTGTCCTTAAGTTTTTAGATCCTTCACTATTTTCCTTACTCTCAGGAGTCAGGTGTGTGTTTGCATTCTGTGGAATGGCTCCACCTGCATCTCACTGTGTTTATGGGTCACAGCTTAAATGGGAAAAGGGTAGGAAAGAGTCTGTAAAACACTGGAGATAAAGATTTTCCTGCCTTGTAATACTTGGCAGCGGGGGTGGGGGGGGCTATCTTCCTCCTGTGGATCCATTTTTCCTTGCTTCCCCTAGGGAGACATTTGATCTTTCAGGTATTGGAATATCAGTCAGTTAAATTTAAGTTCCTTCACTGTTTTCCTATCAGTAATGAGCCAGTCCCCGGTTTGTGTTTCTCAGAGTGGCTCCACCACCTCTTGCTGCATTTCTGGGTCTTGGCTTGGATGGGGGAGGGGCAGGAGGGACTCTGTAAATGGTGAAGAGAATTTCCTGCCTTGTAGAATTTTGGTGGGGGCTGTTTTCTCACTGTCGATCCATTTTCCTTGGTGCCACCAGTAAGATATTAAGACTGTGAGGTATCAGATGGTCCGCAAAATTAAATTCCTCCTATGAGACGAAATCGACTTGACGGCAACGGCTTTGGTCTGGTTTAATCCAAAGTTACCAGCTCACCACCTGCGTTTCTCAACCTGGCTTAGCCTACCACTCACTGTGTTTAGGGTTCCCTGATTAGATGGG
Source organism: Elephas maximus indicus (assembly GCF_024166365.1). Taxonomy (NCBI): domain Eukaryota; kingdom Metazoa; phylum Chordata; class Mammalia; order Proboscidea; family Elephantidae; genus Elephas; species Elephas maximus. The sequence continues at coordinate 92,063,405 of NC_064833.1, forward strand.
GGCAGGGCAGGAAGAACTCTCATAAGCCATGAAGACGAAGATTTTCCTACCTTTTAAATTTGCTTTTCCTTTGGCCTTCAGCCAGTCACCTTATCTCTTCAAGTTATCAGTGCCTCGAGTCCATTGGTTCCATCATGTATTTTTGTTATTTTGCTTCATTTTTTTTTTTTCCAAGTTTTTGTGAGGGAATGGAGATCCCCGACTACCTAAGTTGCCATTTTGGGGGAAGAGCCGAGGCTGTACTTTTCTTCTAAGGCTCTCTTGGATTTATCAGGATTATTATGTCTAAATATAATGAGCTGTGAAGTGGTACCTCCTTCTCTATTTCCATAAATCATTTGTTTGGCGTTGTCATTATCCCTTTCTTAAATGATTGAAGAAATCCACAGACAAGCAATCTGAACCAAGAATTGTAGTTGTAGATAGTTTTTTTTTGTTTTGTTTTTGGTAGGGGGGAAGTGTAGGAATTTAATCTCTTAATGAATATAGGTGTCTTTGGATATTCTCTTAGTTCTTATGTCAATTTTGGTAACTTTTTTCCAAAATATGTATAAATTTCATCTAAATTGTTTATGTAAAGCTGTTCATCATAACTTTATTACTCACTTAAATATCTGTTGGCTTTGTACTGATGTCATGCCTTCATTCCTAATATGGGTAGTTTGTACTCTAACATTTTTTCTATATCTTTTGTGCTTATCTTTTTTTTAATTTTTATTGTGCTTTAAGTGAAAGTTTACAAGTCAAGTCAGTGTCTCACACAAAAACTTATATATACCTTGCTACATATATTCCCAATTGCTCTCCCCCTAATGAGACAGCCCACTCCCTCCCTCCACTGTCTCTTTTCGTGTCCATTTCCCCAGCTGCTAACCCCTTCTACCCTCTTATCTCCCTTCCAGACGGGAGATGACTACATAGTCTCAAGTGTCCACGTGATCCAAGAAGCTCACTCCTCACTGACATCCCTCTCTATCCCATTGTCCAGTCCAATCCCTGTCTGAAGAATTGGCTTTGGGAATGGTTCCTATACTGGGCCAACAGAAGGTCTGGGGGCCATGACCACCGGAGTCCTTCTAGTTTCAGTCAGACCATTAAGTCTGGTCTTTTCATGAGAATTTGGGGTCTGCATCCCACAGCTCTCCTGCTCCCTCAGGGATTTTCTGTTGTGTTCCCTGTCAGAGCAGTCATCGGTTGTAGCTGGGCACCATCTAGCTCTTCTGGTCTCAGGCTGATGTAGTCTCTGGTTTATGTGGCTCTCTCTGTCTCTTGGGCTCATAACTACATTGTGTCCTTAGTAATCTTCATACTCCTTTGGTCCAGATGGGTTGAGACCAATTGACGCATCTTATATGGATGCTTGCTAGAGTTTCAGACCACAGACACCACTCTCCAAAGTGGGATGCAGAATGTTTTCTTAATAGGTTTTATTATGGCAACTGACTTAGATATCCCCTGAAACCATGGTCCCCAAACCTCCCCCCCCCCCCCCACTACACTGGCCTTCAAAGCATTCAGTTCATTCAGGAAACTGCTTTTGGTTTAGTCCAGATGTGCTGACCTCGCCTGTATTGTGTGTTCTCTTTCCCGCCACCTAAAGTAGTTCTTATCTACTATCTAATTAGTGAATACCCCTCTCCCACCCTCCCCCCTCTCTTAACTATAAAAGAATATTTTCTTCTCTGTTTAAACTATTTCTTGAGTTATTATAATAGTGGTCTTGTACAATATTTGTCCTTTTGCAACTGACTAATTTTACTCAGCATAATGCCTTCCAGATTCCTCCATGTTTTGAAATGTTTCACAGATTCATCACTGTTCTTTATTGATGTGTGGTATTCCATTGTGTGAATATACCATAATTTATTTATCCATTCATCCATTGACAGGCACCTTGGTTGCTTCCATCCTTTTGCTATTGTAAATAGTGCTGCAGTGAACATGGGTATGCATATATCTGTTCGTGTAAAGGCTCTTATTTCTCTAGGATATAGTCCAAGGAGTGGGATTGCTAGATCCTATGGTAGCTTTACTTCTAGCTTTTTAAGGACGTGCCAAATGAATTTCCAAAGTGGTTTTACCATTTTATATTCCCACCAGCAGTGTATAAGTGTTCCAGTCTCTCCACAGCCTCTACAATATTTATTATTTTGTGTTTTTTGGATTAATGCCAGCCTTGTTGGAGTGAGATGGAATCTCATTGTAGTTTTGATTTGCATTTCTCCAGTGGCTGATGATCATGAGCATTTCCTCATGTATTTGCTAGCTACTTGAATGTGTCCTTTAGTAAAGTGTCTGTTCACATCTTTTACCCATTTTTTAATTCAGTTATTTGTCTTTTTGTACTTGAGTTTTTGCAGTATCATATAGATTTTAGAGATCATGCGCCGATCAGAAATGTCATAGCTAAAAACTTTCTCCCAGTCTGTAGGTGGTCTTTTTACTCTTTTGGTGAAGTCTTTGGATGATCACAGGTGTTTGATTTTTAGGAGCTCCCAGTTCTCTAGTTTTTCTTCTGCATTGTTAGTAATGTTTTGTATACTGTTTATGCCATGTATTAGGGCTCCTAACATTGTCCCTATTCTTTCTTCCATGATCTTTATCATTTTAGATTTTATATTTAGGTCTTTGACCCATTTTGAGCTTCTTTTTTGTATGGTGTGAGTTATGGGTCTTGTTTCATTTTTTTGCAGATGGATATCCAGTTATGCCAGCACCATTTGTTAAAAAGACGGTCTTTTCTCCACTTAACTGCTTAGGGGACTTTGTCAAATATCGATTGTTCATATGTTGATGGATTTAATTCTGGATTCTCAATTAGGTTCCATTGGCCTATGTATCTGTTGTTGTACCAGTGCCAGGCTGTTTTGACTACTGTAGCAATATAATAGGGTCTAAAATCAGGTAAAGTAAGGCCTCTCACTTTGTTCTTCTTTTTCAGTAATGCTTTACTTATCCAGGGCCTGTTTCTCTTCCATATGAAGTTGGTGACTTGTTTCTCCATCTCATTAAAAAACGTCGGAATTTCAATCGGAATTGCATCAAATCCATAGATCGGTTTTGGTAGGACAGACGTTTTTATAATATTAAGTCTTTCTATCCATGAGCAAGGCATGTTTTTCCAGTTATGTAGGCCTCTTTTGGTTTCTTGCAGAACTGTATTGTAGTTTTCTTTGTATAAATCTTTTACATCTCTGGTAAGATTTATTCCTAAGTATTTTATCTTCCTGGGGGCTACTGTAAATGGTATTGATTTGGTGGTTTCCTCTTCAATGTTCTTTTTGTTAATGTAGAGGAATCCAGCTGATTTTTGTATGTTTATCTTGTATCCCGATACTCTGCTGAACTATTAGTTTCAGTAGTTTTCTGGAGGATTCCTTAGGGTTTTCTGTGTATAAGATCATGCCATGTGCACATAGAGATACTTATACTTCTTCCTTGCCAATCTGGATGCCGTTTATGTCTTTATCTAGCCTAATTGCTCTGGCTAGGACCCCCAGCACGATGTGGGATAAGAGCGGTGATAAAGGGCATCCTTGTCTGGTTCCCAATCTCAAGGGGAATGCTTTCAGACTCTCCCCATTCAGGATGATGTTGACTATTGGCTTTGCATAAATGCCCTTTATTATGTTGAGGAATTTTCCTTCTAATCCTATTTTGCTGAGAGTTTTTATCATGAATGGATGTTGAACTTTGCCAAATGCCTTTTCTGCATCAATTGATAAAATCATGTGATTCTTATCTTTTGTTTTATTTGTATGATGGATTATATTAATTGTTTTTCTAATATTGAACCATCCCTGCATACCTGGTATAAATCCCACTTGGTCATGATGAATTATTTTTTTGTTATGTTGTTGAATTCTATTGGGTAGAATTTTGTTGAGGATTTTTGCATATAAGTTCATGGGGGATATAGGTCTATAATTTTCTTTTTTTGTGGTGTCTTTACCTGGTTTTGGTATCAGGGATATGCGCTGGCTTCATAGAATGAGTGGTAGTATTCCGTCCTTTTCTATGCTCTGAAATACCTTTAGTAGTAGTGGTGTTAACTCTTCTCTGGAAGTTTGGTAGAAGTCTGCAATGCCGTCCGGACAAGGGCTTTTTTTTGTTGGGAGTTTTTTGGTTACCTTTTCAATCTCTTCCTTTGTTATGGGTCTGTTTAGTTGTTGTACCTGTTTGTGTTACTTTAGGCAGGTAGTGTGTTTCTAGGAATTCATCCATTTCTTCTAGGTTTTCAAATTTGTTAAAGTACAATTTTTCATAGTAATCTAGTATGATTCTTTTAATTTCAATTGAGTTTGTTGTAATATTGCCCATCTCATTTCTTATTCAGGTTATTTGCTTCCTTTCCTGTTTTTCTTTAGTGAGTTTGGCCAATGGTTTTTCAATTTTGTTGATTTTTTATAAGAACCAGCTTTTGATCTTGTTAATCATTTCAGTTGTTTTCCTATTTTCTTTTTCATTTAGTTCTTCTCTGATTTTTATTATTTGTTTTCTTCTGGTGCCTCTGGGTTTCTTTGGTTGCTCTCTTTCTATTTTGATTTCTATTTCTATTTTGGCCCTTTCTTCTTTTTGTATGTGTGTATTTATTGATATAAATTGACCTCTGAGCACTACTTTCGCTGTGTCCAAAAGGTTCTGATAGGAAGTGTTTTCATTCACATTCGATTCTATGAATTTCTTTATGCCATCCTTAATGTCTTCTATAATACAGTCTTTTTTGAGCAGGGTATTCTTCAGTTTCCAAGTGTATAATTTCTTTTCCCTGCTTTTTCTCTTATTGATTTCCACTTTTATGGCCTTATGGTCAGAGAAGATGCTTTGTAATATTTCAGTGTTTTGGACTCTGCTCAGGCTTGCTTTATGACCTTATATGTGGTCTATTCTAGAGAATGTTCCATGTGCACTAGAAAAAAATGTATACTTGGTTGCTGTTGGGTGGAGTGTTCTGTATATGTTTATGAGGTAAAGTTGGTTGATTATGGCATTTAGATCTTCCGTGTCTTTATTGAGCTTCTTACTAGATGTCCTGCCCTTCACTGAAAGTGGTGTGTTGAAGTCTCCTACTATAATTGCAGAGCTTTCTATCTCACTTTTCAATGTTGATAGAGTTTAAGCATCTTGCAGCCCTGTCATTGGGTGCATAAATATATAATATGGTTGTATCTTCTTGGTATATTGTCCCTTTAATCATTACATAGTGTCCTTCTTTATCCTTTGTGGTGGATTTAACTTTGAAGTCTATTTTGTCAGAAATTAATATTGCCACTCCTGATCTTTGTGATTGTTGTTTGCTTGATATTTTTGTTCCCATCCTTTGAGTTTTAGTTTGTTTTTGTCTCTAAGTCTAAGATGTCTCTTGTAGGCAGATATAGACGGATCATGTTTTTTAATCCATTTTGCCACTCTGTGTCTTTATGGGTTTTGGCAAGTTTGGTTATTGTAGGCCTTGGTAACTTTATTTTAACGTCTACCTTATGTAGAGTTCAGTGAGCATCTTGGATAGATATCTTCTCATCTTTCACGATATCAGGGAAGTTTTCTGCCAACAAATCTCCAATAATTCTCTCTGTATTTTCTGTTAATCCTCCCTGTTCTGGTAGTCCAGTCACTCCTAGGTTATTACTCTCGATAGAGTCCCACATGATTCTTAACTTTTCTGCATTTTTTAAAATTCTTTCATCTGATTTTTCTTCAAGTATATTAGTACCAAGGACTTTATCTTCAAGTTCAGAAATTATGCCTTCCACTTGTTCGATTCTGCTCCTCTGACTTTCTATTGAGTTGTCTACTTCTGTAATTTTATTGTTAATCTTCCGAATTTCTGATTGCTGTCTGTCTGTGGATTTTCCCAGCTTACTAAATTTTTCATTATGTTCCTGAATGATCTTTTTAATTTCTTCAGTGCTTTGTCTGTGTGTTCCTTGGCTTGTTCTGTGTATTGCCTGATTTCCTCCCTGATGTCTTGAAGGGTTCTGTATATTAATCTTTTGTATTGTGCCTCTGGTAATTCCAGAAAGGCACTTTCATCTAGAAGATCCCTGGATTCTTTTTTTTGAGTGCTTGTTGAGGCGATCATGTTCTGTTTCTTTATGTGAGTTGATATTGACTCTTGTCTCCAAGCCATCTAAAAGTTATTGTATTAGTTTATTTTATGTTTGCTTACTGTGTCATAGCTTCCTGCTTTGTTTTGTTCTGATATGCCAAGATGGGTTGCTTGAGTGAGTTAACTTGATTATTTTCACCTTTAGAGCTCTGATACCCTGTCCCTAATGTCTAGAGCTGTTATTAGATTTATCAGTCTAGGAGTCCATTCACTTTTCTTATATGAATTCCGCTCAGGTGTCCAGGTAGCTGATCATCAAGTGTGTGGTTCAGGCTCTGTCCTACAGTCTTAGAAGGGATGGGGTGATTGGCGTAGGCACCGGTATCTGGCTGCAGCAGGGTGTCCCACTCTGAACAAGGCACGGGGCTGAGAATCATCCTACATGCATCTCTGAGGAAAGTGTGTCCCTGTTCCCTAGAGCGTACAGGTGGATGGGTTCAGCAGATGGACCGTCGGACCCAGTGTTTTTGGTTGTAAGGCTTGGGAGGTACCAGTTATCTTTTGACCCCTGTCGCAGGTTGCTGGGCACCTGAGTGGTGCTGCCAGTCCTTAGGCCCCTGATGTGGGTTGGTGAGGACCGTGTTTAATAGGCAAAGCAATGTCAGACATCAAACACCCACCTCTACTGCATAGCTGAAATGGTTGGAGCCTGCCAACAAGGGCCTAGTCTCCTGAAATAGGCTCACAGAGGTCCATGCAGAGGGGAAAGGTACTCACAGTCTATGGACCATTTATGCCTGGACAGGAGCCAATTCTGTCCTGAGCTCCCCTGGTTAGTGGAGCCGGAAAATTATCTTTTCCCCCAGTTGCAAATTCATTCTTCTCCAAGGCCAGGAGAATGGGTCTAGGTGCTCAACAGGGCCTATCTCAGGCCCAGGGAAATCAACTGCTGAAGCCGGCTTGGGAGCGGGGGTGGCGGTAAAATACACGCAAGTACTTAGCCTTTGCTGAGGGCACCGTTCTTCTCTAGTTCCGGAGGTGTGAGTAGGCTGTGTGGCTGGCTGCTTCTCCCTGAGGAAACTTCAGCCGGATGCTAGTACCAGCCTACCACCGCTGCTCCCAGGAATAGTGCCTGAGGGCTCCCCGTAATTCAGGTCTGGTAACTCCTTTCAGCTTCTGAACTGTCTCTTCCACCTGCCCCTCAGTTCATTTTCTAAGCTTGCGTTTGATGTTCAGTGCTCCTAGCTTGTCATAAATATACTCATTTCACTTGTTTTTTAGAGTCTTGGTTGTAAGAGGGCTCAGCTGAAGTGAGCCATCCTGGCTCTGCCTCCTATGTGTATCTATTTTATTAATCTTTCCAAAGAATCTGCTTAGTTTTAATTTTTTCTATTATCTTCTACTTCTTGATTTTCATTTTTATTTTTACTATTTTCTGCCTTCTTTTTACTTTGATTTAATTCAGTCTTCCGTTTCTAAGATGAAAGTATTGATCTCTGAGTTTACTTTTTTCTTTTATACACTGTAAAGTGTTTCAGTTTTACTCAATGAGTATGTTTTAAATGCATTTCACAGAATTTTGTGTATTGTGTTTTCATTATCGTTCAGTTCAAAAGGGATATAATTTTTAATTTAATATGTGTGAGCATTAAAAGTCTCTTATACTTGAGAAATGCAAATAAACTTTATAGAAAAAAAAGAATAGCTGAAACAATGTATGAATTTCTTAAAGTTTAAGGCGTGGAAAACCTGTATCTGACCAACTATAACAAAGAAGTTGATGGCTTCTTTTTTAGCATCAGAAAAACTAGGATATTGGAGTCATGAAAGAGGAGAGCACAGTCATTTATTTTCTGAGTATTTGGGTTAATATGTTAAGACTGTTATCTATGACCTGTGATGTCTGAAATTAAGCATGTGTCAAATAAAAATTCATATTTCATTATATTAATACCTCACATTTATCAACATCACTGAAAACATTTTTTGGTTTTAATATTTAATTAACTTTCTTTCAAAAAAGCAAGTAATAAGGAGTTTACAAAATGGATTCTAATCCTGACCCTTAAAAAAAAAAAAAAAAAAAAAACCCTTAGACCTACTATATATTGCAATCTTAGAAAATCAGAAATGTTAGCAGATTTTTCATGAGGGTTTAATATAATATTTTGGCATTCCTATTGTTAGATAGCTTCCATGATATCCCTAATTATGGTGCATACCAAGAGCACTTACAAAGACAGAACACATGCAGGTTTTTTTGTTATCATGGAAAATTATGGTTTCTAAACATAGGATTTGCTGGTAGGTTGAAACATGACATTAAATGGAACTTTTCAGACAAGCTAAAGCTTGCATTATTATAAGTGTGGTTTAGAAATCCCTGAGTGGTACAAGTAGTTTGCAGCTGGCTGCTAACCTAAAAGTTGGAGGTTCAAACCAACACCATGGCTCTGTGGAAGAAAGTGGCAATGTGCTTCCATAAAGATTACAGCCAAGTACCGCTAGAGCTCAGTTCTACTCTGTAACACATGGGGTCACTATAAGTCAGAACTGACTTGATGGCAACCGATTTGGTTATTTTTTATTTTAGAAGTGTAAACCACTTTGGATAATAAAACAACACTTTTAATAAAGTTACATGTTTTCCTTTGTAAAGCCTAAATGTTTCTCAAATAAAGCAAAAAACGAAAACAAATGTTTGTGGATCTCTTTCGTGAACCATTAACTTTAGTCACTTATGTCAGGCTTTGATATAAGTGAAATAAAATTTCTATTTTAATACCTGATTTATTTGATATCACTAAATAATTCATAAACACAGTGTAAAATGTATCAGTTTAGAGTGGTATAGCATTTTAACTACTGGGATTTTGTGATTTTGTGTTTTGTAGGTGCTCCCAGTGACCAGAGCAGTGGTACCTCCTCTCCTCTTTGTGACAGTGGCTTACATCTCAACTACCATCCCAACAATACAGTAAGATGACTGAGGCATAATTCAGATTAATAAGGAGATAAAGAAACACCCGTGTGTAATATACATATATTTATAGTTGGCAAAAATTGCTGTTAAGTCTGGTTCATCTGACAGACTTGAAACCTTTGGTTGCTTCATCATTTAAGTATTACGACAAGCAAGAAAAGAAAAAATTAAGTAGGTCAGTTTTTTCTTTACGTCATTTTCCTAAATAAAAATTTATTTTTTTATTTAGGCTTACTTACCCTTTGTAGACTATGAAGACTTTAACTTTGGGAAGCCACACTACATCATATAATCATTTTATAACATTCTGTATTATTTATAATTTTATGCTCTGAATTATTTTGCTTGATTTTTAATCATTTTGTTTTGAAATTATTTAGCTAAGTGTAATTATTTAATTTGCCATAAGTGGGTATTTCTTGATCTTCTTAGTGCATATCAGAGAATTAATTTCAAAGTGACAAAGTCTAACCCATGCATTATGTTAAAATGTAATGAATTGTTTAACTGTACACACATTTAGTAACTAATGGAATTGATGTGTTTGTTTTTTCAACATTTAACAAAATGTTAACTTTTATTTTCCTTGTATTTTGGAGTAAACAAGTTTTTTTAAATAAATATTTTTGAAGTTCTTAACTAGTGTATATTCAACAAAATACTCACATCCTAAAGACAAAACAAATATCTCTGATTATATCTACATCTAACAGAAATCCCCTGTGCTCACAGATAAGAAAAGTAAAAAGTAGGAGAGTTGACTTTAAGCAGAATTTTATTTTTCTGTCTCACATATTTATTGGGATTCAAAAGGAATACAGCTTCTTTTTCTAATTTGTATAATTCATCTTCAATTTCAGATTATTTTCCTAATTCTGGCATTTTTCTTCAAAGCACCACTTTGAGCATCTTTAGGCTTGACTCATGGACCATGCCATTGAACCTTCAGTTTGACCTTAGTTGCGACAGCATTATTCCTCAGCCAAGTACCTCAGGCCTTCAAGCCTTTCCTCTCCTAAAAATGAACATTTAGCTATTCCAAGGGTTATACCTAGAAATTTAAGGACATTTCCTAAAACCAGTCATATTTGGTATATTTCGTTTGGCTTTATTTTTTATTTTTACAACCAGAGAAAGGATTGTCACAGAAGAGATGATCTTTAGAACATTGAACACTGATTTTCAGAGGATGGCAACATGTGAAAACATTAAAAGTAAAATAATGTTTAAACAAGCATTAATTCAAATATACTCTTGCCTTATTTCCTCTTATAGAATGTATTAATATATTCTGTTTCTTAAGAATTTAATGTTAAATTATAATTAAAATGAAATCATTAAAAAACAAAAAAGCTAATTTCGCTTCAATCTTTTTTCTTCAAATTTAAACATAGATGAATTACTTAGTAATAAAACATTTATCCTAATGATTACAGAATATTAATGATGATATGATTAATTCCTTTCCTTCTATATAAGTAAAATATGGCTTTGATATGAAAAGCTACTTAATTGAAAAATTAACAAGCTATGTCTGTCTCAGTCTAGACATAGTAGAAGTAGTGTAGCCAGTTTCCCTCTAAGAGCCCTTGACCCACAGACAGTCATTCTGCCCTTCTGAATCCCATAGTCTCAACCTAATCTTTTACCTCCTATTGCAGTAATTGCTTCGCTTGCCTTCTCTCCTCCCAATTTAGATGCCCTTCTTCCTTCGTTTTTGTTGTTAGGTGCCATCGAGTAGATTCTGACTCAGCAAGCCTGTAGGACGGAGTGGAACTGCCCCATAGCATTTCTAAGGAGTGGCTGGTGGCTTTGAACTGCTGAACTTTTGGTTAGCAATAGAGCTCTTAACCACTACACCATCAGGGCTCCTCCCTCCTTTGGTATTTCTTAATCTCCTTTAAATGGGCTGATGCACCCACCTCAGCTGCTAGGAACTCTGCTGTTCCAGCTTACCACCCATCCTTCTCTAAGGAGCTTGGCCTGGGAGTTCAGGCTCGCTGCCCTTCCTCAGCCAGGGCATGGCCAAACTGGCCTCCTACTGATATAGGTACAGAGACAGGCCCCTTGCCTAAAAGAGGGGCAACTCTAAGAACTATTTCCCCTCATTGGGTAGGACTGAGGAACACACATCCCTAGCCTGCCTGTTCCCTGCCTCATCCTGCTTCTCTCCTCCTTAAGTGTTTCTTCTGAGAACCCTCTTTCCCTTGTCACTTACCTGGGTACCCCTGTCTCAGCTCCTATCCTAAGTAGGAGAGCTACTTCACTTCAGAGTGGGAAAGAGCTGCTTTGTAATGTTGTCATGCTAATGCCATACCCAAACCATGACCCCTCTATAATAAGGAAAAGTAGTGAAGTCACAGTGGGGTGTGTGAGGATGAAGAGCCCATTCTTCTTCCTTTTCTTCTTCTTCTTTTTTTTTTTTAATTCATTCCAACAGCACACACACAAAATCTGTGGAATTAATTCTATGAATTATGCCTTAATAAGGTTGATTGATATAATGGTCTGCTTCAAAAAGCTTCAGTCTGAGCAAGAAAATTACTCAGTAATTCTATAAAATGACTCTTTCAAATATATCTAAACCACAACCACTGCTGTCAATTCCAACTAATTATGTAAAATTTTTAAAAAAGTCATAAATGTTTCTTGCTAGAGCTGTCTTTCTATTCTCAAAACATTTTATTCCCACTTTTGACATTAATATTGACATTATTATTTGACATATTGACATTCTTTTGATGTTAGTGAACATATTTCAGTGTAAGGAAAGTAATTTATTGTATTTTAGAGAATAAGAATAAAACCATATACAAATTCAAATGGCGTATATTCAAAATTAAAATTCTTAATGCATTTTAATTAAATGAATATTTACCTAGAACTTAGTCTGTGGAAGACATTATTCTAGGTATTTGAGGGAGGAGAATATGGTTTCTGAGTCAAGGCATTTAAAACTCAGATCTGTAGACCAGAACTTTGAACTGGTTGGTTCTGGTTCAAACCCCTGCTGAGAATTTGCATTTCTAACAAGTTCCCAGGTGATGCTAATGCTGCTGGTTAGGGACCAATTCTAAGAACCACTGGTAGAGCAGTGGTTCTCAAGATTTATTATACATAAGAGTCACCTAGGGATCTTGTTAAAATGCAGATTCTGATTCAGTATATCTGGAGTGGAAATGCAAAGTCTCAGCTGGTGTTCGAGCTGGAATGAACCTGTTCAAGCCCTGCTATAGACAAATGCATAAAATTAACTCTCAAGTAAGAAAGGAAAATCAGTGTTCTAATAGCAGAGATAAGGGCGGCCGGGGACTTTGAAGGTCTGATTTAATTGAATTCAACAGAAATTGAGAAACTCTGGCATCAAGTATGTGCTCTGTTGAATGTGCGATCTACTTGTAGGGACTTAGCAGTCAGTGCTATCGCACACTTTTCTCCCATCTCTTGAACAGACTTCAGTACAGGAGTGAAGAGTAGAGAGCATCTCCAGTTATGTGTTTATAAAATTAGGAAACACAGAGGCAAGCTTTCTTGTGACACATCATCGATATCATCAAATAAGAGAGGACAGTTGGCACTGGGAAGGAAGGGCATGTCCTGATGCACATTACCCGTGGTATGTTTGCACATTGCAGAGTCTGCCTTCTCCTTGATAGAATCATCTGTTCTTCTTATGTGCTTAACTTCTCAATTCTATCGTGAACCTAGACCTAGGTAACTCCATTTTTAATTCCCGTGCCTGGTGGCACAGTGGTTAAAGTGCTCAGCTGCTAACCAAAAGGTCTGCGGTTGGAACTCATCGGTCGCTGACAGGAGAATGATGTGACAGTCTACTTCCATAAAGATTTAGAGCCTTGGAAATCCTACGGGACAGTTCTAATCTGTCCTATAGGGTTGCTGTGAGTCAGAATCGACTCCACAGCTTAGTTTTGGTTTATGCTTAAATTTTTCTCTGAAGTAAATTATGAGTAAGCTAGCACTATCCTAGTATTCTGAAATCCTAAATTTGTCTTAAGGCAGCATTTTCAGGAGAAGGGAAAATAGAGTCTTATACCATATATACACCCTCCATTATCCTACATAAAAATGTAACCTAGCTCTTGTAACAAGTGTTATAAAACACCCTTGAGACCCCCTGACTCATGGCAGCCCTGACTCATGGTGGCTCCATGCACAATGAAATGAAATGCTTCCTGGACCTATGCCATCAACGTGATTATTTGCAGATCAGATGTTTGTAATCCATAGGATTTTCATGGGCTGATTTTTGAAAGTAGATAACCACCCCTTTCTTCCTAGTTTGTTTTAGTCTGTAAGCTCTGCTGAAGTCTGTTCAGCATCAAAGCAACATGCAAGCCCCCACTAACAGACAGGTGCTGGCTGCACTGACACGGGAATTGAAAATGGGTCTCCCACATGGAAGGTGAGAATTCTACCACTGAACCACCACCATCCCCTTCTAAAGGACTAATTTTAGAGTGTAAAAGAATCACCTGGTTTGCTACCCAAAGCACAAATGTCTGAGTCCCAGGCCAGGCCCCCCCCAATCTCTTCTCTCGGAGATGAAGAAAGGTATCTTGCATATGCTCTCCAGGTGACTCTGACTCAGGTAACCCGAAAATCAGACTTTGAAAAACATTTTTAACAATACTCCTTTAATGAATACTTTCTTTGCCAAATCCTTAACAAAATCTGTGGATCAACATTTTGCCCTGTATGCAGTTTTGTATTGGTAAGAGGCCATTGTGTGGCAATATAACTTGAAATGTGTTAAGTGTTGGGAAAAAGAGACAATTTAAAATCAAAGAGCATATAATTGTGGCTTTTTATATTCACACTGTTAATTATCATAGGAAACAACATTGAGGAATTAAGCCTTTGAAAAATAGGTATGGTTCTCAAAACCATGAAAGTCATTGTGTTCACATATTTTATATACAATTCAAAATGACTAAGACTACTGTTTTAAAAGAAGAAAGAAAAGATCTACTCTATTTCTGTAATAAAAATAAATAGAGACAAATAATCATTGAAGGACACTAGGTATTCCACTTTAATTAACAGACCTGTCAGATGAAATAAATTGACCTTGATTAGTATAATAGCTGAAGGGGACATACTTCTTATGAGGAGGGAACATAAAAGAAAGTGACACATTTACAATATTGATATATACATCAAGTCAAGATGCTACATCAAAGATATCAAAGACCATATGGAGTTTCATATCTGAAAATCTGACATGAATAAAATATGATTTATAAAACTTATCACACTCATCTATTGTTGATTACTATTTTCAATTAATATAATTTATTAGTTGTCCTTTCATTGCCATGTCTTTTATGTTCTTTTACATTTTCTATCGCATTTACTCATGAAACAAAAAAGAGTAGTTATTATTTCCTTTTTTGAAAGATTAAATAATTTGTCAAAAGTTACACAGAAAAAATGTGAAATAATCAAGATCAAAGATCTGAATTATTCTTTCCATTTTTTTACCTCTGATTATGAGTGTTAAATGTGTCATAATAGATGCTTTGGCACTGAAATTAAGAATCCTGGCTTTGTCACTTACAGGCTGAATGGCTTGGGTAAACTGCTGTAGAATTTCTCAAAAGTGGCTGTGTGCACTGTGTTCCAAGAATAGATCTCAGATGCGTGCAGAGAGGGACTTAGTTACATCAAAGATGGTGTAAAGACTTTAGGCAATGCATGTAAAGTACTTAATTTAGCTAATTAGTATATTAATCGCTGCAACCATAGTAGTATTATTAAGGATGTCCTTACTAGAAGTTCTTTGTTTGCAATAATTTTGTCCACTATTCAAGATTATTATTATTATTTTTTTAGAAAGTACATTCCTCACCAATTTTTGCTGACAGGCACAATCAGTGTTTCCACCATCCTGCTGTTATCAGTAAATGTACAATTTCCATTATTTAAAGAAAGTGGAACTAGCAAGATGTTCAATTCTAGACTCTGTTCTAAGAACTTATTTATTTATTACACACTATAATCTTACTGATAGTTACTATTACTAGCCCCACTTTTGACACAGGAAAAATAAGGCACAGATAGTTTAAATAACTCGCCCAGGGTTAAAGGGCTAGTCAGGGACAGGGAGCAGTCTGATTTGGAGCCTGCGCGCTCACCTTCTCTGTTGTACTCTCTCCCAAACAACCCTGTGTCTTACTCCCACCAGCATAGCACCTAACACAAAGGCCATGAGAAAGATTAACATAGAGTCTAGATGTGTGCTTTTGCTATCACTAGATAAATGTTATAAGCAATTGTCTCACACCCAAAAGGTAGCTGTCTTAGAGACAAAGCCTCTCTTAGTGCCATCTCAGCAGCAGGGCGTCCACACTGAGTTACAGGAGCCTGTCAACTCTTTCAGCACTTCTAAAATGCTCTAAGAATTTAGTTCATATTGACATGCACAGTCTGTGACAATAGGATGATGTCAAAGAACACTCAACGTTTAGTAAAATGTGTTTTTTCTAAGCAATTTTGAACAGCTTAATGTTTAATAATGTGTATACTAATAGAGGTTCAACATTCAGAGTAAAGTAATGTCTCCTAACATCATCACTCAAACATCAGTGACTGGAGAGAAAGCAATGTCAACAATTCTCAGGTGATATTGAGACTGGACCCACTTACAACCCTTGGCAAATTAAATAATAACATTATTTGACATCCTGGAGACACGGAAATTTCACCAGTGCTGCTGAAATAATGAAAGATGCATAAGTCAACATGAAGTCAAAGCTCAATTTTTACTCAAATATATGTGTCTTCTATACATAAGGATAAACCTTCTAATGAAACTTAAAATACTTCAGAGTGATCGCAGACAGATGGATAACCAGCACTGGAACTCCAGAGGTTATTGTTGGTACCAATAGAGTGATTTTTAGGAATTGAATTTTAACTTCTTTTGGCATGGTAAATCCACAGCTTTCCAAAGGCTCTATACTTTTGGGTTGATTACATCAAACCATGTAACAGATTTGAATGCCCTGTTGGCTGTGGAGAAAAATTGAGTTTGCAATTTCTGCAACAGACTCAGAAGTCAATTATTTGACTTGCCCATGAAGAATTTAGTATTTGTTGTAATAGTTTAATCTCCTAGAAAATTAGAGAAGTAACTGTGTAGACCTTAAAGTGTTATGTGTAATTCAAAATATAAATCACTACTCATGCTAGAAATAAGTCATTATGTTAACAAAAATAGAAAGTTTTAATCTCATAGTTTTCAAAAGCTACACATGTGTATTACACTCTTCTAATTTATAATTGTAAATACTAAACCATACAATCAGCATATTTCAGATAAATAGCCATATTCTAACCATGACATTAAAACAGTATAAAACCTTTTATATACATGAAGTTAAAACAATGGACAAAAGATTTCCTTTAGTAGTTTTTTTGAAAGTTGTTTTTATAAGAATATTCATTCTAGTCAAAAAATATTTAGAAGTAACTGATAAATCACAAGCACTTATAACAATGCTCGGCACTTGGAAGGTATTAAAAAATTATTGCTTACTGAATGAACTAAGGCTTATTTCTATTTTTGTCACTTATTCATTGAGGTTACAGTTAGTTTTGCCTCATGTTTTCCATTAAATTAATTCAGTTCTGTCACGCAATTATTGTTTTCTCCTTTCTGTCCCCTATATTGCTTTCATCACCATTCTTGATCTCATTGGTTTCTTCCTCAAGTACTTCGGGGACTCCAGTGATCAAGGAGTTACCAACTACAAATTTAGTGTTAATGAGTATGGTCTTTTAATCACTTAGGAAAAAAAAAAAATAGAAAAAGACAGAAACTCAAAACACAGAAGAAAAAAGTGATTCTGAATGTTTGTATTCATTTTAGGACACATTATCATGTTCGTCATGGCCAACATCACCAGGCCTGAGATGGGAAAAGCGGTGGTGTGACCTCAGACTGATTCCTCTACTTCATTCGCGTTTCTCTCAGTATGTCCCTGGGACGGATTTGAGTCGGTGGGTTCATGTGCATGAGTTCTGGTTTTTACTGATTGAAGAAAAAGAAAAAAGTAATAGACACATTTAACATAATATGCCTTATTATTTCTCCTTTCACACCTTCCTGATAGTAGAAAGGACTACAAAAGAATATCATTATACAGTATAATGACTATGACCAAAAAACACAAGTTAAAGCCCTGACTCTGCTACTACCTTATTGTAATGGCGTCATTGTCTTTAAT
Organism: Elephas maximus indicus; assembly: GCF_024166365.1. Classification (NCBI taxonomy): domain Eukaryota; kingdom Metazoa; phylum Chordata; class Mammalia; order Proboscidea; family Elephantidae; genus Elephas; species Elephas maximus. Next base: position 92,080,686 of record NC_064833.1, read on the forward strand.
AAATATAGTTCTATTGGGTTTTGTATTTCTTCTTGTATTACTTTTAGTAAATGTCTTTTATCTCAAGGAAATTGTATAGATCATTTAATTGTAAAATTAATTTTTATACAGTTCATAATAATCTCATATCACCTCTTTTTAATAAGTGTAGGATCACTGATGATGTCTTCCTTTTTATTCTTTGATTTTTTTTCTTGATAAGCTTTGACAGGAATTTATCAATTTCAATAACTTTTTCAAAGAACTACTTTTTTACTTTATTGATTCTGTCGTATATATATATGTATTTCATTAGTTTTGTTTTATTTTAATTGCTTCCACCCTTTCAATTATTTTATATTAAATTTATGGTCTTATCATTTCTTGAGATACAAGTTACAAGGGTTAGGAGACATTTCTATAAAGAGCATATTGTAAATATCGTAAGCTTTGCAGGCCGTATGGTCTCTGTCACAACTACTTAACTCTTCTGACACAGCATGAAAACAGTCATAGACAATATAGGAATAAATAAGCATGCTCTGTTCCAGTAAAACTATTTAAAAAAGAAAATGGTAGGCTAGATTTGACACACAGGCCTTAGTTTGCCAACCTCTGGTTTAGATCATTGATTTTTCAGATGCGCTATTCTAATATAAGTAGTGAGAACTACACATTTTCATCAAAGCCTGCTTTAGCTACACCCACAAGTTTTAGGATTAGACCTTGATTTATCTACAGATCTTTGAGTATATCACTGTGTAGTTTTCTAAGTGGTTACTGTAGGTGTTACAATATGCACACATGACTTATTGGAGTCTACTGGTATCGTTTACCACTTCCAGTGAACTGTAGAAACCTTACTCCTATTTAAGTCCTTTTTTTTTATCCTTCCCACTTTGTAAGTATAATTATTTTATGTATTTTCTGTAAATACAGTGGACACCATATTAGATGGTGTTATGATTTTGTTTTAACCCTCAAATATGATTTAGTGAACTAATTGGAGAGGAATAATCTGCTATATTTACCCCAATGTTTACCAAATTTGATGTTACATTTTTTTCTTTTCTGATGTTCCAAGCCTTCTCTTATCATTTCCTTTCTGTTTGGAAAACATTTTTTAGTCATTTTTTAAGAATAGATTTGTTAGTATCAAATACTTTAAGAATTCTTTGAGAATTTTATTTCATCTTTTTTCCTGATTGATAGTGTACTTAGATGTAGACTTTTCATTAGTAATTCTTTTATTTCAATACCTGAAGAATGTTACACTACTTCCTTCTGACCTCAGTCATTTTAGATAAGAAATCTACTATCATTAAAATTGGTGTTTCCCCATAAGTAATATATTGTTTCTCTGTCTACTTTCAAGATTATTTTTTACTCTTTAATTTTCAGAAGATTAATTATCATGTGTCTTAGTGTGTATTTCTTTGGTTTATAGTATATGGGACCCACTAACATTCTTGCATCTTGGTGTGTGTCAGGGTTGCATCCTTTCACCATACATATTCAGTCTGTATGCTGAGCAAAGAATACAAGAAGCTGGGCTATATGAAGAAAAACATGGCATTAGGATTGAAGGAAGACTCATTAACCACCTGTGACATGCAGATGACACAGCTTTTCTTGCTGAAAGTGAAGAGGACTTGAAACACTTACTGATGAAGATCAAAGACTGCAACCTTCAGCATGGATTACACCTCAACATAAAGGAAACAAAAGTCCTCACAACTGGACCAATAAGCAACATCGTGATAAACGCAGAAAAGATTGAAATTATCAAGGATTTAATTTTACATGGATCCACAATCAACTCCCGTGGAAGCAGTAGTCATGAAATCAATGCATTGCATTGGGAAAATCTGCTCCAAAAGACCTCTTTCAAGTATTTAAAAGCAAAGATGTCACTTTGAGGACTAAGGTACGTGTGACCCAAGCCATGATATTTTCAGTCACCTCATCTGCATGCGAAAGCTGGATAATGAATAAGGCAGACCAAACAAGAATTGATGCCTTTGAGTTATGGTGTTGGTGAAGAATATTGAATACACCATGGACTTCCAGAAGAACAAACAAGTCTGTCTTGGAAGAAGTACAGCCAGAATGCTCCTTAGAAGGGAGGATGGTGAGACTTCATCTCACATACTTTGGATATATTATAGGAGGGACCAGTCCCTGGAGAAGGGTACCATGTTTGATAAAGTAGATGATCAGTGAAAAAATGGAAAACACCCAAGGAGATGGACTGACACAATGGCTGCTACAATGGGCTTGAATATATCAATTGAAAGGATGGTGCAGGACCAGGCTTATAAGGTCACTATGAATTGGAACTGACTAGATGGCACCTAACAACAACAACAACATTCTTGAATATGTAGTTGTTTGTATTTCACCAAATTAGGGACATTTCTGGCCATTATTTCCTCAGATAGTTTGTTGGTATCACTCTCCCTCCCTCTGGCACTCTGATGACGTGAACATTAATCTGACTCTCTAATGATATGAGTATTGACTCCTTTATTACTGTCGCACAGGTACTTGAGAATATGTTCTTTTTTTAAAAAAAATCTATTTTCTTTCTTGTTGGGTCTTTAGGATTTTCTATGAATAGAATATCATCTGCGAATAGGGACGGTTTTACGTCTTCCTTACTAATGTGGATATCCTTTATTTCCTTTTCTTGCCTACTGCTCTCGCTAGGACCTCCAATGCAATGTTGAATACAACCAGTTATAAAATAGGGTGTCCTTTCCTGGTTCCCATTCTCAAGGGGAAGGCCTACAGATTCTTTCAGTTGTGGATAATGTTGGCTGTTGCTTTTGTATAAATTTCCTTTACCATATGCTGAGGAATTTCCTTTCTATTCTTATTTTGGTGAGATTTTTTATCAGGAAAGTTTGTTGGGCTTTTTGAAATGCCTTTTTGCATAAATTGATATGATCATGTGATTCTTTTTCTTTGTTTTGTTTATCTGATGGGTTACATGCATTGATTTTCTAATGTTGAACCAAACCTGCATGCCTGGCATGAACCGCACTTGGTCGTATTATTATTTTGATATGCTGGTGTATTCTGTTGGCTAGGATTTTGTTGAGAATGTTTGCATCTATATTTATGAGGGATATTAGTCTTCAGTTTTCTATTTTAGTGGTGTCCTGTGTAGCTTTAGTGTCAGGGTTATGCTGGCTTCATAGAATGAGTTTGGGAATATTTCTTCCTTTTCTATGTTCTGGAATACCTTGAGTAGAATTGGTGTAAACTCTTCTCTGAATGTTTGGTAGAATTTCCAGCAAAGCCGTCTGGACCAGGGCTTTTCTTGGCTTGGAGTGTTTTTGTTTGTTTGTTTGTTTTTTACCCCTTCAATTTCTTCTTTTGTTATGGGTGTGTTCAAATTTATAACCTCAGTTTGCGTTAGTTTAGGTAGATGGTGTGTTTCTGGAAATTTGTCCATTTCGTCTAGGTTTTCAAATTTGTTTTAGTACAGTTTTTCATAGTATTCTGTTATGATTCTTTTTATTTTAGTTGGTTCTGTTGTAATGTCACACATCTCATTTCTTATTTGGGTTATTTACATCTATCTTGTTTTTCTTTTGTCAGTTTGGCCGGTGGTTTGACAATTATATTAAATCTTAAAAAAAAACAGCTTTTAGTCTTGTTGATTCTATTGTTTTTCTGTTCTCTGTTTCCTTTGTTTTTGCTCTAATTTTTATTACTTTATTTCTTCTGGTGACTTTGGCTGCTTTTACAGCTCTCTTTCTGTTTATTCAAGTTGTAGGGTTGATATTTTGATTTTTGTACTTTTTTTTATGTGTAAATTTATTGCTATAAACTGACATCTCAGCACTGCTTTTGTTGTGTCCCAAAGGTTTTGATATGTTGTGTTTTCATTCTCATTTGATTCTAGGAATTTTTAAATTTCATCTTTGATTTCTTCTATTACCTAGTAGTTTTTAAGCAGGGTGTTATTTCGTTTCATTTATTATATTTTTTTCTCTTGCTCTTCCTGTTATCGATACCTACTTTTACAGCATCGTGTTCAGATATGTTCTGTATTATTACAACGTTTTTGAATTCATTGGGGCTTGCTTTGTAGCCTAAAATATGGTCTATTCTGGAGAATGATTCATGAGCATTGGAGAAGTTTGTGTACGTTGCCTCTGTTGGGTGATGTGCTCTGTATACGTTTACGAGGTCAAGTGGGTTGATTGTGGTGTTTATATCTCCAGTGTCTTTGTTGAGTTTCTTTTTAATGTTCTGTTCTTCACCAAGAGTGGCCTGTTAACATCTGTTAGTATTATTGTGGAAATATCTATTCTCTTGTCAGTGCTATTAGAGTTTGTTTTATGTGTTTTGGAGCTCTCTTTTTAGGTGTGTAGATATTTATTATGGTTATAGCCTCTTGATGGGTTGACCTTTAATCAATATATAATGTCCTTTCTTGTCTTTTCTTGTGGATTTTGCTTTAAAATCTATTTTATCAGAGATTAATACTGCCACTTCTGATTTTTTTGTCATTATTTGCTTGATATATCTTTTGCCATCCTTTTAGTTTGTTTGCATCTTTGTGTCTAAGTTGTGACTGTTGCAGAGAGCATATTGATAAGTTGTGTTTTTTTATCCGTTCTGCCAATCTCCATCTCTTTACTGGTGCATTTAGGCTATTTACATTCTGTGTGGTTATTGATAGGAATCAGTTTATTTCTTTTTTTGTGTGTGGTGTTGACTGTTTTTTCATTCAACTTAATTTTCTGTGCTTTTTTTTTTTTTTTGATTGTGGCTTGTCTTCTCCTTTTCTTCGTCATTTTTGGTTTTGTGTGTGCTGCATCTTTATGGTTTTCTTGTTTTATATTTTGATGAGTAGGTTCGTTGGCTGTCTTTGTGGTTACCCTGAAATTTACCTTTGTCTTCCTAAGTTTAAAGCAGTAATTCATTTCTTGATATGACTTTGTCTTCCTCTTCATATCAAGGTTCTAAACTTATACCATTTATTGCCCTTTTATGTTTTGAAGTGGTTGTCAGTTACAGATTAACATCTCTGACTGACTGTTTTCCAAATTTTATTTCTGAGAGTTCTTTATTTGGGTTGATACCTGTCTGATGTTGTCATATATTTTAATCTCAAGTAGTTGTCTGGTATAATATTAGTTTTCTGTCTGAAGGACTCCCTGTAATATTTCTTCTTAAGTTGGTCTGGTTTTTACAAATTCCTTTAATTTCTGTTCATTTGGAAATGTCCTAATTTCATCATTTTTGAGAAATAATTTTGCTGGATATATGATTCTTGGTTGGCAGTTTTTTTTTCTTTCAAGGTTTCATGTATATTATCCCACTGCCTCCTTCCCTGCATGTTTTCTGTCAAGTAATCAGAACTTAGCCTTATCAACACCCTATCGTAGGTGATCTTTCATTTTTCCTGAGCTGCTTTTAGGATTCTTCCTTTGTCTATGGTTTTGGAAAGTTTGATTATGATATGTTTCAGTGTTTTCCTGTTTGGGAGTGGTGCTCTGGTCACTGGACTGGCTGTGCTGGAGCCATCCCTATCTGTCTTTTGGTGGCTGTAGTGGTGGGTAGGCATGGGAATTCTGGTCTCTGATTATTGATCTTGTGGGCTAATGAAAGTGGGTTGGTTTGGTTTTGGCCTCTGTCTGTCTTCAACTTGGTAGCTCAGGAATGAGAAATGATGCTCTCTGTGCAGGTGGAGTGGCCAAAGTGGCAGGTGTGGTGGGTGAGTGGGGATGTGCTCCTCTCTTCTCACTGGTTGCCGGGGGGTGTGAGTTGTATAGGGGATGATGGGGGAATGTTTACACAGTTGTTCTACCTCCACCTCCTCCTGGGCAGGAGGAGGAAGGAAGGAACAGCAGGTGGATATTAGCTCACTCTTGCTGCATCTGTGTGTCGGTGGTGGTAAGTGGGAGGAAGGTGCACTCATTCTTCTTCCACTCTGTGCACTCATTCTTCTTCCACTCTGCACTGGGCAAGGGAGGAGGAAAGCGACTCAGGGAATACATACATGGTTGTAGCTCCTCTTCCTCTTGCTGGGCAGAATAAGGGGTGGATTCAGTCTTTACAGATGCAGGTACCATAGTGTTGTGTTGCATCAAGGAGGGGAAGAAGGATGGCACTGTGGGGAGGATGCACACATAGTCATGTCTCTTCTGCCCCTTGCTGGACAGTATAAGGGGTGGAGTCACTCCTGGCAAATGTGTGCACAGTGGTAATGCCTCGTGTCAGGTGGGGGGAGGGAGGAACGGACTGCGGCGGGGGGTGGGGGATGTGCAGACAATTACCACTCTCTACCCCTCACTGGGTGGGTTAAAGGATGGAGTCACATCTGGTGGGTACACACACAGAGGTGCTTCCTCTCATCAGGCAAGGAGAAGGAGGAAGAAACTGCTTGGGGATGCACACGCAGTCACATTTCCTCTGCCCTCACTGGGTGAGTTAAGGGAGAGAGTTGCTCCTGGCGAATGCAAGCACAGTGGTTCCTCTTCCCACCTGTATGTGGGATTGTGGAAGGAAGGGGCTGCAGTGGGATGTGCACGCAGTCAAGTTCCTCTGCCCCTCACTGGGCAGGTTAAGGGAGAGAGTCATGCCTGGTGGATGCATGCACAGAAGTGCCCCCTCATGCTGAATAAGGGGAAGGAGGAAGGGGCTATGCGAGGATGCGAACACATTGATGGGCCATCTACCTCTTGCTGGACAGATTAAAGGATGGAGTCGTGTCTGGCAGATACACCACAGAATTGCCATCTCATGCTGGATGGGGGGGAAGGGGAGGAGGAGGGGTTGGCGAGCTCTCTTGCTGTCTCACTGCTGCTGCTCTCTTCTGGACTCTGGGAGGGGAGTAGGTGTCAGGTGGGTACATGTACAGAGACATGCCTAGTCTCATTCATCAGGTGGGCAAAGGGGAGTAATGGACAGGGTTGGGTGGGGTAGGGGGAAGAGGATAGGCTTTTGTTATGATCCCCCAGTCAGGCAAGGTGATTGGGGTATGGAGCCCTCTGTTACCCCTGATCAGGAGAGTGGGGCATGGGGGAGTGTTTTCCCCTGGTGACAGGGCACCTTACATCTGCCGCAGCCAGCGAGCTGGATCCATTCTCTCTCCAGTGCGAGGAGGGGGTCCCACCCAAGGACCAGTTGGGTGGGTGAGTGTCTACCGATACTCTGCAAGTCTGCTAACTCTTGCATGAATTCACCCCCTGAGGTCAAGGGCTGCCACACCTGAGTATCTCCATTTCTGAATCTGGCACCCTCCCTGCCTCTGCTTCTTTCCATATGTGTCTATAGAGATTCTCTATCCCTTTTGGCAAAGTCATGAAGTTGCCTTGCTGTTTTCTTCACCCAAGGTTGCTGTTAGCTTTGTCCTAAGTTAGCCATGGTGGGCTAGGATGGCTGGCTGAACTCTGCTGTTCTCTGTTACTCCTTTTTTCCTCTTTCCTTATTCCTTCCAATCAGTATTCAGTTTAGTACTTAGACTTTCTTTTTTGATGTTCAGGGCTCCTGGATTGTTATATGTTTCTGTTTTATTTGGTTTCTTGGGTCTTTGATGCAGGGAAGGTTATGGTCCGTGTAACTAAGTCACCATCATCTTTTCTGTCTGCCCATTTTTTAATTGGATTATTTGTCTTTTTGTTGTTAAGTTATAGAAATTTTATATGTATTTTGGATATTAGATTCTTATGGAATATATGGTTCCCCAAAATTTTCTCCCAATCTTTAGGTTGTCTTTTTACTTCTTTGATAAATCATTTGATGAACAAACATACTTAATTTTTATGAGGTCCCATTTATCTATTTTGTCTTTTGCTGTTCATGCTTTTGTTATTATATTAGATAAAAAAAAAAAAAATAACTCGTCGTTAAAAACTAGGCCCAACAGCCACAACCTTATGTTTTCTTCTAAGAATTTATGGTGTTAGTTTTCATGTTTAGGCCCTTAATCCATTTTGTATTGGCTTTTGTGTATGGTGTGAGTCTTGGATCTTGATTCATACTGCACATCAAAATCAATTTTTTCAGCACCATTTATTGAAGAGACTTCCTCTAAAAAATCAGTTGGCCATAGATGTATGCGGCATGGCTAGTTTTTTAAGATACTGTGAAACTGTTTTCTAGAGTAACTATGCCATTTTATATTGCTGTACCAAAGCAATGTATGAGTGATCCAGGTTCTTCACATCTTCTCTAACATTTGGTGTTCTTCCTTTTATTTTATCATTCCGATAGATAAGTAGTGATATGCTATTGTGCCTATAATTGTCATTTTCCTAATTTTGTGATGTTAACCATCTCTTTTATCTTTCTTCAGTGAAATGCATGCTCCTGTCTTTCCCAATTTCTATTTTTTTGTTTGGTTTTTACTGTTGATAATTGAGAGTTCTGTATATATTCTGGGAACCCAAGTGGCACAGTGGTTGAGAGCTATGGCTGCTAACCAAAAGGTCAGCAGTTCAAATCCACCAGCCACTCCTTGGAAACCCTATGGAGTGGTTCTGCTCTGTCCTATAGGGTCACCATGTGTTAGAATGAACTCAACCACAGTGGGTTTGATTTGTTATATATACTCTATAAAAAAGTTATTTCTCTTAATACGCTAGTTTTTATAGTCTAATTTATTTCTTTTCTTGATTTTTGTAATAATTGTTTTTACTTAATGTTAACTCTATTAGATTGTTTTATGTGCATCATTTTACTATTGTTTTAGCTAAAACCTAAACATCACACCTTATATGTATAACTTACTAGAGTTTAATATAATTTATTAATTTTTCCACTGTCTGAAAAATGCTAGAAACCTAAAACATTTTAGCTCTTATTTCCCTTTCCTGTCTTTGAGTTCAACCATTTCAAGAGGTGGCATATGATCAGGAACCAATGGTACTGCAGGAAGAAGTCCAAGCTGCTCTGAAGGCATTGGCAAAAAACAAGGCTCCAGGAATTGATGGAATATCAATTGAGATGTTTCAACAAACAGATGGAGCGCTAGAGGTGCTCACTCGTCTATGCCAAGAAATATGGAAGAGAGCTTCCTGGCCAACTGACTGGAAGAGATCCATATTTATGCCTATTCCCAAGAAAGGTGATCCAACTGAATGTGGAAATTATAGAACAATATCATTAATATCACACACAAGCAAAATTTCGCTGTAGATCATTCAAAAACAGCTGTGGCAGTATATCGACAGGGAACTGCCAGAAATTCAGGCCGGTTTCAGAAGAGGACATGGAACCAGGGATATCATTGCTGATGTCAGATGGATTCTGGCTGAAAGCAGAGAATACCAGAAGGATGTTTACCTGTGATTTATTGACTATGCAAAGGCATTTGACTGTGTGGATCTTAACAAACTGTGGATAAGATTGTGAAGAATGGGAATTCCAGAACACTTAATTGTGCTCACGAGGAACCTTTACATAGATCAAGAGGAGGTTGTTCGGACAGAACAAGGGGATACCGATTGGTTTAAAGTCAGGAAAGGTGTGAGTCAGGGTTGTATTCTTTCACCATACCTATTCAATCTGTATGCTGAGCAAATAATCCGAGAAGCTGGACTATATGAAGAAGAACGGGGCATCAGGATTGGAGGAAGGCTCATTAACAACCTGCGTTATGCAGATGACACAACCTTGCTTGCTGGAAGTGAACAGGACTTGAAGCACTTGCTAATGAAGATCAAAGACCACAGCCTTCAGTTTGGATTGCACATCAACATAAAGAAAACAAAAATCCTCACAACTGGACCAGTGAGCAACATCATGATAAATGGAGAAAAGATTGAAGTTGTCAAGGATTTCATTTTACTTGGCTCCACAATCAACAGCCATTGAAGCGGCAGTCAAGAACTCAAAAGATGCATTGCACTGGGTAAATCTGCTGCAAAGGACCTCTTCAAAGTGTTGAAGAGTAAAGATGTCATCTTGAAGACTAAGGTGCATCTGACCCAAGCCATGGTATTTTCAGTCACATCATATGGATGTGAAAGCTGGACGATGAATAAGGAAGACCGAAGAAGAATTGACGCCTTTGAATTGTAGTGTTGGCGAAGAATATTGAATATACCATGGACTGCCAAAAGACTGAACAAATCTGTCTTGGAAGTACAGCCAGAATGCTCCTTAGAGGCAAGGATGGCGAAACTGCATCTTACATACTTTGGACATGTTGTCAGGAGGGATGAGTCCCTGGAGAAGGTCATCGTGCTTGGCAGAGTACAGGGTCAGTGGAAAAGAAGAAGACCCTCAACGAGGTGGATTGACACAGTGGCTGCAACAATGAACGTAAGCATAACAATGATTGTAAGGATGGCTCAGGACTGGGCAGTGTTTCGTTCTGTTGTACATGGGGTCACTATGAGTCGGAACCGACTCGGCGGCACCCAACAATAACAACAACAACATCTTTGAGTTTATTTTGATATAATTTTAATTATAGATATATTTTAAATGCCTCATGATATTAGTATTATTTATTTCACACAAAATTTTATTAAAATGTATGTACACGTTTAATGTTTCTGTTCCTTTCTGTTACTTCTTATTCTGTTCCATTAATTCTCATTCTCTTACTTCTTATTGCAACTTTTGCCTCAAGAATGCCCCTTAATATTTCTATTAGTGTGCATCTGCTACTGATACATGCCTTTAGTATTGATTTACCTGTAATTATATTTTTTTCACCTTCAAATTTAAAAGTTATTTTCAGTGTGTATAGAATTCTACACTGGCACTTTTTTTTTCCCTTTTTCAGCACTTTAGTCATGTCATTCCATTCTCCTCTTACTTCTTTCAGTAATTTTGAGAGGATAGCTCCCTATCTCATTGTTGCTCTTTGAAAGATAATATGTTTCCTTTGATACTTCTCCAAAGATAACAATTCTTGGTGAAATTCTCCATCTTTTTATCATCATTTCTTTTATTGGGAATATTACTTATAATCATATTTCATTTGATCATTTAATTTTATTCATTTTTAAATTACTTTATATTAACTCCAGTTTTAAGATCACTTGAGTTGATTTTGCAGGGTTTTTTTTCCTTTTATTGGCTAAGTGAAGTATTTTTTCAAGACTAGTAACTTTTCTTTGTTTCTTTTTTTTTGAATACTGGATATTGTTTATCAAAAAACATAGAAGGTCCAGATAATATTATCTTTCTCTGTAGAGATTTACCCATTCTTCTACTAGGCAGATAGAATGGGGTCTGAGCAACTTAATCACATTAGAGATTGAGCAGAGTGAGCCTGGGAGGCAGATTGATAATACTCAGCATGCTACTGGCATGTCCTTTTCAGGGCTCCCCCCGCCCAGAGTCTGAGTTAACTTGGTTGCCTCCCCCGATAGTACTCAAATTTCTGATTCCTTTCTTCTGACTGGGAGAGGCTTCCAACAACTTCATTCTTGGTGTCTAAGGTTTTCGTGTTTCCATTTAGCTTCATTATACAGCACCTGCCTTTGGGAAAGGACTACTGTGAAACAGGTTTGGTTCACCATTTTCTTATCTTGGCTCCCTGAGTTTATAATTTTACCTCTCCAGACTCATATGTTTGCAAAAAACTCTACTATTTTGTCTGTAATGCAGAAACATCTTTCTGCCCATGCAAATCCACGACTGTCAGCTTCTTGCTTTCCATTTTACTAAGAAGCGTAACTTACTGCATATCCTCAACTCAGAGTTATCCTGAGTCTTCATTTACTTTTCTGTAACATGGAGAAAATTACATTTCTTTCCAAAATATTTCCCTGTCTTTTGTAAAAATTAAGTGAGAAAAATCTAAGTTTAAAAGCATTTTTAAGACTTTCAGCGCTATAACTCTGTCATGGATTGAATTGTGTCTCCCAAAAATATCTGTCAACTTGGCTAGGTCATGATTCCCAGTATTGTATGATTGTCTACCTTTTTATCATCTGATGTGATTTCCCTATGTGTTGTAAATCCTTTCATGATGATGCACTAAAACAGATTAAAAAAAAAACAAAAAACTAGTGCCATAGATTAGTGGCAGTTATATTGATGAGGTCTACAAGATTAGTGTCTTCAGCCAATCTCTTTTGAGATATAAAAGAGAGAAGCAAGCAGAGACAAGAAAACCTCATACCACCAAAAAAGCAATGCCAGGAGCAGAGCGTGTCCTTTGGACCTGTATTCCCTGCCCAGAGGAACTCCTACCCTGGGGGAAAATTGATAAGATGGCCAACAGAGAGAGAAAGCCTTCTACTGGAGCTGACACCCTGAATTCGGACTTTTAGCCTCCTTCACTGTGAGGAAATAAATTTCTCCTTTAAAAGCCATCCACTTGTGATATTTCTGTCACAGCTGCACTAGATGACTAAGACAAACTCTAAATCTGTAATTCATATTTTTGCAAAATTCCATATAAACTAGTTTCTAAAAGCATAGATCGAATTATCTGGTTCATTCTTAGGATTTTGAATTTTTATTTAGGAATGTTTTCTAGAAACAGTTGTCAAAAGATCTGACTAAGGACTAAGTAGCTCTTTTTTGGCAATCAAGGAAAGAGCAGGAATAGATTTTATACCTTTCTAATCTTTTTTTTTTTTTTTTTAATCTAGGGACTATGCATTCTCTGATATGAAAAAAAGAATCAAGTTAATTTTTCAAATAAATAAAAATGGAGACTGAGTTTCCCACTGACAACCCTTCCTATAGATACCCCACAATTACTTTAAAATCAGAATGTCCAAAACTCATTTCCATTTCCCTAAAACTCTGCCATATTCTGTATTCCTAATTCCTGTTACAAGCACCAAAACTCCACGGGCCCTCTGGTTGGCAAGTCAGAAAATCAGGTGATAATTCCTTTATTAACTTTTGAGATGAAACATGGATCATATGTAGATTACAAGTTCCTAACATTATTCTAAGTGCTCTCTTGTGGCCCCTTAACCTCCCCCACCCCCACCATATCCATTTCCACTAGCCTGTGACATTCTCGGGGAAAGAAATCAACCACAGAGCCTCCCATGTGCAGGTATTGAATCAATATTTGTTGAACAAATGAGTGAAAAATAAACTAGTTTTTGAATCTAAATTGCTGTTAAGTCCATTGTGAATTTTGCTATATTAGAAACTTCTTTTTTACAGTAATATTTATGGAGTGTAATTAATTTAGTTGCTAAAAGCTGTTGATGTGTTTAGGTCACTGTCTTACCCTTCACCAAAGTTATCATTTATCTATTGTCTATTTAGTGTTTTTTTCTTCCCTACCTCTCCCCTCCCCTGTAACCATCAAAGATTGTTTCTTTCCGTGTATGAACCTTTTTACTAATTTTTATAATAGTGGTCTCATACATTATTTGTCCTTTTGTGACTGACTTATTTCATTCAGCATAATGCTCTCCAGCTTCATTCATGTTGTGAGATGTCTCACAGATTCATCATTGTTCTTTATTGTTCTGTAGTATTCCACTGAGTGTATGTACCATAGTTTGTTTATGCATTCATCTGTTGATGGGCACTTAGGTTGTTCCATCCTTTTGCTATTGTGAGCAATGCGGCAATGAACATGGATGTGAATATCTTTATTCTTATGATAGCTCTTACTTCACTAGGATATATTCCTAAGAGTGGGATAGCTGGATGGTAAGGTATTTCTATTTCTAGCTTTTTAAGGAAGCACCATATTGTTTTCCAAAATTTTGCATTCCTACCAGCAGTGCATAAGTGTTCCAATCTCCTCACAGCTACTCCAGCATTTGTTATTTTGATATATTTTTTTTCCAATCCATGTCTCTAGTGTCAGGGTGAGATGGTATCTCGTTTTGATTTCCATTTCTGTAATGGTAAGTGGGAAACCCTGGTGGGTGTAGTGATTAAGAGCTACAGCTGCTAATCAAAAGGTCGGCAGTTCGAATCTACCAGGCCCTCCTTGGAAACCCTACGAAGCAGTTTTACTCTGTCCTACAGGGTCACTATGAGTCCGAATTGACTCAATGGCAACAGGTTTTTTCCAATGGTTTAATGGCAAGTGATCACCAGCATTTTCTCAAGCATCAGCTGCCTGAATTCTTTGGTGTATTGTCTGTACATAGCCTTTGCCCATTTTTTTAATTGGATTGTTTGTCTTGTTGTTGTAGAGGTGTTGAATTTTCCTGTAGACTTCAGAGATTAGATCATTGTGAATATGTTATAGCCAAGCTTTTTCCCCAGTCTGTAGGCTCTCTTTTTACTCTTTTGGTGAAGTCTTTTGATGAACTTAAGTGTTTAATTTTTAGAAGGTTTCAGTCATCTAGCTCATCTTCTGGTGTTTGTGTATTGTTAGTTATTATTTGTTTCCTAATTATGACATGTATTAGAGCCTCTAGCTTTGATTTTATTTTTTCTTCCATGATCTTTAATTTTTGGTTTTATATTTAGGTCTTTGATCCATTTTGAATTAGTTTTTGTGTATGGTGCAAGGTATCATCCTGTTTCTTTCTTTTTTCTTTCTTTTTTTTTTTTTTACAGTTGGACATTCAGTTTTGCCAGCATCATTTGTAAAAAAGACTGTCTGTTCCCCACTTAATGGAGTTTGGGCCTTTGTCAAAGATCAGGTAACTGTAGGTGGATAGATTTACATCTGGTTTCTTGATTCAATTCTATTTGTCAATATGTCTGTCATTGTACCAGTACCAGGCTGTTTTGACTACCATGGCTGTATAGTAGGTTCTGACATTAGGTAGTGCAAAGTTCCCTACTTTATTCATATTCAATAGTGCTTTAATTATCTGAGACCACTTCCCTTTCCATATGAAGTTAATGATTAGTTTTTCCATCTTGTTAAAGAATGCTGTTGGTATTTTGGATCAGAAATGCATTGTGTTTGTAGATTGCTTTAGGTGGAGTTGACATTTTCATGAGGTTGAGCCTCTCTATCCATGAACATATTTTCCGCTTATGTAGGTCTCTTTTGGTTTCTTCCAATAGCGTTTTTCAATTTTCTTTGTATAGGTCTTTTACATCCCTGATTCGATTTATTCCTAAGTATTTTATTTTTTTTAGGGGCTGTCATAAATGGTATTGCTTTCCTTATTTCCTTTTTGCAGTTCTCGTTATTACTGCATAGAAATCCAACTGATTTTTGTATGTTTATCTTGTATCCTGGTACTCTGTTGAATCTTTCCATTAGTTCCAATAGTTTTCTTGTGGAGTCCTTTGGGTTCTCTATGTAGTATCATATTATCTGCAAAGAGAGATAGTTTTACTTCTTTTTTAGCAATTTGGGTGCACTTTATTTCTCTTGCCTTATTGCTCCAGCTAGGACTTAAAAAAAAAATGTTAAATAGGAGTAGTGATAAAGGGCATCCTTATTTTTTTCTTGTTCTCAGGGGAAATGTTTTCAGTCCCAGTCCATTGAGCGTGATGTTGGCTGTTGTTTTTGTATAGATCCCCTTTATTATGTTGAGGAATTTCCATTCTATTTCTGTTTTATTTTCTGAGTTTTTATCAGCAATGGGTGTTGGTCTTTATCGACTGAATTTTCTGCATCAGCTGAGATGATCATGTGATTCTTTTCCTTTGTTTTATTTACGTGGTGGATTACATTGATTGATTTTCCAATGTTGACCTGTTCTTGCATACCTGGTATGAATCCCACTAGGTCCGTATGCATTTTTTTTTAATGTGTTGCTGAATTCTGTTGGCTAGAATTTTGTTGAGAATTTTTGCATCTGTATTCATTAAGGTATTGATCTGCAATTTTCTTTTTTTGTGGTTTCTCCACCTGGTTTTGGTATCAGGGTTATATTAGCATTGTAGAATGAACTTGGAAGTATCCCTTCCTTTTTTATTGTTCTGAAATAGTTTAAGTAGTAACGGTGTAAGTTCTCTGAATGTTTGGTAGAATTCTGTGTGAAGCCATATGGGCCAGGACATTTTCTTGTTGGGAGGTTTTTTTTTTTTTTTAATTAATTTTTATTGTGCTTTAAGTGATAGTTTACAAATCAGGTCAGTCTCTCATACAAAAATTTACATACACCTTGCTATACACTCCTAATTGGTCTCCTGCTGATGAGATAGCACAGTACTTCCCTCCACTGTCTCTCCTCGTGTCCACTGGGGTAGCTTCGGGCCACCTCTGCCCTCTCCTCTCCCCTCCAGATAGGAGATGCCAACATAGCCTCATGTGTCTACTTGATCTAAGAAGCTTGTTCTTCACCAGTCTCATTTTTCACCCTCTATTTCAGTCCAATCCCTGTCTGAAGAGTTGGCTTTAGGAATGGTTCCTGCCCTGGGGTAATAGAAGGTCTGGGGTCCATGGCTTCCAGGGTTCCTTCAGTCCTAGTCTGACCATTAAGTCTGATCTCTTTTTACAAGAATTTGGGGTCTTCAACCTACTGCTCTCCTGCTCCCTCAGGATTTCTCTGTTGAGTTCCCTGTCAGGGCAGTCATCAGTTGTGGCCAGTTACCATCTAGCTCTTCTGGTCTTAGGCTGATGTAGTCTTTGGTTTATGTGGTACTTTTTATCTCTTAGGCTCATAATTATTTTCTGCCTTTGGTGTTCTTCATTCTTCTTTGTTCCAGGTGGGTTGAGACCAATTGATGCATTTTAGATGGCCACTTGCTAGCATTTAAGACTGCAGATGCCACTCTCTAAAGTGGGATGCAGAATGTTTTCTTAATAGATTTTATTATGCCAATTGACTTAGATGGTACCTGAATCCATGGTCCTCAAACCCCTGCCCCTGCTATGCTGGCCTTTGAAGTGTTCAGTTTTTTAAGGAATTTTAGTCTATTTGTGTTGACCTCTCCTGTATTGTGTATCATCTTTCCCATCACCTAAAATGAAACTTAACTACTATCTAATTAGTGAATACCCCTCTCACTCCCTCCCGCCCTCCCCCCTTGTAACCATCAAAGAGTATTTTCTTCTCTGCTTAAACTGTTTCTTCAGTTCTTATAATAGTGGTCTTATACAATATTTGTCCTTTTGCAATTGCCTGCTTTCACTCAGCATAATGTCTTCCAGATTTCTCCATGTTATGATATGTTTCGTGGATTCAGCATTGTTCTTTATCGATGTGTAGTATTCCATTGTGTGAATATACCATACTTAATTTATCCATTCATCCGTTGATGGGCACCTTGGTTGCTTCTAACTTTGTGCTATTGTAAACAGTGCTGCCATGAACATGGGTGTGCATATATCTGTTCGTTTAAAGGCTCTTGTTTTTCTAGAATATATTCCAAGGAGTAGGGTTGCTGGATCATATGGTAGTTCTATTTCGAGCTTTTTAAGGAAGTGCCAAATTGATTTCCAAAGTGGTTGTACCATTTTACATTCCCACCACCAGTGTAAAGTGTTCCAATCTCTCCACAGCCTCTGCAACATTTATTATTTTGTGTTTTTTAGATTAATGCCAGCCTTGTTGGAGTCAGATGGAATCTCATCGTAGTTTTGATTTGCATTTCTCTAGTGTCTAATGATCGAGAATATTTCCTCATGTTATCTGTTAGCCACCTGAATGTCTTCTTTAGTGAAGTCCCTGTTCATATCCTTTGCCCATTTTTAATTGGGTTATTTATTGTTTTTTTTGTGTGGTTAAGTTTTAGCAGAATCATGTAGATTTTAGAGATCAGGCGCTGGTTGGAGATGTCATAGCTGAAAACTTTTTTCCAGTCTGTAGGTAGTCTTTTTACTCTTTTGATGAATACTTTGGATGAGCATAGGTGTTTTATTTTTAGGAGCTCCCAGTTACCTGGTTTTTCTTCAGCATTTTCAGTAATGTTTTGTATTCTGTTTATGCCGTGTATTAGGGATCCTAATGTTGTCCCTATCTTTTCTTCCATGATCTTTATCGTTTTAGATTTTAAGTTTAGGCCTTTGATCCATTTTGAATTATTTTTTGTACATGGTGTGAGGTATGGGTCTTGTTTCATTTTTTGCAGATGGATATCCAGTTATGCCAGCACCATATGTTAAAAAGGCTATCTTTTCCCCAATTAACAGACACTGGGCCCTTGTCAAATATCAGCTGCTCATATGTGGTTGGCTTTATGTCTGGATTCTCAATTCTGTTCCATTGGTCTGTGTGTCTGTTATACCAGTACCAGGCTGTTTTGACTACTGTGGCTGTATAATAGGTTCTAAAATCAGGTAGAGTGAGGCCTCCCACTTTCTTCTTCTTTTTCAGTAATGCTTTACTTATCCAGGGCTTCTTTCCCTTTCATATGAAGTTGGTGATTTGTTTCTCCATCTCATTAAAAAATGTCATTGGAATTTGGATCGGAATTGCATTGTATCTGTAGATGGTTTTTGGTAGAATAGACATTTTTACAATGTTAAGGCTTCCTGTCCATGAGCAAGGTATGTTTTTCCACTTATGTAGGTCTCTTTTGGTTTCTTGCAGTAGTACCTTGTAGTTTTCTTTGTATAGGTCCTTCACTTCTCTTGTTAGATTTATTCCTAAGTATTTTATCTTCCTGGGGGCTACTGTGAATGGTATTGATTTGGTGATTTCCTCTTCGATGTTCTTTTGTTGATGTAAAAGAATCCAACTGATTTGTGTATGTTTATCTTGTAACCTAATACTCTGCTGAACTCTTCTATTAGTTTCAGTAGTTTTTTTGAGGATTCTTTAGGGTTTTCTGTGTAAAAGATCATGTCATCTGCAAATAGAGATACTTTTACTTCTTCCTTACCTATCTGGATGCCCTTTATTTCTTTAGCTAGCCTAATTACTCTGGCTAGGAGCTCCAGCCCAGTGTTGAATAAGAGTGGTGGTAAAGGGCATCATTCTCTGGTTTCCGTTCTCAAGGGGAATGCTTTCAGAATCTCTCCATTAAGGATGATGTGGGTTGTTGGCTTTGTATAAATGCCCTTTATTACATGAGGAATTTTCCTTCTATTCCTCTTTAGCTGAGAGTTTTTATCATGAATGGGTGTTGGACTTTGTCAAATGCCTTTTCTGCGTTAATTGATAAGATCATGTGGTTTTTGGCTTTTGTTTTATTTATATGATGGATTGCATTAATTGTTTTTCTAACATTGAACCATCCTTGCATACCTGGTATAAATCCCACTGTGTCATGGTGAATTATTTTTTTGATATGTTGTTGAATTCTATTGGCTAGAATTTTGTTGAGGATTTTTGAATCTTCATTCATGAGGGATAGAGGTCTGTAATTTTCTTTTTTTGTGCTGTCTTTAGCTGGTTTTGGTATCAGGGATATGCTGGTTTCATAGAATGAGTTAGGGAGTATTCCATCCTTTTCTATGCCTTGAAAAAACTTTAATAGTAGTGGTGTTACATCTTCTCTGTAAATTTGGTAGAACTCTGCAGTGAAGCTATCAGGGCCAGGGTTTTTTTTGTTGTTGTTGGGAGTTTTTTGATTACCTTTTCAATCTCTGTTTTTGTTATGGGGCTATATAGTTGTTCTACTTCTGTTTGTGTTAGTTTAGGTAGGTAGTGTTTTTCTAGGAATTCATGCATTTCTTTTAGGTTTTCAAATTTTTTGGAGTACAATTTTTCATAGTAATCTTACATGATTCTTTCAATTTCAGTTTGGTCTGTTGTGATAATGGCCCATCTCATTTATTACTTGGGTTATTTGTTTCCTTTCCTGTATTTCTTTAGTCAGTCTGGCCAACGGTTTATCTATTTTGTTAATTTTTTCAAAGAACCAGCTTTTGGCTTTGTTAATTCTTTCAATTGTTTTTCTGTTCTCTAATTCATTTAATTCTGCTCTAATTTTTATTGTTTTCTTCTGGTGTCTGGCGGTTTCTTTTGTTGCTCTCTTTCTATTTGTTCAAGGTGTAGGGACAGTCCTTTGATTTTGGCTCTTTCTTCTTTCTGTATGTGTGCATTTATTGATACAAATTGACCTCTGAGCACTGCTTTTGCAGTGTCCCAAAGGTTCTGATATGAAGTGTTTTCATTCTCATTGGATTCTATGAATTTCTTCATTCCCTCCTTAATGTCTTCTATAACCCAGTCTTTTTTGAGCAGGGTATTGTTCAGTTTCCAAATATTTGATTTCTTTTCCCTGGTTTTTCTGTTATCAATTTCTACTTTTATGGCCTTGTGGTCTGAGAAGATGCTTTGTAATATTTCAACGTTTTGGATTCTGGAAAGGCTTGCTTATGATCTGAATATGTGGTCTATTCTAGAGAATGTTCCGTGTGCACTAGAAAAGAAAGTATACTTTGCAGCTATTGGGTGGAGTGTTCTGTATAAGTCTTTGAGGTCAAGTTGGTGATTGTGGCAATTAGATCTTCCGTGTCTTTATTGAGCTTCTTACTGGATGTCTTACCATTCGCAGCAAGTGGTGTGTTGAAGTCTGCTACTATAATTTTGGAGGTGTCTCTCTCATTCTTCAGTGTTGTTAGTTTTTTTTTTAATGTATATTGCAGCCTTGTCATTGGGTGCATAAATATTCTATATGGTTATATCTTCCTGGTAAATTGCCCCTTCAATCATTATATAGTGTCCTTCTTTATCTGTTGTGGTGATTTAACTTTAAAGTCTATTTTGTCAGAAATTAATATTGCCACTCCTGCTCTTTTTTGATTGTTGTTTGCTTGATATATATTTTTTCCATCATTTGAGTTTTAGTTTGTTTGTGTCTCTAAGTCTAAGGTGTGTCTCTTGAAGGCAGCAAATAGCTGGATTATGTTTTACCCAGTCTGCAATGCTCTGTCTCTTTATTGGTGCATTTAGTCCATTTACATTCAGTGTAATTATAGATAAGTATGAGTTTAGTGCTGTCATTTTGATGCCTTTTTTTTGTGTGTTGTTGACAATTTCATTTTTCCACTTTTTTGTGCTGAGAAGTCTTCCTTTATAAATTGTGCGTTCCTCATTTTCATTGTAGTTGAATTTATTTTTGCTTAGTCATTGTTTATCTTGGTTTTTGTTTTGAATATGGAATTGTTATACCTCTTTGTGGTTACCTTAATATTTACCCCTATTTTTCTGAGTAAAAACCTAACTTGTATCACCCTATATCGCCTTGTTTTCCTCTCCATGTGGAAGACCTACGCCTCCTGTATTTAGTCCCTCTTTATTGATTGTAGTAATCTTTTACATAACGACATGACTGGTTCCCTGTCTTGAGCATTTTTTTTTTTAATTAATCTTACTTTGTTTTTGTGATTTCCCTATCTGAATTGATAACAGGATGTTTTGTTCTGTGACCTTGTGTTGTGTTGGTATCTGATATTATTGATTCTCTGACCAATTTCCTTTAGGAATTCTTGTAGCTTTGGTTTGGTTTTTGCAAATTCTAAGCTTGTGTTTATCTGTAAATGACTTAATTTCACCTTCATATTTGAGAGAGAGTTTTGCTGGTTATATGATTCTTGGCTGGCATTTTTTCTCCTTCAGTGCTCTGTATATGTCATCCCATTGCCTTCTTGTCTGCATGGTTTCCGCCAAGTAGTCCAAACTTATTCTTATCGATTCCCCTGTGTAGGTGACTTTTCTTTTATCCCTGGCTGCTTTTAAAATTTTCTCTTTATCTTTGGTTTTGGCAAGTTTGATGATAATATATTTTGGTGATTTTCTTTTGGGGTCTATCTTGTATGGGGTTCAATGAGCATCTTGGGTAGATATCCTTTCATCTTTCATGATGCCAGGGAAGTTTTCTGCCAACAGATCTTCAACTGTTCTGTTTTTTCTGTTATCCCTCCCTGTTCTGGAACTGCAATCACACACAAGTTATTCTTCTTGATAGAGTCACACATGTTTCTTAGGGTTTATTCATTTTTTAAAATTCTTTTATCTGATTTTTCTTAAAATATATTGGTACCAATTACCTTATCCTCCATCTCTCCATCTCTCTGCATTCCAATTCCTTGATTCTGCTCCTCTGACTTCCTATTGAGTTGTCTAATTCTGTGATTTTTTTGTTAGTGTTTTGAATTTCTGAATGCTGTCTCTCTATGGATTCTTGCAGCTTATTAAATTTTTCACTATGTTCTTGAATAATCTTTTTTACTTCTTCAACTGCTTTATCTGTGTGCTCCTTGGCTTTTTCTGTAGATTGTCTTATTTCATTTATGAGGTCATCCCTGATGTCTTAAGGCATTCTTTATATTAGTTTTTTTTTTATTCTACATCTGGCATTTCCAGGAATGTGTCTTCATCTGAGAAAGGTTTTGATTCTGTGATCTGGGGGTTTGTAGAAGCAATCATGGTCTGCTGCTTTATGTGATTTGATATCGACTGCTGTCTCTGAGCCATCTGTATGTTATTGTAATGGTTTATTTTATATTTGCTCACAGAGTCTTATCTTCTTGTTTTGTTTTGTTTCAGTACACCCAGATGGCCTACTAGAGTGCACTAACTTGATTTTTGGAGCCTTTGAATCATTTATGTCCTGTTACCAGCTGGTTTGAGCTGTTACCAGGTATATTAGCCTATGAGTCCATTCACTATTCTTGAATAGAATCATCTCCAGTGTCCTGATTGTGGGTCACATAGTGTGTGGTGTAGTTTCTCACCTACTATCTTAGAGGAGTAGTGGTGATGGTTGTATGCACCGGTTTCCAGTAGCGGCAGGAGGTCACACTCTGAGGAGGGAAGGGTGCTGACAACCTTCCCCAAAGTTCCTGTGAGGAAGGAGCATCTATGTTCTCTAGAGCACTCTGGTTGGCGGGCTTTGCAGCTGTACGTTAGGCACCCTATGCTTGTACCTCTAAAGATTGGTAGGCGTCACTATCCTCAGACCCCTTTAGCAGGCGGCTAGGTGGTGTGGATGGAGCCTCAGCCCTCAGTTCCCTGCTGTGGATCAGTGAGGGCTCTGTTTAACAGGCAGAGCGGTATCAGACCTCCAAAAGTTGCCTTTCCACTGCTCAGCTACAACAATAACAGTCAGATCTCTAACTGAATTGCCTTTGCATTATAATAGCCACCTGGTTCCTTGTAGATGTGAAAGCCAAAGACTGTTTATCTCTTATGCCTGGATGGAGCTCCTTCTGTACTGTTGTTCCAGTTTAGAAAAGTTAGGAAAGGACTTTTCCCCTGATTGTTAATTGCTGGTTTTCCCAGGCCAGGAGAATGGGTTAGAAAAAAAAAACCAAAACCCCTGCAGAGCACTTCACTCTCTGGCCCAGGGAATTCCAATGTTAATGAAGCCATCTTTGGCAGGAAGGGGAGGGATCAGATAGATAGGAGAGAGTAGTATGGTAAAATAGATAAAATCACTTATCTTGTTTGGTGAGGACTGTTTTGTCTGAGATTCCAGAGGGGTGTGTAGCCTGTGTGCGCTGGCTGGGTCCCTGCCGAGATTGCCCCAGGGGGCTAGGGCTGCGTCCTGTGCTTGCCTTGTCTCAGGAAGCCACCATCATCTCCGCAGCTCTCTCTCCAAAGCCTAGCACCAGGGTATCAGGGCTGGGTAGCTGCTTGTCCTTGGTCTCTGGGTCCACTGTCACTCAGGTTGGTTTGTAGCCTGTGTATGCTGGCTGGGTCCCCATGGTGATTGCCCCTGGGGGTTAGGTCTGTGTCCCATACTTGCCTTGTCTCGGGAAGCCACTATCAGCCCTGCTTCACTTAGTCCAAAGCCCAGCACCAAGGTCTCAGGGCTGGGATTTTGTACACCAGGCTCCAGAACCAGTTGCTGCTTCCAAACAGTCTCTCATTCCCGTCAGCTGTGTCACTGTGTAGCCTGTGTGCGCTGGCTGGTTCACTGCCGAGATTGCCCCAGGGGGTTAGGGCTGCTTCTCGTGCTTGCCTTGTCTCAGGACACCACGATCAGCCCCATCACAGGTGGCCCCAAGGCACCACGAGGGCTCAGGTCTGGGGCACAGCACACTGGGCTCCAGAACTGGTTGCTGCTTCAGTGCGCAGTTTCTCGCTCCCCTGTCACTCAGGTCAGTTCCTTAGTTCTGTGTTTGATTGTCATGTATGTAATCGATTCACTTGTTTTTTTTTAATCTTTGTTGCTGGAGGGATCAGCAGAAGCTTCTGCCTAGTCAGCTATCTTGGTCCCACCCTCCTCTTTTTTTTTTTTTTTTTTTAATGTTGTGATCCTTTTTATTTCAGTTGGTTCTGTTGTAATGTCCCCCATTTCATTTCTTACTTGGGTTATTTGCTTCCTCTCCTGTTTTTCTTTTGCCAGTTTGGCCAATGGTTTGTCAAATTCGTTGATCTTTTTAAAGACTCAACTTTTAGTTTTGTTGTTTGTTTCTATTGCTTTTCTATCCTCTATTTCACTTATTTCTGCTCTGATGTGTACATCTATTACTATAAATTGAACTCTGAGCACTGCCTTGGCTGTGTTCTGCAGGTTTTGGTATGATGTGTTTTCATTCTCATTTGATTATAGGAATTTTTTGATTCCATCTTTGATTTCTTCTATTACCCAGTGGTTTTTAAGCAAGGTGTTATTCAGTTTCCATGTTTAATTTTTTTTTCCTTGCTCTTACTGTTATTAATTTCTACTTTTATGGTATTGTGATCAGAGAAGGTGCTTTGTGTTATTTCAATGTTTTGGATTTTGTTAAGGGTTGCTTTGTAGCCTAAAATGTGTTCCATTCTGAGGAATGTTCCATGTGCATTGGAAAAGAACATATACTTTGCCCCTACTAGGTGAAACATTCTATATGTGTCTGTGAGTTCAGTTTGGTTGATCGCGGTTTTTAGGTCTTCTGTATCTTTGTTGAAATTCTTTCTAGATATTCTGTCCTTTATTGAAAGTGGTGTGTTGAAGTCTTCTGCTATTATTGTCTGTTAATTTCCCTTTTCAGTGTTCTTAGTTCGTCTTGTGTATTTTGAAGCCCTGTCATTGGGTTTGTAGATATTTCTTATGGTTATATCCTCATTGTGGGTTGTCTCTTTAATCATTATGTAATGTCCTTCCTTGTCTTTTATGGTAGATTTTGTTTTAAAGTCTATTTTTTCTGAGATTAATATTGCCACTCCTGCTCTTTTGGGTTACTGTTTGCTTGATATGTTTTTTCCATCCTTTGATTTTTAATACATTTATGTCTTTATTTCTTAGGTGTGTCTCTTGTAGTCAGCATATTGATGGGTCCTTTTTTTTTTTAATTCATTCTGTCATTCTATCTCTTTATGGGTACATTTAAGCCATTTACTTTCAGCACGATTATTGTGGGTGTGAATTTATTGCTGTGATTTTGTAGTGATTTTTTGTGTGGTGCTGACGTTTATTTGTTCCTCTTCCTCTTCTGTGCTGAATTCCTTTTGTTTGTGGATTTCTTTTCTTTTGTAGAATTTGTGTTTGCTGATACTTTGTTTTTCTTCTTTAATTTGACATGTAGATTTGTTAGCTTTTTTTGTGGTTACCTTGAAATTTACTCCTATCTTCCTAAGTTTAAACCAGTCTTTTATTACTTGCTACCACTTCGACTTCCTCTCCATTTGAAAGTTCTATACCTACACCGTTTATTCCCTCTTTTATTGTTCTGACATTATTGTCACTTACAGATTGACCTCTCTGGTCTCATGTCATAAATCTTTTAATTTTGTTTTATCCTTGAGAGTTCATTATCTAGGCTGGTATCTGGCTGGTGCTGTCTTGTGTCCTAGATTCAGGTTGTTGTCTGATGTTGTTGTTCTCTAACTGAAAGACTCCTTTTAATAATTTTTATAAAGTTGGTTTGGTTTTTGCTTATTCCCTTCATTTCTGTTCATCTGGATATGTCCTAATTTCACCATCATATTTGAGTGAGAGTTTTGCAGGATATATTATTCTTGGTTGGCAATTTTTTTTCCTACAAAGTTTTATATATGTCATCCTTTTGCCTTTTACCTACATGGTTTATGCTGAGTAATCGGTACTTGGTCTTATTGTTTCCCTTTGTGTGTGACTTTTCATTTTCCTGGAGCTGCTCTTAGGATTCTTACTTCGTCTTTGGTTTTGGCGAGTGTGATTATATGTCTTGGTAACTTCCTTTTAAGGTCTCTTCTTTATGGGGTTCACTGAGCTTCTTGAATGTTCAGCTTTTCATCTTTCATAATAAAGGGAAATTTTCTCTCAGCAAATCTTCAATGATTCTCTCTGTTTTCTCTTTTCTCCCTGTTCTGAAACTCTGATTACATACAAATTTTTCCTGTTATTGTATCCCACATTGTTCTCAGCTTTTCTTCATTCTTTTCTCTGATTTTTCCTCAAAGTGGTGTCCAAGGATTTGTCTTCAATTTCACTGATTCTGTCTTCCCTTATTTCAAATTTGCTCCTACAGCCTTTTTTTTCCCACTGTCCATTTCTGAAATTTTGTTGTTTATCTTTTAGATTTCAAATTGCTCTTTTTGTATGATTTTTAGTTTTTTATTCATTTTGACATTTTGTTCCCATATTATTTTCCTGAATTCTTCCATTGCTTTGTTTGTGTTTTCCCTGATTTTGTCTATATTTTTCATGATTATGTCTATTTTTTCCTTATTTTTGTCTGTGTTTTCCCTCATCTCTTTCTTAATCTCTTGGAGAGGCCTGAATATTAGACTTTTGAATTCCCTACCAGCTAGTTCCAGTGCCTTTTCTTCTACCAGAAGGTCAACTGGTGTTTTAAGTTGCTCACTGGAGCCATCTTGTCTTTTTTTTTTTTTTTTTAATGTACTTTGATATTGTCTGCTGTCTCCAGTACATTCAGGGATTATTTTCTTTTTTTATTGATTGTAGATTTGCTTGTTTTGTCCTGCTTTTTATTTTTAGTTGTTTAGGTCTGGGCAGGCAGGGTTGGGCATGATTTGCTGCTTTTTCACCTGAGGGCACAATACTTCTCAGCATCTTGTCCAGCTGGGCAGGACCAGTCACTCAGCTGTGGCGCAGCAAGGCAGGTCCAGCAGAGGAGGGGGTGAGAATGGGTCATCTGCAGCATGAACTGTGACTGGGAGGATGGGTCCGGGGTGCAGTGTGAGATGGGGTCTGGGTGTCTGCGCCTATGCCACTTGGGTGCACGGCATTCAGCGTGTGGTGCAGATAGGCAGGAGGGAAGGAAGAGGATGTGATTTGTGGAGCTAAGTTGGTGAGAAGAAGAAGAGAAAGAAGAAAGACAACTAGAAGAGAGAAAACAGCACCAAAAAAAGGAAAAGAAAAAAGTAAATAAAATGGTGGCATGTTGAGATTGGACAGGTGGGGGCAGGGCAGATCCATGGAGGCTTTGCACTGGTAGCTCTCTAGCTGAGTGGTGAAGCTCAGCCTGTCAAGAAGGGGCTTGGGCAGTGCACAGGGCTAGGTGGGTGAGAGAAAGAAAATGAAAGAAGGGAAAGAGAGAAAAGAAACAAAATAATAACAACAAAAAATAAATACAGTGCTGAGGAATTGGCTCTTGGGGTCAGGGCAGAATTGGGGTGGCAGCGAGTTGGTGTCTCTCTCACCAGGCTACATGGCACAGCCCCTCAGGAAGGGGCAGAGGCAGTGCAGGGCCAAGACGGCAGGGAGAAATAAAAGGAAGAAGGGGAAAGATAAAAATAAAAAATATGGCACTGAGGGACCTGGCCTGTGGGGGTGGTGCAGATCCAGTGATGCCCTGTGTCAGTGGCACTCTAGCTTTGCTTTGCAGCATGGCCTGTTGAGGGTGGGGGTGGCACACAGGGCTAGGTGGGCAGGAGAAAGGAAAGGAAGGAAGTCAGAGAGAGAAGAAACAAACAAAAAAGGTGCTGAGGGAGCATGCCAGTGAGGGTGGCATGTAACTGGATAGGTTGTGTTGGTGGCTCTGTAGACAAGTGGTGTGGCATAGTCCATCAAGAAAGAGCAAGGATGGCACATGGGACTAGGTGGGTGGGAGAAAAGAAAGGAAGGGAGAGAGAAAGAGAAAGAAACAAAAAGACAATAACAAAAAATTAAAAAATGTTGCTGGTGGAACTGGCCATTGGGGTTCAGGTGGACTTGGGTGGCAGTGAGCTGATGTTTCTGGATGAATGACTGTGGCCTGTAGGAAAATGGCAGAGGCCACATACAGGTAAGGAGGATGGGGAGTGAGAAAACATGTCTTCCTGGTTACTGGGTGCTCAGTCTCCTCTTGGGAGCTCCATGAAGTTGCCTTCCTGTCCAGGATCCTTGGTGGCTGAGGTCCAAGATGGGGAGGGAATCTATGCTGCGTTATTTGATAGGTGACCTCCACTCTGTAGCTCTTCATGTTCTCTGTTCTCTGTCAATTTCTTATTCCATTCTGTGCTTGATCAAGTTCTTTATCCCTTCATTTGATGCTTAGGGTTCCAGGATTGATGTTTGTATTTATTTTACTTAGTTTTTTGGGTCTTAGCTGCAAAGGGATGGCCTATACTGCCATGTTGGCTTAATTTATATTCTTGCTCAAAGCTTTTTCATCAACTTTTTTGGCACTTTGCAGTTTGGATAGTATCAGAACCTTTTTTTATATCCTTACGCATTGCTTCTAACCTAATCATTTACAGTAAAAATCCATTTTACTTAGTGTATACCCACTCCTTGCAATCGAGTCAGTTCCGACTCAGAGCAACCCTATAGGACAAAGTAGAACTGCCCCATAAGGTTTCTAAGGAGCAGCTGGTGAATCTGAATTGCTGACCTTTGGGTTAGCAGACAAATGCTTAGCCACCGCACCACCAGGGTACCATTTAGTGTATAGAACGTTCAGTTTAATGCAACAACTGTCTTGAAAGACTAATGGTACTTGAAAGACCAACGTGGTGGGTGGTGGTGATTCCTCCACCACTGTCACCGTTCTCCCATCTGTTCATATGTTATTTAAGTTGCAAAAAAATGTCAGATAATGAAAACTAATTAAATTGAATGAAGAAGAGAATATGAGTCCTTAAGGTTTTCTAAGAGCAGACCTGTGGATTCAGGGGATTAAAGTGTAGTCTGCCATCTGCATCTCTTCTCATCCCAGAATAGAGACAAGAGTGAACACATGACCTCCATGACTACCACAGTGTATCTTATCAGTGATAAGATATATTTATCGTGTTGTAATGACCCTAATTCAGATATCAGTTGTGTGGTAGATATACTGCTATATGCCAGAATCATGATGAAAAGCTTAACACTAGCATAAATGTTGTAAAATAAACTTGTAATCAACACAAAGTTTATAACTTTCACCTGTGCAGGTGAAACTCTTAAATCCAGGAATAATAATATGTTTATAGTCTATTTTTGAGAATTTGATACCGCTTGTAACTTTTTGCCTGAGTGTTGCGTATTTTGATGCAATTTTTACTGCTATTGGAGTCCCTGGGTGGCACAGTTAATTACTCAGCTACTAAAAGAAAGGTTGTGGTTTCAATCCACATTGGAAGAAAGGCCTAGCAATTTACTTCTAAAAAATATATATATATATATATATCATACCCACCAAAAAAACTCTATGGAGGGCGGGGCCAAGATCGCTGACTAGGTAGAAGCTACCTTGGATCCCTCTTGCAACAAAGACTCCGAAAAACAAGTGAATCAATCACATACATGACAGTCTACGAACCCTGACCATCAAACACAGATCTAAAGAGCTGACCTGAGTGACAGAGACTGAGAATGAACAACCACGGGGAAGCAGCAACTGTTTTCGGAGCCTGGAGCCAGCGTCCCAGTCAGGAAACCTTGGTGCCGGATTTGGACTGGGTGCAGGGGAGCTGAGCACGGCATCCTGAGACGCCACAAACACAGGACGCAGCCCTAGCCCCCAGAAGTGACCTCGGGGGAAGCCCAGCCAGTGCACACAGTCAGCGCAGCGATGCAGCTGACAGGACGAAAAGACACCGGAAGGCAGTGACTGGTTTTGAAGCCTGGAGTGTGGCGTCCCAGCCGGGGAACCTTGGCGCTGGGCTTTGGACAGGGAGTGGAGGAACTGACCACGGATTCTGAGACAGCACAAGCACAGGATGTGGGCCTGACCCTCGGGGGCAATCTCTACCCAGCCAGCACACACAGTCGACGCGCCCCTTGGGAATCTCAGATAAAACAATCATCTCAAGCAAGATAAGTAACTTTGCCCATATTCCGGGGTGCTACTCTCTCCTATTTATCTGAACCCTCCCCTCCCCTTCCCAGGCAGCTTCATTAACACTGGAATTTCCTGAGCCAGAGAGTGAAGTGCTCTGTGGTTTTTCTTTTCTTTCTCTTCTTTTTTTTTGGTCTTTTCCTAACCCATTCTCCTGGCCTGAGAGAAGCAGCTACAAAAAACCCAGGGACCAAAAATCCTTCCCTAATTGGACTAAAAACACAGAACCAGCTCCAGCCAAGCATATGTGATCCACAGTCTTGGGCTTTCATCCCTACAGGGAACAAGGTGGCTATTATAATGCAAAGGCATTTCTGATAGGGATCTGACTATAATTGTTTTAGCTGATTACTGGAAAGACAAGTTTCCCAGGTCTGATATGTCTGCGTATTCAACAAGGCCCTCACTGACCCACAACGGGGAACTGAGGGCTGAAGCTCCCCCCGGACCACCTAGCCTCCTGCCTTAGCGGTGTGAGGAGGGTGACACCTACCAATCTGTAGAGGTGCTTGCATTGGGGTCCTAAGGTACAGCTGCAGAGCCCACCCACCAAAGAGCTTTAGGACTAGAGACACACCTAACTCACTGGTACTTGGGGGAAGTCTGTCAGCATCCTGCCCCTCCTGGAATGTGAATCCCTGCTGCTACTAGAATCTGGTGCACACAACTATCACCACTACTTCTCTAAGTGGATAGGTAAAAGTCTGCACCACACATTTGATGACCCAAAGTTAGATTCTACTCAAGAATAGTGAATGGACTCTTAGGCTTACATATCTAGTAACAGCCCAAACCAGCTGGTAATAGGACATAAGTGATTCAAGGGCTACAGCAATCAAGACAGCGCAATCTAGTAGCCCATCTACGTATATTGAAAGAAAACAAAACAAGACTCAGTGAGCAAATATAGAATAAATCACTACAATATCTTAGAGATGGCTCAGAGACAGCAGTCAAAATCAAACAACATAAAGAAGCAGACCATGATTGCTTCTACAACTCCCCAACTAAAGAATCAAAATCTTTCCCAAATGAAGATACAGTCCTGGAATTGCCAGCTGCAGAATATAAAAAACTAATTTACAGAATGATTCAAGACATCAGGGATGACCTCAGAAATGAAATAAGGCAATCTACAGAAAAAGCCAAGGAACACACTGATAAAGCAGTTCAAGAACTCAAAAAGATTATTCAAGAACATAGTGGAAAAATAATAAGCTGCAAGAATCCATAGAGAGACAGCATTCAGAAATCCAAAAGATTAACACTAAAATTACAGAATTAGACAATGCAATAGGAAGTCAGAGGAGCAGACTTGAGCAATTGGAATGCAGGGTGGGGGATCAGGAGGACCAGGGAATTGACACCAATATAGCTGAAAAAAATCAGATAAAATAATTTAAAAAAATGAAGAAACCCTAAGAATCATGTGGGACTCTATCAAGAAGAATAACTTGCGTGTGATTGGAGTCCCAGAACAGGGAGGGATAACCGAAAATACAGAGAGAATAGTTGAAGATCTTTTGGCAGAAAACTTTCCTGACATGATGAAAGACGAAAGGATATCTATCCAAGATGCTCATTGAACCCCATTTAAGACTGATCCAAAAAGAAAATCACCAAGACATATTCTCATCAAACTTGCCAAAACCAAAGACAAACAGAAAATTTGAAAAGCAGCCAGGGATAAAAGAAAGGTCTCCTACAAATAAGAATAAGTTCAGACTACTCAACAGAAACCACGCAGTCAAGAAGGCAATGGGATGACATGTATAGAGCACTGAAGGAGAAAAACTGCCAGCCAAGGATCATATATCCAGCAAAACTCTCTCTAAAATATGAAGGTGAAATTAAAACATTTACAGATAAACACAAGCTTAGAGAATTTGCAAAAACCAAACCAAAGCTACAAGAAATACTAAAGGAAATTTTCTGGTCAGAAAACCAATAATATCAGATACCAGCACAACACAAGGTCACGTAACTGAATATCCTGATATCAACTCAAATAGGGAAATCACAAAAACAAATTAAGATTAATTTTAAAAAGGAAAAAACGCTCAAAACAGGAAACCATTGAAGTCAAAATGTAAAAGATCACAATAATCAAAAAGAGGGACTAAATACAGGAGGCATAGAAGTGCCATATGGAGAGGGAAACAAGGCGATATAGGACAATACAAGTTAGGTTTTTACTTAGAAAAATAGGGGTAAATATTGAGGTAACCGCAAAGAGGTATAACAACTCCATAACTCAAAATAAAAACCAAGGAAAACATAACGACTCAGCAAACATAAAGTCAAATACTATGAAAATGAGGATCTCACAATTTACAAAGAAAAATGTCTCAGCACAAAAAAGTAAGTGGAAAAATGAAATTGTCAACAACACACATAAAAAGACATCAAAATGATAGCACTAAACACATACTTATCTATAATTATGCTGAATGTAAATGAACTAAATGCACCAATAAAGAGACAACAGAGTCTCAGACTGGATAAAGAAACACGATCCGTGTATATGCTGCCTACAAGAGACACACCTTAAACTTAGAGACACAAACTAAAACTCAAAGGATGGAAAAAATATATCAAGTAAACAACAAGCAAAAAAGAGCCGGAGTAGCAATAGTAATTTCTGACAAAATAGACTTTAAACTTAAATCCACCACAAAGGATAAAGAAGGACACTACATAATGATTAAAGGGAAAATTGACCAGGAAGATATAACCATATTAAATATTTATGCACCCAGTGACAGGGCTGCAAGGTACATAAAACAAACTTTAACAGAACTGAAAAGTGAGATAGATACCTCCACAATTACAGTAGGAGACTTCAACACACCACTTTCGGAGAAGGACAGGACTTCTAGTAAGAAGCTCAATAGAGACACGAAAGACCTAATTGCTACAATCAACCAACATGACCTCATAGACTTATACAGGACACTCCACACAACTGCTGCAAAGTATACTTTTTTTTCTAGCGCACATGGAACATTCTCTACAATAGACCACGTATTAGGTCATACAACAAACCTTTGCAGAATCCAAAACTTCGAAATGTTACAAAGCATCTTCTCAGACCACAAGGCCATAAAAGTGGAAATCAATAACAGAAAAATTAGGGAAAAGAAATCACATACTTGGAAAGTGAACAATACCCTGCTCAAAAAAGACTGGGTTGTAGACGGCATTAAGGAGGGAATAAAGAAATTCATAGAATGCAACAAGAATGAAAACACTTCCTAACAAAACCTCTGGGACACAGCAAAAGCAGTGCTCACAGGTCAATTTATATCGATAAATGCACACATGCAAAAAAGAAGAAAGAGCCAAAATCAGAGAATTCTCCCTACAACTTGAACAAATAGAAAGTGAGCAACAAAAGAATCCATTAGGCACCAGAAGAAAACAAATAATAAAAATTAGAGCTGAACTAAAAGAATTAGATAACAGAAAAACAGTTGAAAGAATTAACAAAGCCAAAAGCTGGTTCTTTAAAAAAATTAACAAAATTGTTAAACCATTGGCCAGACTGACTAAAGAAATACAGGAAACGAAACAAATAACCTGAATAAGAAACAAGATGGGCCACATCACAACAGACCCAACTGAAATTAAAAGAATCATATCAGATTTTATGAAAAATTGAACTCTAACAAATTTGCAAACCTAGAAGAAATGGATGAATTCCTGGAAAAACACTACCTACCTAAACTAACACAATCAGAAGTAGAACAACTAAATAGATCCATAACAAAAAAAGAGATTGAAAAGATAATCAAAAAACTCCCAACAAAAAAAAGCCCTGGCCCGGACGGCTTTACTGCAGAATTCTACCAAACTTTCAGAGAACAGTTAACACCACTACTACTAAAGGTATTTCAAAGCATAGAAAATGACGGAATACTACCTAACTCATTCTATGAAGCCACCATATCCCTGATACCAAAACCAGCTAAAGACAGCACAAAAAAAGAAAATTACAAACCTATATCCCTCATGAACATAGATGAAAAATCCTCAACAAAATTCTAGCCAATAGAATTCAACAACATATCAAAAAAATAATCCACCACGACCAAGTGGGATTTATACCAGGTATGGAAGGCTGGTTTAATATTAGAAAAACCATTAATGTAATCCACCATATAAATAAAAGACAAAAACAACATGATCCTAGCAATTGATGCAGAAAGGCTTTTGACAAAATCCAACACCCATTCATGATAAAAACTCTCAGCAAAATAGGAATTGAAGGAAAATTCCTCAACATAATAAAGGGCGTTTATACAAAGCCAACAGCCAGCATCATCCTAAATGGAGAGAGTCTGAAAGCATTTCGCTTGAGAACGGGAACCAGACAAGGATGCCCTTTATCACCGCTCTTATTCAACATTGTGCTGGAAGTCCTAGCCAGAGCAATTAGGTTAGACAAAGAAATAAAGGGCATCCGGATTGGCAAGAAGGAAGTAAAATTATCTCTATTTGCAAATGACATGATCTTATACACAGAAAACCCTAAGGAATCCTCCAGAAAACTACTGAAACCAATGAAAGAGTTTGGCAGAGTCTCAGGTTATCAGATAAACATACAAAAATCCCTTGGATTCCTCTACATCCACAAAAAGAACTTCGAAGAGGAAATCACCAAATCAATACCATTCACAGTTGCCCCCAAGAAGATAAAATATAAAAATACTTAGGAATAAATCTTACCAAAGATGTAAAAGACCTATACAAAGTACTATTGCAAGAAACTAAAAAGGACCTACTTAAGTGGAAAAACATACCTTGCTCATGGAATAGGAAGACTTAACATTGTAAAAATGTCTATTCTACCAAAAGCCATCTATACATACAGTGCACTTCCGATCCAAATTCCAATGACATTTTTTAATGTGTTGGAGAAACAAGTCACCTACTTCATATGGAAGGGGAAGAAGCCCCAGATAAGTAAAGCATTACTGAAAAAGAAGAAGAAAGTGGGAGGCCTCACTCTACCTGATTTTAGAACCTATTATACAGCCACAGTAGTCAAAACATCCTGGTACTGGTACAACAACAGGCACATAGACCAATGCAACAGAATTGAGAACCCAGATATAAATCCATCCACATATGAGCAGCTGATATTTGACAAAGGCCCAGTGTCAGTTAATTGGGGAAAAGATAGTCTTTTTAACAAATGGTGCTGGCATAACTGGATATCCATTTGCAAAAAAATGAAACAGGACCCATACCTCACACCATGCACAAAAACTAACTCCAAGTGGATCAAAGACCTAAACATAAAGACTAAAACGATAAAGATCATGGAAAAAAAAATAGGGACAACTTTAGGAGCCCTAATACAAGTCATAAACAGAATACAAAACATTACCAAAAATGACGAAGAGAAACCAGATAACTGTGAGCTCCTAAAAATCAAACACCTATGCTCATCTAAAGACTTCACCAAAAGAGTAAAAAAAACACCTACAGGTTGGGAAAGAATTTTCAGCTATGACATCTCTGACCAGCGCCTGATCTCTAAAATCTGTATGATTCTGTTAAAACTTAACCACAAAAAGACAAACAACCCAATCAAGAAGTGGGCAAAGGATATGAACACGCACTTCACTAAAGAAGATATTCAGGCAGCTAACAGATACATGAGAAAATGCTCTCGATCATTAGCCATTAGAGAAATGCAGATTAAAACTACGATGAGATTCCATCTCACTCCAACAAGGCTGGCATTAATCAAAAAACACAAAATAATAAACGTTGGAGAGGCTGTGGAGAGATTGGAACTCTTATACACTGCTGGTGGGAATGTCAAATGGTACAACCACTTTGGAAGTCTATCTGGCGTTTTCTTAAAAAGTTAGAAATAGAACTACCATAAAAAAAAAAAAAAAAACAGAAATCCTACTCCTCAGAATATACCTTAGAGAAATAAGAGCCTTCACACAAACAGATACATGCACACCCATGTTTATTGCAGCTCTGTTTACAATAGCAAACAGCTGGAAGCAAGCAAGGTGTCCATCAACGGATGAATGGTTAAATAAATTGTGGTATATTCACACAGTGGAATACTACGCATTGATAAAGAACAGTGACGAATCTGTGAAACATAACATGAAGGAACCTGGAAGGCATTATGGTGAGTGAAATTAGTCAGAGGCAAAAGGACAAATATTGTATAAGACCACTATTATAAGATCTTGAGAAATAGTATAAACTGAGAAGAGCACATACTTTTGTGGTAACGAAGAAGGGAGGATGGGAGGGTGGGAGAGGGTTATTTACTGATTAGTTAGTAGATAAGAACTACTTTAGGTGAAGGGAAGGACAATACTCAATACATGGAAGGTCAGCTCAACTGGACAGGACCAAAAACAAAGAAGTTTCTGGGATAAACTGAATGCTTCAAAGATCAGCAGAGCAAGGGCAGGGGTTTGGGGACTATGGCTTAAGGGGACTTCTAAGTCAATTGGCAAAATAATTCTATTGTGAAAACATTCCGCATCCCACTTTGAAATGTGGCGTCTGGGGTCTTAAATGCTAACAAGCGGCCATCTAAGATGCATCAATTGGTCTCAACCCACCTGGATCAAAGGAGAATGAAGAACACCAAGGTCACACGATAACTATGAGCCCAAGAGACAGAAAGGGCCCCATGAACCAGAGACCTACATCATCCTGAGACCAGAGGAACTAGATGGTGCCCGGCCACAAGCGATGACTGCCCTGACAGGGAGCACAAGAGAGAACCCCTGAGGGAGCAGGAGAACAGTGGGATGCAGACCCCAAATTCTCATAAAAAGACCCGGCTTAATGGTCTGACTGAGAGTAGAGGAATCCCAGTGGTCATGGTCCCCAAACCTTCTTTTGGCCCAGGACAGGAACCATTCCCGAAGACAACTCATCAGACATGGAAGGGACTGGCCAATGGGTTGGAGAGAGATGGTGATGAAGAGTGAGCTACTTGTATCAGGTGGACACTTGAGACTGTGTTGGCATTTTCTGTCTGGAGGGGAGATAGGAGGGTAGAGAGGGTTAGAAACTGGCAAAATTGTCACAAATGGAGAGACTGGAAGGAGGGAGCGGGCTGACTCATTAAGGGGAGAGTAAGTGGGAGTATGGAGTAAGGTGTATATAAGCTTATATGTGACAGACTGACTTGTAAACGTTCACTTAAAGCTCAATAAAATTATTAAAAAAAAAAAACTCTATGGAGAACAAAAAACAGTTGCCCAATTGATTCCAACTCCTAGCAACCCCATGTATCACCATAATTCAGAGTCAGCTTTTTTTTTTAATTATTATTACTAGTACTAGTAATAGCTACTTATCATTGAAAACTTTTATGGATCATATCTTCAATACATATCACATATTGGCAAGAATTATAGTGGATTATATTAGTATCTCTATCTTAAAGACAAGGGACCTGAAGTTTAGGAAGGATAAATAACTGACTCAAGGTGACAAATATAGAAAATTATTTAGCTTGGCTGAAAACTTGGTATCTCGTTTGTTTATTAGTTTTTTTTTTTTTTTTTTGCCGAGGCCCCTGGTTTTCAATTCAATTCTCATTCCTAATTCTAACAAAGCTGTTATTGATATACCCTATTTTATATTTTTATCACAATTTTTAAATCAGTGATAAGATATATTTATTGTGTGGTAATGACCCTAATTCAGATATCAATATCTTATCTGAATTAAATTTCAGAAATATGCAGAATTCAGGAATTTCAGAGGGACCAATTCCTTATATATGAGCTGCTATGAAACAGAGGGTTACCCAGTCAACAAGAGAAGAAAAATGACTGTTTTGCAGGACGGGGATCTGCAATATGCAATGATGACCCCCGTGTGAAGGTAGGAAGATAGCAAAATAGATATGATGAAACTAGGACTCCCAGAGACCAATTGTTTTGTGACTTCTTTACAAATGTCTTACTTTGCCAGGAAAGCTGACACATTAGGAAGAAAAGGCTATAAACTTAATTAAATTGAAGTTATTCAGGGCTGGGAATTAGCAAATGAGAACAGTTGTAGGTCAAGGTGACAGAAAATTCTAAGATGGGGACAAACACATTATTGATATGGATAAACAGGGAGCCAAATCTAGGGAAGAATGCAGATATACCCTAAATGTTTTCATAAAAAAAAAACCCCAAAAAACCAAATCCATTGCCGTTGAGTTGATTCTGACTCATAGCAACCCTATAGGACAGAGTAGAACTGCTCCATAGAGTTTCCAAGGAGTGCCTGGTGGATTCGAACTACCGACCTTTCGGTTACCATCCATAACACTTAACCACTATGCCAACAGAAAGAGGTAAAAAAGATGAGAAAGAATAAGTTTCTCAGGTGGTACTGGAAAGGCAGAGGTTATAGTCAAAGAGCAGACATTTCAGAGTTAGAGTCTGAGAGTGAGGTTTCCTTGAATGACAATCAGATCTCAGGTTAGCAAAAGCAGTGGATTGCTAGGGTGAAGGGGAAATGGATTTTTGTCCTTCAAAATTAAAGGCTCTGAGCTCTGAGCTTAGAGCTGTGAGTAGTGCAAAGCAGCACACACGGCCTCTCCTCCAAGGGGCTTTCTGTCTAGTAAGAAAGAACCATGTGTAGCAGATACAAAAACAGCTTCAATACCAGGCAGAGCAGGTATTACCATAACGGACCAGAAAGTTTGGGAGAACTCAAGAGGGAGAGATTCATTCCAAATATCTGTCATGGAATAGGTGGCATCTGAGTTAACCTTCTGAAATTTGAATTGGATTTTTTTTGGATGAATGAGTTTTTTTTTTTTTTTTTTTAAACAAAGGCTTTATATTTTAAAGCAGTTTTTGGTTTACTGAAAAATTGTGCAGAGAGTACAGGGAGTTCTCATATGTCCCTCTCTCCCTGCACCGTTTCTCCTATTATTAAAGTCTTGCGTTCTTATGGTATATTTGTTACAATTGATGAACCAATGTCGATATATTAACTAAAGTCCATAGTTTACATTAGGGGTTTGCAATTTGTATTATAACACCTATGGGTTTTGACAAATTCATAATATCATGTACTTACATTACAATATCCTACAAAATAGTTTCACTGTCCTAAAAATGGCCTGTGTTCAACCTATTCATTTCTCCCCCCTTACCTTGAACCCCTTGAAGCCACTGATCCTTTGCTGTTTCTATATTTTTGCTTTTTCCAGAATGTCATGTAGTTGAAATCATACAGCATATAGCATTTCCAGTTGGCTTCTTTTGCTTAACAATATGTTTTTAAGATTTCTCCATGTCTTTTCACAGCTCCTTTCATTCTTTCTCTGTACAGATATTCCATCTAGATATCCTCGGGAGTATTATAAATTTGTTAAAGTTTAATGCCTCACAATACTAAATAAATGGTTAATGGAGTCTATTGATTGCAGAAAGAATTCCATCAAATAAGACAAAATTAAGACGATTGACTATTACTGTTTATCTGGAGTTAAAGAATAACATTTTCTAAAAGCTGAAAATAAAAACAAAGGCTCTGCAGTTCTTCATAGGTACTCAATGAAACAAGTCCATGTGGAGACATTCTCACTAACCAATCTAAAATATTGATGTTAGTTACGAACACATATTAATGGATTATTTGGAAAATTATTAATATGCTTCAGTGATATGTGCAAGTGTTTGGACCTCATCAGTTACTTAGCAAAAACTTGATAAATCAGCTCAATGAAAAATATGTGTATTTATTCATTTCTCAATATTCTCCTTTAATGAGTAGTAGAGGCTGAAGTATAACCCAAACTGTAGTCTTTATCATCAGCTTATCTTGAAAGAGGTCATACAGAACCAGATAAACTAAGTATTTAACTTATACTTATGAGAGGTATACAAATTTAAAAAGTTGAAACAGAGAATGCAAAACATGGTATGCATTAACCTATTAGCCTAGGTTAAAAAGAATTAAACAGTTGTTGTGGAGTTGATTACTACTCAGGGAACCCTCCCTCTTGTGTCAGAGTAGAACTATGCTCCATTGGGATTTCAATGGCTGATTTTTTGGAAGTGGATAGATCACCAGGCCTTTTTTCCAGGGTGCCTCTGAGTGAATTGGAACCTCTGACCTTTTGGTTAGCAGCTGAATGTGTTAACCGTTTGCACCACCCAGAAACTAGTCATTCGAAAAAATGTATTCTCTGTATGTCCTATATATATGATTACATAGATTGCAGACTTTAATCAGCTCAAACCATCAAACTGCCAGTGTTCCTTTAATGCAGAGAGCAAAAATACGTTCAAGGCATGCTTTAATTCATGGTACATGAAGCAATGGCTATGATAATCAGAAAGCAGAAAGACATGTATATTGCTACGCTAGAATTAGATCTCATTTTCCATGGATCGTTGAACTTCTGCCTGGATATTTTAAATATCTTACATGCTGTTGAATATCAGATTTGAAGCTAAGAAAGTCATGTAAATTTATAATATGCTCTTCTAGCTATGAATAATTTTTGTCCCAAATTCAAAAGAACTATATTTCAAAGAGATGGACAACACTTGTACACCTCAAAGGCCCCTAATGTATTACGTGAAACAATAAAGTATATCTGAGCACAATAAAACTGGAGCCCTGGTGGTGCAGTGGTTAAGAGCTCAGGTGCTAACCAAAAGGTCAGCAGTTTGAATCCACCAGCCACTCCTTGGAAACCCTATGGGGCAGTTCTACTCTCTCCTATAGGGCTGCTATGAATTGGAATGAACTCTCTGGCAATGGGTTTTTTGAGGACAATAAAGTATATATATGATTCCAGCTGAATGACACTCTGGAAAAGGTAAGACTGTTAAGCGTAGACAATGTGTGTCAAGGATATGGAAGTCAATTTCTCTAAAAACATTAACTTGAATTAACGTGGACTGCCTTATTCCAAAGGTTTACCGTGTGCCTAGCTATAAGATGTGTGCTAATAAGAAAGGCAGGGCAAGTGGCAGAACAGTTAATGATGAGTCTAAGCCAGAGGTGTGTTCTGTGGGCTTATTGGATTGTTGTTGTAGGGAACGAAACCAGGTCTAATATCCACAAATACATAGCTACAAACAAACCAGAAAAGCTTGTTTATTTGGAAGAAAATATATAAATTTATGCATCTTAATAACATTTTGAATACTGAACTGCAGAAGTTTTCTACTGCTTTAAAATCGACTGAAATTTGAATATAGTTTGTGCATTTTTTAAATGGTGTTGTTGCACAACAGTGATTCAGAAGCATGAAACATTTGTTTAACTTTCATTCATTTTGTAATTTTATCTCCTGCTGTCCATTAAGCTTGTACCTAAACATTGTAATAACTTGATGCAGAAAAAAATCATTAAAGCTGTTAACTTTAAACTCCATAGCACTTCTGTGAACAATTTAGAATGGTGTCATCTAAAGTTCTCTAAAAACAAACAAATCAATAGAAAACTACCATATTTCCACTCACGTATAACGTGCATGTGTGTGGTTAGCACCTGAGCTCTTAACCTCTCCAACACCAGGGCTGTGGTTTTATTGTGCTTAGATATACCTTATTGTTTCACTTAAAAATACATTAGAGGCCTTTGAGAGGTACAAGTATTGTCTATCTGTTTGAAATATAGTTCTTTTGAATTTGTACACACACGTATAATGTGCATAACACACTTAGGAAAATAACGTTCGAGAGGGTTTCAGGTTGTCAAAAAACTTATAGCACATGCACTGTTTATGTAAAAATATGGTACAAGGGATATTTACACTTTTCATTGCATTTTAAGAGAAAGTTTTGTTGCTACTGAAATTTATAATATTCACATAAATTTAGAACATGAATATTTAGACCAGCAAGTGTGATATGAGCATCTTGGCCCAAACCATCTTTGAGAAAATGAGGCTCAAAGTTGTTTATCAACTGACAAAATACAGCAGCTCATGATGGTTAAGTGGCTTTTGTAAGGTGTTTAGTATTTGTCTCTTTGGCTTTTTTAGTGATCTTCTCAGGCTAAGTCAGAAAAATGCCTTGACAAATGCCAAGAGGAAATGATGATAGCCAAAATAATAAATTTCTATGTATAATTTTATGGTAAACTCAGAAATGAATGCTTCTAAAATTGCTTAGATACTCTTTCATTTACATATTTTACTTTTTACACCTCAAAGTTTCACCATATTTATCTGAATCTCAGGATGCTTTTCTATTAATTTGAAATTATGTATTGCCTGGGTTTATCTTTACTGTTCCATTAATACAGAGATACTTGAGGAGAGAAGTCATCAGATATAAATTTGGAGTCTAGTACATTGTTCAAAAGGAGAGGTTTTGACAGACATTCTTCAGAGCTGCAAATGGATGAATGAAGTGAACTTCTGATCTAATTTACTCTGACATATCCTTTTTTTTTTATCCACAGGCAGAATGCTTTCCAAGTCACTGCTGTGGACGGGGTGTGCAGTGGGATTATTCAGTGCCTCTCTGCTGAAGACTGCATTGACTGGTTACAAGCAATAGCAACGAATATTTCAAACCTCACAAAGCACAATGTAAGTAGTGATCCAAGGAATACCTGGTCATAGAACTTCTTGGCCTTTGTAAAACTCTTTAACATGTATGTAACTTTGCCTCTTGAGCTTGGTGTTCTTCTGAGAATAAGCACTTTACATCCATCATCAAAGCTATTCTGGAATATTTATTGAGAGGAAAAAATCCCTTCATCCTGAGAGCTCTAACCCAATTTATCAGTTCAAGAATACTTTCATATGTAGGCTTCAATCCACACACATCATAAGCATCTACATTAGTTAAGGAAACCAAAATAGGTATTTAGCATGCGATAGCTAAATATATTTAAGTACAAGCATTCTGGACTTAAAATTGTACTGAATTTGAGTGGAGAATTATTGATGTGCCTTTAGAGATCTTAGAATGGCATCTAGAAATGCTTGGGGGAGCAGGAGTGTAATAGTGGCAGGAGTTAGCAAGGAGACTTACCTGGGACTGTGCTGGAGTAGGAACGGTCAGAGGCGTGGTGGAATCC
Organism: Elephas maximus indicus; assembly: GCF_024166365.1. Classification (NCBI taxonomy): domain Eukaryota; kingdom Metazoa; phylum Chordata; class Mammalia; order Proboscidea; family Elephantidae; genus Elephas; species Elephas maximus. The sequence goes on from NC_064833.1 coordinate 92,123,605, forward strand.
ACTCACCCTCACTAGAGCTGTGTGTTATATGGTTTGGAATGTGAGTGGTTCCTACTTCTTCTTTACCTTCATACTACCAACTTTCCTCCTTTCCTCCTTCCTGTGCTTCTTTATTGACACTGTCTTGTCGTTATTATTATTCCTTAAAAACCTAATTAGTCCTTTTCCCCTGTTATTCCTAGGGGAAATATAGTCTAAAAAATATACAAAACCGTAAGTTTCACTTCACTGAGAATTGATGTAGGTACCATTATGGGTTATTCTGTTTTAGCAAAAACATTAGATATGACAGATGTCCTTTTCTTAAAATTCCCTTCTGTCCACAAAAGTTTTAGATTCTCCACCCCATGCCATTTTGGACATTTGATAAGTCCTAGGGAAAATTATGGTGTCATACTGGTTAAGAGATATGGGTGCTAACAAAAAGGTCGTCAGTTCAAATCCACCAGGGGCTCCTTGGAAACCCTATGGGGCAGTTCTACTCTGTCTTATAGGGTTGCTATGAGTTGGAATCAACTGGATGGCAGTGTTTTCTTTTGGTGGGGGGCAATTCGGAGCCCTGCTAGTGCGATGGTTAAGAGGTTGGCTGCTAACCAAAAGGTTGGCGGTTCAAATACACCAGCCACTCCTTGGAAACCCTATGGGGCAATTCTACTCTGTCCTATAGCGTTGCTGTTCAGAGATCTAAAATATGAAGGGTCAGTGAAAAGTTTATAGCTATATTGCCATCTGATTAACTCATAATATTCTATTTACATAAATGATCCTCCAGACCCAAGTGTGTTTGTGCGGATTTTGTTTTGGAATGTAATAAAGGACTGTGGCAAACATTCTTTATCTTAAAAGTAGGACAATTGTCAGTCATTAAAAAATGATGGACTTGTCCCAGTTTGTGACTGTTACCAATAACATCTTTATGAATGGCTGTGCAAAAATCCCCCTGAGTCTCTGTTGAAGAGCTTCTCTTTGAGTGGAATTGATGGGACATGGATATGTACATGATCAACTTTGCCAGGTGACGCCAATATTCTCCCAAGGGCTGTGCGTGTAATTTACCTGTCAGTCTCAGTGGCTGACAGGTCTTTTTGTAATCAGTGTCTCCTCCCTTCTTGATTTTAGGCTATTGAAAATATATGTGAAATTCTGTCTCATTGTGGTGTGAATGGAGGCAGGTGCATTTTTCCTTGGTACCTTAAAAGTTATGGGGATGCCAAGTTTTCCCCAGGGGTACCACCCAACAAAGAGGTCTAGCCTGGACATGTCTAGCTCGGGCAAGCCTGATGCCTGAGGCCCTGTCTTTCGTAGTCTGACAGTGGACTCATAACAGAGCTGGGCTGCTGCAGAGGATGCAGTGTGGCCCTCTCAGAGGGTGCTCTCTGAGGGCCGTGCCTCTGCCACCCCTGACCTACAGAGGTGTTTCCAGAGCGAAGGAAAAGAAGACAACTACCTCATGAGAGTATTGACTGTATTTCATTGCATACAATAGAGTGCCTAAAAGCAAGCCATAGTCTTATATTTATGAGAAAAAAGTGTTTTAAAAAACAATGTTAAACTTTTAATCTTAGCTTTTTCTCTTTACTATGATCCAAATACGCATTGACCTAAAATCCTAGAAACACTCTCAGGAAAGCTGCTTCTTCAGAATGTACAGTTTGAAGACTGTGATCCAGTTGACAAACCAATGCCTTATTATTTCTCTAAGTGACAGATACAAATCTCTTCACCTTCTGCAAGCATGATGAAGGACACACCACATTTTATTGTTTGTTTTCCATCGTCGTAATAAGTGCTTACCATGAAACTGTAGGAAGGAGACAATTCTTCCATACTATTTTAATATAATCGACTTGACAGCACTGGCTTGGTTTGGGGTTATGTTGTTTTAGGTGCTGACCAATTCACGTGTCTATTGTGACAACGTTGCTGCATTAGATTAGAAATTATTTAATTGTTATTTCAATTCCCTCTAATTACACTCTAATTGAACATCATTTTAGTCTTGTAGTCAGTCCTCACTCAGAAATACTAGTTGTTAGTAAGTACTCTGCTATAGAAAGTGCTACATAAATATTGAAAATTTAATAGGCGTAGTAACAACAAAATGTGAAAGTCACATTGACTTCAGAGAAGGCACACTGATTGCCTCGATGATAAAATTGATGTAGCTGATGAGTATGAAAAAATAATTAGTATGAAGAAAGAAACAATTAAGACAGATTGACAGGAGCTGGAAAAGGTTTGTTTAGGATAGTGAGATGTTAGTTTTATTTCTCTTAATAATACCTCATGGAGGGTTAGAACTAGCTCTTCCTTTATTTGCACATAGTGCACTGAAGCTGTGTAGGCTTATACAAATCTGACTCTGAATTTTTACCAGCTATTAATGGATATGGAGCCTTGGTGGCACAGTGGTTTCAGTTATCTCGGCTACTAACCTTTTGGTCAGCAGTTCAAATTCACCAGGTGCTCCTTGGAAACCCCGTGGGCCAGTTTTACTCTGTCGTGTAGGATGGCTATGAGTCAAAATCAACTGAACAGCAAAGTTGTTTTGTTTGATGAATTAATAGGTACAAAAAAGGAAAATATTCAGATAACTATCTAAGGAAATTTACTAAATATATTATCATGCATGAAAATAAATTTGAAAATATCAATGAAAATACATGAAAAATAAGTTTAAAAAAAAGTTAAGAAAATCATACCAGTATGTACATACAAGAATCAGGAAGAAAAAGACAAATGTTATAAACTCTAATAGTGTAGGAAATTTTCTATAATAATGAATCATGTTTTAGTTTATAGACCATTTGGCATTAGGCAGAAAAGGAGGTTAAAAGAAAGCAGAAGACCTGTGCTAGAATTATTGGAGCAATGTTCTAACTATTTTTATTTTTCTATGCTCACTAATTTCTAGTAGTAATAATTTGGTGAAACAGGGTAATTTTTATACTTGTTTTATGTAGAATGTCATGTAATTATAGTCACTGCCTTAAATTTTTCTTTTTTCAGAGGGTCATTTAATATAATGGTTAAAAAAAAGTTAGACAAGCACTGGCAACTTTAAATTGCATTTTTAATTATTCCAGCTGACTCAAGAATATCTGTGATGCAGTTAGTAACTGGTGGATAGCTGGCTGAGGGTGCTTTAGGGGTGGGTCATAAAGCTGTGCTTGCACAGCACGCAGAATTATTTTACTTAATTTGTGAGCTTGCACTTTGGAAAGGGAGGAGGTGTAAATGAACACCGTGGTTTTCAACTATACATCTGAATGCTACCATATTGATGCTCCAACAGTTAGCTTAACATTGTGATTCAGACTTGGAGGGTGACAGGTATTTGAACAAATAAAGAATGAGATATTCTAGGTCCAAAAAAAGAATAAAGAAACAGAAAAAGGAAAGCAGTGATTTCTCATAAGATCTGAATTCAAGTCAAATTATGCCACAATACATTGACCTAAATTCTCGTATGTTACAAGAAGGTAGAAAAATTAGCCTTTGCTTTCATTACAATACTAATATAAACATTGTAAAACATACACTAAAATTGTTCAAAAACAGAAATAAACACCCAGTATAAAATTAAGATGACAGAAAGGGAAATGGCACTATAATATTGATAGTCATTTTTTCCTCTTCTAGCCTCTAACCACTACTGGCATTCCCTAGTCTTTGGCCACATCTCACCATGCTCCTTGTTTACACCCCTCCCCACTGTGTCTCTGTGACTTCTCCTCTGTGAGTCTTCTATAAGAACCTTATCATTAGATTTAGGGTCTATCCACATAACCCCAGATTATCTCCTTATCTCAAGATCCTTAACTTAATTTCATCTGCAAAGATCTTTATTACAAATAAGGTAACATTCACAGGTTCCAAGGATTAAGATGTGGACATATCTTTTTGGGAGCTGCCATTTGACCTACTACAATCCAAAAAAAAAAAAAAAAACCCAACACATTGCCGTCGAGTCAATTCTGACTCATAGCGAACCCATAGGACAGAGCAGAACTGCCACATAGGGTTTCCAGGGAGCAGCTGGTGGATTCGAATTGCTGACCTTTTGGTTAGCAGCTGTAGCTCTTAACCACTATGCCACGAGGGTTTCCCCTACTATAAATAGTTAAGCTCATATCTAGAAATAAAATGTAAAACTACCAAATCACTGAATACTCTCATTGTTTTTATACTTAATAAAATTTTATTAACAAATACTCTTTTCTCAAGGTGCTGACAAATATTTTGGCATAGTATAATTTATAGTAATAAAAGTCTTGAGCAATTTTGCTTATATATAGTTATCTCTAGAGCTGGTAAACGTAAAGATTTTTCCTGTACACATAGTGTATCTATAGTATTTTGAACAGTTACAGAGATGGACTTTTTGTAATTTTGAATAGATTATTTGCATAGAGTTGCAGTTGATAAATAAAATTTTGTCAAGGAAACAAAGCTGCTGTTTTCAATAAATGCATAGGTTCTTTTAGCTAGAGGATAAGGATACATATTCTGTGTGCATATATGTCCACGAAATCACAGAGTATATTGCATGGTCCCAGGTGTTTGAAATTAACTTAATAATATATTCTGTTTTGGGTAAATTATCCTTAAAAAATTTTGGTTTTTGTTTTTAAGTCATCTTAATTAGTGGAGCCCTGCTGGCGCATGGGTAAGAGCTTAGCTGCTAACTAAAAGGTCAGTAGTTTGAGTCCACCAGCCGCTCCTTGAAAACCCTACGGGGCGCTTCCTGTAGGGAAGCTATGAGTCAGAATCAACTCAACAGCAGTGTTTTTTTGGAGTCAATGTTAGTATACATAAAGACACCATAATAATATGGATCAAAAGAATATCCTAGGAACAAGGACTATAATTTACCATAAATAATCATAATCTCTTGTATTTCTTAAACTTGTTCAGAATTTTCTTATACTAACAAAATTAAGATTATTGATATTATGAAAATTTATTATAAAAAATTTTTTTTAGTTTTTTTTAACAAAATTAAGATCATTATTGATATTATGAAAAGGATGTTCTGAAAATTTTATGCCAAATCCTGAAATACTCAAGCAGTTTTCAACTGATTGAACTTTTCCGTTATATACATTCTCATGCGTAGTCAAATATAAATGCTATTATTTACAGTTAGCGTAACTACTTTGTAATTTCCATAGGTTTTTACTTATGATTAATATTTACTCAGAATCCAATGCTTCTCTGTCCATACCTCTATAGTCTCTGGATCCTGGGTTATTATCAGAATTCCGACCCTCTAGGGAAGAATGAATTTTCTCAACTTTTCTTTAAGAGTCTACATGTACCTAGTAAAAAGAGGTGTCTAATTTTATAAAAACAAAAACAAATTTTTTTTTTTTTATATATATGTATATGGATACCCTGGCGGTGTAGTGGTTAAGTGCTACGGCTGCTAACCAAAGGGTCAGCAGTTCGAATCCTCCAGGCACTCCTTGGAAACTCTATGGGGCCGTTCTACTCTGTCCTATAGGGTTGCTATGAGTCAGAATCAACTCAACAGCACTCGGTTTGCTTTTTTTAATATATATATATCATCTTAGCTGTTTAGGTATTTTCCTCTTATGGTGAACTCTTGATGTGTTTCCTTTGGCTTCATATTACCTGAGATTATAGCACAGAAGCTAATTCACTACCATCTATTAAGGAGAAACTTTATAACAAAAGGGTCAGAGATTTCTCTGTATTCACTATGAAAACAATCATTAACTCGAGCATCCCTGTTACTCTCTGGCCTCTTGGTCACTCTTTGTCAATTATGTCTTTCTAAACTTTTTATATTAATTAACATAAAATTATAATAATTCTCATATGTGTGTAATATACATAGTATATATATGTTTATGTATACATATATAGTAGCCTTCTTAATATTATAATCATGAAGTTTCAGTCCGCAGGTAAAATAAACTTTGTCAATTAAAAAAACTGCTGTTGTTGCTTTATGCCTGTGGTAAAAACCATGGTATACGTTCATTGGAACGTAGGGTAAGGTAAACCCTTTTGTTAAATTTGGTTATGTAGCCCAGTAAAATATCTTGCATACCACTATTGATACAACAAAAACAATAATGTATAGGTTTCCATTTCACAAAAGAGAGAATAACTTGGACCAAAACTTACAATGTGAAAGAAAACATAGGGAAAACTGCATGTGCACGTGCACATACACACACACACACACACACACACACACACAGCACTGCTTTCCTTAAAATAATAATAAAAAATAAGTTGAAAATTTATTGTGTTTAGAGTCAGAGTATAATAGAAATATATAGAAGGGAAACTGGCATTTGGAGCTGATTTTTCCTGGGCAGTATCTGCCAATTCTGAAAAGGCAGTTGAGAGATTATGTGCAGCTTTTGAAAGACTTCTGAAGCTAAAGGGGGCAATATTTAGGGATAGGTTCTGTCAACAGTGAGGATTCCTGTATTGCATTTATAATAATTACTAAAAAAAAAAAAAAAAACAATTACTAGCACCCTTAAAAGCTGTACCATAGAAAATATATTAAATCATAAATGAAATTAGCATTTAAGAGATCACAGACAAGTTTCAAGTCCTCTGGATTTCTCAGAAAATCTTGAGTGATCATGTTTAGAAGTGTTTTTAATGCATCCAAGCACCTGGGAAAAGCAAACTGTAGTCAGCTGAGGAGGAAGATAACATCCCATGAAGCCACAATTATTTATGTCATATATTGCATATACAAAGTCAAGCACACAATCAAAGATAACAAAGCATCTGAGAAGGCAATACTATATAAATGAAAACCCCAAGAGCAATATCAGAGAAGTAAATTAGACCAAAATGAAATTTCCAGAAAAAAAATGCTTAAAATCCTGATGAAAATAAAAGCCAAACTTGACATGTCTACAAGAAACAAAAAGTGACTTTGAAAAATAATCACCTCAGAAATCCAAGGACTGAAAAATATACCAACTAAAATTAAGAGCTTAGTGGAAAAGATTGATAGTTAATTAGATGCAGCTTAAGATATAAATATTAAACTGAAATATTGGTTTGAATAAAATATGCAGAATAATCCATAGTCAAAAAAACAAACACACAGAGGAGAGGGTAAAAGACCTAGAGAATATACTGAAAAATTCTAGCACGCATTTAATAGAGAAAAAAAAATTTTTTTTTTTTTTTATAGAATACATAAGAAAAAGAGATTGTGACAGAAGCAATATTTGCAAAGATAATGGCAGAATACTTTCCGCAAACTGATTATACTCTTCATGGAAAGACTAAATAATCCCTACAATTTCCACATAAAATAAATACAAATAAGTTCAAACCCAGAAACATCATAGTGAAACTTCAGGAGGAAAAAAACCCAAAAAACTAAGATAAAATCATAAAAATACAAATGGTAGAATGGGACAGGTAAAGTGGACAAAACGTTATTTTTTTTCTTTTTTTCAAAGCACAGTAATTAAACTGACAGCTAGCTTCCTTTTCACAGTTTCTATTTAGAACTTCTGTATTTCCATTCATTTCAGGAAATCTTTACATTACGGAAGGTGCTTATTAGAGCTGTTACACATTTTTTGTCTGATCATACCAACATCTGGGTCTTCTTGGGGTGAGCATCTCTTATCTATTTTGTGATAGATTCAGTAATTTCAGATTATATACGACCATTTGTATATTATGTTGTGAAACTCTATGTCTGTTAAAATACTCTGGAGAACATTGATTTTTGTTGCTGTTTTAGTAAATGTGGTACACAGTTTTTTGTTTTTTTTTTTTTAAGATGGTCCCTGTGATTTCTGCTTTCTTGGCATTTAAATCCCTGTATAATTCCTTGCTCTGTGTAGGCTGTACCTAGAGACTCGTTTCTAACAAATATGGCAAAAGTGACGAGATGTTCATCACAAAGGACTGTGACTTCCATGTTGCTAAAATTCACTCTCTGTCTCACTGCCACTCTGACTCTTGTCCTTTTTCTGATGAAGCAAGCTGGAAAGTCCTACTTGGCAAGGAAGGAGGGAAGTCTGCAGCCAAGTATGAATGAGGAACTGAGACCATAAGTCTAACAACCCATGAAGAAGTGAACCTTGCTAACAACCATTTGAGTGAGCTTAGAAGTGTACCCTTTCTCAGCTGAGTCTTCAGATAAGACAACAGCCATGGCTGACACATTGATTGAAGCCTTGTGAGAGACCCTGAACCTGAGAACCTACCTGAGTTATGCCTGGAACCCTGACACAAAGAGCCCTGAGATAACAAACACTGTTATTTAAAGCTACTAAGTTTGGGTTAAAGTTTTCCTGTAGCAATGGATAACTAATACAGAGTTTGTTGATCTAACGAGTAGCTAAATATATGGAAGTAGCTTTGAAATGAAGTACTTATTGGAATCTGGAAAGATTTTGAGGAACATTATTGAAAAATTATAATTTTCTGTGAATAGACTATGGGTAGAAATCTGGCGCATGACTGGACAGTGTTTCATTCTGTAGTACATAGAGTCGCTATGAGTCAGAACCAACTTGACGGCACCTAACAACAACAAAAATCTGGACTTTGAGGGTGCTACCAAGGATGAGCCTAAAGGAAATGAGAAACGTGTCATTGAAAAATGGAAAAAGAGGGATCACCGTTGTTACGTAGCAGGAGAAAGCTTGATGTTGTTGTTGTTAGGTTCCGCCCAGTCAGTTCCAACTCATAGTGACCCTCTGCTCAACAGAACAATACACCGCCAGGTCCTGCACCATCCTCACAATTGTTGCTATGCTTGAGTCCACTGTTGCATCCACTGTCTCAGTCCATCTCATTGAGGGTCTTCCTCTTTTTTGCTGACCATCTATTTTACCAAGCATGAGGTCCTTCTCCAGAGAGTGATCCTTCCTGATAACATGTCCAAAGTATGTGAGATGTAGTCTTGCCACCCTTGCTTCTAAGGAGCATTCTGGTTGTGCATCTTCCAGGACAGATTTGTTGGTTCTTCTGGCAGTCCATGGTATCTTCAGTATTCTTCATCAACACCACAATTCAAAGGCATCAATTCTTCTTCAGTCTTCCTTATTCACTGTCCAGCTTTCACATGCATATGAAGTGATTGAAAACACCATGGCTTGGGTCAGGGGCACATTAGCCCTCAAGGTGACTTCTTTGCTTTTCAACATTTTAAAGAGGTCTTTTGCAGCCTACTTGCCCAATGCAATGCGTCTTTTGATTTCTTGCCTGCTGCTTCAAGGGGTAATGATTGTGGATCCAAGTAAAATGAAATCCTTGACAACCTCAATCTTTTCTCCATTTATTATGATGTTGCTTATTGGTCCAGTTATGAGAATTTTTGTTTATGTTGAGGTGTAATTCATACTGAAGGCTGCAGTCTTTGATCTTCATCAGTAAGTGCTTCAAGTCCTCTTCACTTTCAGCAAGCAAGGTTGTGTCATCTGCATAATGCAGGTTGTTAATGAGTCTTCCTCCAGTCCTGATGGCCCATTCTTCTTCATATAGTCCAGTTTCTTGGATTATTTGCCCAGCACACAGATCGAATAGGTATAGTGAAAGTATGCAGCCCTCACACACACCTTTCCTGACTTTAAACCATGCAGTATCCCCTTGTTCTGTCCAAACGACTGCCTCTTGGTCGATGTACAGATTCATCATGAGCACAATTAAGTGTTCTGGAATTCCCATTCTCCACAGTGTCATCCATAATTTGTTATGATCCACACAGTCGAGCACCTTAGCATAGTCAATAAAACATAGGTAAACATCCTTCTGGTATTCTCTATTTTCAGCCAGGATCCATCTGACATCAGTAATGATATTCCTGGTCCCTCATCCTCGTCTGAATCTTGCTCCAATTTCTGGCAGTTCCCTGTCAGTATACTGCTGCACCTGCTTCTGAATGATGTTCAGCAAAATTTTGCTGGCGTGATATTAATGATATTGTTTGATAATTCTGCATTTGGTTGGATCACCTTTCTTGGAAACAGGCATAAATAAGGATCTCTTCCAGTTTGTTGGCCAAGTAGCTTACTTCCAAATTTCTTGGCATAGATGAGTGAGTACTTCCAGCACTGCAGTTGTTTGTCGAAATACCTCAGTTGGTTTTCTGTCAATTCCCGGAGCCTTGTGTTTTGTGTTTTGTCAGTGCCTTCAGTGCAGCTTGGACTTTTTCCTTCGGTACCATCAGTTCCTGATCATATGTTACCTCCAGAAATGGGCTGACTACATATCATACTATCAATTACTCATATGCAAGTTCAAGTTGAAATTGAAGAAGGTTTCCCACCTGAATTTAGAAACCATCTGAAGAGTAGATTTGACACGTTGAACACTAATGACCAAAGACCGGATGAGTTGTGGAGCAACATCAAGGGCATCACACACAAAGAAACCAAGAGGTCATTAAAAAGACAGGAGAGAAAGAGAAGACCTAAATAGATGTCAGGAGAGACTTTGAAACTTGCTCTTGAACATCGAGTAGCTAAAGCAAAAGGAAAAAAAAGAAATGAAGTGAAAGAGTTGAACAGACGATTTCAAAGGGTGGCTCCAGAATACAAAGTAAAGTTTTATGATAACATGTGCAAAGACCTGAAGATAGAAAACCAAAAGGGAAGAACACTCTCAGCATTTCTCAAGGTGAAAGAACTGAGGAAAAAATTCAAGCCTTGAGTTGCAATACTGAAGGATGCTACAGGGAAAATATTAAATAACACAGGAAGCATGAAAAGAAATGGAAGGAATACACAGAGTCACTACCAAAAAGAGTTGGTGGATGTTCAAGCATTTCAGGACTGAGTTTGTTACCTTCAGTAATGTGGAAAATAGAGCATATACCTCATGAACAGGGTGATCTACCTAAGGAAATTTCCAAGCAAAGTGTTTAAGGTGATGCCTGGTTTCTAACTGCTGCTTATTAAAGAGGAGAGAAATAAATTGAGGAAAGGACTATTAAGCAAAAAGTAGCCAGGACTTCATGTTTTTTAAAATTATTGGTCTCTCCAGGCAGCAAAAGATGATAAATTTAAGAAATGGCTTCCAAGAACTCTCAGAAAATGGTGGTCTAGAGATAAAGCCTAAGGTATAACTGTCCCTACTTTTGTTAAGGTATCAGAAATACCAGTCATGCAAAGGGCCCCTTAAAGAGATTATGGGTGTGTCTGACTGATCCTCTCAATTGAAAAGTAACAAAGAAATCTAAGGTAAATTAGGGCTTATCCTAAAGTAATTTTTGGGTGACATTTTTCTAATTGGATGAACCCCAATGTGATTTGCAGAAGACCCACAAAGTTTTTTAGAAAATTATATCAGAAAAAAACTGCCAGCCTGGTCTGAGCAAGACACAGTAAAAATTAAAAGTACAAAGTAAAAATTCTACTGACAAGTATCACACAGAGAAAGCTGTTTGGTGTCAGACATGCGCTACTTTTCAGGAAAAAAGAAGGACGGCTAGGAGGGGGAAATAAGAACCCACTGGGGATCTAAGAACTATTGCAAACTCTTCCTAGGCCTTGAAATGTAATAAAGGAATTTTGAAATCTTACCTATATCAGTTTTCCTATATCTGTCTTACCATTATGGGTTGTCTGTACAGGGACAGGTAAATTGTTACTTCAGTTTCAACAATCCACAAATCAAGAGGAGGTATATTCCGGGAGAGATACTTAAGGAGTCTCATTTACACCTCTACCTCATTTAGATGGCAGGATTCTGGACACTGAGCTGATGTTGTAATGGGATGAGTCTCTTGGGAACCATGGGAGGGGTAAATGTATTTTGCATGTAAAGTGTTTTTGTAGTTTTTGTTTTTGTTTTTGTTTTTGTTTTTTTTCCCCAAAGCACAATAGTTAGACTTAATAGTGAATCGTTGGAGGCCAGCAGACAGAATGTGATAGACAGATTTCAGCTCCCAATGGCCTTCACTTCTTGGTTTTTACACCCTTATGTGACCCTGTTCCCTTGTATGTGGGCTGGATTGTAAGCTTGGAAACAGGTGCTTCTCCAGTCAATCCTTCAGATGAGAATACAGCTTCAGTTGACCTTTGGTTAAATCCTTGTAAGAAACCCAGAGACAGAGGACCCAGCTAAACTATGCCTGGATTCCTCACCCACAGAAATTTGGAGATAATAAATGTTGTTTTAAGTCATTAAGTTTGGAGCAGTGGATAACAGTATTAGTTTCTTAGGACTGCTGTAACAAATTACCACAAACTTATGGCTTGAAATAATAAATATTTATTCTCTCACAATTCTGGAGGCCAGAAATCTGAAAGCAAGATGTCAGCAGGGCTACAGCTAACATCATACTCAATGGAGAAAGACCGGGAGTGTTCTCTTTAAGATTAAATGCCCACTCTCACCACTGTGATTAGACATCATTCTGAAAGTCCTACTTGGAGCAATTAGGCTAGGAAGAGATAAATAAATAAAAGCTATTCAAGTGGAGAATAAGGAAGTAAAACTACAGTAAGTTTTGGGGTTGGGAAAGTCTGACTTACTGGATGGCCCCTAAAACCATAAAAACCTGTTGCCTTCTAGTCGATTCCAACTCAGAGCAACCTTATAGAACAGAGTAGTACTGCCTCGTAAGGTTTCCAAAGAGCAACTGGAGAATTTGAACTGCCAGCCTTTTTGTTAGCAGCCATAACACTTAATCACTACAAAACCAGGGCTCCGGTACAATGGAACCAAATACTGCTCAAGTCCTGTGTCATCCGCACAATTGTTACGCTTGATCCCTTTGTTGAAGCCACTGTCAATCTATCTAATTGAGCGTCTTCCTCTTTTTCACTGACTCTCTGCTTTACCAAGCATGACATCCTTCTCCAGGGACTGGTACCTCCTGATAACATGTTCAGAGTATGTGAGATGAAGTCTTGCCATCTTTGTTCCAAGGAGCATTCTAGCTGTACTTCCTCTAAGAGAGATTTGTTCGTTCTTATTGTTGCCATCATTGTTAGGTGCCACCTAGTCAGTTCCAACCTGTGTACAACAGAACAAACACTGCCTGGTCCTGTGCCATCCTCACAATCATTGTTATGCTTGAGCCCATCGTTGTAACCACTGTGTCAGTCCATTTTGTTGAGGGTTTTCCTCTTTTTCGCTGGCCCTCCACTTTGCCAAGCATGATGTCCTTCTCCAGGGACTGATCCCTCCTGATAACATGTCCAAAGTATGTGAGATGTAGTCTTGCCATCCTTGCTTCTCAGGAGCATTCTGGTTATAATTCTTCCAAGAAAGGTTTTTTGGTTCTTCTGGCAGTCCATGGTATATTCAATATTCTTGGCCAACACCACAATTAAAAGGCATCAGTTCTTCTTCACTCTTCCTTATTCATTGTCCAGCTTTTGCATGGATATGAGGGGATTGAAAACACCATAGCTTGGGTTAGGCACATGTTAGTCTTCAAGATAACACCTTTGCTTTTTAACACTTTAAAGAGGTCTTTTGCAGCAGATCAGCCCAATGCAATCTGTCCTTTGATTTCTTAATTGCTGCTTCCATGAGTGTAGACTGTGGATCCAAGTAAAATGAAATCTTTGACAACTTCAAAGATTTGGTCCTGTTCTGAGGATTTTTGTTTTCTTTAGGTTGAGATGTAATCCATACTGAAGGCAGTGGTCTTTGATCTTCAATAAGTGCTTCAAGTCCTCTTCACTTTCAACAAGCAAGGTTGTGTCATCTGCATATCGCATGTTGTTTATGAGACTTCCTCTGATCCTGATGCCCCATTCTTCTTCATACAGCCCACCTTCTTGGATTATTTGCTCAGCATACAGATTGAATAAGAATGGTGAAAGGATACAACCCTGATGTACACCTTTCCTGGCTTTAAAACATGCAGTATCCCCTTGTTCTGTTCAAGAGACTGCCTCTCGGTGTATGCACAGGTTCCTCATGAGCATAATTAAGTGTTCTGGAATTCTCGTTGTTCGAAATGTTATCTATCATTTGTTATGATCCACACAGTGGAATGTCTGCATAGTCAATAAAACACAAGTAAACATCTTTCTGGTATTCTCTACTTTCAGGCAAGATCCATCTGATATCAGCAGTGATATCCCTGGTTCCATGTCCTCTTCAGAATCTGGCTTGAATATCTAGAAGTTCCTTGTTGATATACTGCTGCAACTGCTTTTGAATGATTTTCAGCATAATTTTACTTGTGTATGATATTAATGATATTTTTCGATAATTTATGCATTCTGTAGGTCACCTTTCTTTGGAATGGGCACAAATATGAATCTTTTTTAGTCAATTGGCCAGACAGCTGTCCTCCAAATTTCTTGATGTAGACAAGTGAGCACATCCAGCACTCATTCGTTGAAAATATCTCAATTCTTATTCTCTCAAATCCTGGAGTCTTGTTTATCATCAGTGCCTTCAGTTCAGCTTGGACTTCTTCCTTTGGTACCATTGGTTTTTGATTATGTGCTACTCCCTGACATGGCTGAACAACAACAAATTCTTTTTGGTACAGTGAATCTCCGTATTCCTTCCATCTTCTTTTGATGCTTTCTGCCTCATTCAATATTTTCCCCATAGAATCCATCAACATAGCAACTACAGGACTGAATTTTTTCTTCAGTTCTTTCAGCTTGAGAAATGCTGAGTGTGTCCTTCCCTTTTGGTTTTCTAACTGCAGGTCTTTGCTCATGTCATTATAATACTTTACTTTGTCTTTTCAACCAGCCCTTTAAAATCTTCTGTTCAACTCTTTTAGTTCATCACTTAATTTTTTGCTTTAGGTATCTGATGTTCAAGAGCTACTTTCAGACTCTCTTCTGACATCTACTTTGGTCTTTTCTTTATTTCCTGTCTTTTTAATGACCTCTTCCTTTCTTCATGTACACTGTCCTTGATGACATTCCATAATGTATCTGGTCTTCGGTTATCAGTGGTCAATGAGTCAAATCTATTCCTAAGATGGTCTCTAAAATCAGGTGGGATATACTCAAGGTTATATTTTGGCTCTAATGGACTTGCTTTAATTTTAAGCTGTTCAACTTGAACTTGCATATGAGTAATTGATGGTCCAGTCCATAGTTGGCCCCTGGCCTTGTTCTGACGCATGATATTGAGCTTTCCCATCTTCTCTTTCCAGAGATACAGCCAAGTTGACTCCTATTTGTTCCATCTAGTGAGGTCCATGTGTGTAGTCACCGTATATGTTGTTGAAAAAATGTATTCACAATGACGAAGTGGTTGCTCTTGCAAAATTCTGTCATGCCAAGTCTGGCATTGTTTCTATCATCAAGCCCTTCTTTTCCAACTACTTATCCTTGTTTGTTTCCAACTTTGCATTCCAATAACCAGTAATTATCAATGCATCTTGATTGCATGTTTTATCAATTTCAGACTGCAGATGTTGGTAAATTTCTTCATCTTTGGCCTTTTTGGCCTTAGTGTTTGGTGTGTAAATTTGAATAATAGTTGTATTGACTGGTTTTCCTTGTAGGCTTATTGATATTATTCTATTACTGACAGCATTGTAATTTAAGATAGATCTTGCAATGTTCTTTTTGACAAAGAATGTGATGCCATTCCTCTACATATGGCATGGTAGACCATGTGATTTTCTGATTCAAAATGGCCAATACCAGTCCATTTCATCTCACTAATGCCTAGAATATTGGTCTTTATGTTCCATTTCACTTTTGGTGACTTTCACTTTCCCTAGATTCATACTTCTTACATTCCATTTTCTGATTATTAATGCATGTTTTCAGCTTTTTTTTTTTTCTCTCATTTTAAGTCATGCCACATCGGCAAGTGAAGATTCCAAAAGCTTGACTCAACCCATGTCATTAACGTCAGCTCCACTTTGAGGGGGCAACACTTCCCCAGTCATATTTTAAGTGCCTTCCAACCTGAGGGGCTCATTTTCTGGCATTATATTAGACAGTGTTCTACTGCTGTTCATAAGGTTTCCACTGGCCAATTCTTTCAGAAGTAGACCACCAGGTCCTTCTTCTTAGTAGGTCTTACTCTAGAAGCTCCACTGAAACTTGTCCACCAAGGGTGACCCTGCTGGTATTTCAAACACCATGGCATAGCTTCCAGGCATAGCAACGCAGAAGCTACCACAGTACAACAAGCTGACAGAAATAATGGTGGTCCAATCTCCTTGATATTAAATAATTAAAAAAAAAATAACTTTCAGATGCTATCTTTTTGTGTATATTACAGTTCGTTGACTTCAATCAATGGGAGACATAGACTGCAGTGGGCTTAATTTAATTTGGCTAAAACCAGAAGCAATAGAAACATTTCCTATATATTTAAAAATATAAGCTAGAAGGCAGTTGCATGATATCTTTAGTGTACTACAAGTGTATCAATTGTCCTAGATCGACGGCAGTGGTGATGCTATACCTTAGAAATATCCTTTAAGAATCCATATGAAATGAAATCATTTTCAGAAAATAGGAAAATACAGATCGTTCAATAAGAACAGAATTTACTAAATGAAATATCGAAGGGTGTTTTCTAGGAAAAGGAAAATAATGCTATTTGGAAGTTTGAAGATATAGAAAAGAATGAAGAGCAAGAACATGATAAGCATATGGAAGAACTGAGACGACCTTTGTATAAAACAATAACAATTTCTTGTGGCTGTAGTTAAATAAATACAATTAAAATGCATTACAAAAACAATGTCATTTAAGTTCAAAGGAAGTAATGCTGTTAATATTAAACTTGCATATACTAAAAACAATGTTATTTACTACAGCTAGCTAAATAGTGAAGGAGTCGAAGAAACAAATCACCAACTTCATGTGGAAAAGGAAGAGGCCCCAGACAAGTAAAGCATTACTGAAAAAGCAGAATAAAGTAGGAGACCTCATGTTACCTGATTTTAGAAACTATTATACTGCCATAGTAGTCAAAACAGCCTGGTACTGGTACAACAACAGACACATAAACCAATGGATCAGAATTGACAAACCAGAAGTAAATTCATCCACCTATGAGCAGCTGATATTTGACAAAGTACCAAAGTCCATTCAATGGGAAAAGACAGTCTCTTTAACAAATGTGCTGGGATAACTGGATATCCATTTGCAAAAAAGTGAAACAAGACCCATAACTCACACCATGTACAAAAACAAACTCAAAATGGATTAAAGACCTAAATATAAAGTCTAAAATGACAAAGATCATGGAAGAAAAGGGAAAATGCTAAGAGCCCTAATACATGGCATAAGCAGTATACGGACATTACTAACAATGTACAAACACCAGAAGAGAAACTAGAGCTCCTAAAAATCAAACACCTATGCTCATTCAAAGGCTTTACTAAAAGAGTAAAAAGACAACCTACAGAGTGGGAAAAAAAAATTTGGTACAACATATCCCATTAGGGTCTAATCTCTAAACTCTACAAGATACTGCAACACCCCAACAACAAAAAGACAAATAACTCCATTAAAAAGTGGACAAATGATGTGAATGATCATCTAAGATACTCCACTGGTCTCACCCCTTAGGAGCAAGGGAGAATGAAGAAAACTAAAGACACAAGGGAAAGATCAGTCCAAGGGACTAATGGACCACAATTACCACTGCCTCCACCAGACTGAGTCCAGTAAAACAAGATGGTGCCTGGCTACCACCGTTGACTGCTCTGACAGGGATAACAATAGAGGGTCCCGGAAAGAAGCAGAGAAAAATGTAGAACAAAATTCTAACTCACAAAAAAATATCAGACTTAGTGGCCTGACAGAGACTGGAGAAACCCTGAGAGTATGGCTCCCAGACACCTTTTTAGCTCAGAACCAAAGTCATTCCTGAGGTTCACTGTTCATCCAAAGATTAGATGGGCTCATTAAAAAAAAAAAAAAAAGAGACTAAAAGGGCACTCCAGCCCAGGAGCAAGGGCTAGAAGGCAGTACGGGACAAGAAAGTTGGTAATAGGGAACCCAAGGTTGAGAAGGGAGAGTGTTAACATGTCATGGGGTTGTTAACCAATGTCATAAAACAATATGTGTACTAACTGTTCAATGAGAAGCTGGTCTGTTCTGAAAGCCTTCATCTGAAGTACAATAAATAATTAAATAATTAAAGGGCAAGTGATATGGATAGACACTTCACCAAAGAAGACACTCAGGCACCTAACAGAATCATAAGGAAATGCTCATGATCATTAACCATTAGAGAAATGCAAATCACAACTACAATGAGATACCATCTCACCCCAACAAGGCTTGCATTAATCCAAATATCACAAAATAATAAATGTTGGGGAGGTTGTGGAGAGACTGGAGAAAAGTGCAGAGCAAAACTCAAATTTGCATAAAAAGACCAGACTTACTGGTCTGACAGAGGCTGGAGGAACCCCAAAAGTATGGCCTTTGGATGCTGTGTTAAGCCAGAACTAGAACCATTCCCGAAACCCACTCTTCAGACAAATGTTAGACTGGAGTATAAAGCAAAAAATAATACTTGTGAGGAGTGTGTTTCTTAGTTCAATAGGATAAACAAGAGCAAATGGGTAGCTCCTGGCTGGAGGCAGGATGAGAAGACAGCAAAGGACAGGAACTGATTGAATGGATACAAGAAACCCAGGGTGGAAAGGGGGAACATGCCTTCGCATTGTAGGGATTGCAATTAATGTCACATAACAATATGTGTATAAATTTTTGTATGAGAAATTAACTTGAGGTGTAAACTCTCACATGAAGCAAAATAATAAAAGAAGCAAATAGTCAAGGAGTGTATAACTTCTACATTAACAGACAAACAAGTGAGAAAAAATGATGGTAAAAACTAAAAGAAGGCTACAGAAAAAGAAGAAAAAATAAAAGTAAAATAGTACAAGTTGGACAATTGGGAAGATGATTGTGAGATGGCCATTTAAACCCAGGTATATGAGTAATTACAATGATGGCAAATAGATCAAATTGCCTAGTTTATATATGAAGATAGCCAGACAAACAGCAACATCATCAATAACACCTATATATTTGTTAAAAGAGAAAATCTAAAATGAAGATATCCAAAGGATAAATGCAAAACTGAAGAAAAATGCAGTGCAGTCAATAATTAAAAGAAATGTTTTAAGTCTATGTTAATATCAGGCAAATAGATTTTATGGAAAACGGTATTACTAAAGATAGAAAAGATCACTTCATAATGATAAAACTTTTAGTTCAGTAGGAAGAGGAAACAAATGCAAACATTGAGGTGAAATGGACTCAAAAACTTGGGAGAGAAAAAAATGGACTGAAGGAAAAAAAAATGTGAAGCTTCAGAGATAGAACTAACAAATGGTTAAGGCTTATGCATAAGGAAAAGAAAAAAGAAATAATGGATAAAATCCAAAGAGGAAAATAATAGATTCTTTCTCACCCCTCATTTTAACCTGCTTGTGGTCATTGTTGTATTTATCCATCTCACATGTGGAATCTCCCATTGAACTCTTTATTTAGCATTGGGTAAGTCTTGATGCCTCTGCAGCTAAGCCAGGGAGTGGAACTCACTCTAATTAACTCCCTCAACTTTTTAGCTTCTCTCACTGAGACTTTCTAGAGTCAAAATAGTCCTGTTAAGGTTCTCACCATCTAATACCCATCCCACGTTTACCCTTTAAACGCTGCCACCTCACAAAATGGGTAACTGTGTATAAGTTTTAAAAATTTCTCACACTAAAGAACGCCAAAGACACTAGGTAGTTATGAACCCCATAGACAGAAAGGGCCACATAAATCAGAGGCTACATTAGCCTGAGACCTGAAGAACTAGATGGTGCCTGGCTACAACCAATGACTGCCCTTTCAGGGAATGCCACAGAGAATCCCTGAGGGAGCTGGAGAGCAGCGGGATGCAGGCCTCAAATTCTCATAAAAAGGCCAGACTTAATGGTCTGACTGAGACTAGAAGGACCCCGGAGGTCATGGCCCCCAGACCTTCCATTAGCCCAAGACAGGAACCATTCCCAAAGCCAACTCTTCAGACAGGGATTGGACTGGACTATAAGACAGGAAATGATACTGGTGAGAAGTGAGCTTCCTGGATCAAGTAGACATGAGACTATGTGGGCAGCTCCTGTCTGGAGGGGAGATGAGAAGGCAGAGGGGGACAGAAGCTGACTAAATGGACACAGAAATACAGGGTACAGAGAAGGAGTGTGCTGTCTCATTAGGGGGAGGGCAACTAGGAGTATATAGCAAGGTGTATATAAATTTTTGTATGAGAGACTGACTTGATTTGTAAACTTTCACTTAAAGCACAATGAAAATTAAAAAACAAGTTTTTTTCTAGCACTGTTTTGATGGTTAACATTGTGTGTCATCTTGGCTGGGCCATGATTCTCAGTGGTTTGGCAGTTACGATGAACTTTGGCAGTTCTGTAATTATGTAATCACCTCTATAATGAGATCTGATATAATGTAATCACCTCCATGATGATACCTGCTATGAGCAACCAGTTGGTTGAAAGGGAGTTTCTTTGGGGGTGTGGCACCCAACCAATATATGTGGGCTTTCTGGCAAAGCTCAAGGGCTTTTGCTTGCTTTGGTTTATGCATTTGGCTCTTGTTCATCTGACCTCTTGGTTCTTGGGACTTGAGCTAGCAGCTTACCTGCTCATCTTAGGATTCATCAGCCTCTACAGCCTGTGAACCAGCAGCCTGTCAGCTTACTTGCTGATCTTGGATTAGCCAGCCCCTGTAGCTACGTGAGTCAGGAGAAGCCTCCAACCTGACCCACAGACTTGGACTTTCCAGCCTCTACAACAGCATGAGCCATTTCCTTGATATACATTCTCTCGCTCTGTATATGTATATATGCATATAACAACCAAAACCAAACCAGTTCCCATCTAGTCGATTCCGACTCATAGCAACCCTATAGGACAGGGTAGAACTTCCCCATAGAGCAGTTAGGTTCTAACTGTCAAACTTTTGGTTAGCAGCTATAGCACTTACCAATTATATATAGCACTTACCTATATATATGCTTCGCTGGTTTTTGCTTCTCTAGAGAACCCAACCTAAGAGAACTAATCTTCAAATTATAAGTGTAACTACAAACACATTAAAAAAAATATTATTTAGCCACTAATTCAAAACTAACGTTTAAATGTGTTTTTATTTCCTTCAAATTTTATATCTATAGCATCTGGAATCCCCCACATGTCTGTCAGTTTGTCATACTGTGCTGGCTTGTCTGTTGCTGTGATGCTGGAAGCTATGCCACTGGTGTTCAGGTACCAGGAGGGTCACCCGTGGAGGACAGGTTTCAGCTGAGCTTCCAGACTAAGACAGACTAGGAAGAAGGACCCAGAAGTCTACTTCTGAAAAGCATTACCTAGTGAAAACCTTATGAATAGCAGCAGAACACTGTCTGATATAGTGCTGGAAGATGAGCCCCCCAGGTTGGAAGGCACTCAAAAGATGACTGGGGAAGAGCTGCCTCCTCAAAGTAGAGTCGACCTTAACGACATGGATGGAGTCAAGCTTTTGGGACCTTCATTTGCTGATGTGGCATGACTCAAAATGAGAAGAAACAGCTACAAACATCCATTAATAATCGGAACCTGGAATGTATGAAGTATGAATCTAGGAAAATTGGGAATCGTCAAAGATGAAATGGAACACATAAACATCAATATCCTAGGCATTAGTAAGCTGACATGGACTGGTATTGGCCATTTTGAATTGGACAATCATATAGTCCACTATGCTGGGAATGACAACTCGAAGAGGAATGGTGTTGCATTCATTGTCAAAAAGAACATTGCAAGATCTATCCTGAAGTATAACGCTGTCAAGTGATAGGATAATATCCACACGCCTACAAGGAAGACCAGTTAATACGACTATTATTCAAATTTACGCACCAACCACTAGGGCCAAAGATGAAGAAATAGAAGATTTTTATCAGCTGCTGCAGTCTGAAATTGATCGAACATGCAATCAAGGTGCATTGATAATTACTGGCGATTGTAATGCAAAAGTTGGAAACAAAGAAGAAGGATCAGTAGTGGGAAAATATGGCCTTGGTGATAGAAACAATGCCAGAGATCAAATGATAGAATTTTGCAAGACCAACGACTTCTTCATTGCAAATACCTTCTTTCACCAACATAAACAGTGACTATACACATGGACCTCGCCAGATGGAACACACAGAAATCAAATTGACTACATCTGTGGAAAGAGACGATGGAAAAGCTCAATATCATCAGTCAGAACAAGGCCAGGGGCCAACTGTGGAACAGACCATCAATTGCTCATATGCAAGTTCAAGCTGAAACTGAAGAAAATCAGAGCAAGTCCACGAGAGCCAAAATATGACCTTGAGTATATCCCACCTGAATTTAGAGACCATCTGAAGAATAGATTTGACGCATTGAACACTAGTGACCGAAGACCAGACGAGTTGTGGAGTGACATCAAGGACATCATCCGTGAAGAAAGCAAGAGGTCACTAAAAAGACAGGAAGGAAAGAAAAGACCAAGATGGATGTCAGAGGAGACTCTGAAACTTGCCCTTGAACGTCGAGCAGCTAAAGCAAGAGGAAGAATTGATGAAGTAAAAGAACTGAACAGAAGATTTCAAAGGGCCTCTCGAGAAGACAAAATAAAGTATTATAATGACATGTGCAAAGAGCTGGAGATGGAAAACCAAAAGGGAAGAACACGCTTGGTGTTTCTCAAGCTGAGAGAACTGAAGAAAAAATTCAAGCCTCGAGTTGCAATAGTGAAGGATTCCATGGGGAAAATATTAAATGATGCAGGAAGCAGCAAAAGAAGGTGGAAGGAATACACAGAGTCATTATACCAAAAAGAATTAGTCGATATTCAACCATTTCAAGAGGTGGCATATGATCAGGAACCGATGGTACTGAAGGAAGAAGTCCAAGCTGCTCTGAAGGCATTGGTGAAAAACAAGGCTCCAGGAATTGATGGAATATCAATTGAGATGTCTCAACAAACAGATGCAGCGCTGGAGGTGCTCACTCATCTATGCCAAGAAATATGGAAGAGAGCTTCCTGGGCAACTGATTGGAAGAGATCCATATTTATGCCTATTCCCAAGAAAGGTGATCCAACCAAATGTGGAAATTATAGGACAATACCATTAATATCACACACAAGCAAAATTCTGATGATGATCATTCAAAAACGGCTGTGGCAGTATATCAACAGGGAACTGCCAGAAATTCAGGCCGGTTTCAGAAGAGGACATGGAACCAGGGATATCATTGCTGATGTCAGATGGATCCTGGCTGAAAGCAGAGAATACCAGAAGGATGTTTACCTGTGTTTTATTGATTATGCAAAGGCATTTGACTGTGTGGATCATAACAAACTACGGATAACACTGCAAAGAATGGGAATTCCAGAACACTTAATTGTGCTCATGAGGAACCTTTACATAGATCAAGAGGCAGTTGTTCGCACAGAACAAGGGGATACTGATTGGTTTAAAGTCAGGAAAGGTGTGCGTCAGGGTTGTATTCTTTCACCATACCTATTTAATCTGTATGCTGAACAAATAATCTTAGAAGCTGGACTATACAAAGAAGAACAGTGCATCAGGATTGGAGGAAGACTCATTAACAACCTGCGTTATGCAGATGACACAACCTTGGTTGCTGAAAGTGAAAAAGACTTGAAGCACTTACTAATGAAGATCAAAGACCACAGCCTTCAGTATGGATTGCACCTCAACATAAAAAAAAAAAAAATTTTTTTTTTTTTTTAAAAGAAAACAAAAATCCTCACAACTGAACCAATGAGCAACATCATGATAAATGGAGAAAAGATTGAAGTTGTCAAGGATTTCATTTTACTTGGCTCCACAATCAACAGCCATTGAAGCGGCAGTCAAGAACTCAAAAGATGCATTGCACTGGGTAAATCTGCTGCAAAGGACCTCTTCAAAGTGTTGAAGAGTAAAGATGTCATCTTGAAGACTAAGGTGCATCTGACCCAAGCCATGGTATTTTCAGTCACATCATATGGATGTGAAAGCTGGACGATGAATAAGGAAGACCGAAGAAGAATTGACGCCTTTGAATTGTAGTGTTGGCGAAGAATATTGAATATACCATGGACTGCCAAAAGACTGAACAAATCTGTCTTGGAAGTACAGCCAGAATGCTCCTTAGAGGCAAGGATGGCGAAACTGCATCTTACATACTTTGGACATGTTGTCAGGAGGGATGAGTCCCTGGAGAAGGTCATCGTGCTTGGCAGAGTACAGGGTCAGTGGAAAAGAGGAAGACCCTCAATGAGGTGGATTGACACAGTGGCTGCAACAATGAGCTCAAGCATAACAATGATTGTAAGAATGGCGCGGACCGGGCAGTGTTTCGCTCTGTTGTGCATAGGGTCACTATGAGTCGGAACCAACTCGACGGCACCTAACAACAACAAGCATGTGTAATAGGCAGAATAATGGCCCTCCAAAGATTATTTTGTATTGTCCAGGTGGACCCTATGTAAGCTGAAGGTCCTTAAAAGTGGAAGAGGGAGGCAGAAGACAGAACCAGAGAGATGGTAGTGGGAGAAGGACTTGGCCTGGGATTGTAGACTTTGACAATGGAAGAAAGTGTCATGATCCAAAGAAAGTGTGTAGCCATTAGAAGCTGCGTAAGACAAGGAAATGGCTTCTCAAGTATCCAGAAAGGAACACGGCCCTGCCAACACCTTTATTTTAGCCCAGTGAGACACATTTAGGAATTCTGATTTACAGAACTATAAGATAATAATTTTTTTTTGTAAGTCATTAAATTTGTTATAGAAACGATAGAAAAGAAGTGCAATGTTCATTTATCTTCAGATGTGTCCATTTGCATAGCATTTTGTTCTTCAGTATAAAACACATGGTTTAATCTGAAAATCATACATTTACTATTGTCACATTTACCTCTATCAGAACAACTACAAAATGCACTTGTATATTTCAGGAAACAACTTAATGATTAAATCATTAATTATTCCAAGTGCAATGCAGCCTATAGAATATCATTTGAGTCTCTATATCCTTTAACAATAAAATGGTTCTAAAAGCAAAGTGATCTTGATTTTTGAGTTCAGGCACAGTTCCTGGAGCTGGGAAAGAGTGTTCTGTGTTCTTAGTGCTTGGGAGAGCATGGCAGAGGCCGCAGAAAAGGGAGGAAGCCTTGACACCACGGAGGGCAAGGCACTGCTGCGCCTGAAGAGCCAGCTGGAGAACGGATGCTGGGAGACCAGAACTGAGGAATCACCTTGGGGAAGCTAGAGGGAGCTACAGTGAAGAGGTGGTGTTGGAAGCGGGTGGCTAGGTGACAACAGAAGCAGTGGCCCTGGAGCAAGGAGCAGGTGGTTTTACGTGAGGAGACTGTGAACAAAATGAGGCAGCAAGTATGTCTCCTGTCCTTTGTATTCTCAGTACCTAGTTCAGTGCATGTTCAGTAAGTGAAACATGAATGAGTGAATCAATCAATCAATATTTGTTTGAAGGAGAGATTTCTAAGCAAGGGAAGAGAAACAAAGAGGGAAAGGAAAGGAAATATACCAGGGGATTAACTTTGTATCAGGCACTGTAGTAAGAGCTTTACTGACACTACTCATTAGAGTTTTACGACCTGTGAGCAACACCTGTTACACTGTTTCTGAGTAGGGGAAAGTAGTTGTGGAGAGTAGGCGAGGCAGCACAGTCCACAATACATGCTCCGTGTGGACACCTGTTATCCGGATAAGGTTTCCTCCATCCCCTATAAATCTTTCACCTCTGTGGATGAAGTGTCTGCTAAACAAGTGCGTTTCTTAAAGAAAAAAAAAAAACCTTCTTATAAGGCATGGGTGACCTTTCTAAGAGGCAAAAGTAGAAAAATAACGTGTACTCTGAGGAATCACAAATAAACCATAATACATACATCAAGGAGCACTGGTGGCACAGTGGTAAAGTGATCAGATGCTAACCGAAAGGTCAGTGATTGGAACCCACCGGCCACTCTGAGGGAGAAAGACGTGGCAGTCGGCTTCCATAAAGATTCCAAAACCCATTGCTGTTGAGTTGATTCTGACTCATAGCCACCCTATAGGTCAGAGTACAACTGCCCCATAGGGTTTCCAAGGTTGTAAATCTTTCAGAAGCAAACTGCCACATCTTCCACTCAGCAGATGGTGGGTTCAAACCACTAACTGGTTAGCAGCTGAGAACTTAACCACTGTACCACCAGGGCTCCTTGGTAAAGATTACAGCCTTCGAATCCCTGTGGCGGCAGTTCTGTTCTGCTCTGTAGGGTCACTATGCATCCAAATTGACTGGACAGCAGCAGGTTTGTATGTTTTTAGTTAATACATCAAAGAGCCCAGGTAGCCAATGGTTGAGCATTCGGCTGCTAACTGAAAGTTTGGCTGTTCAATCCACAGGAGAAAGACCTGAGGATCTGCTCCCATAAAGGAAACCCTATGAGGCAGTTTTACTCTGTCCTACAGGGTTGCTTTGAGTCAGAATTGATTCCAAGGCACACAATAACACAATATATACATTGGAATCCCTGGTTGTCACAAACAGTTAAGAGATCAGCTGCTAATCGAAGGCTAAAGGTTCAAGTCTACCCCAAGGTTCCTTGGAAAAAAGGCCTGGTAATCTACTTCTGAAAAATCACCCATTGAAAACTTCATGGAGTACAGTTCTAGTCTGACACACATGGGGTCACTATCTGTCGAAATTAGCTGATAGCAACTTTTTTTTTTTTTTAGTACTTTGCAGTGTGTGCAGGCCATATTGGTGATACAGTCACCCACAGGTTATCTTAAACAATATAAATTTTTTATTGGGTTGCACACACGGGTTGTTCACTAATAATATCACGTCATCCTATAAGCCAGAACACACAAGACACTCCCAGAGCCTTAGCACATGGAAAGTAGATGGCAGACAACACAGAGATAGCAAACAATACATAGAAATCAATGTTAACTCTTAAATAACAACTTCACGGTGAGAAATAGAAGTTTACTCTTACATCACTGGGCTGCCATATGTCTTGGCTCTGCCCCCTTCTCTGCTGGCCGAGCTCTCAACCAGCGGCCTCAGGACATTCTTGGGCCACAGTAACAAAATCTTTGGAAGCAGAACTACTCTGAAGGCAACCCCTAAGGCGGTGCACACAAGTTCGGTAGGCAGCCCCCCCTTGCACTCTAGACAGGCCCCCTTTCCTTGGAACAGGCCTCCTTGGCACCCTCAGACAGGGATTCTGCCCCTGCTGTCGCATCCCTAAGCTGTGTGCCAGCTCTCAGCCCACTCTCAAACCCCTCTGCTGGCACGTCTCTGTTCAGCAGATGGCAGCTTCTGCTTTCTTCTCGTTTTGCTGCTGTTTTTCCAGCCCCTCCAGAGTGCGAGGGGACCTGACCAGCTCTGCTTTCTACTGGGCTCAGGGTTTTTGATGTTACTGGTACAGGTCTCTTCTGAAGAATTTCCATCCAATCTTTTAACCCCAAGGCTGACATCTCCACCCTAGGGCAAGGATTGCGGGCAGGGGAGGTAGGTTGTTCTTCAGCACAGAGCTTCTTTGTCCCCAAGGGACATGCTCACCCCTTCTCTAAGAGCAGAATGTTTGCATACCCTAACCGGTAAAGCTTAGTGAAACTCTGGCTTCCTGGGCTTCTTTTAGCCTCACCAGGGGCCTCCTGAGGCTTAGTTAGCATGGGCCCCCAGGTGATCCCTCTTGGTTGGCTCAGCCCTCACTCATTGGTGTCAGTCATGGTCCTACCAGAACCAAAGGCCAAATCATTCACTGCAAAGTGATTCCATACACTGCAACACACATTTCATTGCAAATCAAGGAAATAGTTTTAAACACATGGGTAATTTACAACAATCATGATTCTCATAAGACTCCTGGTCTCCTAAAATATTCTCATTTGAAAGGATCATGGAGGCCATCTAGCTGACTCTCCCCCCATACCCCTCCCCCCATATTTGAAGTCCTTCCTGCAAAGATCCTTTCAGACAAGTCTCTGCTGGGAATTTTCCAGTAACAAGAAGGCTGCTATTTTACAAGGCAGCAATGGAATCTTTGACAACTCAATATTAGGAAATCCTTCTTTTTACTGAATAAAAACCTCTGTCTTATAGTTTCCATTCATTTGTACTAGTTCTAGGAAAGATACACTAATTTCCTTTTTCACCTGGCAGTTCTTCAAATATATGGAGACAAGTATCATATGCCACCATCTGAATCCTTTTTTCTTTTTCCTCCAGTAGAAATACCACTGGCTCCTTCCCTCTTTTTCACTGACATTCTGTTGTTTTTACTGTTCTGGTCACTGTCTCTTGATATCAATGCTCTTTTGAATAAGTATCTTATTAATGATTATTGTTATTGTCATTACCACAAACTTAAATATCTTAAAGATTCATCATTGTCTTGATATGTATTTACTCATTTGTAATCTCCATAAATAATCAAGGAGCCCTGGTGGCGCAGTAGTTAAGAGTTCGGCTGCTAACCAAAAGGTCAGCTGTTCGAATCCACCAGCCACTCCTTGGAAACCCTATGGGGCAATTCTACTCTATCCTATAGGGTTGCTATGAGTTGGAATCGACTTGAAGGCAATGGATGTGGGGTTTTTTTTTGTTTTTTTTTTTGGTATACATAATTATATGTTGAAAACATTCAGTGGTATTACATTTCATTGCAATGCTTAATCAAAGATCCTGTGTTCACAAAAAAATTGATATAGTGCGGTAAAAAATAGATAGATAGATAGATAGATATAGATACATATACATGTAAATATATAAATGGAAACCCTGGTGGCATAGTGGTTAACTGCTACGGCTGTTAACCAGAGGGTTGGCAGTTTGAATTCACCAGGCGCTCCTTGGAAACTCTATGGGGCAATTCTACTCTGTCCTATAGGGTTGCTATGAGTCGGAATCGACTCAATGGCACTGGGTTTTGAGTTTTTGGGTAAGTATACAAATTTATATAAAATATGAAGTTCAAGTATAAATTTTATATTTAAACACAATCATGTGTCAGGAAACTTAATTCTTGTCTGGTTACACCAATTAAAAAAATACTAAAACTGATACAAACCACTCATACTAACGTGCTTATGCAAAAGCTCAGTTGTGTTGAGATTCAGATACAATATTAAAAAAAACAAAAACAAATATTTATGCAACTTCTAAATACTGTAGCCTGTGGCATATTATTTTTAAAGATCAATAATCCAATAAACATTAATAATAGAATGCTAATATTTTGCCCCAAATTTTTGAAAATAAATCCAACCATTGACAAATTAAAATATCAGTAGGAACCTAGAAAAATAGGCAAATATTAAAAATTACGTTTTTCTTTCTTAATCCTATTTCCTAGTACATATATCGAACTTCTTCCAGAGTACAGTGTAAACTGTGAGAAAAAAGAATAACTGTATAGTAGAGAAATATGATAAACACTACCTCAGCCAGGTATCAAAATTAACATCAACAGTGATAAATCATGTTGATAGTATGTACTCTTGATATGATGTGATAAGAAAGGCACTTTACCTCTGAGGTTTTCCTCCTAAAATCCCATTATCACAGTCTCATCATGGGAGAAATAGATAATTCCCATTGGAGGTGGTGGTGGTGTTGTTAGCTGCCATTGAGTTGGCTCCAGCTCATGGCAACCTTTACAGAACTGGAAACTTAAATTAATGCCAGAATACTGAATACTAGGGCTGGGTGGAAGTGGGGATGTTGTTAGCAGAATAAAAATCATTAAGAAGAGGTCAAATTTTGGAAAGGCCCAAATCCAATTCCACAAGTCTGTCCAAGGTTTTCCTCTTGAATCTCCAGTATGATTTCTGATATTAATTGAGTATATTACACAACTACTCTCTCTCTCTCACACACACACACAATATGATAGGGAAAACAAATATTTATTGAAAATTAACAGAATATAAAAAGACTGAGACCATATGACAGTAATATAAGCAACCAGTATGTATTTAAAAAGTATTTTTATGTGCTAGGGCTGGTACTATGAAGAAGTAAAACTTCGAAGTTCTGTCATTCGATCAGTCAAGGAAACTCAAGGATGCTGCTTTTGAAAAGGCATTGCTGTGTTGTGAAAAATGAGCTTTGGTGTCACCACAATTAGTATGAAATCCTAGCTTTCCTAACTACTAGTTAGGTGGTCTTGGGCTTCAATTTTCTCTTTACGAGCAGACGCTATGTTTCCTTAGGGGTCCTGGTAACTCAGTGGTTAAGAGCTTGGCTGCTAACCAAAAGGTAGGCTGTTTGGATCCCCCGTACGCTCCTTAGAAACACTACGGGGTAGCTCTACTCTGTCCTATAGGGTTGCTGTGAGTCAGAATTGACTCAATGGCAATGGATTCTGGTTAAGTTTCCTTAAGACATTGTGAAGGTTAAATTAAGCAAATTCTGTCGACGCTGTGGCCCTTAAATGGTGCTGTAACATTTCCAATTTTCCTCTCTCCCATATCATTTTAAATTGAATAACATAGTCCAAAAACCGCCAATAAATGACGGTGTCTATGTCTTTATTTTATATGAGGTTACGTATCTTTGTTCCTGGAATAGTGGTTTGAGATTCTGAAAGATAGTTGTTTGGATAGCAGAACTTTTGATGAAACTGGACATAATGAATTAAAATCAATGTCTAGTAGTAACTAGACTGGGGTAGAGCTACACTTCCCATTCCACATTTATAAAAGAGTCAGTTGTTTTTAGGCACCATAGGAGTTGATTTTGACTCACAGGGATCCTATGTACGACAGAAGGAAACACTGCCTGGTCCTGTGCCACCCTCACAATTGTTGCTATGTTTGAGCCCATTATTGTAGCCACTGTGTTAATCCATCTCTACGAGGGTCTTCCTCTTTTTCATTGACTCTCCACCTTAACAAGCATAATGTCCTTCTCCAGGAGCTGGTTCCTCCTGATGATATGTCCAAAGTACATTAAGTGAAATCTTGCCATCATTGCTTCCAAGGAGCATTCCAACTGTACTTCTTCCAAGGCAGATTTGTTCATTCTTCTGACATTCCATGGTGTATCCAATATTCTTTACCAGCACCATAATTCAAAGGAGTTAATTCTTCTTTGGCCTTCCTTATTTGTTGTTCAGTTTTCACATGCAAGGAGTCAGAGGAGACATAAATGCAAAGCTCTCTTTCAGCTAGCTAATGTTTCATGAATCAATTCTTTTGATTCACTCTCTACTACAACAATATTATAATGAATCCTGATTAAGAAACAGAAGTTCATCCTACTAACATTTTTTTTTTTTTTTACTAACATATAGGAAGCTCCTTTTCTATTCTGAATTATTTCGTGTATACTCTATTCAGTTAATGTTTTGGAATAAATTGTATTTCTTTGAAATACTACCTGTGTACGTGTATATTATAAATATGACATGATTCTGTCCTTAAATTTTCATTAAAATCAGTATGATCTTAATTGTGAATGTGTGGTTGCAAATGTGAACAACATAAAATATATAACACTCCTTTTATTATGTAGTAAAGAACAGAGATCCTCTTCCTCATTTGTTTCCATTAACTAAAAATTCTTTCAATGCCAAATAAGAGAAACCTTAACTAACTACTGATGGAGTAAATACTTGTTTTTTGTCCCCATCTGACAAGAATCATGGGTGTTAGCATTTGGTGGTTTTGTTCCAGTGGTCAAATCCACCAAGAAACCGTGTTTTATCTACCCACTGTATTCCCCTTCACCATCTTTAGAGTGGTGACTTTCACCTTAGGCTCATCACCTCATGGTCACAGGGGGCTACAACAGATCCAAACATCATATCAATGTTCAAGACAGGATAAAAAAGGAAGAGGAATAAATGACACCAGCTATGTCTGCCCCCTTTTATCAAGATAAGAGGAAAATCCCCAGAAACATTCAGTGGACCAGTGTTCACTGCTCAGTTCTCCCAAACTCAGTCCCAGGACAGCTCCTGGTCGGCGGGGGGGGGGGGGGGGTGCGGTAGGGTGGGACCAAGAGGGAAATGGGTCGAGTATGTACCTCTTCTAGCCTTTATAGTTGAAAGTACTGTAGAAAGAAGATTACAAATACCTTTTGGATCAGTCAGCCAACTATATCACATTGCTTATTGCTGATAACATATTAATCCTAAAGGAAATACATGGATAGCCAATACCCTCTATGATTTTTTGTGAGATAATCAAAGTCCTTGAGGATTCATACACGCAAACACACACATTCACTCACACACACAAAGATGGAAAAGAATTTAGTCAGTTATTTGATGTTCCTCAGCTAATATTTCACACATTTTCTGATGTTTTACTCATTTAGCTGCAAAAGTAAAGACATTCCCCCCCCCAGAGTCATATATTTAAGCCATAGAGATCTGTTTATAGTAGATGAGAAACACTTGCAAGTTGAAAAAAATAGAATATTTTCTCTCACAAAAGTGTGAGTTAGGAAAAGCTAAAGACTGTCTGCTGCATTGAGAAGACTGGCCAAAGCTTGTAGATGAATTCAAAGCCAGACAGAAAAGAATAGCAGAAAGGAAATTTCTGGAAAATGAGCTGAAGACTGATCAGAGGCTACAGAGTCTGACTGTGCCAGGCATGGTGTCATTTCTTTTCATAGCAGCTGATGTTTCTGCATCCTTAGATGTACTTTTTAGTGCTAGCATGTTGCTTTCTGCATTTTTTTTTCCCATGTACACCAAAATGTGAATGTCAGACATGCGGGTATAAACTGAAAATGTGTTAGAAAGGGTGAAATCGAATAACTGCAGAGCCAGTAATTTAAATCAAAATAAAAGCAAGAGCAAGTTTTGTGCATTATACCTGTATGCAGATTTTGGCAATCTTTTTTTTTTTTTTCCTTTTACTATATTAGTTTATTTTCTCATGTTGTGTCAGGAAGCCTTTCAATACAATAGCCTGCCTTCTCACTCAGAAACTTCACTAAACATTAAATGTGCTCTTTAAGCATTTTTTGATGTTGGAAAATATTAGTCAATTCTTATTTGTCAAAAAATGCAATCATCTGCTTTCATTTTAGCTGAATGATGCAGACGTAATCTAATTGTATGGTTTTACTGGGCACAATGCCACCCTTGATGGAATTGGCTCTGCCGGCCCAGCCTCCCACCACCCTCTTGGGCCTCATGCCTTTTCCTTCTTCCAGGCTAGGGCATCCCTGTTCTTCAAGACCCAGCAGTCTCAAAGCTATTGCACAGGGCCATCATCACCCTGACATACTGGGCCCTCCCGCTCCCCTGTGCCTGGGGCTGGGATCAGGCCTCTGTGGCAGGAGCTGACTGTGCTGGAACCAACAGGTTCCCAAATGTCATAATAGCTCAATTGGAATGTGGGGTAATTAATCCCATGGGTCATACTTTGTCCAGTTAAAGTCAAGAGACAAGAAGCCAGCTTGCTCTTCCTCAGTAGTGTGGAAAAGCAGCCATCACATGAGGCCCTGTAGACATGCCTTACTTGACCAAACAACCAACAGTGCTTTCTTGAGAAGCTGTTACCAGCTCAGCCACTAAGAGGGCAAGTTCACCAGCTTTTATTTGCTTTTGACTGTTCTGCTTCTTATCCCTTTACTTTTTACTCTTGCTTCCCTGGAATTGAACATCCTCCCCCAGTAAAGGTGTAATGTGTGTGATTTTGCCCCATGCTCTCTTTCTAAGAAACCAGGACTAAAGGTGTTCCTTTTACCTCTAGAAATTCTTTACAAGGTACTGAGCATTCCACAGGTGATACATTCTAATTTAATTAATAGCAGGCGTAGTGTGGAATATAGTAGGTGTAAATGAACGTGCTAGTAGCTGGAGGATCTTTTAAAAAATTATAGAAAAATTCTTGTGAGTCCAGAGTTGCTCACATGAATATATTTTAGAATACCAATCATTCTAACATGGCACATAAAAGCTCAGGACACCTGACTACATAGCACAGGTGGCCCAAGCCACCTGAGGATTTAGTCTGAATTTTTCTGTATACACACAATGCATTTCCTTCATTTAGAAATCTGACCAATTATAGGGCAATAGTAAGGCCTGTTTTCTTCGCCTATGACTAAAACCCCCAAATAGAAAATACTTTTCATCATTTCTTGAGACACAGTGACCACACTGTAACAGCCTACCCATCCCTGTAGCCATTTTTCTCCTGCCTGTTTATACCTTCTAGAGCATTCTCCATCCAAAAAGAGAAAATAGGTAAACTCATTGGTGTTGAGTCAAACTCATAAAGACTGTCATGTGAGACAGAGTAAAACTGCAGAGTAGGGTTTTCTGGGCTGTAATCTTTATGGAAGCAGATTACCAGGCCGTTTTCCATAGTCCTGCTGGGTGAGTTCAAACTGTCAAATTTTAGGTTAGTAGTTGAGCACAAAACATTTGTGCCACCTAGTGACGTATAATATCCACCAGTTACCTCTATTATTATCGTCATCCACAAGGCTTAGAATTGTCTGTTACATCTTTGTTCTCTCAACCATACCAGATGATGCTTGAGGAAAGGAAGTCTGTTTATTCATTTTTGTATCCTTGGCACACACTTGATGTCTGACATAGAGTCGTTTCTGATTTTTGGTGAATTAATGACAAAATGGGTTGGTTCTGACAAACAAATGTAGACATTTGTGAATGTCGTGGCCTACTTTCTAATTGCTGATTCACAAATAACACACACACACACACACAAATCAAAAACAAACAATTTGCTGTCCAGTCTGTTTCGACTCATGTGTTTCAGAGTAGAACTACACTTTGTAAGTCTGTTTCAGTCCCATGTGTTTCAGAGTAGAGCTACACTTTGTAAGGTTTGCATGGTTGTGACCACTCTAAAGCAGGTCACCAGACCTTTCTTCTGAGGCACCTCTGCATAGGATTGAACTGCCAAACTTTTGGTTTGCAGCTTAGTGCTTAATTGTTCCTGCCACTCAGGAACTCCTCACACATATACACATAGATAGATAGATAGATAGATAGATAGATAGATAGATAGATAGATAGATAGATAGATAGATAGATAGATAGATAGATAGATAGATAGATAGATAGATAGATAGATGATAGATAGATAGATGATAGATAGATAGATAGATAGATAGATAGATAGATAGATAGATAGATAGATAGATAGATAGATAGATAGATAGATAGATACAGAAAATAATCTTAAAGGTGACAACTAAGACAGATAAATTGAACAATTATTTTATTAGGAAAAATAAGTTTTAGGAAAGGTCCTTCGTATATAATACCTAAGCATTTTGAAGCATTAATTTACTCCCCAGGGATATGTTCTGAAAAGTATCGTGCCTAATATTTTATGCACATACATGGGGAAAATCCAAGGCAGAAAGAACATAGAAGCTATATCCGTGAAATACGCTGGTGGAAAGTATCAGCTGAAATGTGGGCTCTCGTGGTAAAAGTCGCTTTCTCATTGGTCACACGGTAAGGGCAGAGTTGTGTCGCTATTTGCAGATCGGCTGTGTGCCATGATGTGCCCACACGACAACATTATTTGTCCTTTGGTGGATTTATATCTACAGAATAAAGATCTCTCTAGATCCTCACACATGTTAAATAATATTAACCACAAATCTCTAAGGAAATTGGAGGACTACGGCCTGCTTCCCTATGCATGATTTGTTTGATTAAATCTTTAGAACAGTTTTTCATGAGAAAGTATATCTCTTTAGCAAAGTCCTACAACATCCATTCTGAGTAAACACCCTCCACTCATCAAATTGAATTGGATAGAGGCTTTGCAATTAAAAAGTAAATGGAATTACAACACAATGGGTTAAAATGAAAGGTCTTACATATACTGCAAAAATTTAATTGGAAATAAATCTATCCTAAAAGATATTTAAAGTAAGAGGAGGGCAATTTTTAAAAGAAATATTTGACTATCCTACTTCTTTAATTTCAGGAAAACAATTGATGATGCTAAAAGTTTGTATGTAAAATTCCGGGTTTGTAAAAATATGGAGCCATATTTAAAGTATAAGAGTATTTCTCCTACACTGAACTTTACTTTTTAACAAATTAATTCCAAATAATTCTTTAGTAGAGTCAGTTGAGTAACTACCCTTATCCCAGTTAAAAGGTGCTACAATTATTAAGTTTCCTTTAAGGCACTTGTCTCATTTACATTCCATTAAATGAATTTCAAAGAAAAAGGACAAACATTTATCATTTTCTCCAGAATTTAGCCAAGGTCAATATTATCCCTTCAAATACAGTCCAGCTCATCACATCTCAGCAGGTGTCCCATGTTGAGAGCAGTATAACCTGCAAATATTGAGTATTTTATAAAATAGAATCATCTTTTCAGTTCTTGAGTGTAAGAACTGCTATCTGAAAAATATTTTCTAATATATGTATCCAATTTTTTAAACAGAGTCCTCAAACTTTAAATTCAAAACTCCAGAGGAAAGTTTCTAATGAAATGTTGTGTGCTGTGGAGTCTATTCAGACTCAAAGGGATCCAGTAGTACAGAGTAGAACTACCCCATACCATTTCCTAGGTTGTAAAAAAAAAAAAAAATTAGGAAGCGATCTCCAGGTCTTCTCTCTAACAGAGTTACCGGTGGATTGAAACTGTCGACCTTTTATATAGCAGCCTAGCATGTAAGCATTGTGCTACCAGGGCTCCTTCTAATGAAAAAAAAAAAAAAATAGATATTGAAATTATCCTAGACTGACAAATAAGATAAGAGCATGTTTTTACAAGTACTAGAACTTAAACATATCGGTTTCTTAAAATGTAAGCCTGCATCAATACCAGAAATTCCTACAAGAAAAAAAAAATTAATCTAATGGAATAAAATAAAGAGAAAGAATAACAGGTGACAATGTTTGATAAAATAGGACTAATCTTATTTCTAATATTTAACTTGATTATTTTCAGTAATGAGTGGAGCAATTTTAAAAACACATTTATTTTCTATTCCATTTCATCCAAAATTTGAAGATTCTTTGTATGTTGTTGTCGTTTTTAGGAGCCATCAAGTCGGTTCCAGCTCATAGTGTACAACAGATTTTTTGTCTTTTCAAGTAACCAATGTTTGTTGTTGATTCTATTGTTTTTCTGTTCTCTATTTCATTTATTTCTGTTCTTACCTTTATTATTTACTTTCTTCTGGTGGCTGTGGGGTTCTTTTGCTGTACTCCTTCTATTTGTTCAAATTGTAGGGCTTTTATTTTGGCCTGTTCTTCTTTTGGAGTGATGTGTTGTCATTCTTATTTGATTCGAGGAATTTTATTTCCTCTTTGATTACTTCTGTCACTCAGTTGTTTTAATCAAAGTGTTATTAAGTTTCCTTTTT
The DNA here is from genome assembly GCF_024166365.1 of Elephas maximus indicus. NCBI lineage: Eukaryota > Metazoa > Chordata > Mammalia > Proboscidea > Elephantidae > Elephas > Elephas maximus. The sequence goes on from NC_064833.1 coordinate 92,160,922, forward strand.
TTTTGCTCTTCCTGTTACAGATTTTTACCTTTATGGTATTGTGATCAGAGAGAATGTTTTATATTATTCAGTGTTTTGGATTTTATTAAGGGTCGCTTTGTGGCCTAAAATGTGGTATATCCTGTACAAAGGTCCATGTGCTTTGGAAAAGAATTTATACTTTGCGGCTGTTGGGTGGAGTGTTGTATGTATGCTTGTGAGGTCAAGTTGGTTGATTTTGGCCTTTATATCTTCTGTATCTTTGTTGAATTTCTTTCTAGATGTTCTGTCCATTATTGCAAGTTGTGTGTTGAGGTCTCCTACTATTATTGTGAACTTCCTATATCTCTTTTCAGTGATGTTAGACTTTGTTTTATGCATATCGGAGCCCTGTCATTGGGTGTCTAGATATTTATTAAGGTTAAACTTCTTGGTGGACTGTCCCTTAAATCATTACATCATGTTTCTGCTTGTCTTTTATGGTTGATTTTGCCTTAATGTCTATTTTATGAGATTAAGATTGCCACTTCTACTCTTTTTTGGTTACTGATGCTTGATATATTTTATCTATCCTTTGATTTTTTTTTTCTTTAAGTGAAATTTACAGTTCAAGTTACTTTCTCATTTAAAAATTTATACACACACTGTTATATGACCCAAGTTGCCCTCCCTATACTGGGACAACACACTCCTTCTTTTCACCCCGGATTTCCCATGTCCATTCAACAAGCTCCTTTTCACCTCTGCCTTCTCATCTTGCCTCCAGATAGGAGCTGCCCATTTAGTCTCACTTGAGCTAAGAAGCGCACTCTTCATGAGTATCATTTTATGTCTTATAGTCCAGTCTAATCTTTGTCTCAAGACTTGGCTTTGGGAATGGTTTTAGTTTTGGGCTAACAGAGAGTCCAGGGACCATGTCTTCCAGGGTCCCTTCGGTATTAGTCAGACCCTTAAGTCTGGTCTTTTTACTAGAATTTTAGTTCTGCACTGCACATTTCTTCTGCTCCATGAGGGACTCTCTGTTATATTCCCTGTCAGGGCAGTCATTGGTGGTAACCAGGCACCATCTAGTTCTGGTCTCAGGCTGATGGAGTCTCTGGTCTATGTGGCTCTTTCAGTCTCTTGGGCTAGTATTTCCCCTGTGTCTTTTGTGTTCCTCATTCTCCTTCATTCCAGGTGGGTTGGGGCCAGCTGATGCATCTTAGATGGCTGCTTGCTAGTTTTTAAGACCCCAGAGGCCATCACCAAAGTGGGATGTAGAACATTTTCTTAATAAACTTTGTTACGCCAGTTGACCTAGATGTCCCCTGAAACCATGGTCCCCAAACCCCTGCCCCTGTGACTCTGTCCCTCAAAGTATGTGATTGTATTCAGGAAACTTCTTAAATTTTTGGTTTAGTCTAATTGTGCTGACCTTCCCTATATTGTGTGTTATCCTTCCTTTTGCCTATGATGATACTTGTCTACCATCAAAGAATGTTTTCTTCTGTGTTTAAACCTTTTCTTCAGTTCTTATAATCGTGATCTCATTATGCTTTTGTATAATCTTCTTAAATTCATCTTTTGCTTTGTCTGTGTCTTCCTTTGCTTGTTCTGTGTTTGGCCTGATATCCTTCCTGATCTCTTGAAGAGCTCTGTATATTAATCTTTTGAATTCTACCTCCTGTAATTCCAAGAAGTTTTCTTCCTTCGGAAGATTTCTCAAATCTTTGTTTTGGGTGCTTGCTGAAGCTATCATGGTCTGCCTCTTTATGTAATTTTATATTGACTGTTGTCTCCAAGCTATCAATAAGTTACTATATTTATTTTGTGTTTGCTTACTAGGTCCTAGCTTCTTGTTTTGTTTGTTTTGATATACCCAGATAGGCTGCTTATGTGAACTAATTTAATTATTGGTGCCTTTGGAGCTCTCATGTCCTGTCACCAGGTGATTAGAGCTGTTACTAGGTATGGGGGCCCAGGAGTCCATTTACTTTTCTTGTATGGATTCAGCTCAGGCGTCCAGGTAGTTGGTTACCAAGTGTGTGATGCAGGATCTCATCTATAGTCCAGATAGGAAGGGGTGATTAGAGTAGGTACAGGTATCTGACTACAGTAGGAGGTCATGCTCTGAGCAAGGCAGGGGCCTGATCACGTCCCCTGAATGACTGGAAGGAGAGCGTGTCCCTGCTCCCTAGGTGGATGTGTTTTGCAGCCAGACTATGGATACCCAATGCTGTTGACTGTATGGACTCGGAAGCACCATTTATTCTTGTTCCCCTGTCGTGGGTGGCTATGTGGTGTGGGTAAGCCATGAATCCTCAGACCCCTCATGTGGGTATATTAGGGCCCTGCTTAATAGGCAGAGCAGTGCCAAATGTCGTGAATCTGCCACTCCACCTTATAGCTAATACAGTTGAAAATAGGCTTCAGGTATATACCCTGTTGTAGTGTGCTAATGAGGAGCTATGCTATTGAAATGGGCCCATACAGGTCAATGCAGGGGTGAAAGACATTCAAAATCTGTGGACCCCTGATTCCTGCGCCTAGGCAATGGAGCTGTGCCCACCCTGAGTTCCCAGCTTAGGGAAGCTGGAAAATTATTTTTTTCCTGTTTGTTAATTTGTTCCCTCTCCAAAACCAGGAGAATGACTCTGTACACATGATGGGTCCCACTTCCAGCCCAGAGGATGTGGCAATCACTGAAGAAGGCCAGGATCTGGTGCAGGGGTAGGGGGCGGGCATAGGTAAATGGAAGAGAAGGTCTTCCCAAAGAGGGTGTTCTTTGATCCATGCAGTAGGTTAGATGCATGTACATATCTTGCCAATTGAGTGCTACTTCTTGCTGGTTCTGACTTGTCTTAGTTACCAAGTGCTGCTGTAAAAGAAATACCAGAAATGGAAGGAAATTTATTTCCTCACAGTGAATTAGGCTAAAAGTCCAGTTTCAGGGTGTTGGCTTCAGGGGAAGGCTTTCTCTCTCTTTTGGCTCCGGAGGAAGGCCCTTATCCTCAGTCTTCCCCTGGTCAAAGAGTTTCTCAGGCGCAGGGGCCCTGGGTCAAAAGGACACGCTGTGCTCCTGGTGCTGCTTTCTTGGCGGTATGAGGTCCCGAACTCTCTGTGTGCTTCCCTTTCCTTTTATCTCTTGAGAGGTAAAATGTGGTACAGGCCACACCCTGGGGAAACTCCCTTTACATTGGATCAGGAAGGTGACCTCAGTAAGGGTGGTGTTACAATCCCACTGTAATCCTTTCAACATAAAATTACAATCACAAAATGAAGGACAACCACAGAATACTGAGAATTATGGCCTAACAAAGTTATACACATACCTTTGGGGGAACATAATTCAATCCATGACAAAGATTGAGCATTCTCTCTGCTGCTTGTTCTGTCCCAGTGTGGAAAATGTACCCCAAGCACCACTGCTTGACTCACTGCGCATGTCAGCCAGTCTTCAGGGTGTTGATTCTAGCAGAGTCAGGTCTGGCAACTCCTTGATGCTTCTGAACCATCTCTCCATTCCCCTGCTGCTCAATCTGATTGCTGAACTTTGCATTTGACGTTCAGGGCTCCTAGACTGTCATATATAACGGATTCCCTTGATTTTTCAAGTCTTAGTTTTAAGAGGAAACACAGAAAGTGTCTGACTACTCAGCCATCTTGGCCCCACCTCTTAATTTTTAATGTATTTATGTCTTTGTGTCTTAGGTGTGTCTGGTAGATAGCATATTTATGGGTCGTGCTTTTTTATCCATTCTGCTACTCTCTAGCTCTTACAGGTTCATTTAAGCCATTTGCATTTAGTGCGATTATTGATAGGCATAAGTTTATTGCTGTCATATTGTGCTTATTTTGTGGTGCGAAGGTTTTCTTCGTTTCTTTTACTTTCCTGTGCTCAGTTTCTTTTGTTGTCAGATTTTATTTTGTTTCATTGTTATGGATTTTGTTTTTACTGAGACTTTCTGTTTTTCTTCTTTTTTATTCTGATGAGTAGGCTTATAAACTTTCTTTGTGGTTACCTTGTAATTTAATCTTATCTTCCTAAATTTATACGAGCTTCTATTACTTGATATTGCTTTGAATTCTTCTCCATTTGAAAGTTCTATACAAACACTGGCTATTCTCCATTTTATTGTTTTGATGTTGATATCATTTGCAGGTGGATGTCTCTGTTTCCCTGTTATAAGACTTTTAGCTTCGTTTTATTATCGAGAGCTCATTACCTAGGTTGGTATCTGGCTGATGCTGTCCTGTGTCCTATACTCTGGTTGTTTTCTCATGTTGTTGGTTCTCTAACCAAAGGACTCCCTTTAATATTACTTCTTGGATGCTCAGCTTTTCATCTTTCATAATATTTGGGAAGTTTTATGCCAGCAAATCTTAAACAATCTTCTCTACATTTTGGACTTTCTTCCCCTGTTCTGGAACTCGGATCACACGCAAATTTTTGCTCTTGATTTCGTCCCACAAAACTCTTCGGTTTTCTTCATTTTTCTTCCTTCTTTTCTCTGATTTTTCTTCCTTCTTTTCTCTGATTTTTCTTCAGATGAAGTGGCATCCATGGATTTGTCTTCAATCTGCCTGAATCTGTCTCCCATCATTTCAAATTTCCTCCTAAAACCTTCTAATGAGTTGTCCATTTCTGATTTTGCTGTCTATCTTTTGTATTTGTAGTTGCTGTTTTTGTAGGATATCTAATAGGTTATTGATTTCGAAGCATTGTTTTGTATTTTTTGTGTTATTTTTCTGAATTCTTCTTTTGCTTTGTGTGTGTTTTTGGCTCTTTTCATTGGTTTTGTCTATGTTTTCCATGATTTTGCCTATTTCTTCCTTGGCTTTGTCTGTGTTTTCCTTGATCTCTTTCCTAATCTCATTTCTTCCTTGGCTTTGTCTGTGTTTTCCTTGATCTCTTTCCTAATCTCATGGAAAGCCCTAAATATTAGTCTTTTGAATTCCATATCACATAGTTCCACTGGCTTTTCTTTTCCCAGAAGGTCATCTGATTCTTTATTTTGGTCATTTGATGGAGCCATGTTGTCCTAATTTTTTCTATGTTTTGATATTGCCTGCTATGTGTGAGACATTAAAGTATTACTTTTATTTTTTATTGATGGATTGTATATGTATTGGTTTCATCCAGCTTCTTTGTTTTCATCTGGCAGGGGAAAAGGCAATGTGTGCTTTGCTGCTACTTCATCTGTGGACACAATTGTCCGAGTGGTCAGGGCAGCAGCAGGCAGAGTGAACCCACTTTACTGTACATTGCTTTGCCATAGTGGCTGAGGGCGAATTGGGCAGGTGCTGCCTGTCGTTTGTTGTTGGTCCAACAGTGTTGGGGCATTCACAGCTCCTCATCAAATAGGAAGGGGTGTCAGACAGGGAGTAGCACGGACTTATTTCACTCCGTTCAGCAGCTGATACAGTGATGGTGGAGAGGGGAAGTGTGGACCCTGTGTGCCAGTGTACCTGAGCCAGGGATGCTCTAGCTGTGGTGGCAATGGCAAGGGCTGGTGGGAAGGGGGTTTGCTGTACAAGGCTAGGTAGTGGGAACAAACAAAAGAAAAGTGATAGAAAGGAAAAAAATGGGTAGCCAGTGGGTGGGGGCAGGGCAGACTTGGGGGCTAGCAGGAAGCAGGCATGCAAGGCTAGATGGGAGGTAGAAAATTGTGGACCAGTGGGTCTCTAGCTGCAGTAGTGCAGTATGGTCTGGCAAAAAGGAGGGAGGGGAGGTAGCTTATAAGGCTAGGTGGGAGGGAAAGAAGAACATGACTAAATAAAATAAAAAATTGCACAGTGGGAGCTGGCAGGTGGAGGTGGGTGGAATCCTGGGCAGTGGCAGCCCCGTAGGCCTTTATTTGTAGTGGTGCAGCAAGGCTTGGTGGGAAGGTTAGACGTGGTGTACAGGGCTAGATGAGGGGGAAAAAGAAAAGGTAGAAGGTGAAAGGAAACCTTGGTTCTGTACTGATTAAGAGCTATGGCTGCTAACCAAAAGATTGGCAGTTCGAATCCATGAGGCACTCCTTGGAAACCCTATGGGGCAGTTCTACTCTGTTCTGTAGGGTCACTATGAGTTGGAATCAACTCGACGTCAACTGGTTTGGTTTTTAGAAAATGGAAAAAAAGAAGAAAAAAATGGTGTGGAGGGAACTTTTGGGTGGTGGTAGGACAGACCCTGGGTGGTGGTGGACCAGTGCCTCTGTAGCCCAGGCAGTATAGTGTGGCCCAGTAGAAAAGGGTGGAAGTGGGTTATGGGGCTTGGTAGGAGGGGGAATGAACAGGAAGAGATGGGAAAAGTGACATGTCAGGAGCCAGCGAGTGGGGGTGGGGCAGACCCAAGCTGGTGGGCCAGTGTCTCTTTAGCCAAGGTGGTATAGCATAGCTCAGCAGGAAGGGGTAGAAGTAGAGTATGGGGCTAGGTGGGAGGGAGAAAGAAAAAGAAGGGGGGGGGGGAATGGCATGACCCGAGTGGCAGATACGAGCAGAGTGGACCCAAGCTGGTGGCAGGCCAGTGTCTCTCTAGCCAAGGCAGCATGGCATGGTCCAGTGGGAAGGGGTAGAGGTGAGGTATGGGTTAGCTGGTAGGGAGAAAGAAAAGGAAGAAAGGGAAAAAATAATAATAACAAGAAAAATACCATGGCTGGAGCCAGCAGGTGGGGGAGGGTCAGACCCAGGCTGGTGGCAGGTCAGTGTCTCTATAGCCAAGGTCGTGCGGCATGGACTGGAGGCAAGGGTTAGAGGTGACATATGGCCTAGATTGGTGGGAAAAAGAAAAGGAAGAAAGGAGAAAAAAATGTTGAGGTCAGAGCTGGCAGGTGGGGACAGGGCAGACCTGGGCTAGCAGTGGGCAAGTGTCTCTCTAGCCAATGAGATGCAGCATATCTCAGTTGGAAAGGGTAGAGATGAGATACAGGCTAGGTGGAAGGGGAGGAAGAAAGAAAAAGAAGAAAAGGAAAAAAGTGGCTTGGACCCAGGCTGGCAGCAGGGTGGTGTCTCTCTAACCAAGGCAGCTCAGCGTGGCCTGTCAGGAGGGGTGAAGATGGTATATGGGGCAGAGGGGTGAGACATGGGAAAGCGTGTTTCCCTAGTTACCGGGTGCTCTGTCTCCCATTGAGAGCTCTGTGAAGTTGCTTTCCCAAACTGTCTGTCCAGGGTTGTTGATGGCTCTGCGCCAAGATGGTGATGCTATGCAGTGTTAGTTGGCAAGGAACTTCTGCTCCATATCTCTCCTCATTCACTGTTTTCTTTCAGTTACTTCTTTCATTCAGCATTTGATCTATTTCTTTATCCCTTCATTTGATTCTTAGGGTCCCAAGATTGATGCTTGTGTCTGTTTTACTTAGTTTTCCAGGTCTTTGCTGCTGAGGGGTGGTATGATGCATCTGTCTAGGATACCATTTTGGCTCTGCCTCCAGGTGACCCATTTTAAATGGATGAATAGATGTTCCTCAGTTTTGATAAGTCATAATATGATCAAAGAATTTTTATTTGACACATAAATTATCTTAAAAATACCATTAATATAATTGTTGGCCAGTGAATTTCTTGGTATATTAATCAGTGACAACATTGCTTATTATATCTTAATATAAACATCTAGAAAAAGAATCAAAGAAAATGAACATTCATTAGTCCCTTAAATCAATATGACTTCTTGCAAAATGATAAAGGTGTGTGTGTACTAATATGCTGTTCGAGATTTGTCATGTCACTGAATAGGCTCACACTACTGTTTTAATGTTCTCCTCTCAGATAATGAGCAATAGCTGATTTTTCATAATTTTATGAGCTCTTCTTTTAAGAAGATGCACTTGCTCAGAACATCATTCCCAGGTTTACAGTTTGGGGGTTTGTGGTACTCTGTGCATCAGGCATGGTGTAGGTGCTGCAGCTGTGCCAGGAAGTAGTAGGTCAGGCCTGGACTGGGCCCTCCTGCAGCTGAGCAGCTAGAGCAGAGAGAAGGCATTTCTGAGGAAGCTTTTTTACATAGTGGAGATATAATCACCTTTGTAATATTTTCCTAAAATTTTTTTATGGGGGCTTTTTTAGCATTCCATTTTAATATTTATTTTTATGGAGTACATGCATTAATTTTTCCTTTGAAATGTCCCTCTTCACATTTGAATAGTCCATTCTAAGCCCTAATGCACTTGCTTTTAAAATAGGCATGATGATGTGGAAGGAAATACAATGTGGAGATAAGAGTTAGCACCATGAGTGTCTCTTATACCTTGTGGGATGGACTCTTGAGTGATGACACTGCATGACCTGTCCTACTCCAACCTGTGCCCACACTCCAAATTTTAAAAGTGTGAAGGAAGTGAGCCGAGGCTCTGACTTCTGTGATGTGAATGCTGATCTTCTAAGTCCTTGAAGGTCTTTGAGGTCCCAAGTCTGGATACTTCTTCATGGGGGAACAGCTTACACTCTGGTGTCCTTGGTTCCAGAAATATACTCTGTGCCATCTGTATGCAGGTCCAGCAGTGAAGTGATGTGAGCCTTAGTGAGCCCACCAAAACTGGGTCTGCATTTGTTTTCTATATTCTTCAATTGCACAGTCTTTCAGGTCTGACCCAGTGGACTGTTACTTTCTAGAAAGTATTTCTAAATCAAGGGATCAGGTAAATATTCATATATATATATATATATATATATATATTTTACTTTCTTCTAGTTAATACTTCTTTATTAAGCATTTTTTTTAATATAATATACACTGGAAATATGCACATCACGAGGGGGTGGTGTTTAGGAAGTGCACGGACCCATGCACTCAGCACCTGCATGGAGGAGCCTTATGCTGTCTGCTCCTGACTCCTCCTTCTGCCTGATCCCGGGCACTAACCAGTCCCCACCAAGATAACTGCCACCCTGACTTCTATAACTACCTGGTAGTTTTGCCTGGTTATAAATTTTATAATTGGAATTATCATGCACTTTTGTGCCAGACTCCCTTCACTCCACTCTTTTTTTGTGAAGTTAATGTATGTTGTTGGGAACAGTTTTCATATCTTCTCTCTGCAGGTCCACAAGTATGACTTCGAGGTCAATAGACACATAGGTAACAGAGGTAGAGGGTGTCCCCCTGTAGCTCCTTCCCTTCTGGGATTCCCTCGTCTCATCTGAGTTACTGGTTTACCAGCTTCACCTTTCTGGTTATCCAGGCAGAAAGTTCAGGGTTTTAGGATATGCATTCAAGTCCTTGGGACTGTATGTAGCCCAAGGCTAAGAAGCCCTTGAAAGCAGAAGCTTGCTTGCTTGCAATCCCTATCAGTCTGCTACTTCTGTTCACTCTCTAGCAACTTCAGGTAATTGCTGCTTGTATTGTTCCAGGTTTTTATAGTTGGGTTTCCATGTGGGGGTGTGGAAGTTGGGGGAGGGGAGGAAGGCATAGGGTTATACAGTAGGTTAGACCATAATACCAGGCACCAGAAATATGGCAATTATGCTCATGTTTAAATATTTATTTGGAAATAGTTGAATCCTTACAGGAAAATTACATAAAGAAAAACATAAAACACTTACATACCACCTACTATAACATTGCATCTTCACCCTCCAGTATAGGAGTTGGTCTAGGATTAAGTTTTGCATTTAGTTGTGAGGTTTCTTTAGTCTTCTTTAATATGAAATATTTCCACAGCTCTTCTTTGTCTTTTATGACATTAATGTTTTTGAAGAATACTGCTCCCATCCATTTCTTCAATTGGATGCCCCATTTGAGATTTGCCACATGTTTCATCATGAATAGATTCAGGTTACACATTCCAGGCTTGAATACCACATAAGTGATTCTGTGTCTCCAGGTATCACATGTGGAGACACACAATGTCCATCTGCCATCTAACTCATGTCAATCTTGAACATATGGTCAAGGTGTTGCCCAATTTCTCCATTGTGCAATTCCTGTTTTAGTGATTGATTTTTCCTTTGCAACTAGCAAACTGTAGGAAGACAATATGAAACAATCCAGATACCCTACCCTTCATCAAAATTTTCACCTAAATTCTGTGTCTGTTGATGATTCTGGCTAGAACCAGTCTTTACAATGAAGTTTGCAAAATGATGATTTTCTAACTCTAGCACTTCTGCCTCCTATGTAAGTTAGTACTTGGATTTCTAAGGAAAGCAAGAATCTTCCCTTCATTCTTTCTATCTCCTGCCTATCTATCTACCTACCTACCTACCTACCTACCCACCCATCATCCATCTATCTATCTATCTATCTGTCTATCTATCTATCTGTCTGTCTGTCTATCTATCTGTCTATCATCTATCTATCATCTATCTACCTATCATCTATCTTTCTATCATCCATCAATCATCTATTATTTATCTTATTTATTTGTATATTTATCATCTATCTCTATCATCAGTATACTAGTTTTCTATTGCTGCATGACAAATTACCATAAACTTAGAGTCTTAAACATCACCATTTGTTGGCTTACAGTTTTGTAGGTCAACAGACGGGCATGTCATATCTGGATTCTCTACTAAATGGTGTAAGAGGCAGAATTCATTATATGAGTTCTTGTCTGGAAGGTCTACAGGAAAAATCAGCTTCCATGATCATACAAGTTGTTAGCAGAATTCAGTTCCTTGTGGATGTAGGACTGAGGTCCCTGTTTTCTTGCTGGCCACTCTTAACTCTTACAGGTCATTCACATTAATTGCCACTTGGCCCCTCAGTCTCCAAAGCCAGGAACAGAGAATATTCCTCACTTTGAAGCCCTCCTGCTTTTATCTCTTTTACCAAGAAGAGCACCATCCTTTGAAGGGCTCACCTGATTAGGTAAGGCAAGAAGAGGATAATCTTCATTTCTTAAATTCAGCTGTGCCATATAACGTAATCAGAGGAGTGACTATCCTATCGCATTCAAGTCCTCCACCTGACTCTCAAAAGGAGGAGATTATGAAAGGGTTTGTGTCATTTGGGTTCATCTTGGAATTCTGCCTATCCAAGTCAGTATGAACATTCTGTTTCTTTCTGATTCCTCGAGTAAGTACTCGTTGTCTCTGAGTCAATTTTATCTCATAGAGACCCTATGTGTTACAGAGTAGAACAGCTCCATTGGATTTTCTTGGCTGTAACCTTTTTTTTTTTTTAATAATTTTTATTGAGCTTTAAGTGAACGTTTACAAATCAAGTCAGTCTGTCACATATAAGCTTATATACACCTTACTCCGTACTCCCACTTACTCTCCCCCTAATGAGTCAGCCCTTCCAGTCTCTCCTTTCGTGACAACTTTGCCAGTTTCTAACCCTCTCTACCCTCCTATCTCCCCTCCAGACAGGAAATGCCAACACAGTCTCAAGTGTCCACCTGATACAAGTAGCTCACTCTTCATCACCATCTCTTTCCAACCCATTGTCCAGTCCCTTCCATGTCTGACGAGTTGTCTTCGGGAATGGTTCCTGTCCTGGGCCAACAGAAGGTTTGGGGACCATGACCACCGGGATTCCTCTAGGCTCAGTCAGACCATTAAGTCTGGTCTTTTTATGAGAATTTGGGGTCTGCATCCCACTGTTCTCCTGCTCCCTCAGGGGTTCTCTGTTTTGCTCCCTGTCAGGGCAGCCATCGGTTGTGGCTGGGCACCATCTAGTTCTTCTGGTCTCAGGATGATGTAAGTCTCTGGTTCATGTGACCCTTTCTGTCTCTTGGGCTCATAGTTATTGTGTGACCTTGGTGTTCTTCATTTTCCTTTGCTCCAGGTGGGTTGAGACCAATTGATGCATCTTAGATGGCCGCTTGTTAGCATTTAAGACCCCAGACACCACATTTCAAAGTGGGATGCAGAATGTTTTCATAATAGAATTATTTTGCCAATTGACTTAGAAGTCCCCTTAAGCCATAGTCTCCAAGCCCCCGCCCTTGCTCCGCTGACCTTTGAAGCATTCAGTTTATCCCGGAAACTTCTTTGCTTTTGGTCCAGTCCATTTGAGCTGACCTTCCGTGTATTGAGTATTGTCCTTCCCTTCACCTAAAGTAGTTCTTATCTACTAACTAATCAGTAAATAACCCTCTCCTACCCTCCCTCGCCCCCTCGTAACCACAAAAGTATGTGTTCTTCTCAGTTTATACTATTTCTCAAGATCTTATAATAGTGGTCTTATACAGTATTTGTCCTTTTGCCTCTGACTAGTTTCACTCAGCATAATGCCTTCCAGGTTCCTTCATGTTCTGAAATGTTTCACAGATAAGTCACTGTTCTTTATCGATGCGTAGTATTCCATTGTGTGAATATACCACAATTTATTTAACCATTCATCCGTTGATGGACATCTTGGTTGCTTCCAGCTTTTTGCTATTGTAAACAGAGCTGCAATAAACATGGGTGTGCATATATCTGTTCGTGTGAAGGCTCTTATTTCTCTAAGGTATATTCCGAGGAGTGGGATTCTGGGTTGTATGGTAGTTCTATTTCTAACTTTTTAAGAAAACGCCAGTTAGATTTCCAAAGTGATTGTACCATTTTACCTTCCCACCAACAGTGTATAAGAGTTCCAATCTCTCCGCAGCCTCTCCAACATTTATTATTTTGTGTTTTTTGGATTAATGCCAGCCTTGTTGGAGTGAGATGGAATCTCATCGTAGTTTTAATATGCATTTCTCTAATGGCTAATGATCGAGAGCATTTTCTCATGTATCTGTTAGCTGCCTGAATATCTTCTTTAGTGAAGTGTGTGTTCATATCCTTTGCCCACTTCTTGATTGGGTTGTTTGTCTTTTTGTGGTTGAGTTTTAACAGAATCATATAGATTTTAGAGATCTGGCGCTGGTCGGAGATGTCATACCTGAATATTCTTTGCCAGGCTGTAGGTGGTCTTTTTACTCTTTTGGTGAAGTCTTTAGATGAGCATAGGTGTTTGATTTTTAGGAGCTCACAGTTATCTGGTTTCTCTTTGTCATTTTTGGTAATAATTTGTATTCTATTTATGCCTTGAATTAGGGCTCCTAAGGTTGTCCCTATTTTATCTTCCATGATCTTTATCGTTTTAGTCTTTATGTTGAGGTCTTTGATCCACTTGGAGTTAGTTTTTGTGCATGGTGTGAGGTATGGGTCCTGTTTCATTTTTTTGCAAATGGATATCCAGTTATGTCAGCACCATTTGTTAAAAAGACCATCTTTTCCCCAATTAACTGACACTGGGCCTTTGTCAAATATCAGCTGCTCATATGTGGATGGATTTGTATCTGGATTCTCAATTCTGTTGCATTGTTCTATGTGCCTGTTGTTGTACCAGTATCAGGCTGTTTTGACTACTGTGGCTGTATAATAGGTTCTGAAATCAGGTAGAGTGAGGCCTCCCACTTTCTTCTTCTTTTTCAGTAATGCTTTACTTATCCGAGGCTTCTTTTCCTTCCATATGAAGTTGGTGATTTGTTTCTCCATCACATTAAAAAATGTCCTTGGAATATGGATCGGAAGTGCATTGTATGTATATATGGCTTTTGGTAGAACAGACATTTTTACTATGTTAAGCCTTCCTATCCATGAGCAAGGTATGTTTTTCCACTTAAGCAGGTCCTTTTTAGTTTCTTGCAATAGTACTTTGTAGTTTTCTTTGTATAGGTCTTTTACATCTTCGGTAAGATTTATTCCTAAGTATTTTATCTTCTTGGGGGCTACTGTGAATGGTATTGATTTGGTGATTTCCTCTTCAATGTTCTATTTGTGGATGTAGAGGAATCCAAGTGATTTTTGTATGTTTATCTTATACCCTGAGACTCTGCCAAACTCTTTTATTAGTTTCAGTAGTTTTCTGGAGGATTCCTTAGGGTTTTCTGGGTATAAGATCATGTCATCTGCAAATAGAGATAATTTTACTTCCTCCTTGCCAATCCGGATGCCCTTTATTTCTTTGTCTAGCCTAATTGCTCTGGGTAGGACCTCTAGCACAATGTTGAATAAGAGTGGTGATAAAGGGCATCCTTCTCTGGTTCCCGTTCTTAAGGGAAATGCTTTCAGGCTCTCTCCATTTAGAGTGATGCTGGCTGTTGGCTTTGTATAGATGCCCTTTACTATGATGAGGAATTTTCCTTCACTTCCTATTTTGCTGAGAGTTTTTATCATGAGTTGGTGTTGGACTTTGTCAAATGTCTTTTCTGCATCAATTGATAAGATCATGTGGTTTCTGTCTTTTGTTTTATTTATATGGTGGATTACATTATTGCTTTTTCTAATATTAAACCAGCCTTGCATACCTGGTATAAATCCCACTTAGTTGTGGTGGATTATTTTTTTGATATGTTGTTGAGTTCTATTGGCTAGAATTTTGTTGAGGATTTTTGCATCTATGTTCATGAGGGATATAGGTCTGTAATTTTCTTTTTTTCTGCTGTCTTTACCTGGTTTTGATATCAGGGATATGGTGGCTTCATAGAATGAGTTAGGTAGTATTCCGTCATTTTCTATGCTTTGAAATACCTTTAGTAGTAGTGGTGTTAACTCTTCTCTGAAAGTTTGGTAGACTCTGCTGTAAAGCCATCCGGGCCAGGGTTTTTTTTGTGTTGGGAGTTTTTTGATTACCGTTTCAATCTCTTCTTTTGTTATGGGTCTATTTAGTTGTTCTACTTCTGATTGTGTTAGTTTAGGTAGGTAATGTTTTTCTAGGAATTCATCCATTTCTTCTACGTTTGAAAATTTGTTAGAGTACAATTTCTCGTAATAATCTGATATGATTCTTTTAATTTCAGTTGGGTCTGTTGTGATGTGGCCCATCTCATTTCTTATTCGGGTTATTTGTTTCCTTTTCTGTATTTCTTTAGTCAGTCTGGCCAATGGTTTATCAGTTTTGTTAATTTTCTCAAAGAACCAGCTCCTGGCTATATTAATTCTTTCAATTGTTTTCCTGTTCTCTAATTCATTTAGTTCAGCTCTAATTTTTATTATTTGTTTTCTTCTGGTGCCTGATGGATTCTTTTGTTGCTCACTTTCTATTTGTTCAAGTTGTAGGGACAGTTCTCTGATTTTGGCTCTTTCTTCTTTTTGTATGTGTGCATTTATCGATATAAATTGACCTCTGAGCACTGCTTTTGCTGTTTCTCAGAGGTTTTGTTAGGAAGTTGTTTTCATTCTCGTTGCATTCTATGAATGTCTTCATTCCCTCCTTAATGTCTTCTATAACCCAGTCTTTTTTCAGCAGGGTATTGTTCAGTTTCCAAGTATTTGATTTCTTTTCCCTAATTTTTTTGTTATTGATTTCCACTTTTATGGCCTTATGGTCTGAGAAGATGCTTCGTAATATTTCGATGTTTTGGATTCTGCAAAGCTTTGTTTTATGACCTACTATGTGGTCTATTCTGGAGAATGTTCCATGTGCGCTAGAAAAAAAAGTATACTTTGCAGCAGTTGGGTGAAGAGTTCTGTATAAGTCAATGAGGTCAAGTTGGTTGATTGTAGCAATTAGGTCTTCCATGTCTCTATTGAGCTTCTTATTGGATGTCCTGTCCTTCTCCGAAAGTGGTGTTTTAAAGTCTCCTAGTATAACTGCGAAGGTGTCTATCTCACTTTTCAGTTCTGTTAAAGTTTGTTTTATGTATCTTGCAGCCCTGTCATTGGGTGCATAAATATTTAATATGATTATATCTTCCTGGTCAATTGTCCCTTTAATCATTATGTAGTGTCCTTCTTTATCCTTTGTGGTGGATTTAACTTTAAAGTCTATTTTGTGAGAAATTAATATTGCTACTCCTGCTCTTTTTTGCTTATTGTTTGCTTGATATATTTTTTTCCATCCTTTAAGTTTTAGTTTGTTTGTGTCTCTAAGTCTAAGGTGTGTCTCTTGTAGGCAGCATATAGATGGATCGTGTTTCTTCATCCAGTCTGAGACTCTCTGTCTCTTTATTGGTGCGTTTAGTCCATTTACATTCAGCGTAATTATAGGTAAGTATGTGTTTAGTGCTGTCATTTTGATGCCTTTTTATGTGTGTTGTTGACAGTTTCATTTTTCCACTTACTTTTTTGTGCTGAGGCCTTTTTCTTTGTAAATTGTGTGTTCCTCATTTTCATAGTATTTGACTTTTTTTGCTGAGTCGTTATGTTTTTCTTGGTTTTTATTTTGAGTTATGGAGTTGTTATACCTCTTTGTGGTTACCTTAATATTTACCCCTATTTGTCTAAGTAAAAACCTAACTTGTATTTTCCTATATAGCCTTGTATCCCTCTCCATATGGCAGTTCTATGCCACCTGTATTTAGTCCCTCTTTTTGATTGTTTTGATCTTTTATATATTGACTTCAATGATTCCCTGTTTTGAGCGTTTTTTTCTTTTTAAAATTAATCTTAATTTGTTTTTGTGATTTCCCTGTTTGAGTTGATATCAGGATGTTCTGTTCTGTGAGCTTGTGTTGTGCTAGTATATAATATTATTGGTTTTCTGACGAATTTCCCTTAGTATTTCTTGTAGCTTTGATTTGATTTTTGCAAATTCTCTAAGCTTGTGTTTATCTGTAAATGTTTTAATTTCACCTTCATATTTTAGAGAGAGTTTTGCTGGATATATGATCCTTGGCTGGCAGTTTTTCTCCTTCAGTGCTCTATATATGTCATCCCATTGCCTTCTTGACTGCATGGTTTCTGCTGAGTAGTCTGAACTTATTTGTAGGAGACCTTTCATTTATCCCTGGCTGCTTTTCAAATTTTCTCTTTTTCTTTGCTTTTGGCAAGTTTGATGATAATATGTGTTGGTGATTTTCTTTTTGGATCAATCTTAAATGGGGTTCGATGAGCATCTTGGATAGATATCCTTTCATTTTTCATGATGTCAGGGAAGTTTTCTGCCAAAAGATCTTCAAGTATTCTCTCTGTGTTTTCTGTTATCTCTCCCTGTTCTGGGACTCCAATCAGACGCAACTTATTCTTCTTGATAGAGTCCCACATGATTCTTAGGGTTTCTTCATTTTTTTTAATTCTTTTATCTGATTTTTTTTCAGCTATCTAGGTA
Source organism: Elephas maximus indicus (assembly GCF_024166365.1). NCBI lineage: Eukaryota > Metazoa > Chordata > Mammalia > Proboscidea > Elephantidae > Elephas > Elephas maximus. The sequence goes on from NC_064833.1 coordinate 92,177,831, forward strand.
TCAATTTCCTGGTCCTCCAGATCCCCCACCCTGCATTCCAATTGCTCAGGTCTGCTCCTCTGACTTCCTATTGCGTTGTCAAATTCTGTAATTTTATTGTTAATCTTTTGGATTTCTGAATGTTGTCTCTCTATGGTTTTTTGCAACTTATTAATTTTTCCACTATGTTCTTGAATAATCTTTTTGAGTTCTTCAACTGCTAATATCAGTGTGTTCCTTGGCTTTTTCTGTAGATTGCCTTATTTCATTTCTGAGGTCATCCCTGATGTCTTGAAGCATTCTGTAAATTAGTTTTTTATATTCTGCATCTGGCAATTCCAGGATTGTATCTTCATTTGGGAAAGATTTTGATTCTTTAGTTTGGGGAGTTGTAGAAGCAATCATGGTCTGCTTCTTTATGTGGTTTGATATTGACTGCTGTCTCCGATCCATCTATAAGATATTGTAGTGATTTATTGTATATTTGCTCACTGAGTCTTATCTTGTTTTGTTTTCTCTCAGTATACGTAGATGGGCTACTAGATTGCTCTGTCTTGATTGTTGTAGCCCTTGAATCACTTATGTCCTATTATCAGCTGCTTTGGGCTGTTACCAGATATATAAGGCTCACTATTCTTGAGTAGAATCTGATTTTGGGTCATCAAGTGTGTGGTGCAGACTTTCACCTATCCACCTAGAGGAGGAGTGGTGATAGTTGTGTGTACCAGATTCTAGTAGCATCAGGGTTCACACCCTGAGGAGGGCAGGATGCTGACAGACTTCCCCCAACTGCCAGTGAGGTAGGTGTGTCTCTATTCCTAAAGCACTTTGGTGGGTGGGCTCTGCAGCTGTACCTTAGGCCCCCAATGCAAGTACCTCTGCAGATTGGTAGGTGTCACCCTTCTTAGACCCCTAAGGCAGGAGGCTATGTGGTCTGGGGGGAGCTTCAGCCCTCAGTTTCGTGTTGTGGGTCATTGAGGGCTCTGTTGAATACGCAGAGATATCAGACCTGAGAAACTTGTCTTTCCAGTAATCCACTAAAACAATTACAGTCAGATCCCTATCAGAAATGCCTTTGCATTGTAATACCCACCTTGTTTTCTGTAGGGATGAAAGTCCAAGACTGTGGATCACATATGCTTGCCTGGAGCTGGTTCTGTGTTTTTAGTCAATTAGGGATGGATTTTTGGTCCCTGGGTTTTTTTGTAGCTGCTTCTCTTAGGCCAGGAGAATGAGTTAGGAAAAGACCAGAAAAAAAGAAAGAAAGAAAGAAAGACCGCAGGGCAGTTCACTCTCTGGCTCAGGAAATTCCAATGTTAATGAAGCTGCCTGGGAAGGAGAGGGGAGGGTTCAGATAAATAGGAGAGAGTAGCACCCCGGAATATAGACAAAGATAAGCTTGGGATGACTGTTTTATCTGAGATTCCCAAGGGGTGTGCATCGACTGTGTGCGCTGGCTGGGTAGAGATTGTCCCCGAGGGTCAGGCCCGTGTCCCCTGCTTGTGCTGTCTCAGAAGCCGCGGTTAGTTCCTCTGCTCCCAGTCCAAAGCCCAGCGCCAAGGTTTCCCTGCTGGGACACTGCACTCCCGGCTCCAAAACCAGTCGCTGCTTCCTGGTGACTTCTCCTCCTGTCAACCACATCGCTGTGCTGCCTGCGTGCACTGGCTGGGCTTCCCCCGAGGTCAGTTCAGGGGACTAAGGCAGTGCCCTGTGTTTGCGCCATCTCAGGATGCCGTGCTCAGCTCCCCTGTGCCCAGTCCAAAGCCCAGTGCCAAGGTTTCCTGACTGGGACACTGGCTTCAGGCTCCGAAAACAGTCGCTGCTTCCCCGTGGTTGTTCGTTCTCAGTCTCTGTCACTCAGGTCAACTCTTTAGATATGTGTTTGATGGTCAGGGTTCGTGGATTGTCATGTATGTGATCAATTCACTTGTTTTTCTGAGTCTTTGTTGCAAGAGGGATCCAAGGTAGCTTCTACCTAGTAGTCATCTTGGCCCCGCCTCTCTTGGCTGTAATCTTTATGGAAGCAGGTCACCAGTCCTTTCTTCTGCAGTGCCATGAGGTGGTTTCAAACTCCCAACATTTAGGTCAGTAGTTGGGTGTAAACCTTTTGTACCACCTAGGGACCTCTATAATTCCTTACTGTCCTCTAATTTACTTTGATGCTAAAATTGCCTCAGTTATAGACAGTGAAAGCCCATTTAAGCTGGATTCTGTGTCTTGTGACAAGACCCAGTCATTTTCTAGAAAGCATTTTTTCATCTTCTGGCAAAACAAGATTTTCCAGGCTCATTTTTATTCATCTTAACTCAGCATTGGACTCAGCCATTTCTCTGAGGAACAGATCTGAGAACTGGTTTTTGTCATTGCTTCTGGAATGTCTTTGCTTCTAGAATCTTTCTGTGGAGAAGGCTAGGAAATGTACACACACACACACACACACACATTTCTATTTTAGAATTATGAATCTGAACCTATATATCTGACTCCAGTCCATCTCCACAGGGTTCTTTCTTGTCTTCCCCCATTCTCCAGGTCTTTGTTCCTTCTTCCATAGTGAGAACCTGCCTTCCATTAACAACAACACGTTTACTTACTTGTTCAATCCTTTAATACATTTGAAATACTTTCAGAAGTCCCTGCCCACATTATTGCAAAAGATAAAACAACTAAAAGTATTCAGCATTCATTTGCTCTTCTCCACCTCCCTACCCAAAACTGAGAGTATATAACTGAAGACTGTAGTCTATATTTTTCCTTCAATATTGTTATTTTATTCATTTGAAATACAGGTAGGTTCATTTGTTTTATTTTTAATTACTGCCCCCTCCATCTGCCCATCTTTGTTTACTGACTCTTATATTTTGAATTTACTGGAAACCATAACATGCTTCCAAAAGTCAAATTTATGAAAGTAAGTATAAAAAAAACTGCCTCTTATATTGCTTCCATCATGTTTCTTCACCCCACTATTTCCAGATTTATTATTTCTGTTTTTTAAGTATGTGTGTATTTGTATTGGAGTATGTATGTACATATACATAAAAAGGGAATATAGAACATCACACAATGTATGTCTTTTTATGATTGACATGTTTCACTCAGAGTAATATCTTCACCTATATCCATATTGTAGCATGTATCAAGACTTCATTTATACCACTGTCTGAGTAGTATTCCTTTATATATATGTACCTCATTTTGTTTATCCATTCATCTGTTGATGGGCACTTAAGTTGTTTCTACCTTTTGACTATTGTGAATAGTGCTGTATTTGCTTATAAGTCTTTGAGGGAGCTTTCAGGTCTTTTGGGTATATACCTAGGAGTGGAATTGGTGGGTCATATGGCAGCTCTATGTTTAGATTTTTGAGGAACTGTAGCACTGTTTTCCACAACAGCTGTGTCATTTTACATTCTCACCAGCAATGGGTAAGCATTGCAATTTTTCCATATCCTTACCAACATTTGTTATTTTATGTTTGTTTGTTTTTAATTTTAGCCATTTTTCGACCAACCAACCCAGTGCCGTCGAGTTGATTCTGACTCCTAGCGAACCTATAGGACAGAGCAGAACTGCCCCATAGAGTTTCCAAGGAGCACCTGGTGGATTTGAACTGCTGTCCCTTTGGTTAGCAGCAGTAGCACTTAACCACTACGCCAGCAGGGTTTCCTTAGCCATCTTAGTGGGAGTGAAATGGTACCTATTGTGATTTTGATTTGCATCCCTCTGATGGCTAATGACGTTGAGCGTATTTTCATGCATTTGATGGCCATATGAATGTTCTCTTTGGTGAAATGTCTATTCAGGTCCTTTCCCAATTTTATGATTGAGTTAGTTGTCTTTTTATTGTTAAGTTGTCAAAGTTTTATGTTTATTTTAGCTATTAGATTCTTGTCTGGTACATGATTGCTGAGGATATTCTCCTAGTCAGTATCTTATCTTTTCACTTTTTTGGTAAAGTCTGTTGAATTGGTGTATATTTTGCTGTGTATAGTCTCAATAACAACAAATTAATAAAATAAATTATAAAAAAGATAGAAATCATATATATGTAAATATATATGTAGAGGTGTCATAATATATGTTGTATTGAATTTGGTTGTTATTTAACAATATTTTTTGGAAATCACTTCATATTGATTGACAGAGAACCTCCTCATTCATTTTTACAGCTGCATAGTATGCCATTGTGTGTATGTACTACTCAGTGCCAATACCCAAAAAACCCAGTGCCGTCAAGTCAATTCCAATTCATAGCAACCCTATAGGACAGAGTAGAACTGCCCCGTAGAGTTTCCAAGGAGTACCTGGCGGATCCAAACTGCTGACCTTTTGGTTAGCAGCCACAGCACTTAACGACTATGCCACCAGGGTTTCATGTACTATAGTTTGTTAAAAAAAAATCCATGTTTCTGTCTTTCCTTCCTGCCTTTTTTGATTGTTGTAGATATATATATATATACATATATAATACAACAACATTTGACAATTCAGCAATTTTCAGGTGTACAATTTAGTGATGTCAGTTACATTAATCATGAATACCAATTGAGATGTTTCAACAAACAGTTGCAGCACTGGAGGTGCTCACTTGCCTATGCCAAGAAATTTGGAGGATAGCTACCTGGCTGACTGATTGAAAGAGATCTATAGTTGTACCCATTGCAAAGAAAGATGATCCAACAGAATGTGGAAATCATTGAACAATGTTATTAATATCACACACAATTTTGCTGTAGGGTATTCAAAAGCAGTTGCAGCAGTATATCACCAGGGAACTTCTAGAAATTCAATCTGGATTCAGAACAGGACATGGAACAAGAGGTATCATTGTTGAGGTTAAATGGATCATGGCTGAAAGCAGAGGATACCGGAAAGATATTTACCTGTGTTTTATTGACTATGCAAAAGCATTCAACAGTGTGGATCCTTGGGGAATTCTAGAAGGCTTAATTGTGCTCATGATGCACCTGTTCTTAGATCAAGAAGCAGTCATTCAAATAGAACAAGAGGATACTGTGTGTTTTAAAGTCAAGAAAGATGTGTGTCAGGGTTGTATCTTCTCACCTTCCTTATTGAATCTGTATGCTGAGCAAATAATCTGAGACGCTGGACTATGTGAAAAGAACAGGGCATCAGGATTGGAGGACGACTCGTTAACAAGTTGTTATATCCAGATGACACAATCTTGCTTGCAAAAGTGAAGAGTACTTGAAACACTGATGGAGACCAAAGACCTCAGCCTTCATTATGGATTATACCTCAATATAAAGAAAACAAAAACCCACACTACTGGACCAATAAGCAACATCATGATAAACAGAGAAAATACTGAAGTTGTAAATGATTTTATTTAATTGGATCCACAATCAACACCCATGGAAGCAGCAGTCAGGAAATCAAGCGACATATTGCATTGGTCAAATCTGCCTCAAAGGACTTCTTTAAAGTGTTGAAAAGCAAAGATATCACCTTAAGGACTAAGGTGTATCTGACCCAAGCCATGGTGTTTTCAATTGCCTTATATGTATGTGAAACGTGGACACTGAATAAGGAAGACCTAAAAAGAATTAATACCTTTGAATTACGTTGTTAGCAAATCATTGAATATATCATTGTCTGCTAGAAGAAGGAACATATGTGTCTTGGAAGTAGAAAGCCAGAACGTTCCTTAGAAGCAGGATGCTGAGACTTTACCTCATGTACTTTGGACATGTTATCAGGACAGACCAGGCCCCTGAGAAGGACATCATGCTGGGTAAAGCAGATGGTCAGTGAAAAAGAGGAAGACCCTCAATAAGATGGATTGACACAGTGGCTGCAACAATGGGCTCAAGCAAATCAGTATTGTAAGGATGGAGCAGAACCAGCCAGTGTTTCTTCCTGCTGTTTGCAGGGTCACTATGAGTTGGAACCTACCTAAGGGCACCTAACAACAACAGTTTCGTTTACTAATCTGTATGTATGTATAAAATTGAGAAAAATAATTGTTTAAAAACCTGCCATTAAATCAAAACATTTTGTAAGAGTCATTTCTTGTTATGACATAAATTACACCACTAATATTTTATAACTGCTTCACAGCAGACTTGTTTTGGACATATCAGTTATTGCGATTCAGTGTAGGCTGCATATAAGTCTTAACAGCAGTGCACTTTCTAGCCAATATTTACTATGAGTAAGATTTTTTCTAATTTTTTTACTGTATATACTTATTGATTTATTTTAAAATGTTACTATAAACTGGAAAATGCAGTGTTTTGTGTTTTCTACTCCAATTGCTCTAGGAAAAGCTGAAATTATCTCAAGTAGATTTGGGTGTGTGTATGACTTCAAAATCTTTACACTTTTGATTTTGTGTCTAAAATTCCACAAGGAAACCTGAATTAAATTTTTTTTATTTGTTGCCAAAATGAAGGCAATGACTAGGACAGGTTGTGTCCTAGACATTATGCTCCTCAAAATAGTTAACTTTGTTACATTTCTGTATTTTAATATTTTGGTTACTTAACTGTATTTCCATTACCACATGAATATATAATAAGTTATTTTACACCAATGTACAAATAAAAAGCTATAAATTTTAACAGAAATAAACTTTCTATAACTCATTCCATTGCCAAATAAGTTGATTAATACCATGGGTCAAAATTTTTAAGTATTAACTCATTCTACTTGAATATTTTTACTCAGATTCTTGGGATAAGATAAACTGTTCAAAATTATGTATAATTAAGTCATAAAGAAACAGTAAGTGATGTTACAATGTTAAGATGACACCACTGGGGAAAAAGATTATTGTTTTCAATTTTTTGAATGTTCTCCATTAACATTTGTTTCATTTTTATTACATATTGTATTTGTCACATGTTAAAAATACAACCTAGAAATAATTTGTAAAAGCCATTTAATGATTTTCCAAACGTATATTCTTTGCATGCCAGCTTTTTAAGATTCTCTTGCAGTTGCTTTTATACCTCTTGAGGTACTTTGTCATTCTAACTCTCTAGTCTTGAGTATACTCTTCCTTTGTTGGCACTTATATTTTAATTTTGACTCTTTCGATAGTAAATTATTGGCTTATATTTGAGAAGCAGAAGGAAATGTACCATGCATTTTATTCTCTTAGCATAAGTCACCTTATATAATAAAATTATTTGAAAAATAAAGTTTGTTTGATCCCTGTATTCATGAGCTGATCGCCTAGACAGGCTCATCAGGTAAGCAAGGAGGAAAACTGCAACAAAAACGAAATAATCATGAACACAACATCTCTACACAGGTCAGTAAGGCTGAGGGGCTAGTGCATATTTTGTAGGGGAGAGAAGTGAGCCCCTACTGGAGAAATCATTTCAGTTCCACAAATACGACAGTGTGAGTGTGTAGAGCAATATGTCTGTGATCAGCATGTATTTCACTTATCCACTGCTTTCTACCATGTGATGCTTACCTACATGCTGTTTCTTAGGTTTCCAGTAACTATTACTCAGGCTTTTTTCAGAATAAAAAGTCAAATTTTTAAAGGTAGATAATACACTCTACCCAATGAGGGTACAAAAATCACATTTGAATTTTATAATTCTTTGTTAAACAGTTCACAAGAATTAGCTAAGAAGCATAGTTCCACCAACTATACCAAATAGATATTTTTGATTGATTTAGTAGAAAATATTTAGGAATCTGTTCTTGCCTTCTACATTCCCAAACTTAATACTACCCTGATTTTTTAAAATTACATCCAGATTTTCTTTATTTTATAAACAATAATACAAGGTGTATTTATTTTTATATAGTAGAAATAACTATGCAATTACCAATTAGTACTCTGCCCTTTTATAGTATCTCAAGCCCACATAACCCTGAGTAAACACAACCATAAACTTGTCTTTTTAATAATTGTAGAGCAGTCTATCATGTAAATATGCTGCAGTTTGCTCATTCATATCTCTATTTGGGCTGTTTCCAGTTTCTTCCTATTATAAATAATATGACTATGAAGGCCTGTTTGGATCAATGGCTTTTTAAAATTTCTCTTTGGGTTAATTTCTTAGGTCTGTATACCCAAAGATGAACAATTTAGAAAAAAGATAGGGGTAACTTGTTACCTATTGCCAGATTGCTTTCTAGCAAGATTGAAATAATGTGCAGTATCACCAACAATATGTTTTCCTTAAGTCACATCCATATTGAGTTTTTAACAGTGTTACTCATTTTTGCTAGTTTATAATGTACATAATGACATCAGATTTGTTATATTGTACATTTCTTCAACTGCTAGGAAAAAAAAAGGGTGTGATTTTTTTCACAAAGTGATGTACTGTCTATATATACATCTCTGATAACTGTTCATCTTTACGTTGCACATGCATGCATTCTTTTTTTTAAATGTTGTTGAGAATATACAGTAAAACATATGCCATTCAACCACTACTACATGTAGAATTCTGTGCATTGGTTACATTCTTTGGGTTGTGCAACCATTCTCATCCTCCTTTTCCGAGTTGTTCCTCCCCATTAACATAAACTTACTGCCCCCTAAGGTTGCTATCTAATCTTTCAAGTTGCGTTTGTCACTTTGATTCCATATAGGTAGATCTTAAAAGAGCATAATGCTCAAAACAGACATTTTTTCCGTGTTAAGCTAGACTATTGTTTGATTTTAAGACAACTTCAGGGAACACCTTTGGTTTAAGGTTTAAATACTGTCTCAGGGCAATAGTTTCAGGGGTTCATCCAGCCTCCATAGTTCCAGAAATTCTGGCTTCCATGAGAATTTTAAATTCTCTTCTGCATTTTCCCCTTTCTGATCAGGGTTCCTCTATAGAATCTTTGATCAAAATGTTCATAATGGTAGCTGGCACTACCCCATTCTTCTGGTCTCATGACAGAGGGGACAGTTGTCCATCGAGGCAATTAGTCGTACATTTCATACTTGCCTCCTATTCCTGATTCTCCTCCTTCCTCCATTTCTCCAGGTGAATAGAGGTCAATTGCCATGCTTTGGATGGCTGCTTGCAAGCTTTTAAGACTCCAGGTACTACTCAATGAATTAGCAGGTAGAACAGAAGCACTAAACAAGTTATTAGGTTAATTAACTGGGATGTCCCATGAAACCATGACCCTAAACCGTCAAACCAAGGAACTAAATTCCATGAGGTGTTTTGCTGTACCTTAGTGGTTTCAGCTGCTATTCATTTTTTTGTCATTGTTGTAAGTGTATCTATCACACAACTTTTACCAGTTCAACTTTTCATAGGCATACAACTTATTGACAGCAATTACATTAATCAGATGTGCAACTATACCTGTATTCAATGCATTTTTCCCTGATTTTAACTGATGAGACAAGTAGTTTTAGAGATTTCCTTTGCTGATTCCTCACCCGGGCAAATGACTATGTTGAAATAATAATAGGAATATAAAATATGGGTTTTGTACATGCCATACACAAATCATGTGTTTTCTCTTTTTCTTTTATTTTACATTTTAAATGAGAGTGTCTTACCAGTCTATGGTTTAGTGTCACTTAAGAAGCCTGTTCTTATAGATGAGCTATTTGAAAATTCTCCAAAATTGTGCTCAATTTCCATTAAATGACCTGTTATTTCACATTTTCCAGTAAGACAAAAGGAACTAAAAAAAGAGAGGGGAAATGAACTAATACAATAAAATTTATTCATAAGTGAAAATGAGCTCGTCTGATGTAAGCCATTTAGTCTGATGTAAATAATTTAGTGTGATGTAATATTTTATCAAAAAGCTAGTTATTTAACTCTCTCTGGAAAAGCCAAAGAAAAATAATTATTGCAAAACTACTACTGAGCAAAACTTTGAGTAGTGCAGGGTCATTTTTCCAGGCCTGATATTCATATTGAGATTTGTTTTTTAAACTCTGTTTGTATGGCATACTACAGAGGAATGCTTTCTCTGAAGAGGTATTTTAAATTCTTATAAATGTCATTCATTAAATTTGCTTAAAGTAAATGTTATATTTTATTCGGAATCCTGACAAGAAACATTTCAGCACATATACTTTATCATTCAATGTTTGATTTTCTGTTCCCTCTGCTCTCTAGGGTGTTAAAATAAATAGGATATGATTTCAAATGAAATAAAAAATAAATAAATTACAAAAAAATAACTTTCTACATTTTTTCATAGATATTCACTTATTGTATGAAAACACAACCTTTTGCTTTTTCATAAACCAGAAATGATTAGACATAAATCTTTCTTTTAATGCTAACAAACAAAATGTGGGATAATTCTGATAGCCAAACTTAAGAAGTATCCATAATAAGTATTTGACATTTAATAATTGCGGTAAGTCAAGATAGAATTCATCTATATCTCAAATATGTATATATATATAAAATAGATCATTGAGTATAGAGAATATAAAGGATAGAATATATGTTGTCATTGTTGTTAGGTGGCCTTGAGCCAGTTCCTACTATAGTGACCCTAACACTGCTCATTCCTGTGCCATCCTCACATTCTTTGATACCCTTGAACCAATTGTTGCAGTCACTGTGTCCATCCATCTCATTTATGGTCTTCCTCCTTTTCGCTAATGCTTTATTTTAACAAGCATGATGTCCTTCTCCAGAAATTTGTTCTTCCTGATAACATGTGCAAAATATGTGAGACGAAGTCTTGCCATCCTTGCTTCTAAGGAGCATTCTGGCTTTACTTCTTCCAAAACAGATTTGTTCATTCTTTTGGCAGTCCGTGGTATACTCAATATTCTTCACCAACACCTTAATTCAAAGCCTTCCATTCCTCTTCACTCTTCCTTATTCATTGCCAATTTTTCTATGCATATGAGGTGATTGAAAACACCATGGTTTGGGTCAGGCATACCTAAATCTTCAAAGTGACATCTTCATTTTTTAACACCTTAAAGAGGTCTTTTGTAATAGATTTGCCCAATACAATACGTCCTTTGATTTCTTGAATACTGCTTCCACGGTCTTTGTGGATCCAAGTAAAATGAAATCATTGACAATTTCAGTCTTTTCTCCGTTTATCATGATGTTGCTTATTGGTCCATTTGTGAGAATTTTTGTTTTCTTTCTATTGAGATGCAATCCATACTGAAGGCTGTGGTCTTTGATCTTCGTTAGTAAGTGCTTCAAGCCCTCTTCACTTTCAGCAAGCAAGGCTGTGTCATCTGCATAATGCAGGTTGTTAATGAGTCTTCCTCCAATCCTGATGCTGTGGTGTTCTTCATACTCTCCAGATTCTCGGATTATTTGCTCAGTATACAATTGAATAAGTAAGGTGAAGAATACAACCCTGGCACACACCTTTCTTACCTTTAAACCGTGCGGTATCCCTTTTCCTGTCTGAACAACTGCCTTTTGGTCTATGTAAAGTTTCCCTATGAACACAAGTGTTCTGGAATTCACATTCTTTGCAATGTTAACCATTATTTGCTGTGATCCACACAGTTGAATGTCTTTGCATAGTCAATAAAAGACAAGTAAATATCTTTCTGGTATTCTGTGCTTTCAGTCAATATGCATCTGATATCAGCAATCATATCCCTATTTCCATGTCCTCTTTTGAATCTGGCGGGAATTTCTTGCAGTTCCCTGTTGATGTACTGCTGCAACCACTTTTGAATCATCTTCAGCAAAGTTTTACTTGTGTGTGATATTAATATTATTTGATAATTTCTGAATTCTGTTGAATCACCTTCCTTTGGAATGGGCACAGATATGGATCTCTTTTTTTTTTTTTTTTAAGTCAGTTGGCCAGGTTAGCTATCTTCCAAATTTCTTGGCACAGGTGAGTGAACACCTCCAGTGTGGCATCCATTTGCTAAAACATCTCAGTTGGTATTCTGTCAATTCCTGGAGCCTTGTCTTTCACCAATGCCTTCAGTGAAGTTTGGACTTCTTCCTTCAGTACCATCAGTTCTTGATCACATGATACCCCCTGAAATGGTTGAACATCAACCAATTCTTTTTGTTACAGTGACTCTGTATTCCTTCCATCTTCTTTTGAAGCTTCCTTGTGTCATTCAATATTTTCCCCATAGAATCCTTCAATATTACAACTCCAGGCTTGAATTTTTTCTTCAGTTCTTTCAGTTTGAGAAATGCCAAGTTTGTTCTTCCCTCTTGGTTTCCTAGTTCCAGGTCTTTGTGGATTTCATTATAATACTTTGCTTTGTCTTCTTGACCTGCCCTTTGAAGTTATCTGTTCAGCTATTTTACTTTATCATTTTCTTGGTTTGCTTTATCCACTCTATTATCAAGAGCAAGTTTCAGAATCTCTTCTGACCTTCATTTTGGTCTTTTCTTTCTTTCCTGTCTTTTTAAAGATCTCTTGCTTTCATGTATGATGTCTTTGATGTCATCCCCCAACTAGTCTGATCTTCGGTCATTAGTGTCAAATCTGTTCTTGAGATGGTCTCTAAATTCAGGTGGGATATATTCAATGCCATATTTTGGCTCTCATGAGCTTGCTCTAATTTTCTTCATCTTCAACTTGAACTTGCATGCGAACAATTGATGAGTCTGTTCTGCAGTCTGCCCCTGGCCTTGTTCTGACTGCTGATACTGAGCTTCTCTCAATTGTCCCTGTTCAAAGATGTAGTTGATTTCTGCATATTCCATATTGCGAGGTCCACATGTATAGTTACCATTCATGTTGTTGAAAGAAGGTATTTGCGACGAGAAATTTGTTGGTCTTGCAAAATTCTATCATGCAATCTCCAGTATTGTTTCTGTCATCAAAGCCATATTTTTCCACTTCTGATCTTTCTTCTTTGCTTCCAACTTTCACATTCCAATCACCAGTAATTATTGGTGCATTTTGATCACATGTTTGATCAATTTCAGACTGCAGAAGTTGGTAAAAACCTTCAATTTATTCATCTTTGGCCTTAATGTTTGGTGTGTAAATTTGAATGATAGTTGTATTAACTGGTCTTCCTTGTAAAAAAAATTATCAGTGACTGTGTTGTACTTCACGGTAGATCTTGAAATGTTCTTTTGGGTGATAAATGCAACACGATTCCTTTTCCATTTGTCATTGCCTGCATAGTAGATCATATGATTGACCAATCCAAAATGGCCAATAATAGTCAATTTCAGCTCACTAATGTCTATGATATCGATTTTATGCATTCCTTTTCATTTTTGAAAACTTGCAATTTTCCTAGATTTATACCTCATATATTCCATTTTCCAATTATTAAAAAAAAAGAGTATAGAATATATGTTATTGATTGTTGAATAGAGATTATTGAATATTGAATTAATATATACTGAATATTAATTCACCAAAGGATAGATTCTCACAAATATATTTGGAATCGTGGTACTTTAAAAAGATTCCTGGTGGTGCAGTTGTTGAAGTGCTCAGCTACTTACCCAAAGGTTGGCTGTTCAAACCCACCAGCTGCTCTGCAGGAGAAATATGTGGCAGTTTGCTTCTGTAAAGATTTACAGCCTTTGAAACCATATGAGACAGCTCTAATCTGTCCATTAGGGTCACTATGAGTTAGAATTGACTCAAAGGCTGATGGTTTGGGTGGTACTTGAATCTTGTTGTTCTCACGTTTATTATTTATTTGTTTGCTTATTTATCTATTTGTTATTGCAGATCAAAAAAATCAACAGAAATTTTCCTGTAAACCAGCAGGTAAGGTTGAGAAATACTTGGAAAGCTGATTCATATATTTCTTTATCTATTATAGAATATAATCTTGATGGCTTATGATCTTTATGTGAGAATTGTTACTATTGTTTTCCATCTTCAGGAAAACATGTAATTTAATATATTTCTTAATATTGTGCAACATATGCTTCCCCAATTACAGTAAAAAGTAATTTTTTAAACTTTTATTTAAGTAAAGTAAGTTGAAACTATTTTTGACAAGATACTTATATTTATTTTGATAACAATTTTGAAAAAACTTGGAGAGCTACTTACATGAGATGGTTTTACTACATCTTAACATTTGAGAGACCTATGTTTAACTAGGAAACCCTGGTGGCATAGTGGTTAATTACTACAGCTGTTAGCCAAGAGTTTGGAAGCTCAAATCCGCCAGGCGCTCCTTGGAAACTCTATGGGGCAGTTCTACTCTGTCCTATAGGGTCGCTATGAGTTGGAATCGACTCGACGGCAGTGGGGTTTGGGTATGTTTAACTAACCTACAAATTAAGGACATTTTCAAAGTTTGTGGATATTTCAAACGAGTGTAATTTGCTGCATAGAATGAAAATAATATCTGATTAATCAAACAAGTAATTTATTTCACACTGATTCTACTTACAATTGTGTTATGCTAGACTTAAATTTAGTGTTAATTTCATTAGCATAACAAAAACAAATTAAATTGAATGAGTAAAAGTGAGGGTTCATTTTTTCAACTCATGCAGAGGTTGTTAATATATCAGGGTTATCAGCTAGTGAAATAGCAAGGCATAGACTGCCCTTACGCTTGGCATCAATGTCAATTCACAACTATTGAGCAAAATCTAAATATGATCTAGCTCTTTATAAATTGTACATTAGTCACTTCGTTACTTGTATGTAGTTACTTTAGTTACTTATACAATTAATTTCAGTGGTAAATTTTTTAAATGCTCTTCATCTTACACTACTACTTTTCTTACCTAAACCACAGTTTCCTTATTTGCAACATTCATATAAGTATAAACCACCTCACACATTTATTTTGAGGATTAAATGATAATGCATATAAAGTACTGAATATATACTACTATTAACATTAATATACTGGATTTTTAAGTTGTTTTTAGAATGCAGAATTTATATTCTTATAGAAATTATATCATAAATGATGCTGATATGCTCAGAGTAGTCCTCAAAGCTGTACACACTGAAAGAAATGATAGTAATCACTTCCCTAGAGAACTCCTTGCATCCATAATGCTCCGCACTGTGCCATGTCACCTTAGGCATCACCTGCCTCCTACTTTGAGGCCCTCACTCTGAAGCCAAGTTGATACTTTGGATATGAGCAGAGATTGGGGAAAGGTGTTTGTCTAGCCACAATCTGCTGCAAGCTGTGTTTTATTTAAGGGCCTCACTTACAAGGCAGATACCAGGGCTCTAGTCCAGAGCTTCCGAGTCACCAAGTCAGGAATGATACCTGGAAAACTCTTTTTGTAACTCACATCCCAAGTGATTCTGATGCCAGTGGTGTGCAGACAACATTCCGAGAAATACAGCTTAATGGTATCAGAGCACTCCAGTAAAGGGAAAATTTCATGGAGGAGTAATTTATTCAAGTAGAAGGAAGCATCAGCCATGAAGAAGGCTGTGATGTCTATCTCTAAACTTGGGCTCTTCAGTAGTCAGATATATCAAAACAGTTACCTGCTGTTTTCAGAAATTCTTGCTAACAATATAAATGAATACATGTGACTTTGATTTAAGAATGAATCTAAGATTCATATCAGTATCCTTCCTTGATCTTTCTAACCTCAACGATGAAGTATAAATAATGAGTGTAATTTATATGACAGTGTTTCATAGCCCTGATAACCACCACACTATTCTTTGCTTGTGATGACAACTGTATTTACATTTTGTACGTATTCAGATATTCAGGTTAGTTACTTGTACAATCTTTGCCAGCTCTGCATTTATCGAGGTTTAGAATAATACCAAGAGCAGTAATTAAAAAAAAAAAAAAATTGTGGAATAAACAATAATAAAAATGTCTTTAATATTTTAGCACATTTCATTTTAGAAAGTTCATTATATTTATATATAATAAATACATGTGTTCATTAGTATTTATCTTTTTTTTTTTTTTTTGCTACTCTTTTGTTGTTCTTGATACTATTGTGTGCCATCAAGCTAATTCCAACTCATAGGGATCCTATATGACAAAATAGAACTGCCCCATAGGGTTGCCTAGGCTGAAATCTTTATGGGAGCAGATCACCAGGTCTTTTCTCCCACTACTCTTTTAATATTTTTAAATTATACTGGAATTTTATTTCAAAATACTTAGCATACCACAGTTTTGAAAATCATAGTGAATTCTTCCTGACACTTTAAAAAACCTGAAAGCTGAGAGTTAGTAGATTTTTCTCTTACTATTTCTACCATATGAATGAAAAAATGCAGATAATAGGGCTAATTTTCAGTTCAGCATTCATCTGTATGCCTAATAGGAAAAGCTCACCTGCATATTGTGATAACTATACAGTAGGAGACCAAGGTGCCTTTGCTATTTATTAAAGACTGAGCCACAATAAGGAGAGGAAATTAAAACATATGTAGAAATCCATTTGTCATTCAGATTTACAAACAGAACTCTTGGCTTGAACTAAATCAGGTTGAATCTCTCTCATCCTAATTTGATTTTATTTATAGTTCTGTGATGCTTAGATTAGATATAAATATGCATAGGCATATATATATTTATACATACGCTTTTGATTAAATAGGTCATGTATATGTTGAAATATTTAAATATTCAACGGTTATTAGGATAGATACAGGGAAAAACAAGCCCCCTCGTATCCCAGATGATCTAGATACCAAAAAAGAAAAAATAAATCACCCACAATACATTGAAACAGAATCTCTGCATCTTGCAGGTTTTTGTTTTGAATTTGTACCATCTAGGTGTGACAGCTATCCAAACCTGAGAAATTGAAATAAAAACAAAGCAGAAATTGGTCTGGCTCTAAATAGAGCCACCATTGCCCAGGAGAGACAAAGACTAGAGATCAGCTCTTGGAGGTGCTCCCACAGACCAGAGCGCCTGAGATTATCAGTAAAATTACTTCTACTGAGAAGAGGTTGCAGTTAAAAATATAAATCATATGAGGAAATAAACCATTATAAGGAAAGTCTAATCTAAAAAAGAAAAAAAAAATCCATGTATACATATATTTTTTCTCTTCTTACATCCTAATACTCATTTGAGGTGCCTGTATTTATTATTATTAAATCATATTACTTTAGAAAAAGTGATAAATCATGACTCCACAGGACCTGATAAACATCATGATAAATGGAGAAAAGATTGAAGTTGTCAAGGATTTCATTTTACTTGGATCTACAATCAACAGCCATGGAAACAGCAGTCAAGAAATCAAAAAACACATTGCATCGGGTAAATCTGCTGCAAAGGACCTCTTCAAAGTGTTGAAGAGCAAAGATGTCACCCTGAAGACTAAGGTGCGCCTGACCCAAGCCATGGTATTTTCAATCATATCGTATGCATGTGAAAGCTGGACAGTGAACAAGGAAGACCGAAGAAGAATTGACGCCTTTGAATTGTGGTGTTGACGAAGAATATTGAATATACCATGGACTGCCAAAAGAACAAATGCTCCTTAGAGGCAAGGATGGCGAAACTGCGCCTTACATACTTTGGACATGTTGTCAGGAGGGATCAGTCCTTGGAGAAGGACACCATGCTTGGCAGAGTACAGGGTCAGCAGAAAAGAGGAAGACCCTCAATGAGGTGGATTGACACGGTGGCTGCAACAATGAGCTCAAGCATAACAACGATTGTAAGGATGGCTCAGGACTGGGCAGTGTTTTGTTCTGTTGTGCATAGGGTCGATATGAGTTGGAACCAACTCGACAGCACCTAACAACAACAACCACAACAACCACAAGACCTAAATTAGATCGTCACAAAAAAAATAGACCTTTTTTTTCTCTTATTAATTAGCAAAAATTAAAACATTTAACAAGTAACATTGACTACAGTAGGTAGAGGGTGAAGCATTCTCCCTGCTTATAAATGTCTAACAGTGAAGATTTTAAGGGAGAATTTGGCAATATGTATTCAAATTTAAAATACATCTTTTAGATTTACAAATGGCAAGTAGCAGAGCCCTGGTGGTGCAGTGGTTAAGAGCTCGCTGCTAACCAAAAGGTTGGCAGTTCAAATCCACCAGCTGCTCCTTGGAAACCCTACAGGGCAGTTCTACTCTTTCCTAGAGGGTTGTTATGAGTCGGAACGGACCCTACGGCAACAGAGCTTTTTTGGTAATGGCAAGTGAATTTTATATATGCGTGTAATATACACACACACACACACACACCATGCATCTGTCAGTTTGTCACACTGTGGTGGCTTGTATGTGGCTGTGATGCTCAAAGCTATGCCACTGGTATTTCAAATGCCAGCAGGGTCGCCCATGGTGGAAAGTTTCAGCTGAGCTTCCACATTTTGAAAAAATTAGCCACTGAAAACGTTATGAATAGCAGTGGAACATTGTCTGATATAGTACCTGAAGATAAGCCCCTCAGGTTGGAAGGCACTCAAAATATGACATGGGAAGAGCTGCCTCCGCAAAGTACAGATGACCTTAATGTCATGGTTGGAGTCAAGCTTTCCAGACCTTCATTTGCTAATGTGGCACAACTCAAAATGAGAAGAAACAGCTACCGACATTTATTAATAATAGGAACATAGAATGTACAAAGTATTAATCAAGGAAAATCGGAAATTGTCAAAAATGAAATGGAATGCGTAAAGATCGATATGTTAGGCATTAGTGAGCTGAAATGGACTGATATTGGCCATTTTGAATCAGGCAATCATATAGTCTACTATGCCAGAATGACAAATTGAACTGAAATCATGTTGCATTCATCAACAAAAAGAACATTTCAAGATCTATCCTGAAGTACAACGCTGTCCGGGATAGGATAATACCAATACGCCTACAAGAAGACCAGTTAATATGACTGTTACTCAAATATACTCACCAACCTCTAAGGTCAAAGATGAAGAAATTGAAGATGTTTATGAACTTCTGCAGTCTGAAATTGATCAAACATGCAACCAAGATGCATTGATAATTACTGATGATTGGAATGCAAAAGTTGGAAACAAAGAAGGATCAGTAGTGGGAAAATATGGCCTTGGTGATAGAAAATGATGCCGAAGATGGCATGATAGAATTTTGCAAGACTGACAGCTTCTTCATTGCAAATACCTTTTTTCAACAACATAAATGGAGACTATACACAAGGACCTCGCTGGATGAAGTACATAGGAATCAAATCAGCTACATCTGTGGGAAAAGATAATGGAAAATTTCAATGTCATCAATCAGAACAGGGCCAGGGGCTGACTGCAGAACGGACCATCAATTGCTCATATGCAAGTCCAAGTTGAAGTTGAACGAAATTAGAACAAGCCCAGGAGCCAAAGTACAACCTTGAGTATATCGTACCTGAATTTAGAGATCATCTTAAGGATAGGTTTGATGCATTGAACACTAATGACTGAAGATCATATAAGTTGTGGAATGACATCAAGGACATCACACATGAAGAAAGAAAGAGATCATCAAAAAGACAGGAAAGAAAGAAAGACCAAAATGGATGTTAGAAGAAACTCTGAAACTTGCTCTTGAACATAGAGTAGCTAAAGCAAAAGGAAGAAATAATGAAGGAAAAGAGTTGAACAGAAGATTTCTTCTTGAGAAGACAAAGTGTTATAATGAAATGTGCAAAACCTGGAGTTAGAAAAACAAAAGGGAAGAACACGCTCAAAATTTCTCAAAATGAAGGAACTGAAGAAAAAAATTCAAGCTTTGAGTTGCAAAATTGATGAAAATTAAAGATCACAGCTTTCAGTGTGGTTACACCTCAACATAGGGAAAACAAAAATCCTCACAATTGGACCAAAAAGCAACATCATGATATATGGAGAAAATATGGAAGTTGACAGTGATTTCATTTTACTTGGATCCACAATCAACACCCATGAAAGCAGCAGTCAAGAAATCAAAAGACATACTGCATTGGACAAATCTGCTGCAAAAGCCCTCTTTAAAGTGTTAAAAAGCAGAGATACCACTTTAAGGACTAAGGTGTGCCTGATGCAAACCATGGTGTTTTCAATCACCTCGCACATGCAAAGCTGGACAATGAATAAGGAAGACAAAGAAGAAGAATTGATGCCTTTGAATTATGGTGTTGGCATAGAATATTGAGTATACCATGGACTGCCAGAAGAATGAACAAATCTGTCTCGGAAGAAGTACAGCCAGAATGCTCCTTAGAAACAAGGATGGCAAGACTTCGTCTCACATATTTTGGACATGTTATCAGAAGGGACCAGTCACTTGTAAACCCTATGGGTAGTTCTACGCTGTTTTATAGTGTCGCCATGAGTCAGAATTGACTCGATGGCAATGGATGTGTGTGTGTGTGTGTGTGTGTGTATATATATATAGGTAACTTGTTACTATTAATTTGATTCAACCCATAACAGCCTCATATATTACAGAGTAGAACTACTCCATAGGGTTTTCTTGGCTGTCATTTTTACAAAAGTACATCACCTGGTCTTTCTTCCATGGTGCTGAAGGGCGGATCTGAACCGTCAACCTTTACGTTAGTAGTTGAGTGCAAACTGTGCCACTCAGGGACCTTATAGACAAATTCAAATGTTTACTACTAACGGAACAATATTAAGCCTGAAAACAAAATCTTTTACCATAATTAGAAGTCCCAGGTAGCACTGGTAAATATACAAAGGGCCATACTAACCTCTGGGAAAGATTGACAGAAACAATCCCACACCCACCAAAAGTATGTAGCAACTAAATATCTCTAATTCCAAAGATGCAGTGCTATATAAAATCAGTGGAATATTCTGCAGCCATTGAAAGAAAGAGTTAAATCTGTTTGACTGGCATAGAAGATTATCCACTAAAGTTTTTAAAGTGACAATAGCAAGGTTAATAACAGGAATGGAACATGCTACTCTTTTAAGTGAAGAGTTTGGAATGATCAGTACACGTATTTTTGTATAAGGAAAACAAAATCTCAAGAAGATGCACAAGAATATGTTAAAAATGATTGCATCTGGAGAGAGGCATTACCAGTTCCTTTTCTACTATGAGTTGGGTTTCTACTATGGGGACTTCATCCTCAAGCCTCTGTCCTCAATTCTATACTCTTCCTATGTGAGCGCTTTCATTTCAGCTCCCGATTCTATTGATTTGTTCCCTATTCAATTACTTCACCAAGAAATTTCCATGTATTGTTTTCAGCTCAGATATGTTGAACCTGTCATTGTCGTTACATTTTCTTTTGCATGTCTATATATTAGAATCCAATCAGCCTACCATATTTATTTGAAGTCCTTTGATCTTTGGTTTTATTTCAACTGATAGCTGAAAAAATACATGTGTTTGACATTTGTTAGATGCCTTTCTCATACTATGTATGAGGTTGAACATCTTTAAGTGGCATTGGTATATCCTTTTTATATCTGTATTTTCCAAATTTTGATCAAATTTTGTTTGCTTCTTGGTTGTTTTCTTATATATTTATTTATTTTCGGGTACTACATATTCAATACATGAAGAAAATTTACCCTTTGTGTTGTAGCCTAAGTTAGAAATCTTTCCTTTATGACTTATGTTTTTGTTTATGTATGTAGAAAGATTTTGTCATTTCAAGATTATTTTTAAAAAGTGTTGTTTATTTGTAGCAATTTTATGTTTGTATTTGTGTGTTTAAGCAATTAACACATCACTGTTGGGTTATAGATGGAAGTTGAAGCTATGGGTTCCTGTAGGACCTTATGCATATCTCTTCTGTTGTAATTATCACCTTGTATATTATTCTGTATTTAATTACCCATCTTCCAAGCTTGCAGCTGTGAACTCCCTGAAGGTAAAAATAGTAGTCATTGTTTTATCCTTAGTTCATAATACAGTGCCTGACACAATGATTCTGTAGCAATCACAATGTAAAGTTGTTTGGAATTATCTGTAAATAAATGTGGTTAAAATTCGGAGACTTTTTTCTGAATTAAAAACTCCCGCTTTCCAAAACCAACTACTGAAAGAATGAAAATACAAGGCACAAACTTGGAGAAAATATTTGAAATACTATATATCTAATAAAAAACTTGCATCTAAAATACATTTTTAAACCCTCAAAATTCACTAACATGAAAACAAAAAATCAATATAAAAGCACGTAAAGATTTGAAAAACACTTCACCAAAGAAGTACACTGATGCCAAATGAGCACATGAAAAAATGCCCAAATTCATTAGCTGTTGTTTTTGTTAAGAGCCATCAAGTGAGTTCCAATTCATAGCGACCGTATGTACAATAGAATGAAACACTGACTGTGTGATCCTCAAACTGTTGCTATATTTGAGACTATCATTGCAGCCGCTGTGTCAATTCATCTTACTGAGGGTCGTCTTCTCTTTTGCTGACCCTCTACTTTATCAAGCACGATGTCCTTCCCCAGGGACTGGTACCTCCTGAACATGTCCAAAGTATATGAGGCTAAGAAGAATTTTGGCTGCACTTACACCAAGACAGATTTCCATTCTCCTGGATGAACATGGTTTATTCAAGATTCATTGCCAATACCATAATTCAAAGGCATCAATTCTTCTTCAGCCTTCCTTATTCATTGTCCAGCATGTGCAGGCATAGGAGGTGAATGAAAATACCATGGCTTGAGTCAGGAGCACCTTAGTCCTCAAAATGATATCTTTAAAGAGGTCTTTTAAGCAGATTTTCCCAATGCAATATGTCATTTGATTTCTTGACTGTTGCTTCTATGGGCGTCAATTGTGGATCCAAGTAAAATTAAATCCTTGACAATATGAATATATTCTCTGTTAATCATGATGTTGCTTATTGGTCCAGTTGTGAGGATATTTGTTTTCTTTATGTTGAGGTGTAACCCATACTGAAGGCTATGGTCTTTGATCTTCATCAGTAAGTGATTCAAGTCCTTCACTTTCAGCAAGCAAGTTTGTGTCATCTGCATAATGCTGGTTGTTAATTAGTCTTCCTCCAATCCTGAAGCCACATCCTTCTTCATGTAGGCCAGCTTCTCAGATTATTTGTTCAGCATACAGATTGAATAAGTATGATGAAAGGATATAACCCTGACACACACCTTTCCTAACTTTCCTGACACTCAGTATCTCCTTGTTCTCTTTGAAGGACTGCCTCTTGGTATATGTACAGTTGCTCATGAGCACAGTTAGGTGTTCTGTAATTCCCATTCTTCACAAATGTTATCCATATTTTGTTATGATCCACGTTGTTGAATGCCTTTGCCTAATCAATAAAATACAGGTAAACGTCTTCCTGGTTTTGTTTGCTTTCAGCCAACATCCATTTGACATAGGCAATGATATGCTTCATTACATGTCATCTTCTGAATTCAGCTTCAATTTCCGGCAGTTCCCTATTGATGTTCTCCTGCAACCACCTTTGAGTTGTCTTCAGCAAAATTCTATTTGCGTGTGAAATTAATGATTTTGTTTAATAATTTCCACATTCTGTTGGGTCACCTTTCTTTAGAATGGGCGCAAACATGTATCTCTTCCAGACAGTTGGGCAGGAAGCTGTCTTCCAGATTTCTTGGCACAGATGAGTAAGCACCTCCAGTGGGGCATCCGTTTGTTGAAACATCTCAATTGGCATTCCGTCAATTCCTAGAGCCTAGTTTTTCTCCAATGCCTTCACTGTAGCTTGGACTTCTTCCCTCAATACCACCAGTTCTTGATCATATGCTACCTCTTGCCATGGTTGAATGTTGACTTATTCTTTTTGGCACAGTGACTCTGAATATTTCTTCTATCTTGTTTTGATGATTCCTGCATCAATAAATATTTTACCTTTGAATCCTTAGATTTTTCAATTCCAGTCTTGAATTTTTTTCTTCAGTTTTTCAGTTCAAGAAGCGTCAAGCACGTTCTTCCCCTTTGGTTTTCTAACTCCATGTCTTTGCGTATTTCATTATAATAATTTTCATTGTCTTTTGAACTAACTTACCTTTCAGATCTTTCCTTCAGTTCTTTCACTTCATCATTTCTTCCATTCGTTTTAACTGCTCTATATTCAAGAGCAAGTTTCAGAGTCTTTTAGGACATCCAGTTTGGCATTTTCTTTCTTACTTGTCTTTTTAATTGTGACATTAGTTATTAGGGAAATGCAAATTAAAAGTAAATGATACCAAACTCAAGAGTATATCTCATTGAAGACAGCATGTCAGAAGACTGCTGATATTAATTCTTGGTAAGGAGGAGCTGGAACTCTCATATACTGCTGGTGCGGATATAAAATGGTACAGTCACTTTGGAAAACTATCTGGCAGTTATTAAAAATTTACATGTACACTGACCATATTATCTAGCTAATCAAATCCTAAGTATTTAAGAGAAATGAAAGCATATGTCCATACAAAGACGTGTTCAGGAATGCTCATAGAATTTTTATGTGAAATGTCCCCAAACTGGGAACAACTCACGTTTATCAGTATTTAAATGGATAAACATGCAGTGGTTTATCCATTATGCATAGTTTCCTAATCTGTCAGGGATGTGTGGTGTGTTTATCTAGCCTTATGTTGGCATTCTCATTTCCAGACTTAACCTGATAAATATGTAATATGTCCAGTCATTGCCCCAACAGGCACCACAATTTCACATTAGCAAAGCTATGAGATTTGCCCATTTGTTTCCCACCTAGTTTGCTATTTTAACTGGCAAAGCATGAGTTTATGTCACTCATTCCCCTACTGAATCTAGCTCTCTGGTAGCAAAGCTGTTGGGTTTCATTTCCAGTGCTATGTGGGTAATTGTTTTCACTGACAGTGCTGGGGACCAGAGCATCCTGATGCACTAAGACCACAGACTTCCATTGTCCTAACCAAAAATCCTAACAGTGTTTGAAGAATAGCATTTCTCGATTTATTTTTTCCCTTGAGTTGATTTCCAGATTGCTGAAATGTTGTTTTGACAAGATTTTTCCAATTTTTTACTTGTTTTATGTGGATATATAGAGAGAATTTCCCAATCTTTTTGTGCCTCACTAGTAAAAAATACTTTTATTTTGTACATTTTATCTATTTTTAAATACACAACATAAATGCCTTTTGTATCATAAAGATCTTTATAGATAACAGATCACACACACACAAAAAAACCTAGGACATTGAGGGAAATAAAATTATGGCAAGATTTACAAAAGTATGTGATATTTTTGAAAAATCAGTGAAGAATTTGAAAAAATCTATTATCATTAGGGAGACAGTACTTAGGCTTGAAGCAGGAAGGGGAAGGAGCTGTTACAGAGTTATTGAAGGGTAGTTAAGAAAGGCTTGGTGTTCTATATCCAAAAATTAGCCAATGACAACTCTATGGATCACAACAGTCCTATCTGCAACTGATCGTGAGGATGGCACAGGATAAGGCAGAGATTAGTTCTCTTGTGCATGGGGTCATCAAGAGTTGGGACCAATTTTATTGCAGCTGACAACAAGTGCAGTTATTTAAATAAGACCACCGTCCATCTGTCAGTTTGTTATACTGTGGTGGCTTGTGTGGTGCTATGATGATGGAAGCTATGCCACCAGTATTTCAAATGCCAGCAGGGTCACCCATGGTGGACAGGTTTTATCAGATTTTCCATACTAAAACGGACTAGGAGAAAAGTTCTGATAATCTACTTCTGAAAATTAGCCAATGGATCACAACAGAATATTGTCTGATATAGTGCTGGAAAATGAGCCCCTAGATTGGAAGGCACTCAAAATATACAGTGGCCTCAACAATGGACTCAAGCATACCAACAATCATGAAGATGGTGTGAGACCAGGAAATGTTTCCTTCTCTTTAACGTGGGGTCCCTGTGAGCAGGAGCAGAATCCAGGAGCAAATGAAAACAACATATAGATAAGAATGCCTGACAGAAGATGTGTCATTTTGCAAAGGATTCTGTGAAGACTAGCAGCCTGTGCAGGGACAGAGTTGGAAAATAAATACTGTCATCTTTTTTTCATACTAGTTCCACCATCTTTTCCTACTGATTTCTCTCAAAGGGTGGCGCACCAACTGGGAGCCAGAAGCCAAGGGAGTTGCTTCTGAAGCATACACAGGGCAGCATCCTAAGCCCAGCACAGGGTGTGGAAAGGTGGAAATTAGATCTAGTGGGGCAAACTGAAGATACATGGCCTGCTTTATGAGCAGGTTCATGTTTTATATGTTGGGTTTCACTGCTGAACTATGATCAACTTGTTGAGATATTTTTTAGAGGAAATGCAAAATAAATAATTATGGTATTTGTTTAACTTCACATCATATTAAATATATTTGATATTAAATAGCATATATATCTGTTTTTGTTTTTTTTATATATGTTACTCTTAAAACCCTGAAGCATAAATGAGAGTTTAATGGATATTATAGTAACTTTACAAATGAAGTATTTAATATTATATTTTGAATCCACCATGTTAACTTTTGTGCCTTTTAAGAGTTTTTGAGGATTTTTAATCTGTATAATAAGTGGAAAAGGTCTTTTTAACATAGTGAGCTCTAACGAGCATTTTATACATTCTTAAATCAGAGAGAAAGATTTAACTTAAATATGTCCATTTAGATTTATTAAGCTTTTTAAGTAATTTGTTAATATCCTATAATGTACTCCTTTGCATGTTACTAACTTTATGATTTTATTCCAACCCTTTCTCTAAATTTCTCTTTACAATGAATTACCTTTTAAGTATTTTGTGTGGGGGGTGATAATTCAGGTATTCAGCTATTCTCTTTTATCATTTCCCGTTAATCCTGTAATGTTTCGACTATGACATAAAAAAAAAGAGAAAAACCTTCTTAAGAACGTGATCTTAAGAAGTAGCAGTGGACCGGAATTTGGAAAATCTGAGTTGAAATCATGGTTATGCTGCCTTCTACTTCTGGTGTATGTACTTCATGTGCTCATGTCATTCTGGTGCATGTGTTTCATCATATAAATCTAACTTATCTTTTATATTAACTGGACTATGAATTGTTCAAAATATTCACATTTTTAAATTTATATTTTCCATAACTACTCACTGCATATTATCATATTCAACATGCATTTAAGCATTCTTTCTCTCTAATTGTTCTTGTACTTTTTAACAAGAGTAGGCATTAAAGCTTCAAAATATAATTGACATGCCTAAAAGATAATTGTATATATAAATGAAAATTTACATAACCACTCTTGAATATATTTGTCATAGTCTTCTTTTGAAAAGTGGTAACATGAAAAGCTAATTTCTTTTATTGGGAAATCTATTATTATATCATGCTACTCACTAAGATCAGTGAGAAGAATAAGGACTTTTATCTTAATATATTTACTAACATGTAAATATATTAACAAAATGGATGCTGGGAATTAAAATTTAGCTGAAAGCATTAGAAAGAAGTTCAACTCTGCAAATTTACCAGGTAATTAGAATAGTATAGTCATAGACAACAATTTCAGATACCTATTAAAGCCTGGGAGCCCTGGTGGTACATTGGTTAAGAGCTTGCCTGCTAACCAAAAAGGTCGGCAGTTTGAATCCACCAGCCACTTCTTGGAAACTATATGGGGCAGTTATACTCTGTCCTGTAGGGCCCTGTGGGTCAGAATCAACTTGACAGCAATGAGTATTAATGCCAGAGTTCTAATGCAAAGTTGTAGCTTTATCGACCAGCAGTTGCACATGGAAATGGGAGTATTATGGAGCTGATGAGGTACAGAAATGCAAGAATAATTTAGGCTCAGAATTCAGGTCCTGGGTAAGTTAAAACAACAGTCAATATGATGTCAGAAAGCCTAGTGTAGGTCAGACCCAAGATAGCAGCTTAATTACACACACCATAATGCCACCCTGCACCAAAGACCAAAAAAAGACATATTGTCAGGAGGGATCAGTCCCTGGAGAAGGACATCATGCTTGGCAGAGTACAGGGTCAGCGGAAAAGAGGAAGACCCTCAACGAGGTGGATTGACACAGTGGCTGCAACAATGAGCTCAAGCATAACAACGATTGTAAGGGTGGCTCAGGACGGGGCAGTGTTTCGTTCTATTGTGCATAGTGTCGCTATGCGTCGGAAGCGACTCAACGGCACCTAACAACAACATCAACAACATGAACAGCTAATCTTCATCAAAGTACCAAAGGTTATTGAATGGGGAAGAGACAGTCTCTTCAACAAATGGTGCTGGCAAAATTGGATCTCTATCTGTAGTAAAATTAAACAGAATCCATACCTCACACAAAACACAAAAACTAACTCAAAATGGATCAAAGACCTAAATGTAAAATGTAAAACTATAAAGATCATGAAGGGAAAATTAGGGACAATGCTAGAGGCCCGCAGATATGGCATAAATAGATTACCAAGAATAATTTAAAAATGCACATGCAGATGAAAATGATCTAGATAAATGGGACCCCCTCAAACTTAAATACTTATGTTCCCCAAAGAACTTCTCCAAAAAAGTAAAAATAGAACCTACAGATTGGGAAAAAGTTTTGACTACAACATATTCAACAGGGTCTAATCTGTAAAATTTACAGGTAACTCTTTCTCTGTTTTTTATGCTTATGTGCATGGATTTCAACTTTTAGAATGATGTTTGTTCGATTCTTAGCTGTGAGTATTCCTGGAACTTAAGGAGAGTGAAGACTTTTTTTTATGTTTTATATCCATCCACACACATATGTACATATGTATATAAATATTATATATATATGTATATGTATAGTGTATAAAATACGTATGTACATATATTCTTCATCTCACGTACTTTGGACATGTTATCTGGAGAGACGAGGCCCTGAAGAAGGATATCATGCTTGGTAAAGAGAGGGTCAGTGAGTGATGAAGAGAAAGACCCTCAACGACAAGGATTGACACAGTGGCTGGAGGACGGCTCATGCATAGCACCGATTGTGAGGCTAGTGCAGGACTGGGCAGTGTTTTGTGCTGTTGTTCATGGGTCATTATGAGTCAGAACTGAGTCGAGGACACCTAACAACAACAGTAAAATGGAATATATGGTATATTACTTTTGTAACACTGAAGTTTGTAATGTTTGAAGTAAATTCTAACTTAAATATATTTTGAAAAATATATGAACCTATTTCTGAAATATAGAAAAGCAACATTCAATATTATTAAATTTGAAGCAGGCTATTTGTTTCTATGTTAGAATGCTTAACAGTTCTCATAGCAAAAGACAGCTATGCTAGTTATAGTAGCAAGCAATAAAGAGATGTTCTTCCTCCACCAAATACAGAAATTTTTCTTGTTTAATTTTGGCTTTATCTTAAAAGTAAAATTAGTAATCTTAGTGGAAGAACCACATTTTCAAGTCTCAAAGTTTATTCTGACAAATTGACATATAGTAAAATGTCACAATAACACTTCAGTTAATTATAACTACTCAGTGAGCAATGACACATATTGAAATTTATAATTTAGTTGCAAAATTCTACCCACTGAGTCATGAGTGAATTTTAATCACAGTTTGAACAAGAGGCACATTAAGGGAATGACTAAAATGGATGTGCTTGATAGGTATTTGTTTGAATGACTAAAACTGTGACATTACAAAAAAATAAAATTTAAACATCTTGTACTCTGTATTTTATTTTGTTACATGAACAAAACAATTAATGCATTATGTGTATTAAAGTGTATGTGAAATATAACAAAATATTTATTAGTTAATAAAAATGGCTTTACATTTTTTGATAATGTATTGTTCTGTGATAATCATAGGTCTTGGTAGTATAACATACAGAAGTTCAGTCTCTAAATAAACATTAAAACCCTTTAAGATACATTTTCTATAAGAAAAAACATATATAATATTTAGGAGTTAATAAATTTTGAATGTTCTATGATAATTCACTGAGAAGAAGGTGGTCTGGAAGCAGAATGGAACTGCAGTTGGAGGAGGTAAAGCATAAACAGCTATTTGTCAGCTAATTTTCACATTTAGTTTAGCTAAAGCACCTTAGAAATTCCAAGCACAGGAAGCTCTTTTGCTATACCTTTTATAAAAAAAAATAGGGGACTAGAAAAAAGAGAATGGGAGGGAAAACACAGCTAAACGCAGAACAATCGACATCACATTTTGTCTTTTTGTTGCTAAGTTGTGGGAGTTCTTCCTACATTCTTGGTACTAAACCCTTATCTGAAGTACTGCTGTTGTTTTATGCTGTCGATTTGTCTCGTAGCAACTCTATATGACAGAGTAGAACTGCTCCACAGTGTTTCCTAGTCTGTAATCTTTACAGGAGCAGATTGCCGGGTCTTTTCTCCCGTAGAGTGGCTGGTGAGTTCTAATTACCAAGCTTTTGGTTAGCAGCTGAGCACTTAACAATTGTACACCAGGACTCCTTTTATCCAATATATGGTTCCCATTTTTTTCACCCCATCTATAGGATGTCTGTTTACTTTGTTGATAAAGTCCTTTGATAAACCAAAGTTTTAAATTTTAATGAAGTCCAATTTATTTATTTTGTCCTTTGTTGCTTACACTTTTGGCCTCATAGCTAAAAATCTATTGCCAAATACTAGATCCTGGAGTATTACCGCTGTCTTCTCCCAAGAGTTGATGGTTTTAGTTCTTAAATGGTTCTTGATCCATTTTGAGTTAATTTTTGTATAGCATGTAGGGTATGGGTCTAGCTTCACTCTCTTGCAATGGAGATCTGTTGCCTCACTTCCATTCCCCATTGAATAGACTTAGCATCTTTGTCAAAAATCAATTGGCCATTGAAATATGGCTTTAGTTCTGAACTTTCAATTCTATTCCATTAGTCTATGTACCTATCGTTATTGGAGCCAGACATGGCTTATATTTGCTGTGGGGTCTTAGACAATACATATTAAGTGGTTCACCTTCTCTGGCTTTCATTTCCTCAACTGTGTTGTTGTTCTTGTTGTTAGGTGCCATTCAGTTTGTTCCGACTCATAGTGACCCTATGCACAACAGAACGAAACACTGCCCAGTCCTGAGCCACCCTTACAATCACTGTTATGCTTGAGCTCATTGTTGCAGCCACTGTGTCAATCCACCTCGTTGAGGGTCTTCCTCTTTTCCGCTGACCCTGTACTCTGCCAAGCATGATGTCCTTCTCCAGGGACTGATCCCTCCTGACAATATGTCCAAAGTATGTAAGATGCAGTCTCGCCATCCTTGCTTCTAAGGAGCATTCTGGTTCTACCTCTTCTAAGACAGATTTGTTTGTTCTTTTGGCAGTCCATGGTATATTCAATATTCTTCGCCAACACCACAATTCAAAGGCGTCAATTCTTCTCCGGTCTTCCTTATTCATCGTCCAGCTTTCACATGCATATGATGCGATTGAAATTACCATGGCTTGGGTCAGGCTCCAAGGTGACAGCTTTGCTATTCAACACTTTGAAGAGGCCCTTTGCAGCAGATTTACCCAATGCAATGCGTCTTTTGATTTCTTGACTGCTGCTTCCATGGCTGTTGATTGTGGATCCAAGTAAAATGAAATCCTTGACAACTTCAATCATTTCTCCATTTATCATGATGTTGCTCACTGGTCCAGTTGTGAGAATTTTTGTTTTCTTTATGTTGAGGTGCAATCCATACTGAAGGCTGTGGTCTTTGATCTTCATTAGTAAGTGCTTCAAGTCCTCTTCACTTTCAGCAACCACGGTTCTGTCATCTGCATACCGCAGGTTGTTAATGAGTCTTCCTCCAACCCTGATACCCCATTCTTCTTTATATAGTCCAGCTTCTCGGATTATTTGCTCAGCATACAGATTGAATAGGTGTGGTGAAAGTATACAACCCTGACACACACCTTTCCTGACTTTAAACCAATCAGGATCCCCTTGTTCTGTCCGAACAACCGCCTCTTGATCTATGTAAAGATTCCTCATGAGCACAATTAAGTGTTCTGGAATTCCCATTCTTTGCTATGTTATCCATAGTTTGTTATGATCCACACAGTCGAATGCCTTTGCATAGTCAATAAAGCACAGGTAAACATCCTTTTGGTATTCTCTGCTTTCAGCCAGGATCCATCTGATATCAGCAACGATATGCCTGGTTCCACATCCTCTTCTGGAACCGGCCTGAATTTCTGGCAGTTCCCTGTCGATATACTGCTGCAGCCGTTTTTGAATGATCTGCAGCAAAATTTTGCTTGCATGTGATATTAATGATATTGTTCTATATTTTCTACATTCAGTTGGATCACCTTTCTTGGGAATAGGCGTAAATCCTAAACTGTATAATGGGCAAAATAATTCTAATTAAGGGAAGCACACAATGAACACATATTTACAGGAAAAGTACCAGGTTGCTCCAGGTAAAGGAGCCGGGGTGGTAGTGCTTGTCAGATGGTGAATAGAGGCTCACCCAGAAGGGAATCTTTAAACTGAACTCTAGATGGCAATAAGGCTGCAGCCTGGGAATGATGGAGAAGAAGATTGGAGCAGAGGGATAGCATGCACCTATTCAGGGTTAATGGTTTTTCCTCCCAGAATTAAATAAGGCAATTGTGGTAGGGAAAAGTAGAGAATAGAGAGTGTGGACCCAAGTGGGCCTGAGAGGGAGGCAACTGTTAGAGCACACAGAGCTTTGCAGTCCAGAGCTAGGAGTTAAAAACCAAACCAAAACAAAACAAATTGATTGTTGTTGAGTTGATTCCTACTCATAGCGACTCTATACGACAGAGTAGAACTGTCTCCACAGAGTTTCCAAGGAGCGCCTGGTTAGCAGCCATAGCTCTTAACCACTACACCACCAGGGTTTCCAAGCTAGAAGTTGGGATTTATTAATTGACGTTGAAAGATAGAGGGTCAGGCAGGGCTGAGACAGTAAAGTGGTACCATTTTAGGTGGAGAGGTGTGTATTTTGACCTGAAGCAACTCTCCGTAAACATGAGGCTTCTTCAAGATGTGATTATTTACTAAGAATTTTACATGCTATGCTATTTATTATTGTAGTATAGCTTTATACTTTTTCATCAGATTTGTTCTCAACTCTTCCAAGTAAATGTAGCATTCTTTGAGGTAAGTCATGATGGTCCTAAAACTGAACGCAAGTGACTACAGTTTACACAGAGAATCAAGAAATAGTCTGCTAACCACATGACTGGGATGATGTCTCTTGTTAGGTACAGCCTTACAGCAGGAAAGTCATTTATTCATGTAGTAACATCACGAGTCCTCCAGAGACTCTGAGGGTAGCGGAAGAGTCTTTTGTCCTTTATTTCCTTCTAAATATTTTGTTCAGACAAATTTAAACAGGTTTTCCTAATATATTACAGCCACTGTAAGTTAGACATGATAAAAAGCAGAGTCCTAATATTGATTGCTTTCTAATTATGTTTAAAACACAGAAAAAATGGCATAGAATAACATAATTAGTTCTAAGCACTAATATAAACTTGAGAGTTGATCAAAAAGAAACTGTTGATATGTAATTCCACAACCTGAGATAGCCAAAAGACAGCTAGGAAGCCTAATTTGACCAATGATCCTAACAAATATATATTGATGGCTGAGTACCTACACATATACAACATTTATTAATTTAAAAAGAAATTTAGAAACAACTTTTCATATTATTTTTTTTCATATTATAGCAATCTAAAAATATATTATTTTATGTCAGTTATGTCAAACTCTCAGGAATAGTAAAAGTGGATTAGGAGGAATTGCCGTAAATGTAGAACCACATCTGTCTGGTCTTCTATCCAGTTGCTCCTTTTCGTGCTTCCCTCCCTCCTGCTGTTCTGATGCATATACTACTTCTCTGGTACATTCAGGTCTCTCGTTCTCTGGTCTTTTCATGACAACTTTCTGCAACACTCTCACCTGATGTCCCCAGGTTAACTCTCTTACATGCTTCAAGAGTTTGCTCCGCGGTAACATTTTCATTGAGCCTGTCCTGGCTTCTCTGCTATCGTCTATGTAAGCATCCCATCTCTGTATAATGGACTGCTTTTACTCTATATTGATGTTTATTGTCTGCTTTCTTTCTGTAGAACAATAAAAGCCAAAAGAGAAACAATCTTTCTCAATTGTGTTCATCAATTTGTCCTCAGTAGCTAAAACAGTGCTTTGGAAGTAATTGGTGCTTAGTAAATATTTGCTGAAGCAAAGAATACATAATATCAGATAAATTATGATAATAACATTTTAATTGCATACAAACACTTCAGCTTGTGTAGAAAAAGTTAAAAAAATTGTAATGACCTACATTACAACTGGTTTGTAATTTATTTTCTTAGATTTAATTGTTACAGATAATTTACTTCAGGAAAAAGAAGTGTTTTTGATTGTGGGTATGTATGATTTGTTTTTGTTCTTACTGCTTCTGGGAAGATTGTTTTCTATTAGTCATTTAGTGAGGATAAACTGCAAGTACTATTATTTGTAAATTCACTATGAAAGCAATTTATGTTTAAAATTTATACTTTGTCAATGAGCTTTCCATATTTCTGTTGAAATTATGGATCTGACCATATGCAAGAAATACTATATCTGCAAATATCAAATTACCCATGGTTACAAAAATATTTAATAATATATCACAAATGAGATCATAATTTAAAAAAATGTTTGTCCAAAAACATTATTACTGTCCTATTATTTTGAAGACTTTGTTGTTAGGTGCCAAGGAGTTGATTCTGACTCATCTTTGACAAGTTAAGAGCTTTTTAGCATTTCAATTACATGCCATCAAAAAAGAACACTATTCTGAGGTGGGGCCAAGACAGCACAGTAGTTAGCTGCTTCTGGTGATCCCTCTTACAACAAAGACCAGAAAAAAGAAGTGAAACGATTATATACATGACAAGCTAGGAACCCTGAACATCAAAGGCAAAGTTAGAAAATGGACTGAGTGGCAGGGGGAGGGAGAGACAGTTCAGAAGCGGCGAGGAGTTGCTGGACCTGACTTGGCAGAAACCCTCAGGCACGATCCCTGGAGTGACTGCAGCAGGGCTGGTGGTAGTGTTCCAGATGCGGTTTCATCAGAGAGGGACAGCAAGGGGCATGACCTACTCACACCTCCATAACTAGAGATGGGCATCTAGATTGTTTCCATCTTTTTGCTACCGTGAACAATACCGCAGTGAACATGGGTGTGTATATGCCTATTCTTGTGTGGCTCTTATTTCTCTAAGGTATATATATATTTTAATTCTTAGGCATGGGATTCCTGGATCATATAGTACTTCTATTTCTGGCTTTCTAAGGAAGCATCATATCATTCTCCAAAATGGTATCATTTTGCATTCCCATCAGCAATGCATAAACATTCCAATCTCCCCACAGCCTCTCCAACATTCATTGTTGTCTGTTTTTCTGATTTGAGTCAGTAATGCCAAGGCAAGATTTTATCTCATTGTGGTTTTGATGTGCATTTCTCTAATGGCTACTGATTGTGAGCATTTCCTCATGTGTCGGTTAGCGTCTTGAATGCCTTCTTTGGTGAAAAAAATTAAGTGTCTATTAATTTCCTTTTCCCATTTTTTAATTGGATTATTTGTCTTTTTGTTGTAGAGGTGTTGTATTTTCCTGTAGATTTTAGAGATTAGACCTTTGTCTGATTTGGAATAGCCAAATTTTTTTTTTCCCAGTCTGTAGGTTCTCTTTTTACTCTTTTGGTGAAGTCTTTTGATGAGCATAAGTGTTTAATTTTAGAAGATCCCAGTTATCTAGCTTATCTTCTGGAGTTTGCTTGTCATTAGTTATGGTTTGTATCCTGTTAATGCTGTGTGTTAGGGCCTTTAGCATTGATCCTGTTTTTCCTCCTATGATCTTTATAGTTTTTGGCTTTATACTTAGGTCTTTGATCCATTTTGAAATAGTTTTTGTGTATGGTGTGAGGTATGGGTCCTGTTTCATTTTTCTGCAGATGGACATCCAGTTTTGCCAGCACCATTTGTTGAAAAGACTGTCTATTCCCCATTTGATGGAATTTGGACCATTGTAAATCAGGTTACCATAGGTGGGTGGGTTTACATCTGGGTTCTCAGTTCTTTTCCACTGATCAATGTACCTGTCATTGTACCAGTACCAGACTGTTTTGAGTACCATAGTTGTATAGTAGGTTGTGAGGTCAGATAGTGCAAGTACTCCTACTTTATTCTCCTTCAGTAGTGCTTTAGTTATCTGGGGCTTCTTCCCTTTCCATATAAAGTTAATGATTAGCTTTTCCATCTCTTTAAAGAATATTGTTGGCATTTGGATCAGAATTGCATTATATTTGTATATTTCTTTATGTAGAATTGTCATTTTCACAATGTTGAGTCTACCTATCCATGAGCTTGGTATGTTTTTTTCCTTTTATGTAGATCTCTTTTGGTTTCTTTCAATAGTGTTTCATAGTTTTCTTTGTATGGGTCTTTTAAATTTTTTTTCTTATATATTTTATTTTTTTAGGGGCTGTTATAAATGTTATTGTTCTCCTGATTTCCTTTTCATCATTCTCTTTATTGGGGTATAGGGATCCAACTGATGTTTGTATGTTTATCTTGTGTCGTGCTACTCTGCTGAATCTATTAGTTCCAGTAGTTTTCTCATGGAACCTTTTGGGTTTTCTTAGTGTCATATCATGCACAAATAGGGACAGTTTTACTTCTTCCTTACCAATTTGGATGCCCTTTATTTCTTTTTCTGCCTTAATTCTCTAGGCAGGACTTCCAGCACAATGTTAACTAGAAGTGGTGATAAAGGGCATGCTTGTCTTGTTCCTATTCTCAGTGGTGGGAAAGCGTGTATAGCTGGTTACCAGGTGTTCTGTCTCCTCCTGGGAGATCCATGAAGCTGCTTTCCAGTACTCCTGCCCACTGATCTCCTATAGGAGGCCAAGATGGCAAACCCGTGTTGTGTTAGCTGATAAGGGACCTCTGCTTATATCTCTCCTCTCCCTCTGTTCTCTTTCAGTTTCTTATCCCATTCGGTGCTTGGTTGAGTTCTTTATCTCTTCATTTGATGCTTAGGGTTTCAGTATTGATGTTTGTCTTTGTTTTGCTTAGTTTTTCAGGTCTTTGCTGTGGAGGGACATCATCGTGCTTCTGTGCATAGTACCATGTTGTCTCCATTTCTTTTGAAACCTGATTTTCAATGATTATATTAGGGTATGTAGGTGTAATCTCATATTAATGTAAATTTGTCTTTCCTGTTCTTTACTCTCAAAAATATTGATTCATTAAATAGTCTGCGTATACTTACTTAAGGGGTCCCTTTGTGGTACAAAAGGTTAAACTCTCAACTACTAGCTGAAAGATTGGTGCTTGGAACCCATCCAGAATCACCTCTGTTTATTTCTCATTGAAATATAAATATCAAGGGATATAGCCTCCTAGTCTTCCAGGGATGTTGGGGGTTAATCTAGGGACCTAGTCAAGGCCATTACCATTTGGCCCTCATAGAGAGTAAGGGAAATTTAGCTATCCTTTAACATCAACACAATTAACTAGAAAAGTAGCTACACATCTAATTCTCATGCTGTGGCGGGGGGGGGGATGTTTCTAAAAGCCGTGAAGGCAAATATTCCCTGTCCCTTTTTTTTTTTTTTTTGTAAATATTTACATGTCTCAGGAGTATAGGGCTTTTACAGGAGCACTGAGAATTCCAAGAGAGTTTTGTTTCCCTGCAGTACCATAAATGGGCACCAATATCTTGATAATTAGTATAACATTTTCTTTAGCTTTTTCTTCACAATCATAATCATGGTCCTTACTATATTACAATATAAGAATGAGTCTAGTTTAATCAGAACTTATTTTGCATGTTGGCCCACATAACATTCTTTTTCATAATACCATATTTTTTACAGCAACATGTAAAAACAATTGGCATGGGGCATTTAAGAAATCTTCCCTGGGGGAGGGCATGTTGGCAAAAAAATGTAGAAGGTGTGTAAAAATACAGTAGTTTTGAACTTTTTGTTGACCTCATCAAATTAACAATGAGTGGTGCTAAATCCCATAGTCAAAAGTTTTTTCTAGGGGGTGATTATGTGTGATATAGGCAAATTATAGAAGGGTAAGTGAAGACAAGCCCCACAGGTAAACACATTTGTGTTTTATAATTATGTTTGGATAAGGCAATAGTTGTGGTTTGCATCCTTTACAACTTCCTTAAGTGTGGTTTCATTGGCCAAACTATGTAATCCATTTCCCTTTAGGCATGAAGGAAAATTTAAGTGATTAGTATTGCAAAAAAGCATAGTAAGAATGTTTGACTTGAGAGACCCATTCATCCCATCTGGGATTTGTAAAAATCAAACGAGTCTACACTCCAAAGTGCAGAGACTACGGATTTTTTTTTTAGTGCTAGAATTCTCTGCCTACCTTTTTTTTTTTCTTTTTTCTTTGATGTGGTAGGCACTAAATCAATGTTCATGTCTACTACACTATGCTAGTTTAGTTTTTGGTTTTATTTGAAGCATTGAAGCATAATCCAAACTATGATACTACTCTGTAAAGTGATTTGTCATTAAGGAATCCTTTATAAACAGCTTACTTGAAAAAAAGAAACACTGTGAGGTTTAGGAAACATTTCCAACAGTGGTTAATTTTTACAGGCATGGAATAATACTATTAACAGGACAAAACAGGTCAAAATACAAAATTGTCTACTAAATTATGTTTATATTTATAGACTTTTATACTCTTGGAGTGAAGGATGAGTGTAGGCATGAGAATAGGGGGATCTGTAATAAAATGATAAATATTTTGACATGTACTTTATTTTTATTATCTTTTATGAGCTTGAGAAAAGTGTCTTTATTATACTATTTATCATGAAATCGCAAATAAGTAAAAGAACTTAATCCTGTATAGCTTCGAGTCCAGTAAAATATATGCAAAACTAAAGCCAGAAATCTGAAGAAGACTATCATAGTCAAAAAGAAAGATTAGTTACATGGCAAGAGAATGTTGAGACTATTAGTTTCCATTTGTATGCAAATTATTATAGATTGAATGATGTCCCGCCAAAAATATGTGTTGTCTTAATCCCTAGAACTATAAATAGGACTTTGTTTGGGAAATAAGGTATTTTTCTGAAGATATTATCATTTAAGTTACTGATATCATACCATAGCAGTGTGGGTCCTAATAACTTCTGAGTGGCGTCTTATAAAAGAGGACAGACACAGAAACAGAGTCGCACAGCAGAAGACCCCATATGAAGATACATCTACAAGTGGCAAAGGAATGCCAAGGATTGCTGACAGAAACAAGAAGCTAAGAGAGAGGCGTGGAATAGTTCCTCTCTCAAAGCCCT
The DNA here is from genome assembly GCF_024166365.1 of Elephas maximus indicus. Lineage (NCBI taxonomy): Eukaryota > Metazoa > Chordata > Mammalia > Proboscidea > Elephantidae > Elephas > Elephas maximus. The sequence goes on from NC_064833.1 coordinate 92,216,898, forward strand.
GAGGAAAAAATGACATGGCCAGTACTCTGATTTGGACTTCTTGAATCCGGAACTGAACATTTATAAACTGAAATTTGTGACAATTAGAAATCTAGTATTTTTAGTACATCATGATGATGTAAAGCTTTTGATCTTTGCAGCAAACCATTCTAAAAAGAATTTCCTTCTTTCACTGAAATTTATCAGCAGAGTTCTTCGCATTTGAAATCACTATATATTCAACGATATGACACACTAGGTTTTACTTCTCATGGCCAGTCTTTAATGTGTGGCCCCAAGTTTCAGTGATCTCAAGTTCTTACGTAGTCGTGAAATTTCTTGCATACTGTCATTGTGGATTTGGTATATTTTAATCTTTTACTACAAAAAAAAAGTCAAATTGCTTGAGAAGTTGATTTAGCAATACAAAAGGAAATATTTCAGACTTTGTTAGATAATTAAAAAAAAAAATGGTTGCAGTCAAGCCATTAGATAATATGAATCAGTTAATTTGTCTCACAAAAACTTTAGCTGCCTGAGGAACCTGGTCAGACGTAGAGGAAGAAAGAAGGTTTGATTTCCTTTACATCAGCATTTCTTCCCATTGCTTTAGCTCCTCAATATTCAAGGGAAAAGTTTCAGAGTCTCTTCTGACATCCAGTTTAGTCTTTTCTTTCTTCCTTTTCTTTTAATGACCTTTTACTTTCTTCATGTATGGTGTCCTTGATGTCATCCCACAACTTGTCTGGCGTTCAGTTATTAATGTTCAGTGTGTCAAATCTGTTCTTGAGATGGTCTCTAAATTCATGTGGGATATACTCAAGGCCGTACTTTGGCTCTCATGGACTCTTTCAACTTGAACTTGCATATGAGCAATTGATGGTCTGGTTCTGCAGTTGGCCCCTGTCCTTGTTCTTACTGATGACCTGAGCTTCTCCATGGTCTCCTTCCACAAATGTAGTCAATTTCATTGTGCATTCCATCAGACAAGGTCCACATGTATACCAAAAAAAAGAAAAGAAACCGTTGCTGTTGGGTCGATTTCAACTCATAGCAACCCTGTCGCTATATCCACATGTATAGTTGCTGTTTATGTTGTTGGGAAAAGGTATTTGCCATGAGTAAGTAGTTGGTCTTGCAAAATTCTATCATGCAATCTCCAGCGTCATTTTTATCACCAGGGCTGTATTTTCCAACTACTGGTCCTTCTTCTTTATTGCCTTGTGCATCAACTCATGAAGAGGAATGGTTTTCTTGCTTTGTACTTTTATACTTCTAGGCTTTTTTTCTTTCTTTTTCACACTCGTCCACTGAACATGGAGATGGAAAGATTTATACATACAATTCAACTCATTCGTCTGTAAATCATCTTCCCTCTGTCCGTTTATTGCACGTTATTTTCATTTTCCTGCACTAATTGAAACATGGCTCTCCTGTGGAGAAATGTTTGATCTTGCAGTTCTCTGCAGTTTCCTCAAATGACATCAAATTTCTTTCCCTAATTATTCATTTTACTAAACTTAGAGAGGTATAGGAAATCTACTTGCTCCTCATTGTCACTTCTTGTCATTTCTGCATCCCTAAACACACACACACTCTATCACCCACTAAGTCCATTTATATGCAGGCATCTACAGTCCCCTGCCCAGACAGGTGATGATCATACAAATCTCTGTTATTCCTCCAGTAATTCATTCCATATAAAGGAAGATGATTCTTCAAGAGTCCTGGTCTTGCAGCTACTTGACCTGCTTTTATTCAGTCATCTTGATCTTTACACTTCCTCAACCACTCACCTCAATGATCATTCCCTACACCTTGCCATCATGAGGAACTACAGTGCAACCATAATCTAATTTTCAAATATTCTGCTTCATGGTCTTGTCTCTGTCATTCCACCTCAGCCCATTTAGCACCCCAAACTCAACCACACTCAACTCTAATGGAATCTTCAAATTTTGACGCTCTCACCTTTTTACTTAACCTCATTCATCTTAAGCCATTTACCCAGCTTAAATCTCATAATCAATTATTGTTACCACTCCCTTACATATATCCTCAGTTCACTCAGCTATTTTGCTTCCTTATTCTCCCCTGGGGAAAAAATAATTCAGATTAAATCCAACCTTCCTCCTACTGCATGCCTGTTCCCAAATAACCAAATATTCTTCAAAGAAAACAAACAGCCCCAGTGACGTCTGTCACATTAAATTCATACTGACTAACCTCGAGTAGACTTCTAAAGCAGTCTGGCAATTATGCTATCTTCCTCTAGTCCATTTTTTGTCACTCTTCTAAATGAATTTCTCCTATTTCCTCTGGCAGCACCAACCCATCCTCAGTCTCAGAAGTCGATTTTCTTTCTACTTCTTTGAGGAAATAGAAGCAATCAGAATAGAACTAAACACATCTGCCCACCTCCCTGCATCTGTGCTCAGTTACTCTAAACAAATTGTGGGTGCTTCTACCCATCACCATTGCTCACTCAAGCCTGTTGCCCGAGCAATTTTTTCTTCTCTCTCCTTGTATCATCATTATGACCTGACATCCTCACCACTCAATTTTTAGCTCACTTTTATAGCAAACATCTTCAAAAGAGTAGACTATATTCACTATCCCCAAACGGTCTCCATCTGCTCTCCCTTAAATGCAATCCAATTGTGGTTTGACACCATTACTCCACAAAAACATCTTTTATCAAGGTCACAAGCATGTGCTGTATTGCTAATTCCAATTTTCAGTCTTCATAGTCCTTGAGGTGTCACTGGCATTGCACACAGTTGGTCACTGTATGATTGTTAAGGTTTTGTGTCAACTTGGCTGGGCCACGATTCTAAGTGGTTTTGCAGTTATGATGTAGTTTGGCAGTTGTATGATGATGTGATCACTTCTATGATGAAATTTGATATAATGTGATCACCTTCATGATGGGATGTGCTTGAATAGCCAGTCAGTTGAAAGGAAGTTTCCTTGGGCTTGTGGCCTGCATCAAATATAAGATGACATTCTGGCAAAGCTCATGAGTTTTTGCTTGCTTTGGATCCTGCAGCTGGCTCCTGTTCATCTGTCCTCCAGTTCTTGGAATTTGAGCTAGCAGCTTACCTGTGGTCTTGCCCGCTGATCTTGGGATTCATCCATCTTTGTAGCCTGTGACCAAGAGCCCTGCTCTCTAAGTGCTGATCTTGGGTTTGCCAGCCCCTGCAGCTACGTGAATAAGGAGGAGTCTCCAGAGTGATCTGTGTTCCAGCCTCTACAACTACAGGAACCATTTTCTTAGTATAAATCTCCCTATATATATATTTATATGCTTTACTGGTTTTGTTTTTTTAAAGAACCCAGCCTAAGACAATCACTCTCATCTCACTTGTCTTTCTTGACATCAAAATGGCTTAGATTTTCTTCTTCACCTCTGTAGTTATCTCCTCTTCTCCACTCTCCCGTAATGCTTGGTGTTGCAGAACTGTCACTGGGCCTCTTCCTGCTGGTGTGCACATTTGTCCAGTTTCAAGGCTTTAAATCCCATCATTAAGGGGATGAACCAAAATTCCTGATGGAGACTTGACCACTCCCTTGAACTTAAAAATGATTTATCAGACTTACTTCTTGATAGCTCTATTTTATGTCCAAAATTATCTCTGTTTGTAAATATCCTGATTTTTCCTTCAAAGCTGGTTTTCTCAAAGTATTTTCCATCCCAATAAAGTTCTCCATCTTTCTGGTTCTATAGGCCAAAAACCTTGTGCCTTCCTTAACTTCCCTTTTTATTTTACGCCATATATTGAAATTCTGCTTTTAATATATATATCCAGAATCCAACCACTTCCCCCAAATGCTCTCTGCTGCAGAGCCTGTTTGCACCTTCCATTATTTCTTGCCTGAGTTTTTGAAAAAGCATTCCTACAGACACCTTGTTTTTGTTTTTGTTTTGTTTTTTTCCTGCTCCCTTTACAGGCAAATCTCAATAGAGAAATTACAGTGATCCTGTTAAATCTGAATATGCATTTCCTCTGCTCAAAACCCTCCCGTGTCTCACCACCTCACTCAGACTAAGATCATACAATGGCCTATGAGGTTGTGCACATCTGAGGTCTCCTACCATGTTATCTAATTACCAACTATTCTTCTCATGCTCTTCCACCAGTTATCCCTAGTGTTAACCCTCTCCATGCCTTTCAGCCTGTGCTCACCTGTCCCTTCAATGAAGCCTTGTTTTTCAGCATTATCTACAATGTCAGCCCTTTCCCAATACTTCCTATCCTTTTTCCCTTATTTATTTATATCTTTCCCCTTAGTACTTGTCACTTTTTAACATAACAAGCATTTTATTTTGTTCTCTTTTCATTGCCAGTCTTTCAAAGTGGAATCTAGTTTAAATTGTTATTTCTGTCTGTTTAGTTCACTGATGTATGCCCAAGTGCCTCTGACAGAGGCTAGAATGAGTCACTTGAATTTTGGGAGAGAAAGGGAAAATCTGCAGGTTAACAATCATCTGAAAATATCAATCTTATGTGCAGAAATCTTGGGCGTCAGTATATCTGATATTTCTCTTGACAAAAAAAAAAACCCTCGTGTTTTACCATTTAACCATGAATCTAGATAGCTTAAAATTATTTTAATTGTCAGAGAAAAGTCAACCAAGGTGAAAAATATGTTTCAGGTAACTGGTTGCCATAAAATACTCATCTTATTTATTGTTAGTATACATGTCTGCTGCCCAGGCTACCTGCTTTCTTGTGCTGACACTGGTGTTTCTTTCTTCTTTCTTCATTTCTGCTCTCTAAAATGCCCTGGCACAGTCCCAGCTTGCCTAATGTTAATGTGTTGGAGAAAGAATTTAGTTAGCCCTTTTATGATGACAAATCAGGACAATTACCGTGGACCCCCAGTGAAGGGGCTTTGTGATGCTCCTGGGATTGCTGGCTTAGCAGTGATGCTCATGCAAGCAACTGGCAACTGAACTGAGATGGTTTCCACAGCTGATCTGAAAATGACAATAGGTTCATTTGTAAAGTCATAGTCCAACATGCACCCTTCTGCCAAAAGTAAAGATTATGTTTTCTTGAGCACACCAGAGCACTCAGGGTATGTTTAACTCATTTTATAACTTCTTTTCCATTTAAATCTCTCCTTGAAATTTGTTTTATTAAGATTCCTCTTAGAGAAACATTAACAAAGCAAAAGTCATGTAAAAGCCGCACAAAAAACAAAAGCATCTGATGCAACATCTGTCAAACAGCACTGGCTGAAAATAAACTTGAGGATGGGCAGAGGAGACCCTGGAAGGTACTGGGGAGAGATCCTGAGCTGGAAAAGCAATGTAGACTGGTTCCCTGGCCTGGGAGAGAGCCATGCGCCTTTGACGACAAGTGACTTGGCTATTACTGAAGCTGAAAAGCTTCGACTGCTGGGAGTGTGGTCCACAGAACCTAGAGAACAATGATAAAGGAATAATGGTTGCATCATATTAGACATGTAGATAAGATGACCACTGGCTGAATTCCAGGGCCTTGAGAGAGGCTTAGACCCAAGGGACAGCTGCAGGGGATGAGGAGAGAAACATCAGGGACCACAAGCAATAATTGCAGAGGCCACACATTGCCTTTACAATAGGCACAACTTTGTCAGAGATCTCCTAGACAAGCACCTGGATCTGTTGGGTGCTGTTGAGGTCACTGTCTGGAAGAACCAGAAGCCAGGTAAAACCTAAAGAGTTGGTGACTTGATATTAATTCTGGAGTTCTACAGAGTGAGGTATGCTGAAGGGTGGGGTGCCACCAAATTAGGTTTTTAGAATTATTTTCTCTTGTATTCTGTAGGCATTTTAAGTTGTTGTGGCCCTGAAAAGCATCTGTTATTCCCATCTGTTTTTGGTTGTAAAATTTAAATTGCTGGTAATAATCTGTGCATACTTTGGTGACTGAGATGTGCCTGACCCAAGCCATGATCTTTTCATTTGCCTCATATACATATGAAAGCTGGACAGTGAAAACGGAATACAAAAAAAGAATCTATGTATTGAATTGTAGAGTTGGTGGAGAATTTGAATAAACCATGTACTGCCAAAAGAATGAACAAATCATTATTAGAAGAAACACAACCAGAATACTTCTTAGAAGTGAGGATGGCAAGGCTTCAGGTCACTTACTTTGGACAAGTCATTAGGAAAGACCAGTTGCTAGAAAAGGACATCATCTTTGGTAAAGTAGAGGGTCAAGAAAAATGAGGGAACCCCTCAAGATATGGAATGACACATGGATTGACGTGAAGATGGCTCAGGACTAGGCAACATTTTGTTCCATTATACATAAGATCACCATGAGTTAGACTCCATTGCAACTGACAACAATACACAAGGGACGGAAAAATGGGCTCTTAAACATAGAAACATAATTGAATGCTGTATCGATTTTGTATATCCCATTGCTGTTGAGTTGATTTCTATCCATAGCGACTCTATAGGACAGAGCAGAAATGTCTCCATAGGGTTTCCAAGGAGCTGCTGGTGGATTCTAATTGCTGACCTTTTGGTTAGCAGCCCGACACTTAACCACTGCACAACCAGGGCACCATCAGATGTTGAAGGTATCAGACACAGACTTTAAAACTGCTATAGTTAATATCTTCAAAAATTAGATGACTAGTTAGAAAATGTTAGTGAGGAACTGGAAAGTACAAAATAACAAAATAGATATCTAGAAATGAAAATAGAAAAATGAAATAAAGAACTCAACATGTGTATTTACCAATAGTTTTTACATAGGTGACAAAAGAAGCATAGAGTTAAGAGCATTAGCAGTCACTATATATACATATATGGAAACTCTAGTGGTGTAGTGGCTGAGAGTTTGCTAACCAAAGGGTTGGCAGTTTGAATCTACCAGCTGCTCCTTAGAAACCCTATGCAGCAGTTATACTTTATATTATAGGATCCTTATGAGTTGGAATTGACTCAAATTTTATATATATATATATATATATATATATATATATATATATATATATATATATATATATATATATATATATATATATATATATATATATATATATATATATATGGAAACCCTGGTGGAGTAGTGGTTAAGTGGTTAAGTGCTATGGCTGCTAACCAAAGGGTCAGCAGTTCAAATCTGCCAGGCGCTCCTTGGAAGCTCTATGGGCAGTTCTTCTCTGTCCTATGGGGTCGCTATGAGTTGGAATCGACTCAAGGGCACTGGGGTTTTTTTGGTTTATGTATATACATCTTCTGGCTGAAAGCGGAGAGTACCAAAAAAATGTTTACCTGTCTTTCATTGACTATGCAAAGACATTCAACTGTGTGAATCATAACAAATAATGGATAACATTGTGAAGAATGGGAATTCTGGAACCCTTAACTATGCTCATGAGGAACCTGTATGTAGACCAAGAGGCAGTCAGTCGGGTAGAATGAGGGCATACTGTGTAGTTTAAAGTCAGGAAAGATGTGCGTTAGGGTTGTATCCTTTCATCATACTTATTCAATCTGTATGCTGAGCAAATAATTCGAGAAACTGGACTGTATGAAGAAGAATACAGCATCAGGATTGGAGGAAGACTCATTAACATGTGTGACACATCCTTGCTGAAAGTGAGGAGAACTTGAAGCACTTACTGATGAAGATCAAATACTATAGCCTTCAGTATGGATTATACTTCAACATAAAACAAGAATTCTCACAATTGGACCAATAAGAAACATCATGATAAACAGAGAAAAGATTGAAGTTGTCAAGAATTTCACTTTACTTGGATTTACAATCAATGGCCATGGAAGCAGCAGTCAAGAAATCAAAGGATGTATTACATTGAGAAAATCTGCCTCAAAAGACCTGTTTAAAGTGTTAAAAAGCAAAGATGTCACCTCGAAGACTAAGGTGCGCCTGACCCAAGCAATGGAGTTTTCAGTCACCTCATATGCGTTTGACCATGCTGGACCATGAATAAGGAAGACCGAAGAAGAATTGATGCTTCGAATTATGATGTTGGTGAAAAATATTGAATATGTCATGGACTACCAAAAGAACAAACAAATCTGTTTTGGAAGAAGTACAGCCAGAATGTTCCTTACAAGCAAGGATGGCGAGAGTTTGTCTCACATACTTTGGACATGTTATCAGAAGTGACCAGTCCCTGGAGAAGGACATTATAAATAGAGGGTCAGTGAAAGAGAGGAAGAACCTCGACTAGACGGACTGACACAGTGGCTGCAACAATGGACTTAATCATAGCAACAATTGTGAGAATGGCACAGAGCTGGCAGTGTTTCATTTTGTACATAATGTTGCTATGAGTCGAAATTGAATCAATGGCATCTAACGCTCTCTCTCTCTCTCTATATATATGCATTGTATATTGTATATAGTGAATATATATATAGTTATATACAGTATATAAACCAAAAAACCAAACCCATTATCTTTGAGTCAATTCTGACTCAGAGCGACCCTATAGAACAGAGTAGAAATGCCCCATAGGGTTTCCAAGGAGGGGCTGGTGAATTCAGACTGCCAACCTTTTGGTTAGTAGCCATAGCTCTTATCCACTGTACCAGCAGGGTTCCTTGTTTTTTTTCTTGTAGTGACTGCTAACTGCATTTAACTTCTCCTGTCAGCTATTTATTAACTGTTGATAAATACACATGTTGAGTTCTTAATTTCAGTTTTTCTATTCTCATTTCTAGATATCTATCTTATTTGTGGTTTCTAGTTCCTCGCTAACATTTTCTAACTCATCATTTAATTTGCAAAGATATTAACTATAGTAGTGTTAAAGTCTGTGCCACCTCCAATATCTGAATCTCCTATGACTTTTTTCCCCCTATTGTCTATGCTACCTTCTGCTTTTCTGAAGTGTATTCTTGTTTCTTTCTATGGCTTGCGAATTTTGAATACAGGGTATACATTGCATAAGAAATTACAGACATAATTTGAGGTTCTGAATGAGGATAATTTCCTCCTGAGAGAATTAACTTTTATTCCTGGCAAAATGAAATCCAGTACAATTTGTCTATCCCAATCAATATTCAGCTCATATGAACTAGACTTTGGTCATTATGAGGCCTGCACTACTGCTAATTTACTTTTACTCCCATGTTGAATTCTGCTGATCTTCTTCTTGGAGAGCTCCAAAATCCAACCCATGTTCCCCACCCCTTTGAAACTGCTGAGATTCCCTGTTTCAGCCTACCAGCAGCTGTTTCACCACAGACAAATGCTGTGACACTGAATGTGACTTCTATCTCTGAGCTCTCGTTTTCCATGGAGAGCTTGACTGTTTACCTTTTCATAGCCTTGGTACCACTGCAATGCCTTCCCAAAGGTTGTCTTCGCTTTACAATGTTTTCTCTTACTCTGTTTGCCCTGGTGATGGAGTTGGTCTTCAACAAGCTGGTGCACCTTTGTTGTATTAGGAAATGCCCTGTTTATCAAGAACTATAAACTAAAACACTATCACTTATTTTTCTCTTTCAAGTAGTTGAACACTTTTCATTATGGTTTCTTCTGTGTAAAGTGACAGACACTGTTCTCAATAATATAAAGCATTGCCAGTTACAACATATTCGGGTGAGATAATCTTCTGTAGCAATTGGGGATATATACAAATCCTTGGTCAATGGTTCTCAAACTTGAATGAGTATCAGAATGACCTGGTTGTTGTTATTGTTAGTTGCTGTCGAACTGACGTCAACTCATGGTGACCTTATGTATAGTGAAACATGTGAGACCCAGAACTCAAATGGAGCTACGTTTTTTTTCCCAGATCTCACAACTTTTCCACCTTTGATATTGCACAGTTTTACCACTTTTCTATTGCTTGTTTTGGTGTAAAATATTTGAATTTTCCTTCTCTGACATGTTTCTGCCTTACGCAAATTCTGGCTTTTGAAGGTTTTACTGTATAGCAAATGAAACTTTGCCCAGTCCTGCATGATCATCCCAATCAAAGGCATGTTTGCATTCATCATTGCAGCTATTGTGCCAGTCCATCTCACCAAGGCTCTCCCTCACCCTAGTTGGCCCTCTACTTCACCAAACATGATGCCCTCCTCTAGCTATTGATCCTTGCTGATGACATGCCCAAAACAAGTAAGTCAGACAATGTTCTGTTGTGACCTATAAAAGCATTCCTTGGCTAGTTTTTGGAAGTAGATCTCCAGGTTTTTCGTCCTAGTCTGTCTTAATGTAGAAGAATCACAGAAAACTGTCTGCTATAACAGCAAGGCCTAGGTGCTGTTGTTATCATTGTTAGGTGCTTTTGAGCCAGCTCTGACTCATAGCAACCCCATATATAATAAAAGGAAACATTGCCCAGTTCTGCATCATCCTCACAAGCATTGCTATGTTTGAGCCCATTGTTGCAGCCACTGTGTCAGTCCATCTCACTGAGTGTCTTTGTCTCTTTTGCCTACCCTCTACTTAACCAAGCATGACACCTTTCTTCACAGATTGGTCCCTCCTAATAACCTGTCCAAAGTAGGAAAAACGAAGTCTTGCTATCCTCACTTCTAAGAGCATTCTGGCTGTACTTCTTCCAAAACAGATTTGTTCATTCTTCTGTCAGTCCATGGTAGATTCGATATTATTTGCCAACATTGTAATTCAAATAAACCAATTCTTCAGTGTTTATTATTTATTGTCCAGCTTTCTCATGCATATGAGGTGATTGAAAATACCATGGCTTGTGTCAGACGCACCTTAGTTCTCAAAGTGACGTATTTATTTTTAACACTTTAAGGAGGTCTTTCGCAGCAGATTTGCCTAATGCAGTGTGTCATTTGATTTCTTGACTGCTGCTTCCATGAGTGTTGATTGTGGATCCAGGTAAAATGAATTTCTCAGCAACATCAATATTTTCCCCATTTATCATGACGTTGTTTATTGGCCCAGATGTGAGAATTTTTGTTTTCTTTTTGTTAAGGTACAGTCCCTAATGAAGTTTATAGTCTTTCATCTTCATCAGTAAGGACTTTGAGTCCTCTTCACTTTCAGCAAGCAAGGTTGTATCAGTTGCATATCACAGGTTGTTTAGTGAGTCTTCCTCCAATCCTGATGCCATGTTCTTTTTCATTTAGTCCAGCTTCTTGAATTTTTTGCTCAGTATACAGAGTGAATAAGTATGGTGAAAGAATACAACCGTGATGCACACCTATCCTTATTTTAAACCACACAGTATCCCCCTGTTATGTTGGACAACTGCCTCTTGGTATCTGTACAGGTTCCACATGAGCACAATTAAATATTAGGAACTTCCCATTCTTCTTGGCATTATCCATCATTTCTTATGCTCCACACAGTCAAATGCCTTTGAGTAGTCAATAAAACACAGGTAAAAATCTTTCTAGTAAACATTCTGCATCCCACTTTGGTGAGTGTCATCTGGGGTCTTAAATGCTAGCAAGGGGACATCTAAGATGGATCATTTGGTCTCAACCCAGCTGGAGCAAAGGAGAATGAACAACACAAAGACAAAGGTAAATATGAGCCCAAGAGACGGAAAGGGCCACATAAACTAGAGACTCCATCAGCCTGAGACCAGAAGAACTAGATGGTGCCTGGCTACCCATGATGACTGCCCTGACAGGAAAAACAACAGAGAATCCCTGATAGAGCAGGAGAACAGTGGGATGCAGGTCTCCAAGTCTCATAAAAAGACCAGATTTAATGGGCTGACTGAAACTGGAGGGACCCCAGAGGTTAGGGCTCCCAGACCCTCTGTTAGCCCAAGACTGGAAACATTCCTGAAGCCAACTCTTCAGATAGGGACTGGACTGGACTGTAAGACAGACAATGATACTGGTGAGGAGTGAGCTTCTTGGCTCAAGTAGACACAAGTCTGTGTGGGCAGCTCCTGCCTGGAGCCGAGATGAGAAGGCAGAGGGGGAGAGAAGCTGATTGAATAGACACGGGGAATACAGGGTGGAGAGGAGGAGTGTGCTGTCACATTAGGGAGAGGGCAGCTAGGGTTACGTAGCAAGGTGTGTATAAGTTTTTGTATGAGAGACTGACTGACTTTGTAAACTTTCACTTAAAACGCAATTAAAAAAAATCTTCCTGTTATTCTCTGTTTTCAGCCAAGATCTGTCTGGCATCAGCAATGATATCCCTCATTCTACATCCTCTTCTGAATCTGGCTTGAATTTCTGACAGCTCCCTGTCAATGTACTGCTGCAGCTGTTTTTGAATTACTTCCAGCAAAATTTTACTTGTATGTGATATTAACGATCTTGTTTGAAAATTTCTGTATTCTGTTGGATCATTTTTCTTTGAAATGGGCACAAATATGGATTTCTTTTAGTTGTTTGGCCAGGTAGCTGTCTTCCAAATTTTTGACATAGTCAAGTCAGTGCTTCCTGCATTGCATCCATTTGTTGAAGCATCTCCTTTGGTATTCTGCCATTTCCTGGAGCCTTGTTTTTCAACACTGCCTTCAGTGCAGCTTGGACTTATTTCTTCAGTGACGTCAGTTCTTAATCATACGCTTCCTCCTACAATGGTTCAACATTGATCCATTCTTTTTGATACAGTGACTCTGTGTGTTCCTTCCATCTTCTTTTGATGCTTCCTGCATCATTCAGTATTTTGCCCATAGAATCCTTCAATACTGCAATCAAGGCTTGAATTTTTTCTTCAGCTCTTCCAGCTTGAGAAATGCTGAGAGTGTTCTTCCCTCTGGTTTTCTAAACGTAGATCTTCGCACATTTCATTATAATGCTTTACCTTGTCTTCTTGAGCCACCCTGTAAAATCTTCTGTTCAGCTCTTTTACTTCATCAGTTCTTCCCTTTGCTTTAGCTATTCTATGTTCAAGAGTGAGTTTCAGAGTCACTTCTGATATCCATTTTGGTCTTTTCCTTTTTTCTTTTTAACAATCTTTCACATTCTTCATGTATAATGCCTTTGATGTCATCTTAAAACTCATCTGGTCTTTGGTCATTAGTGTTCAACATGTCAAATGCATTCTTGAGGCAGTCTCTAAATTCAGGTGGGATATGCTCCAGATCATACTTTGGCTCTCATGGGCTTGTTTTAATTTTCTTCAACTTCAACTCGAACTTGCATATGAGCAATTAATGGTCCATTCCACAGTCTGCTGGGTGGTCTGATGATATTGAGCTTTTCTGTCACCTCTTTCCACAGCTGTAGTTGATTTGATTCCTGAGTATTCCATCCAGCTAGGTCCACATGAGTAGTCGTCATTTATGTTGTCAAAAAAAAAAAAAGGTATTTTCAATGAGTAAGTCATTGGTCTTGCAAAATTCTATCATGTGATCTCCGATGTCATTTCTTTCAACAAGGCTATATTTTCCAAACACGGATCCTCCTTTGTTTTCAACTCTTGCATTCCAATCACCAGCAGTTGTCAATGATTCTTGTTTTCATGTTTAATAAGTTTCAGACTGCAGAAGTTGGTAAAAATCTTCAATTTCTTCATTTTTGGCATTGGTGGTTGGTGTATTAGTTTGAGTAATAATTGTACTAACTGCTCTTTCTTTAAGTGTATGGATATTATCCTATCACAGACAGTGTTGTACTCCAGGATTGATCTTGAAATGTTCTTTTTGACAATGAATGTGATGCCATTCCTCTTTAATTTGTAATTCCCAGCATAGTAAAACATATGATTTTCTGATTCAAAATAGCAAATACCAGTCTTTTTAATGCCTGGGATATCAATCTTCAAGCATTCCATTTCATTTGTAGCATCCAGTTTTCCTTAAATGATACTTTGTACATTCCACGTTCCATTACTAATGGATATTTGCAGCCATTTCTCATTTTAAGTCATGCCACGTCAGCAAACGAAAGTCCAGAAACATCATTAAGGTCAACTCTACTTTGAGGAGGCATGTCTTCCCCAGGTATGACCTGGAGTGTTTGTTAAATCCCAGATTGCTAGCCCTATCCACAAGGCTTCTGACTCAGTAAGACTGGGGTGGTGCCCAAGAATTCGTTTTCTAGGAAGTTCTCATGTGCTGCTGTACCAATGGCTGCACTGTCATAGGCACATCAGACAAGTATGCTGAGAAAAAGTTAAAGCCAAATGTGTGAACCTGCTCTAGTGAATGTAAAGGCTTAGTGTTCTGTAGTTGTTTTGCTGCAGGAATTTCCATTTGCTTCAATTTTGTTATTTATTTTTAATATACTTTACATGCTATATTGATTCTTCTTTGTAAAATCTCCCCTCCTTTCATCCCCAAGACGCTAGGGATGAATAAATAAATATGACCATTATAAAATGGGGCTGTGCAGGACAGGTTTCATGTAGGAGGCAAGTTTTGAGATAATTAAATATTTTGTTTTGGAAGTAGGCAGGATTCCAAAATATGTGTCTTAAAATGTGAAAAGTTTGGAAGTCCTTTTATCTATTCATATGTGTAATAAACTATCTACTTTAAATTCTAATTTGTTTCTAAATTATCCTCTTTCTCTTATCCCTATATTGTCCATTTTCTATTCTAAATTTTAAGATTAAGCAATACAGGTTTTTTCTTTTTTTTTAGAACTATCATTTGCTGTGACACACATAGGAAGAATTTACTGAAAAAACTTTTTCTCCCTTACAATAAGTAATTATTTCACATGAGTCTGACAATGATGAAAAATGAAGAGTGTGTTTTGACATCTTGCAGAGCTGAGAAGTGTTCCTTTCCCTTATTTTGGGGTATTAAGTAGTAGGTCAGCCACTGGCAGGGAGAATAAGTGTGCGAAAACATCCCTTATAGAGAGTGACAATCTCCTTTTTATTTATTATGTCCTCATATATTCCCCAAAGCTGCTTTCCTTTCAAAATATGAAAATTGTATTCAAAGATAATATTTTAAAAAATAATAGTGCATTTAAAAATATTTAATCATCCAGCAAATTATAGAAATGGGGGAAGTGACTACAAACTCAAATTGCACAGCATGACCAGGCTTAAATATTTTTCTTATGATGTCATGTACCACTTTATGGTTTCCTTTTCTCTCCTGCCAATACAGAGGCATCAAAAGCATATGGGAATTGTGAGTTTTATCATACTGAATTATAACTGAAAACTCTGACTTAATTGAGAGATATAATAAAGATTAAAGGTGATGTAATTCATAACAACTAAAAATTTATCTTATTGTAATGGCCTGAGCATGAAAAGACAATCTAATCAGATTTATCAGAATATTCTCTTCCTAGAAAAGTCACAAAACTTTATGCTATTTCAATTTGTTTGTTATAAAATTGCTATTAATTAAATGATTTGTATGTTACTTTACAATTTAGATTTATGAAATATGACAATTTTATAGAAAGTTCATAAAACGTCATTATAGAGCTTAATTACCAAAAAGCAAACACCTGTGTAACTGCTACTTGGGTCAAGAAAAGCAGATACCCTGTCGCGCTTCCCATTCATCCCCAATTACCACTGGTATTCTGTCTTCTAAAGTAACCATCATTCTGCCTAATTTATCTAGAGTGCTTTTTTTTTTCAACCAAGAGTGTATCTCAAAGCACTAAATTTGAATAAAATCGTATGTATGCATTATTTACTATCTGTTTCTTTTAGCCAGTCAACATCATGCTCGTGAGGTTAATTCATGCTATCCCACATAGCTGCAATTTTTTGATGTATGATTCTGTATATCTTCTATTTATAATATGAGGGTTCCTTGATATATTCAACTACTGATGGGTATTGGAAGATACACAATTTATTGTCAACTGTTGGTGGATAGTTGGGGTTGCCATGGATAACACTGCTATGAAAAGTCTTGCACGTGTGGACTAGTGTAAGCCTATGTGTTGAATCAAAACTCTCACCAGCAGAATAAGAGCTTTCACGTTACTCCACAACTTCAGCAACATTTGGCACTTCCTGCCATTGAGCTACTTTGGAAGGCATACACAGACACAGGTTTTACATCCTGGTTTTAAATTGCATTTTTTTGATAAACATGATGATTGGATGTTTTTTATAAGTGTAATAGCCAATATCTCTTTTATGAAATGCCTCATAGTCTTGCCCACTTTTCTACTGTTTGTCTTTTCTTAGTCCATATTGTTGTTAATTGTCTCATTTTAATATTTTATTTTCAACTGTTTGGGATATTCAGAAATATAATTTACACTTGCATAAAATTTTTATATCCAGTGAATTATTTGCTTAGGGCTACTGTAACAAAGTAACACAAACTAAGTGGCTTATAAAAACAGAAATCATTGTCTCATAATTCTGAAGGCTGAGAGTCCGAATTCAGGGTGCCAGCAGGGCCATGTTCTCTCCAAAGGCTCCTCAGGAACATCCTTTCTTGTCTCTCCCAGTTTCTGGTGGTACCAGGTGTTCCTTGGTTTGCAGCTGCAGCTACCTTTGACCTCACATGGCCCCATCTTTCTTCTGTCTCTCTTTTTTCTCCTGTTTTATAGACTACTCTCAGATTGAATTAGGAACTACCTTACTCCACTATGACGTCATATTAACTGATAACATGTTGAAAGACCCTATTCCCACAGAAAGTCATGTACACAGTTGTGGGGGTTAGAATTTCTAAGTATATTTTTAAGAGACACTGTTCAATCCATAACATCCAGCTCCTTAATAAACTTACATATTAATTCTATTTATTTGAAGATTCTTTTATATTTTCTAAATATAAATACAGTCCACAAAAGTGACTTTATTTCCTCCTTTGGAAACTTGGTGGCATAGTGGTTAAGAGTCCAACTACTAACCAAAAGGTTGGCCAGATGCTTCTTGGAAACCCTATGGGGCAGTTCTACTTGGTCCTGTATGGTCACTGTAAGTCAGAATCGACTCGAAAGACATGGATTTTTTAATGGGTTTCTAAAGCTAATGCTTTTTTTTTTTTTTAATTTGGATTTTGGTGAAAACATACACAGCAGATCATACACCCATTCAACAATTTCTACAAATTCAGTACACTGACTGCATTCGTCAAGTTGTGTCACCATTCTTGCTATCCTTACCCATATTTTTTTTACCACTATTCACTACCCCCTACATTTATCATCAATGCTTTAGAGTTCTTTAAAAGAGTGAAGGGCTCATAGTGAACATTCTGTATTAATTTAGCTAAACTGTTCTTTAAAGATTCCTTCATGGGGATAATTTCACCTCACACTTTAAAGATTTTCTCAGACCAATGGATTCAGGAATTCCCCCAGGCTCAATAGTTCCAGTAAGTCTGGATTCTCTAAGAATGTGAAATTCTTTTCCACATTTTTTCCACTTTTGTTCAGGATTCAACTACTGATTCCTTGATTAAAAAGTTCAGTAATACTAGTCAGGCACAATCCAGTTCTTCTACTCTCATGGCAGGAGAAGCTGTAGATGATGGAGGTAGTTAGAGCTGTAGTCCTGTTCCTTCTACAATTCTTTTTTTAAAAATAATTTTTATTGTGCTTTTAGTGAAAGTTTACAAATCAAGCCAGTCTCTCACACAAAAACCCATATACACCTTGCTACACACTCCCAATTACTCTCCCCTCATGAGGGAGCCTGCTCTCTCCCTCCACTCGCTCTTTTTGTGTTCATTTCACAAGCTTCTAACCCCCTCCACCCTCTCATCTCTGCTCCAGGCAGGAGATGCCAACATAGTCTCAAGTGTCCACCTGATCCAAGAAGCTCACTCCTTACCAACATCCCTCTCCAACCCACTGTCCAGTACAATCCATATCTGAAGAGTTGGCTTTGGGAATGGTTCCTGTCCTGGGCCAACAGAAGACTAGGGGGCCATGACCACCAGGGTCCTTCTAGTCTCAGACCATTAAGTCTGGTCATATGAGAATTTGGGGTCTGCATCCCACTGCTCTCCTGCTCCCTCAGGGGTTCTCTGTTGTGTTCCCTTTCAGGGCAGTCGTTGGTTGTAGCTGGGCACCATCTAGTTCTTCTGGTCTCAGGATGATGCTAGTCTCTGGTTCGTGTGGCCCTTTCTGTCTCTTGGGCTCATAATCGCCTTGTGTCCTTGGTGTTCTTCATTCTCCTTTGATCCAGGTAGGTTGAGACCAATTGATGCATCTTAGATGGCTGCTTGCTAGCGTTTAAGACCCCAGATGCCACTCTTCAAAGTGGGATGGAGAATGTTTTCTTAATAGATTTTATTGTGCCAATTGACTTAGATGTCCCCTGAAACCATGGTCCCAGACCCTTGCGACTGCTACACTGCCCTTCGAAGCATTCAGTTTATTCAGAAAACTTCTTTGCTTTTGGTTTAGTCCAATTGTGCTGACCTCCCCTGTATTGTGTGCTCTCTTTCCCTTTACCTAAAGTAGTTCTCATCTACTATCTGATTAGTGAATGCCTCTTTCCCACTCTCCCTCCCTCCCCCCTCTCGTAACCTCAAAAGAATGTTTTCTTCTCAGTTTAAACTATTTCTCAAGTTCTTATAATAGTGGTCTTGTACAATATTTGTCCTTTTGCAACTGACTAATTTCACTCAGCATAATGCCTTCCAGGTTCCTCCATGTTATGAAATGTTTCACAAATTCATCACTGTTCTTTATCGATGAGTAGTATTCCATTGTGTTGATATACCATAATTTATTTATCGATTCATCTGTTGATGGGCACCTTGGTTGCTTCCATCTTTTTGCTATTTTAAACAGTGCTTCAATAAACATGGGTGTGCATATATCTGTTTGTGCAAGGGCTCTTATTTCTCTAGGATATATTCCAAGGAGTGGGATTGCTGGATTGTATGGTAGTTCTATTTCTAGCTTTTTAAGGAAGCGCCAAATCGATTTCCAAAGTGGTTGTACCATTTTACATTCCCACCAGCAACGTATAAGTGTTCCAATCTCTCCACAGCCTCTCTAACATGTATTATTTTGTGTTTTTTGGATTAAAGCCAGCCTTGTTGCAGTGAGATGAAATCTCATTGTAGTCTTGATCTGCATTTCTCTAATGGCTAATGATCGTGAACATTTCCTCATATATCTGTTAGCTACCTGAATGTCTTCTTTAGTGAAGTGTCTATTCATATCTTTTGCCATTTTTTAATTGGGTTATTTGTCTTTTTGCAGTTGAGTTTTTGCAGTATCATGTAGATTTTAGAGATCAGGCGCTGATCAGAAATGTCATAACTAAAAACTTTTTCCCAGTCTGTAGGTAGTCTTTTTACTCTTTTGGTGAAGTCTTTGGATGAGCATAGGTGTTTGATTTTTAGGAGTTCCCAGTTATCTAGTTTTTCTTCTGCATTATTACAATGTTTCATATACTGTTTATGTTATGTATCAGGGCTCCTAACGTTGTCCCTATTTTTTCTTCCATGATCTTTATCATTTTAGATTTTATATTTAGGTCTTTGATCCATCTTGAGTTCATTTTTGTGCATGGAGTGAGGTATGGGTCTTGTTTCATTTTTTTGCAGATGGATATCCAGTTATGCCAGCACCATTTGTTAAAAAGACTGTCTTTTCCCCATTTAACTGCTTTGGGGCCCTCGTCAAATATCAACTGCTCATATGTGGATGGATTTATGTCTGGATTCTCAATTCTGTTCCATTGGTCCGTGTATCTGTTGTTGTACCAGTACCAGGCTGTTTTGACTACTGTGGCAGTATAATAGGTTCTACAATCAGGTAACATAAGGCCTCCCACTTTGTTCTTCTTTTTCAGTAATGCCTTATTTACCTGGGGCGTCTTTCCCATCCATATGAAGTTGGTGGTTTGTTTCTCTATCTCATTAAAGAATGTCATTGGAATTTTGATTGGAATTGCATTAAATGTATAGATCGCTTTTGGTAGAATTAACATTTTTATAATGTTAAGTCTTCCTATCCATGAGCAACATATGTTCTTCCACTTATGTGATTCTTTTTTGGTTTCTTACAGAAGTATACTGTAGTTTTCTTTGTATAAGTCTTTTACATCTCTGGTAAGATTTATTCCTAAGTATTTTATCTTCTTGGGGCCTACTGTAAATGGCACTGATTTGGTGATTTCCTCTTCGATGTTCTTTTTGTTGGTGTCAGGGAATCCAAGTGATTTTTGTGTATTTATCTTGTATTCTGATACTCTGCTGAACTCTTCTATTAGTTTCAGTAGTCTTCTGGAGGATTGCTTAGAGTTTTCTGTGTATAAGATCGTATCATCTGCAAGTAGAGATACTTTTACTTCTTCCATGACAATCTGGATGCCATTTATTTCTTTATCTAGCCTAATTGCTCTGGCTAGGACCTCCAATGCAACGTTAAATAAGAGCAGTGATAAAGGGCATTCTTTTCTGGTTCCCAATCTCAATGGGAATGTTTTCAGGCTCTTTTTTTTTTTTTCATTTAGGGTGATGTTGGCTGTTGGCTTTGTATAAATTCCCTTTGTTATGATGAGGAATTTTCTTTCTATTCCTATTTCGCTGAGGGTTTTTATCATCAATGGGTGTTGAACTTTGTCAAATGCCTTTTCTGCATCAATTGATAAAATCATGTGATTCTTGTCTTTGGTTTCATTTATGTGGTGGATTACATTAATTGTTTTTCTAATGTTGAACCATCCCTGCATTCCTGGTATGAATCCCACTTGGTCATGGTGAATTGTTTTTTGAATATGTTGTTGAATTCTATTGGCTAGAATTTTGTTGAGAATTTTTGCATCTACGTTCATGAGGGATATGTAGTTCTATAATTTTCTTTTCTTGTGGTGTCTTTACCTGGTTTTGTATCAGGGATATGCTGGCTTCACAGAATGAGTTTGGTAGTATTCCATCCTTTCCTATGCTCTGAAATACCTTTAGTAGTATTGGTGTTAATTCTTCTCTGAAAGTTTTGTGGAAATCTGCAGTGAAGCCGTCCAGACCAGTGCTTTTTTTTTTATTGCGAGTTTTTTTGATTACCTTTTCAGTCTCTTCTTGTGTTATGGGTCTATTTAGTTGTTCCACCTCTGTTTGTGTTAGTTTAGGTAGGTAGTGTGTTTCTAGGAATTCATCCATTTCTCCTAGGATTTCAAATTTGTTTGAGTACAGCTTTCATAGTAATCTGATATGCTTCTTTTAATTTCAGTTGGGTCTGTTGTAAAATCACCCATCTCATTTCCTATTTGTGTTATTTGCTTGAATAATAGTCATATTAACTGGTCTTCCTTGTAGGCATATGGGTATGTATCCTATCACTAACAATGCTGTACTTCAGGATAGATCTTGAAATGTTCTTTTTGACCATTAATGCAGCACCATCCCTCTTCATGTTTTCATTGCTGGCATAGTAGACCATATGATTGTCCAATTCAAAATGGCCAATACCAGTCCATTTCAGTTCACTAATGCCTAGGATATCAACCTTTATGCATTCCATTTTATTTTTGATGATTTCTAGTTTTCCTACATTCATACTTCAATTATTAATCAATATTTGCAGCTCTTTCTTCTCATTTTGAGTTGTGCCACATTAGTAAATGACGATCCCAAAAGGTTGATTCCACCCACGTCATTAAAGTGGACTCTCCTTTGAGGAGGAAGCTCTCCCCCATTCGTCTTTTGAGTGCTTTCCAACCTGGGGGTTCATCTTCCGGCATTATATCAGAAAATATTCCACTGCTATTCATAAGGTTTTCACTGGCTAATTCTTTTTAGAAGTAGACTGCTTGGTCCTTCTTCCTGGTCTGTCTTAGTCTGGAAGCTTAGGTAAAACCTGACTACCATGGGTGACCGTGCTGGTATCTGAATACCGGTGGCGTATCTTCAGGCATCACAGCAACACGCAAGCCCCCACAGTATGACAAACTGACAGACATGTGGGGGAACATTACATTAGTCAATAAAATTTTAGACTTTTTTTTCTGTTTGAAGAGTTATTGAAACTTAAATTTCCTTTTTTTTTTTGCTGTGAACATCCTGGTTAGATTTGCTGTTAATTCTTACGTTTACCTTATAAAATTATTCATGGACTGGTATTTTGTATATTCTATCCTCCAGAAGACATTATAAAGTATTTATATTACTCTTAAACTTGAGAAGTGAATCACCAAGACCTCAAATTTGCTTTGATGAAATGGTTTAAATTCCAGATTAAAAAACTTTCATATTTATAGGATAATCCATTTTTTTAAATTTCTTCCTGTATCAGTTTTTATCTTTTTTTGAGAAATCAACGTGTTTCACTAAATACTTAAAATCAGGTTGCGAAGTATTGTTTTATGTTATTGTGACATAATTTTAATGCCTGTAGGATAGGATCTGATATTATAAAAAAAAAAAAATTTTTTTCATAGCTGTTAATAATTTTGTATCTTCTCTTGTGAGTTTATTCATAGTATTTGTCTCTCTTGGTAACTTTTTTTTTTTACTTTTGTAGAATATCTTCTGTATATTTATTAATGTCTACAGACAAGTCTCCTTTCCTTTTTGATATTTTTGTGTGTGTGTTTTATTATTCATCCATTTTTTGCTTTCCTTTTTCTAACTCATTGATCTGGATTCCTACATTATTAGTTTTAAGAATTTTCAAAAATATGCATATAAAGCTATACATTTTCCTCCAAGGATACATTTTTCTGAATTTCTGAAGTTTAACGTGTCATATTTTGATTACCTTATAGCTCAAAATATTTTCTAACTCTCTGATTTATTCTTTGACCAGTGAAACTATGCTGCTTAATTTCCAATATCTCTGAATATTTTAAGTCTTTTTGGTATTGCTTTTTAACTTAATTCTGTTTAGGACATAACATGTTCTTTGAAAAACAGAACTCACTGAGACCTACTTTATCCCCAAAATATAGTTATTTCTTTTAAAGAGTCCAATGCACCTGAAAAGAATATATAATCAATTTTTGTTGGATCTAGATTCCAGCATCTCAATTAGATAAATTTTATCGTATTGTCTAGAATTTTTATGCCTTGTTCCTTGGCTCTTATTTGATTTAACACTTTCTTTAAGCCTGTGTGTTATAAAAATCTGTATTTCATTATTCTCTTAAAAGATTTTCTTTTGGGAGGTGGAGCCAGGATGGCTAACTAGTCAGAAGCGTCTGCTGAACCTTCTTGCAACAAAGACCCCCAAAAACAAGTGAATCGATTACATATATGACAATCTACAAACCCTGAGCATCAAACACAGAACTAAGGAATTGACCTGAGTGACAGGGGAGCGAGAGACTGTGCAGCACCTCAGCTCTGATTTCTTGGTGCCATTCTTTGGTGTGAATGTGCAGGGGCTGATTGTAGCTTCCTGAGTCGTGGCAGATTCACCAAAAGAAGGCAAGCACAGTGGTGCACCCCTGACCCTGTGGCAAGTCTTAAGCAGGGCTGCCCGCAGAGTTTAGGAAGCAGCTGCTTCAGTGAAAGAAGGCAAACAAAGTTCCGCCACCTCGACCCTCTGGTGTGACAGCCACAGATCTGGCAGTGGGGTTTAGGACAAAGCTGCCTCACTGAAAGAAGGCAAGTGTGGGGCACAGCCCTAACCCTCTGGGACAGTTTTAGCGGGGACCCAGTCAGCGAGCACCAGCTACACACACCTTTGGAATCTAAGATAAAACAGCTCTCTCAACACAAGACAAGTGTGGTCTTGTCTAAATTATGGCACGGATCTAATAGCTCCTTCTTCTGAAAGTACTCTCTCCTATCTATTTGATCCCTCCCTGCTCTGCCACAGCTAGCTGTATTAACATTTGAATTCCTGGGCCTGAGATAGAATGTGCCACGCTCTCTCTGTCCCATTCTCCAGGCCTGGGAGAAGGAGCAAATTAACAAATGGGGGAAAAATACTTTCCTGACTCCCCTAAACTGGAAGCTGAGAGAAGTGGCTTCAGTCCAGGCATAAGTGATCCACAGACTTTGGCTTTCACACCTACATGGAACCAGGTGGCTATTATAATGCAAAGGCAAATCTGTTAGAGGTCAGATTGTAATTGTTTCAGCTGTGTGGTGGAGAGGCAGGTTTTAGAGGTCTGAAACTGCTCTACCAGTTAAACAGAGCCCTCACCTACCCACAGCTGGGACCTGAGGGCTGAGGCTCCATCCACGCCACCTAGCCATCTGCAAAAGGGGTCTGAGGATAGTGGTGCCCACAAGTCTTGACAGGTATAAGCATTGGGTGCCCAAAGTACAGCTGCAGAGCCCGCCCACCAGAGTGCTCTAGAGAACAGAGATGCTCCTTCCTCACTGACACATGGGGGAAGGCTGTCAGCACCCTGCCCTCCTCAGAGTGTGACTCCCTGGTGCTACCAGAAACCAGTGCATACAACCATCATCACTACTTCTCTAGGTGACCGAATATCAGAACACCTGAGCTGAATCCACACAAGAATAGTGAATGGACTCCTAGGCTCACATACCTGGTAACAGCTCTAACCATCTGGTAACAGGACATAAGTGCTTCAGAGGCTCCAGTAATCAAGTAAGCACACTCTAGTAGCCTATTTGGGTATACTGAAACAAAACAAAGCAAGAAGATAGGACACAGTGAGCAAACACAAAATAAATTATTACAATAACTTATAGATGGCTTGGAGACCACATTCGATATCAAACCACGTAAAGAATCAGACCACGATTGCTTCTACAAATTCCCAAAACAGAGAATCAAGGACTCTTCCAGATGAAGATGTACTCCTGAAATTGCCAGATGTAGAATACAAAAGATTAATATACAGAACAATTCAAGACATCAGGAACAAAATCAGGCAATGTACAGAAAAAGCCAAGGAACACACTCATAAAGCAGTTGAAGAAATTAAAAAGATTATTCAAGAATATAACAAAAAATTTAATAAGCTGCAAGAATATATAGAGAGACAACATTCAGAAATTCA
The DNA here is from genome assembly GCF_024166365.1 of Elephas maximus indicus. Lineage (NCBI taxonomy): Eukaryota > Metazoa > Chordata > Mammalia > Proboscidea > Elephantidae > Elephas > Elephas maximus. The sequence continues at coordinate 92,241,635 of NC_064833.1, forward strand.
AGATATTAACAATAAAATTACAGAATTAGACAACTCAATAGGCAGAGGTGCAGAATTGAGGAACTGGAATGCAGAATTGGGGAGATGGAGGAGAAGGCACTTGGCACCAATATATTTGAAGAAAAATCAGATAAAAGAATTTAAAAAATGAAGAAATCCTAGGAATCATGTGGGACTCTATCAAGAGGAATAACTTGTGAGTGTTTGAAATACCAAAACAGGGACTGATAATAAAAAATACAGAGAGAATTGCTAAAGATTTCTTGGCAAAAAACTTTCCTGACATTGGGAAAGATGAGAGGATATCTATCCAGGATGCTCATCGAACCCCGTACAAGGTAGATCCCAAAAGAAGGTCACCAAGACGTATTATCATCAAACTTGCCAAAACCAAAGATAAAGAGAAAATTTTAAGAGCAGCCAGAGATGAGCAAAAGCCACCAACAAAGGAGAATCAATAAGTTCAGACTACTTGGCAGAAACTATGCAGGCAAGAAGGGAATGGGATGATGTATATAGAGCATGGAAGGAGAAAAATTAGCAGCCAAGAATCATATCCAGCACAGCGGTCTCTCAAATATGAAGGTGAAATTAAGTCATTTACAGGTAAACACAAGAATTTGCAAAAACCAAACCAAAACTACAAGAAATACTGAAGAGAATTCTCTCATAAGAAAATCAATAATATCAGCTATCAAAACAACACTAGGACACAGAACAAAGCATCCTGATATCAACTCAGATAGGGAAATCAGAAAAATAAAATAAGGTTAAAAAACAAATGCTCAAAACAGGGAATCACTGATGTCATCATGTAAAAGATGACAATAATCAATAAAGAGGGACTAAATAAAGTAGGCATAGATCTTCCATATGGAGAGGAAATCAAGATGATACAGGGAGATACAAATTAGGTTTATACTTACAAAAATAGGAGTAAATATTAAGGTAACCACAAAGAAGACTAACAATCCCATACTTCAAAATAAAAACCAAGATAAACATAAAGGCTCAGCAAAAGCAAATTCAACTACAATGATAAAGATGAACTCCCAATTTAGAAAGAAACGTTTCTCAAAACAAATACGTAAGTGGAAAAATAAAACTGTCAGCAAACACACACAAAAAGGCATCAAAATGACAGCACTAAACTCATACCTATCTCTAACAACACTGAATGTAAATGGACTAATTGCTCCAATAAAGAAACAGAGAGTTGCAGATTGGACAAAAACACAATGCAGCTATATGCTGCCTACAAGAGACACGCCTTAGACTTAGAGGCACAAACAAACTAAAATTCAAAGGATGGAAAAAATATATCAAGCAAATAACAATCAAAAAAGAGCAGGAGTGGCAATATTAATTTCTGTCAAAATAGACTTTAAAGTTAAATCCACCACAAAGAATTAGGAAGGACACAATATAATGATGAAAGGGACAATTTACCAGGAAGATATAACCATATTAAATATTTATGCACCCGATGACAGGGCTGCATGATATATAAAACAAACTCTAATAGCATTGAAAAGTGACTTAGACAGCGCCACAATTATAGTACGAGATTTCAGCACACCACTTCCAGTGAAGGACAGGACATCCAGAAAGAAACTCTTTAAAACATGGAAGATCTAAATGCCACAATCAACCAACTTGACCTCATAGACATATACAGAACACTCTACCCAGCAGCAGCCAAGCATGCTTTCTTTTCTAGTGCACATGGAACATTCTCTAGAATAGACCACATATTAGGCTATAAAGCAAGCCTTTGCAGAATCCAAAACACCGAAATATTACAAAGCATCGACTCAGACAACAAGGCCATACCAGAAAAAGCAGGGAAAAGAGATCAAATACTTGGAAACTGAACAATACCCTGCTCAAAAAAGACTGGGTTATAGACAACATCAAGGATGGAATAACGAAATTCACAGAATCCAATGAGAATGAAAACACTTCCTATCAGAACCTTTGGGACACAGGGGAAGCAGTGCGCAGAGGTCAGTTTATACCAATAAATGCACACATACAAAAAGATGAAAGAGCCAAAATCAAAGAATTATCCCTACAACTTGAAGAAACAGAAAGAGAACAACAAAAGAAACCCTCAGGCTCCAGAAGAAACCAAATAATAAAAATTAGAGTGGAATTAAATGAATTAGAAAACAGGAAAACAATTGAAAGAGTTTACAAGACCAAAAGCTGGTCCTCTGAAAAAATTAACAAAACTGATAAACCACTGGCCAGGCTGACAAAAGAAAAACAGGAAAGACGCAAATAACCTGAACAAGAAATGAGATGGGCGATGTCACAACAGACCCAACTGAAATTAAAAGAATCATATCAGATTACTATGAAAAATTGCACTCTAACAAATTTGAAAACCTAGAAGAAATGGATGAATTTCTAGAAACACAGTACCCACCTAAACTAACACAAGCAGAGGTAGGACAATGAAAATAAGCCCACAATAAGAGAAGAGATTGAAAAGGGAATGAAAAAACTCCCAACAAAAAAAGCCCTGGCCCTAAAGGCTTCACTTCAGAGTCCTACCAAACTTTCAGAGAAGAGGTAACACCACTACTACTAAGGGTATCTCAGAGCATAGAGAATAGAGAAGGTCAAAATACTCCCAAACTCATTTTAGAATCCAAAACCAGGTAAAGATACCACACAAAAAAGAAAATTACAAACCTGTATACCTCAGGAACTTAGATGCAAAAATCTGGAACTAAATTCTAGCCAACAGAGTTCAACAACATATCCAAAAAAAAAATTCACCATGACCAAGTGGAATTCATACCAGGTATGCAGGGATCATTCAACATTAGAAAAACAATTAATGTAATCCATCATATAAGTAAAACAAAAGACAAGAATCACATGATTTTATCAATTGATGCAGAAAAGGCCTTTGACAAAGCCCAACACCTATTCATGTTAAAAACTCTCAGCAAAATAAGTATAGAAGGAAAATTCCTCATGTAATAAAGGGCATTTATACAAAGCCATCAGCCAACATCACCCTAAATGGAAAGATTTTGAAAGCATTCACTTTGAGAATGGGAACCAGACAAGGATGCTCTTTATCACCACTCTAATTCAACATTGTGCTGGAGGTCCTAGCCAGAGCAATTAGGCTAGTTAAAGAAATAAATGGCATCCAGATTGGCAAGGAAGAAGTAAAACTATCTCTGTTTGTGGATGACGTGATCTTATACAAGAAAACCCTAAACAATCTTCAAGAAAACTACTGAAACTAATAGAAGAGTTCAGCAGAGTATCGGAATACAAGACAAACATACAAAAATCAGTTGGATTCCTCTACACCAACAAAAAGAACATCGAAGATGAAATCACCAAATCAATACCATTTACATTAGCCCCCAAGAAGATAAAACACTTAGGAATAAATCTTACCAGAGATGTAAAAGACCTATACAAAGAAAACTAAAAGACACTACTGCAAGAAACCAAAAGATAACTACATAAGTTGGAAAACATACCTTGCTAATGGATATGAAGAATTAACATTGTAAAAATGTCTATTCTACCAAAAGCTATCTATAGATACAAGGCAATTCCAATCCAAATTCCAAAAACATTTTTTAATGAGATAGAGAAACAAATCACCAATTTCATATAGAAGGGCAAGAGGCCCCGGATAAGTAAAGCATTACTGAAAAACAAGAACAAAGTGGGAGGCCTCACTCTACCTGATTTTAGAACCTATTATACCACCACAGTAGTCAAAACAGCCTGGTACTGGTACAACAACAGATTAATAGAACACTGGAACAGATTTGAGAATCCAGACATAATTCCATCCACATATGAGGAGCTGATATTTGACAATGGTCCAAAGTTGGTTAAATGGGGAAAAGACAGTCTTTTTAACAAATGATGGTGGCGTAACTGGATATCATCTGCAAAAAAATCGAACAAGACCCACACCTCACACCATGCACAAAAAAATAACTCAAAATGGATCAAAGAACTAAATATAAAATCTAAAACGATAAAGATCACTAAAGAAAAAAATAGGGACAATGTAAGAAGCCCTAAACATGGCAAAAACGGTATACAGAACATTACTAAAAATGCAGAAGAGAAACCAGGTAACTGGGAGCTTCTAAAAATCAAACACCTTTGCTCATCCAAGGAGTTCACCAAAAGAGTAAAAACATTATCCATAGACTGGGAAAAAGCTTTTAGCTATGATATTTCCGATCAGTTCCTGATCTCTAAAATCTATATGATCCTGCAAAAACCGAACCACAAAAAGACAAATAACCCAGTTAAAAAATGGGCAAAGTGTATGAACAGGCACTTCAGTAAAGAAGACATTTAGGCTGCTAACAGATACACGAGGAAGTGCTCACTATCATTACCCATTAGAGAAATGCAAATCAAAACTACAGTGAGATTCCATCTCACTCCTACAAGGCTGGCATTAATCCAAAAAAACCAAAATAACTGTTGGAGAGGTTGTGGAGAGAGTGGAACACTTATACACTGCTGGTGGAAATGTGAAATGGTACAAAAACTTTGGAAATCGATTTGGCTCTTCCTTAAAAAACTAGAAAACAGAATTATCATACGATCCAGCAATCCCACTCCTTGAAATATATCCTAGAGAAATAAGACCCTTTGCACAAACAGATATATGCACACCCATGTTCATTGCAGCACTGTTTACAATAGCAAAAAGTTATAAGCAACTAAAGTGCCCATCAATGGATGAATGGATAAATTATGGTATATTCACAAAGTGGAATACTATGCATCAAATAAGAACAATGAGGAATCCATGAAACATTTCATAACATGGAGAAATCTGGAAGACATTATGCTGAGTGAAATTAGTTGCAAAAGGACAAATATTGTATAAGACCACTATTATAAGAACTTAAGAAATAGTTTAAACAGAGAACAAAATGTTCTTTGATGTTAATGGGGGGGGAGGGAGGAAATGAGGGAAAGGGTTTTTCACTAATTAGATAGTATATAAGCTTTATTTTAGGCGTAGGGAAAGACAACACATAATACAGGAGAGGCCAGCATAACTGGACTAAACCAAAAGCAAAAAGTTTCCTGAATAAAATGAACACTTTGAAGGCCAGCCTAGCAGGGGCGGGGCTTTAGGGACCAGAGTTTCAAGGGACATCTAAGTCAACTGGCATAATAAAATCTATTAAGAAAACGTTTTGCATCCCACTTTGGAGAGTGGCATCTGGGCTCTTAGCAAGCAAGCGGCCATCTAAGATGCATCTATTGGTCTCAACCCACCTGGAGCAAGGAAGATTGAAAAGCACCAAAGACACAAGGTAATTATGAGCCTAAGAGTCAGAAAGGGACACATAAACCAGAGACTACATCATCCTGAGACCAGAAGAACTAGATGGTACCCGGCCACAACCCATGACTCCCTGACAGGGAACACAACAGAGAACCCCTGAGGGAGCAGGAGAGCAGTGGGATGCAAACCTCAAATTCTCGTAAAAAGGCCAGACTTAATGGTTAGACTGCAACTAGAAGGACCCCCGAGGCCATGGTCCCCAGACTTTCTATTAGCCCAAGACAGGAACCATCCCCAAAGCCAACTCTTCAGATAGGGATTGGACTGGAATATGGGAGGGAAAATGATACTGGTGAAGATCAAGCTTCTTGGATCAAGAAGACACATGAGACTATGTTGGCATCTCCTATCTCCTGTCTGGGGGGGGGGGGAGATGAGAGGGCAGAGGGGGCCAGAAGTTGCCCGAATGGACATGAGGAAGAAAAGTGGAGGGAAGGAGCGTGCTGTCTCATTAGGGGGAGAGACTGACTTGATTTGACTTGACTCAAAGCACAATAAAAATTAATTTTAAAAAAGATTATCTTTTTCAGGCAAGAATTCTAGTTTGGTTATTATTTTATTTTTATACACTTAAGTCAACATTCCATAATATTCTGATTTTCATTGTTTCCTTTGAGAAGTCATTTATCAATCTAATCGCTCCTTCTCTGAAGACAATGTTTATATTTCCTGCATCCTGGCCACATTTTATATGTTTGTTTGTTTCTTTGGTTTTCTAAAGATTCATGATAAAATGCCTAGGTGTAATTTTTTTTTTTTTTACGTATATATTTATCTTTTGTTTTGTTTGCCTTTTGAATCTGTAGATTAACTGCTTTTTATCTATTTGCAAAAATCCTTAGCCGTTTTCTTTCCAAATATTTGTTCTGCTTGTTTCCTCTCTTCTCTTTCCTTGGGACTCAAAAATGTTTTATACTTTCTTATTATAACTCTTTGTCTCAGATTCTCATCTATGTTCTTCCCAAATCTTTGTCTCTCTAGTCATCATTATAAATGTTTTCTACTAACCCGTCTTTCGTTTCACTAATTCTTCAGCTGCTTCTAATCTGTTGTTTAATTCAACTACTGTGTTTTTTTAAATAAGATATATATGTCTTTAACTTATATTTGGTACCTTTTTTAATTTGTTAGGTAACTTCTAGAGCTTCATTTTATTTGATGAATGTTTCAAGCTTTTATGTTATCTTTTTGCACATAGAACACATAATTTAATGTCTGTATCAGACAATTCCACTATCTGGAATTGCCTGCATGTTGGCTTCTGTAATCTATTATTTATTGCACATGCTTTCTCCCCACGTGCTTAATGTTTAGTCATGATTGTGTTCTACATATTGTATTTGAAAGGATTTTTATGAAAATAATTTTGGACAGTATGATACTGTCTTCCTATGAAGGGTTTCATATTCTTTAGTGAGGAATCCCCATGGTTTTTAGCTAGGAGTCTGGGAGAACTGTAAATTATGATAATCAAAAAACATTTTAAGGTTGGCGTTTTTGGGTCTATCCACATGACTCAAATCTAGGCTCCGGTCCTTGCAAGGGCTCTATGACTTCTGTCTCAGCCTTGTTTTTAAGATGCCATCGTTTGTGATACTAGATACAAGGAGACCCTGTTTCCTAAGTCCTCCATACTGTCAACGTCCTGGATTTTAACATTGTCTCCTAAACCTGTGAGACTGTCAGAAACAGCTCAGCCTCTCATTTGCCATTTTTGGATTAGGAAGTGCCTTTATGATAAAACTTGGTCTCAAATCTGTATTTGTTTCTCTTGATTTCCATATAATGATATATTTTGCCTGGAAATCATTCAACACATTGTTAAATATGTAATACTTTAAACAAATTTTTAAAAATACATTGGCCAGATTTCCAGGTAGACTTCAGTTGATGTGTTGTCTCAACTTCCTAATACACAATTACTCCAAATGGAAACTAATTATACCCTACTAGCTTAAATATTAATTATTCTGACACATTATAAAGACTTTTATAGCTAACTCAATCTCCTCCCCCCACATGGGATAACTAGCTAGTAATTTTCATTTATTCTTTTAAAATTAAGATATTCTCTGTTTAAACATCTACCTTTCATATAAACAACACAAAATCAGTTCTCATAGCTGGTTTTTATTATAATATTATGAACCAAATGAAATTTATATGAATAGTTCTCAAGTACTGTAAATGTCAAACCATATATTAGTAACCTAAGATATTCAAGAATACATAATATAATTAAAAGGGCAAGAGACCCTGGTTCATATTCTAATTGTATTATATACCAAGTTTTACTCATTCTGTAAGCTAATTTATTTAAATAATGGATTCTTAATTTGTTACAGCAGGGTATTTATGTATCAGAAGTTTATTGTAAGACTTATATGGATATAATTAGATAATGGACAATTTCAATTATTTTGAAGAGGCAATGTAATACAGTGGAAAATATAGGATCTGAGATCAGACATGTTATTTCAAATTCTGGTACTGTCACTTGCATTCTTATTAGTCAGGTATTATCACAGTTATGCTGCATAACAAACCATCCTGCGAGTCATGGGAAGGCAACAATAAAATATATTTCTTTCTGCAAATTAACTGGCTTTTTGGCTAATCTAAGCTAGGCATGGCTGGATTTGGTTCAAGGCAGTAAGTTGGGCTTAAATCTGCTTTACATATTCCTCATTTTCTGAGCATAGGGGCTACCTTGGATGTGTTCTTCTAATGACAAGGTCAGAAGTACAAGATTCCAACCACAACTCTGCTCTGTCATGCCCATTAATATTCCATTGGTCAAGGCAAGTCATATAACAAAAAAGTGAGTCAAGGATCAGGAACCATAAAACCTAAGTAAATGTCTTGATAGGGCACATTTACTCCTCCCACATACTTCTACCACATAGAGTTGTGTTGAGGGATATATTAAATGCCTCATGCATACACTGTGAGGAATGCAATGATTATGTGATGAATGCTTGTGTGTATGATTGAGGCTTACAATAATGAAATGACTGTAAGAGAGGAGTGGCTTACCTCACATGAGTTTTCTTTTGGAAATTGATCCACCTATATTTAAAAGCTAGAAGCAAAAGAGTTGGTGTCACTGCCATTCTGTATATGAATAACTCTAGCATAATCTATACTCATCTGAGACCAGTTTCTAAAAGGAGGAGGTTAAAATCCTACTTTGAAAGGCATAAGCAGGTGTGGTTTGTCTACTAATGTTAATCACACAAGATATTCATTTTTTTTTATTAACTTTCATTGAGCTTCAAGTGAACGTTTACAAATCAAGTCAGTCTGTCACATATAAGTTTACGTACATCTTACTCCCTTCTCCCACTTGCTCTCCCCCTAATGAGTCAGCCCTTCCAGTCTCTCCTTTCGTGACAATTTTGCCAGCTTCCCACTCTCTCTATCCTCCCATCCGCCCTCCAGACAGGAGATGCCAACACAGTCTCAAGTGTCCACCTGATATTATTAGCTCACTCTTCATCAGCATCTCTCTCCCACCCACTGTCCAGTCCCTTTCATGTCTGATGAATTGTCTTCGGGGATGGTTCCCGTCCTGTGCCAACAGAAGATTTGGGGACCATGGCCGCTGGAATTCCTGTAGTCTCAGTCAGACCATTAAGTATGGTCTTTTTATGAGAATTTGGGGTCTGCAACCCACTGCTTTCCTGCTCCCTCAGGGGTTCTCTGTTGTGCTCCCTGTCAGGGCAGTCATCGACTGTGGCCGGGCACCAACTAGTTCTTCTGGTCTCAGGATGATGTAGGTCTCTGGTTCATGGGGCCCTTTCTGTCTCCTGGGCTCTTAGTTGTCATGTGACCTTGGTGTTCTTCATTCTCCTTTGCTCCAGGTGGGTTGAGACCAATTGATGCATCTTAGATGGCCGTTTATTAGCATTTAAGACCCCAGACGCCACATTTCAAAGTGGGATGCAGAATGTATTCATAATAGAAGTATTTTGCCAATTGACTTAGAAGTCCCCTTAAACCGTGGTCTCCAAACCCCCACCCTTGCTCCACTGACCTTTGAAGCATTCATTTTATCCCGGAAACTTCTTTGCCTTTGGTCCAGTCCAATTGAGCTGACCTTCCATGTATTGAGTGTTGTCCTTCCCTTCACCTAAAGCAGTTCTTATCTACTAATTAATCAATAAAAAACCCTCTCCCTCCCTCCCTCTCCCCCTCGTAACCACAAAAGTATGTGTTCTTCTCAGTTTATACTATTTCTCAAGATCTTATAATAGTGGTCTTATACAATATTTGTCCTTTTGCCTCTGACTAATTTCGCTCAGCATAATGCCTTCCAGGTTCCTCCATGTTATGAAATGTTTCACAGATTCATCACTGTTCTTTATCGATGCGTAGTATTCCATTGTGTGAATATACCACAATTTATTTATGCATTCATCCGTTGATGGACACCTTGGTTGCTTCCAGCTTTTTGCTATTGTAAACAGAGCTGCAATAAACATGGGTGTGCATATATCTGTTTGTGTGAAGGCTCTTGTTTCTCTAGGGTATATTCCGAGGAGTGGGATTTCTGGGTTGTATGGTAGTTCTATTTCCAACTTTTTGAGATAACTCCAGATAGATTTCCAAAGTGGTTGTACCATTGTACATTCCCACCAGCAGTGTATAAGAGTTCCAATCTCTCAGCAGCCTCTCCAACATTTATTATTCTGTGTTTTTTGGATTAATGCCAGCCTTGTTGGAAAGAGATGGAATCTCATCGTATTTTTAATTTGCATTTCTCTAATGGCTAATGATTGAGAGCATTTTCTCATGTATCTGTTAGCTGCCTGAATATCTTCCTTAGTGAAGTGTGTGTTCATATCCTTTGCCCACTTCTTGATTGGGTTGTTTGTCTTTTTGTGGTTGAGTTTTGACAGAATCATGTAGATTTTAGAGATCAGGCGCTGGTCGGAGATGTCATACCTGAATATTCTTTGCCAGGCTGTAGGTGGTCTTTTTACTCTTTTGGTGAAGTCTTTAGATGAGCATAGGTGTTTGATTTTTAGGAGCTCCCAGTTATCGGGCTTCTCTTCATCATTTTTGGTAATGTTTTGTATTCTGTTTATGCCTTGTATTAGGGCTCCTAGTGTTGTCCCTATTTTTTCTTCCATGATCTTTATCGTTTTAGTCTTTATGTTTAGGTCTTTGATCCACTTGGAGTTAGTTTTTGTGCATGGTGTGAGGTATGGGTCCTGTTTCATTCCTTTGGAAATGGATATCCAGTTATGCCAGCACCGTTTGTTAAAAAGACTATCTTTTCCCCAATTGACTGACACTGGTCCTTTGTCAAATATCAGCTGCTCATACGTGGATGGATTTATATCTGGATTCTCAATTCTGTTGCATTGGTCTATGTGCCTGTTGTTGTACCAGTACCAGGCTGTTTTGACTACTGTGGCTGTATAATAGCTTCTGAAATCAGGTAGAGTGAGGCCTCCCACTTTCTTCTTCTTTTTCAGTAATGCTTTGCTTATCCGAGGCTTTATTCCCTTCTATACGAAATTGGTGATTTGTTTCTCTATCACCTTAAAAAATGACATTGGAATTTGGATCGGAAGTGCGTTATATGTATAGATGGCTTTTGGTAGAATAGACATTTTTACTATGTTAAGTCTTCCTATCCATGAGCAAGGTATGTTTTTCCACTTAAGTATGTCCTTTTGAATTTCTTGTAGTAGAGCTTTGTAGTTTTCTTTGTATAGGTCTTTTACATCCTTGGTAAGATTTATTCCTGAGTATTTTATCTTCTTGGGGGCTACTGTGAATGGTATTGATTTGGTTATTTCCTCTTCTGTGTTCTTTTTGTTGATGTAGAGGAATCCAAGTGATTTTTGTATGTTTATTTTATAACCTGAGACTCTGCCAAACTCTTCTGTTAGTTTCAGTAGTTTTCTGGAGGATTCCTTAGGGTTTTCTGTGTATAAGATCATGTCATCTGCAAATAGAGATAATTTTACTTCCTCCTTGCCAATCCAGATGCCTTTTATTTCTTTGTCTAGCCTAATTGCCCTGGCTAGGACTTCTAGCACGATGTTGAATAAGAGCGGTGATAAAGGGCATCCTTGTCTGGTTCCCGTTCTCAAGGGAAATGCTTTCAGGTTCTCTCCATTTAGAGTGATGTTGGCTGTTGGCTTTGCATAGATGCCCTTTATTATGTTGAGGAATTTTCCTTCAATTCCTATTTTGGTGAGAGTTTTTACCATAAATGGGTGTTGGACTTTGTCAAATGCCTTTTCTGCATCAATTGATAAGATCATGTGGTTTTTGTCTTTTGTTTTATTTATGTGATGGATTACATTAATGGTTTTTCTGATATTAAACCAGCCTTGCATACCTGGTATAAATCCCACTCGATCGTGGTGAATTATTTTTTTGATATGTTGTTGAATTCTATTGGCTAGAATTTTGTTGAGGATTTTTGCATCTATGTTCATGAGGGATATACGTCTGTAAGTTTCTTTTTTTTAATGTCTTTACCTGGTTTTGGTATCAGGGAGATGGTGGGTTCATAGAATGAGTTGGGTAGTATTCCGTCATTTTCTATGCTTTGGAATACCTTTAGTAGTAGTGGTGTTAACTCTTCTCTGAAAGTTTGGTAGAACTCTGCAGTGAAGCCGTCCGGGCCAGGGCTTTTTTTTTTGGGAGTTTTTTGATTACCGTTTCAATCTCTTTTTTTGTTATGGGTCTATTTAGTTGTTCTACTTCTGAATGTGTTAGTTTAGGTAGGTAGTGTTTTTCCAGGAATTCATCCATTTCTTCTAGGTTTGCAAATTTGTTAGAGAACAATTTTTCGTAGTAATCTGATATGATTCTTTTAATTTCAGTTGGGTCTGTTGTGATGTGGCCCTTCATGTTTCTTATTTGGGTTATTTGTTTCCTTTCCTGTATTTCTTTAGTCAGTCTAGCCAATGGTTTATCAATTTTGTTAATTTTTTCAAAGAACCAGCTTTTGGCTTTGTTAATTCTTTCAATTGTTTTTCTGTTTTTTTTTTTTTAATTCATTTAGTTCAGCTCTAATTTTTATTATTTGTTTTCTTCTGGTGCCTGATGGATTCTTTTGTTGCTCACTTTCTTTTTGTTCAAGGTGTAGGGACAGTTCTCTGATTTTGGCTCTTTCTTCTTTTTGTATGTGTGCATTTATCGATATAAATTGGCCTCTGAGCACTGCTTTTGTTGTGTCCAGAGGTTTTGACAGGAAGTATTTTCATTCTCTTTGCATTCTATGAATTTTCTTATTCCCTCCTTGATGCCTTCTATAACCCAGTCTTTTTTCAGGAGGGTGTTGTTCATTTTCCAAGTATTTGATTTCTTTTCCCTAGTTTTTCTGTTATTGATTTCTAGTTTTATTGCCTTGTGGTCTGAGAAGATGCTTTGTAATATTTCGATGTTTTGGACTCTGCAAAGGTTTCTTTTATGACCTAATATGTGGTCTATTGTAGAGAATGTTCCATGTGCGCTAGAAAAAAAAGTATACTTTGCAGCAGTTGGGTGAAGAGTTCTGTATAAGTCAATGAGGTGAAGTTGGTTGATTGTTGTAAGTAGGTCTTCCGTGTCTCTATTGAGCTTCTTACTGGATTTCCTGTCCTTCTCCGAAAGTGGTGTGTTGAAGTCTCCTAGTATAATTGTGGAGCTGTCTAGCTCACTTTTCAATTCTGTTAAAATTTGATTTATGTATCTTGCAGCCCTGTCATTGGGTGCATAAATATTTAATATGGTTATGTCTTCCTGATCAATTGTCCCTTTTATCATTATGTAGTGTCATTCTTTATCCTTTGTGGTGGATTTAAGCCTAAAGTCTATTTTGTCAGAAATTAATATTGATACTCCTCTTTTTTTTGCATATTGTTTGCTTTATGTATTTTTTTCCATCCTTTGAGTTTTAGTTTGTTTGTGTCTCTAAGTCTAAGCTGTGTCTCTTGTAGGCAGCATATAGACGGATCGTGTTTCTTTATCCAGTCCGAGACTCTCTGTCTCTTTATTGGTGCATTTAGTCCATTTACATTCAGCGTAATTATAGATAAATAAGTGTTTAGTGTTGTCATTTTGATGCCTTTTTATGTGTGTTGTTGACAATTTCATTTTTCCACATACTTTTTTGTGCTGAGACGTTTTTCTTAGTAAATTGTGAGATCCTCATTTTCGTAGTGTTTGTGTTTGTTGAGTCGTTACGTTTTTCTTGGCTTTTATATTGAGTTATTTAGTTGTTATACCTCTTTGTGGTTACCTTATTATTTACCCCTATTTTTCTAAGTAAAAACCTAACTTGTATTGTTCTATATCGCCTTGTATCACTCTCCATATGGCACTTCTACGCCTCCTGTGTTTCGTCCCTATTTTTTATTATTGTGATCTTTTACATATTGACTTCCGTGATTCCCTGTTATGAGTATTTTTTTTTTTTATTAATCTTAATTTGTTTTTGTGATTTCCCTATTTGAGTTGATATCAGGATGTTCTGTTTTGTGACCTTGTGTTGTGCTGGTATCTGATATTATTGGTTTTCTGACCAATGTCCTTTAGTATTTCTTGTAGCTTTGGTTTGGTTTTTGCAAATTCTCTAAACTTGTGTTTATCTGTAAATATCTGAATTTCACCTTCATATTTCAGAGAGAGTTTTGCTGGATATATGATCCTTGGCTGGCAGTTCTTCTCCTTCAGTCTCTGTAGGTGTCATCCCATTCCCTTCTTGCCTGCATGGTTTCTGCTGAGTAGTCTGAGCTTATTCTTATTGATTCTCCCTTGAAGGAAACCTTTCTTTTCTCCCTGGCTGCTTTTGAAATTTTCTGTTTATCTTTGGTTTTGGCGAGTTTGATGATAATATGTCTTGGTGTTTTTGTTTTTGGATCAATCTTAAATGGGGTTTGATGAGCATCTTGTATAGATATCCTTTCGTCTTTCATGATGTCTGGGAAGTTTTTGTCAGGAGTTCTTCAACTATTTTCTCTGTGTTTTCTGTCCTCCCTCCCTGTTCTGGGACTCCAATCACATGCAAGTTATCCTTCTTGATAGAGTCCCACATGATTCTTAGGGTTTCTTCATTTTTTTTAATTCTTTTATCTGATTTTTTTTCAGCTATGTTGGTGTTAATTCCCTGGTCTTCCAGATGTCCCATTCTGCATTCTAATTGCTCGAGTCTGTTCCTCTGACTTCCTATTGCGTTGTCTATTTCTGTAATTTTATTGTTAATCTTTTGGATTTCTACATGCTGTCTCTCTATGGATTCTTGCAACTATTAATTTTTCCACTATGTTCTTGAATAATCTTTTTGAGTTCTTCAACAGTTTTATCAGTGTGTTCCTTGGCTTTTTCTGCAGTTTGCCTTATTTCGTTTGTGATGTCTTGAAGCATTCTGTAAATTAGTTTTTTTATATTCTGTATCTGATAAGTCCAGGATCGTATCTTCATTTGGGAAAGATTTTGATTCTTTTGTTTGGGGGGTTGTAGAAGCTGTCATGGTCTGCTTCTTTATGTGGTTTGATATGGACTGCTGTCTCCGAGCCATCACTGGGAAACTAGTTTTTCCAGAAAATCCGCTAAAAAAAAATGCAGTCAGATCTCTATCAGAATTGCCTTTGGATTATAACCGCCACCTTGTTCCTTGTAAGGATGAAAGTCTGAGATTTGGATCATATATGCTTGGCTGTAGCTGGTTCTGTGTTTTTAGTCCAATTAGGGGTGGATTTTTGGTCCCTGGGGTTTTTTTTTTGTTGTTGTTGTTGTTCCTTCTCTCAGGCCAAAAGAGTGGGTTAGGAAAAGACCAAAATAAGAAAAAGGGGGGAAAGCAAAGCCGCCGTGGAGCCGGAGCTGTTCTCCCTCTGGCTCAGGCAATTCCAATGTTAATGAAGCCGCCTGGGGAGGATGGAGGAGGGATCAGCGAGATAGGAGAGTAGCACCTCAGAATATAGCCAGAGTTGCTTGTCTTGCTTGGAATGACTATTATATCTGAGATTCCTGAGGGGCATGTCGCCTATGTGTGCTGGCTGTGTGGAGATTGCCCCCGGGGATCTGGCCTTTGAAGCCACCCGCTGCCGGTCCAAATCCTAGCATCAAGGTTCCCCTGCTGGGACGCTTTACTCCCGGCTCCAAAATCAGTCGCTGCCTCCTGGGGACTTCTCGTCCCGCCAGCCACTTGGCCGCGCCGCCCCCAAGAACCGGCTGGGCCCCCTCCCGGGGTTAGTTCAGGGGAGTGGAGCAGCTCCCTGTGCTTGTGCTGTGACAGCGCCCAGTCAAAATCCCGGCAGCATGATTCCCCAGCTGGGACGCTGCTCTCCCAGCTCCAAGACCAGTCACTGCCTCCCGGGGACTTCTCCCACCGGCTGTATTGCCACGCCGCCCGCGTGAACCAGCTGGGCCCCCTCCCGGGGTGAGTTCAGGGGGGTAGGGCTGGGCCCCTTGTTTGCGCCGTCAGCTCCCCTGGGCTCTGCCCTAAATTGGGCGCCAAAGGTTACCTGACTGGGACGCTGGCTCCAGGCTCTGAAAACAATTGCTGCTTCCCCGTATTTGTTCATTTTCCATCTCTAAATCTGTGTTTGTTGTTCAGGGTTCGTAGATTGTTATGTACGTGATCGATTCACTTGTTTTTCCAATTCTTTGTTGCAAGAGGGATGCGAGGTAGCATCTACCTAGTCCGCCATCTTGGCCCCGCCATCAAGATATTCATTTTTGACCTATCTCTTTTATCCACTTAAAGATTCTGTCCTGGGAACGTGTTCCAATATAATAAAATATCACCAATCAGGAAATTGGCAGGGTGAATCAATGAATCCTTTAAAAGGAATATTTTTAAAGTAGGAAATGGTAGAGTGGGGAATGTCATTCATGTCAGGTTGGATCACATAAATAAACACGTGGCAAATACTCATGATTCATACTATCACCTTTAATGAGGGGTTCGCATTCACTTTTTGAATACAAATCTGGTTTAATATAATTTTTTACTTTAATTCACTTGATATTTTTCTATGAGATTAAAATAAAATGAACTGTTCATAGTGCACATAAGACGTTTAAAGTGAGAATGTTGTGACAGTTAATGATTTTCAATTTCCTTGTAGATAGTCTACATGGGCTGGTGTGAAGCACGGGAGCAGGACCCCCTTCAGGACAGGATGTATTCTCCAACATTTCTCGCCCTGAGAGGCTCAAGTCTTTACAAGTTTTTGGCACCTCCAGTAAGCATTTATATCCAACCTTACTTCTTGTCTCATGTTGACATGACAGCTTGACATCCACTAAACAATAATTAGTAGCATATTACCAAAGTATTCTGAACGTCATATACAGGAAAAAAAATAGAAAATAGTCAAAATATTCCTAAAAATATCATTCTAAAAATATGACCTGACCATAAACAATTGCTTTAGATAATGTGTCTGGAAAATAATGGACCAAATTATAATATTGTTAAAAGTCATATGCAGACTTTGGAAAATAGATTTTAGGAAGTATTTGTAAACATATCACCTTATTTTGTTAATAAGTTAATAAATATTAGGGAAATGATTATTTAAAGAGAAGACGAAGTAGACTAACCAATTCTGAAGATTTACTATAGATGATAATATGTTTATCAGTCTGTTGTCCTCAAAAGAAATTTGAAGAGAATTTTAAATATTTGACACTTTTAGTTACTGATAATAATCACTACATCTTATATATTTAATTTATTATTAGCAAATAATAATTAGCATTGTGCCCTGTGTTAGTGTTGAGTCCATTCCAACCTTAGCCAAACTTCTGTCAGTTAAAAGTTTAGATTAAGAATTTTCCTCTGCAAAAATCAAAAATATATCCTGGTATCTATTATTATGACACTTAAAATATGCTTATCCGTGTATAACCAGTATTTCTAAATCAAATCAATAATATTTCCAATGATCTCTTATAGTCTATATTCTAGCCACTGGACTTTTCAGTAAATATATATGGGTACTTACCTCACCTAAGGTCTTGCTTTTGGAAGCATGTACCTTGCCCAACATTAGGCTCTCAAGAATATTTATTTAGTATAAATATAAAATGCCAGACTTCTCACTCTGCATGTCGAATCATTCACAGAGTCTAGGAAATATCAAGCCTGGCTTAGTGCTATTTTGAATGTCTGTGTCTACAAAAGTTCAAAGAACCAGAGAAGCAGAAAAAGAATATTTTAATCTGTTCCTACTGTGAATAATTTCATAGGAGTAGACAGAGAGATATATGTTGCAAACGTAAATACATGAAATGACTTCTTGGTGCTTTCCTACTATACTTGCTGCTTTTATACTTCCTAAATGAACAAACTCTTAATATAAATTACCTGTTTTCTTAAAAAAATAAAGCCAGTGTTGCTATCTAGTGCTCTTGTCTATGTGTACCTGGTGGTAAACAGAAAAAAAGTTACCTGTGTAGAATATAAATGCTTAATATTATATGTAGAAAATATACCCTTTATTTAAAATACTGAGAGACATTGGGTATACAATTTAAAGTTTTGCTGGAAGACTTGAAACAGTGATATGGCTTAGAACAGAGGGAAATCGAAACATTATACATGGATATTTTGAGAATAATTTCACAATTGAGAGACTAAATAGATACTCCTATGAATATTTCACTTATTATGTACCATATTAAGCAAATAAAATGAAGAGGAAAATATGGGCTATTTGTCTAAAATTAATACCATTATTTTCTCATCTTTAAAGGTGACCATCTGGGACTGGACTCGAGCTGAGAAAATATTTTCGGTTTATGAGATTATGTGCAAGATTCTCAAGGTATGGTCAATAAGTAGTAATTGTTTTAAGGATGTCTTCTCAGCAAGCAGTAGTTCTGGGCATTTTAGGTAGCTTGTAAAAATGAGAAAAGACAAACAGAATGCATAGAATGTTCCATACCTCATAGCGTCTTGGATAGCTCTTAGGCAGATTCTGCAGTCCTGCAGGAGGGGGACGAGCAGAACCTTGGTGGGGCTCCATAGAAGAAGAAGTAGAAAGTCTAATTGAAATTAGTCTGAATTTAAGCCATAATTGTTACCATAGTTTTGGTTTGTTTGTTTTGCTGATTAAAGTAGGGAAATAATTGGATAAATCCTGAAATTAGAAAATATAAAGGTAAATGCAGATAGAAGTAAACTTTTTATATTGAGGTTAACCATCTCTTCAAGTGTGCAAAAGAGCACAAAATTGTTATAAGTCAAATTGCAGTGATATACACAGGGTTTTTCCCTTTTTCTAGAAAAGATATTTCCCAAAAATTATTTTTTTAAAAAATTAACAAAAATTGCCATTATAACCATTTTTTGTTCCATAGGCTATTTTTTGTTCTTATTGAGAATATACACAGCAGAACATAGACTAATTCAACAACTTCTACATGTACAATTCATTGACATGGATTACATTTAAGTTGGTAACCATTATCACCCTCTTTTCTGAGTTGTTCCTCCCCCATTCACATAAACTCATTATGTTTTAAACATAAACTCCTTAAGTTTTCTATCTACTTTTTTGAGTTGTTGTCAATTTGACCTCATATATAGTTCTTAAAAGGACACAATGCCCAAGGCAGACATTCTTTATCAATTTAGCTAAACTATCGTTTGGTTTTAAGAACACTTCATGGGATAAGGTTTAAGGTCTGAAAATTACCTCAGACTAAATTGATTTAGGGGTTCATCCAGCCTCCATGGTTCCACAAAGTCTGGATTCCATGGAAATTTGAAATTATTTTCTGTAACTAATACTTTTTAATCAGAATAAAAAAAAAAAAGCCTGCTGTAGAATCTTAGATCGAAAAATTCAGTAATGGTAGCCAGGCATCATCCAATTCATGGTTTCATGGGATATCCCAGTTAATTGACCAAATATCATATGTAGTGCTTCTGTTTCACCTCCTAGTTCGTTGTGTGGTGTCTGTGTTCTTAAAAGCTTACAAACAGTCATCCAAGGTACAACGATTTGTCTCTATTAACCTGGAGCAATAGAGGAAGAAGAAGAGACAGGAATAGGAAGAAGAAATGGAGTGTGTGGCTTATTGCTTCCACGAGCAACTGCATCCATTGCCATGAGACCAGAAGAACTGAATGGTGCTTAGCTACCATTTTAACCATATTTAAGTGTACAATTCAGTGACATTAGTTACTTTTTGTATAAACATCAACACTATCTATTTCCAAATATTTTTCATCTCCCCAGACAGAAACTCAACATGCCTTAAACAATGGTTCCACATTTCCCCCACCCACCCACCCACCCCTGATGTTTTTGTTAGGTGCCCTTGAGTTGGCTCTGACTCATAGAGGCCCTGTGTACAACAGAACGAAACACTGCCTGGTCCTGCACCATCCTCACAATCATTGTTATGTTGAGTCCATTGTGGCAGCTACTGTGTCAGTCCATCTCATCAAGAGTCTTCCTCTTTTTCGCTGACCCTCTATTTTACTAAGCATTAGGTCCTCCTCCAGGGACTGTTCCTTCCTAAAAACATATCCAAAGTACATGCAATGAAGTCTCTCCATGCTCACTCCAAGGAGCATTCTGGCTGTACTACTTCCAAGATTTGTTCATTCTTCTGGCAGTTTGTGGTATATTCAATATTCTCCGCCAACACCGTAATTCAAAGGTGTCAACTTTTCTCCTATCTTCATTATTCATTGCCCAGATTTGCATGGATTGTGGGAATTAAAAATACCATGGCTTCGGTCAGGCTCACCTTAGTCTTCAAAGTGACATCTTTGCTTTCTGACACTTTAAAGAGTTTTTTTTTTTTTTTGCAGCAGATTTGCCCAATACAATACATCATTTGATTTTTTGACTGTTGCTTCCATGGGTGTTGATTGTAGATCGAAATAAAATGAAATCCTTCACAACTTCAGTCTTTCCTCCATTTACCATGATGTTGCTTATTGGTCCAGTTGTGAGGATTTTTGTTTTCTTGAGGTTGAGTTGCAATCCATACTGAAGGCTATAGTCTTTGATCTTCATCAGTAAGTGCTTCAAGTCCTCTTCAGTTCCAGCAAGCAAGGTTGTGTTATCTGCATATTGCAGGTTGTTAATGAGTCTTCCTCCAATTCTGGTGCCACATTCTTCTTCATATAGTTCAGCTTCTCAGATTATTTGTTCACAGATAGAATAAGTTTGGTGAAAGGATACAACCTTGACGCATACCTTTTCTGACTTTAAACCATGCAGTATCCCCTTGTTCTGTTTGGAAAACTGCCCCTTTGTTTATGTGCAGGCTCCCCATGAGCGCAATTAAGTGTTCTGAAGTTCCCATTCTTGCTAACGTCATCCATAATTTGTTATGATCCACACAGTCTAATGCCTTTGCCTAGTCAATAAAACACAGATAAACATCTTTCTGGTTTTCTTTGCTTTCAGCCAAGATCCATCTGACATCAGCTATGATATCCCTCATTCCACATTCTCTTCTGAATCCAGCTTGAGTTTCTGGCAATGTACCACTGCAATGACTTTTGAATGATCTTCAGCAAAATTTTACTTTTGTGTGGTATTAATGATATTGTTCGATAATTTCCACGTTCGGTTGGATCACTTTTCTTTGGAATGGAGACGAATATGGACCTCTTCTAGTCAGCTGGCTAGGTAGCTGTCTTTCAAATTTCTGGGCATATAGGAGTGAGCACTTCCAGTGCTGTATCCTTTGTTGAAACATCTCAATTCGTATTCCATCAATTGCTGGAGCCTTGTTTTTCGCCAGTGCCTTCAGTGCAGCTTGGACTTCTTCTTTCAATACCATCAGTTCTTGATCATATGCTACCTCCTGAAATCATTGAATGCCGATCTATTCTTTTTGGTACAGTGTCTCTGTATTCCTTCCATCTCCTTTTGATGCTTCCTGCATTATTCAATATTTTGCCCACAGATACCTTCAAAATTGCAACTTGAGGCTTGAATTTTTCTTCAGTTCTTTCAGCTTGAGAAATGCCAAGTGTGTTGTTCCCTTTTGGTTTTCTAACTCCAGGTCTTTGTGTGTATCGTTATAATACTTTGTCTTCTTGAGCTGCCCTTTGAGGTTTCTGTTCAGCTCTTTTACTTCACCATTTCATCCATTTCCTTTAAAAAAAACCCACTGCCATTGAGTCGATTTCGACTCATAGCGACCCTATAGGACAGAGTAGAACTACCCCATTTGCTTTAGCTACATGATATTCAAGAGCAAGTTTCTGACTTCCATTGTGATCTTTTCTTTCTTTCCTGTCTTTTTAAAGAACTTTTGCTTTCTTCATGTATGATGTCCTTGATGTCTTCCCACAACTCCCCTGGTCTTTGGTCATTAGTGTTCAATGTGTCTATTCTATTCTTGAGATGGTCTCCAAATTCAGGTGGGATATACTCAAATTATACTTTGGTTCTCATGGACTTGTTCTAATTTTCTTCAACTTGAACTTGCATGTGAGTAATTGATGACCTGTTCCACAGTCAGTCCCTGGCCTTGTTCTGACTGATGATATAGAGCTTTTCCATCATCTCTTCCCTCAGATGTAGTTGATTTTATTCCTGTGTTTTCCAATCAGTGAAGTCTGTGTGTATGATCATCATTTGTGTTGGTGAAAAAAGGTATTAAAACTGAAGAAATTGTTGGTCTTGCAAAATTCTGTCACGTGATTTCCGGCATAGTGTCTATCAGAAGGCCGTATTTTCCAACTACCGATCCTTGTTCTTTATTTCCAACTTCCTCATTCTGATGACCAGTAATTATAAATGCATCTTGATTGCTTGTTTGATCAATTTAAGACTGCAGAAGTTGGTAAAAGTCTTTAATATCCTCATCTTTGGCATCAGTAGTTGGTGTGTAAATTTGAGTAGTAGTTGTGTTAACTGGTTTTCCTTCTAGGCATATGGGTATTATTCTATCACTGACAGTGTGTTGTGTGTCAGGATAAATCTTGAAATGTTCTTTTTGACGGTGAACGTGGCACCATTCCTCTTCAATTTGTCATTCCCAGCCTGGTAGACTATATGAATGTCTGATTCAAAATATCCAATACCAGTCCATTTCAACTCACTAATGCCTAGGGTATTGATCTTTATACATTCCATTTCATTTTTGACAATCTCTAATTTTTCTAGATTCATACTTCATACATTCCATGTCCTGATTATTAATGGACATTTGCAGCTGTTCTGATTTTGAGTCTTTCCACATCAGCAAATGAAGGTCCCAAAAACTTGACTATCCATGTCAATGAAGTCAGCTCTACTTTGAGGAGGCAGCTTCTCCCCAGTCTTTCAACCTGAGGGGCTCATCTTCTGGCACTATATCAGTGTTCCACTGCTATTCATAAGGACTTCACCAGCCAATTTTTTCAGAATTAGACTACCAGATCCTTCTTCCTAGTCTCTCTTATTCTGGAAGTTTCATTGAAACCTGTCCATTAAGAGTGACCCTGTTAGTATTTGAAATACTGGTGGCAAAGCTTCCAATATCATAACAACTTGCAAGCCACAACATTATGACAAACTGACAGACTTGTAACTCACCTCTGGTAACCACTAATAAATTCTGTGCTTGTGGTTACTGTAGATGTTTCATATGCATGACATCATACAATGTTTGTCCTTTTGTGTCTGACTTGTCTCACTTAAGATATTTTCAAGGTTCATCACCTGTAGTAGTACATATCAGTATTCATTTGCCTTTTGGCTGAATGATATTTCATTTTACAGCTACCCCATATTTTGTTTATTCGTTCTTATGTTGATGGGCATTTGTGTTGCTTTTTTAACCTTTGAGCTGTTGTGGACAATGCTGCAATGAACCTAAATATCACAGGAGTTTTGCAATAACTAGTCATCAAGAATTCTGTAAAATTTCAGATGATCTTTGTGGGCATTTGTAAGAGTCAAAACAGAAATAATCTCCATTCAGTTTTTAGAGCTTGAATGCTTGGATATATTGGTGATTAAATCCTTCTTAAGGTTGACCTTGCTTGTGCAACCCAGGAGGAACCATAAGCTTGCATTTTATGTCAGTTGTTTCTGTTCCACTTAAAGACTTGTTAGAGTAGAAAATATTGGGACATTTAAAATATACTCATATGTATCAAAAATGTCCAAAGGTAAGGAGAGGGGGAAAATTTTTGATTACCTTAAAAGTTCATAATTTTCCTTCCCTACAGTGTCTTGTAGGCCTTATGGTGTAAGAAAACTCTGGAATAATTGAGTTCATTGTCAGTAAAAAAAAAAAAAAAAAATGTTTTGGCAAATCCTAAAAGGATATGCCAGCATCTGAGGGAAAGATCTTATCCAACTCCAGTTTATAGGTCCCTAATAGTTTTTTGTTTTTCTTTTAAACAAAAAAAAACTAATAGATTTTTAAAAAGACAGAGAAAGAAAGGAAGAAACTGAGATAGTAATCACCCCAATATATTGGTTTATTTAATCATTTTTTATTCCTATACTAATATAATTTTTGCATAGTAATAATCCAGAAAGTGTTTATATATTCTTATTTAGATTAAAATATTTTATAAATGTGTTATAAGTAACTACATGTTCTTCATAACCCATCTTTAAAAAAAAATACAGTTTACTATAATATCTTTAAATGACTACAATTTTAAAAAGAATTTAAAAACTTACATTGGGCACCATCAAATACAAACATTTGATATTTTCTTTCCTTTTTTATTTATCTTTTGCAAAACTAAGATCAGATTGTTTTTTCATGTAAAATATGTATAATTTTTTGTCAATTAAAATTTTTCAAAAAAATATACTTTGTGATAGATTTAGTCCATCTCATCAATTGGTCTATTATAATTTATTTAGTCAATTCCTTAACTTGAGGCATTTTGGGGCTACACAACAGCAGCTAGCAACGCATCAATTTGTTTCCCATTTTGTTCTTGTTATCATAAACACCACAACAATTCTTTGATTTGTTTAACAAATAGCTATGGAGTGTCTACTATACGACAGATATCTAAGCACTTGTTATGTGGCTAGAAAAAAGAAAGAAGAAAATTATAGTCAGCAAGAATTGGCCTTTGCCCCAGACCTTTATCCAACTTTCCATCCCAGTTCTGAGTTCTAGAAACACTAATTCCAGGAAGCCCCCTTTCTTCTGATGTATTGATTCTGAAGCTACATCAGTAATCATGAAAGCAACAAGCCAATAACAGTTAAAGTGTATACAGCTTACATGTTTGTGGTTGGTATTATCCTTTATGTATTAATTCATTTAATCTTCCCCAAAATGCAATGATGTCGTTATTATCACTCACATTTTACAGATGTGGAAACTGATGCAAAGAAGTTTAGTAGACCAAGGTCACATGGTAAATATCAGAGGTAAAGAGTTAAATCTTGTAGTCAGCCTCAAAAATCTGTGCTCTTAAACATTATGTTATACTTCCTCTTTCTTGCTTCGTATAACCATTGTGGAAAATTGGAGAGAAAGGAAAACTAGAAAGCCAGCCTCTACTGACCAGGTAGTAGACGCTTAAAATAAGAGAGACTTGGCAACAAATGCTAGTTTTGTTACTAAATACACCATCCTTTGCAAACATATTACACATTATAAGTTTCAAGTTTTTCATCCATTTGTAATACACATGTTGTTGAAGTCTGGCAATTCATTAATTGCTTTACAAATGCATTGTTTAATTTATTAATTCACATTACATGTATTTGTTGATTATGCTGTATGTGTCAAACACTCCACTAGTTGTTAGGGATTCAATATACCTGTTTGGGAAGGTGGAATTCACACAGAGCCTCACTGACTAAGAAATTTAAGAGCAGCATTTTGGAGGAAGCCTTAAAAAAACTGAAATCTAAGTAATTATTAATGGATTAAAAAAGATGAAGATGTGTCATGGTTGGGGAGGAGTTTGGTGTGGGGGGTGAGGACAGAGTATTCCAGGCATGGGAAAAATCATGTAAACATGCCCAAATTTTCAAAGAAGTATATGTGGTTTAAAAAACAAACAACAACAACAACAGAAAATTCAATATGGCTGTGGATGGTCTTGGTATGAGGTTTTCTTTGGGGTAGTGGTAGGG
The DNA here is from genome assembly GCF_024166365.1 of Elephas maximus indicus. Taxonomy (NCBI): domain Eukaryota; kingdom Metazoa; phylum Chordata; class Mammalia; order Proboscidea; family Elephantidae; genus Elephas; species Elephas maximus. Next base: position 92,267,036 of record NC_064833.1, read on the forward strand.
GAGGAGCTGTTAAAAAAGTAAAAAGAAATATGAACGTTATATAAAGAACAAAAGAGAGCCATTTAAGGATGTCAACCATGAAGACTGAGCAAGTTCGCATTTTAGAAAATATTCTAATCCAGTGTGGAGGATGTCAGAGTGGTACAAGAGGGGCTGTTTGAGGACCCTTGACAGAGTTGCTAAAGTGTTCTAAAGTAGATCATCATCTGTGGGCTGAGAAGGGTGTAAGAGGTATGGGGAAAAGAAGATGGGTTTAAGTAAAAGATTAGGTAAAGGTTCATAGTCAGTCCTCACATTCATGATGATGAAGGGCTTACATAGACCTTGCCCTTCTGTTCTTGAGTTACCTGACTTTGTTATCAAGATTATAACCTTAGCTCTAAATTTTTACCTTCAATAATGCAGTCAAATGTAGCTGTTGAAACACAAAACATGTTTTATATTCCAGATTTTGAACCTTAAGAAAGCTTTTAATTCTGCCTTGCAGTCATACTATATTTTACTAACCCATTATCCTGCCTAATCTATTCGAGTCTATGGTAAACCTCTCATTCCCCCCAAATTAACAAATTTGCACCCATTCTCACTCTTAGCTGATGATCGTGTTATTAATGGCACCTAAATAAACTGTGCAAAGTAAACATGTTCTCAATGAGATGACTGGATGAACATTAGTCTTGTGACATTCCTGCTAAAGCTGCACTAACTGCATCAATGCATGAGGAAACCTCAGACCTAATTTCACTTAATCACAGGAAAACCCAATGCACTCTAATTTAGTCTAGTCTAGTCTTTTTTTTTAGTCTTATTGTTGTTTTGTGCTGTTCAATCGATTTCAAATTACAGTGACCCTATAGGGCAGAGTAGAACTGCCCCACAGGGTTTCCAAGACTGTAAATCTTTACGGAAGCAGACTACCACATCTTTCTCCCAAGGAGGGGCTGACAGGTTCGAATGGCTGACCTTTTTGTTAGCAGCTGAGTGTTTAATCACTGCGCCACCAGGACTCCTTTTGTGAGGAAGTGTCAGATAAACCCAGGTAAAACACATTTTGTAAAATAACTGACCTGTACTGCATTTTTTTGCAAATAATACAAATAATGAGCACATTGTACGTTTGCCAACATGCCTTCCCCTGGTGAGTTATTTCCATAAGCACCCTATTCTAATTTTTTACTACAACACGTAAAAAAAAAAAATGGCATACAGAGTTTACAAAAATACTTTTCAGGGAGGGTGTCGTTGGCAAAAAGACATAGAACATGTGCATTATTTGCATGAAAAATATGGTAGTCTTCGGTAAATGAGCCTTAGTGATACAATGGTTAAATGCTGGACTGCTAACTAGAAAATTGGTGGTTTGAACCCACCAGTGGCTCCCCAGGAGAAAAGACCTGGCGATTTGCTCCTGTAAAGATTACCAAAATAGAAAACCAAACCCAGTGCCGTCGAGTCGATTCCGACTCATAGCGACCCTATAGGTCAGAGTAGAACTGCCCCATAGAGTTTCCAAGGAGTGCCTGGTGGATTCGAACTGCCGACCCTTTGGTTAGCAGCCGTAGCACTTAACCACTACGCCACCAGGGTTTCCTCCTGCAAAGATTACAGCCTAGAAACTCCTAAGGGGGCAGTTCTAAACTGTCCTGTAGGGTCCCTATTAGTCAGAATTGACATGATGTTACACAACAACAACAACGATCTTCAGTAATAAGGTCGCTGGGTGGTGCAAACTAAAAGGTTGGTAGTTCAAACTTACCCAGAGGTGCCTGGAAAGAAAGGCCTAGCCATCTGCTTCTGAAATGTCACAGTCCTGAAAACCCTGTGGAGGACAGTTCTACTCCACACACATGTGATCACCATGAGTCAGAGCTGACTGGAAGGTAACTGGTTGTGGTTAATTATCAGTAATGGGGGCACTGTTCGTTCGGTGGTACAATTCTCACCTTTCATGAAAGAGACCCAGGTTCAATTCCTGTACTTCACCTCAGATGCAGTGTAGGCTTGCATGTTGCTATGATGCTGAACTGGTTTCAGTGAAGCTTGCAGACTAAGATGGACTAGAAAGAAAGACCTAGTGTTCTATTTCCCAAAAATCAGCTGTGAAAACTCCATGGATCACAATGGTCGGATCCACATCTGATCAGGTGAATGGCACAGTGTTTAGTTTTGTTGTACATGGGGTTGCCATGAATTGGATGCCAACTTACAGGCAGCTAACAACAGGTAAAAATAAAAGCATTGTGATGAGAAAGGCAAATAATTAGGAAACACATTAAAATATGGGGCCAGGGTCATGAGGTATCACATTAGCAATTTATTCTCAAAAGGTTCAGGAAAAGAAGAAGAAGAAAAAAAAAACCTTGTTAATTCACCAGCAAATTTTGTTTAAGTCTGGTTGTATGAAATATCAATACATTTCAGAATTTGTTACATAAAAAATAAAAAGATCTGTGAAACAAACAGCCAGGCAAGAAAAAGTAAACTTAAAAAAAAAAAAAAACTTAGCATAGGTAAATTGTTTTCAGTGCAGCCAATGTTGATAGAAACCCGCTAAAGGCAAGTGGGCCACTAATAAGCATTGTGAGAAGAGTTTGTTAAAACTTTTGGTGACTAATTTAAAAGAATAATTATTAAAAATGGAAAGAAAAGGAAACAAGAAAATTAAAAAAAAAAAAACTTTAAATAAAATAATGAAATCAACCTGTCTTTAACAAACAGATACATGCGGCTATATAATCATCAGATTTTGAAAGGAATTTTAGTACCTTTTATCTTTGTTGAACAGTTATGGGTTTACAGAAAAATTGCACACGAACTACAGAGTTCCCATAATCCCTCAGCCCCCTGCATAGGTTTTCCTACTATTTACATTTTGCATTAGTGTCATGTATTTGTTCCAATTGATAAGCCAATATTAGTACATAAGTCCACGGTTTCTATTAGGGCCCACTTTTTGTTATGTACAATTCTGTGGGTTTTGACAAATACATACTGTATTTTTAGCCAAATAAAGCACGCCTTCTATGTTTGTTTGCCAACTGTACCCTCCCTCTATGAGGTATTTTTGTAAGTGCTGCTATGCCAATTTTTTTTACATGTTGCTGTAAAAAATTAGCATAACATGCTTACTAAAATACCTCATGGGTGGAGGGCAATATTGGCAAGCAAAGATAGAAGGCACAAGTTATCTGAGTAAAAATATGGTAATGCCATGTGTCCACCACTACAATATCATGCAGAATAGTTTCACTGCCTTAAAACGTTCTGTGCTTCATCTATTCATTTATCCTTCCCCTCTTCCTGCAGGACCCACGCACTGTAGATCTTTTTGCTGTCTCTATATTTTGCCTTTTCTAGAATGTAATATAGTTGGAATCTATAGAGCTGCTTCAGATGGGCTTTTTTCTCACTTACCAATATTCATTTAAGGTTCCTCTGTGTCTTTTTGTACTTGATAGTTCATTTCTTTTTATCATTGAATGAAACTTCGTTGTATGAGCACAATTGTACATTGTATGAGCACATTTGTTTTTCTGTTCATCTACTGAGGGACATCTTGGTTGCTTCCAATTTTTGGCAATAATGAATAAAGTCTCCATAAATATTTGTGTGCAGGTATTTGTATGGACATAAATTTCCAGCTCATCTGGATAAATACCTAAGAGCATAATTGCTGGATCATTATGGTAGGTCTGGACTGATACACAATATCACGATAAATGGAGATTAAATTGAAGTTGTCAATGATTTCATTCTACTTTGATCAACAATGTCCATAGAAGCAGCAGTCAGCAAATCAAAGGACTTGTTGCATTGGAAAAATCTGCTGCAAAAGATTTCTTCTAGAGTTTTAAAAAGGAAAGATGTCACTCTGATGCCTATATCTCACTCAATCATGTTTTCAATTGCCTCACATGTATGTAAAAGCTAAACGATGAAAAAGAAAGACAGAAGAAGAATTGATACATTTGAATTGTGGTATTGGAAAAAGACACTGAATATACCGTAGACTTCCAGAAGAATGAACAAATCAGTCTCAGAAGAAATACAGCCAGAATGTCTTAAAAAGCTAGGCATGCTCAGTTTGAACAGATTAATCAGGAAAGACCAATAGCTAGAAAAGGACAATGTGTCTGGTAAGGTATAGGATCAAGAAAATGAGGGAAGCCCTCAATGAAATGGATTGACATGGTGGCCGAGACAAAGGACTGAAACACATCAATGATCATGAAGATGGCACAGGGCCAGGCAATATTTCGTTCCATTGTACATAAGGTCTCCATGTATTGGAGCCAACTAAACAGCAACTAGCTTTGTAAGAAACTGCCAGACTGTCTTCAAAGTGGCTGTACCATTTTGCATTTTCACCAGTAACTGAATGACAGTTCCTGTTGCTCCACATCCTTGCCAGCATTCGGTGTTATCAGTGTTTTGGATTGTAGCTTTTGAATATATGTGTAATGGTATTTGATTGTTGTTTTAAGCTGCAATTCCCTACTGACATATGTTGAACATCTTTTCATGTTTATTTGTCAAATGTTAATCTTCTTTGGTGAGGTGTCTGTTCAGATCTTTTACTCATTTTATAACTGGGCTGCTTACCTGTTGTGAGTTTTAAGAGTTCTTTTTATATCTTGGATATCTTTTTATCAGATATGTGTTTTGCAAGTATGTTCTCCCAGTTTGTGGCTTGTCTTTTTATTCTCTCAACATACATATTTTCAAATACTTTTATTGAGTTTTTGGTGAAAATTTACACAGAAAATTAGATTCCCATTTAACAATTTCTACACGTTTTTTCCAGTGACTGTTATGGATTGAATTGTGTACCCCAAAAATATGTGTCCACTTGGCTAGGTCATGATTCCCAGTATTGTGTGATGGTCCACCACTTTGTCATCTGATGTGAATTTCCTATGTGTCATAAATCCTATCTGTATGATGTTAATAAGGTGAGATTAGAGGCAGTTAGTTTAAAAAGGCAGGACTCAATCTACAAGATTAGATTGTGTTTTAAGCCAATTTCTTTTGAGATATAAAAGAGAGAAGCGAGCAGAGAGACTTGGGGACATCACACCACCAAGAAAGAAGCACTGAGAACATAAATCATCCTTTGGACCTGGGGTCCCTGTGCTGAGAAGCTCCTAAACCAGGGAAAATTGATGACAAGGACCTTCCTCCAGAACTGACAGAGAAGAAAAAGCCTTCCCCTGGAGCGGATGCCCTGAATTTGGACTTGTAGCCTACCAGGCTGTGAGAGAATAAACTTCTCTTTGTTAAAGCCATCCACTTATGGTATTTCTGTTATAGGAGCACTAGATAACATTTATTACATTTTCCACATTGTATCAACATTTTCATTATTTCCTTTCTGATTGTTCTGTTTCCAGTATTCTTTCTTCCTCACTCCCCACCCTCTCCCTCATCCTTCTCATCTTTGTTTTAGGGTAAATGCTGACCATTTGGTCTCAAATAGATGCTTTTTTCACTGTAAAAGGAGCACAGGACACATGGGTTTTGTTGTTTATTTTGTAAGCCAATCAGTTAGTTGAAAGGTGGCCTTCAGAGATAGTTTCAGTTCAAAATTTAAGGGCTATTTTAGGGTGATAGTTTCAGAGATTCCCCAGGCCTTTGCCGCTTCAGTACGTCTGACCATATTTTTTAAAAGATTTAGAGTTTTTTTTACTATTATCTCCCATTCTATCTGGAACTGTCTATTATGGCCCTGGTCAGAAAGGTCAGTAGTGGTAGACGGGCTCCACCTATTACTTCTGGTCTCGGGGTAGGTGAGGCTGTGGCTCCTGTAGGCAATTGGTTGTATAGACTGATTTCTACTTTGGGTCTTTGGTTTCCTTCTTTCTCTTTTGCTCCAGATGAGTAGAGGCTCATAGTTGTATCTTACATGGCCACTAAGAAACTGTTAAGACCTCAGAAGTTACTTGCCAAACTAGGATGCAGAAGATAACATTATAGACTATGTTGTAATAATTTGACCAAGATGACTCATTCAGCTATGGTCCAAAACCTTCATACCCAGTAAACCAGTCCTGTGAGGTGTTTGGTTATGTCTGGGAGGTATCTGTGACTGTGCCCCCTACATGCTGTATCACACATATGAATATATGTGCAGCACTCACAAAACATAGGTATAGATACGCCTAGAGATACACCTATATATGCTGACATATATACATAACATATACCTTCTTGTACACGTGTATGTATACATACCTATCTCTGTAATCACTCACATGTTTTTTTGGTTATAATTGCTGTTGTTGCCAAATTGTATATGTTATAGCATTTACCAATAATGTCCCTTATTCTTGTGTATCTTTTAGTGTCATCCTTTACCTTGATTAAGTTGTTCTAACGTCACTGACATTCAGTGTTTCCTTTCCCATCACCAAAACTAGCAAGTCTCTGCTGTCTAGAGAGTGATTCCCCCTCCTTGCCCTTCATATCTCTGTTAACCACCAAAGAACATTGATTTCTACGTGTATACCTATTTTTTGTTTTTTTATAAAAGTGGGATCATACAATATTTGTCCTTTTGTGCTTGACTCATTTCACTCAGTGTAATGTCCTTTAGATTCATCCATGTTATAAGATGTTTTGTAGACTTATCATTATTCTTTATAGTTGCTTAATATTCCATTGTATGTATAAACTACATTTTGTTTAACCATTCATCCATCCATGGGCACTTATATTGTTTTCATCTTTTTACTATTGTGAAAAATGCTGCAGCGAACACAGATGTGCATATATCTATTTGTGTTACTGCTGCTGTATTTTATGCAAATAATGTGTACCTTCTACATTTGTTTGTCTACTGCACTCTGCCCTTGTAAGGTATTTTCATAAGTGCTGCTATGCCATTTTTTTTTTTTTTTTTTTTTACACATTGCTGTAAAAAAATCAGCATAGTGCTCTTTCGAAAATACCTCCCAGGAGGAGGACACAGCTGGCAAACCAATGTAGGAAAAAAAAAAAAAAAAAATTGAGAAGGCACATGTTATTTGAGTGAAACACAGTATTAAATTTCTAGGGTGTATATATAGGAGTGGGGTGCTGGATTATAGAGTCTTTCTATTTCTAGCTTTTTGAGGAAGTGCCATACCATTTTCCATAGTGGATGTGTAATTTTGCATTCCCACCAGCCGTGGATAAGACTTCCAATTCCCCACAACCTCTCCTATATTTGTTGTTTCCTGTTGTTTTTTTTGTTGTTGTTTTTTGATCAGAGCTATTTTGCAGGGGTAAGATGATATCTCATGGTAGTTTTGTTTTTCATCCTTCTGATGGCTAATTATCACTAGCATTTTTTCATGTGTTTGTTGAACGTCCTCTTTGGCAAAGTGTTTCCTTCTGTCTGCCATGGATTGAATTGTGTCCCCCAAAAATATATGTATCAATTTCCCTAGGCCATGATTTCCAGTATTGTATGATTGTCCACCATTTTTTCATCTGATGTCATTTTCCTATATGTTGTAAATCTTACCTGTATGGTGTTAACGAGGTGGGATAGGCAGCAGTTATGCTCAGAACTCAATTTACAAGGTTGGATTTTGTCTTAAGCCAATCTCTTTTGAGATATAAAAGAGAGAGGCAAGCAGAGAGACGGGGGGCCTCATACCACCAAGAAAGCAGTACTGGGAACATAGTGAGTCCTTTGAAATTGGGGTCCTGTGCAGAGAAGCTCCTAGTCCAGGGGAAGACTGATGACAAGGACATTCCTCCAGAGCTGACAGAGAGAGGAAAGCCTTTCCCTGGAGCTGACGCCCTGAATTTGGACTTCCAGGCTATTAAAAATAAATTTCTCTTTGTTAAACCATCCACTTGTGACATTTATGTTATAGCAGCACTAGATGACTAAGACAGTATCCTTCAACCTTTTTTTAATTGGATTGTCTTTTTGTTGTTGAGTTTTTGAAGTTTTCTATATCATATATATCACTCCAAAAGATTTTTTCCGAATCTGTAGGTTCCTTTTTCACTCTTTTGATAAAATTTTTGGATGAGCGTAAATATTTAATTTTAGCATGTCCCAGTTATCTAATTTATCTTCTGTTGCTAGTGCCTTTGTAGTTATGTTTGGTAATCTATAACTAAAAATAATTAGGCCCCATAATTTTGTCCCTATATTATCTTTCAAGTTTTAGCTTTAACATTTAGGTCTTTGATTCATTTTTAGTGTTTTTTTTTTTTAATGATGTTATGGATCTTATTTCATTTTTCTGCAAATGGATATCCAGTTATACCAGCCTCATTTTTTAAAGACACTTTCTTCCCCATTGAATGGACCTTGTCCTCTTGTCAAAAATCCGCTGCCCACATATGGATAAATTTACTTCTAGATTCTCAGTTCTATTCCATTGGTCTATGTGTCTGTCAATGAAACGGTACCAGGCTGTTTTGATTACCGTGTTTTTAAAATATGTTTTGAGATTGGGAAGTATGAGGCCTCCTACTTTGTTCTGCTTCAGTGTTGCTTTGGCTCTTTGGGGCCTGTTTCCGTACAAAGTTGGTGATATGTTTCTCCATTTTAGTAGCAAATGTTCTTGGGATTTGAATTGGGGCTGCGCTATATCTATGGATTGTTTTGGGTAGTATTGACGTTTTCACAATGTTTAGTCTTCCAGTCCGTGAGCATGATTTTTTTTCCCATTTGTGAAGGTCCCTTTTAGTTTCTTGCATGGGTGTTATATAGTTTTCATTGTGTAGGTCTTTTACATTCCTAGTTAGGTTTATTTCTAAACATTTTACCTTTGGGTTGCTATTGTAAATGGTATTGTTTCTTGATTTCCTTTTCTGAGTTCTCTTTGTTAGTGTGAAGAAACCCAACTGACTTTGGTTTTTGATCTTGTATCCTGCCACAGTGCTGAATCCTTCTATTAGATCCAGTACCTTTCTTATGGAATCTCTGGGATTTTCTAAGATAATGTGATCTGAGAATGGAGATAGTTTTACTTCTTCCTTTCCAGTTTGGATGCCCTTTATTTCCCTTCCTGGCCTTATTGTTCTGGCAAGAACTTGCAGTATAATATTGAATAAGAGTGATGATAGTGGGTATTCTTGTCTCGTTCCCATTCTCAAGGGGAAGGCTCTCAGTCTTTATTGAGAATAATGTTAGTTGTTGGTTTTGCATTTATGCCCTTAATTATTCTGAGGAATTTCCCTTTTACTATTTTTTTGAGAGCTTTTGTGAGGAAAGGGTGTTGGATTTTATCAAATACCTTTTCTGCATCAATTGTGATGATCATGTTATTCTTTCCCTTTGGTTTATTTATGTGATGAATTGTGTTAATTGATTTTCTAATATTAAACCATCCTTGCATTCCTGGTGTGAATTCCACCTGATCATGACATATGATTTTTTTTGATATGTTGTTGGATTCTGTTGACTAGAATTTTGTTGAGAATTTTTGCATCTATATTTATGAGGGATAAAGGTCTGTAATTTTCTTTTTTCTTTTGTGGTGCCTTTACCTGCCTATGGTATTGATGTGATTAGCTTCATAGAATGATTTAGGTGGTGTCCTTCCTCCCTTTTCTATGTTTTGGAAGAGTTTGAGTAGAATTGGTGTCAACTTTTCTCTCAGTGGTTGATAAAATCCCCTAGTGAAGCCATCTGGGCTCAGGTGTTTTTTGCTTAGAGTTTTTTTTTTTTTTTTTCAATCTCTTCTTGTGGGTCTGTTTAGATTTTCTAACTTTGTGTTACTTTAGGTGGCTAGTGAGTTTTTAGGAATGTGTCCATTTCTGTTAGGTTTTCAAAATTTTTTGGAGTATAGTTTTTCATAATATTCTGTTATAATTCTCTTTATCTCAGTTGAATCTGTGGTAAAGTCTCCAGTTTCATTTCTTATTTTGATTATTTGCATCTTCTCATTTTCCCTTTTGTCAGTTTGGTCAGTGGTTTGTCTATTTTATTGATCCCTTCAAAGAACCAACTTCTCACCCTGTTGATTATTTGTATTGCTTTTCTGTTTCCTATTTCATTATTTCTGCTCTGATCTTTATTAATTCCTTTCTTCTTGTAGCTTTGTTCTTCTTTTGCTCTGTTTTTTTCTACTTGTTCGAGTTGTTGGTTTAAGTTATTGATTTTGAAAACTTCTTCTTTAATGTATGCACTTATTGCTATAAATTTCCCTATGAGCACTGCTTTTGTTGCGTTCTGAAAGTTTTGGTATGTCATGTTTTCATTCTTGTTTAATTCTAAATATTTTTTAATTTCACCTTTGATTTCTTTTGTGACCTAAAAGTTCTTTTTGCAATGTGTTATTTAGGTTCCATGTATTTAATTTTATTTTCCTTGTTCTTCCTGTTATTGATCTCTAGTGTCATACCCTTACGGCCAGAAAAGGTGTTTTATATAATTTCAATCATTTTAAATTTGTTGAGGCTTGGTTTGTGGCCTGAATTATGGTCTGTCCTGGAGAATGTTCCATGTGTGTTGGAAAAGAACGTGTACTGTTTTCCTGTCAATGGTGTCTTCTGAAAATGTCCATGAGTCCAATTGGTTAAAAGTGTCAAGTTTTCCATATCTTTTTTCATTTTCTTTTAGTTTTTCCATCCATCATTGAAAGTGGTGTGTTAAAATTCTTACTATTGTTATAGATCTGTCTATTTCTCTCTTCAATTCTGTTAGAGTTTGTTTTATAAATTATGAAGTTCTGGCATTAGGTGCATAAATATTTGTAATTGATATATTTTCTTGGTGAATTGACCCTTTAATTGTTATATAAAGTCCTTCTCTGTCTCTTATAACTTATTTTGCTTAAAAGTCTATTTTGGTGGATGTTAATAGTGCTACTACTGCTCTCTTTTGGTTAGTGTTTGCTCCATCTATTTTTTTCCATCCTTTAATTTTTAACCTGTTTGTGTCTTGGTGTCTAAGGTGTGTCTCTTGTAGACAACATATTGATGAGCCATTTTTTTTTTTATACATTCTGTCGCTCTCTGCCTCTTCACTGGTACACTAAATCCATTTATATTCAGTGTGATAATCAGTAGGTATGGATTTACTACTGCCATTTTATTACAGTTTCTTTTGTGGTGTTAATTTTTGTTGTCTTTGTTCTTTTCTTTCTTTAATGAGTTCTGTTTGTATACAGCTTTTCTTTTCCTTTCATTTATTATTGTTTTTGTGTCTATTGAGTCTTTTTTTTATTTTCTTCTTTATTTTGGTGGGTAGATTTATTACTTTTCTTTGTGGTTACCCTGCAATTTATATTTACCATCCTAAATTTAAAACAGTCTTATATCTTGAGATCGCTTTGACTTCCTGTCCATATGGAAGTTCTATAACTACACCATTCGTTCCCATTTTGTTTTTGAATTTGAACTTGTTTGCATCTTTATATCTCTGGTTCCCTGTAATAAATTTTGTAGCTTTACTTTACTTTTTTGAAGTCTTTACATGGCTTGGTATCTGAGTGATGCTGTCATATGCCTTTATCTAAGGTTGTTGTCTGACATCTTTGGTTTTCTATCCTAAGGAGTTCTTTTAGTATTTCTTGTAAGGCTGGTCTGGTGGTTACAAATACTCTTAATTTGTGCTTATCTATGAGTATCCTAATTTTACCCTAATTTTTGAAAGACAGATTTGCTGGATATGTGATTACTGGCTGGCAGTTCTTTTTTTTTTTTTTTTCTTTTTTCACAGCTTTGTATATGTCATCCAAATGCCTGCATGGTTTCTTATGAGAGCCCCTTTGTAGGTCAAATTTTACTTTTCTCCAGCTGCTGTCAAAATTCTCTCTATTTGTTTGGTTCTGGAAAGTTCAATTATGACATGTCTTGGTGAATTTCTTTTGGAGTCTATCCAGTATGAATTTCATTGAAAATCTTCGTTGGAAATCTTCTTGTCTTTCATTATATGTGGGATGTTTTCTGCCAATATGTTCTCAAAAATTCTCTCTGTATGCTTTTTTCTCTCTTCCCCTTCTGGGAAGCCTAATATGCATATATGTATAATATTCCTTTTAATGATAACCCACATAACCCTTAGGCTTTTTTCATTTTTCTGCCATGTTTTTTTACACCTTTTTTACACTAGTGTAAAAAATATATATATTTCGCTGATTCTTTCTCGCATTGTTTTGATTCTACTTCTGTGTCCTTCTAGTGAGTCTTTTATTTTTGATATTTTATTGTTAAGTTCTGAATTTCTAGTTGTTGTTCTTATATGACTTCTGTTTCTCTGTTGAGTGTGTTGTGTTATTTTGTATTGTATTTCTGAATTCTTATAGGTTTTTTTTTTCTGTTTTCTTTAATCTCTTTGAAGAACCTAAATATTAGTCTTTTGAATTCCTTGTCAGGTAGTTCTATTATCAGTTCTTCCTCAGAAAGGTTTTCTATCCCTTTACTATGTTTCTTTGCCAAAACTATTGTATGCTGTTTTTTCATATTATTAGCAATTGACTGCTGTCTTTGAGGCGTTGTTGTCAGGTGCTGTCCAGTTGGTTCCAACTCATAGCAATCCTATGTACAACAGAATGAAACACTGTCCAGTCTCACAAATGTTGCTATGCTTGAGCCCATTGTTGCAGCCACTGTGTCAGTCCATCTCATTGAGGGCCTTCCTGTTTTTCACTATACCAAGCATGATGTCCTTCTCCAGGGATTGGTCCCACCTGATAACATGCCCAAAGTATGTGAGATGCAGTCTCATCATCTTTGCTTCTAAGGAGCATTCTGGCTATACTTCTTCCAAAATAGACCTGTTCGTTCTTTTGGCAGTCCATGGTATGTTCAATATTCTTCGCCAACACCATAATTCACATGTATCCAGTCTTCTTCAGTCTTCCTTATTCATTGCCCAGCTTTCACATGCATATGAGGCAATTGAAAACACCACGGCATGGGTCAGGTGAGCCTTAGTCTTCAAGGTGACATCTTTGCTTTATAACACTTTAAAGAGGTCTTTTGCAGCAGATTTGCCCAATGCAATGTGTCATTTTATTTCTTGACTTCTGCTTCCATGGGTGTCGATTGTGGATCCAAGTAAAATGAAATCCTTGACAAAGTTGATCTTTTCTCCATTTATTATGATGTTGCTTATTGGTCCAGTTGTGAACGTTTTTGTTTTCTCTGTGTTGAGGTGTAATTTATACTGAAGGCTATAATCTTTGATCTTTATCAATAAGTGCTTCCAGTCCTCTTCACTCTTCAGCAAGCAACTTTGTGTCATCTGAATAGCCCATGTTGTTAATGAGCCTTACTCCAATCCTGATGCCACGTTCTTCTGCATATAGCCTAGCTTCTTGAATTATTTGCTCAGCATACAGATTTAATAAGTATGGTAAAAGGATACAACCCAGACACACACTTTTCCTTACTTTAAACTTCACAGTATCCCTGAATTTAGAGATACACCATCTCAAGAATAGATTTGATGCACTGAACACTAATGACCAAAGACCAGATGAGTTGTGGAATGGCATCAAGGACATCATACATGAAGAAATCAAAAGGTCACTAAAAAGATAGGAAAGAAAGAAAGACCAAAAAGGTACTTAGAATTGACTCTGAAACTTGCTCTTGAATGTCGAGTAGTTAAAGTGAATAGAAGAAATGCAGTAAAAGAACTGAACGGAAGATTTCGAAGGACAGCTCAAGAAAACAAAGTATTATAACGACTTGTGCAAAGACTTGTGCAAAAACCAAAGGGGAAGAACACATTCAGCATTTCTCAAGCTGAAGGAACTGAAGAAAAAAAATCAAACCTTGAATTTCAGCAGTGAAGGATTCTATGGGCAAAATATTGAATGATGCGGGAAGCATCCAAAGAAAATGGAAGGAATACAGAGTCACTGTTTCAAAAAGAATTGGTAGACATTCAATCACTTCAGAAGGTAGCACGTGATCAGGTCCAAGCTGCACTTAGGGCATTGGTGAAAAGAAGGGATTGATGGAATACCAATTGAGATGTTTCAACAAATGGATGCAATGTTGGAAGCCCTTACTCCTCTCTGCCTTGAAATTTGAAAGACAGCTACCTGGCCAACCAACTGGAACAGATCCATATTTATGACTATTCCAAAGAAAGACAATCCAACTGAATGCAGAAATTATTGAACAATATTGTTAATGTCACTGCAAGTAAAATTTTGCTGAAGAGCATTCAAAAAATGGTTGCAGAAAAACATTGACAGGGAATTGCCAGATATTCAAGCCAGATTCACAAGTGGACGTGGAATGAGGGATATCATTATTGATGTCAGATGGATCCTAGCTGAATGCAGAGAATAACAGAAAGATGTTTATCTGTGTTTTATTGACTATGCAAAGGCATTCAACTGTGCGAATCAAAACAAATTATGGATAACATTGTGAAGACTGGGAATTAGAGGCATTAGGGTTCTATTATTTTTGTTTATATATTTCTTTATTGATTCTATGTTTGTATTATTTTGCTTTTGTTTTGAAGTATCTGGAACCTAGTTTTTTTCCCTTTTTCTTTACATTGTCTACCTTCCTTTGTATTATTTTAATTGGTGTTTTGTAGTATTAGTCTGTGTATGAATAAAATGCTGCTGCTTGGCAAGTCTGTGTATGGGTTTAGTGCTGTTGGTTGTCTAGGCGAGCTTTCTTCTCACTGGTGGCTTACACACACATTTTGGTCTTATGTCATTAGGTGTGTATGACTGCTCTTAGATGATTGGTGGTGTACCAGTTGGCATCTCCTCAATGTTCAGCACCAGGAGTTGGGTTGTCAAGGTCCTTTCACAGTTCTTGAGGTGTAATGCATTCCCTCTGCATTACCATAAACATTTAGTGCAACCTCTGAAGCACAGAATGGGGCATGGGAAGGGGTAGGCAGGATAGGTTTCAGACGCCCACAAGGCCTCCAGGTTATGGCATGGAGTCTTTCTTGGATGCAGAGGGGGCAACTGGGTAGGGCCTAGAGACCAGCTGGATCAGAGGTGAGGTTGGCTGGGCGGGGTGCAAAATCCTTCTCTACCAGGGGTGGGCTGGAAGGGAAAGGGCAAGAATCTCACTTGGCTGGGTGTGGTGGGCGGGGGGAAGAGTTGGCCAGGCAGGGTATACAGTCCTGCTCAGCTGGGAAAGGGTATGTGGGAAGGAGAAAGGGAGGGTACGTGGGCAGGATGGGCTGAAGGGCAAAGCAGAGCCTGCCCAGGTTTGCACAGATGGTCTGTACCTCTAGGAGGGGAGCTGGGTGGGACTAGACTTGTGCCCATTGGCATGGGCCGTCTGCATCTCAGGAGCTGTTGTGGGGCAAGGGTAGGTTTCCACACCTTGGAACAGACATCTTTACTTCAGGTAGGGTGTGTGAGGGAGTAGGGATTATGCCCAGTAGCGCAGATCACAGGCACATGTGGGAAAGGAAGAGAGTGAAGGGAAGCCTGCACGGAAAGGAAGAGGTGATGGGTTGCACAGGGACAGCTCTAGGAGGGCCTCTAGCTGTTACTCTGCAAGTTGACTTTTCCATGGGCATCTCCCATCTAGAAGACTGGGGTCCACCACTGACAAGCCTTCCCTACACTAATTCCTACCTCTCTCCTTTGTTGCACTCTACAGAGGGGCTCCAGCTCACACTCACCCTTCTGCTCCTCCTCTTTGTTCCCCTGCAAATATGTACTCCGTGTCTATTCTGTCTCCTTCGTTTAGGCTCCAGTGATTCAGTCAGCTTCACTTTTCTCTAGGAGCACTTCCCTGCAGTTCCTTGGCATCATAACTATTCTACTGCCATGCCTCACCATTTCTGGATTGCCCTGTCTATGGCCACATCCTGCCTACCTTGTTGTTTCTTTCCAGGGTTGTTTGCACAGAATTTTTGTTGCCAGCTGTGTTCTCCTTGAGGTTGCTGTCCTGGGTCCCTCATTCTGGGTTGCTGCTTAATATTATCTCAAAATGGCCACACTGTGCTGCACTGGTTGGCAGGGTACAGTTGATCTACAAATCTCTGTTTTCCTGCTTTCTGTGTTCTGTCTTTCCTTCTAGTCTGTTTCTTCAGCTCTCCATTTGATGTTCTAGGATCCGAGGTTTTTATTTGTGTCTGTTTTACTTCATTTCTTGAGTCTTTGTTCTCAGTAGTTGTTATGGGGCATGTAGCCATGACCCCATCTTAAACCAGCTCTTACTCATCAGATTTTTATTTAAAATATATTTTTCTATATCTCAAACATGTATTTGTAATTGAAAAAATAAATCCAATTTTATTTCTTTTACTATCACTACTGGCATTGTGCATACAAAAGAGATGTTTTAAAAGAGTGTATTTGTTGTAATGTGATTTAAAATAAAAACAAAAATAAAATCTACAAAGAGTATATTTGTATACGCAAGTTATATACAAATATACAGATAAAAATCATATGTAAATACGCAGTGTACAAATATACAATAGAAAGAAAATGTAAAATACTGCTTGGGAATCAATGTTCATTCATTTCCAAGGAGCAACTAATGGATTTGAACTGCTGACCTTTTGGTTAGCAGCTAAGCTCTTAACCACTATGCCGCCAGGGCTCTACTATTTTTATTAGGCAAGCACTAAATATTTGTTAGAGATGAAGTATCCCTCCAGTAATCTGTAATATAGATGTAGAATTGTTTTACAGTAGTATTTTATGTTGATGATACACATTAATGGAGAAGATTGTAATTTGTCTCTGAAGATACCACTTACAAAGAAAAGTTTCTTCTTGGAAGAACATTTTAGTCAAAACAATATTTCTTTGCATTATCTGAATATGTATCAGATTTAATTTTTAAAATGGCAATTAAGAAAAAATTATAAAATGTCTTACATTTTATTAGCTGATTTTGAAATAATTATAATTGTTACTTTTTAATGTGTCACTTTAGAATTACATTGTCACAAAATATTAATGACTTCCTAAAATTTAATCCTCTTAAAGTATGTTTTCTGCTTTTTTTTCCCCCTGTGATTATACATTTCCTTTGTGAATTTTAAGACCCTTTATAAGCTATAAACTAAATTTGTAGTATGGCTGCTTTGGTTGAGAACTGCAGTTTTCCAACTCTGAGTAGAAATATGGGAATGTCAGAGAAGACATATCACAGGAATAGGAGAGGGTTGCTCCCCATCGTGCTGATCCCTGCAACTTCAAATCAAATCAAATTAAAATCTCCTTCCTTAATAAAATACAACCACCATCATTGATAAAGACATGATTTTATCCTTTATTTTTGTTATTTAAATAATATAGTCTTGGATTTATCATTTTAGTATGTATCCTCTCTCGTAAGTCAGTTCCAAAAATAGAGTACTTATTTTTACTAGTCCAAGATATTTTTCAAGCCATAGGGCGTAAATGAAGTCTCACTTTTCAAAATTTGTTTAAAAGTTTATTTGACCTACTTAGGATCTTGAAAGTTCAAAGGCATCATAGTTCAATATTCTTTTTTACTTTATTTTCTTTTCAAACTGGTTACTTTTGATGGTTTTTATTTGTTCTTATCCAGTGATGCACATTTCATTATCATTCTTATTTTTTCTTCTGAGCAGTATCATTTACATTGCATTTTGTACACCAGGTGTGAACAAAGTATACATTTGTAAAATCGTTTTAAATACATGTATATTATTTTTGTAACTTTTGTACTGATTTCAAAATTTTTTAGCCTTTTTTGTATAACATTTATGCAAAGAATGTTGTGACATTTTACAACATTGTCACAATGCTTCTAGAGAAACTGCAGTTTTTGCAGAGGTCCCTGTTCAAACTAACCAAGGACCTTTGGGCAGTGGTACAGGGTAATAAAAGGATCCAGTCACCTCACCTCATTAGAAATTCAATAAGCAAAAGAGATCTAACCCTGTTTTCTAACACACGTTAAATACGCTCACAAATATAAAGAAACAAACAAAAACCCTCTGTATTTTTCTCAATATTTAATTATTTATGGGGCATTCCTTCCCCTGTATCATTAGGTCTAAGAGAAATGTTTGTGAATTATTACAAGCTTTCATATTTTCGAAATCTATTATCTTTCAAGTTGACTTAGAAACATAGCCCTATTTTAGTCTGAATATAACAAGGAAGTATTGTTATTTAAAATTCTAATATATTCATTTTGTCTAATAATTAAAAAAAATATGAATCTAACCATGTTAGGAAAATCTTACCTCTTACAAATCCATTTTTATAAAATATAAGTGAAATGAATGTATAAGAAGTATTTTCCATAAATGATGACTAATCTTTTATAATAATTTTAAGATTTGTAAAATTTTGTTGCTGTTGTTGTTAGGTGCCGTCAAGCTGGTTTCAGCTCACAGCAGCCCTATGCACAACAGAATGAAACACTGCCCGGTCCTGCTCTATTCTCACAGTTGTGGCTATGCTTGAGCCTATTGTTGCAGCCACTGGGTCAATCCATCTTGCTGAGGGTCTTCTTTTTTTGCTGATCCTCTACCTTACATGCATGATGTCCTTCTCCACGGACTGGTCCCTCTGGATAACATGTCCAAATTACCTGACATAAAGTCTCGCCATCCCCGCTTTGAAGGAATACCCTGTCTGTACTTCTTCTAAGACAGATTTGTTCATTCTTCTGGCAGTCCATGGTATATTCAATATTCTTCATTAACACCATAATTCAAAGACATCAATTCTTCTTCTGTCTTTCTTATTCATAGACCAGCTGTCGCATACACGCGAGGTGATTGAAAATATCATGGGTTGGGTCAGGCACACCCTAGTCCTCCAAGTGACACCTTTATTTTTTGACACTTTAAAGAAGTCAGTTGGAGAAGATTTGCCCAATGCAATACCTTGTTTGCTTTCTTGACTGCTGCTTCCATGGAGGTTTATTGTGGATCCAAGTAAAGTGAAATCCTTGACAAATTCAATATTCTCTCTTATCATGATGTTGCTTACTGGTCTAATTGTGAGGACTTTAATTTTCTTTATGTTGAAATGTAATTCATACTGAAGGCTGTATAGCCTTTGATCTTCATCAGTAAGTGCTTCTAATCTTCTTCACCTTCAGTAAGAAAGGTTGTGTCATCTGCATATTGCAGGTTGTTAATGAGTCTTCCAACAAAACTGATGCTGTACTCTTCTTCATATAGTCTAGTTTCTCGAATTATTTTCTCAAAATACAGACTTAGTAAGTACGGTGAAATGATACAAGTCTGACACCCACCTTTTCTGATTTTACACCATGCAGTATCCCCTTGTTCTGTTCAAACTACTGCCTCTTGGCTCTAAGTGCAACTATCGCATAGCCATAGTTAGGTGTTCTGGAATTTCCGTACTTTGTAATGTTTTTCATTATTTGCCATGATCTACACAAGCAAGTACATTTGCATATACAATAAAACACAGGTAAGCATCTTTTTGGTATTCTCTACTTTCAGCCAGGATCCATGTGGCATCAGCAATGATATCCCTGGTTCCACGTCCTCTTCTAAATCTGGCTTGAATTTCTGGAAGTTTCCTGTTGATATACTGCTGCAGCTGCTTTTGAATGATCTTCAGCAAAATTTTGCTTGCATGTGATATTAATGATATTGTTTGATAATTTCCACATTCGGTTGGAGCTCCTTTCTCGGGAACAGGCATACATATGGATCTCTTCCAGCTGGTTGGTCAGGTACCTAGTTGTCTTCCAAATTTCTTGGCATAGATGATTGAGCACATCCAGAGCTGCATCTGTTTGTTGAAATATCTCAATTAATATTCCATCAATTCCTGGACTCTTGTTTTTCCCCAGTGACTTCAGTGCAGCTTGGAATTCTTCCATCAATACTATCGGTTCTTGGTCATATGCTACTTCCTTGAAATGGTTGATCATTGGCCAATTTTTTTTTGTTACAGTGACTGTGTATATTCCTTCCATCTTCTTTTGATGCTTCCTGCATTGTTCAGTATTTTGCCCATAAATCTTTCAAATTGCAACTTGAGTCTTGATTTTTTTTTCAGTTCTTTCAGCTTGAGAAAGGCTGATCGCATTCTTCCCCTATGGTTTTCTCACTCCACGTCTTTGCACCTTTCATTATAATATTTTACTTTGTCTTCTTGAGGCACCCTTTGAAATCTCCTGTTCAGATCTTTTACTTCATCATTTCATTCCCTCTAGCTACTCTACAGAGTCTTTTCTGACATCCATTTTGGTCTTTTCTTTCTTTCCTGTGTTTTCAATGGCCTTTTGCTTTCTTCAACTATAATGTTCTTGATGTCATCCCACAACTCACCTGGTCTTCGGTCATTAATGTACAATTCATCAAATCTGTTTTTGATTAGGTCTCTAAATTCAAGTGGGATATACTTAAGGTCATATTTTGGTTCTTGTGAACTTGTTTTAATTTTCTTCAGTTTCAACTGAAGCTTGCATATGAGCAATTGACGGTCTACTCCACAATCAGATCCCTGGCCTTGTTCTGACTGATGATATTGAGCTTTTTCATTATCTTTCTCCACAAATGTTGTCAATTTGATTCTTGTGTTTTCCATCCTGTGAGGTCCATGTGTATAAAAAATGAGAAAAGATATTTGCAGTGAATAAGTTGTTAGTTTTGCATAATTCTGTCATGTGATCTCCAGTGTCATTTTTATCACCAAAGCCATATTGTCCAACTGCATATCCATGTTTGTTTCTACCTTTTCACATTCTAATCACCAGTGATTATCAATGCATCTCAATTGCATGTTTGATTAATTTCAGACTGCAGAGATTAGTAAAAATCTTCAATTTTCTCATCTTGATATTATTGATCAATGCATATATTTGAATAATAGCATTATTATCTGGTCTTCCTTGTAGACATATAGATATTGTCCTATCATTGACAGCATTGAACTACAGATCTTGAAATGTTCTTTCTGACAATGAATGTGATGCCATTCCACTTCAATTTGTCATTCCTGCCAAAGTAGACCATATGATTGCCTTATTCAATATGGCCAGGGCCTGTCCCTTTCAGCTCACTAATACCTAGGATACCGATTTTTATGCATTTCATTTTTGACAACTTCCAGTTTTCCTAGATTCATACTTCATAGGTTCTACATTCCAATTATCAATGGATGTTTGCAGCTGTTTCTTCTCATTTTGAGTAGTGCCATATCAGCAAATGGAGGTCCCCAAAGGTTGACTCCATCCACATCATTAAGGTCAACTCTACTTTGAGGAAAGCCGTGGTGGCCCAGAGGTTAAAGAGCTTGGCTTCTAACCAAAAGGTTGGCAGTTCAAATCCACCAGCCACTCCTTGGAAACCCTATTGAGTAGTTCTACTCTGTCCTATAGGGTTGCTGTTAGTCAGAATTGACTCGACAGCTACAGTTCTAGTTTTTGGTTTTCTACTTTGAGGAGGCAGCTCTTTGCCAGTTGTATTTTGAGTGCCTTCCAACCTGAGGCTCTCATTTTCTGGCATTATATTAGACAATGTTCCACTGCTGTTCATTAGGTTTTCACTGGCCAATTATTTCAGAAGTAGACTACCAGATCCTTCTTCCTAGTCTGTCTTATTCTGGACACTCTACTGAAACCTGTCCACCATGGGCGACCCTGTTGGTATTTGAAAAACCAGTGGCATAGCTTCCAGTATCACAGCAACATGCAAGCCACCACAGAACAACAAACTGTTAGACAAAATGTTGTATGGACAGTTAATCAGAACATATTCTTAGTTAAGGCAGAATCTACAGGTTTTTGTCCCCAAATCATATTAGGTACCAATCTCAAAAATTAATTTCTTTAAATAGAATTATTTGTAATTCTCTGCTCAACTTAAATTCCTTCATGTCTATGTCTGGTTTCCCCATTATCTTTTTAGATTTCATACTTACTGGATTTGAGTTCACAAAGTATTATGCCTTGTAAATCTAAAATGGTACACCATCTTACCACTGTTTGTCCCTCTAAAACCTTACATTAATGTCTATCGAAGGGAAAATTCAGTTTTAATGCTAGAGGAAATCAGGTGTCATGCTCTGCTGTATTTCTGAGGGTGTCATCCATGAAGGAGCGTTGCAAAAAACTGTTGAAATATTCTTGAATTTGGCTTAGAATATCTTCTTTATGATACAGTGGCATAGAATGTTTGCAGTTCATCTTTTCTACCACACATTTCATTATAAATAATAATAATGTCTTTGCTGATATATATTATTATTAGTAACATTTTTGTTCTCATTATTTTTGCTATTTTTTCTGTAGAATGATGTTAGGTTCTCTGATTACTCCTTTAACTTCTCTAATGTCACATAACGTGTCACAAACATTTCGAGAATAATGTAGACATATACATTGCTAACATTAATGTGTATTTCACTTTATGTATAGAATATGTATAAAAGCTCAATAATAGACATTGACCACTCTCTACCTCTGGACACTTATCCTTTGCTATATTTGAAAAGGATGGATAGATAAAGCATATTGTTTACCATTCCTCTTTATAAAATCAGAGAAGGCAAGGATTAGAGAGTTTTCAGGTGTCAACTACTCACCTGCGGTGTAGAAGAAACACATAAGGATCCAATCTTCTAGAGTTGCGCTGCTCTATATCCCTAACACCAGTGTTACAGATCGGAGATGTTTACATTAGATGTATCAAGGTATTTATATTTATAGACATTGGCTTTGGGGTGAGTCGGGATTTTTGGTTTTTCAAGAGATGCATGAACCTAATTAAATTCAAATAAAGTAATAAGACTTAGTTTTTTGTTCTTCCATTTGAGCTTAAAAACAAAAACCCAACCTGTTGCCATCAAGTTGATTCCAGCTCATTGTGACCCTATAGGACACAGTAGAACTGCTCCATAGGGTTTCCAAGGAGTGTCTTGTGGATTCGAACTGCCGGCCTTTTGGTTAGCAGTCAGTCTCTTATCCACTGCACCATCGTGGCTTCCCTTTCAGCTAAGCAGCTGTAAAATTATATCTCATGCAAGGAAAAAAAGAGACTTAGGCTAACCTTTGAACTATCCGGAATATTTTCAATTAACACACATTTTTCTAAATTGTCAAACTAGGAGCATTTAATTTTTACTTTTCAGATTGTGAGCACCCCCAATTGGCTTGTGTCAAAATCAACTTTGCTCAATATTTTAAAAAATCTGTATATATATATATTATATATTAATATATTATAATATCATGTATTAATATACATAATATATATAATATATTGAGAAAATACTTTATACAGTTCTCATTTGTTGTGTCCAAGAGTAGTTGAGAGAAAAATGATGTGCCTCTGCACAATATTTTAATTTCCAAAGATCAAATAATAGATATTGATGTAAACATAGATACAAATATATAAACGTGTGTGCGTGTGCACGCATGTTTTGGGCTTGTATTTTGGATATATTGGTTATATTGTTTCAGAAATAATAGCTCAATCTTAGCATATTTTTGCTCTATCGAAACATGAAATAGTATGTAATTTTCTTTAACATTACAATATATTCATTCTCTTTCTATATTATGTTTGCTTTGAATAACAGCCAATAGATTTAAAGACTATGGTTATGAATATATTTATGGTTATAATTTATTTCTAGACATAATTTTTCTACTTTTTGTTTTTACTAAGTACATTCATTTCTGTTTTCTTTATATATTAAAGATTATCAGTAAATATTTTTACTTGATTTCTATATTTCAGATTAATATAGATTATTTATTAAATCAAGCTCTTGAGAAAAAGCTTAGGGAGTTGTGGCATGTTAAAAGTATGGACCTGAACCAGGTTGCTTGGACTTGAAATTTGGCTCCAATAATAAGGAGCAATGTATCATTAGGCAAAGTACTTAATCATCCTTATGTCAGAATTTTCATCTTTAAATCAGGAAATATAATTGTAATAACCATATAGGGTTATTGATATGAGTAAATGTGCTTAGAAAAGTGTGCTTAACATATAAAAAAGTTAGCAATTTGTATGTCTGAATTATTCTTGAAATGTACATGACACTTAAAGTGGCATCCAATATTTCTTTCATATGTACACCAAGGCAGTTTTTTTTTAAACATTGTAGTCCCCTCACAAATTTTTGTGAGTGATAATACTTTCTTTAATATGTAAAAATATAGATGTCTTTTGGTATAAAATATTTGAGATGTTGCTTTTCCATTCCAAGAATGAGAGGAGAGTCTTTTGAACAAGTGCTAGAGATTAAGAGAGTGGGCTCATTTCTTGGATGGTGAGTTGGCACTTCAATATTTTTGTAACTCTTGGAGGTTACTTTTCTCTGAGTGTAGTGTAATGTTCATTACATACTCACACACTATAGAAACAGAAATTGAAAGTGTCCCAAGACATGAGATAAGGCTGATATTCAGTGGTATTTCTCAGCAGCTGTATCCTATGTAGAAGCCTCTATAAACACCTGTGTTCCAGCAATGTGAACCTTACTGCATTCCCTGGGCCATTTGTTGCACAGGCAGTTGGCAGCAGAGATGCATATGGATCCCAGTCCATTGACTCCCAGGCACTGCTCTTTCTCCACTGCACTCAGTTATGAGAATTCCGTAGAGGATGGTATTTGCCCCCATCATTTTCAATTCCTACACCTATTGATCTCTCTGCTTACCCTACATACCTTTGAGAGGATGAATATGCAGTGCATATAGCTTCTTCAAAAAAGAAATTGTTGGTAACAAGCAAATCTGTTTTAAAGACTTTCTTAATATAACAATTCAAAAAGATTAAATCAAATATTATTCTGCTGTTGATGTTCTCACACAGAATTTGCTAATCTTATCCAGAATCTTGGCTTGTTTAATATACTCCTTATGGGCTTCAGCATCTTGACTCCTGGACAAAGGAACATGAATCTGCAATAAGTCATACATATAGTGTAACATTACACAAACTGTATCAATGCACTAAAAAATGATAGAATATCATGGAATAAAGGCTTTCTGGAGCCACTGAAAATGGATAAACCCTGAAACTATTGCCCTGAGATAACTTTCAAACCTTAAACCAAAAATATCCCCTGAAGTCTTCTTAAAACCAAACAATAGTTTAGCTTAACTAGTAAAGAATATCTGCTTTGAGCATTGTGCTCTGTTAAAACCTCTCTGTGGGATCAAATTGACAACAACTCAAAAGATTAATTAGAAAACTGAGGGTACAGTGAGTTTATATTAATGGGTAGGAACGACTTGGAAAAGGAGGGTGAGAATGGCCGCACAACTCGAAGAACATAATGTTACTGAATTGTACGTGCAGAAATTGTTGAATTGGTATATGTTCTCTTGTGTATATTCTCGACAACAGTGACAAGATAAAATAAATTATTTAAAAACTAGAAAAAAAGTAATTCTTAGGATTGGACTATGAAATATCGTGCTTAGGTATAATTTTCAGATTCTCTTTTTCCTTGAGAAAATTTATGCTGATCTACACAGAAATGGGAAAGCAGTGGTAGAATTCTTGCCTTCCATGCTGGAGATCCTAGTTTGATTTCTGGCCAATGCACTTCATGTGCAACCACCGCCCATTTTTTAGTGGAGGCTTGAGTGTTGCTACAATGCTGAATAGGTTTCAGGGGGACTTCCAGACTAAGAGGGACTAAAGAAAGGCCTGGTGATTTATTTCTGAAACTCAGCCAATGAAAACACTTTGGTTCACAAAGTTTCAATCCCTTGGTGCAGGAGGTTGCCATGAGTCAGGGGCCATCTTAATGGCAGCCAACAACAACACAGAAATGGGTGAGGGCAAAGTGTTACAAACAAGAGCCTGTTAAAGGTAGTCTTTCTCTCAGCACTTCTGCCAGTGCCCTCTGAGATGCCCTCTCTCCTTGTCTTCCTTTGTTCACCAGCCCCCAGTTTGACCCATGGTCCTCAAGTGAAGGCCCTTATTCCCCTGGCGGCAGTGGGAACATTTGAGCTGTGACAGAGTGAGGATGAACATGAGACCAGGGCCAGCTATGTGCTCTCGTGTCAGCCCAGCTCAGTATCACAAGAGTGAAGGACCTGCAGTGGACAGGCTTCTTCAGAATGATCACAAGGGGAGGACAAAATTGTGCACACATAATCAAAATAAATTAAATAAGTAAAATTCATTTTGTTTAGTTATGCTGGAGAATGCTTTCAAATAAATAAAAATCGTCTCAATAAGAGACAAATTGGCATTGGAAAATATTTTAATCAACCTGTTAATTTGAGAGCTAATATACAAAATTTTATATAATCAATTAAAAAAAATTTTTATAGATGTTTAATTAGAAATTATTTGATTTGAGTGCAAAAATAAAATTTTTTTAGACAGAAGGACACCTCTATGCTTTATATTTATATAACAGCATGGTTACAAAGGGCATACAGTTACATTTTAATGGTGGAAACTGATAGAATAAACATTATAAAGCATACAGTTATTAAAATGTCAGAAATTAAAGAATTTCAAACAAAAAGAAAGAGGGATGCTTTATTCCAAATATAAATGATAGCTTTGAGTTACACATGCTCAATTATTTTTGTAACCTCTATTTTTTCAACAAAATTACATAGGTAAAACATATTTCATATATATGTAATATATAGTTAAAAATAATAAGACTTTGGGGGAGGAGCCAACATGGTGCTATAAACAGAAGCACCACACCATCCCTCCACAGCAAAAACCCGGAAAACTAAGTAAAACAGAGACAAATGTCAATCCTGGAACCCTGAGTGTTCCCTGAGATAAAGAACGCAACCAAGCACCGAATGAAATAAAAAACTGATGGAGAAGCGAAAGCCAAGAGAGATACCATCAGGTAATGAAGCACGAATTTGCCATCTTGGACCCCTGTTGGAGATTGGCAGATGGGGAACACAGAAAAGCACCTTCACAGAGCTCCCAGTGGGAGACAGAGCACCCAGTAACCAGCGATATATGCTTTCTCATTCCCCACCCTTCTTCCCACCTGCTCAGCCCCCACCGCTTTCTAGCTGGTGGCAGTCACTGGGCTGGCTGAAAACTGCAGGCTCTGTGTCAGGTCTTGGACTCGCCCCTCTCACATGGAAGAGTAGTGGACGGAGAGTATGAAAAAGCAGCTTTGCAGAGCTCCCAACAGGAAACAGAGCACCCAATAACCAGCAATATATGCTTTTCCTACCACCCACCTTTCTTCCCGCCACCTTGGCCTACACTCTTGGCTGGGAGGCACTGGTTTTCACTCTGTGGCACTTAGATTCACCCCACCCACACTGGTCTGCCCTCTCAGTGCTATTTCTTTATTGCTGATGTTGCTTTTCTCTGCTTCTTTTGGTTTCTTCCCTGCCTCTCATCTCCTCTCCCTTCTTTCTCTTGAACACCTGGCTCTGTACGATATCTTTGCTTTTTCTTGAAAAGCTGTGAAGCTCCATTCAGCAGGGGAACTACTTCCCTGGCGCATGACACCATACTTGTGAAATCCCCAGGGCCTTTTTGTTGTTGCTATTGTTTGTTTCTTTTTGTTTGTTTGTTCTGTTTTGTTCTATTCTGTTTTGCTTGTTTCTTTGTTTTCTTTCGTGGCTTGAGAGCCCCCTCGCCAGATGGAACACACAGAAATCAAATTGACTACATCTGTGGAAAAAGACAGTGGAAAAGCTCAATATCATCAGTCAGAGCAAGTCCAAGGGCCGAATGTGGAACAGACCATCAATTGCTCATATGCAAGTTCAAGCTGAAACAGAAGAAAATCAGAGAAAGTCCACAAGAGTAAAAATATGACCGTGAATACATCCCACCTGAATTTAGAGACCATCTCAAAAACAGATTTGACGCATTGAACATTAGTGACCAAAGACCAGACGAGTTGTGGAATGACATCAAGGACATCATCTATGAAGAAAGCAAGACGTCATTAAAGAGACAAAGAAGAAAGAAAAGACCAAGATGGATGTCAGAGGAGACTGAAACTTGCTCTCGAATGTCGAGCAGCTAAAGCAAAAGGAAAAATTGATGAAGTAAAAGAACTCAACAGAATATTTCAAAGGGCAGCTCGAGAAGACAAAGTAAAGTATTATAATGACATGTGCAAAGACCCGGAGATGGAAAACCAAAAGAGAAGAACACGTTCGGTGTTTCACAAGCTGAAAGAATTGAAGAAAAAATTCAAGCCTCGAGTTGCAATAGTGAAGGATTCTATGGGGAAAATATTAAGTGACGCAGGAAGCATCAAAAGGAGGTGGAAGGAATACACAGAGTCATTATACCAAAAAGAATTAGTCAATGTTCAAACATTTCAAGAGGTGGCATATGATCAGGAACCAGTGGTACTGAAGGAAGAAGTCCAAGTTGCTCTGAAGGCATTGGCAAAAAACAAGGCTCCAGGAATTGATGGAATATCAATTGAGATGTTTCAACAAACAGATGCAGCACTGGAGGTGCTCACTCACCTATGCCAAGAAATATGGAAGACAGCTTCCTGGCCAACTGACTGGAAGAGATCCATATTTATGCCTATTCCCAAGAAAGGCGATCCAACCAAATGTGGAAATTATAGAACAATATCATTAATATCACAGGCAAGCAAAATTTTGCTGAAGATCATTCAGAAACGGCTGCAGCAGTATATTGACAGGGAACTGCCAGAAATTCAGGCTGGATTCAGAAGAGGACCGGGAACCATGGATATCATTGCTGATGTCAGATGGATCCTGACTAAAAGCAGGGATAACCAGAAGGATGTTTACCTGTGTTTTATTGACTATGCAAAAGCATTCGACTGTGTGGATCATAACAAATTATGGATAACATTGCGAAGAGTGGGAATTCCAGAACACTTAATCGGGCTTGTGAGGAACCTTTACATACATCAAGAGACAGTTGTTCGCACAGAACAAGGGGATACTGATTGGTTTAAAGTCAGGAAAGGTGTGCATCAGGGTTGTATTCTTTCACCATACTTATTCAATCTGTATGCTAAGCAAATAATCCAAGAAGCTGGACTATATGAAGAAGAATAGGGCATCAGGATTGGAGGAAGACTCATTAACAACCTGTGTTATGCAGATGACACAACCTTGCTTGCTGAAAGTGAAGAGGACTTGAAGCACTTGCTAATGAAGATCAAAGACCACAGCCTTCAGCATGGATTGCAACTCAACATAAAGAAAATAAATATCCTTACAACTGGACCAACGAGCAACATCATGATAAACAGAGAAAAGATTGAAGTTGTCAAGGATTTCATGTTACTTGGATACACAATCAATAGCCACGGAAGCAGCAGTCAAGAAATCAAAAGACGCAATGCATTGGGTAAATCTGCTGCAAAGGACCTCTTTAAAGTGTTGAAGAGCAAAGATGTCACCTTGAAAACTAAGGCGCACCTGACCCAAGCCATGGTATTTTCAATCACATCATATGCATGTGAAAGCTGGAGAATGAATAAGGAAGACCAAAGAAGAATTGATGCCTTTGAATTGTAGTGTTGGTGAAGAATATCATCTATTCCATGGTCAGCCAAAAGAATGAACAAATCTGTCTTAGAATAAGTACCAGAATGCTCCTTAGAAGCAAGGGTGGTGAGACTGCGTTTTACATACTTTGGACGTGTTGCCAGGAGGGATCAGTCCCTGGAGAAGGACACCATGCTTGGCAGAGTACAGGGTCAGTGGAAAAGAGGAAGACCCTCAATGAGGTGGATTGACACAGTGGCTGGAACAATGAGCTCAAGCATAACAAAGATTGTAAGGATGGTTCAGGACTGGGCAGTGTTTCACTCTGTTGTGCATAGGGTAGCTATGAGTCAGAACTGACTCAACGGCACCTACCAATAAGAACATCCATGGGAATAACTCATCAATTTTTGGTAATTTTTTCTGCCCTTGTTTTTAAGCAAAATATAAAATAATTATCCTAAACACGCAGTTTATGATTTTTATAATAAAAATGCTATTTGGGTATACCCGTTATCTTAGTTTCCTATTGCCACTGCAGTAAAAAAAAAAAAAAAAAAAAGAATGAAAGAAAAGATAAAAACACAAGTGGGTGGCTTTGGGGAACAAAAAATGATTTTCTCACAGTGCAGGAGTCTGTAAGTCCCAATTCAGGGCACTGTCTCTAGGGAAGGTGCTCCTTTGTCTCTTCCATCTTGTAGTAGCTGCTGCCAATCCTTGGCATTCCTGAGCTGTAGGTGCAGCCATTTCCTTGTAATGTGGAGTCTCCCCTTGTTTATGTGTCTCTCTATGTCTTTATCGCTGTTTATTAAACACTACTAAGATGAGATTAAGTGTAGGAGCCCAACCTACTTCACTATGGCCTCATTAACATAATAAACAAAAACTCTATTTCCAAACAGGGTCATAGTTACAAGTACGAGGGTTTGGAGTGCAATGTAACTTTCTGAGAGACACAGTTCAATCAATCTATAACACCCATCAACCTGTCAATACTTTAGAAAAAATATATATACATAATTAGGAAGCATATTTGTAGTATTTTGTTTCCTTATAGTCTGTCTTCATAAATCTGAGAGGTATCACAAAAGGACAGCATGTAGTTATTGACGTACAGAAAGTGTCCAGGGGATTAGAATAATCTAACAAAATATAGGATACTTCTGAAGAATATCCTTTATTTCAAATGGTTCTCAAGATATGTTTAGCTATGTTATTATTATTATAAAAAATATGATTAAATGGTACTTTTCAATAAGGGAAAACATATTTTGAAGGTTATTGTTTCTGTTGGTGCAAAACTCAGATTCTGGCAAAAGGTAAACATATGTGTAAGGAGGGCAGGTTAAAGAGGGAAAGATTAGAGAATGACATGCATATTTGTTTTCCTGAATATCAACATTAATGATAGAAATATCTAATATTAATTAAGAACTACTCTATGCCAGTTCGTCATACTGTGAGGACTTGTGTGATGCTGTGATGCTGGAAGCTATGCCACCAGTATTCAAATACTAGCAGGCTCACCCGCAGTGGAACGGTTTCAGTTGAGCTTCCAGACTAAGACAGACTAAGAAGAAGGACCCAGCAGTCTACTTCTGAAAAGAATTAGCCAGTGAAAACCTTATGAATAGCAGCAAAACATTGTCTGATATAGTGCCATAAGATGAGCCCCCCAGGTTGGAAGGTACTCAAAATACAACTGGGGAAGAGCTACCTCCTCAAAGTGGAGTTGACCTTAATGATGTGGATGGAGTCAAGCTTTCAGGACCTTCATTTGCTGATGTGGCATGACTGAAAATGAGAAGAAAACAGCAGAAAACATCCATTAATAAATAGAGCATGGAACCTATGAACTATGAATCTAGGAAAATTTGAAGTTGTCAAAAATGAAATGGAACACATAAAGATGATATCCTAGGCATTAGTGAGCTGAAATGGACTGGTTTTGTGAAAGTTTACAAATCAAGTCAGTCTCTCATACAAAAAGTTATACACCCCTTGCTATGTACTCCTAGCTGCTCTCCTCCTAATGAGACAGCACACTCCTCCTCTCCACCCTGTAATCCCTGTGCCCGTTTAACCAGCTTCTGTTCCCCTCTGCCTTCTTATCTCACCTCCAGGCAGGAGTTGCCCACATAGTCTCATGTGTCTACTTGAGCTGAGAAGCTCACTCCTTACCAGTATCATTTTCTGTCCAATCCCCGTTTGAAGAGTTGGCTTTGGGAATGGTTCCAGCCTTGAGCTAACAAAGGGTCTGGGGACCATGACCTCTGGGGTCCCTCTAGTCTCAGGCCATGAATCTGGTCTTTTTATGAGAATTTGAGATCTGCATCCCACTGTTCTCCTGCTCCATCAAGGATTCTCTATTGTGTTCCCTGTCAGGGCAGTCATCAGTGATAGCTGGGCACCATCTAGATCTTCTGGTCGCAAGCTGACATAGTCTCTGGTTTATGTGGCCCTTCCTGTCTCTTGGGCTCATCTTTACCTTATGTCTTTGGTGTTCTTCATCCTCCTTTGCTCCAGGTGGGTTAAGACCATTTGATGCATCTTAGATGGCTGCTTGCTAGCATTTAAGGCCCCAGATGCCGCTCACCAAAATGGGATGCAGAACATTTTCTTAGTACATTTTGTTATGCCAGTTGGGTATTGGTCATTTTAAATTGGACAATCATATGGTCTCCTATGCCAGGAATGACAACTTAAAGAGGAATAGCATTGCAGTAGTTGTCACAAAGAACATTTCAAGATTTATCCTAAAGTACAACAGTTTCAGTGATGGGGTAATATCCATATGCCTACAAGGAAGACCAGTTAATGCGACTGTTATTCAAATTTATGCACTAATCACTAAGGCCAAAGATGAAGACATTGAAGATTTTTACCAACCTCTGCAGTCTGAAATTGATCAAACATGCAGTGAGGATGCAGTGATAATTACTGGTGACTGGAATGCTAAAGTTGGAAACAAGAAAGATCTGTAGTTGCAAAATATGGCCTTGGTGACAGAATTGATGCCGGTGATCACATGATTGAATTTTATAAGACCAACGACTTCTTCATTGCAAATACCTTTACACCAACATAAACAGTGGCTATACACATGGACCTCACCAAATGGAATACACAGAAATCAAATTGACTACATCTGTGGAAAGAGACAATGAAAAAGCTCAAAATCATCAGTCAGAACAAGGCTGGGGCCAACTACGGATCAGACCATAAATTACTCATATGCAAGTTCAAGTTGAAACTGAAGAATATTAAAACAAGTCAGTGAGAGCCAAAGTACAATGTTGAGTATATCCCACCTGAATTTAGAGACCACCTCAAGAATAGATTTGACATGTTGAACACTAATATCTGAAGACCAGAGGAGATATGGAATGACATCAAGGACATCGTGCATGAAGAAACCAAGAGGTCATTAAAAAGACAGAATATAAAGACCGAAATGGATGTCAGAAGAGACTCTGAAACTTGCTTTTGAACATCAAGTAGCTAAATCAAAAGAAAAAAAAGATGAAGGAAAATAGCTGAACAGAAGATTTCAAAGGGTGGCTTGAGAAGACAAAGTGAAGTATTATAATGACATGTGCAAAAACCTGGAGATAGAAAATCAAAAGGGAAGAACACACTCAGCGTTTCTCAAGCTGAAAGAACTGAAAAAAAAATTCAAGCTTTGAGGTGCAATACTGAAGGATTCTATGGGGAAAATATTAAACAGCACAGGAAGCATCAAAAGAAGATGGAAGGAGTACACAGAGTCACTATACCAAAAAGAATTGGTTGATGTTCAAACATTTCAGGAGGTAACATACGATCAGAAACCTATGTTACTGAAGGAAGAAGTCCAAGCTGCACTAAAGGCATTAGCGAAAAACACTATATCTAAAATGGGCGCCCTCAGTTGCTATTTCATTATCTTGTTTATTTCCTTTATAGAACCTTTCGTATTCTGTTGTTAGCATGTTCATTTGCTTACTTGCCTACTCTGTCACTCTTCCACCTTCATGAAGGCAGGAACTGTGCCTGTCATCTTCACAGCTTTGTGCCTTGTGTTTAGAACATTGTCTGATACATGCTAGACTCCTAACAAATATTTACTAAATTAATAAATCAATGAATAATGAAATCATTCTCTCCAAGTCTTGACCCCACCTCTATTTCTTCACTATCTCTTGAATCTATCCCTCTGATCCTCATAACAACTGCTCTGGTTCAGGCTCTACCACTTCCTACCTGGATTTTTGTAGCACTCTACTATTCAGTGGACCACCTTGTCTCTTTTGCCCCTATCACTCCATTCTCCACACAGCAGCCGTGGAAGTAAGCTTTTAAAAATGGAATACCAATTGAGATGTTTCAACAGATGCAGTGCTGAAAGTGCTTACTCATCCATGCCAAGAAATTTGAAAGACAGCTACCTGGCCAAGTAACTGGAAGAGATGCATATTTACGTCTCTTCCCAAGAAAGGTGATTCAATCCAATGTGGAAATTATCAAACAATATCATTAATATCAGATGTAAGCAAAATTTTGCTGAAGATCATTCAAAGGCAGCTGCAGCAGGGTATCAGCAGGGAACTACCAGAAATTCAAGCCAGATTCAGAAGAGGACGTGGAACCAGGGCTATCATTGCTGATGTCAGATGGATCCTGGCTGAAAGCAGAGGATACCAGAAAGATGTTTACCTGTGTTTTATTGACTATGCTAAGGCCTTCAACTGTGTGGATCATAACAAACATGGATAACATTGCTGAGAACTGGAATTCTGGAACACTTACTTGTGCTCATGAGGAATATATATGTGGATCAAGAGGCAGTTGTTCGAACAAAACAAGGAGATACTGCATGGTTTAAAGTCAGGAAAGGTGTGCATCAGGGTTGTATCCTTTCTCCGTAACTATTCAATCTGTATGCTGAGCAAATAATACAAGAAGCTAGACTATATGAAGAAGAATGGGGCATCTGGATTGGAGGAACCAAGGATGACACAACCTTGCTTGCTGAAAGTGAGGAGGATTTGAAGAACTTACTGATGAAGATCAAAGACCGCAGGCTTCAGTATGAATTACACCTCAATAAAAAGAAAACAAAAATCCTCACAACTGGACCAGTAAGTAACATCACGATAAACGAAGAAAAGATTGAAGTTGTCAAGGATTTCATTTTACTTGAATCCACAATCAACACCCATGGATGCAGCAGTCAAGGAGTCAAAAGACGCATTAAAAAAAGCATAGCATTGGGCAAATTGTCTGCAAAAGACCACTTTAAAGTGTTGAAAAGCAAAGATGTCACCCTGAGGACTAAGGTGCACCTGACCCAAGCCATGGTGTTTTCAATGGCCTCATATGCGTTTGAAAGCTGGACAATGAATAAGGAACACTGAAGAAGAATTGACACCCTTGAATTGTGGGGTTGTCGAGGAATATTGAATATACATACCATGGACTGCCAAAAGAATGAGCAGACTGCTCCTTAGAAGCAAGGATGGCGAGATTACGTCTCACTTACTTTGGACATGTTATCAGGAGGGATCAATCCCTGGTGAAGGACGTCTTGCTTCATAAAATAGAGAGGCTCAGAGAAAAAAAGGAAGACCCTGAACAAGATGGATCGATACAGCGTCTGCAACGATGGGCTGAAGCATAGCAACAATTGTGAGAATGGCACAGGACCAGGCAGTGTTTCGTTCTGTTGTGCATAGGGTCGCTATGACTCAAAACTGACCCAGTGGCACCTAACAACATAACAACAACAACTATGCCAGAAACTATGCTACAATGTTTGGAATGTAGTCACTTTTCATAAGCTTCTGAAAATGGATAATGCATGCAGCTTTGTCGGCAGATTCTTCTCTCCGCTCCTGCTTTTCTCTCTACAGCAGAGTTGATCCTGCCTCTCTCTGACTCACATCCTCCTGCGATTGGAGTGGCAGGCACATTTGTGTGGGGTTCTGACCAGGATATCCTGGCTCTTCCAGGCTTGGAGTCAGGTATCATTCCTGGCTCATCTCCCTAAACATTAATTAGCCATTTGAGACTGATTAATCTTATCTGTGATTTTGTGTCCTTCAAGGTGCTGCCATTCCTTTGTAGAATAAAACTTGCTCCTTCCTGCTTGCTCTCAGAATGATTTATTGCTCCTTATTCTGTTTCCTTAGGGCTAACTCAATAGCTCTATCATAAAGACTTTATTATTTCTACCTATCTGTCTCCCTCACTAAGCTATGAGATACCTAGGCCCAGATGACCATAGCAGTTTGTTGTATGAGGCAGCATGCACCCGAGAAATGCCATCTGAATAACAAAAATAAGTATTCATAGATCTTGAAATTATATTTGTAGAGTTGATTAAAAAACCCTCCTCAAAGCTTAGGTAATGTAATAGAAGAAAGTCAATAGAGTTTTAAAAGAGCAACAGAGTAAAATTTTGCCAAGAAGAACTGAAAATATTAAGTGAAGGTCTTTTAAAAATTCCATTTAAACATGTAATTCATGAGGAGGAAAAATATTGAAATGTTTGGACTAGTAATGAGATTGATTAACTCTTTATATTATTAGGAAAATTAAGACCAATTTAATAAACAAAAAAATTGGCAAAGTTTCTGGAAATTTTTCAGTGTCTTATTTGTAAATTTTTGTGCCAATGGTATCAATTTAAAAGGATGATATAGAAGTTGAAATATCTTCAATATAAATAGATTAAATATTTACTAAAATGTTTGATATGTTGCTTCTCTTTACACTTATGTTAAAATCCAAAACTTTAACCTGACTGTTAACCCTGACTGCTTAAAACACTTGTCTGCCTTTTCTTTTGATTTCTGAGTGCACACACCACACACTCTTGTTAGTTTTTTTCTCTCTCTCTGGATGGAACTAGTCTTCCCTCCAGTGTTAACTTTCATGTTCTATTCACCTTTTGGCTAACTGTTTGAAATGCACTTTCTAAAAGGACGTTTCCCTTGCTTCCCAACCTATTTTGATATAATAGCACTTTCCTGAATGACATTTGTAATATTTTGTAGTGGCATGTTTACTTGTATGATTATTGTTAAATACCTGTCTATATCACCCTTCCTAGATATTATGTCGTTGTTAGGTGCCATGAGTCGGTGCCAACTCATGGCGACCGTCTACAGCAGAACTAAACACTGCACAGTCCTGTGCCATCCTGACGATTGTTGCTGTTTGGACCCATTGGTACACCCACTGTGTCAATCTATCTCAATATCTAGATATTGCATCTAGATATTACAAGCTCCAAATTACTAAAAAATACATTACAATCTGCTTATCACTGGTCTGTATTCACATAAATGTTATGTTTTCTCTTTTTTTCCCCCATAAGATAGAATAGGGACATCAGTGAGTACAAGGAGAATGAGTCCTCCTTCTGGCTTTGTGAACTTCTCCTGGCAGCAAGCCACAGAACTGTGTTCCACAATACTGGGAGTAACTGCCTTTTAAGTATCCAACTGCAGAATAAGGAAAATTGGCTGTATTCATGAAATAATTATCATTTCCAAAGCACTTGCCAAAATGAGGAATTACTTCTGACATTCTGGGTGTTTAATGAATCATTTATCAGCATTTATATGCCTTTTTATAAGGAAATGATTGAAGACACCAGTGATTATCCTTTTGACGATTTTAACTATATTGCATATATTGTCCAAAGGCTATATCTGACATACCGCATGGGATTACCTTATTTAATTAATTCTTAGCTATATATATATTTTTCACATCTTAACATCTCTGAAATTGGTGCACATGTAGATGTGTGAGCACTTTAGTTGAAAACTTCTCGTAAGACTAAGAAATTGTCAATGTCAGAGCTTTTTTGACTCAAAGAACTAAAGTTACATAGGTAAGGTAAATGTGTATTTTGAAAAGTAACAAAATTACTGTACACACGTAAGGAGTCTTTTTTTTTTTTTTCATTTCTAACGTAGAAGATTATTTTGATGATCCTTTCAGGGTTTGCAAAACCGCTGAATAAAACAAACAAACTCCTTAAAATTTGCAAATACATTCACATGCACAATTTAATTTTATCATCATGACAACTGTTTAAGGAAGAGGAGATTTTGTGTCAGCCCATCATATAAATTAAAAAGCTTAGTGTTCCTTGTTAAATGATTTGGTAGCAACATTGCTAGTAAGAGCTGAAGCTAAATGCTCTAACATTAATACTATTGATGTATTTTGATGTGAAAGCAGAGGAGAAATGTGTTAGCTCTGGACTTTGAGGCTTCGATTTGAGTTGCCTTAGCCATTTGTAACAAGGGTTAGTGATGTCACAGTCTCATCTCTATGAATGTGAATCTCTCTTGCGAATCAGTCCATGTGGACTGACGGCTTGCTGAGCTACTGGTATGAGTTGCTGTATACCAGACTGTGTAACCCCAGGCTTTCCTCAGGACAGTGACCTGCTGGACCAGCGGAAACACTGCTTCACCGTGCAGTCTGAGTGTGGGGAGGACCTCTACTTTTCCGTGGAGCTTGAATGTGACCTCACACAGTGGGAGCGAGCCTTCCAGACAGCAACATTCCTCGAAGTGGAGCGAATACAGGTGAGGGTCTGTGCAGTTCTAGGATCTGTGGCCCCCAGAGGTCAATGACCACTCCCCTAGAGTTTTAATATGAATTCAAATCAATGTAAAATTAGTTATCTTAGTCTTGAGCTCCTTCTGAGACACATTTGATAATTAGCTATTGTTATTAAATGAATAGTAACACAACTCTGAATTCAATTTCAATATCTTCACAATTTGATCTTTCCAGGCTATTTGCTACTACTCACCAAAAGTATATTTCTAATTTTAATTATAAAATGCTCTAATTTGAATCTGATGTAGGAAAAGCTCTGTTTTAAACTCATTGTTTACCAGGCCATTTCCTGTTCTCTCACCATGATCCCCTGATTGCTGCCCAAATGCCTCCTTTTTCTTACTCTGCTCTTTCTACCAGAAGCCTTCTCTTCATCCTCATCCTTCAAGACCATGCACAGTATTTGAAGCTTTGTCAAAGGTCATATTATCTGGGAAAATTTTTCTGATTTCCAATCTGCCCTGCCCACTGCATACCATGAATTCTTTCACAACAACCTTGTGCAAACTCTTTCCTCTTGCCACTTTTTGAAAACCAGCATCGCTTTTCTTTGTCTATTTTCTCAGGTCTATTCACACTTCGGAAACCCTGGTGACATAGTGGTTAAGAGCTATGGCTATTAACCAAAAAGGTTGGCAGTTCAAATCCACCAGGTACTCCTTGAAAACCCTATGGGGCAGTTCTACTCTGTCTTCTAGGCTCACTGAGTCAAAACTAACTCAAAGGCAGTGGGTTTGTTTTGTTTTGTTTTGTTTTTTTGGATTCGCATTTCTCTTTGTATTGAAGTGGCTTATGGGCATGTCATTTCCCACACTAAATTATAGGTTGTTAGAGATTATTTTATTCATTCTTATTCATGCGAATCTCCCTTGTGGATCAGTCCACAGGAATTACTGTGTATTTTGCACATAATAGATATTTAATAAATACTTGTTGAAATGTATTAAGTATGAACTCATGTCTAGATTGCACTTCATATATCCCTCAGCCTCTACAGTTTGCAGGATCATGGCCTGAAACAGGTCCTTCAAACACAGGTTCAGACCTTTACCCTCTGGCCACATTGAATGGAAATGACTCCCTTGCCTCATGCCTTGGATTCATAGAGCCAAGACATGAACAGACACAAGAACTCTTGATTTTGAGAACAGATCTACGATGATATTATAACATTGGATATCCCAGAATGCTTGCCTATAACAGATTTGGATACATATGTTTGTAAACATGTGAAACATATTTTGTAAGGTACGTTAATATCTTTCTTTTCTTATAACAAACCTCCCCAATCCCCATGTGAAGGGACACC
The DNA here is from genome assembly GCF_024166365.1 of Elephas maximus indicus. Lineage (NCBI taxonomy): Eukaryota > Metazoa > Chordata > Mammalia > Proboscidea > Elephantidae > Elephas > Elephas maximus. Next base: position 92,306,295 of record NC_064833.1, read on the forward strand.
ACTATGACATGACAGTGAGGGGAGGAGGACACAGTGACTTGAATGTCAACTGCATCATTGCTCAACTGGCCATTTCTGTTAGCTCTGACAAGATCTTTGTATGCCTAGACATGTTCACATAGCAGAGAAATACAATTTCAATACCTTAGTTGTGTAAAATCTCAATTCAGTAAAATAGATACTTCAGTATCAAAAAGTGGAAAGATGGAAAACATGTTAAATATTATTTTATTCTAAGCGTCAACATCTAAGACCATTTTCAAACATTAAAATATAATTTAATTGAATAAGTTCAGTTTTTATTATTTATATTACTAGATACAAGTTTTCCTAATTATCATGTTCACTGGAATATTCCACTTCACCTAGAAACAACTCCGTGGTAATTTTTACATGTTGGTCCCAATTTAAGATTTCATTTCATCAATCTCCTAAAGTTTAGAAATGAATTAGAAATAAGATTATACTATTTCTCTGTATTTTAATACTGTCCTTAGAATCTGGGCTTCATATTCTCTAAGTGAAGGTCCTACGCAATGCAATACAATGGACTTTATCTGTGAACAAGTTGGGTTTAAGATGGCATGTGGTGATAGCATATCAAAACATATAATCCCTTTTTGGCTGTTGATTGTTTTTTAGATTTTTAATATATCTTTCTTCACTGTATCAGAAATTAGTAATAAATGGCTGAGCACTTTGATAGTGTTATTTTTCAAATACAAGATGTGAATTTATTTACATGAAAAATCTTATGTGTTTTTCTTTTATCTCAATATTTTCATTGCCATGAAAGTTGGTTGTTGTTGTTAAGTGTCATTGAGCTGCTTCTAACTCATAGAGATCCAATGTACAACAGAATGAAACACTGCCTGGTCCTGTACCATCCTCACAATCGTTACTATCCTTGAGCCCATTCCTGCTGCTCTTGTGTCAACCCATTTTGTTGAGGGTATTCCTCTCTTTTGCTGACCCTCCACTTTGCTAAGCATAATGTCCTTCTCCAGGGATTGGTCCCTGCTGATAACATGTCCAAAGAAAGTGAGATGAAGTGCCACCATCCTCTCTTCTAAGGAACATTCTGGCTCTACTTCTTCCAAGACAGAATTGTTTGTTCTTTTGGAAGTCCATGGTATAGTCAATATTCTTCACCAACATCATAATTTAAAGGCATCAATTCTTCTTCAGTCTTCCTTATTCATTGTCCAACTTTCTCAGGCATATGGGGCAATTGAAAATACCATAGCTTGGGTCAGTTTACTCCTCAAAGTGATATCTTTGCTTTTCAGTGCTTTAAAGAGGTATTTTGCTGAAGATTTGCCCAATGCAATACATCATTTGATTTCTCAACTGCTACTTCCATGGATACTGATTGTGGATCCAAGTAAAATGAAATCCTTGACAATTCAGTCTTTTCTCCATTTATTATGATGTTGATTATTGGTCCAGTTGTGAGGATTCTTGTTTTCCTTATGGTGAGGAGTAATCCATACTGAAGTTTGTAGTCTTTGATCTACATCAGTAAGTGCTTCAAGTCCTCTTGGCTTTCAGCAAGCAAGGTTGTGTCATCTGCATATCACAGGTTTTTAATGAGCCTTCCTCCAATCCTGATGCCATATTCTTCTTCATATAATCCAGCTTCTTGAATTATTTGCACAGCATATAGATTGAATAAATATAGTGAAAGGATACAACTCTGATTTTAAACCACACAGTATCCCCTTGTTCTGTTCCAATAAATGCCTCTTGGTCTATGTACAGGTTTCTCATGAGCACAGTTAAGTTTTCTGAAATTCCCTTATTCGCGATGTTATCCATAATCTGTTATGATTCACACAGTCAACTGCCTTTGCATAAGCAATAAAACAGAGGGAAATAGCTTTCTGGTATCATCTAGTAAGGAAATATAATAAAGAAGGAATATGTGTGGTAATGTGAAATAGGCAGAAAAAAGAAAGAATTAGCAAGTACAATTAATAAATTAACATATAAAGTTACTTTAATTATGAAACTAATTTTTGTTAATGGGACGGCACACTAACACTTTCTAGTTCCTAATTCTTATTTTTATACTGTTTTCTGATCTATAGTATATTTGAAAATAGCAAACAATTCAATCTATACCAAAAAATTAAACCAAACCCACTGCCATCGAGTCGATTCCAACTCATAGCAACACTATAGGACAGAGTAGAACTGCCCCATAGAATTTCCAAGGAGTGCCTGGCGGATTTGAACTGCCGACTTCTTGGTTAGCAGCCATAGCACTTAACCACTAGGCCACCGGGGTTTCCAATTCAAAAGTGGACAGAAATTATATAAGTTTGACCATTCCTTTATGTTGATGGTAGTTTTAATAAGGAAGTAATATATGAATGCAAGCATGTAAGATGTTTGTTATTAAGTTAATGTAATTATATCTGAAATAAACTTTTGAGGCCCACGAGATGTATTTTCTTACCTGCTTTTTGCAAAATTTAAGTCCCAATGGATAATTTTGCAGGGCTATAATTTTTCCTTTGCAAATTAAGCTGAACACATGAATATAGTTTTTGGTGAAAGCAACTTTGATGTATTTAGTATTGATCGTAGTCAGAATGTGATACATACAAATTAATTTATATACAGTATTGTAAAAATAAATACCATGTAAGAATTGGGGTTGAAAATCTGATTGAGATGGATAGTGGTGCTCTTTCACACACACTGACACAACACACACATACACACACATTGTAAGCAAATTATAAATAGTTTTCATCATTTGAATATCCCTCTCTGGTTTGCAATTAAATGCAAATAAAATTGCCCTACGGAAACAATAGCACATCGTGTTGTATATAAGTCCCATGATTCTAGTGTGTGTAAATAACATCCTGTAATTTTTTATTTAAGTTTTCATATATATTATTCTTTTCAAAATATTTATATAAGTAAAATTATAGCATAACCTGGTTTCGTTTTTTAAAAATGCATTGCATTTTTTATTTTTAAGGAGATAGGTTTATGCAAATAAAGAGGCAAGTGGTAAATGTCTTTGAGAACTAGTTTGCACCACATGGAAGAAAATATGGAAACTCTAAAGGTCAAGACATCTGTTGTAGTCTTTTTCTTGATTACTGATCCTATGTTTGTGTGCCTGAGAGTTTTCTTTTAATAATATCCGTGAAACTGTTCGGTAATAAAATATGTGTTTTAATATTACATGCCAGGAATTTGAATTAGATCTTTAATAATCCTCCTCTGGTTTCATGTGCTGATATTTAACTACAGGATATAACAACTGAACATACTCTTGCCTCCACCTAATATTTTTTATAGCAGTTGATTACAAATATACCAAAGGGATACAGCAGTACAATGGAAAGTCATGGTTCAAGTGGAACAGGGTGGAAACGGGGCCCCACACACCACTTGGAAGTATCAAAAATCCCTCTAAGCATCTGCTTTATTACCAATACAATGATAATAACACTGTTTTCTTTATATAACACCATGCAAATATCGGTATTGAGTTATATATTGCATGCACTGCTTATTACAGGTACTGTCACACAGTTCTTGATAAATGTTGGCTATTCTTATTGATAGCAGTTCAATCTCACTTAAACTAACAGTGTTTTCTGTTATGTCCAGTGCAAGACATATGCGTGTGTGCTAGAAAGTCATCTGATGGGACTCACTATTGACTTCAGCACAGGATTTATCTGTTTTGATGCTGCAACAAAGGTAATGGGTTCAGCTCCGCTATAATACACATGCTGCAGACATTCCATTTAAGACTGATTAAAATATCTTCTAACAACTCCTTTCAGAATTTTAATTGGCTTTCGTGTGTTGTATTTAAAGTCCTCATATTCATTAACAGAATACAAATGCTTTAATTGATTTAAAGAAAACAAAAGCTTAAATTTTATAAGACAAATAAATTGCAATGAAATACTATAATAATATTAAAATAATTGGATATAGTATTTGTCTTAATGGTTATGGAAAACTTAACTAAGGGATAATTTTCTTCTGACAAAACAGATTTTCTAAAAGTTATTTTTTATATTTTTTCTGCCTCAGCATCTACAAGATCACAGCAGGAAAACCATGTCTCCTTTCGTTTTTATAGCTAATATGTTGGAATTATTGTTGTTGTTAGGTGCCGTTGAGTTGGTTGCAACTCATAGTGACCCTATGCACCACAAAACGAAACACTGCCTGGTCCTGTGTCATCCTCACAATAGTTGTCATGGTTGAGCCCATTGTTGCAGCTACTGTGTCAGTCCATCTGGTTGAGGGTCTTCCTCTTTTTTGCTGACCCTCTGCTTTACCAAGCATGATGTCCTTCTCCAGGGATTGAACCCTCCTGATAACGTGTTCAAAGTATGTGAGACAAAGCAACACATGGGCCCCACAGTATGACAAACTGACAGATGTGCGGGGAGTTGGAATTATAAGATGGAGGAATTTGAAGCGTTAAAAATGAAACACAGATCCTGTAATATAAGAGTTTCATTCATATTCAAATATTTGGAAAATGAGAAGCATCAAAATGAAAGTTCAAAATGGCATTCCAAAGACGTAGCATAAGCACGAATCTTTTATACTCAAATTTGCAGTACTTTTAGAGGATTGGGAAGCATACAAGGGTACATTTGATTGGTTGACATTCAACATATTCTCATAAGACTCATTTATCAAGAATTTCTATTGGCTGTGGTCTGGAGCTGGTTCCTTCTATTTCCTGCAACATTCTGGGTGGGCCACCTCAGAACTTTGTGAAACATGTTATCTTGTTCAAGAGTATGGTCATGGATTATGTACTCTAAATAGTAAAAGCAGGACTTAGGACAAAATGAAGTCCAATTCATACCTGTGTCAGCCATTTTAGTTATGCCAAGCACCTCAGTTTTAGAGTGCTCTTCCACACATCCCTCTTTTGATCATGAATCTCTGTAGAGATTTCTTGATCACCATTGTAAGAATGTTTTCTTCTGTGTGGAATTCTTGTTGGATTAATCTTTGTATAAGTTGGATTTTTCATCAACCTTTTCACTATTCCATAGCTTAGACACTTTGCTTCTATGATCCTCCAGTTGGGGTATGTGTGGAGCAAGGCCACATTTGAAGGAACAACTTATCCAAAAAGACTAACATAAGATGTGAGGTCATTCTCCTCTAAGAACTTAGTTTCTTCAAGGTACATAACCCATTGCATAGCAAAGGGAACCATACTTTGATTACAAGCAATGCACAGGCATTTCATACAACATTAATAAGATCTACAATAATTATCATAGCAATCAAAATGATTAACCTGGTTGGTAGTGTAGAGCACAACTGGGAACCAAAATCACTGGGTAGCCAACTAAATGTATCAAAAAAGGGGAAGAGTCAGGCATAGGTGGTATTGAATGTAGCCAAATAACTTTCTGCTGAATTTTTCTAATATCTTGTTGTACTTTTCCTGTGATATTTGTCCAGGTGCAGCTGGAGGTATTAGCAATGGCACAAACTCCTCCTTGCTGGGCTATAAGGAAATCAAGAGCTATCTCATTATCTAATATACCCATAACAAAAGATTCTAAAGATTTCTGTTGAGCCAACATTCCATCTGCAATATCATCAGAAATTTGAGCCAATTTAGCAGATTTTTTAAGCTGAGGGATACCATGTTGTTGAATCAGTTTTGACTCATAGAGACCCTACGTAAAATAGAATGAAACATTGCCTGGTCCTGAGCGATCCTCACAATTGTTGCTATGATTCAGTCCCTTGTTGCAGCAACTGTGTCAATCCATCACTTTGAGGGTCTTCCTGTCTTTCGTCGACCCTCTACTTTAGCAAGCATGATGTCCTTCTCAAGGGACTAGTTCGTCCTGATACATGTCTAAAGTATGTGAGACAAAGTCTCACCATCCTTGCATCTAAGGATGGTGAGGAATACCATCACTGGGTAGAAGTGCTCTAAGGAATGCCATCCCACCCCAGGTATTTTGGCTATTGAATTATGTTGTGGCATAAAGTCTCTCTTATCCTTAATGAGGCTCTTTCAATCATTAGTCCAGTGTATATCTTCATTATAGGAATGAACAACTAAAGGAACTCCTAAAAGACCTAGGGTGCAATGACCCATCATATTTCAGCTATTTAAGCTGGGTTTTTTAATGCCCAGGTATGGGGTTGGTCACTTGGGTTTGGTTCCTTTATTGTCAGATAGTTTGATCCTCCACACAAAATACATACCCATAAGGAGCATAGTTCATGTTACTTCTGTTATAATTGCATAGGAAGGGGATGGTTTGATTGACTTGCTCAAGCCAACTTTATGTTAAATAATTATTATAAATGACAGTCATCTCATCCTTAGCAAGTTTCAGAGTCTAATACAGAAGGAGGACAAGTTGCTTAAATCTATTTTATTTCCCTTTGGGAAGTCTGGTTTTTATCGCCTGTACTGATAAATTTATTAAGTATCTAGGGGAATCTGCATATTGGACTGGAAAGTCATTTTAACACCTATAATAAGGAAAGGTTTCTTTCACCCTAGTGCAATTCTGTATTCTTTCTGATTTGGATTACATTAAAACATGGTATCTGAGGTAGAGCCAACAATCCAGGGGGAAGCCACAGTCTAACACGTTATGACTCGTTTAAAGGTAAAGTTGAAGTTAACAGTAGCATTGGGTACGAGACTATAAATTAATATAGAAGATGCTAATGGAGCTGAATTTTCATGCCCAGATTATGGAGGGGGACAACAGATCCAACATTCCGTCAAATTACTTGCACTAGCTATGGAATGGGCTAATTTAACAAATGCATTTTCTCTCCAAGCATTACAAGAAATTGTTTAGGAATAGAATAAGGCTTAAATAATGGGCTTTCATGTTGAATAAAACTACCAGAATGTAAGACCGCAGGAATATAATACGGTTAATAGTATAAGGACAGCTACAACCATTAAGCAAAGTCCATAAAATTGAACAACATGAATAAAGTCTTCTTCCGTGATCTTGGGGTTAGCCGTCTACTTTCACAGTCATCGGCTTCTGGATGACCTCAGCATAGGTCAAGTTTGAGGTCATCTGCTGGTGTACTTGTCTAATGATCAAGAGGTGCACGTTTAAGTTGACTCGTGTATCCACAGGGTGATGCTGTTGAGTTTGGCCGGGAATTGGTTGTCAGCAACACCTTAAATGGTCCCTTCAGAGGGCTTCTAAGGTTTTGGAGTTGAAAATCATCCAGTAAATTAGGTTTCCAGGTTTCAGGCTGTGGTCAGAAAAGTCAGGAGCCTGAAGATGTTTGTCCATGAAGGATTGTTCTACCTGTGAGACATAAGCTTGAATATAGGCCCTCGATCTTTTGCAATATTTAAGGACATTTGTATTACAATGTGTGGATCAGTGTAAGTAATGTGACTTAACAGCATAGGTCAACCAGTGACTATTTCATGAGGGGACAGCTTATGTTTTCCAAATGGAGAGGATCTAACATGAAGGGAAGTACTTTAGGCCATGGCAACTCTAGACTCGCAGCTACTATTTGACAAATTGTTGTTTAATAATTCCATTGGTATGTTCTGCTAATCCAGAGGACTGGGGAAGATAAGAAGTATTGGAAACCGTAGTGGTATAGTGTAGTGGTTAAGAGTTCAGCTGCTAACCAGAAGGTCGGCAGTTCGAATCCACCAGGCACTCCTTGGAAACCCCGCAGAGCAGTTCTACTCTGTCCTATAGGGTTGCTATGAGTCAGAATCAACTCGATGGCAACAGGTAATGGGTAAAAATCCAGTGATTGGAAAGATTTTGTAAATTTTTTTAATAACCTGTCCAGTAAAATGCATTCCTCTGTCACTGTGGAGGGTAGTGTAGGTATCCCATGATGGTATGATATTTTCTAGTGCCTACTTAGCAGCAACATTGGTAGAAGTTGCTTGGCGAGGGGGATAAGCTTCAAACCAATGAGAGTACATGCAAGTTAATACTAAGGCAAATTTATATCCCCTAGAGGGAGAAAGTTGAATGATCTATCTGCCATTCCAACATTGAACCCAGAGGTGGAGGAATGCTCCTGGTGATGCCTTGAAGGGCTTCCCTGGATTGTTCTTTTGCTTTGTTTGACATTGAACATAGACTCGTTTGACTATACGGTGGTAATTCCCCCACCAATGTTTTTCTGTAACTTGGACCATTTTATCAATTGCACATTGCTTTAGAGAATGAATTGTGCACAGCATAGGAACCTTTAGGCTTCCTAGAAGTGTAGGTTTTTGATTTGGCCCTATCGATAACTTTAGTCATATTTGCGCCCTTGTGATTTCTATTCATTTAATCCCTCACTACTTGCTTGTGATTGTTTAGTGGCCAATTCATAGGGTGGAACTCACATGTTAGGGACAATGACTGCTCCTTTGTCTATGTACAGGTTCCCCATGAGCACAATTAAGTGTTCTGGAATTCCCATCATTTGCAATGTTATCTGTAATTTGTTACGATCCACACAGTCAAATGCCTCTGTGTAGTCAATAAAACAGAGGTAAAGATCTTTATGGTATTCTCTGTTTTCAGTCAAGATCCATCTGACATCAGCAATGATATCCCTTGTTCCATGTCCTCTTCTGAATCTGCCTTGAATTTCTGGCAGTTCCCTGTCAATGCACTGCTGCAACCATTTTTTAATTATCTTCAGAAAAATTTTACTTGCATGTGATATTAATGATATTATTTGATAATTTCAATATTCTATTGGATGATCTTTCTTTGGAATTGGCACAAATATGGATCTCTTCTAGTCAGTTGGCCAGGTAGCTGTATTCCAATTTTTTTGGCATAGTTGAGTGAGTACTTCTTGCATTATATCCATTTGTTGAAGTATCTCAATTGGTATTCCTAAAATTGCTGGAGGCTTGTTTTCCACCAGTGCCCTCTGTACAGCTTGGACTTCTTCCTTCAGTACCATCAGTTCTTGACCATAAGCTACCTCTTGAAATGGTTGAATATTGACCCATTCTTTGATACAGTGACTCTTTGTATTCCTTCCATCTTCTTTTGATGCTTCCTGTATTCTTCAATATTTAGCCCATAGAATTCCTCAACATTGCAGCTAGAGGCTTGCATTTTTCCTTCAGTTATTTTAGCTTGAGAAATGCCAATCATGTTCTTCCCTTCTGGTTTTCTAAGTACATTTCTTTGCACATTTCATTATAATACTTTACTTTGTCTTCTCCAACCACCTTTGAAATCTTCTCAGCTTTTTTATTTCATCACTTCTTCCATTCGCTTTAGCTACTCTACATTCAAGAGCAAGTTTCAGAGTCTCTACTGACATCTATTTTGGTTTTTTTTTTCTTTCCCCTCTTTTTACGGATCTTTTGGTTCTTTATGTATGACGTCCTTGATGTCATCCCACATCTCATCTGGTCTTCAGTCATTAGTGTTCAATTCACCGAATCTGTTCTTGAGATGGTCTATAAATTCAGGTAGGATATACTCAAGTCGTACTTTGGATCTCATGGACTTGTTATAATTTTCCTCAGCTTCATCTTGAAATTGCCTATGAGCAATTGATTGTGTGTTCAGCAGTCAGCCCTTGGCCTTGTTCTGACTGATGATATTGAGCTTCTCTATTGTCTTTTTCCACAGATGTAATCAATTTGATTCCAGTGTATTCCATCTAGTGAGATCCACATGTTGTTGTTGTTAGGTGCCATTGAGTCAGCTCCGACTCATAGCAACCGTACGCACAACAGAACGAAACACTGCCTGGTCCTGCGCCATCCTTACAATTGTTGTTATGCTTGAGCTCATTGTTGCAGCCACTGTGTCAATCCACCTCATTGAGGGTCTTCCTCTTTTCAGCTGACCCTGTACTTTGCCAAGCATGATGCCCTTCTCCAGAGACTGATCCCTCCTGACAACATGTCCAAAGTAAGTCAGACACAGTCTTGCCATTCTTGCTTCTAAGGACCATTCTGGTTCTACTTCTTCCAAGACAGATTTATTCATTCTTCTGGCAGTCCATGGTATATTCAGTATTCTTCGCCAAGACCACAATTCAAAGGCATCGATTCTTCTTCGGTCTTCCTTATTCATTCTCCAGCTTTCACATGCATGTGATGCTATTGAAAATACCATGGCTTGGGTCAGGCTCACCTTAGTCTAAAAGGTGACATCTTTGCTCTTCAACACTTTAAAGAGGTCCTTTGCAGCAGATTTACCCAATGCAATGCATCTTTTGATTTCTTGACTGCTGCTTCCATGGCTGTTGATTGTGGAGCCAAGTAAAATGAAATCCTCGACAATTTCAATCTTTTCTCCATTTATCATGATGTTGCTCATTGGTCCAGTTGTGAGGATTTTTGTTTTCTTTACGTTGAGGTGCAATCCATACTGAAGGCTGTGGTCTTTGATCTTCATTAGTAAGTGCTTCAAGTCTTCTTCACTTTCAGCAAGCAAGGTTATGTCATCTGCGTAACGGAGGTTATTAATGAGTCTTCCTCAAACCCTGATGCCCTGTTCTTCATATAGTTCAGCTTCTTGGATTATTTGTTCAGCGTACAGATTGAATAGGTATTGTGAAAGAATACAACGCTGACACACACCTTTCCTGACTTTAAACCAATCGGTATCCTCTTGTTCTGTGCGAACAACTGCCTCTTGATCTATGTAAAGGTTCCTCATGAGCACAATTAAGTGTTCTGGAATTCCCATTCTTCACAGTGTTATCCATAATTTGTTATGATCCACACAGTCGAATGCCTTTGCATAGTCAATAAAACACAGGTAAACATCCTTCTGGTATTCTCTGCTCTCAGCCAGGATCCATCTGACTTCAGCAATGATATCCCTGGTTCCACATCCTCTTCTGAATCCATCCTGAATTTCTGGCAGTTCCCTGTCGATATACTGCTGCATCCACTTTTGAATGATCTTCAGCAAAATTTTGCTTGCGTGTGATATTAATGATATTGTTCTATAATTTCCACATTTGGTTGGATCAGCTTTCTTGGGACTAGGCATAAATATGGATCTCTTCCAGTCAGTTGGCCAGGAAGCTGTCTTCCATATGTCTTGACATAGACAAGTGAGTACCTCCAGCACTGCATCTGTTTGTTGAAGCATCTCAGTTGATACTCCATCAATTCCTGGAGCCTTGTTTTTTGCCAATGCCTTCAGAGCAGCTTGGGCTTCTTCCTTCAGTACCATTGGTTCCTGATCATATGCTACCTCTTGAAATGTTTGAACATCGACTATGTATAGTCATGTATAATCACCATTTATGTTGTTGAAAAAAGACATTTGAAATGAATGAATCACTGGTCTTGCAAAATTCTATCATGTGCTCTCTGGCATCATTTTTATCACCAAGGCTGTATGTTCCAATTACAGACCCTTCTTTGTTTCCAACTCTCGTATTCCAATCACCAGTAATTATTGATGCATCTTGATTGCATGTTTGATCAAATTCAGACTGCAGAAGTTGGTAAAACTCTTCAGATTTCTTCATCTTTGCCATTAGTGTTTAATGCTTAAATTTGAATAGTAGTCATAATAATGGTCTTCCTTGTATGTATATGGATATTATGCTATTACTGACAGCATTGTTCTTCAGAATAGATCTTGAAATGTTCTTATATGTATATATTTATCTCCTTGTATGTAGATTCCCATTTAGATGAAGCAATCTATTTGATAGAGAAGCTCTGAGTTTCATTTAACTATCTTACTCTCTCAGTACCTTAGGTAACTGGCTTTCTGATATTGAACTCCTCCTGTTCAGTAACTCCAGCTCGGACTTGCGTCTTCACTATTAAAAGCCATATGCAACACACCTCAAACATAACATGTTCGACATATAACTTGTTGTCTTTTTTAGTCTGACTCCTTTGCATTCTTATCTGTTATCAGAGAAATCTGAATTTTTTGTTGTTGCTGTTGCCTCTTTTCAACTTAGTCAATATTTTAGTAGCTCTCCCTAAATAAATCTGGAATGTTCTTTTTTTGCATTGCCTGCTCTTCCTAATTTAGCTAATCTTTTCATACTTGGATTGCACTACTGCAAAATTTTCCAAATAGGACTTCTTAACTTATTTATTGAACAAAATTATATTACACATCTACTCTTTGCCACAACCGTTGAATACAAAAACAGATACTGTTTCTCCTCTTGAAGAGTTTACAGTCTGAATACAGATCTGGAACTGGGTCTCTTCCACACCATCACCAAAAAAAAAAACAATTATGCTTCTAAAATGTAAATTAAACCATATCATCTGTCTTTTAAACATTTTTTAAATTAATTTTAATTTAAGAAACCCAGGTGGTACAGTAGTTAAGGGCTTTGCTGCTAACCAAAAGGTTGGAAGTTCAAATCCACCAGCAGCTCCAAGGGAGAAAGGTTTGGCTGTCAGCCTTGGAAACTCTATGGGGCAGTTTTATTTTGTCTGGTCGCTATGAGTCAGATTGACTCAGTGGCACACAACAACAATTTTAATTTAATTTAATTCAGTCAATTAAAGATTATAGATTTTTTTTTTTGTTATTTAATTATATTTTAATTTATTTAGTGGCTTCCAGCTACCTACTTAGCACAGTATAGAAGCCATTTAGTGTTCTGGCCTCTGCCTGCCACTTAGCATTATCTCCTGCTTGTCCCACCACCCGCAGCATTTGAAATCTCAGCCATTTGCTGTACTTTCACACACAATATTCACACTGTTAACATTCATCCTGGAATGTTCCTTCACAACTCTGATTTATATTTTGTTTTTTGAGAGCTGAGGATCATTGACATGCCTCTAGCATAGCTCCCCCCTTTTTAATACCTTTTTTCACTATGGCCATTTAAATGTACAGTTGGAAACATAGTATGTAAATTTCTAGGGTTAGTTAAAATGTAGTTAATTAAATCCAAGGATGTAGTTAATGTTGATAAATTTCACATAAATGGAGAAAAAAATGGAAAGAATTCTGAAGGTGAGTAAAGAAAAAGAGTTTTTTTTAAAAAAGATTACAACAACCAACAACCCAGTGCCCTCGAGTCGATTCCAACTCATAGCGACCCTATAGGATGGAGCAGAACTGCCCCATTGAGTTTCCAAGGAGCACCTGGCGGATTCGAACTGCCGACCCTTTGGTTAGCAGCCGTAGCACTTAACCACTACGCTACAATTACTCATGGTAATTTACCAAATGTGGTCCTCAACACCCTGCCTCCTTTCCTCCCGACCCCCCAAAAAAGTAAGTTGTTTTTTTGAAGAGAAACATTTGCTATAAGTTCATTTCTTTGGGGCGGGGGATAGAAGACAAGAGGTAACATTTATACATGGGCTTCTTGCCAAAGTAGAAGGAAAATGCAAAATAGAAGTAGGTTTGTATGTGATGGTTTGATTGCCTGCTTAACTACAAGCCCCATCGACACAATTTGCAAGATATTAACAAAAAACAAAGTTTGGTCCTTGCTAAGCACATGTTAGTTAAATGTCAGTTACCAGATGATTGATGTTACTGGGACAGTAGACATAAATCCTGCCTTTAAGGCAGTTTTGTTGTGATTTTTAAAGTATTCTGTGTAATAAGTCATAAATAATGTATATCATTCTTTTAACTGTTTTTCCACAGTGTGTAGCAAATCACCTACTGCTGTTTCTCATAAAATACTTGGCATAGTTTCATATTTGAAAGTTGCTATAGTTCTTTAAAAAATGAATTTTCCTTGGGGATGCGAGAAGTTGGGGTATGCAAACAGTGGACAGAAAAGGAAATTGTTTCCCCCAGAAATAAAGAACGTGTTGGGGATCGTTTTGCCTATTTTTGCTGGGCGTGTAAGTTTCTCATTATCATCAATGCAAATTCATTTTCTATTTATATATTATTAATTATTTATATTTTTAATAGACTGCACCTAAGGAACATGTGATGCTGTGCAAATGTGCATTCACTCGTTAACGTGATTACTGTGGTTGTAGCTAGCTTTCATCCATGTTCTCTGAAAGAAAGAACTACTGGCTTTGAAAACCTGGGTTGTAAATGAGAAAAAATAGAGTAAGTGCAAACATTTTTTCCTTCCCACCAAAGTTCCCTAGATCACGGCCCTTTCAAATCTTTGAGTCCGTTCTAACAATGCATCTTACTTCAGTGAACAGGGCGTGGGAACCTTTTTAACCTTTTTACTTAGAGATAAAAGTTTAAAATATCACCACAATATAAAGAAGAAATGATGTCTCAGAACACACTAAATTTGAGAAAATCAGTGAATTACTTTTCTAGGTTTCGTATCTTGTATTAAATGGAACTGTGACTCTCTTCTATTTTAAGAAAGTCTTGAGGAATTTGCAACGAAAGCTCATTTATAACCATGCCCAAAAAATTGGTGTCTGATGTTTGGTTAGGCAAATTATTATTAAAAAATCAGAGAGATAGACTGGGGTGAAAGGAGAAATGTGACTATGGAGAATGACTGATTTAAGCTTGACTCCCGGTGATTGGCTGTGAAATATTGTAAAGGTATCTGATGTCCCCTTACTTGTCTCATGGGGAAAATGGTGGTGCTCTAGCAATTGCACAGCTCTTAAAGGATTATAGACAATGTATGAAAGCGCCTAGCACAATGCTGTGCTCATTCTAATAAATAACAAAGATGATGCTCCAGGGAAGGACCAACAGGACTCTCAGATATTCCACATGCACTAAATTAAGTATTTTTAAATTATGATCTGTGCTTGTATGCACCCATGGAAGGATTCAGCGTCAGGAATAAGTGATACAGTGCTTACTATATGCCTCATCATGTATTCTCTTCACATGAACTATTCTACCTGGTAACATTTCAACATTTCACCTGCAATCTCAAATGAGTTAGACATGATTTGTAAGTACACTACAAATTGGATTGGATTAAGGATGAGACCTTAATTTATAAATCAAATGGCATTGAAACCAAGGTTCTTTAACATTTGTCTCTTTGCCTGCCCTGTTTTAAATGAAATTTATAGCAATGGATAGCAGCTCAGAGGCAAACAATCTTTTTAAATAATTTACTTTTTCCTTCTTATTATTTAGTTTTGAAAGCACTTTGGTCAATAAACTTCTATTATGCAAGTTCTCTTGTCTCTCTTAGCAACTCTCAATGGCTATACAATTTGTACAGTATTGACAGTGTTGTGATTCCTTAGTTTGTTCTTTATTCACACATTCAGATATCTTTTATTAACACTTAAAATATTTAAACATATTTAAATAAATGACGGGTAAATTTATATTTATCATTTCATACAATTACCCAAAGAATATGTTCAGTTAATACGGTTTTGATGGTCAAAAACAAACAAGATTTAGTATGTTGAGCCTGTTATGACTAAACATATTTTTATTAAATATTGATCCTATAGTGCTTCTTTCATCATTCCTTGAATGTATTCCATGTAAAAAGCTAACTGATTAAACAGTTAAATTAGAAAAAAATTCTACAAAACTTCACTGTACTAACGTGAAGTTTGAATCTCTGAGAATGTGCAATATACTATGCAACCTTCACCAAACTTATTTGGCCATATATCTTTTTCTGGAGGACAAAGTAGGAACAGTGGTCCATGGGAAGACATGGGATGTGCAAAGTCCAGTCTGTACTCATTTATGACTAAGAATTCATATATTCAATCATTTTCATTACAGGATCAAATTCCAGATTTCCAGAATACTTGGAAACGTCTCCATATGTTTTGTTTGCTTGTTTGTTTTCTTTTCCCCCTTCTTTTGGACTTGATCTCCACCAAATTGAATAAAATTAAGATTACTACAGGTAGCAGGAGTTTTCCGACCCAAGTCCAAGTTCTCTTAGTTCAAGTGATGAAGAGAGGGTGGAGACTATTGCGCTCACAAAATCCAGGAGATTTGATCAAAGGCTTGTGTATACAATGTCAAATTAAAGTTGGCTAGGTGCATTAAATCACTTTTATATGGCCTTTCTAGCCATGGTCTTGTAATTCCCACAAAATGTTTGGCTGGGCCACAATCTTGCAAGGGATTGGTTGACTATTATGCAAATGGTGGCTTGAAAATCCACCCAATAACGCTGAGACCCTTGAAGTCCAGCTAGGAGGTTGGTTGATTTTGCCATCCCATGGAAGTTCAGAGGAACCTCACTACCATTTCAAGAAGAGGCTGGAGTGGAGTGTGTCCTTTGGACTTAGGGTCCCTGCACCGAGAACCTCCTAGACCCAGAAGAGAGAGTTGTAACCCTGAAGATGGCACTAGAATGCAAAAAACTGCAGCAAGCGTAGCAGAGCCAAGTGCAAAATGGCAGCAGCAGTACAACCAGTGGAAACCACTAGACCAGCACACAGCTGCAGTGGGTTTGCCGGACCACAGAGAGAGAGCTGAGTGCCTCTGGGCAATAAGAAGGCTTGCTGGTAGAGCTGGGTGCCTCTGGGCACTTGCTGGAGAAGCTAAAAGGTTTGTGACACTTGTCTGTCTAGGGCAGAGGCCTGAATGCACACCACCCCACCCCTCCCAGGGCAGAGTAGCAGAATCCACATGGGCTCTCACAAAGCACAGGCTGGGATAACGAGAAGGGAGCTGGTGGCAAAGCTTTGGAAGGCCCAGCAGTGGAGGCTTGGGAGATCCTGTGCAGGGGTTTTCCCTACAAGGAGGCCCAGAAGCAGAGCAGAAACCTCAGGTGTAGCCTACCCCTCCACCACAGCAGCATGGTGGTAGCTGAAGGAAGTGGTAGTGTGAACCTGAACCATGGTGTGCCTGCCCAGCGATATAAGAATAAAAAATAGACATGGGTAATTTGGGGGAAAGGTAAGTCGTTCTCTTTTTGAGAATCTGAAGTTATTTCTCACTATTTGTTTTCTATAAATAGTAATAATGGCTTTCACTTTGCCAACAGCGTGCAAGGGTCTTGGGTATCCAGCTTCATCACGGATGAATGTAGCACCCATGGAATGGTCGATGCCGGTGGGCATACATAACTCATTCCTAACAGTCTTTTGGCTACCTGAAAATTTAAGGCATAGATAGACATAGAGACGGAAACTTCCACAGTGCTTTATAGGGTCCTATGTCAGTATTTTTTTTTTTTTATGTCAGTATAGGAAACCCTGGTGGCATAGTGGTTAAGTGCTATGGCTGCTAACAAAAAGGTAAGCAGTTCAAATCCACCAGGTGCTCCTTGGAAACTCTGTGGGGCAGTTCTACTCTGTCCTATAGGGTCGCTACGAGTCTGAATTGATGGCAATGGGTTTGGTCATTTTTTGGTTGTAATTTTAACGAAAAAATTGCAGTTACAGGCCCTCCAGTACCATGACAAGGAAGCAAAGCCTGAAAATATACTCCTGAAATATCAGCCATTGAAAACCTTGTGGATCACAATGGACTGATCCTGTTGTGAATGGGGTCACCATGAGTTGGGGCTAACTCAATGGCAGTCAACAACATGACAACCACATAATAAAATGACACGGAACTTTTTTCTTTTTTTTCTTTTTAATAACTTTTATTAAGCTTCAAGTGAACGTTTACAAATCCAATCAGTCTGTCACATATAAGTTTACATACATCTCACTCCCTACTCCCACTTGCTCTCCCCCTCTTGAGTCAGCCCTTTCAGTCTCTCCTTTCGTGACAATTTTGCCGGCTTCCCTCTCTCTCTATCAACCTATCCTCCCTCCAGACAAGAGTTGCCAACACAATCTCAAGTGTCCACCTGATATAATTAGCTCACTCTCATCAGCGTCTCTCTCCCACCCGCTGACCAGTCCCTTTCATTTCTGATGAGTTATCTTCGGGGATGGTTCCTGTCCTGTGTCAACTGAAGGTCTGGGGAGCATGGCCGCCGGGATTCCTCCAGTCTCAGTCAGACCATTAAGTTTGGTCTTTTTATGAGAATTTGGGGTCTGTATCCCACTGATCTCCTGCTCCCTCAGGGGTCCTCTGCTGTGCTCCCTGTCAGGGCAGTCATCGATTGTGGCCGGGCACCAACTAGTTCTTCTGGTCTCAGGATGATGTAGGTCTCTGGTTCATGTGGCCCTTTCTGTCTCTTGGGCTCTTAGTTGTCGTGTGGCCTTGGTGTTCTTCATTTTCCTTTGCTCCAGGTGGGTTGAGACCAATTGATGCATCTTAGATGGCCGCTTGTTAGCATTTAAGACCCCAGACACCACATTTCAAAGTGGGATGCAGAATGATTTCATAATAGAATTATTTTGCCAATTGACTTAGAAGTCCCCGCAAACCATGTTCCCCAGACCCCCGCGCTTGCTCTGCTGACCTCTGAAGCATTCATTTTATCCCGGAAACTTCTTTGCTTTTGGTCCAGTCCAATTGAGCTGACCTTCCATGTATTGAGTGTTGTCTTTCCCTTCACCTAAAGCAGTTCTTGTCTACTGATTAATCAATAAAAAACCCTCTCCCACCCTCCCTCCCTCCCCCCCTTGTAACCACAAAAGTATGTGTTCTTCTCAGGTTTACTATTTCTCAAGATCTTATAATAGTGGTCTTATACAATATTTGTCCTTTTGCCTCTGACTCATTTCGCTCAGCATAATGCCTTCCAGGTTCCTCCATGTTATGAAATGTTTCAGAGATTCGTCACTGTTCTTTATCGATTTTTTTTTTTTTTTAGTATTCCATTGTGTGAATATACCACAATTTATTTACCCATTCATCCGTTGATGGACACCTTGGTTGCTTCCAACTTTTTGCTATTGTAAACAGAGCTGCAATAAACATGGGTGTGCATATATCTGTTTGTATGAAGGCTCTTATATCTCTAGGGTATATTCCTAGGAGTGGGATTTTTGGGTTGTATGGTAGTTCTATTTCTAACTGTTTAAGATAACGCCAGATAGATTTCCAAAGTGGTTGTACCATTTGACATTCCCACCAGCAGTGTATGAGAGTTCCAATCTCTCCGCAGCCTCTCCAACATTTATTATTTTGTGTTTTTTGGATTAATGCCAGCCTTGCTGGTGTGAGATGGAATCTCATCGTAGTTTTAATTTGCATTTCTCTAATGGCTAATGATCGAGAGCATTTTCTCATGTATCTGTTAGCTGCCTGAATATCTTCTTTAGTGAAATGTGTGTTCATATCCTTTGCCCACTTCTTGATTGGGTTGTTTGTCTTTTTGTGGTTGAGTTTTGACAGAATCATGTAGATTTTAGAGATCAGGCGCTGGTCGGAGATGTCATAGCTGAAAATTCTTTCCCAGTCTGTAGGTGGTCTTTTTACTCTTTTGGTGAAGTCTTTAGATGAGCATAGGTGTTTGATTTTTAGGAGCTCCCAGTTATCGGGTTTCTCTTCATCATTTTTGGTAATGTTTTGTATTCTGTTTATACCTTGTATTAGGGCTCCTAGGGTTGTCCCAATTTTTTCTTCCATGATCTTTATCGTTTTAGTCTTTATGTTTAGGTCTTTGATCCACTTGGAGTTAGTTTTTGTGCATGGTGTGAGGTATGGGTCCTGTTTCATTTTTTTGCAAACGGATATCCAGTTATGCCAGCACCATTTGTTAAAAAGGCTATCTTTTCCCCAGTTAATTCACACTGGTCCTTTGTCAAATATCAGCTGCTCATACATGGATGGATCTATGTCTGGGTTCTCAATTCTGTTCCATTGGTCTGTGTGTCTGTTGTTGTACCAATACCAGGCTGTTTTGACTACTGTGGCTGTATAATAGGTTCTGAAGTCGGGTAAGGTGAGGCCTCCCACTTTCTTCTTCTTTTTCAGTAGTGCTTTGCTTATCCGGGGCTTCTTTCCCTTCCATATGAAATTGGTGATTTGTTTCTCTATCCCCTTAAAATATGACATTGGAATTTGGATCGGAAGTGCGTTAAATGTATAGATGGCTTTTGGTAGAATAGACATTTTTACTATGTTAAGTCTTCCTATCCATGAGCAGGGTATGTTTTTCCACTTAAGTATGTCCTTTTGAATTTCTTGTAGTAGAGCTTTGTAGTTTTCTTTGTATAGGTCTTTTACATCCTTGGTAAGATTTATTCCTAAGTATCTTATCTTCTTGGGGGCTACTGTGAATGGTATTGATTTGGTTATTTCCTCTTCGGTGTTCTTTTTGTTGATGTAGAGGAAACCAAGTGATTTTTGTATGTTTATTTTATAACCTGAGACTCTGCCAAACTCTTCTATTAGTTTCAGTAGTTTTCTGGAGGATTCCTTAGGGTTTTCTGTGTATATAATCATGTCATCTGCAAATACTGATAACTTTACTTCTTCCTTGCCAATCCGGATACCTTTTATTTCTTTGTCTAGCCTAATTGCCCTGGCTAAGACTTCCAACACGATGTTGAATAAGAGCGGTGATAAAGGGCACCCTTGTCTGGTTGCCGTTCTCAAGGGAAATGCTTTCAGGTTCTCTCCATTTAGAGTGATATTGGCTGTTGGCTTTGCATAGATGCCCTTTATTATGTTGAGGAATTTTCCTTCAATTCCTATTTTGGTAAGAGTTTTTATCATAAATGGGTGTTGGACTTTGTCAAATGCCTTTTCTGCATCAATTGATAAGATCATGTGGTTTTTGTCTTTTGTTTTATTTATGTGATGGATTACATTAATGGTTTTTCTGATATTAAGCCAGCCTTGCATACCTGGTATAAATCCCACTTGATCAGGGTGAATTATTTTTTTGATGTGTTGTTGGATTCTATTGGCTAGAATTTTGTTGAGGATTTTTGCATCAATGTTCATGAGGGATATAGGTGTATAATTTTCTTTTTTTGTAATGTCTTTACCTGGTTTTGGTATCAGGGAGATGGTGGCTTCATAGAATGAGTTGGGTAGTATTCCGTCATTTTCTATGCTTTGGAATACCTTTAGTAGTAGTGGTGATAACTCTTCTCTGAAAGTTTGGTAGAACTCTGCAGTGAAGCCGTCCGGGCCATGGCTTTTTTTTGTCGGGAGTTTTTTGATTACCGTTTCAATCTCTTTTTTTGTTATGGGTCTATTTAGTTGTTCTACTTCTGAATGTGTTAGTTTAGGTAGGTAGTGTTTTTCCAGGAATTCATCCATTTCTTCTAGGTTTGCAAATTTGTTAGAGTACAATTTTTCATAATAATCTGAAATGATTCTTTTAATTTCATTTGGTTCTGTTGTGATGTGGTCCTTCTCATTTCTTATTCGGGTTATTTGTTTCCTTTCCTGTATTTCTTTAGTCAGTCTAGCCAATGGTTTATCAATTTTGTTAATTTTTTCAAAGAACCAGCTTTTGGCTTTGTTAATTCTTTCAATTGTTTTTCTGTTCTCTAATTCATTTAGTTCAGCTCTAATTTTTATTATTTGTTTTCTTCTGGTGCCTGATGGATTCTTTTGTTGTTTAGTTTCTATTTGTTCAAGTTGTAGGGACAGTTCTCTGATTTTGGCTCTTTCTTCTTTTTGTATGTGTGCATTTATTGATATAAATTGGCTTCTGAGCACTGCTTTTGCTGTGTCCCAGAGGTTTTGATAGGAAGTATTTTCATTCTCATTGCTTTCTATGAATTTCCTTATTCCCTCCTTAATGTCTTCTATAACCCAGTCTTTTTTCAGAAGGGTGTTGTTCATTTTCCAAGTATTTGATTTCTTTTCCCTAGTTTTTCTGTTATTGATCTCTAGTTTTATTGCCTTGTGGTCTGAGAAGATGCTTTGTAATATTTCGATGTTTTGGACTCTGTAAAGGTTTGTTTTATGACCTAATATGTGGTCTATTCTAGAGAATGTTCCATGTGCACTAGAAAAAAAAAGTATATTTTGCAGCAGTTGGGTGGAGAGTTCTGTATAAGTCAATGAGGTCAAGTTGGTTGACTGTTGTAATTAGATCTTCCGTGTCTCTGTTGAGCTTCTTACTGGATGTCCTGTCCTTCTCCGAAAGTGGTGTGTTGAAGTCTCCTACTATAATTGTGGAGGTATCTATCTCGCTTTTCAATTCTGTTAAAATTTGATTTATGTATCTTGGAGCCCTGTCATTGGGTGCATAAATATTTAATATGGTGATCTCTTCCTGATCAATTGTCCCTTTTATCATTATATAGTGTCCTTCTTTATCCTTTGTGGTGGATTTAAGTCTAAAGTCTATTTTGTCAGAAATTAATATTGCTACTCCTCTTCTTTTTTGCTTATTGTTTGCTTGATATACTTTTTTCCATCCTTTGAGTTTTAGTTTGTTTGTGTCTCTAAGTCTAAGGTGTGTCTCTTGTAGGCAGCATATAGATGGATCGTGTTTCTTTATCCAGTCTGTGACTCTCTGTCTCTTTATTGGTGCATTTAGTCCATTTACATTCAGGGTAATTATAGATAAATAAGTTTTTAGTCCTGTCATTTTGATGCCTTTTTATGTGTGTTGTTGACAATTTCATTTTTCCACATACTTTTTTGTGCTGAGGCGTTTTTCTTAGTAAATTGTGAGATCCTCATTTTCATAGTGCTTGACTTTATGTTAGTTGAGTCGTTACATTTTTCTTGGTTTTTATCTTGAGTTATACAGTTGTTATACCTTTTTTTGGTTACCTTATTGTTTACCCCTATTTTTCTAAGTAAAAACCTAACTTGTATTGTTCTATATCGCCTTGTATCACTCTCCATATGGCAATTCAATGCCTCCTGTATTTAGTCCCTCTTTTTGATTATTGTGATCTTTTACCTATTGACTTCCATGATTCCCTGTTATGTGTATTTTTTTTTTAATTAATCTTAATTTGTTTTTGTGATTTCCCTATTTGAGTTGATATCAGGACGATCTGTTTTGTGACCTTGTGTTGTGCTGATATCTGCTATTATTGGTTCTCTGACCAAACAATATCCTTTAGTATTTCTTGTAGCTTTGGTTTGGTTTTTGCAAATTCTCTAAACTTGTGTTTGTCTGTAAATATCTTAATTTCACCTTCATATTTCAGAGAGAGTTTTGCTGGATATATGATCCTTGGCTGGCAGTTCTTCTCCTTCAGTGTTCTGTATATGTCATCCCATTCCCTTCTTGCCTGCATGGTTTCTGCTGAGTAGTCAGAACATATTCTTATTGATTCTCCCTTGAAGGAAACCTTTCTTTTCTCCCTGGCTGCTTTTAAAATTTTCTGTTTATCTTTGGTTTTGGTGAGTTTGATGATAATATGTCTTGGTGTTTTTCTTTTTGGATCAATCTTAAATGGGGTTCGATGAGCATCTTGGATAGATATCCTTTCGTCTTTCATGATGTCAGGGAAGTTTTCTGTCAGGAGTTCTTCAACTATTTTCTCTGTGTTTTCTGTCCCCCCTCCCTGTTCTGGGACTCCAATCACCCGCAGGTTATCCTTCTTGATAGAGTCCCACATAATTCTTAGGGTTTCTTCATTTTTTTTAATTCTTTTATCTGATTTTTTTTCAGCTATGTTGGTGTCGATTCCCTGGTCCTCCAGATGTCCCAGTCTGCATTCTAATTGCTCGAGTCTGCTCCTCTGACTTCCTAGTGTGTTGTCTAATTCTGTTATTTTATTGTTAATCTTTTGGATTTCTACATGTTGTCTCTCTATGGATTCTTGCAACTTATTAATTTTTCCAGTATGTTCTTGAATAATCTTTTTGAGTTCTTCAACAGTTTTATCAGTGTGTTCCTTGGCTTTTTCTGCAGTTATCCTAATTTCATTTGTGATATCATTAAGCATTCTGTAAATTAGTTTTTTATATTCTGTATCTGATAATTCCAAGATTGTATCTTCATTTGGGAAAGATTTTGATTCTTTTGTTTGGGGGGTTGGAGAAGCTGTCATGGTCTGCTTCTTTAAGTGGTTTGATATGGATTGTTGTCTCTGAGTCATCACTGGGAAACTAGTTTTTCCAGAAAATCCGCTAAAAAAAAATGCAGTCAGATCCCTATCAGAGTTCTCCCTCTGGCTCAGGCTATTCAGATGTTAATGAAGCCGCCTGCGTCCAGTCCAAATCCCTGCGAGACGGTACTCCGGCTCGGACGCTGCTCTTTCTGCTCCAAGACCAGTCACTGCCTCCCGGGGACTTCTCCTACCAGCTGCGTCCCACGCCGCCCGTGGAACCGGCTGGTCCCCCTCCCGGGGTTAGTTCAGGGGGGTGGAGCCGCTCTCTGTGCTTGTGCCGTACCTGACTGGTACGCTGGCTCCAGGCTCTGGAAACAATCGCTGCTTCCCCGTATTAGTTCGTTCTCCGTCTCTAAATCTGTGTTTGTTGTTCAGGGTTCATAGATTGTTATGTATGTGATCGATTCACTTGTTTTTCCGTGTCTTTGTTGTAAGAGGGATCCGAGGTAGCGTCTGCCTAGTCCGCCATCTTGGCTCCGCCCCAACCTTTTTTCTTTTTTAATTACTCTTTTTTAATGTACTTTCTCATAAAAATTAGATCCCTTGTGTGCCTACTCTACACCAGTACTCCATAGGATCTAGGGGTGCAGTGAGCACATCAGGCTCACTGCCTGCCTAGTCAAAGCTTTCGTTGGAGTGGAGAGAGGCAGAGCAGTGTGGCCATGGGTTATAGGGAGGCCTGTGGAGGGAATGAGCATGGTATGAGAAACAGCAGACCTGAGGACAGCCTTCTAACAGTACAGCGGGGCAGTGGTCTAGACAATGAGAAAAGAACAGCTACCCGATGAGTTGGGAGACAATATTTCAGACAGAGAGAATAGGATATTTTAAAGACAAATGCATGAAAGCACTTTGCTTTTTCTAGAAACACAGCAGTGTGAGGGAGAAGAAAAAGATAATTCTGATTCCTTTATATAAAATAGATTAATGTTTGCTTTATTTTTTATCTAAGGCCTTTATTCTGTGGTGTTATTTGGATTCGACAATGCTTTGAACAGTTAACTACCTTTTTCATATTCGATATTGGAAATGGAGTGAATCACTGGCTTTGGAGGATATAAGAATGAAAGAATGAGAGCAAGGATAATCATAAGCAATCAATCAAACAAACAAACAGAAGTACTAAGTGAAAGCCATTGTGCATGTTAGGTCATTGATCCATTAGGTAAGGACGTGAGATTTGTTTGAGAAAAAGGTAGGAGTAGGAGGCTTATTCAAACACTTTTCTTCTATCTGAGTTCCCTGAGGTTCTAATATATCAGATAATGCCTCCTGTGATTAACAGGTGGGGTGACATTGCAATTTATTGTCCAAAATATGATAAATAATTATTTATTAGCTAACAGATTG
The DNA here is from genome assembly GCF_024166365.1 of Elephas maximus indicus. NCBI lineage: Eukaryota > Metazoa > Chordata > Mammalia > Proboscidea > Elephantidae > Elephas > Elephas maximus. The sequence goes on from NC_064833.1 coordinate 92,331,430, forward strand.
GTTTCATGATATTGGTGGAACTGTAAAATAGTTTTGTTCAAAAGTTATTTTTAAAATACTACTATTCCTAAATTATAAACATATAGCTGGGTACATTAAAGAAAAATTGAAAGGCATTTGTATTAGTTATTAATAAGCATTAACAAGCAGATTAATTATTTTTGGTACATAAATTTTGGTAGAATATTACAGCTTTATGAGATCCTATTATGAATGAAGTATTCACTCAAATCAATTAAAGTACATTTTATCTACATATGTTTCTTAATTTAGGAAGATGTGCTTTTACCATAATACTGTGTGCCACTAAAATATGCATTTATATTACTAATGATATAACAAAAATTGTATCCAGTGCTGCAGTTTTTAACTTAATTTAGGATAGCATTTACAATAATAAATTTTAATTTTACAGGTTGGACCTTGGCTGCACCAAACTGTTGTTAGAGTTAACTGATTCTCTTTTTGAAGCATGGTGGCATGGATGGAGGGTTAAGTCAGAGACTTAACTTTCTCAATGTTCAATTCTCACCTGACCTTAACAGCCAGGAGTTCTTCAAACCTCTACACACTCTGTTCTGAAAAGCTTATACCAAGGTCATTAAAAACCTCTGAGTGACCAATTTCTTAAAATCAATAAACAAACATATCACATTATAGTTCTGTGACACAAAGTGCTATCAAGCATTTAATAACGGCACCCAATCCCTAGCAGTGGATTGTGTGAAAAGGCTCCCTTAAGGAGGAAATGCTGGAGCTGAAACATCTCATTCAAAAATAAGATGTTAAGCAAGCAAAGTAGGACAGGAGGACTCTTAAATACGACCCTTAAATTGAACATGCAACATGGAAGTGATGACAAAAAAGCATTGAGATCTGTGTGAAACAAATACTAGTATGGCTGCAAGAGTGTATCTGAAGAACAGTGCCAGAAGATAAGATTAGAGAGTTAATTTAAGCAAGACTGAAATCTTTAATGATCCAGTGTCTTGTCAAGAGGTTTAGATTTGATTCTGAACATTATGATACTACCATATAAAGGTGTTAAGTAGCAGAATGATTTCAGTTTTTAAAAGATCATTTTAGTAAGAGAAGGGAATGAACTTGCAGAATGTGGGTGTCAAGAATACAGGCATGAAATTAAATTAGAAGTCACTGTAACTATCCAATTCATCAATTACATTATTCATCATTGGAATGTCCTACTCTGGGCCAAAGATTCCTGCTTCATATTCAAAAGTTTCCAAACTTCCCTCATAAGCTTACATTACACTGTCTTATAGCCAAAGTGACTCCATTATTCTTTATTTAAAACAATGAGCTTTTAAAGTCTGTTCTCCCTTTGAAATCTCATTGAATCAAAATAGGACTAGATAGTTGTTTTGTGTTAATTATGACTGCATATGAAAGACCATTTCAAACTTGTAATTCTAATTTGAGAATTTGATAACCTTTTCATTTTACATCAAAACCAACCTAGAAATAACCACACTGTGAGTTTAATGTCAGAATCTGTGCTGCATCTGATGGTTTATTTGGGGAGACATTTTCCTTCTGGATTTTTACAAGCTCCTTTGTTTTAATGTAGTTCTGGCCTGTCTAATTTCATACTTGTGTGTTCCCTCATTTAACATTATGTTACTTGTATTTTTTCCACGTTATTAACGTTTCCCTTGGGCATTATTTAATGTAAAATATTTAGAATTTCAATTTTTAATATTTATTAATAACAAGGTGATTGATATTTTCCTTTATTTTGCATATATTTCCTTATTGTTGATTTTTAGAAACAGAATCTCTGGATCAAATCACACTACAGTATTTTTGTGTGTGTGCTTTAAGGGAAAGTTTACAAATCAAGTCAGCCTCTCATACAAAACCTTATATACTCCTAGTTGCTTTCCTCCTAATGAAACAGCACATTCCTTCTCTCCACCCTTTGTTTCCGTGTCCATTTAGCTAGCTTCTGTCCCACTCAGCCTTCACATCTCGCCTCCAGACAGGAGCTGCACACATAGCCTCAAGTGTCTACTTGATCCAAGAAGCCTCCTCCTCACCAGTATCATTTTCTGTCTTATAGTCCAGTCCAATCTGTGTCTGAAAAGTTGGCTTTGGGAATGGTTCCTGTCTTGGGCTAACAGAAGGTCTGGGGACCATGACCTCTAGGGTCCCTGTAGTCTCAATCAGACCATTAAGTCTGGTCTTTTTACTATAATTTGGGGTCTGCATCCCATTGCTCTACTGCTCCTTCAGGGATTTTCTGTTGTGCTCCCTGTCATGGCAGTCATCGTTTGTAGCCAGACACCATCTAGTTCTTCTGGTCTCAGGCTGTTGTAGTCTTTAATTTATGTGGCCTATTCTGACTCTTGGGCTCGTACTTACCTTGTGTCTTTGGTGTTCTTCATTCTCTTTGCTCCATGTGGGTTGAGACCAATTGTTGCATCTTAGATGGCCACTAGCTAGTGTTTAAGACCCCAGGCGCCACTCTCCAAAATGGGATGCAGAATGTTTTCTTAATAGCTTTTATTATGCCAATTGACCTAGATGTCCCCTGAAACCATGGTCCCAAACCCCCACCCCTGCTACGTTGGCCTTCGAAGAGTTTGGTTTATTCAGGAAACTTCTTTGCTTTTGGTTTACTACAGTGGTGCTGACCTCTCCTGTATTGTGTGTTGCCCTTCCCTTCACCCAAATTAGTTCTTGTCTATCTAATTAGTGAACCCCCCCCCTGCTCCCTTTCTCCCTCCTCTTATAACTATCAAAGAATATTTTCTTCTCTGTTTAAACTATTTCTTGAGATCTTACAATAGTGGTCTCATACAATATTTGTCCCTTTGCAACTGACTAATTTCATTCAGCATAATGTCTTCCAGATTCCAACATGTTATGAAATGTTTCACACATTCATTGTTGTTCTTTATCAATGCATAGTATTCCATTGTGTAAATATACCATAATTTATTTATCCATTCATCCATTGATGGGCACTTTGGTTGCTTCCATCTTTTTGCTATTGTAAACAATCACACTACACTTTCAAGCTTAAAACATATATTTAAAACTTCTTTGCTACAGTATTCCACATATCACTAGCAATGTTATGCAAATACATTTATGCAAATTCCCCATAACCTTGCCAGCATTAGTTATTAAAATTTTCAGATATCTTTGCTAATTTAGTAATTGAAAAAGCTGAGTCACTGCAATTGATGCACTCTTCTTGATTTTTAGTGAGGTTGAACATGTTCTCATATATTAGTAAGAATAATTGTCTTGCCTCCTTTTGGAATCTTTTCTTTCTTTAATATTATTTTTCTTTTTATCTATTGGGAGTTTAGGATTTTCCTTATACTTTACCATATTCCCTACTATATGCCCTCAAGCCTATTGCTTGTTTTTAATATTGGTTAATTTGTTCTAAATTATACGTAATTTAAGTACATCATGAGAAGGACATCATGCTTGGTAAAGTAGAGGGTCAGCAAAAAATAGGAAGACCCTCAATGAGATGGATTGACACAGTGGCTGCAACAATGGGCTCAAGCATTACAATGATTGTAAGCATGGCACAGGACCAGGTGGTGTTTCATTCTATGAGTCACAACTGACTTAATGACACCTAACAACAACAGTGATTTAAATGTGTAATTATTTCTTCTAAATCTAGAAATTTACTAATTTTTTTTAATTTCAATTGTGCTTTGAGTGAAAGTTTACAAATCAAGTCAGTTTCTCACACAAAAACTTATATATACCTTGCTACATGCTCCCAGTTGTTCTCCCCCAATGAGACAGCCCGCTCCATCCCTCCACTCTCTCTTTTCATGTCCATTTCACCAGCTTCTAACCCCCTCTACTCTCTCATCTCGCCTGCAGGGAGGAGATGCCAACATAGTCTCAAGTCTCCACCTTATCCAAGAAGCTCACTCCTCACCAGCATCCATCTCCAACCCATTGTCCAGTCCAATCCATGTCTGAAGAGTTGGCTTTGGGAATGGTTCCTGTCCTAGGCCAACAGAAGGTCTGGGGGCCGTGACCACCAGGGCTCTTCTAGTCTCAGTCTGACCATTAAGTCTGGTCTTTTTATGAGAATTTAGTGTCTGCATCCCACTGTCCTCCTGCTCCCTCAGGGATTCTCCTGTTGTGGTCCCTGTCAGGACAGTCATGGGTTGTAGCCGGGCACCATCTAGTTCTTCTGGTCTCAGGCTGATGTGGTCTTTGGTTTATGTGGCCCTTTTTGTCTCTTGGGCTTGTAATTACCTTGTGTCCTTGGTGTTCTTCATTCTTAAATATTTGTTTTTTTATAATTTCCTTTAGTTTTCCTATAATTGGGTTTGTTTTAATTATCTTACTTTTTTAAACATAAGTGATTTGGTTTAGAGCAAGTTATGAGATGGAAAATTTATCTTTTTTTTTTTTTTTTTTTTACCTCATAAAGCTAATCGTCCCAGATAATTTTATTGTTAAAAAATGCTGTGCCTTCATGGGCTTAAAGAAAAGATTTAGCAATTTTAAATGATTGAATGTCACTTCTCTAAACATTGTGTAAGTTCCTCTGGTAAGAACCACAATGTAGGCAGTTAAGGAGGCCTTCAGGATGTGTGGTTTTTTGTTTTAACATCTAGCAACATGCTCAAAATATAGTAGCCACTTCATAATGTTTGGTGAATGAATAGATTAAAAAAAAAGAGTGACTTCCTATATAAATTCAATGTGATTTAATATTTGTTAAATATTATTTGGTCTCTTCTAGCCCTTATATGCTTTTGCTTTCAAGTATGCTTCTGCTAGTTTTTGTGATATTTTCAATGTGCTAAAATTTTAGGTAGTAGTTACTTTTAATGGATCCTGAAACTATATCATCTTCAGAATGATATTTAAATTACTCATATCCAAATCTGTGTTTCTAAATTGTGTCCTGATTATTACACTTGAATGAAGTTTAATAGAAGATAAAGCCTTGTGCTTATTACTGAAACTGCATGCATGCAGATACACACTACAAAACATAGATATGTTTTTACAGTATGCTTGTCTTACTCAATTGGTATTGTGATGGTTAGTTTTGTTTGTCAACCTGACTAGGCTAGAAACCCAAACCCATTGCTGTCGAATTGATTCTGATGCATGATGACCCTGCATGGGCAGAGTAGAACTGCTCCGTAGGGTTTTCAATGCTGTGACCTTTCAGAAACACATTGCTAGGCCTGTCTTCTGAGGTGCATTTGGGTGGGTTCAAAATGCCAACCTTTTGGTTAGATAGTTGAGCATTTAGCCATTGAGCTCCGAAGACCATGTTTTTCTCTTTATTCCGGGAATCCCTCAAAGTGCTCTCATTTTCCCTAATCAACAACCCTCTGTGTTAGCTTTCCATTTGATTTCCACCTCTCTATCTCTGTTCCCATAGTGCAGATTTCTGGACTTATCCCCTGAGTTGAAAATGTTGCTACTCACATTCTTCTGTTGGTAAGCTTCTTTAACTCCTCCTGAGGTCTTTCTTTTGTCCTCAGGCTGTTTGGCTTTAAGTTTTCCTCTCTCCTCCAGGGTTGAAACTCCTCTGTAGCCCCAGATAAGACTTCCTGCCCCATGCTTCCAGGCTCAGGGACTTCATTTGTTCCAGGTCAGTCCTTAGCTCTATCTATTGAATTTTTTGGGAAACAATTAAAATTTAGTGGAACACAATGAATTTGTCTTGTAACCCAAAAAAGTATAAGTAAAATCCAGTAAGGCATGTGTACATGATTGTGCCACATGTGAAAATTATGATACCCACTGAATGTAATATTATGTTAGACATGATAAATCTATATTTGGATGGAGGAAATCTAATTTTATGTCTTCTTTTGAAAATTAATTTGGAAAAGTATATTATGAGTCATAAGAATTTTCATAGGTAATAGAATATTGCCTTGTATAGTGCTGGACTATACAAGGCAATATTCTATTACCTTTGAAAATTTTGTGGGGCAGTTCTACTCTGTCCTATAGGGTCGCTATGAGTTGGAATCGACTCGATGGCAGTGGTGGTGGTGGGTTTATAGTGCTGGAAGATGAGCCACTCTAGGTTGAAAGGCATTCAAAATATACAGTTACTACAGCAGTGGCCTTGAGCATAGCAATGATCATGAAGATGGTGTAGGACCAGTCAACTTTTCATTCTGTTGTACTTGGGTCACCATGAGTCGGAGCAGACTTGAAAGCAACTAAGAAAAACAACTATGGGCTGGATTCTTTTCTAGATACTAGGTAAACAGCTGTGAATAAGAAAAGTAAAGGGCCTGTCTTTTAGAATTTACATCTTCTTGGTGGGAGCCTTTAGAGGGGGATACCTATGATATTCTAATAAACTCAGCACAAAATTTTAGATGCTGACATGAGCTACGTAGGAAATAGCAAAGTATACTCTCTTGTAATAAAAACGACTGGAGAAGGGTGGATAATTTAAAGAGTGTCATCAGGATGGGATTTGGATAATGAGAATCCACATAGGTGAAAACTGGAGAATGACCATCCCTGCAAAGTAAATAACCAAAAAAAAAAAAAACCGAACCCACTGCTGTCGAGTCTATTCCGACTCATAGCAACCCTATAGGACAGAGCAGAACTGCCCCATAGAGTTTCCAAGGAGCGCCTGGCGGATTCAAACTGCCGACCTTTTGGTTAGCAGCTGTGGCACTTAACCGCTATGCCACCAGGGTTTCTGCAAAGTAAATAGCAAATTAAAAAGTGTCAAGGTAGTGTTCTGGTTATGGTGCTTACTCTAAGCAGTTGTAACAAACAAACAAAAACACCACCAAAAATGGAGTGGGTTAAATAAGGTAAGCATTTGTTTTTCTTCAAAGTATCTGTGCAGAGGCAAGTAGTCTTCTACTACATGACCATTCAGGGCTAGGGTTCCTTCAGTGGAATGCTCCGGGAGAGTACTTGTGTACTTTTCTTACCAGCATGGTCAAATTTGAGTTATGTCCATATTCATTGTAGGAAAGGGGAATTAGGGTTTACAAGGCAATCAACTTTCTTTTAAACTGATGACAGAAAAGTTATGCTTATCAGTTATATGCACATTCTATTGTAGAGAACTTACATAGCAATGTGTAGCTGTAAGAAAGGCAGAGAATGTATTCTGTTCTGTGTTAGTTTCTTATTACGGCTGTAACAAATGTCCACAAACTTGATGACTTAGACAACACAAATTTATTCTCTTACAGTCCTAAAGTCTAGAAATCCAAAATCAGCTACAGTCAAGGTGTCAGCAGGGCTGGTTCCTTCTGGAGGCTCCAGGGAACAGTCTGCTTCCTTGCCTTGCTGAGCTTCTGGAAGTTGTCAATATTCCTTGGCTTGTGATTCCTTCTTCACATCACTCCAAACTCTTGTTCCCCTTGTCACATCTTCCTGCTTCTATAGTCAAATCTTCATCTGCCTCTACGTATAAGGACACTTGTGATGACATTTAGGACCTACCTAGATAAAAATAGTCCAGGATAATCTCCCCACTTCAAGGTCATTAATTTAAAAACATATGAAAAGTCCCTTTTGCCATAAAAGGTAACATTCACAAGCTGCAGGGATTGGAGACTGGGCATCTTTCAGAACCATTATTCATCCCATAACAGTACTTTAGTGGCTATGCGTCCAACTAAACCTTAGGGGACCGATGGTGACAGAGAGCAGAGTAATGTCTTCATAGACATTGTTAAGGGTATGATAAAAATATTTTAGAGGAAGTGTGGGAATAAGACCCCAGAGAGGTAAGGCACTCTGCTCTGTCTTCTCCACCCAAGGCACAGGCTCCTCGACCAGACTCAAAGTGTAATCTAATCTCCCCCTCCTTCCATGTCCAGTCTCACTGCAGTGATGGTTCTCCCCAGGTTAAATAGTTTGCATTTTATTTTTGAAAGAAATGGAAGTCATTGCAGAGTTTTCAACTAAACCCTGTCATGGCCTGGCTATCTTGTGAAGATCTTATTGTAATGTATCAGACCTGAAACTGGAAGTCTGTTTAAAAGTATATTGCAGGAGTCCAGGCAAGAGATGATGATGTCTGCAGTAGAGTGGTGCCATTGAGATAGAGATAAACATGTGGATTCAGAATATATTTGGGAAGTAGAGTAAAAAAAATAAGGGCAACAATAGTCCCAGGGTATCTACTAGATTTTTATTACATTTTTATTTTCAATTTTTATTTTGAGAAATATTTATTCTGTGTTAGCCTTATTGTCTACTAATATATGCAATATTACAACTGGATGAACATGTTGGGGTGAGGCTTGGAAGAATCCGGATCTGTTTGCATATGTTAAGTTTGAGATGCTGAAAAGACTTAGATTTCTGAATGTAAAGTATGTACTTGAACATGATACGGAAGCTTAGAAGAGAGCCTGAGATAATTTTGGAAAGCATCAGGATATACATGGATTTTTTTTCTTTTTTCTCTAATAGAATTATTTATTTATTTATTATAATGGTTTTAATTATTTATTTCCTTTGTTCAATGTGTAGGGCTATCATTTTGATTTTGGTTCTACTTTTGTGATGTGTACATTTATTGCTATAAATTGACCTCTGAGCACTGCCTTTGTTGGGTCCAAAAGATGTGTTTTCATTCTCATTTGATTCTACAAATTTTTTGATTCCCTCTTTAATTTCTTCTATTACCTGGTTTTTAAGCAAGTTGTTATTCAGTATCCATGTATTTGATCTCCCCCTGCCCCTTGCTTTTCCTGTTACTGATTTGCACTGTTATGATGCTGTGATCAGAGAGAATGCTTTGTGTTAATTTGATGTTTTGGATTTTATTGAGGGTTACTTTGTGGCCAAAATATGGTCTAGTCTGCAGAATAGTCCATGTGTGTTGGAATAGAATGTATACTTTACTGCTGTTGGGGGTAGTTATCTATATATGTCTATGAGGTCAAGTTGGTTGATTTTGGCCTTTGGATCTTCTGTATCTTTGTTGAGTTTCTTTCTAGATGTTCTGTCCATTACTAAGAGTGGTGGTGTGTTGAATCTCCTACTTTTATTGTAGAACTATTTCTCTCTTCAGTGCTGTTAGAATTTGTTTTTTGTATTTTGGAGCTCTGTTGTTGGGTGTGTTGGATTGTCCCTTTATTCATTATATAATGTCTTCCTCATCTTCTAAGTTTGATTTTCCTTAAAGCCTGTTTTATCTTAGATTAGCATTGCCACTCCTGCTCTTTTTTGTTTAATCTTTTCTTGTTATATTTTTCCATCCTTTGATTTTTAATATATTTATGTCTTTGTGTCTAAGGTGTGTCTCTTGTAGGCAGCATACTGATGGGTCATGTTTTTTTTAATCCATTCATCTACTTTCTCTTTACAGGTGCATTTAAGCAATTTACATTCAGTGTGATTATTGATAAGTATGTTCATTGCCATCATATTGTTCTGCTTTTTCCTGTGTTGCTGACATTTTCTTGGTTCCTCTTGCTTTCCTGTGCTGAGTTCCTTTTGTTTGTGGATTTTCTTTTACTTTCTTTCTATTATAGGTTTTGCATTTATGGAGACTTTGTTTTTCTTCATTTTTATTCTGATGAGTAAGTTTGTTAACATTCTTTGTGGTTACCTTGAAATTTACCCTTATCTTCCTACATTTCAAGCAGTCTTTTATTATTTGATATCACCTTGACTTCTTCCTCATTTGAAAGTTCTATACTTACACCATTTACTCCTCCTTTTATCGTTCTGCTGTTGTAGTCATTTACAGATTGACATCTCTGTTTCCCTGTTATAAGTCCTTTAGTTTTTTTTTTTTTTTTTTTTTCAATTGAGAATTCTTCACCTAGGTTGGTATCTGCCTGATGGTATCCTGTGTCCTAGATTCTGGTTGTTTGTTGTTGGTTCCCTCTTATAAGTTCGATTTGGTTTTAATGAATTCCCTTAATTTTTGTTTATGTAGAAATATCATTATTTCACCATCTTGTTTGAGAGCGTTGCAAGATATATTATTCTTAGTTGCCATTCCTCCCCCTCCAAGGTTTTATATGTCATTGCATTGCCTCCTTGCCTGCATATTTTCTGCCAAATCATCAGAGCTTAGTCTTATTGTTTTCCCTTTATAAGTGACTTTTTATTTTTCTTGAGATGCTCTCAGGATTCTTTCTTAGTCCTTGATTTTGGCAAGTGTGATTGTGATATGTTTTGGTGACTTTCTTTTGGGGGTCTATCTTATTTGGTGTTTGTTGAGCTTCTTGGATGGTCAGCATTTTGTCTTTCATGATATTTGGGAAGCTTTCTATAGGCAAATCTTCAACAGTCTTCTATGTGTGTTCCAATTTCCCTACCCATTCTGTAACTCTGATCACACGCAAGTTTTATTCTTGATTATGTCTCACATAATTCTTACATTTTCTTTGTTCTTTTCTCTGATTTTTCCTCAAAGTGGCATCCATGGGTTTGTCTTCAATCTCGCTGGTTCTGTAATCCATTGTTTCAAATTTTCTCCCAAAATCTTCTATTGAGTTGTCCATTTCTGATATTTTTGGTTTATCTTTTAGGTTACTAGTTGCTATTTTTGTATGATTTTTTAATTGTTTATTTATTTTGAAATTTGTTCTTGTATTATTTTCCTGAACTCTTTTATTTCTTTGTCTGTGTTTTCCTTGATTGACTAATTTTTTGATGGTTTTATCTGTGTTTTCCATGATTTTGTCTGTTTCTTTCCTTGTTTTTTCTGTGTTTTCCTTAATGTCTTTCCTAATCTTTTGGAAAGCACTAAATATGAATCCTTTGAATTCCATATCAGGTAGTTCCACTGCCTTATTGTCTACCAGAAGGTCTTCTGATTCTTTATTTTTCTCACGTGCTGGAGAAATCTTGTACTGCTTTTTTATATGTCTTGATATTGTCTGCTGTCTCTGAGACATTACAGCATTATTTCCTGTATTGATTGTGTGCTTGTTTGTTTCATTCTGCTTTCCTGTTTTGATATGTTAGGGCCAGGCATGCTAGATCTCACCACCTTGTCCAGATGGGAGGGCAGAAACACACAACATGAGCCTACTTTGTTGTACACAATTTGGTGAGATGGCTGAAGGTGGACTGTGTGGGCAACATCTACCTCCTTATGTTAGTCTGGCAATGTAGGTACATTAACAGCCCCTTGCCAGAGAGGCAGGGGTGTTGGATGGGTAGTAGAATCAGCTCACTTTCTTTGATTTAACAGCTGGTCTAGTGGCCAGAGGGGCAGGGCAGCGTGACCTGGTGCAGCAAAGGGCCTGAGCTTGGAACGCTGTAGACACAGCAGCACACTGGGGGGTGGGAAGGGGTTAGGTGTGGGGTACAAAGAAAAGAGACAGAAAGAGAAAAAAAGAGTAGCTGGTGTGTGGGAGTGGGGTTGACATGGGGGACCTCAGGAAGGGGGAATATGACGTATCAGTAGGGGGAGAGAGAAAGAAAAGGAAGAAAGGGAAAAAAATGGTACAGCAGGAGCTGGAGCGTGGAGGAGGGGTGGACCTGGGCTGGCATTGGGCCAGTGGCCCTCTAGCCATGGCAGTGTGATGCAGACCAGTGGGAGAGCATGGGATAGAGGTGGGATATGTGGCTAGGTGGGAGGCAGAAATAAAATGAATAAAAGGAAAAAATGGCACAATGGGAACCAGCAGGCAGGGATAGTGTGGACCTGGGCTTGTGGCAGGCCAGTAGCTCCCTAACTATAGCAGTATGGCAAGGCCTGGTGGGAAGGGGTGGAGGTGGCATAAGGGGCTAAGTGGAAGGGGGAAAAAAGGAAGAAAGGGGAAAAAGAGAAAGAAGAGAAAAAAAGGCAGGATGGGAACCAAAGGGTGGGGGTGGGATGGACTAGGGGTTGAAGTGCGCCAGTGGCTTTCTAGCCATAGTGGTGCAGTGTGGCATTGTGGGAAGGGGTGGAGGTGGTGTACACAGCTAGGTGGGAGGAAGGAAGAAAGGGAAAAAAATGACATGGCATGAGACAGTGGGTGGGTATGGAGTAGACCCAGGCTGGTGTCTGGTTGGCATCTCTCTAGCCGAGGTGGTGTGACATGGCCTGTTAAGAAGAGGTAGAGGTGGGTTATGGGGATAGGTGGGAGGGAGACAGAAAAGTAAGAATGGGAAAAATAAAATGGCAAGGTGGGAGCGAGTGGGTGGGGTTGGGGAGGGACCAGGGCTTGCAACGTATTGATAGCTCTCTATTTGTGGCAATGTGGTGTGGCCCTTTGGGAAGGAGTGGGAGTGGCATACAGACTAGGTGGATGGAGACAGAAAAAGAAGAAAGAGAAAGAGAAAAAGGTCCAGCAGGAGCCGGAAGGTGGGGGTGTGGTAGACTCAGGGTAATGGCAGGCTGGTAGCTCTTTAGCCAAGCAGCAGAACATGGCCCATCAAGAAGGGGTGCAGGTGGCGTACATGGCTAGGTGGGAGAGAGAAAGAAAAGTAAGAAAGGGGGAAAAAATGGCACAGCAGGAGTTGGTGGGTGGGTGCGTGGTGGATCTGGAGTGAAAGCGGGCCAGTGTCTCTCTAACTGAGCAGCACATCATGGCCTGTTGGAAAGGGGTAGGGGTGACATACAGGGCAGAAGGGGGAGGAGTAGGAAAGCATATTTCTCTGAGTACTGGGTGATCTGTCTCCTATTTGGAGCTCCATGAAGTTGCCTTCCTGTCCTCCCTGTCCAGGGTCATTGCTGGCTCTGCTCCAAGATGGTGACACTGTGACACATTAGTTCACAGGGGACCTCCACTCCCCATCTCTTCTCATTCTGTTTTCCCTCAGTTTCTTCTTCACTTTGGTGTTTGATCTAGTTCTTTATCACTTCATTTGGTGCTTAAAAAAAACCAAACCCAGTGCTGTCGAGTCAATTCCGACTCATAGCAACCCTGTAGGGCAGAGTAGAACTGCCCCATAGAGTTTCCAAGGTGCGCCTGGAGGATTCGAACTGCCGACCCTTTGGTTGGCATCCAGAATTGACATTTATATCTGTTTTACTTAGTTTTTTGTGTCTTTGCTACAGAGGGATGGCATGATCCATCTGTCTAGGGTGCCATGTTGGCTCCACCTCTATATATGGACTTTTAATTCATGGTTACAAATGTGATCACCTAAGAAGCTTGTGTAGAGAGAAACTTAGTTTAAAACAAAACAAAACACAATTTAAAACAACGTTTATTTTCTAAAATAGGGGCCCTGTAATGCATTGCCATCAATTCTGACTCATAGCAACCCCATAGGACAGAGTAGAATTGCCCCATAGGGTTTCCAGTCTGTAAATCTTTACAGAAGCAAACTGCCATGTCTTTCTCCCATGGATTGGCTGATGGGTTGAAACCACCAACCTTTTTGGTTAGCAGCCAAGTGCTTAATCACTATACCACTGAGGATCCTTAAAATAGGGGTCAGACAAGTAAAATTAAAGTTTGTGAACTGACTGGAATATCATGTTTGTATTCTATTATTCTGCATTCCATTGAATCACCTTTCTTTGAAATGGGCAGGTATATGGATCTCTTCCAGTCAGTTTGCCAGGTACCTGTCTTCCAAATTTCTTAGCATATGTGAGTGAGGGCTTCCAGCTTTCCTGATGTCAGATGGATCTTGACTAAAAGCAAATACCAGAAAGATGTTTATCTGTGTTTCATTGAAGATGCAATGTCATTCGACTGTGTGGAGCTGTAAAATGGTGTGAGGGTGGTGTCTAACCTCCTCTAACTTCAAAAATGGGATAGAGAACCAAAATCAACAGCCCAAGGCTGATTCCTATGAGGTGGCGGTCAGATATGCTTTTTTCTCCACCATCTTTACCAATTCTGACAGCAAATGTCCCACCCACAGCACTCTCTACTTCTCTACTGGGTTCGATAATTCATTGAAATGGCCACACAGAACTCAGACAATACTCATGATTATGGGATTTATTAGGGAAGTAACAGGTTACAATTCAGTTCAGGAATGCTGCGGATATAGTTCTTCCATTAAGACAGCCTCTTCTCAGCTGTGCCTACAGGCATGCCTCTTTCTGGCCCTCGGCCTCTGCCCTGCTTGGACAAGTGTTACAAAGCTGTTTTAGCTCTGCCGACAAGTACTCTGTGGCACCCCACTCTGCCAGCAAGCATCGGCCCAAAGGCACTCAGCTCTAGCTCTGTTGGTCAGCAAACCTAACTCTACTAAGTGCCTATAGGCACTCTCATCTGCCAGCAAGACTCCTGCCCAAAGGCACTCAGGTTTCTTGCTCCATGGGCCAGGAAGCCCGCCACACTGCTGCCCTTTCTCTACCACCATTTCTCACCATCTTCAATGTTACAGTTTTCTCTCTCTTAGTCTCCTGGTTCCAGAAGCTTCTCAACACAGTGATCGCAGGGCCAAAGGGCATGCTCTGCTCTTGGCTCTTCTTCTTTGGTTGTGGCGAGATCTTCTTCCTGCTCAGGAATTGGTTCTCTTGTAACCCCAGCAGGATGACAAAACTGACTAATCCCCTTGGTGGGCCACAATTACCTTATTTTCACAGTCCTACTCAACAATGAGTGAGAGTCACAAGACCATGGTGAGAAGGGCCACACAAAAGTGACCCATCACACTGCAGGAGCATAACAAATTATGGATAACATTGCAAAGAATGGAAATTCCAGAATACTTAATTGTGTTCATGTGTGTCATGGGTTGAATTGTGTCCCCAAAAGAAATCTGTTAACATGGCTAGTCCATGATTCCTGGTTCTGTGTTATTGTCCATTTTGTCATCTGTGATTTTCCTATGTGTTTTAAATCATACCTCTATGACAGCATTGGTTTTTTTGGGTTGGGTGTGAGGTTAATGAAGTGGGAATAGCAGATGTTAATGAGGCAGGACTCAATCTAAAAGGTTAAGTTAAGTCTTAAGCCAATCTCTTTTGAGGTATAAGAGAGAGAAGGGAGCAGATAGACAAGGGAACCTCATACTAACAAGAATGCAGTGCTAGGAGCTGATGCGTCCTTTGGACTCAGGGCTCCTGTGCTGAAAAGCTCCTCTACCAGGGAAGGATTGATGACAAGGACTTTCCCCCAAAACTGACAGAGAGAAAGACTTCCCCTAGAGCTGGCACCCTGTATTCATATTTCTAGACTACTATACCGTGAGAGAATAAATTTCTCTTTGTTAAAGTCATCCACTTGTGATATTTCTGTTAAAGCAGCACTAGATGACTAAGGCAATATGGAACCTATATGTAGACCAAGAGGCAGTCATTCAAACGGAACAAGGTGATACTGCATGGTTTAAAGTCAGCAAAGCCGTGCATCAGGATTGTATCGTTTCACTTTACTTATTCAATCTGTATGCTGAGCAAATAATCTGAGAAGCTGGATTATATGAAGAAGAACTGGGCATCAGGATTAGAAGAAGACTCATTAACAGCCTGTGATATGCAGATGACATAACAGGGCTTGCTGAAAGTGAAGAGGACTTAAAGTACTTACTGATGAAGATCAAAGACCACAGCCTTCAGTATGGATTATACCTCAATTTAAGAAAATGAAAATTCTTTCAACTGGACCAATACACAACATCATGATAAATGGAGAAAATATTGAAGCTGCCAAGGATTTTATTTTGCTTGGATTCACAATCAACACTCACAGAAGCAGCAGTCAAGACATCAAATGACATATTGCATTGATTAAATCTGCTCCAAAAGACCTCTTTAAAGTGTTAAAAAGCAAAGATGTCACTTTGAGGACTAAAGTGCACATGACCCAAGCCATGGTATTTTCAGTAGCCTCATATGCATGTGAAAGCTGGACAATGAATAAGAAAAACCAAAGAAGAATTGACTCCTTTGAATTATGGTATTGACAAAGAATATCGAATATACCATGGACTGCCAGAAGAATGAACAAATCTGCCTTGGAAGAAGTGCAGCCAGAATTCTTCCTAGAAGCAAGGATGTCAATACTTTGTCTCACATACTTTGGACATGTTATCAGGAGGGAGCAGTCCCCAGAAAAAGACATCATGCTTGGTAAAGCAGAGGGTCAGCAAAAATGAGGAAGACCCTCAATGAGATGAATGGACACAGTGGGCTCAAACATAGCAACTATTGTGAGAATGGCACAGGACCAGGCAGCATTTCTTTCTGTTGTACATAGAATGACTATGATTTGGAACTGACTCGACAGCATCTAACATTCTCTTATACAGATTGTATAACAACATGCACAATGTGGATAATAGTGTTTTAAAAAGTGGAATATACAGTTGCAGTTTTGTGGTGAATAAAAATGGTCCTTTATTGTTTTTATAATGTTGGCTGATAGTTTGAAATTAGAATAGAAAGGAATTATGTACTATGTAAAATATAATTAAATACATATTTGTATATGCATTTTGTTATACATGGGATACATATTTTACTATCCTTATACAAATGTTTTTAAAATATAGTACTAAGGAAATAAAATCCCAGTCCTTTTAAAGTCATGGTTTTTTTTCCACTCAGCTTTATGTTCAAATGAATAATTGAGTCATGTTAAGACCACCTAACCGAGTTCAATAAACTAACCCACACACACCTCATTAAAATAGCATACCTTAGAAGGAACTTCTTAGAAATATGCAGTGGGACCATTGACAAAATTTCTGTTCCAATTTATTTTAAAAATAAAAAAAAAAAACTTTAGCTAGTCATATCATGAGAAAAACATCAGAAAAATTCCAATAAAGGGGCATCCTACAAATTCTCCACAATATTGTCAAGGTCATCATTTCATGGAAAGTCTGACAAAATGTCACAGCTAAAAGGACCCTAAAGAGACAAGAACGCTAAACATAACATGAGCCCCTGGATGGTATCCAGGGACAGAAGAAAGACATTAGGTAAAAACTAATGAAATCTGAATAACGTAAGGACTTCCGTTAATAACAGTGTGTCAGTATTGATTCATTAACATGACAGTGTACATACTTGGCATATAAGATGTTAAAAATAAAAAAAAAAAAAACTGGGTGTGCGGTATATGGGAACTTTCTGAAAAATCTCTTGAATTTTTCTGTAATATCTAAACCCCCCTATAAAAAGAAACAAAAATCTTGGACTTAGTTGGATTTGATTAAGTACTAGGTTGCTAACCAAAAGGTCAGTGGTTCAAACCCATCAGTTGCTCTCTGGGAGAAAAGACCTGGTGATCTGCTTCCACAAAGATTACTGTCTCTGGAACTCTGTGGGACAATTCTACTGTGTCATATAGGGTTGCTATGAGTCAAAATCAAAACTGACAACCTATATTCAAACAATAAATGTACTGTTACTTTTTAATTCGTGGCTTTGCTCTTTCATAGAGTACATGCTACAACCTGTATCTGTAATTTTGATTGGTGGCTTTCGCGGCTTTCAGTCAAATAACCCTACCAATTTCTGGAAAGAAATACAATCTAATGAGATTTGTGTTTCACTATGAAAGTATGTGCTCCAGGTAATCACCCTCCTTGGTATTCTTGCAGCTCCAAATCTGGGAAGAATTATAAAACGCTGTAGGTGTATACAAATTGAAAAAGCATATCTTGAAAGGGAATGGCACAAAATACTGACTTAAACCAATTATGCTGCAGTGGTACTGTGACAAGTCATTCTGAAGTTGTGAAAGATTTGTGGGTGAGCCATTTCCAACAATCTTCCAGCCTATGGACCATTCTTATACTTTTTCCATAATTTTATGCTTTCTTGTCTGGCAGACTACAAGGGGCTAAGAAATCGCCTAAACAATTAGAAGGATCTTTGTTAATATAGTGAAAACTGTGAGAGCCGGAACTTCACAGAACTGCCTTGTTTTTACAGGTCTTGCAAATTTTTTGCCTTTGACATGGTGCGGTGTTGCCACTTTTCTATTGTTTTAGTGGAAAATATTTGAGTTTTCCTTCCCTGACAGGTTTTCTGCCTTACACATGTTCCAGATTTTCCAGGCTTTACTGTATTGGGTTACGGGAATTAATGTTTAAGAGGAAATATAAAACCAACTGGGAAGTAAGATTTTACCTTATCATAGGTTTATTTTGTATTTTAATTTTTCAATTAATGTCAGTGCAATAACAAGATTGGGTCTATACCTATATGACACAAATGCTATTTTTATGCAATCTCTATATAGAACTGCAGAATCTTCCTAAAAATGTCACTGTAATCTTCATATTTTGATCTGTTTCTCATATCATCCCCATTCAAGATTGTAAAACAAATATATATGTAAGAACAAATATTTATCAGTTGGTAAAACACTTGGCAAAAATGAAAGGTTTATTTATTCCCTTTGCAAAAGACCAAAAGAACAACCACTATTATCACCACTACAACCAACACTGGAGCCCTGGTGGCACGGTAATTAAGAACTCAGCTGCTAACCAAAAGGCAGTTCAAATCCACCAGCAGCTCCTTGGAAATCCATAGGGCACTTCTCTGTCCTACAGGGTCACTATGAGTCGTAATCGACTCAATGGCAATGGGTTACAATCAACACCGCAACAAAACCTCTACTGCACTGTGAGTGAAAGATGTAGCTTGAATGTCAACCACTGTTGTTTTCAACTGTTGAAATCACTTGTATGCGAACGGAGATCATAGGTGATGTCTAGTGATTATAATCTTGAAATTATCTATTCTGAAAACATTATGAGCCTTGTCTATGAATATTTAATGTGAAATTATTGTTTGAAGATCAACATTCTCATTATGTTTCATTTGCCCTTGAATGCCCTTTGCAACCTTTACTAGTTCCATTTTCAAAATGTCAGTGTGAGATAATCTTGAAGGAAAAGAGACATCTTGCCAGGAACTATTTATTATTTTGCTGGGTGAGGGGATATAGCATTTTCTGATTGAATAATCTGAAGAAGTTCTTGAAATACTTAGGAAACTTTGATTTTAAAGGGTGTTTATCTGTTGAGATTCATTTTTATAAAATAAGTACCTGTATCTTATTCTCTTTAACACAATGTGAATGTGTACACATGTGCATATATGCTTATTTATATGCTTTTGTCCTATCACATTTTTTTTTTTTTAACTGTGATGCATAGTCTCTATCTTGTTTCTGTAGTATTTTATCAGAGACCATGGCTTACTCAGGACTGTCCTAGGCAACATTTCTTTGATTTATTTAGATATCATTGATCAGGAACCGATGGTACTGAAGAAAGAAGTCCAAGCTGCTCTGAAGGCATTGGCGAAAAACAAGGCTTTAGGAATTAATGGAATATCAACTGAGATGTTTCAACAAATGGATGCAGCACTGGAGGTGCTCACTTGTCTACGCCAAGAAATATAGAAGACAGCTTCCTGGCCAACTGACTGTAAGAGATCCATATTTATGCCTATTACCAAGAAAGATGATCCAACTGAATGTGGAAATTATATCATTAATATCACACGCAAGCAAAATTTTACTGAAGATCATTCAAAAACGGCTGCAGCAGTATATTGACCGGGAACTGCCAGAAATTCAGGCCAGTTTCAGAAGAGGATGTGGAACCAGGGCTATCATTGCTGATGTCAGATGGATCCTGGCTGAGAGCAGAGAATACCAGAAGGATGTTTACCTGTGTTTTATTGACTGTGCAAAGGCATTCGACTGTGTGGATCATAACAAATTATGGATAACATTGTGATAATGGGAATTCCAGAAAACTTAATTGTGCTCATGAGGAACCTTTACATAGATCAAGAGGCAGTTGTTTAGACAGAACAAGGGGATACCGATTGATTTAAAGTCAGGAAAGGTGTGCGTCAGGGTTGTATTCTTTCACCATACCTGTTCAATCTGTATGCTGAGCAAATAATCTGAGAGGCTGGACTATATGAAGAAGAAAGGGGCATCAGGGTTGGAGGAAAACTCATTAACAACCTGCGTTATGCAGATGACACAACCTTGCTTGCTGGAAGTGAAAAGGACTTGAAGCACTTGCTAATGAAGATCAAAGACCACAGCATTCACTATAGATTGCACCTCAACATAAAGAAAACAAAAATCCTCACAACTGGACCAGTGACCAACATCATGACAAAGAGAGAAAAGATTGAAGTTGTCAAGGATTTCATTTTACTTGGATCCACAATCAACAGCCATGGAAGCAGCACCTAAGTAAGAAATCAAATCACACATTGCATTGGGTAAATCTGCTGCAAAGGACTTCTTTAAAGTGTTGAAAAGCAAAGATGGCACCTTGAAGACCTAGGTGTGCCTCACCCAAGCGATGCTATTTTCAACCGCATCATATGCATGTGAAAGCTGGACAATGAATAAGGAAGACCGAAGAATTGATACCTTTGAATTGTGGTGTTGGCGAAGAATATTGAATATACCACGGACTGCCAAAAGAACGAATAAATCTGTCTTGGAAGAAGTGCAACCAGAATGCTCCTTAGAAGAAAGGGTGGCGAGACTGCGTCTATATTACTTGGGACATGTTGTCAAGGGGGATCAGTCCCTGGAGAAGGACATCATGCTTGGCAAAGTACAGGGTCAGTGGAAAAGAGGAAGACCCTCAGTGAGGTGGATTGACACAGTGGCTGCAACAATGAGCTCAAGCATAGCAATGATTGTAAGGATGGCGCAGGATCAGGCTGTGTTTCATTCTGTTGTGCATAGGGTCAGTACTATGAGTCAGAACTGACTCGACGGCACTTAAGAACAACAGATATCATAAGAAATTATCTATAAATATTATTTGAAACCGTAAATGATTTATTTATATCATATGTTTAATAAAACAATGTTACGTTGAGATAATTTATAAAGAGACTGCATGGTATGTGGTTGTGTTGAACACACATACAAAAATTCTTCCTTTAATAACTTATGTGTTTACTATCTGACTTTGGCATGAATGTTTTCAGTTCCAGAATGCAGGGAATACCAAACTGCTGCATTTACCATCAGACAGTAGAATTTATAATATTAAAAAGATAAGGAACCATAATACTATTGCCACTTACTGCCAGTTTAACCTTTTTATATCTCTGTTTTATTCTTTATAGACTTTTGTTACTTCCAGATACAGAGAACTGCGTTTATAGAATATATTTCAGATAGAGGTTGTACTTTCAAAGATAGTATATACTTATGGGAAAAGTGTTCTAAAATGATTATTCTAGTTCAGACTCATAGGAACAAATTCAAAAAATAATTTGTCAAAATTGTTTTCAAGCTTATATTTTATCTAAGGAGCTCTGGTGGTGCACTGGTTAAGCGCTCTCCTACTAACAGAAGGGTCAGCTATTTAAACCCACCAGTTGCTCCTCAGGAGAAAGATGTGGCAGGCTGCTTCCCTAAAGATTAAAAACCCATTGCTGTCGAGTTCATTTTGGCTCATAGCAACCCTATAGGGGTAGAACTGCTCCATAGGATTTTCCAGGCTCTAATTTTTAACAAAGATTTGGCAACAGTTTTACTTTTGTTTTGATTTGTTTTTAATGTTATCTTTAGAAGTTGCATGTTATTAATTAGAGCTCCAAAAGAAAGTTACTGAATTATTGAGAGTCACCATCGCTTCTATTTATATAAACCAAAGAAGCAAATAAAAATGGTTTTTATTTACTCACTAGCATAGGTACATGCTTTAAATGAGCTGAGTCTTACTTCATTTTAAAACAAGAAAAGATACTCAGTGTTTTATTTTTATACAATTTTGAAATAATTATTTCATTGGAAGAAAAGCTATTTCTAGAAATTAAGGTATCTATTATATACTAAATTATAGCCTTAGATAAATGTAGTTTAACTGCTTTAATGCTGGAATATGCTGCTCTATATGATTAATTTTTACCACCTAAAAAGAGACGTTATTTCTTAGTTTGAATGTGGTTTTTAATTGTGTTGACTTGCCTATGTTTCCTTTTTTCCCTTTAGGTTGTACTTTGGCGGTATAAATTTTCTCAGCTTAAAGGCTCTTCAGATGATGGCAAGAGCAAAATCAAATTTTTGTTTCAGAATCCTGATACTAAACAGATTGAAGCAAAGGTAAATCCAAGAAACTCATCACATTACCCACTGCTAACTACATTACTGCTATGAAGAAGCAAAGGGGGGACATTTCAGGGGGAAAAAAAATTAAAAAAGCAAATCACACAATGTGTTTATCATGCCTGAGAGAACAAATTCACTTTCAGACTTTAATAGCAAATTTTTACTTTAAAGACATGGCTTAAATTGCACACTGCTAATCATGTTTTTTAGTTTAAATCATGTTTCTTAGTTTTTTAAATTCTTGGGAACTGAGTATATGAGAACTAGTCACTTGCAATTTCTTTGTGGTTTCACGTTGTAAAGAACAATTTAAAGTACCTTTTAAAAAATACTATTTTAATTAATATTATTCCCTCCTTGAGTATGAATACAAATTCTTGATAGAAAATCATTTTTAACATCAATCTATTTTTCCCATGTAATTATGTATCTAAGAAGATGAACTAAATGAATGATTTCTTGCTTTGCTGCATACATACTTTCACTTTATTGAAATATATGAAGTATATGCTGTTTTTACTTATCAGAAAGACTCACTACTTTTATTTTTATGAATGCATATCCTTGTAAATATTCAAAACCTGAATTATTCACATTACCCTATTGCAAAATTCACAATAACAAATTTGGGTTAGAATAATTTATAAATATAGCATTCTTTTGTGAAGGAAAAGGATAAATATGAAATATCAAAGTGAAAAATTAATTCTTTGTAAATAAAATTCCAAGATAGGTTTTCAACTATGGAGTAAAATTGTAATTATTCTGTCATACTTTTTTTTTTTTTACTATTATAAAATTCAGGGGGAAAAGTCTTAGCCTGACATCCAAAATCTTTCAGCGAATGACTTTATGTAACTCTTTAGTCTGTATTCTTGTAACACTGTTCTATATGCAGGTCAAGCAACACACTCATTCTTGCCTTATGTGTGTACTAATGTTATTCTCTTAACCTTTCTCCTTAGTGGTTTGTTTGAATCTTTGAGACGACACCTTCTTCTTGTCTCTGGACTTGTCTTACTACCCCTGACTGTAGGTTGTCTACAGGTGACACCTGTGGATATATCTCCCTCTTGCTGGCCCCCTGCCTCCTATGTGCTCATTGGTGTTGCCTGTGGGCCTGACTTGTATTTGTCTCCCATCAGTTTATACATATGCTTTTTGACTCCATCTACTCCTTTCATTTAACTTGCTGGTAAGTTTCAGCTTTATTTCCATTAAGCCTTTTTCCTTAACTACAGACATATCTACACACCTGCTTCTCCTCCATTCTTTCCACTGATCCTCCTCTTTCTCTCTCTGGAGACCATTGACTGATCATTTGCTTTGTGTCAGCCACATATAGCACTCTTTAAATTGATTTTCAGCATTATTATAAAAAAAAATGTGTTACTTCTCAAAAATTAGCTCTTGGTAGATATTTCAATTGTTAAAACACAGGACTTATTCTAAACCTGGTGAATGATGTTAATATTGTCTCTTGTACATTCTTTTAATGAGGAAATTCAAACACTCATTGGCAACTGCAAAATATTTGATTAGTTGTTTTCTAACACTTTTTAGTGTGCTAACAAATGCTTAGCTAAGGGACAACGTGACGTTACAAGGATAAATGCTATCAAATGACTGCTAAATCTAATATTTAAACTTGAAGATATTTTTATCTTTTTTGTGTAATACATAATATATTTCCAATTAATGTGGCATATGTTACATATGCAGCTAATTAAACAACTTTATTTATTATTTACCTATTAGTTACTAAATATTATTTATTTTGTTATAGTGTTTTTGAGCATTATTTTATAATTTGATTAACTAAGAAGTCATTTCAGAAGAGATACTTGGTTGAATGTGATTCTTGAACTTATGGAAGCAATTGTGGAATAGTGGAAAGACCAGTTTTAGAAATACTAGAAAGTGTGATATTTGATGAGTTATCTAAATTCTCTAAAGTCAGCTCCCCCTCTATAAAATGATGATAATAATTAATTCCATGGGTAATAGTAAAGCTATTTAATAGCACCCAGCATAAGAACTGGTCAATCAGAATAGTGCTCAGCTCTATAAAAACTGTTTAACCATATTGCCGTATACCAGTAGATTATCAATTCTGCTGATATCATAGAAATTACGTAAAAATTAAAGCTAATAAGATTTCTAACTTTTTATGAGCCTTTATACCTTCAACATGTAAGAAATAAGCAAAAGTATAATCACAGGACTAAAGGAAGAAGACTGTAAGCGTGCATCACATGGTCAAACTACTATACTGGACATATGGGACTTGTGTCATAAGGATGGCTTCTTTTTCTTATATTATAGAGATAATATTTTATTTAATTCAAATCCAGAGTCAGGCTAAAATGCATTTTTTTAGTGCTTCTTTTATGCTAATTATTTTGAGCATTTTTGCTTTTTGAATGATTTTCTTGTCCAGTTTTCTTGTCCCTTCCTGCTTTTCTTTTCTTTGCTTTTGGGCGGGTGTGCCCATTAGTCTCATATACATTATTGAACTATAAAGCATGTCCCTCATATGTGTTATTGTTGGTCCTATAGACCTGTCTAATCTTTGGCTGAAGGTTGAATCTCAGGAGCATTAGTACTGAGTTAAAATGTCCGGAGGCCATACTCTTGAGATTTCTTCAGTCTCTGTGAGACCAGCAAGCCTGGTCTTTTTTTTTTTTTTTTTTTTTCTGCGTGAATTTGAATTTTGTTCTACATTTTCTCCCTTTTTCTCTGGAATCCTGTACTGTGATCCCTGCCAGAGAAGTTGGTGGTGGTAACTGGGCACCATCTAGTTGTTCTGGGCTCAGTCTTGGGGAGGTAGTGGTAGCTGTGGTCCATTAGTCCTTCAGACTATTCTTTCCCTTGTGTCTTTGGTCTTCTTCATTCTTCTTGGCCCCAGCTGGGATGGGACCAGTACATGTATCTTAGATGGCCACTCGTAGGCTTTTAAGGCTCCGTTTGCTACTCACCACAGTTGGATATAAAACATTTTCTTTATAGACTGTATTATGCCAATTGAGCAGTGACCCCCAAGATCACTGATCGCAGACCTCAGCCCAGTAGCTCGATCTCTCAGTGATTTTTTTCTAAGGTTAACTATGGTATCATTTGAAGTTCCATTATTTCCTCTATTAGAATATCATTTTTTAAAAAATCAGGGAATAGACAACATGATACAGTGGAAAGGATATTAGGATCAGGTAGATTTGAGTTAATTATCTTTTCTTCACCATTTCCTAGCTAAATGACTTGGGGATATTTATCACCAAATCACAGCTGCTGCCTTGCAGGAAAAGCATAAGGAATAGAAGACAGAGAATAAGTTGCTGTTGAATTAATTCATCATTAAAGAACCTATCATACTGATTAAGGAAGTAGTCAATAAAATGAAAGCTATTAATGTTATAAAAGAAGTTAGTGAAGATGACTATATATATTTATACATAACCCAAAACCCAGTGCCATCGAGTCGATTCCGACTATATATATATATATATTTGATGCCCTTTCCACTTTAAAGAAATTTAAATTTGTAAGAATAATCCAAATTTTTTGGGTGTGGTGTATCAAATGCCCTGGTCGTTATCTGTACCTGTTAATTTAATTTAACTTTATTCTGTTTTACATTTCAGGTTAGGAAGTTTGCCCCAAGTCTCTGTTCCCAAGTCAGAAACAGGAACATCTCTTTTATGTTATATAAGCCTGCTAAGTTTATATGTAGCATAGCATTGGTCTACACTGTCATTGTAATTGTTTGCTAGTATGTGGATAAGACGTTAGATCAAGAACCTTTAAGCACAATGAATGTATCTTATATCTTATCATTCCTAAGGCCATGCTTAATGGTTTTCAGGGAGCAGGCAAGTAATAACTGTCTCTATTTTAATTAATTTAATATTTTTAGTAGATTATTTATGTGTTTATGTCACTATTTCATTTAGGCAAATAAAATTAACTAAATTGAAATAATCCATATGAAGTATGAGACCATATTATAAACTCATGTTAGAAGATCTAAAGAACTATTTGGCATTTACTTATTATGTTTAACTTTGCAGAATTGGTCTACCTTCTTTTTCCTTTTTTCACTTTTTTGATTCTCTTAGTTTCATTTGCACTTTCCTTCAGCAGAAATAAAATGATATGAGATACTTCTTTTAAGCCATGTTAGAAAAATGACTTCTGAGGAAGACAAATACACTTACACAAAGGCATTATAAACAAAACTAAAGCTACACAGGTTTAAGAGTAATTGTAAACTTTGCTTGAAGGAGCTTGGGTGGTGCAAGTGGTTTGTGATTGGTTGTTAAAAGTTGGCGGTATGAACCTACACAGGGGTTCTATGGGAGAAAGGCCCAATTAACTGCTTCTGTAAAGATTGTAGCCCTTGTAAGCCCAATGGATCCATTCCACTCTGTAACACATGCGGTCACCAGGAATTGGGGCGCAGTTAATAACCACAACATGAATTTGTCCTTAGAGATAATGTAATAATTTCATAAAACATACTATATCATTATTTTATAGATGAATGTTGTAAGCCCTTTTCTTAAAATTTTATTATGAAAAATGTTAAACAAAAGCATATTTTAAATAATTTTCATAAAAACTCATAGACTCACCACCTGAATTCTGCCATTCAGGTTTCACTAGATATTTTTTATCAATGTATCTGTCCATCTATTCACCACTTTGTGAATCCATAAATCCATCTTATTTTAAAACATTTTTAAGTAAATTAAAGGTATCAGTAGTATATTGAGAAATTTTCAAAATTATCTATGTGTGAAATATTGAGTTTTGTCTCTCTGATTCCAAGTTTATCATTCTTTGTCTTATGAAACAGTTGTCTTGGATTAGATAATTGTTTATGATAGTTAACAATTGTCCACATTTAGTTATGTAATCTAATGAATAGATTAATGAAAATTTAACATTATTGTAGTGAATTATCTAAGTAAAATGCTAATAAATACCAGAAAAGTTAGAACACTGTATTTTGATGCATAGATCTTGACAGACATGCACTTGTAAAAACTACATTATATATAAAATTTTTGAAACAAATTTTATGGCTCTAGAGCATGAAATCATTTGATGTGACTGAGAATTTGTAAATATTTAGCAAGAACAGTATTTATTATCACATTCTTAATCTCTTTATATATTCTTATAAAATAGAAATACTAAATATATTTTCATAGAGAATCAGTGACATAAAATTTCCAATATATTACGTAAAAAGCTGACCAAACCTAGAAAAAAATTTTTTCTTATGGATTAGATTAGAATGAAGACAAAAATGGTAATGATTTCTACTTGGAGCATTTTAGAACATTTTGAGAAACATTGTGAAAGTTAAATGCTAGTAGGTTTTGAAGTCCTTTTATAAATATGTACCAAACTTCTATGAACTTAGAAAATTACTAATATTTTCTTATAACTCTTATTATTGTATGGAAGAGTTATTTTTAGATTAAACATACTGGAATCTCTGGTGACTAAAGATGTGCAGAAAATAAGCATTTCTTCAATGTCCGAGTCTTTTGAAAATGAAATCTAAGTGAATATCAATTACTGAAATTTTTAAAATCATCAAAAGCAGTTTATCTTTATCATTTGTTGTTTAACTAATTTTCTTGACAGTTTGATGCAGTATACTGGTAAAAATGTGAACTTGACAGTCAAAATATTCTGGCTTCAACATAATGATAACTGTTATCCGGGACAAGTTATCTAAACTCTCAACTTCAGCACCCTCCTCTATAAGATAAACTCCCCAGCAAAAAAAAAAAGAAAGGAAAATGTTGCTGTCAGTTCAATCCGGCTCATGGCAACTCCGCGTATTGCCAAGTAGAACTGCTCCATAAGGTTTTCTTGGATGTAATCTTTATGGTAACTTATCCCCATGTCTTTCTTCCATGGTGCTGCTGAGTAGGTTCAAAATGCCAATCTTCCAGTTAGTAGGCGTCTTAGTCATCTAGTGCTGCTGTAACAGAAATACCACAAGTGAATGGCTTTACAAAGAGGAGTTTATTCTCTCACAGTCCAGTAGGCTAGAAGTCCAAATTCAGGGCATAGCTCCAGGGGAAGGCTTTCTCCTTCTGTTGGCTCTGGTGGAAAGTCCTTGTCATACATCAGTCTTCTCTGGGTCTGGGAGCATCTCAGCACAGGAACCTCAGGTCCAAAGGATGCACTCTGCTCCCAGCACTGCTTTCTTGGTGGTATGAGGTCCCCATGTCTCTCTGCTCGCTTCTGTCTTTTATATCTCAAAAGAGATTGGCTTAACACACTACCTAATCTTGTAGACCTCATCAATATAACTGCTGCTAATCCATCTTATTACAACAGAGTGATAGGATTTAAAATATATAGGGAAATCACATCAGAAGATGAAATGGTAGACAATCATGCAATTAGACAAGGGAATCATGACCTAGCCTAGTTGACAGATATTTTGTGGGGACACAATTCAAGCCATGACAATAGGTGAGCACAAACTGCCACCTGAGACCCTTGTCTGTAAGATTGTTGTTGTTAGGTGCCCTCGAGTTGGTTCCAACTCATAGTGACTCTATGCATAACAGAATGAAACACTGCCCAGTCCTGTGCCATCCTCACAATTGTTATGCTTAAGCCTGTTGTTGCAGCCACTGTGTCAATCCATCTCATGGCTTTCCTCTTTTTTAATGACCCTCTACTTTACCAAGCATGATATCCTTCTCCAGGGACTGATCCCTCCTGATAACATGTCCAAAGTATGTAAGATAGAATTTACTGAATTGCATTGTTGTTGTAAGGATAAGAGTACACAAAATGTTCTAAGGAGACTTGAGTTTGCCTGTATAGTTCTCCTATTTTTTGAAATTGTCCTAAAATTGGCAGATAGAAAGTAGAGGGGAACATAGAGAATTTTTGACATCAATATAAAAGTAAGCAAATGAGAGCAATTCATGAGAAACCCATGGCCCAAAATATACACAAGAGAAGACTGTGAAATAGATTCAAGTTGAGGGTATCCACTCAGGAACTTTCCTATGCATATTCCTATGCATATGGGGAGTGAGCACTAGTTCAATTTTCAAATTAATTATTTGAAAACTCTCCTTAAGTTAGTGGCCAAATCAGCCACTCCTTTCCCTTCAGCTTGTGCTGAGGTGGAGATAACAGAGGGATTTAATCTCATGATCAAGCTGTCAATGTGGATCAATAGGCAGGAAAGTGTTCCAAAGATCTCTACAAGTGATAGGAAGCCATATTCATAAAACAAAGTTCCACTTTTCCTCAGCCACAGTATTGCTCACCCTTTCCCAACAATCATCAAACAACAGTTCCCTTAGGCAGAAGAGCGTTTTAAAATGTTTTATGTGATGGTTAATGTTGTGTGTCAACTTGGCTGGGCCATGATTCTCAGTGGTTTGGCAGTTATGCTGTTGTTTGACAGCTGTGTAATGATGTAATCACTTTCATAATGAGATCTGATATAATGTAATCACCTCTGTAATCAGATCTGGTATGAACATCAAATCAGTTGAAAAGGAGTTTCCTTAGGTGTGTGGCCTGCATCCAATATATGTGGATTTTCTGACAGAGCTCACTGCCTTTTGCTCACTCTGGATCCTGCAGCTGGCTCCTCATCTGACTTCCAATTCTTGGGACTTGAGCTAGCATCTTACCTACCCATCTTGGGATTCATCAGGCTCCGCAGCCTGTGAGCCAGAGGCCTGCTGTCTGACCTGCTGATCTTAGGTTCTGTAGGCCCTTGGAGCTAAGTGAGTGAGGAGAAGCTCCAGCAGTCCCACGAATTTGGTACTTTCCAGCCTCTATAACCATGTCAGCCACTTCCTTGATATAATTCTCTTTTTCATATACATATACACACACACATATATATACATATATATGTGTGTATATATATACACGTATATATACATATATATGCATGTGTGTGTGTGTATATATGTATATATTTCACTGATTTTATTTCTCTAGAGAACCCAGCCTAACACATTTGGTACCGAGAGTGGTTATAAAGAAACAAGATTATGAGTTTTCTAAATTGGCCCTCAAGTCTATTTAGTCTTAAAGATGTTGATGACCCTACTTCCAGTAGTAAAGAAAAAAAAAAAAAAAGGCACTGCTAATTCATGGCACAAGGTTGCAATAGAAATACACAAAAGTATCACCACCAGTAGATTAGGTATTGGTGAGAGGTGAGGCTCTGGGTGAGGCTCTGCATGTTTGATACCTTGCTACAATTTTGTCAAAATGAAAAATGTAAGGAAGCTGGTTAGTTGGTCCTATCTGTGCTAGACAAAGTGATTAAAGAAGGAGATGAGCTTGTGGTTTCAGAGTCACACCTCAAGCACCATGCAAACAAAATAAAATGATCAAAGTTTCCACTTGTGCCTTGAAAGAAAGCCTTATTTCTTGCAGTAAGAGCTCATATCACTGAAAACCAAACCCAGAGCCTTATTGTAATAGTGGCTAAATTTAAATGCCAGTTGAATTCCCAACATCGAATGGTGTCTGAAGTTAAAGTGAGAGCATTGATTGGGAAGAAGTGGAATCCAGAAACTTGGGATGAGGACAAATGGGCAGATAATCAGGAAGCTGGGGACAATGAGTCCCTAAATTCCATTGAATCACTGCTGCCAAAAGAACCAGACCTCTCACTCTCATCTGAAGATATTATTCCATATTTTCTGCTAAGCCACCTTCCCCAGTAAAACCATTAGCCCCTACACCCACATCTGATGAGATTACCATAGCCATTTGAAGAGACTTTTTCTGTGTCATCCCCTGGGGAGGCATCTGAGCAATTTCCTGAGGCAGATGCCTTACAAGATGTTGCTGAATGTTCTCAGAACACATTCCCACCACTTATTTTTGCTCTTAGATATATAACTAGACTTAAGTCCTAGTGAGACCCAAAAGGTGAAGTACAAAGCGTGAGCAAGGAGGAGGTACGCTATACCCCAAAAGAACTGCTTGAGTTTTTTAATATGTACAAACAGAAACCTAGGGAATATGTGTGAGAATGGCTTTTAAGGATGTGGGATAAAGGTGCAAGTAAAATAAAGTTGGGTCAGTCTTAGTTTATTGATATGGACCCACTACACACAGATCCTTCATTCAGTGCTTCAACTGGCGAGGTTCGGAAAGGATCTAATAGTTTATTCGTTTGGTTCACTGAAGCACTGATTATGCAGTGGTCTTCAATAAATCAATATGAAGTACCAGAATTGCCTTGGTGTAACGTAGAAGAAGGAATCCGAAGGCTTAGGGAAATTGACATGTTAGAGTGGATTTATCAGGTTATAACCAAAGACTCACAACCAGAGTGCCCAGAAGTCACACCTTTTACCACAACTCTGAAAAACAAATTTGAGAAGGAAGCCCCAGCATCCTTGAAGATTGCTGTGATTGCTATTTTATGTAAGTCAGATTTGACAGTGGGAACTGCCCTAACTGAATTAAGACATCTAAACACAATGGCTGGTGGCATAGTGATTAAGAGCTATATCTGCTAACCAAAATGTCAGCAGTTCAAATCCACCAGGTGCTCCTTGGAAACTCTATGGGGCAGTTCTACTCTGTCCTATAGGGTCATTATGAATTGGAATCAACTCAGTGGCAATGGGTTTGGGTTTGTTTTTTGTTTTGTTTTGTTAGTTAACCACAATAAGGCTGATTGAAACATGTGGTGGTAGGGCCAAGTGGCAGCACTCACTTGAAAAGGTGGTCATGGTTACCATAATGGATAGTGGAGTCAAAGGAATAATCAGGATATTCTGACTCATCTGGATTTATGGCATTGGCTACTTAGTCATGGCATTCCTTAGGAGTGAAATATATGGGAAATCTACTAGATATTTACTTTATCTGCACAAGTGGAAGAATTCTAGGTCAAGTGAACAGCAGTCTAACTTGAATTGTCAGAATAGAGAGTCATAGACCGTCAATCGATTTTCAGAATTCATCCAGTTTACAGACTCAACTCCTTGAATGAAGGGGAGGGTTCCCTTGAAGAAGGACTCAACTACACTGACAAAAATTTATTCTGCTAATCTTTCTCCCAGCCTTCCCCATAGGGATCTATGGCTTTTTACGAGAGTGACTGATCACTGGGGAAAAGGAAATAATCAGACTTTGGGGGAATTACTGGATACTTGCTCTGAACCAACACTAATTCCAGGAGATGCAAAATGTCACTGTGGCCCACTGGTCAGAGTGGGGGCCTATGGAGGTCAGGTTATTAATGGAACCTTAGCTCAGGTTCAGCTCACCATGGGTTCAGTGGGTGCCTAAACCAATACAGTAGTGATTTTTCCAGTTCCAGAATGCATAATTGGAATAGATATACTCAGTAACTGATGGAACACCCACATTGTATCCCTGATTAGTGGAGTAAGGGCTATTGTGATAGGAAAAACCAAGTGGAAGCCATTAGAATTGCCTCATATCTGGGAAAATAGTAAACTGAAAGAAATGTCACATTCTTGGAGGGACTGCAGAGAACAGTGCAACCATCAAAGACCTCAAGGATGCAGGGTTGGTGATTCCCACCACATCCCCATTCAACTCACCTATTTGGCCTGTGCAAAATACAGATGGATCTTAGCGAATGACAGTGGATTACTGAAAACTTGACCAGGTGGTGACTCCAATTGCAGCTGCTGTTCCAGATGTGGTTTCATTGCTTGAGCAAATTAATACATTTTCAGCGACCTAATATGCAGCTATTGATCTTACGAATACCTTTTCTCCATACCTGTTTCAAAGGACCACCAGAAGCATTTTGCTTTCAGCTGGCAAGGCCAGCAATACACCTTTACTGTCATACCTCAAAAGTATATCAACTCTCCAGTCCTATGTCATAATTTAGTCTGCAGAGCACTTGATTGGCTTTCCCTTCTACAAGACCTCACACTGGTCTATTACATTGATGACATTATGCTGATTGAACCTAGTAAGGAAGAAGTGTCAAGGACTAGACTTATTGGTGAAATATTTGCATACTAGACTGTGCAAAATTAATCAAAAAATATTCAGGTGCCTTCCACCTCAGTGAAATTTCTTGGAGTTCAGTAGTGTGGGAAATGTCGAGATATTCCTTCTAAAGTGAAGGATAAATTATTGAATCTAACCTCTTCCACATATGAAAAGTAGGCACAATGCCTGGTGGGCTTCTATGGATTTTAGAGTCAACAAATCCTGTGTTGAATGTGCTACACTAGCCAATTTATCAAGTGTCTCAAAAAGCAGCTAGTTTTGAGTGGAGCCCAGACCAAGAAAAGGCTCTGCAACTGGATCAGGCTGCTGTGCAAGCCACTCTGCCACTTGGGCCATATGATCCAGCTGATCCAATGGTGCTCTAAGTGTCAGTGGCAGATAGAGATGTTGTTTGAAGTCTTTGGCAGGCACCTATTGTTGAATCGCAGAGAAGACCCTTAGGATTTTGGACCAAAGCCCTGTCATTCTCTGCAAATAACTACTCTCCTTTTGAGAAACAGGTTTTTTTCTTATTACTGGGCCTTGGTAGAGACTGAATGCTTAGCCATGGGCACCAAGTCACCATGTAGTCTGAGCTGCCCATCATGAACGGGATGTTATCTGATCTACAGATATATAAAGTGGATAAAAACCTAGTGCCGTCAAGTCGATTCATAGGATGTGCAATTATATACTGCTTTGTGGGCTGTTACTGATGGTTTGACTGGATGGTAAGAGACTTGAAAGGAACACAATGGGAAAATTGGTGATGAGATATGAGGAAGAGGTATGTCTATAGGCCTATCTTAATGGGCCAAAGAAGTGAAGATACTTGTGTCTCATGTGAATGCTCATCAAAGGGAGACAGCAGCAGAGGAGGATTTTAACAGCCAAATGGAAAAGATGACACATTCTATGGAAATCAGTTATTCTTTCCCCAGCCACTCCTGTCATTGCCCAATGGGCTTATGAACAAAGTAGCTGTGGTGACAGAGATGGAGTTTATGCATGGGCTGAGCAACATGGACTCCTACTCACTAAGGCTGGCTTGGCTACAGCCACTGCTGGGCGCCCAGTCTGCCAGCAGCAAAGATGAACACTGAGTCCCCAGTAAGGCACCATTCCTTGAGGTGATCAACCAGCAACTTGGTTGCAGGTTGATTATATTGGACTGCTTCCATCATGGATAGGGCAGCATTTATTCTTACTGGAATAGCCACTCAGCATACAGACTTGCCTCCCCTGCATGCAATGCTTCTGTCAAAACAGCCATACGTGGACTTACAGAATGCTTTATCCACTGTTGTGGTATCTCACACAGGCTTACCTCAGATAATTCAGTTGAAAAGGAATTTCCTTAGGGGTGTGGCCTGCATTTAATATATTTGGACTTTCTGACAAATTTTGCTGCCTTTTTCTCACTTTAGATCCTGCAGCTGGCTCCTTATCTGACCCCTGATTCTTACAACTTGAGTTAGTGTCTTACCTGCTGATCTTAGGATTCCCCAGCCTCCACAGCCTGTGAGACAGAAGCCTGCTGTCTGACCTGTCAGTCTTGGGTTTGCTAGCCCCTGAAGCTATGTGAGTCAGGAGAAGCATCTAGCCTGACCCACGGATGTGGGACTTTCCAGCCTCTACAACTGCGTGAGCCATTGCCTTGATATAAACCTCTCTCTCTCTTTCTGTATACACACACACACACACACACACACACACACACACACACATATGTATGCCTCACTGATTTTGTTTCTCTAGAAAACCAAGAATGAGACAAGCTGTTATGGAATATAATAATTAGTGATTTTTTCAAATCATATAATTAAAATAAAAACTTCATAGCAGGATCCAAAAACCAAGAAAACCAAACCCATTACCATCGAGTTGGTTCTGACTCATAGCTACCCTATAGGACAGAGTAGAACTGCCTCCTAGGGTTTCCAAGGAGCAGCTGGTGGATTGGAACTGCCAGCCTTTTTTAGTTAGCAGCCAAGCTCTTATCCACTGCATCATCAGGGCTCTGGAATCTAGAGATATTTCCAAGATGTAGTTCAGAAGACTAATATGTGCAAAATATAAAAGACAGATCCATGAACTCTAATACCAGAATAACTAACATCCAAGAAGAAGGTGTTGTTGCTGTGTGCTGTCAAATTGATTCCAACTCATAGTGACCTTATATGACAGAGTAGAGATGCTACATATGGTTGCCTAAACTGTAATCTTTACAAGAGCAGACTGTGAGGTCTTTTCTACCACGGAGCTTCTTGGTGGACTCAAACCATCAACTTTGTGTTAGCAGCTGATCACTCAACTAGTGCACCATCAGGGCTCCTTTCAATTGCAGTAACTAAAATGAAAACTTTTCTAGAGCAGCTCAACAGAATTTGAAGAGGAAAAATAATCATTTAACTTGAAGATAAGTCAATGTTATCCAGTCTGAGCAGCAGGAAAACAAATGGAGCAACATAAAACATACCAACATATGCATAACAGGAGTCCTGGAGAAAGGGACAGGAAAAAGTATTTAGAAGAAATAATGGCAAAAATTTCCCACATTTGATGAAAAAGTATTAATTTAAATGTTTAAGAAGCTCAATAAACTCCAAGGAAGATAAACTCAAAGATATCCAATCATAATCATCATAATCAATTTGATGAAAATCAAAGACAAAATCATAAAGGCAATGAGAGAAAATGATTCATCATATACATGGGCTCCTTAATAAGATTGACAGCTGAGTCATCATTAAGAGGCTACATAACCTAGAAGGCAGCGGAAAGACATCTTCAAAGTGTTGAAAGGCAAAGCTGACAACCAAGAATTCTATGTCCAGCCTCACACACACACACACACAACATAACACACATAGAAAAAATTAGCAAAATGCCAGATGTAAATCTTCCAGTAACAGTAATTCCATCAAATGTGAATGTAATGTTGTTGTGTGCCATCGAGTTGATTCTGACTCATAGCGATCCCATAGGACAGAGTAGAAATGCCCAATAGGGTTTCCTAGGCTGTAATCTTTATGGGAGCAGGTGCCAGGTCTTTTCTCTTTTCTCCCACAGAGTTGCTGGTGGGTTTGAATCACTGACCTTTGGTTTAGCAGCCAAGCACTTTAACCATTTGCAACCACCCAACTTAAGGCAGAGTTTGGCAGAATATATGTGTATATAAATACAAATATATGTTTATCTATATGTATAAACCCTTTGCAGTCAAGTCTATTCTGACTCATAACGACCCTGTGGGACAGAGTAGAACTGCTCCATGGGGTTTCCAAGGATGTAATCTCTATGGAACCAACTGCCACATCTTTCCCCACAGAGTGGCTGGTGGTTTCAAACTGCCAACATTTTGGTAGCAGCCAAGTGCTTAAGTACTGCACCACCAACGCTTTCTCTCTTTCTACATACACACACACACACATGCCATCTGTAAAAGACACAATTTAAACTGAAAGATAAAAAGAATTTCAAAGTAGAAGTATAGGAAAATATTACACATACACAGTAAACAAAGAGAACTGGAGTGACAACACAAATATTTCACAAAATAAATTCGAAGAGAAAAAAAAGTTATACAAAAGGAAGGACACCTTTTGTGATCAAATGGTCAATTCATATGGGACATGAACATAATAAACATATATTTACCCCAAAATGGTGCCCCAAATACATAAAGAAAGATGACAGAATGGAAGGGAGATATAGTCACTTCAATAGCATTAGTGGGAGACTTCAGTACCCCATTTTTAATAATGAATAAAACAAATAGGAGATCAACAAGTAAATAGAAAACTTGAGAGCACTAGAAAACAACTAGACCAGTTTCCAATTTCTAAAGAAAATCCACCCATCAACAGCAGGACACATTTTTCTCAAGCACCCATGAAATATTCTCCAGGATAGACCATATGGTAAGACATAAAGCAAGCTTCGATAAAGTAAAAGGGACAAATATTATACAAAATAATTCCCAAATAAATATGGAATACATTATTTTCTAAAACAGTAGAAGGAAATTATGTGGGAAAACAACTATGTGGGGAAACAGAAAACACACACTTGTAAATAAGAGAATTTAGAAAAATTTTAAAATGAATATTAAAAAATCAAAATTTATGGGACATATATAGAAGTTCTTGAGAAAAATGCATAGCTATAAATGTATGTATTAAAAAGAAATCTCAAATCATAATCTAAACTTCTATCTTATTGAAATAAAAAATAATAAAATTAACTCAGATTGAACAGAAAAGTAAATAATAAATAGATATGAAATAAATGAAATGGAACAGAAAAAATAGGAAATATGAACAAAATAAATGCTGAGTCTTTGAAAGATCAATAAAATTCACAAACCATTAGCTAGGCTTACCAAGACAAAGAGACAAACTCAAAAGTAGATAAAATACAGTGAAGAAGGAAACAACAGACATCATTACTACCCTTATAGTAATTTTTAAAAGGATAAAAAAAGAAAACTTTGACAAAAAATTAGATAGCTTACATGAAATGAACAAATTTCTACAAAGACGCAAACTACCAAAAATGACTCAAGCAGAAAAAGAAAATCTATTAGACCAATTACAAGTAAATGAATTGAATTAATAACTTTAAAAGTTATCACAAAGAAAATCCCAGTTACAGTTGGTTTCACCATTGAATTCTACCAAGCTTTTAAAGAAGAATTAGCATAAATCATTCACAAACTTTTCCTAAATTAAAAGATGACAGAATATTTCACAATTCATTATATGTGGCCAGTATATCCTGATTCCAAAACCAGACATAGACACTACAAGAAAAGAAAACTATAGACCAATATGTCATAAATACAGATGAAGAAATCCTCAACAAAATATTAGCAAACACAATCTAGTAACTTATAAAAAAATTATACAGCATAGCCAAGGGGAATTCATTCCAGAACCCAGGATTGATTTAACATAAAAAAAATCAAACAGGGCAAAGCCAAGATGATGCCCTAGACAGGAAAGATCTGATAAATTAAAACAGATAGAAACATCAATCCTGGAACCCTAAGCATCAAATGAAGGAATAAAGAATGAGATCAAACACCAAATGAAAGAAGGAACTGAAGAAAACATACAGAATGAGGAGAGATACAGAGTAGAAGCCCCCTGCCAACTAATGGAGCATAGCCAGCAACAACCCTGGACGGGAAGTGTGAAAAGGCAACTTCAAGGAGCTTCCAACAGAGCACCCTATAGCCAGAGAAACATGCTTCCCCACCCCTCACCCTTCTGCTCCGTATGCCACCTCTACTCCTTTCTGACAGGCCATGCGGCACAGCTAGGCTAGAGATCTACTGGCCCACCATCATCCTGGGTCTGCCTCACCACCACCCACCAGCTCCTGCAGTGCAATTTCTTTTCTTTTTTTTTCTTCTTTTTTCTTCTCCTTTCCACCTACTCTGTATGCCACCCCTACCCCTTTCCCATGGGCCATGCCATTCCACTCAGCAAGAGAGCTAACGAATTGCTGTCACCAAGGCTCCACCCCACCTACACATGTTGTACCATTTTTTTTTTTCCTTTTTCCTTTTCTTTCTCTTCACATCTACTCCATAAGCCACCTCAACCTCTTCCTGCCAGGCCATGCTGCAGCACTGAAGCTAGAAAGCCACAGGCCCTCTGTCACCCTGGGTCTGCACCACACCATCTGCCAGCTCCCACTGAGTGATTTTTAATTTTTTTTCCTTCTTTCCATTTCTCTTTCCCTCCCACCTAGCCCCATATACCACCTCCCCCCTTCCCACTGGCTCCCAGGTCCACACCACCTCCACCCACTGGCTACATTTTTTTTCTTACTCTTTCCAATTCTTTCTTCCTCTCACATATCCCTGTACATCCACACCCTCCCCATATCAGTCCTTGCCACACTGCTATGGCTAGAGTGCCCCCAGCTCAGACTTACTGCAGCACTGGGCCTGCACTGCTCCTCCCTCCCACCACTTGACCATCTGCTGAACTTTGGGAAGCCAGCCCATACCACACCTTACCTGTCTGCCAAAGGGCTAGGAACACTCCCACAGTGCTGGACCAACAACAGGAGGCAGACAGTGCCTGCCCAATCCACCTTCAGCACACTTACCAAATCAGTGTACAACAAGTAGGCTTGCCTTGCCTGCTGCTGTCCTGCCCACCCAGACAAGGTGGTGAGAGCTATTTTGCCCACAAATTAGCAAGCAGCAAAGGAGCCTGGCCTGCCCACCCTGACATATCAAAACAAAACACAGAAGCAGGATGAAACAAAAGAACATGTAATCAATATATGAAGCAAATAATACTTTAATGTCTCAGAGACAGAAGACAATATAAAAACATATAAAAGAGCAGGACAAGATGGCTCCAGCAATTGACCAAAATCAAGAATCATGTGACCTTCTGGTAGAAGAAAAGTCAGTGGAAATACCTGATATGTAATTCAAAAGACTAATATTTAGGTCTCTTAAGAGATTAGAAAAGAGATCAAGGAAAAAAATAGGCAAAATCATGGAAAACACACAAAACCAACAAAAAAATACCAAAATCAAGGGGTAGGGGGAGACAAAGAATGGAAGAATTCAGGAAAATAATAACAAAATTAAAAAAAAAAACAACTAGAAATCAAACAAAAACAGCAACTAGAATTCCAAAAACAAAAATAGACAATGCAGAAATGGACAACACAATAGAAAGTTTTAGTAGCAAATTTGAAACAATAGAAGACAGAATCAGTGATATTGAAGGCAGATACATGGATACCACCTTGAGGAGAAATCAGAGAAAAGAGTGAAGAAAAATGAAGAAAACCTAAGAAGACTTGCTGGCAGAAAACTTCCCAAATATCATGAAAGACAAGCTAACCATCCAAGGAGCTCAACAAAACTTATATAGGATAGACTCCAAAATAAAGTCACAAAGACATATCATAATCACACTTGCCAAAACCAAAGACAAAGATCTTGAGAGCAGCTTGAAAAAAAAGTCAGTTACAGAAGAGAAACAATAAGACAAAGCTCTGATTACTTAGCAGAAACTGTGTATGCAATAATGCAATAGGATGACATATATAAAACTTTGAAAGAAAAAGAAAAAAAAAACTGCCAACCAAAATAATATATTCTCAAAAACTCTTAAATGCGATGACAAAATTAAGAATTTTCCGAATAAACAGAAATTAAGAGAATTCATAAAAACCAAACCAAACTTACAAGAAATATTCAGAGGAGTCCTTCAATTAGTGAACCAACAACACCAGACAACAACCAGAGTCTAGGACACAAGACAGCATCACCCAGATACCAACCTAAATAAAGAATTCTCAACAATAAAACAAAGCTAAAAGACTTAACAGGGAAACTGAGAGGTCAGTCTGTAAGCGATGAAAATGTCAAAGCAATATAAGAGGAAATAAGTGGTGTAGGCACAGAAAATTCAAATAGATAGGAAGTCAAGCTAATATCAGGTAAGAAAAGACTGGTTCAAACTTAGGAACGCAGGGGTAAATTTCAAGGTAACCATAAAGAAAGTTAAGAAACCTACTCATCCAAATAAGAAAGAAGAAAAGCATAGTCTCAGAAAACACAAAATATGTAACAATAAAAAGAAAGAAAGAAAATCCACCAACTAAAGGGACTCAGCACAGGAAAGTAAGAAGAAACAAGAAAAGAACATCAACACAAAATAAAGCACAACAATATGACAACAATAAACTCATACTTATTGATAATCACACTGAAAGTAAATGGCTTAAATGCACCTGTAAAGAGAAAGTGGCAGAATAGTGAAAGAGTACTACCCATCAATATGCTGTCTACAAGAAACACACCTTAGGCACAAAGACATAAGTATATTAAATATCCAAGGATGGTAAAAAAAACATATCAAGCAAACAGTAACCAAAAAAAAAATGGCAGGAGTGCAATACTAATCTCAGATAAAATAGACTTTGAGGCTGAACCAACCATAAAAGACAAGGAAGGTCATCATATAATGATTAAAGAGACACTTCACCAAGAAGACATAACCTTAATAAATGTCAGTGCACTCAACAATAGGGCTCCATAGTCCAATAGCACTGAAAAGAGAAACAGATGGTTTCACACTTATAGTAGGAGACTTCAACACACCATGCTTGGTAAAAAACAGGACATCTAGAAGGAAACTCAACAAAGATTCAGAATATCTAAAGGCCAAAATAAACTAACTTGACCTCACAGACGTATACAGAACACTCCACCCAACTGCAGCAAGGTATACATTCTTTTCCAACACGCATGAAACATTCTCCAGAATAGACCACGTATTAAGTCACAGAGAAACCTTAATAAAATCCAAAATACTAAAATTAATACAAAGCATTCTGTATCTTGTCACAACATCAAAGCAGTACAAATTAATAACAGGAAGAACAAGGGAAAAATTTAAATATATGGACACTAAATAACACCTTGCTTAAAAACAACTAGATAAGACAAGAAATCAAAGAAGGAGTGAA
Source organism: Elephas maximus indicus (assembly GCF_024166365.1). Classification (NCBI taxonomy): domain Eukaryota; kingdom Metazoa; phylum Chordata; class Mammalia; order Proboscidea; family Elephantidae; genus Elephas; species Elephas maximus. Next base: position 92,372,892 of record NC_064833.1, read on the forward strand.
CAACTGCTACAATGAAATTAAAATGAAAATACATCATACCAAAACCTTTGGGACTAGGCGGAAATAGTGCTCAGAGGTCAATTTATAGCAATTAACATACATATCAAAAAAAAGAAAGGGCCAAAATCAAAATGTTAGCCCTACAATTCAAACAAATAGATAGAGAACAGCAAAAGATCACATGTACCAGAGGAAAGAAAATAATAAAGATTAGAACAGAAATAAATGAAAAACAGAATGGAAAAACAACAGAAAGATTCAATGAGGCAAACTTGTTCTTTGAAAAGATCAACAAAATTGACAAACCACTGGCCGAATGGAAAAAAGAAAAACAGGAAAGGAAGAAAATAACCCAAGTAATAAATGAGTTGGGGGACCTTATGACAGACCCAACTGAAATAATAAGGAATGATAATAGACTACTATGAAAATTGTACTCCAACAAACTTGAAAACCTAGAGGAAATGGGCAAATTTCAAGAAACATTATGTACCTAAACCAACACAAGCTGAACTAGAAAATCTGAACAGACTCATAACAAAAGAAGAGCTTGAAGAGGTAATAAAAAACTTGCAACAACAAAAGCTTTGGCCCAAATGGCTTCACTGGAGAATTCTACAAAACATTCAGAGAAGATCACACACCAGAGCATGGAAAAGGGAAGGAATACTCCCAAATTTGTTCTATGAAGCCAGCGTAACCATAATACTAATGCCAGGCAAACACACCACTGAAAAACAAAGTTACAGACCAGTATCTCTCATGAATATAGATGCAAAAATTCTCAACAAAATTCTAGCCAATAGAATTCACCATCATATCAAAAAAGTGATACACCATGAACAAATAGGATGCATACCAGGTATGCAAAGATGGTTCAACATTAGAAAATCAATCAACATAATCCACCACATAGAGAACAAAAGAATCACACAATCATCTCAATCAACACAGAAAAGGTATTTATTTGATAAACTCCAACACCCATTCTTGATAATAAGTCTCAGTAAAATAGGAATAAAAGGGAAATTCATTAACATAATAAATGGCATCTATACATCTATTGTATTGTACGTATGGTGGCAGAATGGTAAAGTGCTACAGCTACTAAACAAAAGGTCAGCTGTTTGAATCCACCAGGCAGTGCTTGGAAACCCTACAGGGTAGTTCTACTCTGTCCTGTAGGGTTGCTATGAGTTGGAATTTACTGCACAGCAATGGGTATTATACATACAAAAACAATAAAAAAAAAAAATAGCCAACATAATTCTCAATGGAAACACACTGATGCATTCTCCCTGAGAATGGGAACAAGACAAAGATGCCTTTTATCACCACTCCTATTTAACCTTGTGCTGAAATTCCTAGCTAGAACAATAAGACAAGATAAAGAAATAAAGCGCACCCAAATTGGAAAGGAAGCAGTAAAACTATCCCTATTTGTAGATGATATAATCCTATTCATAAAGAACCACAAAGATTCCACAAGAGGAGGGCAGAGTCAAGATGGCAGAATAGACAGACGCTTCCGGCGAGCCCTCTTACGACAAAGACACGAAAAAAAAAGTGAAAAAAGTATATTCAGGGAGCCCTGAGCGTCAAAGGCAAGCTTAGACAATGAACTGAGGGGCAAGGGGAGGAAGAGACCATTCAGAAGCGGAGAGGAGTTACTGGACCTGAATCATGGGGAGCCCTCAGGCACCATTTCCAGAGTGGCGGCAGCAGGCTGGTACTAGCGTTCAGCGGCAGTTTCCTCAGGGAGAAGCAGCCAGCGACACAGCCTACTCACACCTCCAGAACCTGAGGAGAATGGCGCTCACAGCAAAAGCAAAGTACTTGTGTATATTTTAACGCATCCCCCACACCTGCAAACTGGCTTCAGCCACTGAATTCCCTGGGCCTGAGATAGACCCTGGTGAGCACCTAGAGCCGTCCTCCCAGCCTTGGGAAAGGAAAAAATTTGCATTTGGGGGAAAAGATAATTTGCTAGCTCCACTAAATGGGGGAGCTCAGGAGAGGAGCAGCTCCTGTCCAGGCATAAACCATCTGTGGACTTTGAGCACCTTCCCTTCTGCATGGACCTGTGTGGGCCTATTTTGGAAGAATAGGCCCTTCTTGGCAGACTCCAACCATTTCAGCTATGTGGTGGAGAGATGGGTGTTTGATGTTTGACATTGCTTTGCCTATTAAACAAGGTCCTTACCTACCCACATCAGGGACCTAAGGACTAGTAGCTCCACTCAGGTCAGCCAGACACCCGCAACAGGGGTCCAAAGATAACTGGTACCTCCCAGTCCTTACAACCAAAAACTTTGGGTACTCATGGTCCATCTGCAGAACCCACCCAGCATGCTCTAGAGAACAGGCATGAGCTTTCCTCAGAGACACTCGGGGGTCGGTTCTCAGGCCCTGCCCTGTTCCGACCAGGACCCCCTGCTGCAATCCCATACTAGTATATACGCCAATCACCCCTACCCCTCTAAGACTGTAGGGCAGAGCTTTTACCACACACTTGATGATCAGCTACCTGGAAACCTGATCTGAATTCATACAAGAAAACTAAATGAACTCTTAGACTGATATACCTGATAACAGCTCTAGCCAACTGGGGACAGGACGTCAGAGCTCCAAAGGTGAAAATAATCAAGCAACCCATAGGGGTATACCAAAACAAAACAAAGCAAGAAGCTACAACACAGTAAGCAAGCATAAACTAATACAATAATTCACTGATGGCTCGGAGACAACGGCCAACATCAAGTCACATAAAGAAACAGACCATGGTCACCTCAACAGGCTCTCCAAACAAAGAATCCAGGGATCTTCCAGATGAAAGTCCATTCCTGGAATTACCAGATGCAGAATACAAAAGTTTAATATACAGAACCCTTCAAGACATCAGGAAGAAATGAGACAATATGCAGAATAAGCCAAGGAACACACAGATTAAAGCAATTGGAGAAATTAGATTATTCAGGAACATAAGAAAAAAAAATTTTTTTTCTAGTTTAATAAGCTGGAAAAATCCATAGACAGGCAGCAATCAGAAATTCAGAGGATTAACAATAAAATTACAGAAGTAGACAACTCAATAGAGAGTCAGAGGAGCAGATTCAGCAAGTAGAAGCTAGAATTTCTGAACTCGAAGATAAATCACTTGGCACTAATATATTTGAAGAAATATCAGATAAAAGAATTTTTTTTTTAATGAAGAAATCTTGAGAATCATGTGGGACTATATCAAGAGAAATAACCTACGAGTGATTGGAATACCAAAACAGGGAGGGATAACAGAAAATACACAGAGAATTGTTGAAGATTTGTTGACAGAAAACTTCCCTGATATCACAAAAGATGAGAAGATATCTATCCAAGATGCTCATCGAACTCCACATAAGGTAGGTCTTAAAAGAAAGTCACCAAGACATAATCAAACTTGTTGAAATCAAAGATAAAGAGACAATTACAAGAGCAGCGAGGGATAAACGAAAAGTCACCTACAAAGCAGAGCCAATAAGAATAAGCTCCGACTACTCGGCAGAAACCATGCAGGCAAGAAGGCAATGGTATGACATATTTAAAAAATTGCCTGCCAAGAATCACATATGCAGCAAAACTGTCTCTTAAATATATGTAGGTGAAATTAAGACATTTCCAAATAAACAGAAGTTGAGGGAATTCATAAATGCCAAACCAAAACCACAAGAAATACTAAAGGGAGATCTTTGGTTAGAAAATCAATAATATCAGCTATCAACCCAAGATGAGAACACTGGGCAGAGAAACCAGAAGTCAGGCCAGACAGGGAAATCCAAAAAAACAAAGCAAGATTATAAAAAATAAATAAAGCTCAGAACAGGGTAACAGCGATGTTATATAAAAGAAGACAAAATTAGAATAATAAAGAGGATCTAAGAAATGTAATACACAATCCATATGGAGAGGAAGATATGGCGATACAAAGAAATAAAAGTTAAGTTTAAATTTAGAAAAATAGGGGTAAATAATCAGGTAACCACAAAGGAGACAAACTATCCTACTCATCAAAATAAAATATAAGAAAAAAATAGAGACTCAGCAGAAACAAAAACAACAACAACAAATATGAGGAAAGGATTATAAAGATTATCTACTCAGGACACAAAATTAAGTGGGAAAAAGAAACTGTCAACAACACAAAAAAAATACATCACAATGATAGTACTAAATTCATCCATAATTACCCTGAATGTAAATGGACTGAATGCACCAATAAAGAGACAGAGTGGCAGAATAGATTAAAAAACAAGATCTGTCCATATGCTGCCTACAAGAGACACACCTTAGCCTTAGAGACACAAACAAACTAAAACTCAAAGAACGGAAAAAAATATATCAAGCAAACAACAATAAAAAAAGAGCAAAAGTAGCAATATTAATTGCTGACAAAATAGACTTTAAAGTTAAATCCATCATAAAGGATAAGGAAGGACACTATATAATGATTAAAGGGACAATACACCAAGAAGATATAACCATATTAAATATTTATGCACCCAATGACAGGGCTGCAAGATACATAAAACAAACTCTATCAGCATTGAAAAGTGAGATAGACACCTCCACAATAATAGTAGGAGACTTCAACACACCACTTTCGGTGAAAGACAGGACATCCAGAAAGAAGCTCAATAAAGACATGGAAGATCGAAATGCTACAATCAACCAACTTGACCTCGTAGACATATACAGAACATTCCACCCAAGAGGAACCAAGTATACTTTCTTTTCTAGTGCACATGGAACATTCTCTAGAATAGGCCACATATTAGGTCATAAAGCAAACCTTAGCAGAATTCAAAACATTGAAATATTACAAAACATCTTCTCTGACCATGAGACCATAAAAGTGGTAATCATAACAGGAAAAGAAAACAAACACTTGGAAACTGAACAATACCCTGCTCAAAAAAGACTGGATTATAGAAGACATTAAAGATGGAATAAAGAAATTCATAGAATCCAATGAGAATGAAAACATTTCCTATCAGAACCTTTGGGACACAACAAAAGTGGTGCTCAGTGGCCAATTAATATCAATCAATGTACACATCCAAAAAGAAGAAAGGGCCAAAATCAAAGAATTATCCCTACAACTTGAACATATAGAAAGAGAGCAACAAAAGAAACCCACAGGCACCAGAAGAAAACAAATAATAAAACTTAGAGCTGAACTAAATGAAATAGAAAACAGAAAAACAATTGAAAGCGTTAACAAGTCCAAAAGCTGCTTTTTTGAAAAAATCAACAAAATTGATAAACCATTGGCCAAACTGACAAAACAAAAACAGGAGATGAAGCAAATAATCCAAATAAGAAATGAGATGGGCGATATTACAACACACCCAACTGAAATTAAAACAATCATATCAGATTACTATGAAAAATTGTACTCTAACAAATTGAAAACCTAGAAGAAATGCATGAATTCCTAGAAACACACTACCTACCTAAACTAACACAAACAGAGGTGGAACAACTAAATAGACCCATAACAAAAGAAGAGATTGAAAAGGTAGTCAAAAAACTTCCACCAAAAAAAAAGCCCTGGTCTGGACTGCTTCACTGCAGAGTTCTACCAAACTTTCAGAGAAGAGTTAACACCACTACTACTAAAGGTATTTCAGCATAGAAAAGGACAGAATACTACCAAACTCATTCTATGAAGCCACCATATCCCTGATACCAAAGCCAGCTAAAGACACAACAAGAGAAAATTATAGACCTATATCCCTCATGAACGTAGATGAAAAAGTCCTCAACAGAATTCTAGCCAATAGAATTCAACAAAATATACAAAAAATAATTCACCATCACCAAATGGGATTCATACCAGGTATGCAGGCATGGTTCAACATTAGAAAAACAATTAATGTAATCCACCACATAAATAAAACAAAAGACAGGAATCACATGATTTTATCCATTAAGGCATTTGACAATGTTCAACACCCATTCATGATAAAAACTCTCAGCAAAATAGGAATAGAAGGAAAATTCCTCAACATAGTAATGGGCATTTATACAAAGCCAACAGCCAACATCACCCTAAATGGAGAGAGTCTGAAAGCATTTTCATTGAGATCGGAACCAGACAAGGATGCCCGTTATCACCACTCTTATTCAACATTGTGTTGGAGGGCCTAGCCAGAGCAATTATGCTAGATAAAGATATAAAGCACATCCAGATTGGCAAGGAAGAAGTAAAAGTATCTCTATTTCCAAATGACATGATCTTATACACAGAAAACCCTAAGGAATCCTCCAGAAAACTACTGGAACTAATAGAAGAGTTCAGCAGAGTATTGGGATACAAGATAAACATTAAAAAATCAGTTGGATTCCTCTACACCAACAAAAAGAACATTGAAGAGGAAATCATCAAATCAATGCCATTTACAGTAGCCCTCAAGAAGATAAAATACTTAGGAATAAATCTTACCAGAGATGTAAAAGACTTATACAAAGAAAACTACAGTACCCTTTTGCAAGAAACCAAAAGAGACTTACATAAGTGGAAGGACATACCTTGCCTGTGGGTAGGAAGACTTAACATTATAAAAATGTCTATTCTACCAAAAGCGATCTATACATTTAATGAAATTCCAATCCAAATCCCAATGACATTCTTTAATGAGATGGAGAAACAAATCACCAACTTCATATGGAAGGGAAAAAGGCCCCAAATAAATAAGGCATTACTGAAAAAGAAGAACAAAGTGGGAGGCCTTCCTTTACCTGATTTTAGAACCTAATATACCGCCACAGTAGTCAAAACAGCCTGGTACTGGTACAACTACAGATACATAGACCAATGGAACAGAATTGAGAATCCAGACATAAATCCATCCACATATGAGCAGTTGATATTTGACAAGGGCCCCAAAATAGTTAAATAGAGAAAAGGCAGTCTTTTTAACAAATAGTGCTGACATAACTGGATATCCATCTGCAAAAAAATGAAACAAGACCCATACCTCACTCCATGCACAAAAACAAGCTCAAAATGTATCAAAGACCTAAATATAAAATCTAAAACGATAAAGATCATGGAAGAAAAAATTGGGACGTTACGAGCCCTAATACAGGGTATAAAGAGTATACAAAACATTATTAAGAATGCAGAAGAAAAACTAGATAACTGAGAGCTCCTAAAAATCAAACACCTATGCTCATCCAAAGACTTCACCAAAACAGTAAAAAGACTACCTACAGACTGGGAAAAAGTTTTTAGCTATGACATTTCAATCATCGTCTGATCTCTAAAATCTACATGATACTGCAAAAACTCAACTGCAAAAAGACAAATAATCCAATTAAAAAATGGGCAAAAGATATGAATAGACACTTCACTAAAGAAGACATTCAGGTAGCTAACAGATACATGAGGAAATGTTCGGAATCATTAGCCATTAGAGAAACGCAGATCAAAACCACAAGGAGATTTTATTTCACTCCAACAAGGCTGGCATTAATCCAAAAAACACAAAATAATAAATGTTGGAGAGGCTGTGGAGAGATTGGAACACTTATACACTGCTGGTGGGAATGTAAAATGATACAACCGTTTTGGAAATCAATTTGGCACTTCCTTAAAAAGCTAGAAATAGAACTACCATAGGATCCAGCAATCACACTCCTTGGAATATATCCTAGAGAAATAAGAGCCTTTACACGAACAGATATATGCACACCCATGTTTACTGCAGCACTATTTACAATAGCAAAAAGATGGAAGCAACCAAGGTGCCCATCAATGGATGAATGGATAAATTAATTATGGTATATTCACACAATGGACTACTATGCGTCAATAAAGAACAGTTGAGTAATCTGTGAAACATTTCATAACATGGAGGAATCTGGAAGGCATTTTGCTGAGTGAAATTAGTTGCAAAAGGACAAATATTTTATAAGACCACTATTATAAGAACTTGAGAAATAGTTCAAACTGAGAAGAAAACATTCTTTTGTGGTTACAAGAGAGGGCAGGTAGGAAGGGTGGGAGAGGGGTATTCACTAATTAGATGGTAGAGATGAACTACTTTAGGTGAAGGGAAAGACAACACACAATGCAGGGGAGGTCAGCACAACTGGACTAAACCAAAAGCAGTTTCCTGAATAAACTGAGTGCTTCCAAAGCCCGTGTAGCAGGGGCAGGGGTTTGGGGACAATGTTTTCAGGGAACATCTAACTCAACTGGCATAATAAAATCTATTAAGAAAACATTCTGCATCCCACTTTGAAGAGTGGCGTCTGGGGTCTTAAACACTAGCAAGCACCCATCTAAGATGGATCAATTGGTCTCAACTCACCTGGATCAAAGGAGAATGAAGAACACCAAGGACACAAGGTAATTACGAGTCCAAGAGACAGAAAGGGACACATAAACCAGAGACTACATCATCCTGAGACCAGAAGAACTAGATGGTGCCCGACTACAACCAATGACTGCCCTGACAGGGGACACAACAGAGAACCCCTCAGGGAGCAGGAGACCAGTGGGATGCAGACCCCAAATTCTCATAAAAAGACCAGACTTAATGGTCTGACTGATACTGACAGGACTCCGGTGGTCATGGCCCCAGACCTTCTGTTGTCCCAGGACAGGAATCATTCCCAAAGCCAACTCTTCAGACATGGATTGGACTGGAAAATGGGTTGGAGAGGGATGCTGGTGAGGACTGAGCTTCTTGGATCAGGTGGACACTTGAGACTATGTTGGCATCTCCTGCCTGGAGGGTAGATGGGAGGGTAGTGGGTATTAGAAGCTGACAAAATGGACATGAAAAGAGAGTGGAAGGAGAGAGTGTGGTGTCTTATTAGGGGGAGAGTAATGTAGCAAGGTGTATATACGTTTTAATGTGAGAGACTGACTTGATTTGTAAACTTTCGCTTAAAGCACAATAAAAATTATATATAAAAAAAATAAGATTGCACAAGAAAACTTCTGGAACTAATAGATTCGGCAGAGTAGCAGGATAGAAGATCAACAAAGAAAAATCAGTTGGATTCCTATACACCAATAGAGACCTTCAAAAAGGAAATGAAGAAAATAACACCATTTATAATAACTCCTAAAAGATAAATTACATAAGAATTAATCTAGCCAGGGATGTAAAAGAATTATACAAAGAAAACTACAAAACACTTGCAAGAACCCAGGAGACCTACATAAATGGAAAAACATACAGTGCTCATGGATAGGAAGACTCAAATTTGTGAAAATGTCAATCCTACTCAAAGCAATCTACAGACGTAATGCAATTATGATTCAAATACTGACAGTATTCTTTAAGGAGTTGCAAAAATTGATCACCCACTCTATAAGGAAAGGAGTAAGTACCCGGATGTGCAAAGCATTATTGAAGAAAAAGAAAAGTTGGAGGCCACATACTACCTGATCTCACAACCTACTATACAGTCATGATAGTAGTCAGATAGTCTGGTACTGGTACAATGACAGACACATAGACCAATGGAACAGAATCAAGGTTCCAGATGTAAATTCACCCACCTATGGCCAGCTGATCTATGACAAAGGACTAAAGTCCATTAAATGGGGAGAAGAGAGTCTTTTTAACAAATGGTGCTGAGAAAACTGGATGTCCATCTATAAAAAAAAAAGAAACAGGACCCATACCTCACATCATACACATCTTACACAAAAGTTAACTCAAAATGGGTCAAATACCTAAATATATAACCTAAAAAGTTAAATATCATGAAAGATAAAATAGGGACAATAATAGGGGCCCTAACACATGGCATAAATACAATATGAACCATAACTAACAATACACAAACACCAGAAAATTAACTACATAACTGAGAGCTCCTAAAAACTAAACACTTATGCTCATCAAAAGACTTCAGCAAAAGAGTAAAAAGAGGAGCTACAGACTGGGAAAAAAATTTTTGACTATGACATTTCCGACGAGGGTCTAATCTTTAAAACTTGTGGACTACTTCAACACCTCAGCAACAAAAAGACAATCCAATTACCAAATGGGCAAAATATAAAACAGACACTTTATCAAAGAAGACATTCAGTAGGAAATATTCATGATCATTAGCCATTAGAAAATGCAAACCCAAACTACAATGAGATAACTTCTCACCCCAACATTACATTTCTGTCGAGTTGATTCTGAATCTTAGCGACCCTATAAGAGTACACTGCCCCATAAGTTTTCCAAGGAGCGGATTCAAACTGCAAACCTTTTGGTTAGCAGCCATAGTTCACCATAGCTCTTAACCACTGCGCCGCCAGGGCTCCCTAATCAAAACAAACAAAAAAAAGCACACAATAACAAATGTTGGAGAGGTTACAGGGCGATTGAAACTCTTATGCTCTGCTGGTAGGCAAAATGGTACAACCAATATGGAAAATGATATGGCCTCTACTTAAAAAGCTAGAAATAGAAATACCATACAATCCAGCATTTGTACTTGTAGGAATATATCTTAAATAAGAGGCATCACACTAATAGACGTATGCAAACCCGTGTTCATTTCAGTATTATTCATAACAGCAAAAAGATAGAAACAACATATGTGCCCACCAACAGATGAATGGATTGACAAATTATGATACATACACACAATGGTATACTATGTAACAATAATGAATCTGTGAAACATAACACAACATGGATGAATCTAGAGGGAATTATGTTGATTGAAATAGTTCAGTCACGAAAGGATAAATATCATATGAGACAACTAATATAAAAACCCAAGAACAGGTTTATACGCAAAATAAAAGAAAAAATAATCTTTGATGGTTAAGAGGGAGAGGAAGGTTGGGGAGGGGAAATCACTAACTAGATAGAGATTAACTTTGGTAAAGGGAAAGAAAACACACATATAGGAATGTCAGCACAAATTGACCAAGACAAAGTCATGGAAGCTTCCTAAAGACATTCAAATACCTTGAGGGACCAAGTTACTGGAGCTAAGATCTAGGGACCATGGTCTCTGGGGGCTTCTAGGTCAACTGGCATAACATAGTTCATAAAGAAAATGTTCTACATCTTACTTTGGTCAGTAGTGTCTAGGGTCTTAAAAGTTTGTGAGCGGTCATCTAAGATACTTGTATACTAAAAACTAGAAAACTGCTGAAATAAATTAAAGATGATCTAATTAAATGAAAATAAATCTCATGTTCATGGACTGGAAGATTTAATATTGGTAAGATGTCAATACTAAAAGTGAAGAAGAAATGCAGTGAATTGCATGAATTTCAATATATACAGGAATGAATTTTATTGAATTTCAATGAATGAATGAATTCAATGATATTCCTATCAAAATTCCAATGCCTTTTTTGCAGAAATGGAAGAGAAAATCCTCAAGTTCATATGGGATTGCTTGGGGCCCTGAATAAATAAGCAATCTTGGGAAGAAAAAAAAAAAAAAAACAATTTTGAGGCCTACACTTTCTAAGTTTAAAACATGCTAGAAAGCTACAGCAATCTTGACAGCATGCTACTGGCACAGAGTAGACATGTAGACCAATGGAATAGAATTGAGAATCCAGAAATAAATCCTCAAATTTATGCAGTTGATTTTTAACAAGAGTGTAAAGACAATTCAATGAAGAAAGAATTGTCTTTCATCAAATCGTGTTCAGACAGCTGGATATTCACAGGCAAAAAAATAATATTAATAATTTGGACCCTTAAATGACATCATACTCAAAAATTAACTCAAAATTGATTTTACACATACATATAAGAGTTAAAACTATCAAACTCAGAATAAAGCACAGGATGTCTTTGTGACTTTGGACTAGGCAATGCTTTTGTAGACATGACACTATAACACAAATTACATATATATGTTATTTGTGCATGTGTATGTGTATTCATCTAAAGTAAAACTTTTTTGCATCAAAGGACACCTTCAAAAAAGAGTCAATCTACAAACTGTGAGAAAATATTTTCATATATCTGATAAGACTTCTGTATCTAGATATTTAAAGAACTTTTGAAACTCAACAGTAGAATACAAATAACCTAATTTAAAAAAAGATTAAGTAGACATTTTTCCAAAGAAGATATTCAAATGGCCAAAACAGATGAAAAGATGTTCAACATCCTTATTCATAAGGAAACTGCAAATCAAAAGCACAATAAGATACAACCCCCCTTTCACTGTAATGGCTATAATCAAAAAGACAAAAAAAAAATACTGTTAGCAGGACTTGGAGAAATTGGAACCCTCATATATTGGTGATGGGAATGTAGCATGAGGCAATCACATTGCAAAACACTTTGACAGATCCTCAAAATGCTAAACATAGAATTACTATAAGCCTCCATAATTCCACTCCTAGAGAATTCAAAACATATATCCACACAAAAACTTCCACACAGATCATACCAGTATAATTCATAATAGCCAAAATTGGAATAAAACTTAAATATCCATGAATTGATAAAGCATAATGAGAAAGTGGTATATTTATGCAATGGAACATTATCCAGCAAAAAAGAAGAAAAAAAAAAGGATCAAGTACTGATATACGCTAAAACAAATATGAACCTTGAAAAAATGTTAAGTGAAACAAGCCAGTCACAAAAGACTTTTATGATTCCCTTCACGAGAAATGTCCAGAAAAGAAATATATGTAGAGAGAAAGCAAATTAGTAGTTTTCTTGGGCTGGTGGATGGAGTTGGAATGAGGCATAACTGCCACTGTATAGATAGATGATAGAGAGAGAGAGATGATAGATAGATGACAGATTAGATAGATAGATGATAGATGGATAGATAGAAAGATAGATGATAGATAGATGTTGATAGATGATAGATTAGATAGATAGATAGGCAGATAGATAGATAGATAGATAGATAGATAGATAGATAGATAGATAGATAGATAGATAGATAGATAGATAGATAGATAGATGATAGATAGATAGATAGATAGATAGATAGATAGATAGATAGATAGATAGATAGATAGATGATAGATAGATAGATGATAGATAGATGATAGATAGATAGATGATAGATAGGCAGATAGACAGACAGACAGATGATAGATATAGATAGATAGATGGTAGATGATAGATTGATAGATAGATGATAGATAGATAGATAGATGATAGGTAGATAGATGATAGGTAGATAGATGATAGATGATGATAGATATAGATAGATATAGATAGATGATAGATAGATAGATGATAGATAGATGATAGATAGATAGATAGATAGATAGATAGATAGATAGATAGATAGATAGATAGATAGATAGATAGATAGATAGATAGATAGATAGGTAGGTAGATAGGTAGATAGGTAGATAGGTAGATAGGTAGATAGGTAGATAGATAGGTAGATGATAGGTAGGAAGGTGGATAGATGGATGATAGGTAGGTAGGTAGGTAGATGATAGATTTTGATATGGCTCAAGCCTGAAACCTTTTCAGTAGAAGGGATAATTTTGATAAAAAACAAAAATAAACATCATTGGTTATCATAAAATAACGTGAATTTATCAAGAAAATATAGCAGGTTTTGGAACCAGAGGAATCTGATTTGAATTTCTACTTTTGTGAAACGTTTTGTGTAATATTGAAAAAAAATCGTTTTATTTTTTCTGTCAGTTTTCTAATGTATGAAAGATAATAATGATCCTCTATATCTACCTACCTACCTGCCTACCTTACAGAATTGTTTGAAGATAGCATAAGATCTGAAGGGTAAAAATACTCTCTAAAATTTAGATCATTTTCAATATAATCTTCCCTATTTTGTTTAAAATTGCAGGATGTAATGGTAATCCTGTGAGATACTTTTATAAGCCTTATCTCAATGTCACATCCTTTATTTTTTTTCCTCAATAATGGTATTAAGATTGTTCAACGAGTGGATAATTTCTATTCTGTACCTCAGAGCACATTTTTATCAATTGAATGCACCCAAATAATATCTAACATGGGTTGGAAGTGTTTGTGTGAGAGGGAGATTTACATATTTTTCTGTTTTTCCTTCAGCTGGTTTACACTTTATTCTAAACATAGAACCGACTTAATTTCCTAGTGAGAATCAATCCGTAGTTAGGTGCTTACTACTTAAAAAAAAAAAATTCTATTACAAAAAAGGCATGAAAATATACTGTATACCCAGGAACATTCTCTTTTTTAGTGTCCAAAACCGTTCAAGGATGAATTTGCAAGTAAACTGGTGTTCATGTGTGTCTGTGCGCGTGGATACGTTTAAGGAATATCAACATACCAATACAAATGCAATGCTTTCTATTACTGTTTGATATGTTTACCTTTATGAAAACATTTTAACATTGTTTATGCTTGATTATATCTTTATGTGTCTCATCACAAGCAAAGGCAAATATTACTCACTGAGCTTTTATTTCTAAGCTGTTATGTATTAAAACTTCACTAAAAATAATTTTAAGATATGATCTTCATGGTGAAAAATAATTATTTTTATCCCAATTAAAATTTTAAATATATAACTTTGAAAATTCTTAAATGAATCCAAAATTATAGGAATGTGTAACATACAATTAATAATCCATCCGTTTAATGATCTACCAATTACTTTTCTGGTACTAATCAGAAAATGGGTTATTCATAAAGAAACAACTGACAGAGGCAAAGATGTTATAAATCTAGAAAATGTGCTAAAGTCAGTGCTTGAGAGTTTAAAGATTTTTCGCTTCATAATTTTTTTGCCAATTATACTCATCTATTGATTTTTTTTTATTGATTTTTTTATGAGTCACCGAAAGGTTTAGATACAGAACACAGCAGATCAGGCAAATCTAATATGTATATTGTCTTGGGCTGCATTCTCTGTTTTTTTTTTTTTTTTTTTTTAGGTGTCATCGAGTCAGTTCCGACTCATAATGACCCTATACATAACAGAATGAAACATTGCCTGATCCTGCCCCATCCACACAATTGTTGCTATTCTTGAGCCCAATGTTATCTAAGTTTGTTGTAATTCACACAGCCGAATGCCTTAGCACAGTCAATAAAAAACAAGAGAACATCTTTCTGAGTATTCTCTGCTTTCAGCCAGGATCCATCTGACATCAGCAATGATATTCCTGGTTCCACATCCTCTTCTAAATCTGGATTGAATTTCTGGCAGTTTCCTTTCGATATACTGCTGTAGCCGCTTTTGAATGACCTTCAACAAAAGTTTCCTTTCATGTGATATTAATGATATTGTCCGATAATTTCTGCATTCAGCTGGATAATCTTTGTTTGGAATAGGCATAAATATGGCTCTCTTCCAGTCAGCTGTCCAGGTAGCTGTCTTCCAAATTTCTTGGCATACACGAGTGAGCACTTCCAGCACTGCACCCATTCGATGAAACATCTCAATTGATATTCTGTTGATTCCCGAAGCCTTGTTTTTTGTCAATGCTTTCACTGCAGCTTGGACTTCTTCCTTCAGTACCATTGGTTCCTGATCATATGTTACCTCCTGAAATGGCTGAACATAGGCCAATTCTTTTTGGTGTAGCGACTCTGTATATTCCTTCATCTTCTTTTGATGCTTCCTGTGTCATTTAATATTTTCGCCGTAGAATCCTTCAGTATTGTAACTCAAGGCTTTGATTTTTTTTTTTTCAGTTCCTTCATCTTGAAAAATGCTGTGTGTTCTTCCTTCTCGGTTTTCTATCTCCAGGTATTTTCACATGTCATCATAATACTTTACTATGTCTTCTCGAGCCACCCTTCGAAATCTTCTGTTCAGCTCTTATACTTCATCATTTTTTCCTTTTGCTTTAGCTACTGGACATTCAAGACTAAGTTTTATGGGAAAGCTTCACGCATCTGTCAGTTTCTCATACTGTGGGGACTTGTGTGTTGCTGTGATGCCAGAAGCTCTGCCACCAGGATTCAATGCCAGAAGGGTCACTAATGGCAGACAGGTTTCAGCTGAGCTTCCAGACTAAGACATACTAGGAAGAAGGACCTGGCAGTCTACTTCTGAAAACAATTAGCCAGTGAAAACCTTATGAATAGCAATGGAACATTGATAGTACCAGTAGATGAGCCCCTCAGGCTGGAAGGCATTCAAAATACGACTGGGGAAGAGCTGCCTCCTCAAAGTAGAGTCTATCTTAATGACATGGATGGAATCAAACTTTCAGTACCTTCATTTGTGATGTGGCATGACTCAAAATGAGAAGAAACAGCTACAAATATCCATTAATAATTGGAACGTGGCATGTACAAAGTATGAATCTAGGAAAACTAGAAATCCTCAATAATGAAATGGAATGCATAAATGTTGATACCCTAGGCATTAGTGAGCTGAAATGGACTGGTATTGGTCATTTTGAATCAGACAATCATATGGTCTACTATGCAGGGAATGACAACTTGAAGAGGAATGATGTTGCATTCATCATCATGAAAAAGAACATTTCAAGATCTATCCTGAAGTACAACGCTGTCAGTGATAGGATAATATCCATATACCTACAAGGAAGACCAGTTAATATGACTTTTATTCAAATTTATGTACCAACAACTAAGGCCAAAAATGAGGAAATCGAAGATTTTTTACCAACTTCTGCAGTCTGAAATTGATCGAACATGCAATCAGGATGCGCTGATAGTTACTGGTGATTGGAATGTGAAAGTTGGAAACAAAGAAGAAGGATTGATAGTTGGAAAATATGGCCTCGGTTATAGAATGTAGAGAGACCACCTCGTTGAATTTTGCAAGACCGATGACTTCTTCATTGCACATACCAACATGAGCAACAACTATACACATGGACATCGCCAGATGGAATACACAAGAATCAAATTGACTACATCTGTGGAAAGAGGCGATAGAAAAGCTCAACATCAACAGTCAGAACAAGGCCGGGGCAAACTGTAGATGAGACCATCAATTACGCATATGCAAGTTCAAGTTGAAACTGAAGAAAATTAGAAGAAGTCCACGAGAGCCAAAGTATGACCGTGAATATATCCCACTTGAATTTAGAGACCATCTCAAGAATAGATTTGATGCATTGAACACTAATGACCGAAGACCAGACGAGTTGTGGAGTGACATCAGGGATCATGCATGAAGAAAGCAAGAGGCCATTAAAAGGACAGGAGAGAAAGAAAAGACTAACATGGATGTCAGAAGAGACTCTGAAACTTGCTTGTGAATCTCTTGCGTTCTCTAGAGGAGCAAAACCAGTTCAGTGTATAGATGTAAATATACAGAGAGAGATTTATTTCAAGGAAATGGCTCATACAGTTGTAGAGGGTGGCAAGTTCCAAATCTGTGAGTCAAGCATCAGCCTAGAGGCTTTTCCTGACTCTAGTGTCTGGGGGCGCTGGCAAATCCCAAAATCTACAGGTCAGGCTGCAGGCTGCTGGTTCACATCCCAAAAATGGGAGATCATAGGATGACAAGTTGGAAGCAGGATCAAGAGAGGATGAGCTTTGCAGAATATACATATATATTGGATCCAGGCCACACCCCCAAGGAAACACTCCTTACATCAGATAAGAAATCCTGGAAATGTTAATCTGTGCCCATTTATCAAAGTCAAATTGTGTATTTCTTGTTTTTATCCCTCTTTACCAGACTTTATAGTTAAGTAAATAACCTGTGGAGAATGTCTAAAAATATTGTTTGGTTTTGAGTTAATAACTGAAAAATAACCATTTCATATAAACTTACATAGTTTAAGGATATCGGTTGCCATTTAAATGTAAAAACTTTCACCAGAACACATTATGGATGAAAAATTTGAGTATTTAAGACTTAATTATTGAGCCCAGGCTTTTTTCAGAATGTAAAACATTCCCTTTGGGTAGAAACAAAGAGTATTTACCATGTTGCCTTCATTTGTTCACAACCCAGTGCTGTTGATGGCAAGGAAATAATGGCCAACTATTAACAGTTTATGTAGAAAGGTATTGAAGTTGCTTATGAAAACTTGCTGATAGATTTCATTTATCTCCTGCCAATATATCATCCCGCCTGTCAAAGCATCTCAATGGTAGGAGAAGTAATGTGCAGTCTTCCGGGAAACACAATACATAAATGGGACAGTATATACTTAAAGTGATACATTTTAAAATCCTATCTTGATATATTGCAGAGGCAGTTGTTAGTGAAAAAATATAATCCAGTGGAAATGAATTACGAAGTGGAGGGATGTTTTTCTCCTCAAAATGAAAAAGAAAAGGTGAGGCAGGATGGGAAAATGGGTCATAGAAAGCAATCACATACAGAGCTGCTATAATGCTTCTTTCCTTTTGAAAACAATTTTAAAAGTGATTAAGATGGTTTAGAGAGTGTACTTAAATCTTGCCATATACTTTAATAATAAATATGTTAAGTTTCGAGTTACAAGCCAAACATATAACCGGAACTTACGTAACAAGAAATGCTGGTTTGTTTGGGGCTACATTATTGCTTTAGTTGCCATATGTATTACAATATTACAAATCCTAAATAGCATTTAACTCTTTAAAGGCTGCGTAAAAATATCAGACATATGGAAGAACACTATGTGGGTTTACATGAAGTTGAGGGGACTTTATGTATTTACTTCTTAGGCTATGTAAGAATGTCACAGTTCAAAAATTTGGTATTTTTTTTTTTTTGAAAGAAGAAACTCATAACTTCTTACTTCATTAATCAGAAAGCTTAATAATTTTCTCATCTGTTTTCCAAAGCCTCATTAAACTCCTTAGAACATTTCTAGTAGAACAGGGAAGCTGTTCCAAATGAAGTCATGAGCAACACTGTAGTTATTTGATAATTTACAAGAAGTTCATTTTATCACTATTGGGGACGTTTATATATGGTGTTTACATAGATGCTAGTACCTCAAGAATTACTAAACTATTCTCATAATTGCCTATAGCTAAATTTTCTAGGTAAAAATTATTTTATACTAGTTCTAATATTATATATTTTCTGTTTATGTATATGTATTTTTATTAAACTGTAATTTGACATAACATGGTCGGGAAATCCCCAGATTTCAAAGCTGGCAGTGCTTGTTATAGCCTTAAAAAAAAAAAAAAAAAACTATTGCTGCGGAGTCAATTCCGACTTATAGTGACCCTATAGGTCAGAGTAGAACTGCACCATAGAGTTTCCAGGGAGGGCTGTTGGATTGGAACTGGCGACCTTCTGGTGAGCAGCTGAGCTCTTAACCACTACAACACTTTATTCATTAAAATTTATGATAATTCCTCCAATGGAAACGCTATTAAAATTTTTGTGCCCAAGACTCATGAACAGAACATATTTATCCAAAAGCACTATGATTTGAAATCTGGAAGCCAGGGCAGTCCTTTTTTTACAATACAATAAGAGAAGGAAAAAGAAAATTGCTTTTCTGTTTCCTGGAGCTCTGCAGAGTTTGAAAGCATTTTGAAATACAGTTGGTCATTGGAGACTTTTTCCCTACACCTCTCCCTCCCCTAGTCTGCAGTCTCTGGGACTTGATGTTTCCATAAGAAGCATTTTCACATGTATCAAGGACATTAAGGTTATTTAGGCTTGTGTCAGAAAGTGAGGCTTGACTCCCAGTAATGTCACTTTTTAACTAATTCCTATAAACCTTCATTTTCTCATTATAAATTATGGATAACAGGGCCTACCCTCAAAGGGTCACTGGAGGGATAAAACAACCTGTGGTTTGAACATAAGAATTGAATAGATGACTCAATGAGTGGCCATTTTGGATGCTCGGTAAATGTACATTTTCAAAAGCCCTAAGAAAAGAATTCTTGATATGTGGGATGTTTGCATTTTAGAAGAGGATGGCTGAAAATACAAATGAATCTCTGTTTGGCCCTTCAAGTTTCTTAAATGAGGAGGTTTAATATTCACGAAGCCTGGTAGGTATTTGGAATCAAGGGTCTACCTCTGCCTCTGAGGTGAATGATCATCTTCTTGACTGTCTTAATTTTCAAAATTGCTACCTCTTTTCAGTATCTGAAGCCAAAATTTTTTTTAAAACTCCAAGTTCCTTTCTCTTGCTTCAGGCTGACCAAGTAGCAACTGTTTAGGTTATGGAGCAGAAATGAGAACAGGGCAGGGGCACGTATTTATTAGTACAGGTCCTGCATAAATCATTGTTTAGCTCTGCTTGATTCATGCTTAATTCTGTAAGATAAACTGAAGCAGTTAACAATAATTTAGGCCAAACAAGTGAATCATTTTCATAGATAGATAAATTAGATGATAGATAGATGCAGGTATCCACATATATGTATATGTTTATTTTTACATATCAGCTTGTTTTATCTGAAATTTTAATTCAAATTATTGATTTGATTAGGAATAGAAACATGTGGGAAAGGAGATATAGGGTGATACCGGAAAGGAGATACAGGACAGGTTGATGGTTTTACTTTCAAAAGGGTCTCTAAATTCCTGGGAATCACTGAAATTTCTGGATTATTTTTATTTTTCACGAAGATTTTTATTTCCTTGTGCATAATTTAACTTCTAAGTCTCCTATTCACTGTACCTCTCCATTTTGATTAAGAATTAAGAATAATTTTAAAAATTAGTATTATATGAAAAATTTAATTGCCATCTTTTAGATGAAACAAATATATTGATTGCCTCCAAATTAGGCAGCCATGATGGGGAAAATGTCCACAGCGTGGTGTATATTCTTTTTTTTTTTCTATTTGCCAGTGTCTCCATTTATGAATATAGAAATGTAATTAAAATTTTATTTCAGTGATACAAGTGAAAACATTTGAGAAATCATAATTTTAAAAAAGAACTCATATTTGAAAACACTTCCCTAGGAGAAAAGGTAGCTTAAAATATACCAACAAATACTAACCAATTAATATTTAATTCCTCAAAATAATTAATAGCAATGTCAGCATTTAAAAATGGAAAAAATAAAATTATTTATTGAGTGCTGCTTCTATGTACATTTACTTTTGATCCAAATACAAGGAAATCATTGAAAACTTCCATTTTTTCTCAATTTATTATGATTTTATCAGTTCATTTGTGAGGATTTCCATTTTCTTCACTTTCAAATCCACACTGAAGGCTGTAGTCTTTGACCTTCATCAGTAAGTACTTCAAGCTGTCTTCATTTTCAGCAAACAAGATTGTATCATCTGCATATCACAGGTTATTGATGAGTCTTCCTCCAATCCTGATGTTGGGTTCCTATTAATACTGCCTGGTTTCTTGGATTATTTGTTCAGCATACAGATTGTATAAATAAAGTGAAAGAATATAACCCAGTCAAACACTTTTTCCAGTTTTGAACCACACATTATTCCCTTTTATTGGTTGAACAACTGCCTCTTGATTCATGTACAGGCTCCATATAAGCACTATTAAATGTTCTGCAGTTCTCATTCTTTGTAATTTTATCCATAATTTGTTATGATCGCACAGCCCCATGTCTTCATGTAGTTGATAAAACACAGAGAAACATCTTTCTGGTAGTCTCTGCATCTGACTACAGCAATGATATCCTTCATTCCAAGTCTTCTCAATCTAGTTTGAACTTGACTGTTCTCTCTCCATGTATGGCTGCAGTAATTTTTTAATTATTTTCAGCACAATTTTGCTAGAATGTGATATTAATAATATTGTTTGATAATTTTAGCCATTTGTTTGCCTTTTCTTTGGAATGAGCACAAATATGGATTTCTTCTTATCGGTGGGCCAGATTTTTGTCTTCCAAATTTCTTGACATAGACAAGTAAGCACTTCCAGTGTGTCATTCATTTGTCGAATCATCTCAGTTGGTATTCCATCAATTCCTGGAGCCTTGTCTTACACCAGTGTCCTCAGTACAGCTCGAATTTATTTCTTCAGTGTTATCAGTTCTTGATCATTTGCTGCCTCTTGAAATGGTAAAATGTTGACCAGTCTTTTTTGGTACAGTGAATCTGTATAATCCTTCCATCATTTTATACATCCTGCAACATTTAGTTTTTTGCCCATTAAATCCTTCAATTTTGCAACTCAAGCCTTGAATTTTTTCATGTGTTCTTTCAGTTTAAGAAACAATGCCTTCTCTTTTGGTTTTATAACCCCAGGTCTTTGCATTTTTCACCATAATATTTTACCTTGTCTTCTCAATCTGCCCTTTGAAACCTTCTGTTCAGCTCTTTTACTTTATCGTTTCTTCCGTTTACTTTAGCTACTCTGTACATAGAAACAAATTTCAGTCTTTTTTTTTTCCTTTTCTTTTAAATGACCTTTCACTTTCTTCATGTATAATGTCCTTCATGTTTTCACACAATTCTTCTGGTCTTAGCATTCAGTGCACCAAATCTATTCTTCAGAAGGTCTCTAAATACAGGCAGAATATATTCGTGGTCATTCTTTGGTTCTTGTGGAATTGCTTTGATTTTCTTCAGGTACAACTTGAACTTACATAGAAACAATTGACGGCATGTTCCACAGATTGCTCCTGGCTTTGTGTGTGTGTGTGTGTGTGTGTGTGCTTTAGATGAAGATTTACAGAGCAAATTAGTTTCTCATTAAACAATTAATACACATATTTTTTGTGACCTTTGTTGCCAACCCCACAGCATGTAAACACTCCCCTTTTCACCATGGGCTCCCCATTATCGGCTTTCCTGTCTCCTCCTGCATTCTTGTCCTTGCCCCTAGGCTGGCAGCCCAGTTTGTCTCGTTTTGTTTTATGGGCCTGTCTAGTCTTTGGCTGAAGGATGAACCTCAGGAGTGACTTCAGTACTGAGTTAAAAGAGTGCCCGGGGGCCATATTCCTGGGGTTTCTACGGTTTCTGCCAGACCACTAAGTCTGGTCTTTTTTGGGAGTTAGAATTTTATTCTATGTTTTATTCCAGCTCTGTCTGGGAACCTTTATTGTGATCCCTGTCAGAACATTTGATGATGGTACCCTGGCACCATCTAGTTGTGCTGGACTCAGTCTGGTGGAGGCTGTGGTAGTAGTGGTCCATTAGTCCTTTGAACTAGTCTTTCCCTTGTGACTTTGTTTTTCATCATTCTCCCTTGCTCCAGATGGGATGGGGCTAATGGAATACCTTAGATGGCCACTCAAAAGCCTTTAAGACACCAGCCGCTATTCACCAAAGTAGGATGTAGAACATTTTCTTTACAAACTATGTTATGCCAATTGAGCTATATGTTCCCATGGTCTCCAGCCCTCAGCCCAGTGCTTCTGGCCCTTACTGAGTTTGGACGTGTTTATGAAGCTTTCATGACCTCCCCTTGGTCAAGTTGTGCTTACTGTATTGTGTAATGTTTTACCCTTCACTGAAGTATTGTGTACTGTTTTACCCTTCACTGAAGTATTGTGTACTGTTTTACCCTTCACTGAAGTTACCATTTATCTATTGTCTAGTTAGTATTTTTCCCTTCCCACCCCTCCTCTCTCTAGTAATCATCAAACAATATTTCATTTTGTGTGTAAACCATTTAATGAGGTTTTTTTCTCATTTTTGAAAAATTTTTATTGTGCTTTAAGTAAAAGTTCACAAATCAAGTCAGACTCTCATACAAAAATTTATAAACACCTTGCTATATACTCCTAATTTTTCTCCCCCTAAAGAAACAGCACACTCCTTCCCTCCTCTATTTCTTTTCGAGTCCATTCGGCCAGCTTCTGACCCTCTCTACACTTTCATCTCCCGTTCAGACAGGATATGCCAACATAGTCTCATGTATCCACTTGATCCAAGACACTCATACTTCACCAGTATCATTGTGTATTGCATAGTCCAGTCCAAACCCTGTCTGAAGAGTTAGCTTTAAGAATGGTCCCCGCCTTGGGCTAAAAGAAGGTCTGAGGACCATGACTTCCAGGGTCCTTCTAGTTTGAGTCAGACCATTAAGTCTGGTCTTTTTACAAGAATTTGGGGTCTGCATCCAAAAGTTGTTTTTTGTTTTTTGTTTTTTTTATCCCACTGCTCTCCTGCTCCCTTAGGGGTTCTCTGTTGTGTTCCCTGTCAGGGCAGTCATCGGTTGTAGCCAGGCACCATCTAGTTCTTCTGGTCTCAGGCTGATGGACTCTGGTTTATGTGGCCCTTTCTGTCTCTTGGGCTCATAATTACCCTGTGTCTTTGGTGTTTTTCATTCTCCTTTGCTCCAGATGGGTTGAGACTAATTGATACATCTTAGATGGCTGCTTGCTAGCATTTAAGACCCCAGACACCACTCTCCAAAGTGGGATGCAGAATGTTTTCTTAATAGATTTTATTATGCCAATTGACTTAGATGTCCCCTGAAATCATGGTCCCCAAACCCCCTTGCCTGCTACGCTGGCCTCCAAAGCATTCAGTTTATTCAGGAAAGTTGTTTGCTTTTGGTTTAGTCCAGTTGTGCTGACTCTCCTGTACTGTGTGTTGTCTTTCTCTTCACCTAAAATAGTTCTTATCTACTACCTAATTAGTCAAAACCCCCTCCCTTCCCTTCCCCTCTCATACCATAAAAAATATTCTCTTCTCTGTTTAAACTATTTCTGAAGTTCTTATAATAGCGGTCTTATACAATATTTGTCCTTTTGCAACTGACTAATTTCACTCAGCATAATGTCTTCCAGGTTCCTCCATGTTATGAAGTGTTTCATGGATTCATCATTGTTCCTTATTGATGCACAGTATTCCATTGTATGAATATACCATAATTTATTTATTCATTCATCCGTTAATGGGCACCTAGGTTGCTTCCAACTTTTTGCAATTATAAATAGTGCTGCAATGAACATGAAGGTACATATATATGCTCATGTAAAGGCTTTGATTTCTCTAGGATATATTCCAAGGAGTGGGACTTCTGGATCATATGGTAGTTGTATTTCTAGTTTTTTGAGGAAGCGCCAAATCGATTTCCAAAGTGGTTGTACCGTTTTACATTCCCACTAGCAGTGTATAAGTGTTCTGGTCTCTCCACAACCTCTCCAACATTTATTATTTTGGTTTTTTTGGATTAATGCCAGCCTTGTTGGAGTGAGATGGAATCTCATTGTAGTTTTGACTTGCATTTCTCTAGTAGCTCATGATCGTGAGCATTTCCTCAGGTATCTGTTAGCTACCTGAATGTCTTCTTTAGCGAAGTGTCTATTCATGTCCTTTGTCCATTTTTTAATTGGGGTATTTGTCTTTCTGTTGTTCAGTTTTGGCAGTATCATGTCAATTTTAGAGATCAGACACTGATCAGAAATGTCATAGCTGAAAACTTTTTCCCAATCTGTAGGTAATCTTTTTACTCTTTTGGTAAAGACTTTGGATGAGCACAGGTGTATGATTTTTAAGAGCTCCCAGTTATCTAGTTTTTCTTCTCCATTGTTAGTAATGATTTGTATACTGTTTATGCCATGTATTAAGGCTCCTCGTGTTGTCCCTCTTTTTTCTTCCATGATCTTTATCATTTTAGATTGTATATTTAAATCTTTGATCCATTTTGAGTTCATTTTTGTGCATGGTGTGAGGTAAGGGTCTTGTTTATTTTTTTTTCAGAGGGATATTCAGTTATGCCAGCATGATTTGTGAAAAAAAACCGTCTTTTCCCCATTTAACTGACTTTGGGCCTTTGTCAAATATCAGCTGCTCATATGTGGATGGATTTATGTCTGGATTCTCAAATCTGTTCCATTGATCTATGTATCTGTTGTTGTACCAGTACCAGGCTGTTTTGACTACTGTGGCAGTATAATAGGTTCTAAAATCAGGTAGGTAAGGCCTCCCACTTTGTTCTTCTTTTTCAGTAATGCCTTATTTATCCGGGGCCTCTTTCTCTTCCATATGAAGTTGATGATTTGTTTCTCCATCTAATTAAAAATGTCATTTGATTTCGGATGGGAATTGCATTGTATCCATAGATGGCTTTTGGTAGAATAGACATTTTTACAATGTTAAGTCTCCCTATCCATGAGCAAGGTATGTTTTTCCACTTATGTAGGTCTCTTTTGGTTTCTTGCAGAAGTGTCTTGTAGTTTTCTTTGTATAGGTCTTTTATATCGCTGGTAAGATTTATTCCTAAGTATTTTATCTTCTTGGGAGCTACTGTAAATGGCACTGATTTGGTGATTTCCTCTTCAATGTTCTTTTTGTTGATGTAGAGTAATGCAACTGATTTTTTTATGTTTATCTGGTATCCTGATACTCTGCCGAACTCTTCTATTAGTTTTAGTAGTTTTCTTGAGGATTCTTTAGGGTTTTCTGTGTATAAGATCATGTCATCTGCAAATAGAGATACTTTAATTTCTTCCTTGCCAATCTGGATCCCCTTTATTTCTTTATCTAGCCTAATTGCTCTGGCTATGACCTCCAGCACAATGTTGAATAAGAGTGGTGATAAAGGGTATCCTTGTCTGGTTCCCGATCTCAGCGGGAATGCTTTCAGACTCTCTCCATTTGGTATGATGTTGGCTGTTGGCTTTGTATAAATGCCCTTCATTATGTTGAGAAATTTTCCTTCTATTCCTATTTAGCTGAGAGTTTTTATATGAATCGTTGTTGAACTTTGTCAAATGTCTTTTCTGCATCCATTGATAAAATCATGAGATTCTTAACTTTTGATTGATTTATATGATGGATTACATTGTTTTCCTAATGTTGAACCATCCCTGCATAAAAAAAAAAAAATTTTTTTTTTTTTTTTTTACCTGGTGTGAATCTCACTTGGCCATGGTGAATAATTTTTTGGATATGTTGTTGAATTGTATTGGCTAGCATTTTGTTGAGGATTTTTTCATCTAAGTTCATGAGGGATATAGGTCTGTAATTTCCTTTTTTTGTGGTGTCTTTACCTGGCTTTGGTACTAGGGATATGCTGGTTTCATAGAATGAGTTCAGTAGTATTTTGTTCTTTTCTGTGCTCTGAAACAACTTTAGTAGTAGTGGTGTTCATTCTTCTCTGAAAGTTTGGTAGAATTCTGCAGTGAAGCTGTACAAGTCAGGGCTTTTTTTTGTTGGGAGTTTTTTGATTACCTTTTCAATCTCTTCTTTTGTTATGGGTCTATTTAGTTGCTCTACATTTGTTCGTGTTAGTTTAGGTAGGCACTGTGTTTCTGGAAATTCACCCATTTCTTCTAGGTTTTCAAATTTGTTAGAGTACAATTTTTCATAGTGTTCTTATATGATTCTTTTAATTTCAATTGGGTCTCTTGTAATATCGCCCACCTCATTTCTTATTTGGATAATTTGCTTCCTCTCCTGTTTTTCTTTTGTCAGTTTGACCAATGGTTTATCAATTTATTAATTTTTTCAAAGAACCAGCTTTTTTTTAAATAATTTTTTATTGTGCTTTAAGTGAAAGTTTACAAATCAAGTCAGTCTCTCACACAAAAACCCATATACACCTTGCTACACACTCCCAATTACTTTAATGAGACAGCCTGCTCTCTCCGTCCACTCTCTCTTTCATGTCCTTTTCACCAGCTTCTAACCCCCTCCACCCTCTCATCTCCCCTCCAGGCAGGAGATGCCAACATAGTCTCAAGCGTCCACCTGATCCAAGAAGCTCACTCCTCACCAGCATCCCTCTCCAACCCATTGTCCAGTCCAATCCATGTCTGAAGAGCTGGCTTGGGGCACGGTTCCTGTCCTGGGCCAACAGAAGGTCTGGGGGCCATGACCACCAGGGTCCTTCCAGCCTCAGTCAGACCATTAAGTCTGGTCTTATGAGAATTTGGGCTCTGTATCCCACTGCTCTCCTGCTCCCTCAGGGGTTCTCTGTTGTGTTCCCTTTCAGGACAGTCATAGGTTATAGCCAGGCACCATCTAGTTCTTCTGGTCTCAGGATGATGTAGTCGCTGTTTCTTGTGGGGCTTTCTGTCTCTTGGGCTCATAATCACCTTATGTCCTTGGTGTTCTTCATTCTCCTTTGATCTAGGTGGGTTGAGACCAATTGATGCATCTTAGATGGTTGCTTGCTAGCATTTAAGACCCCAGACGCCACTCTTCAAAGTGGGATGCAGAATGTTTTGTTAATCGATTTTATTATGCCAATTGACTTAGATGTCCCCTGAAACCATGGTCCCCAGACCTCTGCCCCTGCTATGCTGGCCTTTGAAGCATTCAGTTTATTCAGGAAACTTCTTTGCTTTTGGTTTAGTCCAATTGTGCTGTCCTCCCCTGTACTGTGTGCTGTCTTTCCCTTCACTTAAATTAGTTCTTATCTACTGTCTAATTAGTGAATACCCCTCCCCCACCCTCCCTCCCTCCCCCATCGTAACCACAAAAGAATGTTTTCTTCTCAGTTTAAACTATTTCTCAAGAAGAACCAGCTTTTGATCTTGTTAACTCAATTGTTTTTCTGTTTTCTATTTCATTTAGTTCAGCTCTGATTTTTGTTATTTGTTTTCTTCTGGTGCCCGAGCATTTCTTCTGTTGCTCTCTTTCTATTTGTTCAATTTGTAGGGATAATTCTTTGATTTGGGCCCTTTTTACCTTTTGGATGTGTGCATTTATTGATATAAATGGGCCTCTGAACACCGCTTTTGCTGTGTCCCAAAGGTTTTGATAGGAAGTGTTTTCATTCTCATTGGATTCTCTGAATTTCTTTATTCCATCCTTAATGTCTTCTATAATCCAGTCTTTTTTGAGCAGGGTATTGTTCAGTTTCCAAGTGTTTGATTTCTTTTCCCTGCTTTTCCTGTTACTGATTTCCACTTTTATGGCCTTATGGTCAGAGAAGATGCTTTGTAATATTTCAATGTTTTGGATTCTGCTGAGGCTTGCTTTATGACCTAATACGTGGTCTATTCTAGACAATGTTCTATGTGCACTAGAAAAGAAAGTATACTTTGGGTAGAGTATTCTGTATATGTCTATGAGGTCAAGTTGGTTTACTGTGGCATTTAGATCTTCTGTGTCTTTATTGAGCTTCTTTCTGGATGTCCTGTCCTTCACCAAAGGTGGTGTGTTGAAGTCTCCTACTATTATTGTGGAGCTGTCTATCTCACTTTTCAATGCTGATAGAGTTTGTTTTATGTATCTTGCAGCCCTGCCATTGGGTGCATATTTAATATGGTTATATCTTCTTGGTGTTTTTTGTCCCCTTAATCATTATATAGTGTCCTTCCTTATCCTTTATGATGGATTTAACTTTAAAGTCTATTTTGTCAGCAATTAATATTGCTACTCCTGCTCTTTTTTGATTGTTGTTTGTTTGATATATTTTTTTCCATCCTTTGAGTTTTAGTTTGTTTGTGTCCCTAAGTCTAAAGCAGCATATAGACGGATCTTGTTTTTTAATCCATTCTGCCACTTTCTGTCTCTGTATTGGTGCATTTAGTCCATTTACATTCAGCATAATTATGGCTAGGTATGACCTTCATTTTGATGTCTTTTTTTGTGTGCTGGTGACATTTTCTTTTTCTCATTTAATTTTTTGTGCTGAGTACCTTATCTTTATATATTGTCTTTTCCTCTTATTCATTGTTGTTGATTTTGTTTCTACTGAGTATTTTTTTCTTGTATTTTATTTTGATGTGTAGGATAGTTAGTCTCCTTTTCATTAGCTTAATATTTACCCATATATTTTTAAGTTTAAACCTGGCTTTTATTTCTTTATATTGCCTTGTCTTCCTATCCATATGACAGATCTATGACTACATTTCTAGTCCCTCTTTATTCTTTTAATATTGTCTTCTTTTACATATTAACATCCCTGTTTCCCTGTTCTGAGCGTTATTTTATCTTGATTTATCTTTATGATTTCCCCGTCGGGATTGACATCTGATTGCTCTGTACAGTGTTCTAGTCTTGGGTTGACACCTGATATTGTTGATTTTCTAACCAAAGAACTTTCTTTAGTGTTTCTTTTAGTTTTGATTTGGTTTATACAAATTCCCTAAACTTCTGTTTATCTGGAAATGTCCTAATTTAACCTTCGTATTAGAGAGACAGTTTTGCTGGATATATGATTCTTAGCTGGCAAATTGTTTCCCTCAATTATTTATATAAGTCATCCCATTGCCTTCTTCCCTGCATGGTTTCAGCTGAGTAGTCCGAGCTTATTCTTATTGACTCTCCTTCGTAGGTGACTTTTCATTTATCCCTAGCTGCTCTTAAAAATTCTCTTTATCTTTGGTTTTGGCAAGTTTGATTATTATATGTCTTGGTGACTTTCTTTTAAAATCTACCTTATGTGGAGTTCAATGAGCATCACGGATAAATATCTTCTCATCTTTCATGATATCAGGGACATTTTCTGCCAACAAATCTTCAACAATTCTCTCTGTATTTTCTGTTATCCTTCCCCGTTCTGGTACTCCAATCACTCATAGGTTATTTCTCCTGATAGAATCCTACATGATTCTTAAGGTTTCTTCATTTTTTAAAAATCTTTTAGCTGATTTTTCTTCAAATATATTGATGTCAAGTGCTTTATCTGAAGTTCACCAATTCTGCCTTCCACTTGCTCAATTCTGCTCCTCTTTCTATTGTCTGCTTCTGTAATTTTATTGTTAATCTTCTGAATTTCTGATTGCTCTCAGTGGTTTCTTGCAGCTTATTAAATTTTTCATTATGTTCTTGAAGAACATTTTTAATTTCTTCATCTGCTTTATCTGTGTGTCCTTTGGCTTGTTCTGCGTATTTCCTGATCTCTTTCCTGATGTATTGAAGGGTTCTGTATATTGATCTTTTGTATTCTGCATCTGGTAATTCCAGGAAGGCACTTTAATCTAAAAGATCCCTTGATTCTTTCTTTTGAGAGCATGTTGAAGTGTTCATGGTCTGTCTCTTTTTGTGGTTTGATATTGACTGTTGTCTCTGAGCCATCTATAAGTAATTATATTAGTTTATTTTATGTTTGTTTACTGTATCCTAGCTTCTTGCTTTGTTTTGGTATGCCAAAATGGGTTGCTTGAGTGAGCTAGCTTGATTATTTTTGCCTTTAAAGCTCTGATGTCTTAACACTAGATGGCTAGAGATGTTATCATGTATATTAGTCTAGGAGTCCACTCCCTTTTCTTGTTTGGACTCAGCTCAGGTGTCCAGGTAGCTGGTCACCAAGTGTGTGGTACAGGCTCTGTCCTACAGTCTTAGAGGGGCAGGAGTGATTGGTGTAGGTACCCATATTCATTTGCAGCAGGGAGCCACACTCTGAACAAGGCAGAGGGCTGAGAATCATCCCTCAAGTGTCTCTGAGGAAAGCGAGTCCCTCTTCTCTAGAGTGTATAGGTGGGTGGGTTCTGCAGATGGACCCTGGGCCCCCAATGCTTTTGGTTGTAAGGGCTGGGAGGTACCAGTTATCCTTGGACCCCTAGTCGTGGGTGGCTGGGTGACCTGAATGGAGCCACCAGTCCTTAGGCCCCTGATGTAGGTAGGTGAGGACCCTGTTTAATAGGCAAAGCAGTGTCAAACATCAAACACCCACCTCTCCACTGCACAGCTGAAAGAGTCACAGTCTGCCAACAAGGGCCTATTCTCCCAAAATAGGCACACTCAGGTCCATGCGGGGGTGGGGGGAATATATTCAATGTCCATGGACCATTTATGCCTGGACAGGAGCCGCTTCTGTCCAGATCGCCTCAGGTTAGAGGAGCTGGCAAATTATCTTTTCCCCCAGTTGCAAATTTATTCCTTCTCCAAGGCTGGGAGAATGGTTCGCGGTGCTCAACAGGGCCTATCTCAGGCCCAGGGAAATCCACAGTCTCTGAAGCTGGCTTGGGGGTGGAGGCACAGTAAAATATATGCAAGTACTTAGCTTTTGCCAAGAGTGCCATTCTTCTCTGGTTCCGGAGGTTAGAGTAGGCTTTGTGGCTGGCTGCTTCTCCCGGAGGAAACTGTGGCTGAACACTACTACCAGCCCACTGCAGCCACTCCTGGGAATGGTGCCTGAGGGATACTGGCAATTGAGGCCCAGCAACTCCTCTCTGCTTCTGAACCATCTCTCTATCTGCCTGCCTCTTAGTCCATTTTCAAACTTTGCCTTTGATGTTCAGAGCTCCTAGCTTGTCGTAAATATAATCATTTCACTTGTTTTTTGGGTCTTTGTTGTAAGAGGGATCGCCAGAAGTGTCTGGCTATTCTGCCATCTTGGCCCCATCTCCAAGGTAAAAATACTTTTTAAAAAATGTTCCCAGTTTTTTCTGTACTTGTATATCAAGATTAAATTTTAATTAGGCCAAATATATTTCTACACATTACCTATCAAAACTGAAACAACTTTCATGGTTTAAAAGAATATTTTGTCTCGATCCCTTATACCATCGTGTTTTGGCAGTAATCTGCAATGCATGTGAAATTTACTTATTAAACATAAATGT
Organism: Elephas maximus indicus; assembly: GCF_024166365.1. NCBI lineage: Eukaryota > Metazoa > Chordata > Mammalia > Proboscidea > Elephantidae > Elephas > Elephas maximus. The sequence continues at coordinate 92,405,152 of NC_064833.1, forward strand.
CCACAATTTCTATACATTGGATATCAGTGATTCTAGTTAAGCTTGTTGCACTTGAAAGAATATCCAATTATATCCATTGTTTCAATAAATAGAATTCATGGGACCTATTTCTCTTTCCCTTTCAGGAGTTGGAATTTTCAAATTTATTTGCTGTTCTTCACTGCATCCATTCATTCTTTGCTGCCAAAGTAGCTTGTTTGGATCCTCTATTTTTAGCCAGTCAGGCTACTGCTTCTACTGCTGCCAGCTCTGCTACGACAAGCAAAGCAAAGTATCCGACTTGACACACTGAGCTCTTCATTGTCACTCAGATGACTGTATAAACAGAGTACTACAAAAAAAAAAAATTTTTTTTTTTTTTTTTTTTTTTGTATTGATCACTCTAGACCCTGGAGAAACGAGTACACCACCAAGTCAACAGTGGAGTCAAATTGAAATTTTGGCAGAAAAGAAAAAAAAAGATCATATGGGATCTATAATACATCTGTATTCTGGAAGACCTCTGTGAATAATCCTAGATGAATAGAACATCTTTGTTCTCACGTGATTGATTTGTATCAGTATACTGCTTTAGTCAAAAGTGAGAACAAAAGAATGATTCAAACAGCTTGTAAATAATATAAAAGTTGTAAGCTACCTAGAAAAACACCACTTAAATGATATTTTCTTGTTTTTTAGATTATTTTGTATGACAAATATATGTTGGGCTAGATCATGAACTCATGGCCAATCATTGTATTATGAGTGGCATAAAGGAGGCAAAAACCATGTGGCAGCAAGGATACTAGAATGCAAAAACTCTCATCAAAGATGAAAGCACTTTAATTTGCTAATGTGATTTTCTCCTATATTCTCATTCTATGAATTGACACTGGCACTTCACATTTGTTTAGCATTGTAAAACAGTCATAAGAATTGTAAAAGGATAATTGTACTGACTTATGATAGGTGCAAAGGGAAATGGGCTATTTTGCACTTGGTCATTGATAGTAAATGTTTTGTTATCTGCCGGTGTTAACCAAATACACAGAAAATGTTATTAATTCAATTATGAATGATAGAGATGTTCATGAACTCTTCATTTCTTCTTTCATTTTAATGAGATTTATATTTCATCTAATGGGTTTATTATCATATTAAAATTTCATGAAATTTCAGTGATCCCCCAAAAAGGAAATAATATCAACAAATATGGTGTGAGAGAAAAAAAAATATTAACTATCCTAACACTTTCTTACAATCTTAATTTTGAACTGAAATGTCCCTAAAAACAACCTCAAAGGCTATTATTTAATTACCATTTTTCCATTTTAGTGACATTTTTAGCAGGAAATAAAGTGAAATTTTAAAATAAAATTTAAAATCTTATAAACTATTACATCATAAAAAGTGCTTAAGTAATGCCAAACTATGTGGACCATTTTAGTTTTCTCAGGAATGTAAACATGGACAGGATAGAAATTTGGAAGCACTGGAGAGGTATACACACTAAACCATTTCCAGGTACTACATAACTAGTTTTGTAACTTGGAAAAAATTCTCTGCTTTCACTATAGCTTTATGGAGATTTGCTGTTAAACAATCAGTTGCCTATTTTAAAAAAGAAAAGCTACTTTTTATTAAAACACATGTTCCCAACTAACCAAACATTGAATGTTTCACTTGAATATGACCAAGTATCCGATAAGGCAGTTAGATTTTCTTTCATTTTTTTAAATAAAAAAAAAGTCACTGAAAGAGGAAACAAAGTGTTATTTATAAAAGGGACACATGCTCGTTATAAATTTTAAAAATATGTATATATATATATATATATATGGCTGTTCCCACAATAAATTATTTATTCATTTTGTATCTGATTCATTCTAAAAAAATGTTAAATGAAAAAGAAATAGCGAAGCTTCATAATTGTACATAGGCAAAATTTTAGTTGGATCTAGAATACCTTTTTAAAAGAACCTTGGCAAATTAGAAAATAAAGTTTTTAATATCATTTATTTTGACCGCAAATGAAATTCATATCCATAATTAGGGTAGCTCTTTAGAATCACTGCTCACTATGTAGTGATCCAAACTCACTGTTGTTGAGTCAACTGCTAGAAGAACAAAGCTGTCTCAGAAGAAGTGCAGCCAGAATGCTCCTTAGAAGGAAGAATGGTGAGACCACATCTCACTTACTTTGGACATGTTATCAGGAGAGACCAGTTCCTGGAGTAGGACATTATGCTTAGTAAACTAGAGGGTCAGCAAAAAAGAGGAAGACCCTCAACTAGATGGATGACACAGTGGCTGCAACAGTGGGCACAAACATAGCAACATTGTGAGGAAGTCACAGGATCGGTAAGTGTTTTGTTCTGTTGTACATACAGTGGCTGTGAGTCAGAACCAACTCAATGGTGCCTAATAACATGTATTGATCAAGCCTAGCAGTCACTCTAAAAACAGAAGCCTGCCAAAAGCTGGCTTCATTAGGCTAGTAATGAGCTTAGGGAATAAGAGTAGAGGAAGGTGTCTACCTTAGGATTTTAAGCAGTGGTTGCTGGTTCATTATAGAATCTCTGCTACTAACTGGAGCTGTAACTTAGTGTGCTCCATATTGGGGTAATATTCATGTATCCACAGTGCGATATTGTGTCTATAGGAAGATTTGGTCCAAAAACCAAATAAAATACTTTTAAAACTTAATATAAGAGTATTAAAAAATAGTGTCAATTTTTTTTTATTTTAAAATATAAAAGACAATTTAAACATCCAAACCTGCTAGCCTCTGCTCATGTGTATGAGGAAAGAAAAGGTGCACTATGAGATATATATGAGTATATATGTATGTTTTTTATATCCTTGTACAGCATATATATATACACACACACACACACACACACACAAATATGTACACATATACCATGGACTGCCAAAAGAATGAACAAATCTGTCCTGGAAGAAGTGCGGCCAGAATGCTCCTTGGAGGCAAGGATGGTGAGACTGCATCTTACATACTTTGAACACGTTGTCAGGAGGGATCAGTCCCTGGAGAAGGACATCATGCTTGGCAGAGTACAGGGTCAGTGGAAAAAAGGAAGACCCTCAACGAGGTGGCTTGACATAGTGGCTGCAACAATGAGGTCAAGCATAACAATGATTGTGAGGATGGTGCAGGACCGGGCAGTGTTTCGTTCTGTTGTGCATAGGGTCGCTATGAGTCGGAACCAACTCGACGGCAAATAACAACAACATGTACACACATATGTGCACATATACACATATATATCAAAATTCTCACCATAAATTATATTAGCAAGTAGATTTCATACATATACACTCAATATACTTTAAATTTACATTTAAATTAGAAATTGCAGCTGGAATTAAAAGTGAATACCATTATTGTGGTTATTTTTGATACTATTGATAAAAACAATAGGTATAAATTAGTATTTAACATGATTAGTGGAGCAGTCACCTATTGGTAAAACGTTATTCTGATTTTCATCCATTTAGCAATTAGTATTTAATGCTTTCTTTACAGTGTGATTATTAGTCATTGTCATTTGTTATAACTTGGACTACTTGAAGGAGAACCTTTAGAAATGAAAAAAATCAGGCAAATATTTCTCGTGTAATTTAGGTTTAGCTGCATGAGATTTATTTATCAAATCCTAGTTTGTACATAGAGCACATTTTAACAGGAGAATGCTTAATTACGTTTAAAACCCTTCAGTGCCTTGGTACGTAGATCTTTTCATTATTAAAGGGTTTTTTTTTTTTTTTTTTTAATGTACACAGTGCAATCTCAAAGGTACTTAGGTCAGAGAAGTCGTTTCAAATGTCATTTGGAAACTATGCTAACTAATAAAATTAAGGTCTTTTGCCTAAAAAAGAATAACAATTCGACTAAGCTGAAGTATATAAAAGCAAGGACATTTTTAATTTGTTATACAATAACAAGCATCTGTTTTAAAATGCTTTAATAGATAATGTAAGTATAATGGTTACCCATTATACACCCCACGTTTACCATCTAATGTTTTTTTATAGGAGAGAAAAATTAGCTAACGATTCCTTGGCTATAATTTAGACATGTGCCAATTACAGTTTTAAAACCTTTGCTCATAAAACAGTTGTTAAGCAACAAGAAAAGTAATTACCTGAAAATAAATGCCAAGTCCGTATTAGCCATGAAAGGAGAGTGATTTTTCTTTGAGTATACTAGTTTATAGATAGACATTTCCCTCATTTACACTGGCAAAGCTTGTCTATAAACTTTGTCTGCATTGAATGCTGGGTTTGAGAAAAGCTTATTTATTATTTATTATTGAGGAAAAGTAATAATCTTAACAATATTTAGAGTTACTGCTGGAAATCAGCAGTGTGGAGAAGCTTTAAAAGCACAGGATAATATTGTGCTTAACATTTTAAGGTAAGTATCGATGTTTTCGTGTTAGTAAACTTCTGTCATTTTGTTACTATTAAAATGATTATAGTTAATGAGTTCTTCTTAAGGAAGAACTAAATTTATTGTTTGTGATTTATTCCTGTTCCTTAATACTTTCAACCATAATATCACTTATTTTCACATTTGAATTTTATTTTAAATATAAATAAAATGTTATATGTTTTATACAAAAAAATGCAATGAAAATACCAGAAACATAAAATGTAAATATATTTATTTCACTTTAAGTTGTTTTGGTGGATGTTTGTAAAATCCAAATTACTATCTGTGACAAAAACTTGTCACTTTGTTCTTTGAGTTTATTAATGTACTAATAAAACTGTACCTTTTTTAATGAAGCATTCTGGAGAATAAAAGTAAATACTTTTCAATATGTGTACATTTTTACTTCTTTGGGTTTGGTTGGTAAATTTCATGTATGCTTTAAGCATGATTCTGAGAGAGTTAACTGCAATGAAAAGGACAAACTATAACCTGTCTACCTTGGCATGTAGACCACTGAGGATATAATTTATTCTGGTTCAACAATATTGATGAAGATTACATATCTAACCCTTAAAAGATCCCAAAGATTGAAAAAAAAAATTATCTGCCAAGTTAATTAAGCAACCAAAGAGAAGTCTTGAAATTGAAACAATTTTGACATGTTTAACAGTTGCCATGAAGCCAATTCCAACTCATGGCAACCCAATATGTTCCAGAGTAGAACTGTGCTCTATAGGGATTCAATCGCTGATTTTTCAGAAGTAGATTTCCAGCCCTTTCTTCTGAGGCACCTCTGGATGGCCTCAAACCTCCAACCTCTCAGCAGCCAAGCACATTAACCAATTGCACATTGATCCATTATGATCTCACTCTTTATTAAGAGGTTGGACTGAAAGGACACCTTTATCTGGTCATTTAAAACTGAGAAGCACCTCATTACCTCATGTAACATGAGACCACAAGTTCTCCTTCAGGCAGAAGTCATAAAAGGGAATGATCACAGAAATCATTTTAGAACAATTCTAATTTTTATATTCTAATATTTATATTCTTCCAGTGTTTAGATTGCTAAATGAATATTTTTTATCCTCTTTAATTTTCAATATTTTTGTTTTGAAAGAAAATTACTTTTTTGAAAAACGGTGCAGGCCTATCATATGTATTTTAAGCAATTGAACCCAAAGAAAAATAGATACTAAATTTCACAATCAAAGAATAAGGACATTTTATTTTAGATGAATATCATGATGTGTATATATATTATCAGTTGATGTATAAATAGATTAAAATGTTTCTATAAAAATGATCCATAAAAAAATACAATTTTAAAATAAATAGATTAATGTGTGGGGAGAATGCATAAAAAATTTGGTAAAATGTGGAAAATAAGTTGAGGGATAGCTACATAAAATTTATAATTTTTAAAAGATAGCTACATATTAAAAGGTAAGATTAAGCATGCTTAAAAAAGAATTATGGGATCAAGACATGAAGTTTTTTTTTTTTTCATTTTTCTATTAAGGTTAAATGTGGATTAAAAAAATCAAACTTTTCAGAGGACAGCTCTATGAGTTTTGGCAAATGAAAATGGTTATGTAACCATCTCCAAAATTAAGATGCACAACAGTTCAGTCTCACCAATATATCCTCAGTGCTAATCTGCTTACAACTCTTTCCCCTACCATCAAGCCCCTGGCAGCCCTAATCTTTTGTTTTATTCCCATAGCTTTTCCTTTTTCAAAGTGAAACAGAGTTGATAAGGGATATAAAATAAAATAGGCATCTGATCTATAGTAGAGTGACTAGGCTAACCATAAGAGCTCAATGTAATCTTTTACCTTAAATTTTACATTTGCTATCTAACAGTTCCAGGTAGCCTTTCCCCCAGTTTCTACCTTCTTTGCCCAAGAACCAACTCATTATCACCAAGGAAATGAACTTCTTTGTGGTCAGGCTAAAGAATGTGAACACTTAATGGAAAGTTCTGATTTCAATCTCGTCTGGTTTCTGAGGTACTGCTCAAAGTGATAGATCATGGAAATTCTTTGTTCCCAATCTCCTCCAGTGATTGATACTCTGAGCAAGGTAACTTTTTTAACCAATCATTCCTGAAGATATCCATCATGCCATTGCTTTGTAACCAACAAGAAACCCTTGGCCCCATGTCTTTTAGCCAATCAATGCACTCATGTGACCAATAATGCTAAAGATCATGCTTGTCCCTCCTTTGACCATAATTACTGTAAACCAATGAGAAAAATTGTAATTTTCTTCTCCCCCTTCAGCACTTATAATTACTTGTGACTTGCATCTTTCCTCTGAGATCCATGAGCTTCAGCCTGAGGTTTTATAGTCTCCCAGTGCAATGTTTGCACTTTGATAAATCTCTTTTGATTTTATTTCAAAGGAGCCGGAGAGTCTTTTCTCTGTGTATACAGTATTTTGAGTATGGCTTTTTTTCATTTAGTAGAATGCCTTCAGAACCATCCATGTTTTTGTATGTCTCTGTAGTCCTTTCAATTTTATTGCTGAGCAGCCTTCTATTGTATGAGTGTACCACAGTTTGTTTATCCATTCTCCAGTTGAAGGACATTTGGGTTTTTTCTAGTTTTTGATGATTATAAATAAAGTCACTGTAAATATTAACATTCAAGCTTTTTTTGTGAACACAGATTTTCATTTTACATGGATAAATTACTAGAAATGGGATTGCTGGGTTGCATTGTACGTATGTGTTTAACTTTACAAGAAACTGATAAACTATTTTCCAAAGTAGTTGCAACATTCCACATTCTTTCAGTATGAAAGAATGCAGTGTATGAGAGTGAAAGTTGTTCCCTACCCTTATTAGCAGTTGGTATTGTTATTCTTTTTAAGCCATTCTAACAAGTGATTAAGAGCATCTCATTGTAATTCTGGGGCCCTGTTGGCACAGTGGTTAAGAACTCAGCAGCTGAGCAAAAGGTTGGCAGTTTGAATCCATCGGCTACTCTTTGGAAACACTACGCGGTAGTTCTACTCTGTCCTATAAGGTCGTTTGTTTTGGTATTGTGATTTTAATTTGCATTTTCTTAATGACTGATGATGTTAAGAATCTTCTCATATGTGTACATGTCATCCACATATCTTTTGTGTTGAAGTATTTGTTAAATCATTGAACATTATACCCTTTAAAAAAAACAGGTTGTTTGGAGGAGAAGCCAACATGGCACTGTAGACAGAAGCACCACGCCATCCCTCCGCTGCAAAGAACTGAAAAACTAAATAAAACAGGCAAACACCAATCCTAAGCATCAAATGGAGAAATAAAGAATTCAACCCAGCACCAAATGGAATAAGAAACTTACAGAGAGTGAGGAAAGAGTGGAGGCCCCCTATCAGATAATGCGGTATGGATTCACCATCTTGGACACCTCAGCCACCGAGATCGGCGAACCGGGAGTATGAGAAGGCAGCTTCATGGAGCTCCCAGCAGGAGACAGAGCACCCACTAACCAGGGAAACATGCTTTCCCAACCCCCACCTTCTTTCCCCTGCTTGGCCTACACTGCTTACCAAACTGGCCAAGGTCCCTCAGCCACAGAGGTGCCAGCTCCTTGCTGCTTGGATTTTTGCCTCCCCCAATGGCCAGTTCCTTCGCTGTTGTTTTTTTGTTGTTGTTATTGCTTTTTTTGGTTTCTTTTGGTTTCTTCTCTCTTTCTCCCCGTTCCCTTCCTTTCTCTGGAACACCTGGCTCTGTGTGCCATCTCCCCTCCTTCTTCTCAGGCTATGAAGTACGGTCAGCTAGGGATCCACTTCCCCAAATCATGTTGCCATGCCGGTGGGATCCCTAGGGGCATTTTTTTTTCCTTTTTTTCTTTGTGCTTTTCTTCATTTCTTGGTGTCTCATCTCTCTCTACTTTCCTTGTTTTCCTGTCTCTTTAATACTTGGTGTCGCGTGCCATCTCTGCTACTTCTAGATGGAATGTGCAGTGCCACTTGGCTTGGGAATCACGTCCTCATTTCACACCACCAAGACAGTGGGCTCCCTTAGGAACTTTTATTTTTCTTCTCTCAATTTCTTGTCTCTACCATCCTTTTCTTCTTTTTCTCCTGAACACCTGCCACTGCGTGCCATCTCTACTTCTACACGGGCTGTACAGTGACTCACAACTGGGGAGCCACATCTCTGGTCTGTGCAACCATAACACTGGGCTCCCATGGGGAATTTTTAAGTTTGTTTTTGCTCTTCTTTTCTTTGTTCCTTGTCTCTCTCTACCTTCCTTCCTTGCCCTTCTCCTAAACACCTGGTGCCATGTGCCATCTGCTCTCCTTCTTGATAAGCTGTGCAGTGCTACTTGGCTGGGGGCTCCATTCTCATGGGCTTCCTTTGGCGCTTTTTTTCTATTCTTTCTTTCTTCTTTATTTCTCAGTTTCTTCTCCTTCTACCTTCCTTCCTTACCCTTCTCCTGAACACCTGGTGCTGTATGCCACCTTTGCTCCATCTGGATGGGCTGTGCAGCACTGCTGGTGGGCCCCCTTGGGGTATTTTTTTCTTCTTTTTTCTCAGTTCTTGTTTCTACTTTCCTTTTTTTCCCTTTCTCCCAACTACCTGGCCTTTTTTTTTCTTATTTTTTTCTCAGTTTCTTTTCTCTCTCTTCATTCCTTCCATTCCTTTCTCCCACCCACTTAGCTGCATGTGAGGTATCTGTTCCTTCTTGACAGGCTGTGCCTCACTGCCTGGCTAGAAAGCCACCAGCACATGGCTTTCCCAGGTCTGCACCACTCCAGTGGCAGGCTCCCTCAGCACTTTTTTTGTCTCCTGTTTCTCTCTGCTCTTCCTCTTCTTTCTTATACTCACTTAGCTCCACACATTACAACTTTCCCCTTGACACCTGTCTATCTCCACTGTGCACTGAGCATTGCACCCCTGAGCAGTACAGGCATCATCTACTGGACCTGCCCTGTACTGACCCCCAGCCCTGTCCTGTTGACTCCAGTACATGCCACAAAAGAACCATCCCAGCCCCTCCCCTACCACTAAACCTGCCTTGCTACACCGTAGATGAGTTACTGGCCCTGCCCATTGGACAAGGTGGTGGGAAGTATCATGTCCACAGATAAGCAAAGAACACCCAGCCTTCCTACTCAGGCATAACCAAATAAACAAAAAAAGCAGGATGAAACATATCTAGAGTCAATAAATGAGGAAAATAACTACTGAATGTCCCAAAGGGAGTAGCCAATACCTAAACATACTTAAAAAAAAAAAAAAAGATCAGGATGGTTGCAGTATGTGCCCAAAATAAAACATCAGATGACCTTCCAGTTGAAAAAACGGCACTGAAACTACCTGAAAGGGAATTCAAACCTCTAATATTCAGAGCTATCCAAGAGTTGAAGAAAAAATCAGACAAAAATGAGAATAAAATAGACAAAATCATGAAAAAGACAAAACAATGGAATAATTCAGGAAAATAATACAGGAACAAAATGTCAAAATAAATTCACAACTAGGAATCATACAAAAACAACAATTAGTAATCCAAAAGAAAACAAGATTTCAGGAATGGACAGTGTCATAGGAGGTTTGAGGAGCAGGTTTGAAACAATAGAAGACAGGATCAGCCAAATTGAATACAAACACTTAGATACCAGATTGTTTGAGGAAAAATTGGAGAAAAGAAAGAAGAAAAATTAACAAACCCTAAGAATGATGTGCAATGCAATCAAAAGCAAATATTTGTGAGTGATCAGAGTTCTAGAACAGGAGAAAACAGAAAACACAGAGAGGATCATTGAAGAATTGCTGACAGAAAAATGCCCTAATATCATGAAAGATGAAAAGCTGATTATCCAGGAAGCTCAAAGAACCTCATATGTAATAGACCCCAAAAGAAAGTCACCAAGGCATATCATAATCACACTTGCTAAAACCAAAGAAAGAATCCGGAGAGCACATCAAGAAACACAAAAAGTCACGTACAGAAGGGAAAGACACGATTAAGCTCTGATTACTTAGCAGAAGCCATGCAAGCAAGAAGACAATGGGATGACACATATAAAACCTTGAAAGAAAAAAAAATTGCCCACAAAAAATAATATATCTTGCAAAACCCTTGCTCAAATATGCTGGTGAAATTAGGACAGTTCTAGATAAACAGAAATTAACAGATTATGTAAAAAGCAAACCAAACTTACAAGAATTATAAAAGGGAGTCCTTCCATTTGAGGACAAACAACATCAGATGACAGCCTGAATCCAGGACTCAGGACCACATCAGCAAGATAACAACCTAGGTAATGAACTCTCCATGATTAATCAAACCTAAAAGATTTACAACAGGGAACCAGAAAGGTTAATCTGTAAAGTGCAACAACATCAGTACAATGAAAAGGGATTAAAAGATGTAGGTATAGAACTTTCAAATGGATATGAAGACAAGGTGATACCAAGTAATAAGAAACTGGTTCAAACTTATGAAGATAAGGGTAAATTTCAAGAAACAGCAAAGAAAATTAACAACTCTCCTCATCAAAATAAGGAAGAAAAACATAAAGTTTCCGTAAACACAAAATCTATAAAAACAAAAGAAATTAAAAAAAAAAACCCACAAGCATAAGGAATTCAGCACAGGATAGTAAGAGGAACAAAGAAAATATCAGCACCACAAAAAAAGCACTACAAAATGACAGCAATAAACTCACATCTATCAATAATTACACTGAACATAAATGGCCTAAATGCACCCATAAAGAGACAAAGAGTGACGGAATGGATAAAAAACAAGATCCATCAATATGTTGTCTATAAGTAACACACCTTAGAAACAAAGACATAAATTTATTAAAAATCAAACGATGGAAAAAAATATATCAAGCAAACAGTACCAAAAAAAAAAAAAAAAACAGGAGTGGGAATACTAATCTCAGAAGAAATAGACTTTAAAACAAAATCTACCATAAAAGACAAAGAAGGGCGTTACATAATGATTAAAGGGACAATCCATCATGAAGACATAACCATAATAAATAAATATCTACGCACCAATGACAGGGCTCCAAAATACATAAAACAAACTCTAATATCACTAAAAAGACAGTTACACAATAATAATAGGACACTTCAACACACCACTCTTGGTAAAGGACAGAGCATCTAGAAAGAAACTCAACAAAGATACAGAAGATCTAAAGGCCACAATCAGCCAACTTGACTTCATAGACATACATAGAACATTCCACCCAAAAGCTGCAAAGTACACATTCTTTTCCAAAGCACACTGAGCATTCCTCCAGAATAGATCACATCTTAGGCCACAAAGCAACCCTCAACAAAATCAAGAACACTGAGATAATACAAAGTACCTTCTCTGATCACAAGGCCATCAAAGTAGAATTAACAACAGGGAGAACAAGGAAAAAAAAAATCAAATACATAGAAACTGAATAACACCCTGTTTAAAAACCACTGAGTAATAGAAGAAATCAAAGATAGAATCAAAAAATTCCTAGAAAACACATCATACCAAAACCTTTGGGACATAGCAAAGACAGTGCTCAGAGGTCAATTTATAGCAATAGAAGCACACATCAAAAAAGAAGGGACAAAATCAAAACATTAGCTACACAACCTGAACAAATTGAAAGAAAACAGCAAAAGAAGCCCACAACTGACAGAAAAAATGGAAATTATAAAAATCAGAGCAGAAATAAATAAAATAGAGAATAGAAAAACAATAGAATCAACAAAACCAAAAGTTGGTTCTTTTGAAGGATCAACAAAATTGACAAACCAATGGCCAAACTGACAAAAGAAAAACAGGAGAGGATGCAAATAACCCAAATAAGAGATTAAATGGGGGACATTACAACAGACCCAAATGACATAAAAAGGATCATAACAAGAGTACTATGAAAAACTATACTCCAACAAATGTGAAAACCTAGAGGAAATGGACAAATTTCTAGAAACACACTACATACTCAAATTAACACAAAATGATGTTGAAAATCTGAACAGACCCATAACGAGAGAAGAGGCTGAAAAGGTAATACAAAAAACTCCCAACCAAAAAAGCCCTGGCCCAAATAGCTTCACTGGAGAATTCTACCAAACATTCACAGAAGACTTTACACCAGGATTACTCAAAGTATTTCAGAATATAGAAAAGGAAGGGATACTTCCAAATTCATTCTATGAAGCCAGCATAGTCCTGATATCAAAAACAGTCAAAGAAGCCACAAAAAAAGAAAACGACAGATCAATATTTCTCATGAATGTAGATGCAAAAATTCTCCAGAAATTTCTAGCCAATAGAATTCAGCATCATATCAAAAAAATAATACACCATGTCAAAGTAGGTTTCATACCAGGTATGCAAAGACACTGTGTAAGCATCTTTTCTGTCCAGCTCAAATACAAGTGAAAGTAGCACCCTGATTCCGGTGGGCGTGGGTGCCTTATTCCTACAGCTGCCTGGAAGTTTGAGGCAAAGCCTGTCTGTATGTGCAATGCAGATAGACAAATCGCAGAGGTTACAAAAATTTTCTCTCTGTTTTCTTCTAGAACCTTTATAATTTTTAGGTTTTGCATTTATGTCTATTAACCATATTGGGTTAATTTTTGCTTATGGCATAATACATAAATTGAGGTTCATTTTTTGCATGCGAACATTCAATTTGACCAGCAAAATTTGTTAAAAAGAACTACCTACTGTTGATTTGCCTCTGCATCTTTGTCAAAAATTAATTGATTATATAAGTTTGTGTCTATTTCTAGGCTCTATTCTATTACACTGATCTGTAATATCTATATGCTTTCAAATGTCATATAATCCTGATTTATAATATTTATAACAGGTCTTAAAATCAGTCCTCCAATTTTGCCTATTTTTAAAAAATCATTTTGCCTATTCTAGTTCCTTTGATTTTCCATACAAATTTTAGAAACTGCTGGTTGATATTAACGAAAGTTTCTACAGGTATGTGATTAGAATTATGCTGAATTCACTAATCAGTTGGGGGAGAGTTATTGACATCTTGATGATATTGAGTATTCCAATCCATAAATGTAATATATTCCTCCTTATATCCTTCTAATTTGTGTTTTATGGTTTTCTTCATGCAAATCTTGAACATATTTTGTTAGATTTCATTGGTTTGGGTGCTATCACAACTAGTCACTTTTTAAATTAGAATTTCTAATTGATCATGCTTGTATATAGAAAGATTATTAGTATCATATATTGACCTTATATACTGCAGCTTTCCTAAATGAATTTACTAATTCTAACAGATTTTTTATAATTTATTTGATTATCGGCATAGATATTCATCTGCAAATAGACTTTTATTTCTACCTTTCCATTCTATAAGCATTTAATTTCAAATTTCTACATTTTTGCACTGGTTAGGACCTCCAGTTTAACACTAAATAGCGTTATTGAGGCTGGACATCCTTGCCTTCTATTTATACTTACGGGGGAAGCATTGAGTTGATCACCATTAAGTATTTTGTTTTCTGTAGGTTTTTGATAAATTCCCTTTATCAGATTAAGCAAGTGCTTGTCTATTCTGAGTTTGCAGAGAACTGTTGAAAGTTGTCATAGGCTATTTCTGCATCTGTTGCAAGGATTATATGATTTCTATGCTTAGTCTTTGAATATGGTGAATTACAATGACTGCTTTTCAAATGTGAATCATCCTTTCATTTCCGGGGTAAATCTCTGGTAGCCTTTATATATTGTTGGATTTAAGTTTTTGGATCTGGAAACAAAAATATTATCTAATTGAGGCATGATAAATTATGTAACAAAGACCTAAAGAAGTGTCTATATTACAGTAGCTCCTTTCTTTTGAAGATTTTATGATGTCTACTTAAAAAAAATTTTTTTTTTTTTTAGTCTTAAGATAAGGATGGAAAGATAAAATCTGATGAGTCTTCACAAAGCATTATCAGAGACAATAATCACAAGGGGATTGGACCAGGATTTATAGTAGAGTAGGCAAGCAGTTTTAAAGACGTGTCAAGACATGGGTAAGAACATCACTGCCTATGGTTGCTGCAACACACTGTGATGAAAATCACAGCATCAAGGAGGAAAAAACTAGGAGCAGGAGAGTGAGAGTGAGCTCAAAGAACAATGTGATAATTCAAGCAGGAATTGATAGAGTTCTTCTAACTCAAAGATGTTAAGAATAGAGAATAAGTAGATATAGAAGGTAAAATCAAAAGGAATTAAAATCCGGGGTGGATATTGAGAATGAGAAGAAGGAAGTGGAGGGTAACTCACTATTCACCAAATGAGGTGAATGTTCAATGAGTTATTGGGGAAGTATATTATGTTCTGTGTCAGCTAAGACAATAGTGATATTTTGGCATGTAAAAAAAAGTTGAAAACTTTGCCCAGAGCTGAATCACATTTTGGAGTTAGGAAAAATAAAGTTAAAATGAAGCAGTAATTCATGAAGACCTATATGTATCTAATTCCTAGAATCTCTTTTACAGAATCAAAGAAACCATTAGCCCTAGAATCTCTTTTACAGAGTCAAAGAAACCATTAGTCTGAAGTGGTATCCAAGGAAACATTTCTATCTGATATGGCTTAGTAAAGGATCACATGTCTCTTGTTCCAGAGGTAACTGTCTATTTCATAGGAAGATTATTTAAAGATATGCATGTGTTATACATAAAGTCATCGTGAGTCAGAGCTGACTTAACAGCATTTAACAACAACTATATGATAACATCTGTTCCAGATTGAATTGTGCCCCCAAAAGATATGTTGAGGTCCTAGCTCTGGTACCTGGGAGTGGGACATGTTTGAAAATAGATGTTATCAGGTAACCGGTTCTAATCTAATCTGAGTGATGTTCTTATAAAAGAGTAGAAGAGACACAGAGAAATACTCAGAGGGAAAATCAAAAACCAAACCCATTGCTATTGAGTCATTTCCGACTCATAGCAACCCTAAAGGACAGAGTAGAACTTCCCCATAAGGTTTCTAAGGAGTGCCTGGTGGGTTTGAACCGCCAACCTTGTGGTTAGCAGCCAAGCTCTTAACCATTATGCCACCAGGGTTTCCAGAGGGAAAACAGCTATGTGTGAATGAAGGCAGGATCGGAGTGATGCATCTACCTGCTAAGAAATGCAGAGGATCCCCAGCTGTCACCATAAGCTAGGAGAGAGCCATGGAGGTTCTCCCTCAGAGACCACAGGAGGAATTAGCATGACCAACACCCTGATTTTAGACTCCTAACCTCTTCTCACTGTGAAACAATAAAATCCTGTTCCTAAAAACCACCCAGTTTGTGGTACTTTGTTACAGCAATCTTAGTGTTATTGTTGTTGTTGTTAGGTGCTCTCCAGTCAGTTCCAGTTCATAGAGACTCTATGTACACTAGAACAAAACACTGCCGTGTCCTGCACCATCCTCACAATCATTGTTATGTTCCAGCCTATTGTTATGTTTCAGCAGTCACTGTGTCAACCCATCTCATTGAGGTCTTCCTCTTTTTCACTGACCCTCTACTTTACCACGCATGATGTCCTTCTCCAGGGAATGGTACCTCCTGTTAACATGTCCAAAGTACTTGAGATGAAGCCTTGTCATCCTTGATTCCAAGGAGCATTCTGGCTGTACTTCTTCCAAGAAAGATCTGTTTGCTCTTCTGGCAGTCCATGATATATTCAATATGCTTCGACAACACCATAATTCAGAGGTGTTAATTTTTCTTTGGTCTTCATTATTCATGGTCCAGCTTTTGCACGCACTTGAGGTGACTGAAAATACCATGGCTTGGGTCAGGCACACTTTAGTCCTCAAAGTGACATCTTTGCTTTTTAACACTTTAAAGAGGGCTTTTGCAGCAGATTTGCCCAATGCAATGCATCCTTTCATTTCTTGCCTGCTCTTTCCATGGGTGTTGATTGTGAAAATGAAATCCTTGACAATTTCAATATTTTCTCCATTTATCATGATGCTGCCTTTTCATACAGTTGTGAGGATTTTTGTTTTCTTTATGTTGAGGTGTAATTCTTACTGAAGGCTGTGGTCTTTGATCTTCATCAGTAAGTGCTGCAAGTCTTTTTCACTCTCAGCAAGCAAGGTTGTGTCATCTTTGTAACACAGGTTGTAAACGAGTCTTCCTCCAATCCTGATGCCCCGTTCTTCTTCACATAGCCCATCTTCTTGGATTATTTGCTCAGCACACAGATTGAATAAATATGGTGAAAGAATACAACCCTGATGCACTACTTTCCAGATTTTAAACCACACAGTATCCACTTGTTCTGTTCCAATGACTGCCTGTAGTGTTCTACAGTTCTGTTCCAATGACTGTCTGTAGACACTTTCCTCATAAGCACAATTAAGTGTTCTTGAATTCCCATTCTTCACGATGTTATCCATCATTTGGAATCCCTATGCATAGGCAATAAAACACAGGTAGACATCTTTCTGGTAATCCGTGTTTTGAGCCAGGATCCATCTGACATCAGCAATGATATCCCTCATTGCACATCCTCTTCTGAATCCAGCTTGAATTTTGGCAGTTCCCTGTCAATGTACTGCTGTAACCGCTTTTGAATGATCTTCATAAAAATTTGACTTATGGGTGATATTAGAGATATTTATAATTTGCACATTCTGTTGTATTACCTTTCTTCGGAATGGGCACAAATATGGATTTCTTCCAGTCAGCTGGCCAGGCTTATGTCCTTCAAATTTCTTGGAAGAGACGAGTGAGCTCCTTCAGTGCTGCATCCATTTGTTGAAACATCTCAATTGGTATATACCGTCATTTTCTGGAGCCTTGTTTTTCACCAGTGCTTCCAGTGCAACTTGCACATCTTCCCTCAATACCATTGGTTCTTGATCATATGCTACGTCCTGAAATGGTTGAATGTTGACCAATTCTGTTCGGTAGAGTGACTCTGTATTCCTTCCTTCTTCTTTTGATGCTTCCCATGTCATTCAATATTTTCCCCTTAGAATCCCTCAATATTTCAACTCAAGGTTTGAATTTTTTCTTCAGTTCTTTCAGCTTAAAAAATGCTGAGTATGTTTTTCCCTTTTGGTTTTCTAGTTCCAGGTCTTTGTACATTTCATTATAATATTTTACTTTGTCTTCTTGAGCCACCCTTTGAAATCTTCTGTTCAGCTCTTTTACTTCCTCATTTCTTCTTTTCACTGACAGACAAGTGGTGGGCAGTCTGAGTAAACTCAGACAATAGCTAATTTATAAACTGTCTGACTCTGTTAGTAGCATACTTTTTTAGCAGCCTCCTGGGAAAAAGCTCAGCTCTACTGCAATATTTCCCTCATTTCTCCACCTATATTCATCCATGCCCAGAATAGAATTCTTAGTTCTCAGCATCTAGTATCTCCTATCTTCCTATTTCTTTAACTTGAAATTTCTGATCACCCTTAGGATCACAGCTTAAGTGTCCCTCAGGATGGGAAAATTTTTTCCTCTCTTGTTCAATCAAAACAGCTGAATTATTTCTTTCCTAGCATTTGACTAAATTCATTATGGTTTCTTTAATTATCCCATCATGCTACCACAGTTTAATTAGCCCTGAAGGCAGAAACTTTGTCTACCATGTTTGGGGCATGGTGTTTAATAAAATGTGTTATTGTTGAATGATATTAGTAAAAACAATAACTAACGGTGAAGTTTTGTTCATAATTAAAGATGACAATACAGAAGTGACTATATAGTATTATTTTAGTAATTATTCCATTAACATAATTCCTTAATTTTCTAAGATATATTTACTTGAAGAGTTTGCCCTTCTGTAGAACTGCTGATCGTGTAAGCAATGGCTGACAAAATATACTATGTTGACATTTCTAACTGACTTTGGATGTACAGTAATGGAATCTGTAGATCTGCTCTGCAGCAGTTATCCCAAAATGATTAAAAAAAAAAAATTAGGTGAAACAAAATTGTTCCATTCCTAAAAAGAAAATTTGTATTGCCGTGGTCACCTCTATCAGAACCACTCTTCTTCTTCTGCTGATATCCCTTTTATGCTTGCACTTTTCAGGACCATGATTGAATTCCAATAAACTAAGGAAAATATTAGGGATAAAACAACAATAACAGTCTGAATAAATTCAAACCGATAGACAATGACAATGCCTAACACTTCTTATAGCATTTACTATTTGCCTAACATGTATCTAAATCCCTGTAGTAAATGAGGGGAAACCAGAAAGACAGATGTAGTGGGTTGAATGGTGGCCCTACAAAAATATATGTCTACTCAGAACCTGTAAAGATGACCTTATTTGGGAAAAGAGCCATTGCAAATGTAATTAAGTTAAAGGTCTCAAGATGAGATCAACTCACATTATCCTGGTGGGCCTAAATCCAATGAAAAGTGCCCTTACAAAAATAAAAGAAGACACAGAGGAAAAGCCCATATGAAGATGAAGACAGAGATTAGAGTTATGCTTCCATAAGCCAAGGTTTGTCAGAGACCATCAAAAGCTGGAAAAGGCAAGGAAAGTTTCTCTTCTCAGAGCATAGCCTGACTGAAACTTTGATCTCAGACACTCGGCCTCCAGAAATGTGAGAGAATATATTTTTGTTATTTTATGTTACCAAGTTTTTGGTAATTTGTTCCAGTAGCCCTGGGAAATTAACACACTGGGTATAATGCTTTTGTTGTTTTTTATTGACAATCCAACATGAGACCAGAGGTCAAAGTGTTTGGAATGACTACAATTCCTGCCTTGTGGATCTTCTTGAGCTGTTAATCTACTTCACCACACTTCTTACACAACAAGTGTTTGGTATGCCTGTCTTCTCGAATTCACTGGATTACTACCAGTGAGTTCATAGTGAAGTGTTGCTGGGAAGAAGTGGCAGATCTTTGGGAGTAGAAACTCTTTATGTTTGGGAATATATTACACAGAGTCTCCCTGTGGTGAATATATTTAATAATTAAATAGCATCCATTAAAACTCGGCAGTGGGCAGGTGCTGTAATAAAAGGCACCTTTACTTTACTTAAGAGTGATCTTAATTGCTATGGCACGTCTGTGCCATCTCCAGCTTACAACCTGTGCTTACTCAGTTCCAACCTCTCCAGACTCCTTTTAGATCTCTATTTTCTATTAGTGCATGAAAAGAATGCGTAATCTGCTGATTAGTTGGATTTTTCAATAAGTGTCAATTACATTATGTTCAATGACAGCATGTTGAGTTAATCTATCCCTGCTTATTTTATGTGGTTAGAACCTTCTTTCTCAGAACCTTAGCACGTGGTGTTGCCTCTACCTGGAAGCTCATCTGCCAATCTATGTATGTAACTTCTGCTCACCCTTCAGATTATATTTTAAATGTCACATTTTTCATAAATGCTTTTCCTGACATCAATCCTTCCTACCACTGACCCACTACCACCAAGCAAGATGAAGTCTTCTTGTTAATCTTATACTCCACAGCAATTATCATAATTTTAATTTTTTTAATTCACTGTTTAATATATCTTCCATTGGACTACAATGCAAGCTTGATGAAGGTGAGATTGTGTTTGTTTTTCTTGAGGTTGAATTATAATACCTTAAATAATGACATTGAGTGAGCACTAATTTCATTTTTGAATGAAAGTTCATGAAAATTTGATAATGACTGCAGATCTGTGAATTAGAGTTCATTAATGAAAAAAACTGAGAAAGAGAGGCTATTGATTTGCACAAGATTAGCAGAAGGGTAAGAAAAATAGGCTGGCTGTGAATGAAAGTTCTTGGTTCCTTATCCAAACCAGCCGCCACACTGCCTGCTGCTAAAGACATGACAAACCTGCTTGAAATTTTTACAAAACCCTTCTCCCCCAGGAAAACACAGCTATCTTAAATGTGTGTATACAAAAAACAGATGCAAAAACTGTGAAGCAATAACTGATAGAGCTGAAACAATCAACAAAATCACAACTATAGTTGTAGACTTTACACACCAGTCTCACAATTAACCATTAGACGTAAAATAAGCAGGGATAGATTAACTTAACAAACTGTTATTCAACAGAATTTAATTGACACTTATTGGGAAATCCAACAAATCAGCAGATTTTCATGCACTGATGGAAATATATCAAAATAGATCAAAATCCGAGCAATGAAACAAACCTCAACAATTTTAAAATAATTTAATTCATACAGAGTACATTTTCTATCCACAATGGGACCAAACTGCAAGTCAACAGGGATTTCAGAGGGAAAATCAAAGTTGAGAGGAAAGACAAAACCAAGGACACTAGACAAATATGAAGACTCTAATACCTATGTCTAAAATGAACATTAAACACAGCTCAGCTCAACTCCTAGGCAAATTAACACTTAAAAAAAACCCACTGCCATCAAGTCTATTCCTACTCATAGCAACCATATAGGAAAGAGAAGAACTACCCATAGGCTTTCCAAGGTAGGGATTCCAAGGCTTTAGTCTTTAAGGAAGCAAATCACTGACCTTTTGGTTAGCAACTGAGCGCTTTAACCACTGCACCACCAGGGCTCCTCAAATTAACATAAACCTCACACTATTTACCTCAGTTACTATTACCCAAAGGATCCTATTTGGCTTTCAAGTAGCAATCATAAGACATGCTAAAAGGAAAAATAAATAAAAAGAGAAGGAAAAGAAAAAGAGAAAATCACATTCCGAAGAGATAAGACAAGAATCAGATATGACATAGATGTTGAATTTATCATTCAAGGAATTTAAAAAATAAACTCTCTGCATGTGGACTCACTGATTCCTTATCAGACAGATGAGTAGCAATGGGACAAGAAAGCCTAGTAGATGCCATCACTTTGATTCTTAGGAGTTGTTTGATTGTTGTTTACCCCAAAGAAATGAAAACTTATGTTCACACAAACACCTGTATACAAATGTTTGTATCAGCTTTATGTGTAATAACTCAAAACTGGAAACAGTCCGAATGTCTTTAATGGGTGAATAGATTAAAAAAAAAAAATCTGGAGGGGGGCGAAGATGGCTGACTAGGTAGACACTACCTCGGATCCCTCTTGCAACAAAGACTCGGAAAAACAAGTGAATCGATCACATACATGACAATGTACGAACCCTGAACAAGAAACACAGATTTAAAGAGTTGACCTGAGTGACAGAGACGGAGAACGAACAACTACGGGGAAGCAGCGACTGTTTTCGGAGCCAGGAGCCAGTGTCCCAGTCAGGTAACCTTGGTGTTGGGCTTAGGATTGGGCCCAGGGGAGCTGAACACAACATCTTGTGATGGCCCAAACACAGGGCACAGCCCTACCTCCCGAACTGACCCCGGGAGGGGGCCCAGCCGGTCCACGCAGGTGGCGTGGCAACGTGGCTGGTGGGAGAAGTCCCCAGGAGGCAGTGACTGGTTTTGGAGCTGGGAGTGTAGCATCCCAGCTGGAGAACCTTGGCGCCGGGCTTTGGACTGGGCACAGGGGAGCTGAACATGGCATCCGGTCACAGCGCAAACATGGGGCACAGCCCTACTCCCCTGAACTAACCCCGGGAGGGGGCCCAGCCGGTCCACGGAGGTGGTGCGGTGACACGGCTGGCGGGATGAGAAGTCCCCGGGAGGCAGCGACTGATTTTGAAGCCGGGAGTGCAGCGTCCCAGCAGGGGAACCTTGACGCTGGGCTTTGCACTGGCAGCGGAGGATCTGACCGCGGCTTCAGCGGGCCAGACCCTCGGGGGCAATCTCCACACAGCCAGCACATATGGGTGACACACCCCTCGGGAATCTCAGATAAAATATTCATCCCAAGCAAGATAAGCAACTTTGGCTTTATTCCCGGGTGTACTCTCTCCTGCTTTTCAGAACCCTCCCCTCCCCTTCCCAGGCGGCTTCATTAACATTGGAATTTCCTGAGCCAGAGGGAAAACGGCTCCTGCTCCGCGGCGGCTTTGCTTCCCCCCCCCCTTTTTTTTTTGGTCTTTTCCTAACCCATTCTTCCGGCCTGAGAGAAGGAACCACCAAAAACCCAGGGACCAAAAATCCTTTTCTAATTGGACTAAAAACACAGAACCAGCTACAGCCAAGCATATATGATACAAATCTCGGGCTTTCATCCTTACAGGGAACAAGGTGGCTGTCATAATGCAAAGGCAGTTCTGATAGGGATCTGACTGCATTTTTTTTAGCGGATTTACTGGAAAAACAAGTTTCCCAGGTCTGATATCTCTGCTTAATCAACAGAGTCCTAACTGACCCACAACAGGGAACTGAGGGCTGAAGCTCCCCCCAGACCACCTACCCTCTTGCCTTAGGGGTCTAAGAAGGGTGACACCTACCAATCAGTAGACGTACTTGCATTGGGGGCCTAAGGTACAGCTGCAGTGACTTCCCACCAAGGTGCTATAGGAATAGAGACACACCTACCTCACTGACACTTGGGGGAAGCCTGTCAGCATCCTGCCCCCCCTGGAGTGTGAACCCCAGCTGCTAATAGAATCTGGTGCACACAAATATCACCACTACTTCTCGAGGTGGATAGGCGTTAGGGTGCAGCACACACTTAAGGACCCAAAATCAGATTCTACTCAAGAATAGTGAATAGACTCAGGCATATATATCTGGCAACAGCCCAAACCAGCTGGTAATAGGTCATAAGTAAGTCAAGGGCCACAACAAACAAGACAGCACAATCTAGTAGCCCATCCACGTATATTGAAAGAAAACAAAACAATATAAGACTCAGTGAGCAATTATAGAATAAATCACTACTATATCTTAGTGATGGCTCAGCAGTCGATATCAAACTACATAAAGAAGCAGACCATGACAGCTTCTACAACCCCCCAAACAAAAGAATCAAAATCTCTCCAAAATGAAGATACAATCCTGGAATTATCAGATACAGAATATAAAAAACAAATTTACAGAATGCTTCAAGACATCAGGGATGACATCAGAAATGAAATAAGGCAAACTGCAGAAAAAGCCAAGGAACACACTGATAAAACAGCTGAAGAACTCAAAAAGATTATTCAAGAACATAGTGGAAAAATTAATAAGTTGCAAGAATCCATAGAGAGACAGCATGCAGAAATCCAAAAGATTAACAATAAAATTACAGAATTAGACAACACAATAGGAAGTCAGAGGAGCAGACTTGAGCAATTAGAATGCAGAGTGGGAATTCTGGAGGACCAGGGAATTAACACCAACATAGCTGAAAAAAAATCGGATAAAAGAATTAAAAAAAATGAAGAAACCCTAAGAATCATGTGGGACTCTATCAAGAAGGATAACTTGCGGGTGATTGGAGTCCCAGAACAGGGAGGGATAACAGAAAACACAGAGAGAAGAGTTGAAGATCTGCTGACAGAAAACTTCCCTGACATCATGAAAGATGAAAGGATATCTATCCAAGATGCTCATCGAACCCCATTTCAGATTGACCCAAAAAGAAAAACACCAAGACATATTATCATCAAACTTGCCAAAACCGAAGATAAAGAGAAAATTTTAAAAGCAGCCAGGGAGAAAAGAAAGGTCTACTTCAAGAGAGGATCAATAAGAATAAGTTCAGACTACTCAGCAGAAACCATGCAGGCAAGAAGGCAATGGGATGACATATACAGAATACTGAAGGAGAAAAACTGCCAGCCAAAGATCATATATCCAGCAAAACTCTCTCTCAAATGTGAAGGCGAAATTAAGATATTTACAGATAAACACAAGCTTACAGAATTTGCAAAAACCAAACCAAAGCTACAAGAAATACTAAAGGAAATTGTTTGGTCAGAAAACCAATAATATCACATACCAGCACAACACAAGGTCACAAAACAGAACATCCTGATATCAACTGAAATAGGGAAATCACAAAAACAAATTAAGATTACTTAAAAAAAAATGCTCAAAACAGGGAATCATTGAAGTCAGTATGTAAAAGATCACAATAATCAAAAAGAGGGACTAAATACAAGTGGCATAGAACTGCCATATAGAAAGGGATACAAGGCGATATAGGACAATACAACTTAGGTTTTTACTTAGAAAAATAGGGGTAAATATTAAGGTAACCACAAAGAGGTATAACAACTCCATAACTCAAGATAAAAGCCAAGAAAAACGTAACGACTCAACAAACATAAAGTCAAATACTATGAAAATGAGGATCTCACAATTTACAAAGAAAAACGTCTCAGCACAAAAAAGTAAGTGGAAAAATGAAATTGTCAACAACACACATAAAAAGGCATCAAAATGACAACACTAAATATTTATTTATAATTACGCTGAATGTAAATGGACTAAAGGCACCAATAAAGAAACAGAGAGTCTCGGACTGAATAAAGAAACATGATCCGACTATATGCTGCCTACAAGAGACACACCTTAGACTTAGAGACACAAACAAACTAAAACTCAAAGGATGGAAAAAATATATCAAGCAAACAATAAGCAAAAAAGAAGAGGAGTAGCAATATTAATTTCTGACAAAATAGACTTTAGACTTAAATCCGCCACAAAGGATAAAGAAGGACACTACATAATGATAAAAGGGACAGTTGATCAGGAAGACATAACCATATTAAATATTTATGCACCCAATGACAGGGCTGCAAGATACATAAATCAAATTTTAACAGAATTGAAAAGTGAGATAGACACCTCCACAATTATAGTAGGAGACTTCAACACACCACTTTCGGAGGAGGACAGGACATCCAGTAAGAAGCTCAATAGAGACACGGAAGACCTAATTACAACAATCAACCAACTTGACCTCATTGACTTATACAGAACTCTCCACTAAACTGCTGCAAAGTATACTTCTTTTTCTAGCACACATGGAACATTCTCTACAATAGACCACATATTAGGTCATAAAACAAACCTTTGCAGAATCCAAAACATCAAAATATTACAAAGCATCTTCTCAGACCACAAGGCAATAAAACTAGAAATCAATAACAGAAAAACTAGGGAAAAGAAATCAAATACTTGGAAACTGAACAATACCCTCCTGAAAAAAGACTGGGTTATAGAAAACATCAAGGAGGGAATAAGGAAATTCATAGAATGCAACGAGAATGAAAATACTTCCTATCAAAACCTCTGGGACACAGCAAAAGCAGTGCTCAGAGGCCAAATTATATCGATAAATGCACACATACAAAAAGAAGAAAGAGCCAAAATCAGAGAACTGTCCCTACAACTTGAACAAATAGAAAGTGAGCAACAAAAGAATCCATCAGGCACCGGAAGAAAACAAATAATAAAAATTAGAGCTGAACTAAATGAATTACAGAACAGAAAAACAATTGAAAGAATTAACAAAGCCAAAAGCTGGTTCTTTGAAAAAATTAACAAAATTGATAAACCATTGGCCAGACTGACTAAAGAAATACAGAAAAGGAAACAAATAAACCGAATAAGAAACGAGAAGGGCCACATCACAACAGACCCAACTGAAATTAAAAGAAGCATATCAGATTATTATGAAAAATTGTACTCGAACAAATTTGCAAACCTAGAAGAAGTGGATAAATTCCTGGAAAAACACTACCTACCTAAACTAACACAATCAGAAGTAGAACAACTAAATAGACCCATAACAAAAAAAGAGATTGAAAAGGTAATCAAAAAACTCCCAACAAAAAAAAAGCCCTGGCACAGATGGCTATACTGCAGAGTTCTACCACACTTTCAGAAAAGAGATAACACCACTACCACTAAAGGTACTTCAAAGCATAGAAAATGACAGAATACTACCCAACTCATTCTATGAAATCACCATCTCCCTGATACCAAAACCAGGTAAAGACATCATAAAAAAAAAAAAAATTACAGACCTATATCCCTCATGAACATAAATGCAAAAATCCTCAACAAAATTCTAGCCAATAGAATTCAACAACATATCAAAAAAATAATTCACCACGCCCAAGTGGGATTTATACCAGGTAAGCAAGGCTGGTTTAATACTAGAAAAACCATTAATGTAATCCACCATATAAATAAAACAAAAGACAAAAACCACATGATCTTATCAATTGATGCAGAAAAGGCATTTGACAAAGTTCAACACCCATTTATGATAAAAACTCTCAGCAAAATACGAACTGAAGGAAAATTCGTCAACATAATAAAGGACATCTATGCAAAGCCAACAGCCAGCATCACTCTAAATGGAGAGAACCGGAAAGCATTTCCCTTGAGAATGGGAACCAGACAAGGTTGCCCTTTATCATCACTCTTATTCAACATTGTGCTAGAAGTCCTAGCCAGAGCAATTAGGCTAGACAAAGAAATAAAGGGCATCCGGATTGGCAAAGAGGAAGTAAAATTATCTCTATTTGCAGATGACATGATCTTATACACAGAAAACCCGAAGGAATTCTCCAGAAAACTACTGAAACTAATAGAAGAGTTTGGCAGAGTCTCAGGTTATAAGATAAACATACAAAAATCATTTGGATTCCTCTACATCAACAAAAAGAACATCGAAGTGGAAATCACCAAATCAATACCATTCACAGTAGCCCCCAAGAAGATAAAATACTTAGGAGTAAATCTTACCAAGGATGTAAAAGACCTATACAAAGAAACCTACAAAGCTCTACTACAAGAAATTCAAAAGGACATACTTAAGTGGAAAAACATACCTTGCTCATGGATAGGAAGACTTAACATAGCAAAAATGTCTATTCTACCAAAAGCCATCTATACATATAACGCACTTCCGATCCAAATTCCAATGTCATTTTTTTTTTGTTTTAACTATCATCTTTATTTTTTTTTAATTTTTATTAAGCTTCAAGTGAACATTTACCATTCCAATCAGTCTGTCACATGTCGGTTTACATACATCTTACTCCCTTCTTCCACTTGCTCTCCCCCTATTGAGTCAACCCTTACAGTCTCTCGTTTCGTGCCAATTTTGCCATCTTCCCTCTCTCTCTATCTTCCCATCCCCCCTCCAGTCAAGAGTTGCCTACACACTCTCCCGTGTCCACCTGATTTAATTAGCTCACTCTTCATCAGCATCTCTCTCCCCCCCCACTGACCAGTCCTTTTCATGCCTGATGAGTTGTCTTCGGGGATGGTTCCTGTCCTGTGCCATCAGAAGTTCTGGGGAGCATTGTCTCTCGGATTCCTCTAGTCACAATCATACCATTAGGTGTGGTCTTTTAGTGAGAATTTGGGGTCTGTATCCCATTGGTCTCCTGCTCCCTCAGGAGTTGTCTGTTGTGCTCCCTGACACGGCAGACATCGATTGTGGCCGGGCACCAACTAGTTCTTCTGGTCTCAGGATAATGTAGGTCTCTGGTTCATGTGGCCCTTTCTGTCTCTTGGGTTCTTAGTTGTCATGTGACCTTGGTGTTCTTCCTTTGCCTTTGCTCCAGGTGGGTTGAGACCAATTAATGTATTTTAGATGGCCGCTTGTTGGCATTTAGGACCCCAGGCACCACAATTCAAAGTGGGATGCGGAGTGTTTTCATAATAGAATTGTTTTGCCCATTGACTTAGAAGTCCCCTCAAACCAAGTTCCCCAGACCCCAGCCCCTGCTTCGCTGACCTTTGAAGCTTTCATTTTATCCCGGAAACCTCTTTACTTTTAATCCAGTCCAATTAGGCTGACCTTCCTTGTTTTGAGTGTTGTCTTTCCCTTCACCCAAAGCAGTTCTTATCTACAGATTGATCAATAAAAAGCCCTCTCCCTCCCTTCCTCCCTCCCCCCTTTGTAACCACATAAGTATGTGTTCTTCTCCGTTTTTTCTATTTCTCAAGATCTTGTAATAGTGGTCTTATACAATATTTGTCCTTTTGCAACTGACTCATTTCGCTCAGGATAATGCCTTCCAGATTCCTACATGTTATGAAATGTTTCAGAGATTCGTCACTGTTCTTTATCGATGCATAGTATTCCATTGTGTGAATATACCACAATTTATTTACCCATTCGTCCGTTGATGGACATCTTGGTTGCTTCCAGCTTTTTGCTATTGTAAACAGAGCTGCAATAAACATGGGTGTGCATATATCTGTTTGTATGAAGGCTCTTGTATCTTTAGAGTATATTCCGAGGAGTGGGATTTCTGGGCTGTATGGTAGTTCTATTTCTAACTGTTTAAGATAACGCCAGATGGATTTCCAAAGTGGTTGTACCATTTTACAATCCCACCAGCAGTGTATGAGAGTTCCAATCTCTCCGCAGCCTCTCCAACATTTATTATTTTGTGTTTTTTGAATTAATGCCAGTCTAGTTGGTGTGAGATGGAATCTCATCGTAGTTTTAATTTGCATTTCTCTAATGGCTAATGATCGAGAGGATTTTCTCAGGTATCTGTTGGCTGCCTGAATATCTTCCTTAGTGAAATGTGTGTTCATATCCTTTGCCCACTTCTTGATTGGGTTGTTTGTCTTTTTGTGGTTGAGTTTTGACAGAATCATGTAGGTTTTAGAGATCAGGCACTGGTCGGAGATGTCATAGCTGAAAATATTTTCTCAATCTGTAGGTGGTCTTTTTACTCTTTTGGTGAAGTCTTTAGATGAGCATAGGTGTTTGATTTTTAGGAGCTCCCAGTTATCTGGTTTCTCTTCATCATTTTTGGTAATGTTTTGTATTCTGTTTATGCCCTGTATTAGGGCTCCTAGGGTAGATCCTATTTTGTCTTCCATGATTTTTATCATTTTAATCTTCATGTTTAGGTCTTTGATCCACTTGGAGTTAGTTTTTGTGCATGGTGTGAGGTATGGGTCCTGTTTCATTCTTTTGCAAATGGATATCCAGTTATGCCAGCACCATTTGTTAAAAAGACTATTATTTCCCCAATTAACTGACACTGGTCCTTTGTCAAATATCAGCTGCTCATACGTGGATGGATTTATATCTGGGTTCTCAATTCTGTTCCATTGGTCTATGTGCCTGTTGTTGTACCAGTACCAGGCTGTTTTGACTACTGTAGCTATATAATAGGTTCTGAAATCAGGTAGGGTGAGGCCTCCCACTTTCTTCTTCTTTTTCAATAATGTTTTGCTTATCCGGGGGTTCTTTCTTTTCCATATGAAATTAGTGATTTGTTTCTCTATCCCCTTAAAGTATGACATTGGTATTTGGATTGGAAGTACGTTATATGTATAAATGGCTTTTGGTAGAATAGACATTTTTACTATGTTAAGTCTTCCTATCCATGAGCAGGGTATGTTTTTCCACTTAAGTATGTCCTTTTGAATTTCTTGTAGCAGAGTTTTATAGTTTTCTTTGTATAGGTCTTTTACATCCTTGGTAAGATTTACTCCTAAGTATTTTATCTTCTTGGGGGCTACTGTGAATGGTATTGATTTGGTGATTTCCTCTTCGGTGTTCTTTTTGTTGATGTAGAGGAATCCAAGTGATTTTTGTATGTTTATTTTATATCCTGAGACTCTTCCAAACTCTTCTATTAGTTTCAGTAGTTTTCTGGAGGACTCCTTAGGGTTTTCCATGTATACGATCATGTCATCTGCAAATAGTGATAGCTTTACTTCCTCCTTACCAATCGGGATACCCTTTATTTCTTTGTCTAGCCTAATTGCCCTGGCTAGGACTTCAAGTACGATGTTGAATAAGAGCGGTGATAAAGGGCATCCTTGTCTGGTTCCCATTCTCAAGGGAAATGCTTTCAGGTTCTCTCCATTTAGAGTGATATTGGCTGTTGGCTTTGCATAGATGCCCTTTATTATGTTGAGGAATTTTCCTTCAATTCCTATTTCGGTTAGAGTTTTTATCATAAATGGGTGTTGAAATTTGTCAAATGCCTTTTCTGCATCTATTGATAAGATCATGTGGTTTTTATCTTTTGTTTTATTTATGTGATGGATTACATTAATGGTTTTTCTGATATTAAACCAGCCTTCCATACCTGGTATAAATCCCACTTGATCAGGGTGTATTATTTTTTTGATGTGTTGTTGGATTCTATTGGCTAGAATTTTGTTGAGGATTTTTGCATCTATGTTCATGAGGGATATGGGTCTAAAATTCTCTTTTTTTGTAATGTCTTTACCTGGTTTTGGTATCAGGGACATGGTAGCTTCATAGAATGAGTTGGGTAGTATTCCGTCTTTTTCTATACTTTGAAATACCTTCAATAGTAATGGTGTTAAGTCTTCTCTGAAGGTTTGGTAGAACTCTGCAGTGAAGCCATCTGGGCCAGGACTTTTTTTTGTTGGAAGTTTTTTGATTACCTTTTCAATCTCTTTTTTGGTTATGGGTCTATTTAGTTGTTCTACTTCTGAATGTGTTAGTTTAGGTAGGTAGTATTGTTCCAAGAATTTATCCATTTCTTCTAGGTTTTCAAATTTGTTAGAGTACAATTTTATGTAGTAATCTGATATGATTCTTTTGATTTCATTTGGTTCTGTTGTGATGTGGTCCATCTCATTTCTTATTCGGGTTATTTGTTTCCTTTCCTGTTTTTCTTTAGTCAGTCTAGCCAGTGGTTTATCAATTTTGTTAATTTTTTCAAAGAACCAGCTTTTGGCTTTGTTAATTCTTTCAATTGTTTTTCTGTTCTCTAATTCATTTAGTTCAGCTCTAATTTTTATTATTTGTTGTCTTCTGGTGGCTGATGGGTTCTTTTGTTGCTCACTTTCTATTTGTTCAAGTTGTAGGGACAGTTCTCTGATTTTGGCTCTTTCTTCTTTTTGTATGTGTGCATTTATCGATATAAATTGGCCTCTGAGCACTGCTTTTGCTGTGTCCCAGAGGTTTTGATAGGAAGTATTTTCATTCTCGTTGCTTTCTAAGAACTTCCTTATTCCCTCCTTAATGTCTTCTATAACCCAGTCTTTTTTCAGGAGGGTATTGTTCAGTTTCCAAGTATTTGATTTTTTTTCCCTAGGTTTTCTGTTATTGATTTCTAGCTTCATTGCTTTGTGGTCTGAGAAGATGTTTTGTAATATTTCAATGTTTTGGACTCTGCAAAGGTTTGTTTTATGACCTAATATGTGGTCTATTCTAGGGAATGTTCCATGTGCACTAGAAAAAAAAGTATATTTTGCAGCAGTTGGGTGGATTGTTCTGTATAAGTCAATGAGGTCAAGTTGGTTGATTGTTGTAATTAGGTCTTCCCTGTCTCTATTGAGCTTCTTACTGGATGTCCTGTCCTTCTCCGAAAGTGGTGTGTTGAAGTCTCCTACTATATATGTGGAGGTGTCTATCTCACTTTTCAATTCTGTAAAATTTGATTTATGTATCTTGCAGCCCTGTCATTAGGTGCATAAATATTTAATATGGTTATGTTTTCCTGATCAATTGTCCCTTTTATCATTATATAGTGTCCTTCTTTATCCTTTGTGGCGGATTTAAGTCTAAAGTCTATTTTGTCAGAAATTAATATTGCTACTCCTCTTCTTTTTTGCTTATTGTTTGCTTGATATACTTTTTTCCATCCTTTGAGTTTTAGTTTGTTTGTGTCTCTAAGTCTAAGGTGTGTCTCTTGTAGGCAGCATATAGATGGATCGTGTTTTTTTATCCAGTCCGTGACTCTCTGTCTCTTTATTGGTGCATTTAGTCCATTTACATTCAGCATAATTATAGATAAATAAGTTTTTAGTGCTGTCATTTTGATGCCTTTTCATGTGTGTTGTTGGCCATTTCATTTTTCCACATGCTTTTTTGTGCTGAGACGTTTTTCTTAGTAGCTTGTGAGATCCTCATTTTCATAATGTTTAACTTTGTGTTTATTGAGTGGTTACGTTTTTCTTGGCTTTTTTCTTGAGTTATGGAATTGATATTCCTTTTTGTGGTTACCTTTTTATTTACCCCTATTTTTCTAAGTAAAAACCTAACTTGTATCCTTCTATATCTCCTTGTATCACTCTCCATCTGGCAGTTCAATGCCTCCTATATTTAGTCCCTCTTTTTCATTATTGTGATAGTTTATCTATTGATTTCCATGATTTCCTGTTGTGTGTATTATTTTGTTTATTTATTTATTTTTTAGAATTAGTCTTAATTTGTTTGTTTTTTGTGCTTTCCCTATTTGAGTTGCGTTGATATCAGGACGTTCTGTTTTGTGACCTTGTATTGTGCTGGTACCTGATATTATTAGTCATCTGGCCAAACAATCTCCTTTAGCATTTCTTGCAGTCTTGGTTTAGTTTTTGCAAATTCTCTAAACTTGTGTTTATCTGTAAATATCTTAATTTCTCCTTCATATTTCAGAGAGAGTTTTGCTGGCTATATGATCCTTGGTTGGCAGTTTTTCTCCTTCAGTGTTCTGTATACGTCGTCCCATTCCCTTCTTGCCTGCATGGTTTCTGCTGAGTAGTCTGAACTTATTCTTATTGATTTTCCCTTGAAGGAAACCTTTCTTTTCTCCCTGGCTGCTTTTAAAATTTTCTGTTTTTCTTTGGTTTTGGTGAGTTTGATGATAATATGTCTTGGTGTTTTTCTTTTTGGATCAATCTTAAATGGGGTTTGATGAGCATCTTGGATAGATATCCTTTCGTCTTTCATGATGTCAGGGAAGTTTTGTGTCAGGAGTTCTTCAACTATTTTCTCTATGTTTTCTGTCCCCCCTCCCTGTTCTGGGACTCCAATCACTCGCAAATTATCCTTCTTGATAGAGTCCCACATGATTCTTAGGGTTTCTTCATTTTTTTTAATTCTTTTATCTGATTTTTTTTCAGCTATGTTGGTGTTGTTTCCCTGGTCCTCCAGAAGTACCAGTCTACATTCTAATTGCTCGAGTCTGCTTCTCTGACTTTCTATTGTGTTGTCAAATTCTGTAATTTTATTGTTAATCTTTTGGATTTCTACATGCTGTCTCTCTATGGATTCTTGCAAGTTGTTAATTTTTCCACTATGTTCTTGAATAATCTTTTTGAGTTCTTCAACAGTTTTATCAGTATGTTCCTTGGCTTTTTCTGCATTTATCCTAATTTCATTTGTGATATCTTTAAGCATTCTGTAAATTAGTTTTTTATATTCTGTATCTGATAATTCCAGGATTGTATCTTCATTTGGGAAAGATTTTGATTCTTTTGTTTGGGGGGT
Source organism: Elephas maximus indicus (assembly GCF_024166365.1). NCBI lineage: Eukaryota > Metazoa > Chordata > Mammalia > Proboscidea > Elephantidae > Elephas > Elephas maximus. The sequence goes on from NC_064833.1 coordinate 92,438,586, forward strand.
TGGAGAAGCTGTCATGGTCTGTTTCTTTATGTGGTTTGATATGGACTGCTGTCTCCGAGCCATCACTGGGAAACTAGATTTTCCAGGTAGTCAGCTAAAAAAAAAATGCAGTCAGATCCCTATCTGAATTCTCCCTCTGGCTCCGGGTATTCGGATGTTAATGGGGCCACCTGGGGAGGGTGGGGGAGGGATCTGAGAGCTAGGAGTGTAGCACCACAGAATATAGAGCTGAACACCACGTTCACGCTCCACCCCCATTCACCAAAATCCGGGTGGGACGGGTCCCCGGCTAGGACGCTGCTTTCCTTGCTTGGATACCAGTCACTTCCTCCCGGGGACTTCTCCCTCAGGTGCGCGGCACCGCTGGCGGGCACTGAGTGGGCGTTTCCCGCACAAACGGGTGGGCCCGCCCCCAGGGTCTATTCAGGCGATTATAATTGGGCCCTGTGGTCACGCCCCGCCCGTGCGTGCACCCAAATCTCAGTGGAATGGCTCCCCATCTGGGATGCTGCTTTCCCCGCTTTGAGAACAGTCACTTCCAGGGATTTCTCTCTCCGGTGTGCCGCGCCACACGTGCGGACTGGGTGTGCGTCCTCCCACACGAACGTGTGGGCCCCGCCCCGGGGTCACTTTAGGGAAATATAGTTGACCCCCCCGCTTGCCCCGTCGGCTTCTCGCCTAACTCCCGGCGGGATGGCACCCCAGCTGGGACGCTGTTCTCCCCACTCCCAGATCAGTCACTGCCTTCTGGGTGCTTCTCCCTCTGGCTGTGCCTCTACGCCGCCTGCGCCAACCAGCTAGACTTCCTCCCGGGATGGGTTCGGGGGGGAAGGTGTGGGCCCCCTTTCTGTGCCATCTGCCCCCCAGGCTCTGCCCCAGATCGGTCTCCGAAGGTCACCTGCCTGGTACGCTGGCTCCTGGTTCTGAAAATGGTCGCTGTCTGCCCGTATTTGTTCGTTTTCCGTCTCTAAGTCTGTGCATGTTGTTCAGAGTTCGTAGATTGTTATGTATGTGATCAATTCCCTTGTTTTTCCGAGTCTTTGTTGCAAGAGGGATCCGCGGTAGCGTCCACCTAGTGCACCATCTTGGCCCCGCTCCTTCCCAATGTCATTTTTTAAGGTGATAGAGAAACAAATCACCAACTTCATATGGAAGGGAAAGAAGCCCCGGATAAGCAAAGCATTACTGAAAAAGAAGAAGAAAGTGGGAGGCCTCGCTCTACCTGATTTCAGAACCTATTATACAGGCACAGTAGTCAAAACAGCCTGGTAGTGGTACAACAACAGACACATAGACCAGTGGAACAGAATTGAGAACCCAGATATAAATCCATCCACGTATGAGCAGCTGATATTTGACAAAGGACCAGTGTCAGTTAATTGGGGAAAAGATAGTCTTTTTAACAAATGGTGCTGGCATAACTGGATATTCATTTGCAAAAAAATGAAGCAGGACCCATACCTTACACAATGCACAAAAACTAACTCCAAGTGGATCAAAGACTTAAACATAAAGACTAAAACGATAAAGATCATGGAAGAAAAAATTGGGACCACCTTAGGAGCCCTAATACAAGGCACAAACAGAATACAAAACATTATCAAAAATGACGAAGAGAAACCAGATAACTGGGAGCTCCTAAAAATCAAACACCTATGCTCATCTAAAGACTTCACCAAAAGAGTAAAAAGACCACCTACAGATTGAGAAAATATTTTCAGCTATGACATCTCCGACCAGCGCCTGATCTCTAAAATCTACATGGTTCTGTCAAAACTCAACCACAAAAAGACAAACAACCCAATCAAGAAGTGGGCAAAGGATATGAACACACACTTCACTAAAGAAGATATTTAGGCAGCTAACAGATACATGAGAAAATGCTCTCGATCATTAGCCATTAGAGAAATGCAAATTAAAACTACGATGAAATTCCATCTCACTCCAACAAGGCTGGCATTAATCCAAAAAACACAAAATAATAAATGTTGGAGAGGCTGCGGAGAGATTGGAACTCTTATACACTGCTGGTGGGAATGTCAAATGGTACAACCACTTTGGAAATCTATCTGGCGTTATCCTAAACAGAAATAGAACTACCATACAACCCAGAAATCCCACTGCTCAGAATATACCCTAGAGAAATAAGAGCCTTCACACAAACAGATATATGCACACCCATGTTTATTGCAGCTCTGTTTACAATAGCAAAAAGCTGGAAGCAACCAAGGTGTCCATCAACGGATGAATGGGTAAATAAATTGTGGTATATTCACACAATGGAATACTACGCATCGATAAAGAACTGCGACGAATCTATGAAACATTTCATAACATGGAGAAACCTGGAAGGCATTATGCTGAGCGAAATTAGTCAGAGGCAAAAGGACAAATACTGTATAAGACCACTATTATAAGATCTTGAGAAATAGTAAAAACTGAGAACACATACTTTTGTGGTTATGAGGCGGGGAGGGAGGGAGTGTGGGAGAGGGATTTTACTGATAAATTAGTAGATAAGAACTGCTTTAGGTGAAGGGAAGGACAATACTCAATCCATGGAAGGTCAGCTCAACTGGACTGGACCAAAAGCAAAGAAGTTTCCAGGATAAACTGAATGCTTCAAAGGTCAGCAGAGCAAGGGCGGGGGTTTGGGGACCATGGTTTAAGGGGACTTCTACGTCAATTGGCAAAATAATTCCATTATGAAAACATTCTGCATCCCACTTTGAAATGTGGCATCTGGGGTCTTAAATGCTAACAAGCGGCCATCTAAGATGCATCAATTGGTCTCAACCTACCTGGAGCAAAGGAGAATGAAGAACACCAAGGTCACACGATAACTAAGAGCCCAAGAGACAGAAAGAGCCACATGAACCAGAGACCTACATCATCCTGAGACCAGAAGAACTAGTTGGTGCCTGGCCACAATTGATGACTGCCCTGACAGGGAGCACAACAGAGAACCCCTGAGGGAGCAGGAGATCAGTGGGATGCAGACCCCAAATTCTCACAGAAAGACCATACTTAATGGTCTGACTGAGACTAGAGGAATCCCGGCGGTCATGGTCCCCAAACCTTCTGTTGGCCCAGGACAGGAACCATTCTCGAAGACAACTCATCAGACATGAAAGGGACTGGACAGTGGGTAGGAGAGAGATGCTGATGAAGAGTGAGCTAATTATATCAGGTGGACACTTGAGACTGTGTTGGCATCTCCTGTCTGGAGGGGGGATGGGAGGATAGAGAGAGTTGGAAGCTGGCAAAATTGTCACGAAAGGAGAGACTGGAAGGGCTGACTCATTGGGGGAGAGCAAGTGGGAGTACAGAGTAAGGTGTATATAAACTTATATGTGACAGTCTGACTTGATTTGTAAACGTTCACTTGAAGCTCAGTAAAAGTTAATAAAAAAAAAAATCCTGTTTCCTTTGTTGATCTTCCTCCCCTTCAACTTTGCATTTGAATTCTGCTTCTGCTTGTATATGTAAACCCCATCCTGCCTACATAGTATAATCAAGAATGTTGTTGATGCAACTTGTAGGAAGTCCCTACTTGTAAACCCTTGAATGTAACTTGTCTGCTTGCCCCTGGGGAGCACTCTTGGCAGCAGCAGCTCAAACTGACTCCTTTTCCTAGTACAATGAAATAAAGATGCCTATCCTGCTTTCCCATCACTTTCTCATTTACTGGCGAAAACAAGTCAAGCCAACAAGAACCTGGGGTTTCTAAACCCGGTAACATTTCTGTGGAGACAGCCAGAAGCCATCTGCTCAGTTCCTGAGGTGGAGCAGACAACAGACTGGCCCCGATGTCTGGTACCACCAGGAGATTTCTTCTGGAGACCTTGGAGCAGCTCTGAAAAGCTGATTCACTTGGGGCCCAAAAATGACTCTGTGAGAAACACGTAATGTGCTTGGGTTGTTTGGTAAATACCTAGGAAAGGCCTTAGAAGAGTCCCAAGAAGTGGGAGAAATTGACCTTTGAGGGCCTTAAGAATCTGAGGCTATTTGGTAAATAACAGGGTAATTCCTAGGTAAGACCTGAGAGGAGTCCTGAGAAGCTGAAGAAATTGACCACTGAGGGTATAACGGGTACCTGTTAAGTTGGTGTGCTGGATTAGGTTGTGTGAGTGTGTAAGTGTGTATATCCAGAGAATGGAGAACATTCAAGGGATCCCAGAATGCCGCCCTCTAAGGTGCATCCTTAAGAACTAGGAACAGAGACTCAGACAGATATGGCTCTGGCAGCATGTTTGTCCCTTTCCTACATTTGCCTCTTTAAATATATGCCAAATAAAATCTTTTTTTTTTTTTTTACTAAACTTTGTGTTGTTTTCACCCTACAAGGGTTAATGTTGTAGTCGTTGCAGGGATTCTAAAAACACGAACCCAGTCAATCTTGAGGAGACCTGTACTGCAGAGTAGAAGTTGGCAAAAAAAAAAAAGAGATCCTAACTCCTGAACCCACACATTCATGCTACATGTCCCTTCAACACTGGCAGGGTGAATGCCCTCAGAAAATGAGCCTTCATTTATTCTTTTTGTCCTCTTTCTCATGTTTTATTAGTTTTGTCTGGCATATTTATTTTGAAAACCAGTTGTTTGATTAAGGAGAATTTTTCTTAGATTTTCATTTGATCGTTTGGTTAAGAGTGACTTTACTCTTTTGGTGAACTGTAGTTTAGTGTCAGAATTCACATGCTCAAAACATTAAAGAGACAATTCTATTTCCAAATAGCTGTGGGTCACTGTAAGGAGCAAAAATTCAGGCATGGGTGGAGCAGTAAAAGCCATTAAAGTGGTCACAGGTGCTCATCATGAGTGTTAAAGACTCCTGTGAGGGGATAAAGTGGTTGCAAGACAGGCTGGAACACCAGAGAAAACCTGGGAAACAGTGCTCTGTTTTGCCAAATTCTCAGGGAAAAGTGGCAGCTCGGTACCTGTTTTATGATATAGTTTCTCAATGAAAAAATCACAATGTTAAGATTAAAATCATAAGTAGCTACTTTAAAATACTTTACAATTAATAAAAAAAAAGAGTACACTTACAGTCTAAAATAAAAGACTATGTCTCTAGCAAACAAAATGAATTGTTTAAAAAAAAAGGAGAAAACCCAAATCTTGAAATTTAAAGCTTAACATTTTTGATAAATGAGCCTGGATTTCTCCTGCTACTCAGATACTGCTTTAGGGTTCATATTTAAAAACACTATAAACTGAATACACTGGAAGCAATTTAGAATTTCAGTGGCCACTTTGGGAAAGAGAGCTTCCATTTGTGTTGTCCTGTCTTTTCCTTTTTGGAGAACTTTTACTCGATGCTTAAATTTTGTCAAAAGTTCTAATATTCCTCCATCTGAGGCTCTGGCAAGTTAATAAGTTTTATCTAGAACCTGTTTTTTTTTTTTTTTTTTTCTGTAAATTCAGTCAAGAGAATAAGGACAGGACAAGTTCAGGCCTCCCCAGCCTCCAGTCTCCTAGCCAAGAATTGATAGATTAATTCACAAAATTGCTAAAGAGTTTGGTATTTACTGGATAAATAGCACTTTCAAATGCCTAGGCCAACTTAAACATACGTAAATGAATTGGGATGTCCCAATCTTGTCTTCTCTGACCCAAGAGTGTAAGGGCAAGAGACTTAATGTTATCACCATCTCAGTGAATTGGTCAGTTGAACAGAAACTTTGTGATTTCCAAAGCTGGTTGATAAAATCCCTATGGGATAAAAATAAGAGAAATAGTAAAATTTAAATAAAAACTTGGAATGTTTGAGCAAACTTCAACAATTAGAATTTCCAAGACCTTTTAGGTAACTTACAGATATTGAATTGAGTAAATAGACAGTCGTCATAATTTAAGTTTATATACTTTCACTTTTTATACCACCCACATACACACAAAAGATATTTATAGAGGCAGGCCAAGATGACAGAATAGACAGACACTTCCAGCAAGCACTGTTACAACAAAGACCAAAAAAACAAGTGAAACAAGTATATTTATCACAAGCCAGGAGCCCTGAACACCAAAGGCCAGGTTAGAAAATGAACTGCGGAGCAGGGGGAGGTGGAGACGGCTCAGAAGCACAGAGAAGTAACCGGATCTGAATCGCTGGAAGCCTTCAGGCACCATTCCCGGGAATGGCTGCAACTGGCTGGTAATAGCATTCAGCCACAGTTTCCTCAGGGAGAAGCAGCCAGCCACACAGCCTATTCACACCACCAGAAGCAGAGAAGAGTGGTGCACTCGGCAAAAGCAAAGTACTTGCAAATATTTTACCACAACCCCTGGCCCCAAGCTCGCTTCAGTGGCTGTTGATGTTTCTGAGCCTGAGATAGGCCCCGATGAGCCCTTAGAGCCACCCTTCAGGCCCTGGGGAAGGAATAAATTTGCAATTGGGGAAAAAGATAATTTGCCAGCTCCACTAACTGGGGGATCTCAGGACAGAAGCAGCTCCTGCCCAGACATAAACAGTCCATGGACTTTGTGTACATTTCCTGCCTGCATGGTCATGTGTGGGCCTATTTCAGGGGAATAGACCCTTGTTGGCAGACAACTGTTTCAGCTTTGCGGTGGAGAGGTGGGTGTTTGATGTTTTACACCACTTTGCCTATTAAACAGGGTCCACACCTACTCACATTAGGGGCCTAAGGACTGGTGGCTTCACTCAGGTCACTGAGCCACCTGTGACAGGGATCCAAGCATAACTGGTACCTCCCAGTCCCTACAACCAAAAGCATTGGGTGCCCATGGTCCACCTGTAGAACCCACCCACCTGTATGCTCGAAGGAACAGGGACACACGTTCCTCAGAGACACTTGGGGGATAAATCTCAGCCTCCTGCCTTGTTCAGAGCATGACCCCCTGCTGCAATCAGATACCGGTACCTACACCAATCAACGCTGCCCCTCTAAGACTGTAAGACAGAACCTGTACCACATACTTGGTGATAAGCTACCTGGACACCTGAGCTGAATTCATACAAGAAAACTGAATGGACTCCTAGACTGATATACCTGATAACAGCTCTAGCCATCTGGGTACAGGACGTCAGAGCACCAAAGGTGAAAAAAAATCAAGCTAGCTCACTCAAACAACCCATTTGGGCATATCAAAACAAAACAAAGCAAGAAGCTATGACACAGTAAGCAAACATAAACTAATATGATAACTTATAGATGGCTTGGAGACAACAGTCAATATCAAGTCACATAAAGAAACAGACTAAGATCACCTCAACAAGCTCTCAAAATAAAGAATCAAGGGATATTCTAGATGAAAGTGCCTTTCTGGAATTACAGGAGGCAGAATACAAAAAGTTAATATACAGAACCCTTCAAGACATCAGGAAGGAAATAAGGGAATACGCAAAACAAACCAAGGAAAACACAGATAAAGTAGTTAAAGAATTTAAAAAGGTCATTCAGGAACATAACGAAAAATTCAATAGGCTGGAAAAAACCATAGACAGCAAACAGAAATTCAGAGGATTAACAATAAAATTACACAATTAGACAACTCAGTAGAAAGACAGAGGAGCAGAATTGAGGAATTGGAAGGCAGAATTTCTGAACTTAAAGATAAAACACTTGGCACCAATATACTTGAAGAAAAATCAGACAAAATGATTTTTAAAAAAATGAAGAATCCTTAAGAATCATGAGGGACTCTATCAAGAGAAATAACCTACGAGTGATTGGAGTACCAGAACAGGGAGGGATAACAGAAAATACAGAGAGAATTGTTGAAGATTTGTTGGCAGAAAACTTCTCTGATATCATGAAAGATGAGAAGATATCTATCCAAGATGCTCATCGAACTCCACATTAGGTAGATCTTAAAAGAAAGTCACCAAAACATATTATAATCAAATTAGCCAAAACCAAAAATAGAGAATTTTAAGAGGAGCGAGGGGTAAACAAAAAGTCACCTACAAAGGATAATCAATAAGAATAATCTCGGACTACTCAGCAGAAGCCATGCAGGCAAGAAGGCAATGGGATGATTTATATAAAAAATTGAAGGAAAAAAATTGCCAGCCAAGAATTTTAGCATCTCTCAAATATGAAGGTGAAATTAGGACATTTCCAGATACACAAAAGTTTAGAGAATTTATAAAAACTAAACCAAAACTACAAGAAATACTAAACGGTGTTCCTTGGTTAGAAAATCTATAATATCAGGTATCAACTCAAGACTAGAACATGGGCAGAGCAATCAGATATCTACCCATACAGGGAAATCCCAAAAATAAATCAAGATAAAAAAATGCTCAAAACAGGGAAACAGCGATGTTATTATGTAAAGAAACCCACTGACATCAAGTCGATTCTGACCCATAGCACACCTATAGGACAGAGCAGAACTGCACCATAGAGTTTCCAAGGAGCGCCTGGCAGATTCAAACTGCTAACCTCTTGGTTAGCAGCCATAGTATTTAACCACTATGCCACCACGGTATCCATTATGTAAGACAACATTAAAAAAATAAAGAGGGACCAAGAAATGTAATCATAGATCTTTCATATGGAGAGGAGGAAAAGGCAATACAAAGAAATAAAATTTAGTTTTAAATTTATAAAAATAGGGGTAAATAATAAGGTAACCACAAAGGAGATCAACTATCCTACACGTAAAAATAAAAGACAAGAAAAAAATAGAGATTCAGCAGCAACAAAGTCAACAAAAACAAATATAAGGAAAAGACAATATAAAAAAGTAAGCTACTCAGCAAGAAAAATTAAGTGGGAAAGAGAAACTGTCAACAACACACAAAAAGGACATCAAAACAACAGCACTAAATTCATACATATCCATAATTACGCTGAATATGAACAGACCAAATACACCAATAAAGAGACAGAGAGTGGCAGAATGGATTAAAAAACATGATCCATCTATATGCTGCCTGCAAGAGACACACCTTAGACATAGAGACACAAACAAACTAAAACTCAAGGATGGAAAAAAATATATCAAGCGAACAACAATCAAAAAAAAGCAGGAGTGTCAATATTAATTTTTTGACGAAATAGACTTTGGAGTTAAATCCATCACACATGATAAAGAAAGACACTATATAATGATTAAAGGGACAATATATCAGGAGGATATAACCATATTAAATATTTATGCACCCAATGACAGGGCTGCAAGATACATAAAACAAACTCTAACAGCATTGAAAAGTGAGATAGACAGCTCCACAATAATAGTAGGAGACTTCAACACACCACTTTTTGTGAAGGACAAGACATCCAGAAAGATGCTCATTAAAGACACAGAAGATCTAAATGCCACCATCAACCAACTTGACCTCATAAATATATACAGAACATTCCACCCAACAGCAGCCAAATATTCTTTCTTTTCTAGTGCACATGGAACACTGTCTAGAATAGACCACATAAAGCAAGCCTTAGCAGAATCCAAAACATTGAAATATTACAAAGCATCTTCTCTGACCATAAGGCCATAAAAGTGGAAATCAATAACAGAGAAAGCAGGGAAAAGAGATCAAACACTTGGATACCAAACACTACCCTGCTCAAAACAGACTGGATTATAGAAGACATTAAGGAGAGAATAAAGAAATTTATAGAATCCAATGACAAGGAAAACACTTCCTATCAGAACCTTTGGGACACAGAGAAAGCAGTGCTCAGAGTCAATTTATATCAATAAATGCACACATCCGAAAAGAAGAAAGGGCCAAAATCTAAGAATTATCCCTACAACTTGACCAAATAGAAAGAGAGCAACAAAAGAAACCCTCAGCACCAGGAGGAAGCAAATAATAAAAATTAGAACAGAAAAAAATGAAAGAGAAAACAGAAAAACAATTGAGATAACAAGACCAAAATCTGGTTCTTTGAAAAAATCAACAAAATTGATAAACCATTGGCCAAAGTGCCAAAAGAAAAACAGGAGAGGAAGTAAATAACACGAATAAGAAATGAGATGGGTGATATTACAACAGACCCAACTGAAATTAAAAGAATCATATCCGATTACTATGAAAAATTGTACTCTAACAAATTTGAAAACCTAGAAGAAATGGATGAATTCCTAGAAACTACCTATCTAAACTAATACAAATAGAGGTAGAACAAATAAATAGACCCATACCAAAAGAAGAGATTGAAAGGTAATCAAAAAACTCCCAACAAAAAAAAAGCCCCGGCCCGGACAGGTTCACTGCAGAGTTCTACCAAACATTCAGGGAAGAGTTAACACCACTACTACTAAAGGTATTTCAGAGTATAGAAAACAATGGAATACTCCCAAACTCATTTTACAAAGCCAACATATCCCCGATACCAAAACCAGGTAAAGACACCACAAAAAAAGAAAATTACAGACTTATATCCCTCATGAAATTAGATGCAAAAATCCTCAACAAAATTCTAGCCAATAGAATTCAACAACTTATCAAAAAAATAACGCATCATGATCAAGTGGGATTCACACCAGGTATGCGGGGATGGTTCAACATTAGAAAAACAACATAATCCTTCATATAAATAAAACAAAAGACAGGAATCACATGATTGTATTGATTGATGTAGAAAAGGCTTTTGACAAAGTTCAACAATCATTCATGATAAAAACTCTCAGCAAAATAGGAATAGAAGGAAAATTCCTCAACATAACAAACACATAATAGCCAACATCATCCTAAATAGAGAGAGCCTGGAAGCATTCCCCTTGAGGTCAGGAACCAGACAAGGATGTCCCTTATCACTAATTTTATTCCACATTGTGTTGGAGGTCCTAGCCAGAGCAATTAGGGTAGATAAGGAAGTAAAAGGCATCCAGATCGGCAAGGAAGAAGTAAAAGTATCTCTATTTACAGATGACGTGATTTTATACACAGAAAACGCTAAGGAATTCTCAAGAAAACTACTGAAACTAATAGAAGAGTTCAGCAGAGGTTCAGGAAACAAGATAAACATACAGAAATCAGTTGGATTCCTCTAGACCAACAAAAGGAACATTGAAGAGGAAATCCCCAAATCGATGCCATTTATGGTATCCCCCAAGAAGATAAAATACTTAGGAATAAACCTTACCAGAGATGTAAAAGACTTATACAAAGAAAACTACAAAACACTTCTGCAAGAAAACAAGAGAGACCGACATTAGTGGAAAAACATACCTTGCTCATGGATAGGAAAACAACATTGTAAAAAAGTCTATTCTACCAAAAATGATCTATAGATTTAATGCAATTCCAATCCAAATTCTAAGGACATTTTTTAATGAGATGGAGAAACAAATCACCAACTTCATATGGAAGGGAAAGATGCCTCTAATAAGTAAAACATTAATGAAAAAGAACAAAGTGGGAGGCCTTACTCTTCCTATTTTAGAACCTATTATACTGCCACAGTAGTCAAAACAGGCTAGTACTGGTACAACAACAGATACATAGACCACTGGAACAGAATTGAGAATCCAGACATAAATCCATCCACATATGAGCAGCTGATATTTGACAAGGGCCCCAAAGCAGTTAAATGGGGAAAAGACAGTCTTTTTAATAAATGGTGCTGGCATAACAGGATATCCACCTGCTAAAAAATGAAACAAGACCCATACCTCACTCCATGTCCAAAAACAATCTCAAAATGAATCAAAGACCTAAATATAAAATCTAAAATGATAAAGATCATGTAAGGAAAAATATGGACAAGGTTAGGAGCCCTAATACATGGCATAAACAATGTACAAAACATTACTAACAATGCAGAAGAAAAACTAGATAACTGGGAGCTCCTAAAAATCAAACACCTATGCTCATCCAAAGACTTTACCAAAAGAGTAAAAAGATTACCTACAGACTGGGAAAAAATTTTTAGCTATGACATTTCCGATCAGCACCTGATCTTTAAAATGTACACGATACTGCAAAAACTCAACTACAAAAAGACAAATAACCCAATTAAAAAATGGGCAAAAGATGTGAACAGACACTTCACTGAAGAAAACATTCACGTAGCTAACAGATACATGAGGAAATGCCCACTATCATTAGCCATTAGAGAAATGCAAATCAAAAGTACAATGATTTTCCATCTCACTCCAACAAGGCTGACATTAATCTAAAAAAAAAATAATAATAATAAATGTTGGAGAGGTTGTGGAGAGACTGGAACAGTTAAACACTGCTGGAGGGAATGTAAAATGGTACAACCACTTTGGAAATCAATTTGGTACTTCCTTAAAAAGCTAGAAATAGAACTACCATAGGATCCAGCAATCCCACTGCTTGGAATATATCCTAGAGAAATAAGAGTCTTTACACGAACAGATATGCACACCCATGTTCTTTGCAGCACTGTTTACAAATGCAAAAAGATGGAAGCAACCAAGTTGCCCATCAATGGATGAATGAATAAATTATGGTATATTCACACAATCGAATACTATGTATCGATAAAGAACAGTGATGAATCTATGAAGCATTTCATAACATGGAGGAATCTGGAAGGCTTTATGCTAAGTGAGATTATTCAGTTGCAAAAGGACAAATATTGTAAAAGACCACTATTATAAGAACTCGAGAAATATTTTAAACAGAGAAGAAAATATTCTTTGATGGCTACAAGAGGGGGGAGGAGAGGGAGGGAGGCAGGGCGTTTTCACTAACTAGATAGTAGATAAGAACTACTTTAGGTGAAGGGAAAGACAACATACAATACAGGCGAGGTCAGCACAACTGGACTAAACCAAAAGCAAAGAAATTTCCTGAAGAAACTGAATGCTTCGAAGGTCAGGATAGCAGGGGCAGGGGTTTGAGGACCGTAGTTTCAGGGGACATCTAAGTCAATTGGCATCATAAAATCTATTAAGAAAATATTCTGCATCCCACTTTGGAGAGACGTGTCTGGAGTCTTAAACGCTAGCAAGAGGCCATCTAAGATGCATCAATTGGTCTCAACCCACCTGGTGCAAAGGAGAATGAAGAACACCAAATACACAAGGTAATTATGAGCTCAAGAGACAGAAAGGGCCACATAAACCAGATACTACATCAGCCTGAGACCAGAAGAACTATATGGTGCCCAGCTACAACTGATGACTGCCCTGACAGGGAACACAACACAGAACTCCTGAGGAAGCAGGAGAGCAGTGGGATGCAGACCCTAAATTCTCGTAAAAAGACCAGATTTAATGGTCAGACTTAAAGCACCCCAGTGGTCATGGCTCCCAGACCTGTTAGCCCAGGACAGGAACCATTCCCAAAGCCAACTCTCCAGAGAGGGATCGGACTGGACAATTTGATAGAAAAAGATACTGGTGAGCTTCTTGGATCAAGATGAGCTTCTTGGATCAAGTAGACACTTGAGACTATGTTGGCATCTCCTATCTGGAGGGGAGACGAGAGGGAAAAGGAGGTTAGAAGCTGGCAGAACGGACGCGAAAAGAGAGAGTGGAGGGAAGGAGTGGGCTGTCTCAAGGGGAGAGTAATTAGGAGTATATAGCAAGGTGCATATAAATTTTTGTAGGAGACAGTGACTTGATTTGTAAACTTTCACTTAAAGTATAATTTAAAAAAAAAGATATTTGTATATCTTTACTGCTGACTTGGCTGAAACTTTATTTTTTAAAACCTATCATCGAAGTCAGTGGTTTGACTGGGACATTCACATCACTTATCTATGAAGTCTTTTTATCACTCTTCAGGTATTTAGGGGCTTGATAATCTTGGCATATCCTGACTATATGATGTCTCAAAATTAGTATATAGTGTATTATATCTGAAGCTCTAAAAATAAGGTTAATCATTATATTTAAAGATATTCTGTCTAAAGTTTTTTTAAACTGATTTTATTTGGTTCTGAATTTTTCTGTTAAGGGTATCATGTTTATAAATTAATTGTGGCCATATTAAGATTTGTCTGCTGCAAATAAGTTTTTACTTTACTGATTTGCTGAAAACATTTGACCAAAATATCTCAACAAAAAGAACTATATTAGATTTATGAAAAGAACTGTGACTAGACTGAATCAAGATTTCCAGAACTCTTATGTAAAAGCTGATGAGTTCACAGACTGTGGCTGATCCAGAATCACATGGAACAGAAACGAAGTACATAAGACTGAGTAAAAGAACACTGAGGGTTTTGTATGGGAATATTGCTGATGCTTTAAGGTCCTATTTTCTGGATATAAGAAACTTTTTTCCTTTCTCCTAAATTATTTAACTAATGAGTCTAGATATTGTAACTCCTGAATTAGAAGTTCTTATTGGTAAACTTAGCAAAGTTATAAATATCATAACAAGAAAAGTATCTGAAATTCACTTGAGTTATGATTTTACAAAATAAAATAGCATTAAAACTCCTATTAGTTCTCTAAAAACAACAGTTTTGTGACACTTCTGCTTCTGAGAAAGTGACCCATGACTCTTAATAGGTAAACCAAGGAGGCGCAGCTTGCCCTCAAGAAGAACACATAGTATGTTTTAAAAAGATTAACCGAAGACCTTCAACAGGAGAGGTCCATCCTGTATTACCTTTCTAATCACGTATTCTCTAATGAAAATTTGGTTGTCACATGTAAATTTTTCTATACCTTCCATTTCCTGTAGACAAACTTTGTGTGCTACTTATGGATATATGTTTTTGTGCGGTGGATCCAACTATGCTAGTTTAAATGATCCCTTTCCAACTGACAGTGAGTTTACTTGAGCAATCTCTTGTTTAGATTCCTGGTGAATGCACGGGCAGCACATTTTGAAAATTTTAAGGTTACCTTTAGATATTCATAGTAATAATGGTAGTAAGTATTGAAAAGATAATGTTAAATTGTTACACATTATAAAATGAGAGTCAAAAAGAAACCCATTGGTCCAATACTCAGGGTGAGCTGGTAGCTTTAATTTCTATGGTACAGTTAAATAAAAAAAATATCTTTAAGAAATTTATCAATCATTATGGGACAAATAACAGAGTTGCTAATGAGATAAAAACACAATAGTAATCTCTGCCCTCATTAGCCAAGGTGACATGAGATAACAAAATAGCCTTAGATTTTTTAGCCCAAGAAAGGGCAATCTGTAGTGTAGCAAATACCTCCTGTGGTAGTAAACAAAATAACACAAGAGAAATAGAACAGAATATACATAGAATACTTGGGCACACACTATAACACCCTTACAAACACCAGATTTGGTTAATTACCATCAAAAATAAATACATGAGCTAAATCACTATTGCAAGAAATAAGAATAATAAGTCTGCATCCTGATAGTATTAGGTATAGTAAAGCTTACCTTCTATCGTCTTACACACTTAAAAAAGCCTCAGGCTAAAATGTTCAGGTACATTGAGTCTGCTTACTTCTGCAATGTGATTGATGGGAACGTTGCTTTTACGTAAGATCCTGGCGAAGAACCAGATGGTATCCAGTGGAAAAGAGCACCATGAGTTGAAAGAGACTGTTGTGGCCACCATCTAAGGGCTTGACTAAGTCCAAGTATTAATCATCAATGTGTTATCTCCAATCAAAAGAAAAGAATGTTTTAGGAGATAATATTGGAGCCATTATTCCCTGTCCTTGAGCATAAAGAACGTGACCCAGCTGGAGCTGAACCCACAAAAACTCATAAAGACACATCAACTGGGCCCTGAGATATAAAGACAATAGCTAAGACAATCTGCAAAAGAAAAAGCAAAAATCTTTTAGGGAAACATTCAAATAAACAAGGCGTAAAAGCCACACTTTTAATATTTACTAAATAGTTATAAACCTACAAGAGGTCAGTAGCCACAATGAAAGGCCTAGGTCCAATATTTGTCCCTCCCTGAGAACACGCCAAAAATTCTGAGCCGGGTTATAGTTCAAAATGGCCACTGGTCCTGAATGACCAATGTCCAAAAAGAAATGGAAGGAGTGAGACAGAGCCCTCACAGTGCTGCTTTAAAAATCCTGTTTTCTTTCCCTGGCTTCCTTCCGCACAATGTTGTATTAAAAATCCTGCTTCTTTTGCTGGGCTTCCTCTCCTCCAGCTTTGCATTTGAATCCTGCTTTTCCTTAAAGGTTATATGTAAATGCCATTGCATTGCGCCTGCATGGTATGATTAAGAATGTTGCTGACATGACTTGTATGAAGTTCTAACTTGTGAACTCCTTTAGAAAGTAACTTGTCTGCTCACCCCTGGGGGGCAGTCTTAGCAACAGTGGCTCTGACTGACTCCTTTTCCTTGTACAACAAAATAAAGGTGTCTTTCCTGTGCTCCAGAAACCCTGGTGGCATAGTGGTTAAGTACTACGGCTGCTAACCAAGAGGTCGGCAGTTTGAACCCACCAGGCACTCCTTGGAAACTCTATGGGGTGGTTCTACTCTGTCCTATAGGGTCACTATGAGTCGGAATCGACTGGATGAAAGTGGGTTTGGTTTTTTTGTTTGTTTGTTTTTTTCCTGTTCTCCTACCTCAGTGGTCTCTCGTTTATTGGCCAATATATATAAGTCATGCTGAGCAAGAACCTGGGGTTTCCACCCAGCAACACTACTTCAGTATAAATCATCGCTGCAAAGTGTGTGCTTACTGACTTATAGACAGTATAAAAGAATAAGGGGTTAATCATGAAAGGAACCAATTGTCCTTATAGACAGACTTTTCTCCAAGGACAAGTAGATTGTGTTTTCCAATGTACTGAAACTTTATTTCAGAAAGCTAATACAACTGTAAATTAGCAATCTTTAAAGTATGCTTACTTGGAGCAAAGTTTTTACACAATTATATATTTTAGTATGACAACGCATTAAATGCAATCATCTGAGTCCTGTTTCCGAAAAACACCCCTGGTCTTGACAGAATTTTTAACGCAAACTCTAGATAGCTTTAAGAGGCTAATCAATATCTAGAGAGCTAGCATATGAGATGATGATAAGCATTAACTTTGGTTTCCTGTCATGTAAAAATGCCTATACCCCTGACTTATTCAGGGGAATAATGGAGCCCGTTTTGGAGGGTATGAGATCGTGATTGATGCATCAAAGAATCAGAGCAAAATGAGGAGGCCAGCCCCAGCTTTAATTACTTTGCAGAAGCAGGTGTTCATTAGTCCTAGGGCATGAGTGTCATGGGTACTATCTCTGTCCTCACCCACCTGTACATGCATAATGTCTCCAGTTGACAGGAACAGCTGTTATCTGGGCTGAGCATCCCTAACGGAGCCAGTGAGTGGCCAACAGCTATAGAACTATGACGTCTGCCATGCTGCCCTCAAGCACTCTCACAGGGGGCAGTTATATTCGCTTTATGATGACTATGTTTGCATATGTCTCCTTGGAGTCCTACAGCTGAGGGATGTCTTTCAGGAGTCATTCTCCCTCTGCTTGCATTTACTAATTGGCAGAATGAAGAACATCTGGGGGGTCAGTTCCTAAGTGATCCTACTTTATGCAGCCAGGAGTTTTTTTTTTTTCCCCCTGGAATTATAAATGGTAAAGTATAAATTTAAATAACTTCTTAAAAACAACAAAATTAATATAAACAAAAATATTTCTGTTATGATATTGAGGCAGCAACAGTCTTCCCTAGGATATATATGTAACCAAAAGGAAAAATAAGGCAAATGCAGCTACATGATAATTATAAATGCTTGCAAGCTGAGAGATAAAAAAAAAAAAAAAGATACCACAGCCAAATTGAAAACAGAAACAAGAGAAAATATTTGCAAGGCAAATGACAGATGAAAATTTCATTTTTCTTATACCCAACGACTGTTTGTGAGATCTGGACAAAGGACATGTGGTAGGTTGTACAAATGGCCACAGCATTTTTCTGTCCTTACCTTTAAGAGGTGGAGTCTATTTCCCTACCTGCTGAATCTTGTCTGGCTTTTTGACTTGCTTTGACCGAAATAATATGGCCAAAGGCACGTGATACAAGTTCTAATCAGAAGTCTCAGGAGGCCTTGGGGCAGCTTTTGAGTGGCTCTTCTGTTTTGCTGCTTTTGGGACAGAGAAAATACATGGAAGATCCCAGGCTAGTCGGCTAACCTGGGCCTGGAGCCAAGTCATCCGGAGACAAGGAAGAAACAGGGACTGAGCCCACAGGCAAGGAGCCCTGCAACACCTGCAACTTGCAACTTACTTTCAATACTATGTTTTTGGCTAATGACATAAAACCCCCATCCTAGAATGTGTGATAAGGAAAGAACAAACAATTCCCTTATAAGATTTTTTTCAGAAGGACTGGCCTGGCCTGGTCCCCAGAGCACGCGCAGACATCGGCAAGGTGACCAAGGTGACCGACGGATGACTTCTGCCTGTTGCAAGTACCCGAGACAGGAATCGTACCCGCACCACAGGAGGGACTGCGCAGGTGCAACACCCCATAATAAGTGCTGCCAGCCTTCACAGAAGCCTTTGTCACGGACTCCATCTTACTGGCAGAGTGGGCGCACAGCTAAGAAGCTATAGAGTCACATCGGACTGCTTATACCAAAAAAAGAATTATCTGAAATCCCAGCTGTTGATTTGCTATTACCTCACTCCCGTATCTTAGCGAACAATAAAAGCTTGAGACAAAGACTTGTGCGTGGGAGTAGTCTGCTAGAGTGCTATACACTGGGCTGCTCTCCCACTGCGTGGTGCTTTCATTTTCTAATAAAGGCTTTCCTTTTAAAAGTCAGCCAAGTCTCCCGGAGTAATTCTTTTCTGGTGGGCAAGACAAGGACTTACTTTTTGGGGTCCATGAGTCCCAGACTGTAACAATCCCTGTCATCCCACCTGACACCACACCAACCTCCTGATATAAGCACACAGTAGACCATCTGATCTTAGCAAGCCTTCAGCTGATCACGCTAGTGAGAATGGCCATCTGTGGTTTTGCATAAAAGCTAACCCATGCAGAATACAGCCATGTAATTTACAAAGAATGTAGAACAAGATTCCAGTCAGTGTTCTCCAGAGAAACAGAACCAATAAGATATATATGTAATATGTATATCAAGAGAGAAAGGCCAAGAGATGACAGGTTGAAAGCTTTAATGGTCTTGTGCCTGAAATATGTAGGGTAGACAGTGGGCTGGAAATTCCTTCAGAGTGTCTATTTAGAATCTTGAATCAGAATCCTACCCTCGGAAACC
Source organism: Elephas maximus indicus (assembly GCF_024166365.1). Classification (NCBI taxonomy): domain Eukaryota; kingdom Metazoa; phylum Chordata; class Mammalia; order Proboscidea; family Elephantidae; genus Elephas; species Elephas maximus. The sequence continues at coordinate 92,457,693 of NC_064833.1, forward strand.
TCAGTTTTACTTTTGTTTTTTGCTTCTTTTTTCTCTTTAGGACTTTGGCTGACTGGATGAGGCCCATTCGAATTGGGAGGGTAACCTGATTAAGGTTGGCTGATGTAAATGTTAATCACATGTGAATACATTCATAGCAAATTGAGATTAATATTTGACCAAACACTAGACACCACAACCTACTCAAGTTGACACGTGAAATTAACCATCGCAAACCATAAACCCAGGACGTGATTAAAAAAAAAAAATTTTTTTTTTTAATCATTAAGGAAATATAGTCATACGAATTAAAATAAGGAGATATATTTTTTTCATTGCATTGGCAAAACTCAAGTGGAAATATCTAGTGCTGCTACTATGTGGAAATGGGCATACACATACCTGTTTGGAGTATAAATCAACTTTGTGGAATTCCAACTTTGTGGAAGGTAAGTTCGCAGGATCATTTCTGGATTTTTTCCCATAGAAATGATGGCACAAACGGGTAGAAATTGTTTTGTGAAGGTTTTCATTGCAACATAATAAGGAGATAAAAGAAACAACTCATTCAACAGAAATGGATTGAACTGCCCAGAAAGCATACCAAAGTAACCATTGCTTAAAGAAAGCATATTTCTCTATCATGTAAAATAATTCCAAAGATTAGTGGTCCAGGACTGATATGGCAGCATCATGATCATCAAAGTGTCATGGCTCTCCTGTCTTGTTATTCCATTGTCTTCAAGTTGAGAGTTGCACCTCATGGATAAAGGCATGCAGCACAGTCATACATTGGAATATTATAACCTATCAATACGAGGAATAGACAATGAATGAAGTTGACCCATTTGTATGTACTATCCTAAAGAGATGTCACAAGAGCTATTTTTAGGTAACAAAAGCAAATTGGCTGACCAATGTGTACATGTGTGTAGATATACTCATGTCTTTAGAAACCTTGATAGAATGTACAGCAAGCTAAAGAGCAGATTTTTTATTATTATTTTTAATCATTTGTTTTATTTTAGTTATTGCTGTTATTGAGAATATACACAGCAAATCATAAAACAAGAGTTTCCACATGTACCATACAGTGACATTGATTACACTCTTTGAGTTGTGCAAACATTCTCACCCTCCTTTTCTGAGTTGTTCCGCCTCTGCTAACATAAGCTCACTGCCTTCTAAAGTCCCTATTTAATCTTTCGAGTTGCTGTTGTCAATTTAATCCCGTACAGATAGTTTAAAAAAAAAAAAAAACATAATAATCAAAGCAGACATTCTTTACTAGTTAAGGTACTTGGTACTTTTGGTTTAAGGTTTAAAGATTATCTCAGGGCAATAGTTTCTGGGGATCATCCAGCCTCCACAAGCTGCAGAAAGACTGGATTCCATGAGAATTTGAAATTCTTTTCTGTATATCCCCCCTTCTGATCAGGGTTCTTCTATAGATCAAAACGTTCAGTAATAGTAGCTGAGCACTATCCAGTCCTTCTGGTCTCAGGGCAAAGGAGGCAGTTGTCCATTAAGGCAAGTAGCCACACATTCCATTTTCTCTTCCCATTTCTGACCCTCCTTCCTCCTCTGTTTCTCCAGGCAAATTGATACCAATTGTTGTGCCTTGGATGGCCGCTGGCAAGCTTTTAAGACCCTACGCGCTACACAACACAATGAGAGGTAGGACAGAAACACTAAACTCATTATTACCCCAATTAACTCGAATGTCCCATGAATCCATGACCCTAAACCTCCAAATCAAGGAATTGAATTCCAAGAGGTGTTTGGTTATACCTAAGAAGCCTCAGCAGCTATTTATTCTGTCGTCACTGTAAATACATCTTTCACACAACATATGACAATTCAACTACTTTTTTATTATTTATTTATTTTTGTTATTATTGTACTTTAGATGAAGGTTTACGGAACAAAGTACACATATTGTTTTGTGACATTGGTTACTGTCATAGATTGGGTTATGTCCTCCCAAAAATGTGTGTATCAACTTGGTTAGGCCATGATTCCCAGTATTCTGTGTTTGCCCTCCATTTTGTAATTGTAATTTTATGCTAAAGAGAATTAGGGTGGGATTCTAACACCCTTACCAGATCACATCCCTGATTCAAGGTAAAGGGAGTTTCCCTGGGGTGCGGCCTACACCACCTTTTACCTCTCAAAAGTTAAAAGGAAAGGGAAGCAGAGAGTTGGGGACCTCATACCACCAAGAAAGGAGCACCAGAAGCAGAGCGAGTCCTTTAGCCCCAGGGTTCCTGTGCAGAGAAGCTCCTAGTCCAGGGGAAGATTGATAAGAAAGACCTTCCTCCAGAGCAGACAGAGAGAGAAAGTCTTCTCCTGGAGCCGATGCCCTGAATTTGCACCTCTAACCTACTAGTCTGTGAGAAAATTAATTTCTCACAGAAAATTCCACTTGTGGTATTTTTATTACAACAGCACTAGATAACTAAGACAGTTACCAACCCCATGACATGTCAACACTCTCCCTTCTTGACCTTGGGTTCCTATTACCAGCTTTTCTGTGCCCTCCTGCCTTCTAGCTCTTGCCCCTGGGCTGGTGTGCCCCTTTAGTCTTGTTTTGTTTTATAAGCCTGTCTAATCTTTGGCTGAAAGGTCAAACTCAGGGGTGACTTCATTACTGAGCTAACTGGGTGCCTGGGGGCCATACTCTCTGGGTTTCTCCAGTCTCTGTCAGGCCAGTAAGTCTGGTCTTTTTCTATGACTCAGAATTTTGTTCTGCATTTTTCACCAGCTCTGTCTGGGACCCCCTATTGTGATCCCTGCCAGAGCAGTCCCTGGCGGTAGCTGGGCACGATCTAGTTGTACCACTCAATCTGGTGGAGGCTGTGGCAGTTCTGGTCCATTAGTCCTTTAGTCTAATCTTTCCCTTGTGTCTTTGGTTTCCTTCATTTTCTCTTGCCCCCAACGTGGTTAGAACAGTGGAGTATCTTAGATGGCTGCTCACAAGTTTTAAGACCCCAGACGCTACTCACCAAAGTAGAATGTAGAGCATTTTCTTTATAAGCTACCTTATGCCAATTGAGCTAGATGTTCCCCAAGACCCTGGTCCTTACAGCATTCAGCCCAATAATTTGATATCTCAGGAAATTTGGATGTTTCTACACAGCTTCCATGACCTTGCCTTGGAAAAGTTATGCTGGCTTCCTCAGTATTGTGTACTGTCTTACCGTTCACCAAAGTTATCCCCTATCTATTGTCAATGTAGTGTTTTTCCATCCCCGCCCCTCCTGTCCCTCGTAACAATCAAAGATTGTTTCTTTTTGTTTGTAAACCTTTTCATGAGTTTTTATAGTAGTGGTCTCATACAGTATTTGTCCTTTTTGATTGACTTGTTTCACTCAGCATAATGCCCTCCAAAGTCATCCAGGTTGTGAGATGTTTTACAGATTAATTATTGTCCTCATTGTTGCATAGTACTCCATTGTGTGTATGTACCATAGTTGTTTATCCATTCATCTGCTGACAGGCATCTAAATTGTTTCCATATTTCTGCTACTGTAAACAATGCTGCAATGAACATTAGTGTGCGTATGTCTATTTGTGTGATGGCTCTTATTTCTCTAGGATATATTCCTAAGAGTGGGATTGCTGGATCATGTGGTATGACTATTTCTAACTTTCTAAGGAAACGCCATATCATTTTCCAAAATGGTTGTACCATTTTGCACTCCCACCAGCAGTGCATAACAGTTCCAATCTCCCCGCAGCCTCTCCAACTTTTTTTTTTAAATTATTATTCCTGCCCGTAATGCTGCTGTGAGATTATATTTTACTGTGCTTTTGATGTACATTTCTCTAATGGCTAGAGGTCAGAGCATTTTCTCTTGTGTCTATTAGCCACCTGAATGTCTTCTTTGGTGAAGTGTCTATTCATTTCCTTTGGCCATTTTTCAATTGGATTGTCTTTGGGATGTAGAGGGGTTGAATATTCCTGTAGATCTTAGAGATTAGACCTTTGTTGGCTTTTCATAACCAAAAATTTTTTCCCAGTCTGTAAGTTCTCTTTTTACTCATTTGGTGAAGTCTTTTGATGAGCACAAGTGTTTAATTTTTAGAAGATCTGTGTTATCTAGCTTATCTTCTGGAGTTTGCGTGTTGTTGGTTATGCATTGTAGCCTGTTAATGCTGTGTATTCGGGCCTCTAGCATTGATGCTATTTTTTCTTCTATGATCTTTATAGCTTTTTATTTTATATTTAGGTGTTTGATCTATTGTGAATTAGTTTTTGTGTATGGCGTGAAGTATGAGTCCTGTTTCATTTTTTTGGAGATGGACATCCAGTTTCGCCAGCACCATTTGTAAAAAGACTGTCTTTTCTCCATTTGAGGGACCTTGGGCAATTGTCAAGATCAGGTGACCGTAGGTAGATGGATTTACATATGGGTTCTCAATTCTATTGCATTGGTCAATGTACCTGTCATTGTTTTGTTTTGTCATTGTCATAGCTGAGTACAGTAGCTATATAGTAAATTCTGAGGTCAGGTAGTAGGAGTCCTCCAATTTTATTCTTCGATAGTGCTCTACTTATCCGGGGACTCTTTCCATGTAAAGTTAATGATTAGTTTTCCCATCTCTTTAAAGGATGTTGTTGGTATTTGGATCAAGATTGCATTGTATTTATAGATTGCTTTGGGTAGAACTGACATTTTCACAATGTTGAGTCTACAAATCCACGAGTATTGTGTGCTTTTCATTTATGTAGATCTCTTTTGGTTTCTTGCAGAAGTGTTTTGTAGTTTTCTTTGTATAGGTCTTTTACATCCCTGGTTAGGTTTATTCCTAAGTATTTTATTTTTTTAGGGGCTATGATAAATGGTATTTTTTTTCCTGATTTCCTTTTCATTGTTCTCTTTATTGGTATATAAGAATCCAACTGATTTTTGTATGTTTATCTTGTATCCTGCTAATCTGCTGAAGCTTTCTATTAGTTCTAATAGTTTTCTCATGGGGTCTTTCAGATTTTCTATTTATAGTATCATATTAAAAGATGAGATGATATGATAATAGAGACAGTTTTACTTCTTCGTGACCAACTTGGATGCCCTTTATTTCTTTTTCTTCCATTATTGCTCTATCTAGGACTTCCAGCATAATGATAAGTAGGAGTATAAGTAGGAGTGATGATAAACGGCATCCTTGCTTTGTTCCTGTTGTCAAGGGTAATGTTTTCAGCCTCTCTTCATTAAGAATGATGTTGGCTGTTGGTTTTGTATAGATGCCCTTTATTATGTTATAGAATTTGCCTTCTATACCTATTTTATTGAAAGTGTTTATCAGGAATGGGTGTTGGACTTTGTCAAATGTCTTTTATGTGTCGATTGAGTGGATCATGTGACTCTTTTATTTATGTGGTGGTTTTATATTAATTGACTTTCTAAAGTTGAACCATCCTTGCATACCTGGTATGAATCCCACTTGGTCATGGTGTGGTTTTTTGTTTCTTGATATGATGCTGAATTTTTTTGGCTAGAATTTTGTTGAGAAATATTGGTCTCTAATTGTCTTTTTTTGGTGTGATTTGTTTGCCTGGTTTTGGTACAAGGGTTATGCTGGCTTCATAGAAAGAATTTGGAAGTAACCCTTCCTTTTCTATGTTCTGAAATAGTTTGAGTAGTATTGTATAAGCTCTTCTATGAATGCTTGGTAGAATTCTCCAGTTAAGCCAGGGCTTTTTTTTGTTTACTTGGAGTTTTATATTACCTTTTCAATCTCTTCTCTTGTTATGTGTCTGTTCAGATTTTCAGAATCATTTTGTGTTAGTTTGGGTAGATAGCGTGTTTCTAGAAACTTGTCCATTTCCTCTAGGTTTCCAAATGTGTTGGAGTATAGATTTTCATAGAACTCTGTTATAATCCTTTTTATTTCAGTAGGGCTGCTTGTAATGTCCCCCATTACATTTCTTATTTGAGTTGTTTGCATCCTGTCCTGTTTTTCTTTTGTCAGTTTGGCCAGATATTTGTCGATTTTGTTGATCTTTTCAAAGAACCAATTTTTGGTTTTGTTTTTCTTTCTTTTGTTTTTCTATTCTCTATTTTATTTATTTCTGCTCTCGTCTTTATTATTTCATTTCTTCTGTGACTGTGGGCTTCTTTTCCTGTTCTCTTTCAATTTGTTTGAGTTGTGTAGGTAATGTTTTGATTTTGTCCTTTCTTCTTTTTTGATGAGTGCATCTATTGCTAGAAATTGACCTCTGAGCACTGCCTTTGCTCTGTCCCAAAGGTGTTTATATGATGTGTTTTCATTCTTGTTTGATTCTAGAATTTTTTTTATTCCATCTTTGATTTCTTTTATTACCCAGTGGTTTTTAAGCAGATTGTTATTCAGTTTCCATGTAATTGATTTTTTTCTTTGCTCTTTCTGTTTTTAATTTCTAATTTGATGCTGTTGTTATCAAAGAAGGTATTTTGTTTTATCTCAGTGTTTTGGTTTTTTTTAAGGGTTGTTTTGTGGCCTAAGATGTTGTCTGTTTTGTAGAAAGTCTGGTGTGCATTGGAAAAGAATATGTACTCTGCAGCTGTTGGGTGGAGTGTTCTATATATGACCATAAGGCCAAATTGGCTTATTGTGGCCTTTAGCTGTTCTGTATCTTTGTTGAGTTTCTTGCTAGATGTTCTGTCCTTTACCAAGAGTGATGTGTTAAAGTCTGCTGTTATTATTGCAGAGCTGTCAATTTCTCTTTTCAGTGCCATTAGGGTTTGTTTTATGTATTTTTGAGCCCTGTCATTGGATGCGTCAATATTTATTATGGATATGTCTTCATGATGGATCATTCCTTTAATCATTATATAGTGCCCTTCTTAATCTTTTATAGTAGATTTTGTTTTAAAGTCTATTTTATCTGAAATTAGTATTGCCACTCCTCCTCTTTACTTGGTAGCTGTTTGCTTGTTATATATATTCTTTTCCATCCTTTAGTTTTTAATAAATTTACATCTTTCTTTCTAAGGTGTGTCTCTTATAGACAGCATATTGAAGGATCCTTTTTTTAAAAATTCATTCTGTTACTGTCTGTCTCTTTATGGGTGCACTTAAGCCATTTATGGTCTGTGTAATTATTAATAGGTGTGAATTTATTGCTGTCGTTTTTAGTGCTTTTTTTGTGGTGCTGATGTTTTGTTTGTTCCACTTATTCTCCCTTGCTGAATTCCTTTTGTTTGTGGTTTTTTTCTTTTTTTCACTTCTTTTGTTTTTGTAGATTTTGTATTTTCTTCTTTATTTTGATGAGTAGGTTTGTTAACTTTCTTTGTGGTTATCTTGAAATTTATCCTTATCTTCCTAAGTTTGTATCAGTCTTTTATTACTTGGTATCATCTTACATTTTCTCCATTAGAAAGTTCTATACCTCTACCATTTATTCCCCCTTTTATTGTTCTGACATTGTTATCATTTACAGATTAACCTCTCTGGTTCTTTGTTGTAAAGCTTTTAGTTTTGATTAATCCTTGAGAGTTCATTTCCTAGGTTGGTATCTGGTGGTGCGGTCTTGCATCCTAGATTCAGGCTGTCATCTGATGTTTTTTTTCATACTGAAGAAGTCCCTTTAATAATTCTTTAAAGTTTGGTTCAATTTTTACGTATTTCCTTAATTTGTGTTTATCTGGAAATGTCCTAATTTCACCATCATATTTGAGTTAGAGTTTTACAGGATATATTACTCTAGGTTGGCATTTTTTTTTTTCTTTCAAGATTTTATATAAGTCATCCCATTTCCTTCTTGCCTGCATGGTTTCTACTTAGTAATCAGAGTTTAATCTTATTATTTCTCATCCGTATGTGACTATTTGTTTTCCTTGTGCTGCTCTCAGGGTTCATTCTTTGTCTCTGGTTTTAGCAAGTGTGATTACAATTTGCCTTGGTGATTTTCTTTTGGGGTCTATCCTATATGGGCTTCTTGGATGGTCAGCTTTTCATCTTTCACGATATTGGGAAAGTTTTCTGTCAGCAATTCTTCAATGATCCTCTCTGTGTTTTCTGTTTTCTCCCCCTGTTCTGAAACTCCAATCACTCACAAACATTTGACTTTGATTTTACATATACCACATCATTCTCAGGGTTTCTTCATTTTATTTGTTCTTTTCTGATGTTTCTTCAAAGTGGTATCCAAGTATTTATCTTCGGTTTCACTGATCCTGTCTTTCATTTTTTCATACCTTCTCTTCAACCTTATATGACACTGCCCATTTCTGAAATCTTGTTGTTTATCTTTTGGATTTCTAATTGCTGTTTTCGTATGATTTCTAGTTGTGAAGTTATTTTGACATTTTGTTCTTGTATTGTTGTCCTGAATTCTTCCATTTTTTTCTCTGTCTTTTTCATGATTTTGTCTGTTTTTATTTCATTTTTGTCTGTTTTTTTCTTTCAACTCTTGGATAGCTCTGAATATTTGAGTTTTGAATTCCTTGTAAGGTTTTTCCAGTGCCTTTTCTTCTCCTGGAAAGTCATCTGATGTTTTATTTTGGACACTTACTGGAACCATCCTCTCTTTTTTATATATGTTTTGATATTGTCTGCTGTCTTTGGGCCATTCCGTTGTTATTTTTTTCATTTACTGATTGTAGATTTGTTTGTTTCCAGTAGTTATTTTCTTCATTTAAGATTGCAGATTTGTTTCTTTTGGCATTTTTGTTATATTTGGTTATGTCTGAGCAGGTGGGCCAGTCATTCTTTGTTGTTTGCTCATCCGTGTGCACTATACTTCTCACCACCTCATCCAATGGGCAGGGCTGGTCGCTCAGCTATGGTGCAGCAGGGAAGGTCCAGTGGAAGGAGAGGGGCTGTGATGGGTATTTTGTGGCACTTACTGGGTCTGACAGGGCATGGGGAGGTATCAGTGCAGGGCAGGTTCTAGTCAACCATGCCTGTGCTTCTCAGGGATACAATGCTCAGAGCATGGTGGAGATAGGCAGGAAGGAAGGATTTAGGCTGTGTGTGTGGAACTAAGTGGGAGTAGTAAAGAAGAGAAAGAGGAGAGAGAAACAAGGGCCAAAAACAAAAGTACTAGAGGGAGCCTGCTGCTGCAGTGGTACCAACCAGTGAAAGTCATGTACCAGTGGCTTTCTAGTTAGTGAGGCACAGCCCATCAAGAAGGGTAAATATGGCTCATGCAGCTAGTGGGTGGGAGAAATGAAAGACATGAAAGAGAGAGAAATAAGAAGCTGGATTTAAAAAAAAAAAAAAAGGAGAAAGAAAGGCACACATAGCTAGGTAGTTAGGAGAAAGGAAGAAGGAATGTAGAGAGAGACAAGAAACTGAGAATTTTTTTTTTTTTTAAGGTGCCAGGTGATTGGGAGGAAGGGAAGGAAGGGAGGTACATAGACAGGACACCGAGACTGAAGGAAGAAGAAGAAGAAAAAAGCCCCAAGGGAGTCCATCAGAACTGAGCTCCCAGCTGAGTGGAACTGCACAGCCCATCAAGAAGGAGTGGAGATGGCACATGGTGCCAGTTTTTCAGAAGAAAGATAAGAACACAAGTTTTTAATTTTTATGGGGTCCCATTTATTTGTTTTGTGTTTTGCTGTTTCTGCTTTTGTGATTATATCAGATAATCCATTGTGAAAACTAGTCCCAACGGTGTTTCCCTTGAATTTTCTTCTAAGAATTTTATGGTTTTGGTTTGCACATTTAGGTCCTTAATCCATTTTTCGTTTGTGTTTGTGTATGGTGTGAGGCACAGATAAAATACACAAAACATAAGATTTACCATTTCAACCGTTTTACAATGTAAGCTTCAGTGGCATTTAGTCCACTTACAATGTTGTGCAACCATCATCCACTATTTACTTCCAAAACATTTTCATCATTCCAGAAAGATACCCCACAACCATTAAGCAGTCATTCCCCATCCCCTTCCTCCCAGGCCCTGGGAAATGCTGATCTGCATGACTTTGACAATTTTTGGTATAAGTGGAATAATTCATTATTTGTCTTTTTTGTCTGGCTTTTTTACTTATCATGGTTCTATCAAGGTTCATCCATGTTGTGGCATGCATCAGTATTTCATTACTTTTTATGGCTGGTTAATATTCTATGTATGTGCCACATTTTGTTTATCAGTTGATGTACACTTGCGTTGTTTTCACATTTTGACTATTTTACATAGTGCTTTTATGTATATAAATGCACAGGGATTTGTTTGAGTATCTGTTTTCAATTTTGGGGGGGTATGTACATAAGAAAGAACTCCTGGGTCTTATGGTAATTCTAGACTTAAATTATTTAGGAGCTACCAAACTGTTTTTCACAGTTGCTGCTTCATTTTACAGTCCCGCTAGCAACATATGGGAGTTCTAATTTCCCTACATCCTCACCAACTATTATTATTTCCCATTTTTTAGATAAAAGTCATCCCAGTGGGTATGATGTGGTATCTTATTATGGTTTTGATTTGCATTTTCATAGTTACTAATGACTTTGAGCATCTTGTTGCTTATTTGTATATCTTCTATGAAGAAATATCTACTCAGGTCTTTTGCTTCTTTTTTGTTTAGGTTGTCTTCTTGTTGTTGAGTAATAAGAGTCCTTTATATATTCCCTATACTCATCCCTTTTCATATATGATTTGTAAATATTAGCATCCTTTGATGCACAAAATATTTTAAATTTAAAGAAGTCCAATTTCTGTTTTGTTTTGATGCTTGTGCTTTTAATTGCTGAACGACTTTTTACTCTCTCTTTCACTATATACTTACACACACACACTCATATCACCAAACCATAGCAACTTAAAAACTAATTAACAAAATGAACAATTAAAGAAATATTGTTTGTCCCAGGAAAATGCTGCCTGTCACTGGGCGGCTAGAGAAATTCTCATTTCTTACCTAGACTGCTGGAATGGCTTCCTGTGAAGCATCCCCACCTCCAGACTTTCTCTCATATCTATAGAGAAATCAACTTCAGCCCTTGCTGGCTAATTTTTTAATTGCTAAATCCAAACCAAAAAAAAAAAAACCTATTGCCATCGAGTTCGATTCTGACTCATAGCAACCTTACAGGATAGAGTAGAACTGCCCCATAGAGTTTCCAAGGAGCGCCTGGTGGATTTGAACTGCCAACGTTTTGGTTAGAAGCCATAGCTCTTAACCACTATGCCACCAGGGTTTCCTTGCTAAATCCAAGTTCATAAAAATGCTCCCATATTTTTCTTCTAAGAGTTTATAGTTTTAGTTCTTATATTTAGGCCTTTGACTTAATTTTTATATATGGTAAGGGTACAACATAATTCTTACACATATGGTTTTCCAGTTTTCCCAGCGCGATTATTCTTTCCCCAATGAATTACCTTGGCACCCCTGTCCAAATTTAATTGACCATAGGTGTATCACTTTATTTCTGGAGTCTCAATTCTATTCCATTTATCTATATGTCTACTCTTATGGCAGTATCAGACTGTTTTGATTACTATAGCTTTGAAGATGCTTTGAAATAGGGAAGTATAAGTCCTTCAACTTTGCTCTTCTTTTGCAAGATTACTTTGGTTGTTTGGGAACCTTTTGAATTCCATAGGAATTTAAAGATTAGCTTTTCCATTTCTGCAAAAATGGCTGTTAGAATTTTGATAGAGTTGGCATTTAATCTGTAGATCACTTTGTATAGTGATACCATTTTAGCACTCTTAAAACTTCCAATCCATGAAGATGGCATGTGTTTCCATTTATGTAGGACTTTCTAAGTTTCTTCAAGCAATGTTTCATAGTTTTCAGTGTAGAAGACTTGTACCTCCTTGGTTAAATATATTCCTAAGTATTTTATTTTTTTGATACTATTTTAAATGTAATTGTTTTCTTAATTTCCTTTTTGGATTGTTTATAAACAGCAAACTTGTAATTACCAATGGAATGCAAAAGGAAGCTAAGAAGTTATGAAAAGTTTTTATTTCTTTATATTATAACATAGATTTTATATGTATATATATTTATTTTGCTCTCATATTTTCACCATTTTTTATTTGAAAGTTTCAAAAAGGACAAAAGTGCAGACATTAAAATGTTACAAGATGACTTGAAAATCCTGATATCTTTTGCCATGAAGCCATGGGACCTATTTGAAAGTCCTGATCTGCTATGCTGCTTCTTTTTCTCTGCAACAAACTCCAGAGACTCAGTTAGTTTTTCTTTTCTCTTAGTAGTGACAACCTCCTACTCTATATATGGAGGCTCTGTGTTCTCTCTGACACCCCACCACACAATTAGCCTTGGGTAGGCAGTTAAACATTTATTGAGCCTTTATTCTATATGAGAGAACTTTCTTTCAAATTACTCATTCTAACTCAGAGGTTGGTGGTAGAAAATGTTAGAGGCAGGATCTGCTCCTTGGGAAAACAAATGTGAGCTGTCTCAAAGCCCTCTTAGGGGAAACAGTTAATAGAAAGCCTTTGACTATATTGCTATTAATAAAAAAATTAATTGAAATAAAATTTAAACAAAAATACTTTTATGGTGGCTATGCTCTTCCTCTCCTTCCCTTTTACACAGTTAATTCCTCACTGTTCCTTCTGTGATGAAGTTTGGCTTTCAGAATTATTTTATTTGCATAGACTTTAATCACCTAATGGAAATCATATCTTCTTATCCTAGGTAGAGATCTGTTCAAGAAGAAATTCTTTGTTTTAAGACAATTGTATTTTCCCCTTTATCAGTCTCTTAATCCTTTCCAGAAATTGTCTTTTCTTTATAAAATGAATGACTACTCCTTTATTTACCTCCAGGATTGAGATTTTTTACTTTAAACAAACTTTAATCATTTAAAGGCTTATTTATGTATATATTTCCTTTTAAAAACTTCTTTGAAGTATACTCTTCTCTCTGCTATGTAAAGGGAAATTAGCCAGCAAGGGCTGAAGTTGATTTCTCTATAGATATGAGAGAAAGTCTGGAGGTGGGGATGCTTCACAGGAAGCCATTCCAGCAGTCTAGGTAAGAAATGAGAATTTCTCTAGCCGCCCAGTGACAGGCAGCATTTTCCTGGGACAAACAATATTTCTTTAATTGTTCATTTTGTTAATTAGTTTTTAAGTTGCTATGGTTTGGTGATATGTGTGTGTGTGTGTGTAAGTATATAGTGAAAGAGAGAGTAAAAAGTAGTTCAGTTGTTCTCCTTTCAAAAACATACAGTAAATGTCATTATTAATCATTATATTAAAAGGGCTAATTTTAATATAGTCTGCATAAAGCACTACATTTTCAACACATTTCCTTAAGAAAGATTTGCTATAAGCTCTAATATCTGTGTATCCCTTTGAAAATGGCCTGCCTTGCACCATCTATGCACGACCTCTCCCTCTTATGCTTTTCAAGTTTCTATCCCTTTTCGTTTTGTTTCAGAGATTTGTAAATTATCCTTTTTTGTGAAGCTGAAGTTGATTTAAAAATAGGATTTCTGGAATATGGAAAAAGCTGTGCCTGTGATAGAAAGTTCAAAGAAATTTTTGTTCAATTATTAACACTACCCAGAAAAAAAAAAAAGGACACTAAGTACAGAAAATTCAGTGGTCCTTTAGGATTCTGTGACTTAATAAGCAACAAACAGAAGCAAACCTTAAGTACATCTGACGAAGTGCAGAGAAGCCTAATCATGCTGTGAGATTAACTTCTGGCCTTCTCTGCGACATTTGATGTACTGAGCAATGAGGTTGCTTTCTGATTCATTGGATACTGGTTTTCTGTAATCAATCTGCAGCTTTCAAATAATGTTACCATAACCAGAAAGTGTTCTAATAGAGAAATCAAAACTGACTCATCTTCAATAAAGCATTTTTTTAAACTAGGCATATAAATATCATCTGAGATGCATTAGCTGTTGGCTATTCACAGTTTCAGCTCTTTTGCTCCCAGGTAGGTAGCAGGCCTTGCTACTTTCTACCCCTGTTGGTTCCTGTGACATTAGCAGGCAGATCAAGGTCATCACAGACGGAAAGCATAGGGAGACAAATATAGCCAAAATAGTTAATATTCTCTAGAAAGAAAATTGTCACTGTAGCAAAGCCTATGTGTTTTGGGTTATGGAGATCACCTTAGGGAGTTTTGGAAAGAGAACGAAGAAAGAGCTTTTAGAAGAGCTATTGGGCAAGGAATGGACATTAAGAGTGAAAAAAAGAGAGGAAGAGAGAGGACATTTTAGAGATCACATGACCATCTTCTAGGCTTCTAAAAATCTCTGAAAGGGAGACTTTCAGAGCACAGGCACTTTTAAAAGTTTTCCAGATGGAAAAAAAAAGTTTTCAACCTCAACACTGCCAACCACATGAAGCTCTTCCACCATATAAAGGAGTAAATGGTCACACCATTTCTAGCTGGTCTATATTCTCAACATCAACCAGTGGCAGAATCCAGAATAATAGCTTAGTTCTATCTTTTTTCCATTATAGTGTTTTATATAGCTTATGACATATTAAACCAAAACAAAACTAAACCCACTGCCGTCAAGTCGATTCCGACTCATAGCAACACTATAGGACAGAGTAGAACTGCCCCACAGAGTTTCCAAGGAGCGCCTCGCAGATTCAAACTGCCGACCTCTTGGATAGAAGCTGTAGTACTTAACTGCTACACCACCAGGGTTTCCTGTGACATATTAGTATACGTAAAAAGAGGAATAAAGGGAAGTACATGAAAAGTCTTCCTATATAGTCTTGAGAATATTGTGCTCTGTCTCCAAAGAAATGATAATCTTGGATGAATTTAATGCAGTATAGTGCTAAGTGATATTGTAAATAGTGAAATTAGAACAAAAATAACCAAAAATAAAAAGTATTAGAAACTGCAAGAAAAAGAAAGCACAACTAAGTATTCCAAAACGAAATGAAGAATAATATTTTCTTCCTAACTTGGAGGAAATTTTAGTAGTACAATATTCTACTATAATACAGAATAGTACAAAACAAAATTCTAGCAGTACAATAGCCTGAGTAGTAATGAGAAACCTCAGTAGCGACAATTCTTTCAGTGAGGGCTTTGTTTTGTGTTTTTTCCATTAGCATTGGCATCAGGGGATGAAAAAAAAAGTAATTTTGAATCTTTTCCAAGAAATGAGATTCTACGTGAAGAAAAATGTCTCTCAGTCATTTTATGACCCTTTCTACCATTAGACCACAGAAAAATTCACAGTTATGTTAAACTTCCTTATTTCACTTCTAATTTTCCAGAGGTAAGAGTATCAAATAGTTTCTTTGGTTAGTTCCAAGGCTTTTATCATACATACAGGGACAAATACAAATTCTAACAGCACACAATAACGTACATTTTGGTCACTGTACTCCCTTTAAGTGTATTATGGGACCTGTGCTATTCTGGTAAACAATAAACTAAAACAGCTGTTGGCTGTAGCATCATGTGCATCTGCAGTCTTTGCCCTTGTGGATTTACTAAGTGATAGTGTCACACCTATGTATAATGTGGCATGGGCATGAAAAGCCATGCATTGTTCGTAATACAGGAAGTACTGGAAATCTAATACAGTTTAACATTATATGGCAGACCCAAAGTGGCAAACTCCTTGTTTAAATAACTTACTTTTCTCTGTTGTTGTTGCATGCCATTAAGTCGATTTTGATCCATCAACCCTAAAGGACAGAGCAGAACTACCCCATTGGGTTTCCTAGGCTGTGATCTTTATGAGATCAGATCACCAGGTCTTTTCATCTGCAGAGACATTGGTGGCTTTGAATCACTGACCTTTCGGTTAGCAGCCAAATGCTAAACCAGTTCTTTTGGCTCCTCTCCAGGAATCTTTCTATAACTTATGTCTAATGAATTATGAACACATTTGAATTCTTTCCAACTATGTCAATGCCAGTAAGCAGGTGGTTCACTTGAGTGGGCCAAACATTGTGTGTGCCCTGGCTCCCTAATGGTATCAGTATGAATCAGTTCTACTCAAGTCTAGAAGTCACACTCTTTCCTAAGACTTACATGTGAAATTTAATATCCCTAAATTAATCCATAATTTTTTTATTAACTTTTATTGAGCTTCAAGTGAACGTTTACAAATCAAGTCAGACTATCACATATAAGTTTATACACACCTTATTCTGTACCCCCACTTGCTCTCCCCCTAATGAGTCACCCCTTCCAGTCTCTCCTTTCGTGACAATTTTGCCAGCTTCCAACTCTCTCTATCCTCCCATCCCCCCTCCAGACAGGAGATGCCAACACAGTCTCAAGTGTCCACCTGATATAATTAGCTCACTCTTCATCAGCATCTCTCTCCTACCCACTGTCCAGTCCCTTTCATGTCTGATGAGTTGTCTTCGGGGATGGTTCCTGTCCTGTGCCAACAGAAGGTTTGGGGACCATGCCTGCCGGGATTCCTCTAGTCTCAGTCAGACCATTAAGTATGGTCTTTTTATGAGAATTTGGGGTCTGCATCCCACTGATCTCCTGCTCCCTCAGGGGTTCTCTGTTGTGCTCCCTGTCAGGGCAGTCATCAATTGTGGCCGGGCACCAACTAGTTCTTCTGGTCTCAGGATGATGTAGGTCTCTGGTTCATGTGGCCCTTTCTGTCACTTGGGCTCTTAATTGTCGTGTGACCCTGGTGTTCTTCATTCTCCTTAGCTCCAGGTGGGTTAAGACCAATTGATGCAACTTAGATGGCCGCTTGTTAGCATTTAAGACCCCAGATGCCACATTTCAAAGTGGGATGCAGAATGTTTTCATAATGGAATTATTTTGCCAATTGACTTAGAAGTCCCCTTAAACCATGGTCCCCAAACCCCCGCCCTTGCTCCGCTGACCTTTGAAGCATTCAGTTTATCCCAGAAACTTCTTTCCTTTTAGCCCAGTCTAGTTGAGCTGACCTTCCATGTATTGAGTATTGTCCTTCCCTTCACCTAAAGCAGTTCTTATCTACTAATTTATCAGTAAAAAACCCTCTCGCACCCTCCCTCCCTCCCCACCTCGGGACCACAAAAGTGTGTGTTCTTCTCAGTTTATACTATTTCTCAAGATCTTATAATAGTGGTCTTATACAATATTTGTCCTTTTGCCTCTGACTAATTTCGCTCAGCATAACGCCTTCCAGGTTCCTCCATGTTATGAAATGTTTCACAGATTCATCACTGTTCTTTATCGATGCGTAGTATTCCATTGTGTGAATATCCAACAATTTATTTAACCATTCACCCATTGATGGACACCTTGGTTCCTTCCAGCTTTTTGCTATTGTAAACAGAGCTGCAATAAACATGGGTGTGCATATATCTGTTTGTGTGAAGGCTCTTATTTCTCCAGGGTATATTCCGAGGAGTGGGATTTCTGGGTTGTATGGTAGTTCTATTTCTAACTGTTTAAGATAACGCCAGATAGATTTCCAAAGTGGTTGTACCATTTGACATTCCCACCAGCAGTGTATAAGAGTTCCAATCTCTCCGCAGCCTCTCCAACATTTATTATTTTCTGTTTTTTGGATTAATGCCAGCCTTGTTGGAGTGGTTTTAATTTCCATTTCTCTAATGGCTAATGATCGAGAGCATTTTCTCATGTATCTGTTAGCTGCCTGAATATCTTCTTTAGTGAAATGTGTGTTCATATCCTTTGCCCACTTCTTGATTGGGCTGTTTGTCTTTTTGTGGTTGAGTTTTGACAGAATCATATAGATTTTAGAGATCAGGCGCTGGTCAGAGATGTCATAGCTGAAAATTCTTTCCCAGTCTGTAGGTGGTCTTTTTACTCTTTTGGTGAAGTCTTTAGATGAGCATAGGTGTTTGATTTTTAGGAGCTCCCAGTTATCTGGTTTCTCTTCGTCAATTTTGGTAATGTTTTGTATTCTGTTTATGCCTTGTATTAGGGCTCCTAAGGTTGTCCCTATTTTTTCTTCCATGATCTTCACCATTTTAGTCTTTATGTCTAGGTCTTTGATCCACTTGGAGTTAGTTTTTGTGCATGGTGTGAGGTATGGGTCCTGTTCCATTCTTTTGCAAATGGATATCCAGTTATGCCAGCACCATTTGTTAAAAAGACTATCTTTTCCCCAATTAACTGACACTGGGCCTTTGTCAAATATCAGCTGCTCATATGTGGATGGATTTATATCTGGGTTCTCAATTCTGTTCCACTGGTCTATGTGCCTGTTGTTGTACCAGTACCAGGCTGTTTTGACTACTGTGGCTGTATAATAGCTTCTGAAATCAGGTAGAGTGAGGCCTCCCACTTTCTTCTTCTTTTTCAGTAATGCTTTGCTTATCCGAGGCTTCTTTCCCTTGCATATGAAGTTGGTGATTTGTTTCTCTATCACCTTAAAAAATGACGTTGGAATTTGGATCAGAAGTGCATTGTATGTATAGATGGCTTTTGATAGAATAGACATTTTTACTGTGTTAAGTCTTCCTATCCATGAGGAAGGTATGTTTTTCCACTTAAGTATGTCCTTTTGAATTTCTTGTAGTAGAGCTTTGTAGTTTTCTTTGTATAGGTCTTTTACATCCTTGGTAAGATTTATTCCTAAGTATCTTATCTTCTTGGGGGCTACTGTGAATGGTATTGATTTGGTGATTTTCTCTTCGATGTTCGTTTTGTTGATGTAGAGGAATCCAAGTGATTTTTGCATGTTTATCTTATAACCTGAGACTCTGCCAAACTCTTCTATTAGTTTCAGTAGTTTTCTGGAGGATTCCTTGGGGTTTTCTGTGTATAAGATCATGTCAACTGCAAATAGAGATAATATTACTTCCTCTTTGCCAATCCGGATGCCCTTTATTTCTTTGTCTAGCCTAATTGCTCTGGCTAGGACTTCCAGCACAATGTTGAATAAGAGCGGTGATAAATGGCATCCTTGTGTGGTTCCTGTTCTCAAGGGAAATGCTTTCAGGTTCTCTCCATTTAGAGTGATGTTGGCTGCTGGCTTTGCATTAAAAAAAATGCATAGATGCCCTTTATTTTGTTGAGGAATTTTCCTTCAATTCCTATTTTGGTAAGAGTTTTATCATAAATGGGTGTTGGACTTTGTCAAATGCCTTTTCTGCATCAATTGATAAGATCATGTGGTTTTTCTCTTTTGTTTTATTTATGTGGTGGATTACATTAATGGTTTTTCTAATGTTAAACCAGCCTTGCATACCTGGTATAAATCCCACTTGATCATGGTGAATTATTTTTTTGATATGTTGTTGAATTCTATTGACTAGAATTTTGTTGAGGATTTTTGCATCTATGTTCATGAGGGATATAGGTCTGTAATTTTGTTTTTTTGTGCTGTCTTTCCCTGGTTTTGGTATCAGGGAGATGGTGGCTTCATAGAATGAGTTGGGTAGTATTCCGTCATTTTCTATGCTTTGAAGTACGTTTCGTAGTAGTGGTGTTAACTCTTCTCTGAAAGTTTGGTAGAACTCTGCAGTGAAGCCGTTTGGGCCAGGGCTTTTTTTGTTGGGAGTTTTTTGATTACCGTTTCAGTCTCTTTTTTTGTTATGGGTCTATCTGGTTGTTCTACTTCTGAATGTGTTAGTTTAGGTAGGTAGTGTTTTCCAGGAATTCATCCATTTCTTCTAGGTTTGCAAATTTGTTAGAGTACAATTTTTCATAATAATCTGATATGATTCTTTTAATTTCAGTTGGGTCTGTTGTGATGTGGCCCTTCTCGTTTCTTATTCAGGTTATTTGTTTCCTTTCCTGTATTTCTTTAGTCAGTCTGGCCACTGGTTTATCAATTTTGTTAATCTTTTCAAAGAACCAGCTTTTGTCTTTGTTAATTCTTTCAATTGTTTTTCTGTTTTTTTTTTTAATTCATTTAGTTCAGCTCTAATTTTTATTATTTGTTTTCTTCTGGTGCCTGATGGATTCTTTTGTTGCTCACTATTTGTTCAAGTTGTAGGGACAATTCTCTGATTTTGGCTCTTTCTTCTTTTTGTATGTGTGCATTTATCGATATAAATTGGCCTCTGAGCACTGCTTTTGCTGTGTCCCAGAGGTTTTGATAGGAAGTATTTTCATTCTCATTGCATTCTATGAATTTCCTTATTCCCTCCTTGATGTCTTCTATAACCCAGTCTTTTTTCAGGAGGGTATTGTTCAGTTTCCAAGTATTTGATTTCTTTTCCCTAGTTTTTCTGTTATTGATTTCTAGCTTCATTG
Source organism: Elephas maximus indicus (assembly GCF_024166365.1). Classification (NCBI taxonomy): domain Eukaryota; kingdom Metazoa; phylum Chordata; class Mammalia; order Proboscidea; family Elephantidae; genus Elephas; species Elephas maximus. The sequence continues at coordinate 92,477,765 of NC_064833.1, forward strand.
CCTCGTGGTCTGAGAAGATGCTTTGTAATATTTCGATGTTTTGGACTCTGCAAAGGTTTGTTTTATGACCTAATATGTGGTCTATTCTAGAGAATGTTCCATGTGCGCTAGAAAAAAAAGTGTACTTTGCAGCAGTTGGGTGGAGAGTTCTGTATAAGTCAATGAGGTCAGGTTAGTTGATTGTTGTAATTAGGTCTTCTGTGTCTCTATTGAGCTTCTTACTGGATGTCCTGTCCTTCTCCGAAAGTGGTGTGTTGAAGTCTCCTACTATAATTGTGGAGGTGTCTATCTCACTTTTCAGTTCTGTTAAAATTTGATTTATATATCTTGCAGCCCTGTCATTGGGTGCATAAATATTTAATATGGTTATATCTTCCTGATCAATTGTCCCTTTTATCATTATGTAGTGTCCTTCTTTATCCTTTGTGGTGGATTTAAGTCTAAAGTCTATTTTGTCAGAAATTAATATTGCTACTCCTTTTTTGCATATTGTTTGCTTGATATATTTTTTTCCAGCCTTTGAGTTTTAGTTTGTTTGTGTCTCTAAGTCTAAGGTGTGTCTCTTGTAGGCAGCATATAGACGGATTGTGTTTCTTTATCCAGTCCGAGACTCTCTGTCTCTTTATTGGTGCATTTAGCCCATTTACATTCACCATAATTATAGATAAATAAGTATTTAGTGTTGTCATTTTGATGCCTTTTTATGTGTGTTGTTGACAATTTCATTTTTCCACTTACTTTTTTGTGCTGAGACGTTTTTCTTAGTAAATTGTGAGATCCTCATTTTCATAGTGTTTGACTTTATGTTTGCTGAGTCATTACGTTTTTCTTGGCTTTATCTTGAGTTATGGAGTTGTTATACCTCTTTGTGGTTACCTTAATATTTACCCCTATTTTTCTAAGTAAAAACCTAACTTGTATTGTCCTGTATCGCCTTGTATCACTCTCCATATGGCAGTTCTGTGTCACCTGTATTTAGTCCCTCTTTTTGATTATTGTGATCTTTTACATATTGACTTCAATGATTCCCTGTTATGAGCATTTTTTTTAATTAATCTTAATTTGTTTTTGTGATTTCCCTATTTCAGTTGATATCAGGATGTTCTGTTTTGTGACCTTGTGTTGTGCTGGTATGTGATATTATTGATTTTCTGACCAAACAATTTCCTTTAGTATTTCTTGTAGCTTTGGTTTGGTTTTTGCAAATTCTCTAAGCTTGTGTTTATCTGTAAATATCTTAATTTCGCCTTCATATTTCAGAGAGAGTTTTGCTGGACATATGATCCTTGGCTGGCTGTTTTTCTCCTTCAGTGCTCTATATATGTCATCCCATTGCCTTCTTGCCTGCATGGTTTCTGCTGAGTAGTCTGAACTTATTCTTATTGATTCTCCCTTGATGGAGACCTTTGTTTTATCCCTGGCTGCTTTTTAAATTTTCTCGTTATCTTTGGTTTTGGCAAGTTTGATGATAATACGTCTTGTTGTTTTTCTTTTTGGATCAATCTGAAATGGGGTTCGACGAGCATCTTGGATAGATATCCTTTCATCTTTCATGATGTCAGGGAAGTTTTCTGTCAGCAGATCTTCAACTCTTCTCTCTGTGTTTTCTGTTATCCCTCCCTGTTCTGGGACTCCAATCACCCGCAGGTTATCCTTCTTGATAGAGTCCCACATGATTCTTAGGGTTTCTTCATTTTTTTAAATTCCTTTATCTGATTTTTTTTCAGCTATGTTGGTGTTAATTCCCTGGCCCTCTAGAATTCCCACTCTGCATTCTAATTGCTCAAGTCTGCTCCTCTGACTTCCTATTGTGTTGTCTAATTCTGTAATTTTATTGTTAATCTTTTGGATTTCTGCATGCTGTCTCTCTGTGGATTCTTGCAACTTATTAATTTTTCCACTATGTTCTTAAATAATCTTTTTGAGTCTTCAGCTGTTTTATCAGTGTTTTCCTTGGCTTTTTCTGCAGTTTGCCTTATTTCATTTCTGAGGTCATCCCTGATGTCTTGAAGCATTCTGTAAATTAGTTTTTTATATTCTGCATCTGGCAATTCCAGGATTGTATCTTCATTTTGGAGAGATTTTGATTCTTTTGTTTGGGGGGTTGTAGAAGCTGTCATGTTCTGCTTCGTTATGTGGTTTGATATCGACTGCTGTCTCCGAGCCATAGTAGTGTTTTATTGTATAATTGCTTACTGAGTCTTATCTTGTTTTCTTTCAATACATGTGGATGGGCTACTAGATTGTGCTGTCTTGTTTGTTGTAGCCCTTGACTTACTTATGACCTATTACCAGCTGGTTTGGGCTGTTGCCAGATATATATGCCTGAGTCTATTCACTATTCTTGAGTAGAATCTGATTTTGGGTCATCAAGTGTGTGCTGCTCCCTTACACCTATCCACCTCAAGAAGTAGTGGTGATAGTTGTGTGCAGCAGATTCTATTAGCAGCTGGGGCTAACCTTCCGGGGGTGGCAGGATGCTGATAGGCTTCCCCCAAGTGTCAGTGAGGTAGGTGTGTCTCTATTCCTGTAGCAACTTGGTGGAAAGACACTGCAGCTGTACCTTAGGCCCCCAATGCAAGTACCTCTACTGAGTGGTAGGTGTCACCCTCCTTAGACCCCTAAGGCAAGAGGCTAGGTGGTCTGGGGGGAGCTTCAGCCTCAGTTCCCTGTTGTGAGTTAGTTAGGGCTCTGTTGAATAAGCAGAGATATCAGACCTGGGAAACTTGTTTTTCCAGAACATCTGCTCAAAGAAAAAATGCAGTCAGATCCCTATCAGAACTGCCTTCGGATTTTAACTGCCACCTTGTTCCCTGTAAGGATGAAAGTCCGAGATTTGCATCATATATGCTTGGCTGTAGCTGGTTCTGTGTTTTTAGTCCAATTAGGGATGGATTTTTGGTCCCTGGGTTTTTTGTGGTTCCTTATCTTAGGCCGGAAGAATGGGTTAGGAAAAGACCAAAAAAAAAAAAAGGAGGGGGGGAAGCAAAGCCGCCGCGGAGCCGGAGCCATTCTCCCTCTGGCTCAGGAAATTCCAATGTTAATGAAGCCGCCTGACTGGGACGCTGGCTCCAGGCTCCGAAAACAGTCGCTGCTTCCCCGTATTTGTTCGTTCTCCGTCTCTAAATCTGTGTTTGTTGTTCAGGGTTCATAGATTGTTATGTATGTGATCGATTCACTTGTTTTTCCAAGTCTTTGTTGCAAGAGGGATCCGAGGTAGCATCTACCTAGTCTGCCATCTTCTTAATCCATAATTTATCTCCAAAATGAAAAGCATGGGCTGAGTCATTTATAAAATTCCTTATAGTACTGTCATTGGTGTTAAGGTGCCATCAAATCAGCCCATTGTTGCAGCCACTGTGTCAGTCCATCTCATTGATGGTCTTCCTTTTTTTGCTTCCTCTCTACTTTGCTAACCATGATGTCCTTCTCCAGGGACTGATCCCTCCTGATAACATGTCCAATGTATGTGGGACTTAGTCTTTCCATCCTTGCTTCTAAGGAGCAATTCTAGCTGTACTTATTCCAAGACAGATTTGTTCATTCTTTTGGCGGCCTGTGGTATATTCAGTATTTTTTTGACAGTACCACAATTCAAAGGTATCAATTCTTTTTCAGTCTTCCTTATTCATTGTTCAGCTTTCACATGCATATGAGGTGACTGAAAACACCATAGCTTGGGTCAGGCACACCTTAGTCTTTAAGGTGACATCCTTGCTTTTCCACACTTTAAAGGGGTCTTTTTCGGCAGATTTGCCCCATGCAATGTGTCTTTTGATTTTACGACTGTTGCTCCCATGGGTATTAATTGTGGATCCAAGTAAAATGAAATCCTTGACAACTTCAATCTTTTCTCATTTTATCATGATGTTGCTTATTGGTTCAGTTAGGAGGATTTTTGTTTTCCTTATGATGGCATCTAACAACAACATAGCAATAAATATCTATTTGTGCATGTGAACAATCTTATTCAGGAAGTTTTTTTTTTTTTTTCTTTTCTTCCATGGTTTGGTAGTCAGAATCTTTCAGTCAAGTGAAATGATTTAAAACTTGCAGTATCAAATCCTACACCTGGATAGAAGATATTATTTCTAAAATGAAGTAAATAATTGAACCCCACTCTTTAGGGTTAATAGCAACAAGTCTTCATGTTTATGCACTCGTTTAAACACTCACTCACCCAACAATTATTTTCTAACTATCTACTACTGATGTCATCTCTGTGGTGTGTTTGTGAAGTAGAGAAAATGTTTTTTCTTTAGTGTTTTAATATTAGGGAGAATATATTTTCTCATTTTTTTGAATATAACTGCATAAGCTGTGATTAATCTCTAGTCCTTGGAAAATGCTGCAGGCTCTGTTCAAAATATAGCTGAGCAGCCTGTTCCGCTCTTAAACATAACAAACACCCCAATACCTTACAATATATTTTCCCTTATTCGAAATAGGCGATTGAGAGCTTGACATGGCTAACGCCATAATGATGCTCTAAGGAATCTCCAAATATTTTTTTAAATTGCACCAGCTGCACTGGTCTCCTCAGAAGGGGTATGGAGCTATCTCAGCTCCTGTGGCTTTGATGTCTCCTTTCCGTGATGTCTTGAGAAACGGCCTTCAGCCTGCAAACCGACAGGAAGGTTTGCTTTCTTGCTCCCTATCTCAGCCACAGTGGACTTGGCAAAACAGCTCCACTAGCCGAGAGATTCTTACGAGTTTTTCAGCCTGTTATGAATATACTAATTAGAGTCCAGGTGCCTGACATGTTTATCTTTAGTTTAATAAAGAGTTTTTGTAGTTGTTTTGTGATATAAGTCCATCTGTGGACTACGTGCTCAAAACATTAGGTAACTGTGATCTTTTCTGTATAAAACCCTCCCATCAACCCTTTAGGGCAGACAGAACTTGGGAGAAATTTAACCCCCTCTCTCTCTTGAATACTGGTATTCAATAAAGCCTTCTTACTGCTTACCTCCTCCTGTCTCAGTATTGGCTTTGCAACAGGTGGCTCGAACCCACAGTTTGCGGTAACACTTGAGTCTACCCAGCTAAACAAAATAAACACGACTCCTGATCTTGAGAAGGCACTGACAGACTATAGTTCAGGATAATGATATTTTAGTTAATTTTATCATCATGTGTTGGAAATAGAATTTTCATTAAAACTTAGTGCCCAAAAGAAGGAGGGAGGCAGGAGGAAATTTCTGAAATAGCTGTGTTTTGCTGCCATCATTGTCATCATCCTGTTTATGGGGAATAGAATGTTTAACTGCAGAGTGGATACTTAATAAAACCCCATCATAATTGTGAACTATTCTCCAGTTTGTCTTTTTTCTATTTTTTTATCTGAATTTCAACGCTCATTTTTGTGAGCTCACTTTAAGTATTGATTTCAAATAAAGATTTATAAACTGCCTTTAAAGTCTCTTACAATTAGATTTTTATTGCTTAGACACAAAAGCTGTATTTATAATATCAATTTGGGTTAAAATAATTGTTACTTTGAAATGAAATACTGGAATTATATAAGGGCATTAACACATATCCTTCAGTCAGAGATTAAAAGAAGTTTTCTTCTTAGAATTGATATTAAATAGAACACACTTTGTTAATCCTTTAACAGGAACAAAAACAACAAAATAATTGGAAATTCACTTTTGTTTCAGGGGTGAAGCATTTTACACTTACAAACAAAAACCTAATAAAAATTTTGGAAACTACTAGTCTTATGCTTTAGGCTGCTTAACTAAATGCCATAGTAGAATTACCTCACATTACTGGGAACGTGTGCTATACACAGTGATATGTATTCAGGTTTTAGAATTGGAATAAGAGACATGTTTTATTAAAAAAAAACTAAGCTTGAAAAATGTTGATTCTGCCTTTAAATGATTATTGTACATTTATCATATGATATGTAGTATGAGTACTTTTGAGAACACATACTTTTATAACTCAAAATACTGTGTTTTCTAAAAATAGAGCTCTAACTTATAGTTGTATCAGATGGTGCTGTGTAAAACACAACTGGCAATGTCATCTTGACTGTGAAAAACTTTGGTTTCCATTCCAACGACCTGTCATTTAAATTGTGTTTTAGACCACAGTTGTGTGGAAAGATGAAGAACAAAACAAAGGTGAACACAGGGCAACGTCCCACATATATTAACACAGCGTGGGCTTGATAGTTCATTTTTGATGAGCGTTTTTTAGTGTGACCGACCATCCCAATTATCCCAGGACTGCATTAATGTTGTCAATGAATGTCTTATGTCCTGGGAAACACCTCGATTCCAGGCAAACCAGAACAGTGGGTTACTTTGTTTAAAAAGCGATAATGAATGGCCTGAGGATAGAAATATCAGCGTCCATGAGGACTTTCATGAAGACTGTCCTCTGTAGACCAGGGTGGATGCTTTCATAGAACCGAACTCCCTGATATCAACTGGGAAGATAGAACTTACAAATAATAGAAAACAGGTTAAGACAGGGAGCAAAGACCCTGAGATCAGAAGGTGCCTGTTTGAGAAATAGTGAAGAGATTGGTGTGGTTACAGAAGAAACCAGTAGAAGAGAAATAGACTATAGTATCAGGGAGGTAATAGGGGGTTGAGTGTGGAATCTAGAGACTTAGTAAGACAGGGAACAGAGGGGCCCCCAAATCTGCAAACAAAGTAACAAGAAATGGGCTAGGGCGGAGAAACAAAGCCATTCCCCAGAACAATAGGGTAGGGTATCTAAAAATAGCACACAAACTTCTTTAAAGTTGCCTTTCAGAATCATTTGGAGAAGACCTGGCCCAGGGACATGCACAGAACATCCACCTGTGACTGCTGTGTGACCTTCCACCAGGGGCAGTGAGGGGCTACGGCCCCAGCCAAGGATTCAAACCCCGGGGAAAGAGAGACTGCACAGGTGTGACACTCCATAATAAGTCTGCTACAAGTCCCAGATTCCCCGGGACAGAAGCCATCCTGGAAAGCTGCTGTGCCTGCACCTGTGTATGAATGAACATGAATTGTTTCCAGCCCGAGAACTTTTAAAAACTCGGGCCCATCTTTTGTTCTGTGAGATGAGGGTGTGCATTGCTTTAGGCCCTCCTAAAGCATTTGCAAGCCTCTCCAATAAAACTTTGCTCATGTGGACAACTATGTGCCTTACCTGCTCATTCTTGGCAAGTGAGAGGCAAGAACCTTATTCCGGTAACAATTTTGGTGAGCCAGGAGCCAGGAGGCACAAAGGGATCCTTTGGGTCCCGTTCTCAGACCCAAAGAGGTGGAGAGGAGAATTGTCTGACCCACCTCGTTGGTGAAGGAAGCAGCTGCCGAGACTGATTATTCTGGCATATCTCCACCGGATAAGGAACTCTCTCCCTTACTCTTCGTGCCCTGACCTTAGTTTCATTTTCCTCCCGAACAAGCTTTCTGTCCTTCTGTTTTTCCTGGTAAACATGAAGAGCAATGACGAGGATTCAATAGAAATCCGGATAAGTCACTTGCCCGGGTAAGGCCACCCGGGAGTCCCCCATGGATGGGTGTCTCATACTGTGGGGGCCAGAGACACTAGTGAAGGGTGAAGCGTCCCCAGAGCGACAGGTCTAAACTGACCCTAGGGACCAAGAGAAACCTTAAACCTCAGGGACTAGGGGTCTCCCTCTCAGAACCTACTACAGAAAGGTCTCTGGATTTTCCCCATTGCGAAGGGTCATTTGACCCTAGGGACCAAGGGACACATTCCATGGAGCATCCCCAGAGAGATGGGCTTTTCACACCTTAGGGACCAAGGGACACCTTCTCTTTGACCCCAGGGAGTAGGGAATTTCTGACCTGCTGGTAGTGCACTTTTGGCAAGAGCTACAGCCTGCCCCTTTTCCTCTCTTTCCTGTCCTCTCAAGCTGGCCTTTTGCCCAGCCACTTGTTTCAGCTGCCGTTTTTCTGTGTCTGGATATTGTCTTCCTCTAAATAGTACACCCTGTTTTGGGGGGAATGGATGAAGACACCTCTGTTTAGATTGAGAGATTGAAGCCCCCCTATTTGGTATTGGAGATGAAAGGTATCTGGCAAATCAAAGTGGAGATTCAGATATTCCTAGTAATGTGTTAGACCTCACTAAGCCATTTCTGACTTGTCTGGTCCAAGGGCTCTCTGTTTGTTTGTCTTATGTGTGACCGGGGCTGTCTGGGAGGTTGAGACTATGAGATTGTCTCAGTCACCTCTGTCTGTGCCTTCTGCATAATGTGTGTGTTCCATAGAAACTAATTGGTGAAGGGAAGTTCAGGTTGAATTGCAGCATGCTTATGGAGACTCCTGAGAATTTACTGATTGGGCTGTGTGCTGAACAACTGGCCATCTTTTGCTCTAGGTGGTTTGAAGAAAAAGATAATTTTGTCTTAAGGGAAAAGTAGTTCCAGAACAGCAAAAGAGAAAGAACTTGTTGTCTTTTGACTTTCAAAATGTCTGGAATTGGGATGACAGCCTCCAGTTTCCCTAGCTAAGAATTGGATTCATTTACAAAATTGCTAAAGAGCTTTGGTATTTACTGGGTAGATAGCCTTTCAAAATACCTCTATATGTGAGTGAATCAGAATGGGCTAATCTTGTCTTCTACCTTGGGTTAAAAAAAAAAAAGTAGGTAAAAAAAAATTTTTTTTTTTTTTAGGGTGGGGCAAAATCAGGCCTCCTTAGCCCCCAGCCCTCAGCTGCCAAGGCCACAATGGAACATGCCTGAAATGGCCTGGAGAAATGTTAATTGGTCAGTTAAACAGAAACCTTGTTATTTCCAAAGCCAGTTGATAAAATTAAATTGAAAAATACGAGAAATAATAAAAGTCAAATGAAAATTTGGAAAATTTAAAGAAATTTTATTTCAATTCGTTATGTTTTATGGTATACAGGCTTAAAATCATCTGTAAGATCTTTTAGGTAACTTATTGATGTTAAATTGAATCTGCTTCAAAGACAAAGTTTTAGTCTGTCATTAGAATAAGATTCCTGAGTCAGAAACCAAGCCACATCGCTTTAGGAAAAAGCTAAGATTTTTATTTTAAGATCTTTGGTTAAACAACTGAGGTATCATTTCTTGGTAACTTATGGCAAATTTGAAAGAAAGAATGCTAAAAAGGTTTATTTAACATGATATAAATTGCATGGAACATGTTGTTAAAGTCATGAGACATGCCCAATTCTTTCTCTTTGGATTATTGCTACCTTGGTCACAAATTTATTTATTTATTTGAAGCTAACATCATTAAAGCCAATAGTTCAATTGGAGAATTCACATCATTTATCTATGAAGTTGTTTTTATTACTATTGTAAGGGGGAGGAGGAGAGCTTGCACTTGGGAAGAGGAAGAGGCAGGGGGATGGTGACATTCCTCAATAAGACAATCCCAACAAAGGAAGAGACAGGGGGTGGTGACATTCCTCAATAAGATGGTCCCAACATAGTTAAACATTAAGCCAAGGAAATGATCTTTAAAGGGGTCTTTGATTTGATAAAGCCCTTAACTTGATAAGATCTCTAACTTGGTAATTAAACCTTAAATCAAGGAAATAGTCTTTGTAGGGGGGATCTGGTCCAGGCTTTTAAACGTTAATAGAGACAGAGTAAGAGACAAAAGGAGTATGAAACCCTAAGAAAATCATTATCAGGGCACTCAGATTCTTTCTCTACTTGAGTAGCCTGCTTGAGGCTTCTTAGTCAAGTGTACTTTTTCTACTAACCCTCTGCTTGCTAATAAACGTCTGCTCCCTTGGCACTGTCTGTCTCAGTGTTTGAATTCTTTCCTACACTGAAGACAAGAACCCAGGCCATTCTCCAGTAACACTATTTGGATATTTAGAGACTTGATAATCTTTGTATATTCTTGATATATCCTGATGGTGTGATGTTGTGTCTCGGGCTTGTTATGTGTTCCATCTGAAGTTCTCTAAAAATAAGGTTAATGGTTATTATTAGAAATATTTTTATCTAAAATTTTTCTTAACTGATTTATTTGGCCTTTATGTTGTGCTTGTAATTGATTTCTGTCAGGTATTTCACCATTAAGAATTATGTTTACAAATTAATCATGGAAAAAAAAATTTTTTTCTTTTTTTTTATTAAAAAAAAAGTTGGTGGGTGGGTATATAAAGTTTTGTCATCTACAGATAAGTTTTTACTTAACTGATTTCATGAGAACACTTGACCAAAATATCTAAACTAAAGGGTTCTATGGGTTTTATGTGAGAATATTGCTGATGCTTTAAGGTCCTACTTTCTGGAGATAAACCATATTCCTCTTTTCTCCTAAATTATCCAACTAGTGGGTTTAAATACTGTAACTCTTGAATTAGAAGTTCTTGTTGACAAACTTAAAATGTTATAAATACCATAACTAGAAAAGTGCCTGAAATTTGAGCTATGATTTTACAAATTAAGATTACAATCTTAAAATCTTAGGTTTGGCAAAATGTAGTTGCTGCTGAGATGCAGGAAAACCAGTTTCTTGGTTCAAATGCCTTAGGGTCATGGATTCACTGGTGATTTCAGACAATTGGCCTAATGTTAGTGTTTCTATTCAACCTCCCGATTAGCTGTATGGTGCCTGAAATCTTAAAACCAGATAGTGATTAAACATTTTTAATCAAAGATTCTATAACAAGATCATGATCCAAAAGAGGAAACCATGAAAAAGTTGTACGTAATTCTCCTGAAATCCAGATTTCTGGCTTTCATAGAGGTTGGGGCAATCCACACAGGCCATCGCCTTTGGGTGTCCTTTTATAAACAATTGTCCAGATAAACTAGCAAGACCATTGGGCTCTGGACATTGTGCTTTTTTAAAAATCAGCCTCTAGACAATGTTGCATGAAGTACCTGTCTAAAGTTCGTAATCAAACTCTTAGCCTCTTGCTATACAGAAAATTATGTATCTTAAACCAAGTTCTCAGAGATCAACCTCATGGCTCAGACTCCATTTTGTTTTAGATTCCACTTCTGCTTCTGAATAAGTGACCCATGACTGTTAATAGGTAAACCAAAGAGGGAGAGCTTGTCCTCAGGGAGAACACTTAGTATGTTTTAGACAGATTAACTGAAGGCCTCCAACAAAAAAAGCTAATAGTGAAAACTTAGTTGTCACATGTTAGTTTTTCTATATTTTCTGTTTTCTCCAGACAAGCTCTGTGTGTTAAAGGTAATGTTAAATTTGTTATCCTTTGTAAAACTAGAGTCAGAAGAAAGTCCATTGGTCCAACACTCAGGGTATGGTTGGTAAGTTTAATTCCTATTTATGGTACATATAAATTGGAGAAATCCTTAAGAAATATTATAATCACTGTGGGGCTAGAGACAACCCAGGTTCATGTGCCTTTTTCAGTCTCAAACTTAAGCCAGTATATATTTAAAAAAAAAAAAAGAATAGTGTAGAAGACCCTGAGAGGTTTAAGGATGAGTTTATGAAATGCAACTTGAATTTTAATTTGACCTGGAAATATGTGATGATCATTTTAACTCACTGTTGTAGTACAGATGAGAAGAGGCTAAGATCCCGGCTGAGGCTAGAGAACAGGCAGACGATAATACTAACTGCCCACAACCAACACATGTTATTTTCAGACTAGGAGGAGAAACAGTCCCTGATATGCAGCTGAATTGGGATTACAATAAGAGGAAAAAAAAAAAAAAAGAGCCAAATATTTACTTGCATGTATACTAGGCGAGATTTAGAAGTGTAGGAGAGTAAAAGAAATTACCCAGACAGCAGAAGAGAACCCAGCAGTCTTCCTCACCAGGCTGACTGAGGCTTTTAGGAAATAGTCTGACCCCGAGAGCCCAGAAAATACATTGCTAACTATGACAACAGATATTAAAAAGAAACTGCAAAAGATAGAGGCAGCACCCCAGACTCCACTCTCACGACTGGTTAAGGAAGCCTTTAAGGTCTTTAACAACAGGGACCTGGCAGCAAAGGATAAAATGAAGAAAAAGGCCCGATTGTTGACAGTAGCACTTCAGGGCCCACCTTGAGGTAACCCAACAGGACCCTGAAGACCAAAACCTCCATGAGAATTTCTTCATCGACCAGTGAGTATCAAGCCAGACCAATGTGGGTATTGAAAAGAGAGGCCATTAAGGTGGATTGTCCTGAGCATTCTATAACAGGGCGCCCGGTGGACTTCCCCCAGAGGCCAGTCCAGGCAGGCCCACAGTGCCTAATGTCCCTCTCAGAAGAGGAGGAAGAGTGGCCCTATTGACGAGGCCCAGAGGTCCACTCAGCTCCTGGCCAGAGACCGTCGCTATTTCTGCAACAGAGCCTTGGTTTACTCTTGAAGTGGGAGGTAAAGAGACTGAATTTTTGCTAGACATGAAATCTGCCTTCTCTGTTTTAACCCAAAATCCAGGTCCACTCTCCACTCGTGACTGTATGGTCATTGGGTTTGAACTTTACTTTTCCCTTTTCTTGTGACATGGGCCAGAGAATGTAAAGAAACAAGAGGGGCAGGCCTAGATATTTGGTGGGCAGTGCAGAAAACACCCCGCTATTACTTAGTTTCTACCCTTTTTGGGCCCTCCTCCTCTATACTCCAGAGTTAGACTTAAAAGTGTGCCAAATGTTGAACCCTGCCACTCTTTTATATAGTGTTGCCAGCAAGATTGGTATTATTGAGACAAGAGCTTCACCACCAGAAACATCAGCCAAAAAGCTGATCTAACTGCCCTGGTATGTGCCCTAAGAGAAAAGAAGTGGTTTTTCTTATGAGACAGGATGAATGAAGAATGATGAGGGAGTATTACATATGCCTGTGTATTCATAATGGAAAATAGTAAAAGCCTTCCATGATGCCACACACTATGGCAGAGATGCCCTCCTAAGACTACTGTCTAAAAGTATAAAAGGAAAAGGGCTATTAAAAGAAACAATTCCCCGATTTAGACTACCAGGGTCTTTCCATGACAGTAGCCACCGTAGTATCTAGAGCCTTGACAGGGAGAATAGTTCGATTCACATTCGGCCCCTACCTGTTTAAGCCTTTAGTCAGGCTGAGCTCCTGGTCATGGAAGATTCCCCAAGAAGGGGTCCTGATAGTAATTTAAATCAGATAGCGAGAGACTTCTACTCAGTTAGGCAGGAACAATGCCCTAGTCCAGCATGAAGAAGTTACAGAAACAGAGATCTCCATCCACGTTCCCATAAAGATTTATGGGGTTGAAGTCACTCAGTGGGGGAGTAAGACAGGGAGCAAAGACCCTAAGATTGGAGGGTACCTGTTTGAGAAATAGCGAAGAGACTGCTGTGGTTAGAGGAGAAACAAGTAAAAGAGAAATAAACTATACTATCTTTTTTTTTTTTAATCAGGGAGGTAATAAGGGGTTGAGTGTGGAACCTAGAGACTTAGTAAGACAAGGAACACAGGGACCTCCAAATCTGCAAACAAATAACAAGAAATGGGCCAGGGTGCAGAAATAAAGCCGTTCCCCAGAACAATGGAGCATGGTATCTAAAAATAGCATGCAAACTTCTTTAAGGTTGCCTTTCAGAAGCAGTTGGAGAAGACCAGGCCCTGGGACATGTGGAGAACATCCACCTGTGACCACTGTGTAACCTTCCACCAGAGTCAGTGAGGGGATACAGCTCCAGCTGGGGAATCAAACTCGGGGAGCGAGAGACTGCACAGGCGGAATACCCCGTAATAAGTCCTGCTGTGAATCCCAGAGGCCTCTGGGACAGGAGCCATCTTGGAAAGCTGCTGTGAGCACACATTAGTTAACATAGTCCCACCTGTGTCTATGAATAAACATGAATCTTTTCCTGACCAAGAACTTTTAAAAACTCAGGCCTGTCTTTTGTTCTGTGAGATAAGGGTATGTGTTGCTCTAGGCCCTCCTTCTCTCTGCTTGCAAGCCTCTTCAATAAAGCTTTGCTTGTATGGAAAACTGCGTGCCTTACCTGCTTATTCTTGACCAGTGAGAGGCACGAACCTTATTCTGGTAACAAGGTGACATCACTTAATCATCAGATGGGAGGTGGAGGTAAAGATCCCAGAAGCAGCAAGGTCATAGTGACAGCCAGGGTGATGACCTACACAAAGCAATGGGAGTTGATTAAAGATGATGTTTCTGAGAGGCAGGATAGATCATCAGCAATTATGGGTGTTGCTTAATATATACATGCATCACAACTCAAAGGGGTATGAAGTACAGGTTGAGGTCAGCCCAGTTTCTGGAACTAAGCTAATTCCCAGTCTCAGAACCAACTAAGTGAAGGACAGATCAGGTCCCCATGAGGAAACAGCCAGCAATATCATAGCAAGTGGGCATGACAAAGATTCCCCCATTCCTTCTTTGAAGGTACTGGCAGTCATTAACTAGGGCAACTGTTCACCAAGGAAAAGGGGAATACCCAGGTATTTCAAGGACTGTTGAATAGAAGTTCCAAATTGACATTGGTACACAGAGATATGAAGTATTATCTTGGCCTCCTTTTAGAGTAGCTGCATATGGGCCATGATAATAAATGAATCCTGGCCCTGGTCTAGTTCATGCTGACAACATTTGGTCCACTGACCCACCCGATGGTCTGGCACAATTTGAATAGACATACATGGTGATTGTCGCCACCCACGTCTATTTCTTATGTGTGGAGTAGAACTATTGTGGACCAAAAGGTAAGGGGAATCCTCTGAAACTACCAACATAATAAATCAAAGACATCCAGAATCCACTGGCCTGTTAGTATGATGGGATGTTTTTTGTTTGTTTTTAAGAAGCAGCTGCTTTTTAGTTTCAAGTTTCATAATCCCATAAACATTCTAAATCAGGGACCATGGCATAGTGCTGTGTCACCAGTATGTACAATGCATGGGTCCAGGAACAAAGGGTAGAAGTGAGAGTGGTCTCCATTTCTGTCACTCCCAGTGAACAACACTGAGAATTTTTACTCTCCACCTCTGCAACTTTAGGTTCTGTAGATCTAGAGGTTCTGTGGTACAGAGGTGTAATATCTCCAAAAAGAGACACTGTAAGTGTCCTAGTGACTTCAAGATCCTTAAGGCAGGCAAATAAAGAAGCCACCATACTTCCAGGAGTGCTCTTACACAATGGAGGCTGAAAGTCTGCTGGTGATACAGTCAAGCGTCTTGGCACATTTTGATGATAAATGGACAAGTACAGCAACTTCACCCTAAAAAGGACATGGTTTCTAAGGGCTCAGATCATTCAGGGATAAGAGTCTGAATCACCTCACAAGCACAGGTGTCCTGACCAGAGGAGACTTTAGGTGAGGCTGAAGGGAATGTAGAAGGGAAGATGATGATTAAATGTGACCATAAGGTCATTCATAGTGAAGTAGGATACACTTCATCGCACTTGTAAGTTCCCCCAAAGACACAGAATATCAAGGACCCTGGAGATGTAGTGAACTTCCCATTTGAAAGCGCTTGGGGGGGTAAATTCTGTGTTCTGCAGCCTGGGGCTTGCTTCGGAACCACCATTGCCCTTGATGCTGAGAATGTTGGCTACTGACAGCTTATGGCCTCACTTTTTCAGAAAATTGACCTTAGCCAAAGAGAGCTGTTCCATCCAAGATTATTCCCCTCTCATCTGTCAGTTTGTCTTTCAGTGGTGGCTTGCATGTTGCTATGGGGCAAGTCTACTCTGTCACATGGGTTCTCTGAGTTGGAATTGACTTCATGGCACCCGACAACAACAAAAATGGCTAATCGTGTTAAACATCTTCCCATGTGCTTATTTCCAATTTGTATATTTACTTTAGGTAAATATCTCATCATGGCGTTTGCCTTTTTTAAAATTGGATTTTTTTGATGCTGAGTTTCGATAATTGTTTGTGTGTTCTAGATACAACATCTCAGCTATGTGGTTTGAAAATATTTTTTTCTCCCCAGTTTGTAGCTTGCCTTTTCTTCTGTTTCACAGGTTTTTTTGGTAAAGCAAAAGATTTTAATTTCAAAGAGGTTCTAGATCCTAAAGATTTAATTCCATGTTTTTTTTTCTCCCTAAAAGCTTTCTGGTTTTATATTTAAATCTGTGATCCATTTTAAGTTAATTACTGTATGAGGTGTAAGATTTGGATTTAGCCAAGATTAATTGTTTTACCTACGGATGTCCAATTGTCCCAGGACCATTTGTTGAAAGGCTATTCTTCCTTCACTGAATTGCTTTTACACTTTTGCCAAACTATTTGGCTGTAGTTGTGTGGGTTTATTTCTGGGTTTTCTATTCTTTTCCATAGATCTATTTGTGTATCCTTCTGCAAATGCCACACTGTCTTGATGATTATAACAATGTAGTAAATCTTGACATCAGGTAGAGTGATTCCTCCCACTTACTCTTCTTTTACAAAATTGTTTTAAATATTCTGGGTTCTGTATTTTTCATGTAAATTTAAGAATAAATTTTCTATGTCTATAAAAGAAAGTTCCTAAAATTCAATAAAAAATTATGATAAGAGAGGCGGGGCCAAGATGGCGGACTAGGTGGAGGCTACCGCGGATCCCTCTTGCAACAAAGACATGGAAAAACAAGTGAATCAATCACATACATAACAATCTACGAACTCTGAAAACAAACACAGATTTAGAGACGGAGAACGAACAAATACGGGGAGGCAGCGATTGTTTTCAGAGCCTGGAGCCAGCGTACCAGTCAGGCGGCTTCATTAACATCCGAATAGCCTGAGCCAGAGGGAGAATTCAGATAGGGATCTGACTGCATTTTTTTTTAGCGGATTTTCTGGAAAAACTAGTTTCCCAGTGATGGCTCGGAGACAGCAGTCCATATCAAACCACATAAAGAAGCAGACCATGACAGCTTCTACAACCCCCCAAACAAAAGAATCAAAATCTTTCCCAAATGAAGATACAATCCTGGAATTATCAGATACAGAATATAAAAAACTAATTTACAGAATGCTTAAAGACATCACAAATGAAATTAGGCTAACTGCAGAAAAAGCCAAGGAAAACACTGATAAAACTGTTGAAGAACTCAAAAAGATTATTCAAGAACATAGTGGAAAAATTAATAAGTTGCAAGAATCCATAGAGAGACAACATGTAGAAATCCAAAAGATTAAAATTACAGAATTAGACAACGCAATAGGAAGTCAGAGGAGCAGACTAGAGCAATTAGAACGCAGACTGGGACATCTGGAGGACCAGGGAATCAACACCAACATAGCTGAAAAAAAATCAGATAAAAGAATTAAAAAAAATGAAGAAACCCTAAGAATCATGTGGGACTCTATCAAGAAGGATAACTTGCGAGTGATTGGAGTCCCAGAACAGGGAGGGATAACAGAAAACACAGAGAAAATAGTTGAAGAACTCCTGACACAAAACTTCCCTGACATCATGAAAGACGAAAGGATATCTATCCAAGATGCTCATCGAACCCCATTTAAGATTGATCCAAAAAGAAAAACACCAAGACATATTATCATCAAACTCACCAAACCAAAGACAAACAGAAAATTTTAAAAGCAGCCAGGGAGAAAAGAAAGGTTTCCTTCAAGGGAGAATCAATAAGAATAAGTTCAGACTACTCAGCAGAAACCATGCAGGCAAGAAGGGAATGGGAAGACGTATACAGAACACTGAAGGAGAAAAACTGCCAGCCAAGGATCATATATCCAGCAAAACTCTCTCTGAAATATGAAGGCGAAATTAAGATATTTACAGATAAACACAAGTTTAGAGAATTTGCAAAAACCAAACCAAACCTACAAGAAATACTAAAGGATATTGTTTGGTCAGAGAACCAATAATATCAGGTACCAGCACAATACAAGGTCACAAAACAGAACGTCCTGATATCAACTCAAATAGGGAAATCACAAAAACAGACAAATTAAGATTAAATAAATAAAATAATACACATAACAGGGAATCATGGAAGTCAATAGGTAAAAGATCACAATAATCAAAAAGAGGGACTAAATACAGGAGGCATTGAACTGCCAGATGGAGAGTGATACAAGGCGATATAGAATGTTACAAGTTAGGTTCTTACTTAGAAAAATAGGGGTAAATAATAAGGTAACCACAAAAAGGTATAACAACTCCATAACTCAAGATAAAAGCCAAGAAAAACGTAACGACTCAACTAACATAAAGTCAAACACTATGAAAATGAGGATCTCACAATTTACTAAGAAAAACGTCTCAGCACAAAAAAGTACGTGGAAAAATGAAATGGCCAACAACACACATGAAAAGGCATCAAAATGACAGCACTAAAAACTTATTTATCTATAATTACGCTGAATGTAAATGGACTAAATGCACCAATAAAGAGACAGAGAGTCACGGACTGGATAAAGAAACACGATCCATCTATATGCTGTCTACAAGAGACACACCTTAGACTTAGAGACACAAACAAACTAAAACTCAAAGGATGGAAAAAAATATATCAAGCAAACAATAAGCAAAAAAGAAGAGGAGTAGCAATATTAATTTCTGACAAAATAGACTTTAGACTTAAATCCACCACAAAGGATAAAGAAGGACACTATATAATGATAAAAGGGACAATTGACCAGGAAGACATCACCATATTAAATATATATGCACCCAATGACAGGGCTGCAAGATATATAAATCAAATTTTAACAGAATTGAAAAGTGAGATAGACACCTCCACATATATAGTAGGAGACTTCAACACACCACTTTCGGAGAAGGACAGGACATCCAGTAAGAAGCTCAATAGGGACACGGAAGACCTACTTACAACAATCAAGCAACTTGACCTCATTGACTTATACAGAACTCTCCACCTAACTGCTGCAAAATATACTTCTTTTTCTAGTGCACATGGAACATTCTCTAGAATAGACCACATATTAGGTCATAAAAGAAACCTTTGCAGAGTCCAAAACATCGAAATATTACAAAACATCTTCTCAGACCACAAGGCAATAAAACTAGAAATCAATAACAGAAAAACTAGGGAAAAGAAATCAAATACTTGGAAACTGAACAATACCCTCCTGAAAAAAGACTGGGTTATAGAAGACATCAAGGAGGGAATAAGGAAATTCTTAGAAAGCAACGAGAATGAAAATACTTCCTATCAAAACCTCTGGGACACAGCAAAAGCAGTGTTCAGAGGCCAATTTATATCGATAAATGCACATATACAAAAAGAAGAAAGAGCCAAAATCAGAGAACTGTCCCGACAACTTGAACAAATAGAAAGTGAGCAACAAAAGAACCCATCAGGCATCAGAAGAAAACAAATAATAAAAATTAGAGCTGAACTAAATGAATTAGACAACAGAAAAACAATTGAAAGAATTAACAAAGCCAAAAGCTGGTTCTTTGAAAAAGTTAACAAAATTGATAAACCATTGGCTACACTGACTAAAGAAATACATGAAAGGAAACCACCCAAATAAGAAACGAGAAGGACCACATCACAACAGAACCAAATGAAATTAAAAGAATCATATCAGATTACTACGAAAAATGGTACTCTAACAAATTTGAAAACCTAGAGGAAATGGATAAATTCTGGGAAAAACACTACCTACCTGAACTAACACATTCAGAAGTAGAACAACTAAATAGACCCATAACAAAAAAAGAGATTGAAACGGTAATCAAAAAACTTCCAACAAAAAAAAGCCCTGGCCCGGACGGCTCCACTGCAGAGTTCTACCAAACTTTCAGAGAAGAGTTAACACCACTACTACTGAAGGTATTTCAAAGCATAGAAAAAGACGGAATACTACCCAACTCATTCTATGAAGCCTCCATCTCCCTGATACCAAAACCAGGTAAAGACATTACAAAAAAAGAAAATTATAGACCTATATCCCTCATGAACATAGATGCAAAAATCCTCAACAAAATTCTAGCCAATAGAATCCAACAACACATCAAAAAAATAATACAACCTGATCAAGTGGGATTTATACCAGGTATGCAAGGCTGGTTTAATATCAGAAAAACCATTAATGTAATCCATCACAGAAATAAAACAAAAGATAAAAACCACATGATCTTATCAATTGATGCAGAAAAGGCATTTGACAAAGTCCAACACACATTTATGATAAAAACTCTTACCAAAATAGGAACTGAAGGAAAATTCCTCAACATAATAAAGGGCATCTATGCAAAGCCAACAGCCGATATCACTCTAAATGGAGAGAACCTGAAAGCATTTCCCTTGAGAACGGGAACCAGACAAGGATGCCCTTTATCACCGCTCTTATTCAACATCGTACTTGAAGTCCTAGCCAGGGCAATTAGGCTAGACAAAGAAATAAAGGGTATCCGGATTGGCAAGGAGGAAATAAAGTTATCACTATTTGCAGATGACATGATCTTATACACAGAAAACCCCAAGGAATCCTCCAGAAAACTACTGAAACTAATAGAAGAGTTTGGAAGAGTCTCAGATTATAAAATAAACATACAAAAATCACTTGGATTCCTCTACATCAACAAAAAGAACACCGAAGAGGAAATAACCAAATCAATACCATTCACAGTAGCCCCCAAGAAGATAAAATACTCAGGAATAAATCTTACCAAAGATGTAAAAGACCTATACAAAGAAAACTACAAAGCTCTACTACAAGAAATTCAAAAGGATATACTTAAGTGGAAAAACATACCTTGCTCATGGATAGGAAGACTTGACATAGTAAAAATGTCTATTCTACCAAAAGCCATCTATACATATAACACACTTCCGATCCAAATTCCAATGTCATATTTTAAGGGAATAGAGAAAAAAATCACCAATTTCATATGGAAGGGAAAGAAGCCCCGGACAAACAAAGCATTACTGAAAAAGAAGAAGAAAGTGGGAGGCCTCACTCTACCTGATTTCAGAACCTATTATACAGCCACAGTAGGCAAAACAGCCTGGTACTGGTACAACAACAGGCACATAGACCAATGGAATAGAATCGAGAACCCAGATATAAATCCATCCACGTATAAGCAGCTGATATTTGACAAAGGCCCAGTGTCAGTTAATTGGGGAAAAGATAGTCTTTTTAACAAATGGTCCTGGCATAACTGGATATCCATTTGCAAAAGAATGAAACAAGACCCATACCTCACACCATGCACAAAAACTAACTCCAAGTGGATCAAAGACCTAAACATAAAGACTAAAATGGTGAAGATCATGGAAGAAAAAATACGGACAACCTTAGGAGTCCTAATACAAGGCATAAACAGAATACAAAACATTACCAAAAATGACGAAGAGAAACCAGATAACTGGGAGCTCCTAAAAATCAAACACCTATGCTCATCTAAAGACTTCACCAAAAGAGTAAAAAGACCACCTACAGACTGGGAAAGAATTTTCAGCTATGACATCTCTGACCAGCGCCTGATCTCTAAAATCTACATGATCCTGTCAAAACTCAACCACAAAAAGACAAACAACCCAATCAAGAAGTGGGCAAAGGATATGAACACACATTTCACTAAAGAAGATATTCAGGCAGCTAACAGATACATGAGAAAATGCTCTCGATCATTAGCCATTAGAGAAATGCAAATTAAAACTACGATGAAATTCCATCTCACTCCAACAAGGCTGGCATTAATCCAAAAAACACAAAATAATAAATGTTGGAGAGGCTGCGGAGAGATTGGAACTCTTATACACTGCTGGTGGGAATGTAAAACGGTACATCCACTTTGGAAATCTATCTGGCGTTATCTTAAACAGTTAGAAATAGAACTACCATACAACCCAGAAATCCCACTCCTCGGAATATACCCTAGAGATACAAGAGCCTTCACACAAACAGATATATGCACACCCATGTTTATTGCAGCTCTGTTTATAATAGCAAAAAGTTGGAAGCAACCAAGGTGTCCATCAACGGATGAATGGGTAAATAAATTATGGTATATTCACACAATGGAATACTACGCATCGATAAAGAACAGTGACGAATCTGTGAAACATTTCATAACATGGAGGAACCTGGAAGGCATTATGCTGAGCAAAATTAGTCAGAGACAAAAGGACAGATATTGTATAAGACCAGTATTATAAGATCTTGAGAAATAGTATAAACTGAGAAGAACACATACTTTTGTGGTTACAAAGTGGGGAGGGAGGGAGAGGGTTTTTTATGGATTAATCAGTAGATAAAAACTGCTTTGGGTGAAGGGAAAGACAACACTCAATACATGGAAGGTCAGCTCAATTGGACTGGACCAAAAGCAAAGAAGTTTCTGGGATAAAATGAATGCTTCAAAGGTCAGCGGAGCAGGGGCGGGGGTCTGGGGAACATGGTTTGAGGGGACTTCTAAGTCAATTGGCAAAATAATTCTATTATGAAAACATTCTGCATCCCACTTTGAAATGTGGCGTCTGGGGTCTTAAATGCTAACAAGCGGCCGTCTAAGATGCATCAATTGGTCTCAACCCACCTGGAGCAAAGGAAAATGAAGAACACCAAGGTCACATGACAACTAAGAGCCCAAGAGACAGAAAGGGCCACATGAACCAGAGACCTACATCATCCTGAGACCAGAAGTACTAGTTGGTGCCCGGCCACAATTGATGACTGCCCTGACAAGGAGCACAACAGAGAACCCCTGAGGGAGCAGGAGATCAGTGGGATGCACACCCCAAATTCTCATAAAAAGACCATACTTAATGGTCTGACTGAGACTAGAGTTATCCCGGCGGCAATGCTCCCCAGAACTTCTGTTGGCACAGGACAGAAACCATCCCCGAAGACAACTCATCAGACATGAAAGGGACTGGTCAGCGGCGGGGAGAGAGATGCTGATGAAGAGTGAGCTAATTAAATCAGGTGGACACTTGAGAGTGTGTTGGCAACTCTGGTCTGGAGGGGGGATGGGAGGATAGAGAGAGAGGGAAGCTGGCAAAATTGTCACGAAAGGAGAGACTGAAAGGGCTGACTCAATAGGGGGAGAGCAAGTGGGAGTAGGGAGTAAGATGTATGTAAACTTATATGTGACAGACTGATTGGATTTGTAAACGTTCACTTGAAGCTTAATAAAAGTTAATTAAAAAAAAGAATTATAAACCTGTAGATCAATTAGGGAGAATCAATATCTCTATGTTGAGTATTCCAATCCATGTTTATAGTACATCTCCTCATTTATTTAAGACTTTTTTTATATTTTTTCTTTTTAATCAACATTTAAAATCTTCAGGATACAGATTCTATACATGTTTGGTTAGATTTATACTTAAGTATTCCTTTTCTTTAGAAAATTATTGGTTTTTAATTTCATTTTCCCCATTTTGATCTTGCATATTGTGACGATACTAATCTGACTTATTACCTTAGGAGGATTTGTGTTTTTTACTGTTTAGTTTTATTTTTTTTGTAAATTGCTTGGGATTTTTAGGTAGACAATCATGCCATCTGTAAATAGGGTGTTTTATTTCTTTTATTGTCCTTCTTCTCTTAATGCTCTGACTAGACTTTCAGTATTATCTTGAATAATAGCAGACATCCTTGCCTTTTCCTGATCTTAGAAGGAAAGAATTCATGATGTTAGTTTGAGAATTTTTGTTAATGCTCTATAAAAATCTCAGGAAGTTCCTTGTTATTTCTGAAGTGTGGAATGTTTTTATTATTAATGTGAGTTGTATTTTGTCAAATGCTTTCTCTGTGTCAATTGTTATAATCATGTAATCTTTTCTTCTTTATCCTGTTAATGCAGTAGGTTTTGTTATTGTTAATATTGAGCCAGCTTGCATGCCAGAAATAAATCACTCTCAGTCATGGTATACAATTATGCTTATACAGTTTTCATTCAATTTGCTCACTTTGTTGAGGATTTTTGTGTTTAAATTTATGATAGCTATTGACATATTTTTTTTCCTTGTTATATTTAGTTAAAGGGGCACTGTGTCTTATTTTGTTATCAGAGAAATAATGGCCGCTTAACATGAGTCAAGAAGGGTTCTTCCTTCTGTTTACAGGAAAAGCTTATGCAGTATTGGTATTAATTTTACTTTAAATGTTTGGTATAAAACTAAAGTTAAAATATCTGAGCCTATTAACAAATTTATTTTCTTCCATGGGAATAGGACTATTCAGATTATATATTTCACATTGATTGTGTGTTAGTCATTTGTGTTTTTGAAGAATCAGTCTGTTTTTATAGCCCAAACCCAAGCCCCTTGAAGTAGAGTCGATTCCAACACATCGTGCCATATAGGTCAGAGTAAAACTGCCCCATACATCTTCCAAGTAATGAATGGCTGATTTGAACTGCTGGCCTTTTGGTTAGCAGCTGAGTTCTTAACCACTGCACCATCAGGGCTCCTGTTTCTTTGAACTGTGAAATTTATGAATATAATGTTGTTTATATAGTTCCCTTATTACACTTTTAGTGGCTTCAGTATGCATAGTGACATGATAGTGGTGATTTATGCCCTCTCTTTCGTCTTTGAGAGTCCTGTTACACATTTATTATTTTAAATAACCTTTGTTTTCATTGATGTTTCTCTTTCTTTTTCATCTAGATTGATTTCTCCTCTTATCTTTACTATTTTCTTCCATCTTGTTTTATTTTGCCCTTCTTTCCTAGTTTCTTGAGGCTGGAACTTAGGTTGTTTTGAAACCTTTCCTCCTTTCAAATGCAGTCAATCCTATAAATTTCCCCTCAATACTCTAGCAGTTTCCCATAATTTTTCATATGTTGTATTTTTATTTTCCTTCAGTTTAATATGTTTTTATTTCCTGTGAGGTTTTCTCTTTGATTAATAATATTTTAAAAGTTGACTTATTTTCAAGTACTTGTATATTTTCCTGATTTCTTTTTGTTGTTGATCTCTAGAGAGATTCCATAATGGTCAAATACTCTATTTTTTCTGTATGTCCTCAACTCTTTAAATTAGTTGAAATCTTTTTATGACCCAGGAGATGGTCTATCTTGGTAAATGTTCTCTGGACACTTGAAAAAAATGCATGTTCTGTTTTTGTTAGGTGGAGTCTTCAATAAACATCAATTAGATCCTCTTGGCTCAAGGTATTGTTTAGTTCTATGATTTATGGAGATTGGGTGGTTAAAGGCTTCAACTGTAATTTTGAATTTGTCTATATTTGCTTTCTAGGGCATCCATTGCTGCTTCATATATTTTGAAGGGTTGTTGTTTTTACCATTGTTGTATTTTGTTGCTGTTGTTGCTGTTTTGGGGGGAAGTGTGCGAACACATTTAGGATCATCTGTGTTCTTGGTAGACTGATCCTTTCATCTGTATGTAATATCACTCTTTGGTTCCCATCAAGTTTATTTCCTTCAAAATCTACTTTTTTTTTAACATGGATATGACCACTCCTGATCTTTGCTGATTAATGTTTCAATGACATACCTTTTTCTAATCTCTTACTTACAATCTAATTAGTTGTAATGGTTATGATTTAAGTAAGTTTCTTGTAAACAGCATATATTTCAGTCATTTTTTAAAAAGTTGACTCTGATAATTTCTTGCATCTAATTGAGGTATTTAAAACATGTACATTCAAAATAATTATAGCCTATGGATTTAAAAGGAACACATGACAAGATGGGGCTGGCATCAAAATTGTATTATCCTCAGAAAAATCTATTTACACTGTGTGCCACGTGTCCAACTTTCTTAAAGAGTCAGTTGTAAAAAGGTGATAGAGGTATAGTAATTTGAAACTATTTTGGGGATTATCAATCAAAAAGTTTTGCTTCATCTGCATGTATGCAGTGTGAAACAATCTGTATGATTTTATGCAGTATTTTGTTGGATTAGATTTGCTAACATTTTGTTACATATTTTGGTTTTTATGTTCATGAGAAACACTGATGAATAGATGTTCTTACTTGTGAAGTTCCTCATCTGGTTTTGATATTAGTGTAATGTTGGCCTCATAGAATGAGCGAGGAATTGTTCCCCCGTCTCTGTTTTCTGAAAGAGGTTGCATAAGACAAGTGCTATTTCTTACTTAAACTTGAGAATTCACCAGTGTAGCCGTCTGGGCTTGTTTTTTTCCTTTTAGAACGTTCTTTACTATTTATTTAATTTTCTTAATAGCTACAGGCATATTGAGATTATTTATTTCTCCGTGTGTGAGTTTTGGTAGTGGTGTCTTCTGAGGAATTCGTCTTGTTATATGGCTGTCAAATTGGGGGCATAGAGTATTTCCTAATACTCCCTTAATATTCTTTTGATGCTCATAGGAACAGTAGTGATAAGCCCACTCTCATTTCTGATACTGGAAATTTTGTGGCTTCTCTTTTTTTCTCCTAGCTAGTCTAGAAGTTTACCAATTTTACTGATCTTTTCAAAGAAATAGTTTTTGGTTTTCTTGATTTTCTCTATTATTTTCCATTTTCAATTTCATTGCTTTCTGCTCAAGTTTTTATTATCTACATACTTTAGATTTAAATTGCCCTTCCTTCTCTAATGAAATATAGATTATTAATTTTATATCATTTTAAAATATTTACTTAATGCTATATATTTCCCTCTAACTTCTCCTTTCACTGCATTCCACAAATTTTCAAAAGTTGTATTTGCATTTCCATTTAGTTCAAAATAAATTTTTAGTTTCTCTTGAGACCTTCACTTTGTCTTATTTCTTATATATTATTTAGAAATGTGTTATTTAATCTCCAAATATTTGAGGATATTTCAGCTACCTTTTTTGTTACTTATTTTAGTTTAATTCATTGTAATTTGAGAACGTATTTTGTATAATGTCTAGTCTTCTTAATTTTCTAAGGTTTTTTTTTTTTTAGGCCAAGAATATGATCTATTGTGGAGAATGTTCCGTATGAGCTTGAGACAAACATGTATGCAGCTTTTGTTGGATAGGGTATTTTATAAATGATACTTAGATCTACCCCCAAGTGTCTGTCAGTTTGTCTTACTGTGGGGGCTTGTGTGTTGCTGCGATGCTGGAAGCTATGCTACCTGTATTCAGATACCAGCAGGGTCACCCATGGAGGACAGGTTTCAGCTGAGGTTCCAGATTAAGACAGACTAGGAAGGAGAACCCGGAGGTCTACTTCTGAAAAGAATTAGCCAGTGAAAACCTTATGAATAGCAGCAGAACATTGTCTGATATAGTGCTGGAAGATGAGCCCCCCAGGTTGGAAGGCACTCAAAAGATGAGTGCGGCAGAGCTGCTTCCTCAATGTGGAGTTGACCTTAACCACTTGGATGGACTCAAGCTTTGAGACCTTCATTTGCTGATGTGGCATGATTCAAAGTGAGAAGAAACAGCTACAAACACCCATTAATAATTGGAACATGGAATGTATGAAGTACCTTTCACCAACATAAACGGTGACTACACACATGGACCTTACCAGACGGAATACACAGGAATCAAATTTACTACATCTGTGGAAAGAGACGATGGAAAAGCTCAATATCATTGGTCAGAGCAAGGCCAGGGGTGGACTGTGGAACAGACCATCAATTGCTGATATGTGAGTTCAAGTTGAAACTAAAGAAAATTAGAACAAGTCCAAGAGAACCAAAGTACAGCCTTGAGTATATCCCCTCTGAATATACAGACCATCTCAAGAATAGATTGGACGCGTCGAGCAGTAATGACCAAAGACCAGACAAGTTGTGGAATGACATCAAGACCATCATACATGAAGAAAGAAAGAGGTCATTAAAAAGACAGAAAAGAAAGAAAAGACCAAATGGATGTCAGAAGAGACTCTGAAACTTGATCTTGAATGTCAAGCAGCTAAAACAAAAAGAAGATATGATGATGTAAAAGAACTAAACAGAAGATTTCAAAGGGTAGCCCGAGAAGACAATGTAAAATATTTTAATTACATGTGCAAAGAGCTGGACATAGAAAACCAAAAGGGAAGAACACACTCAGTATTTCTAAAGGTGAAAGAACTGAAGAAAAAAAATTCAAGCCTCAAGTTGCAATAGTGAAGAATTCTACGGGAAAAATATTAAATGACACAGAAAACATCAAAAGCAGATGGAAGGAAAACGCAGAGTCATTATACCAAAAAGAATTGGTCAGCATTCAGCAATTTCAAGAGGTAGCATATGATCAGGAACTGATGGTACTAAAAGAAGAAGCCCAAGCTGCACTGAAGGCATTGGCGAAAAACAAGGCTCCAGGAATTGATGAAATGCTAATTGAGATGTTTCAACAAATGGATGCAGCACTGGACGTGCTCACTGGTCTATGCCAAGAAATTTGGAAGACAGCTACCTGGCCAGCCGACTGGAAGAGATCCATATTTATGCCTATTCCCTAAAAAGGTGATCCAACTGAATGTGAAAATTATAGAACAAGAATATCATTAATGAGAGCGGGGCCAAGATGGCGGACTAGGTGGACGCTACCGCGGATCCCTCTTGCAACAAAGACTCAGAAAAAAAAGGGAATCGATTACATACATAACAATCTACGAACTCTGAACAACAAGCACAGACTTAGAGACAGAAAACGAACAAATACAGGCAGACAGCAACCGTTTTCAGAACCAGGAGCCAGCGTACCAGCCGATTACTTGGAAAATCTAGTTTCCCAGTGATGGCTGGGAGACAGCAGTCCATATCAAACCACATAAAGAAACAGACCATGACAGCTTCTCCAACCCCCCAAACAAAAGAATCAAAATCTTTCCCAAATGAAGATACAATCCTGAAATTATCAGATACAGAATATAAAAAACTAATTTACAGAATGCTTAAAGATATCACAAATGAAATTAGGATAAATGCAGAAAAAGCCAAGGAACACACTGATAAAACTGTTGAAGAACTCAAAAAGATTATTCAAGAACATAGTGGAAAAATTAACAAGTTGCAAGAATCCATAGAGAGACAGCATGCAGAAATCCAAAAGATTAACAATAAAATTACAGAATTTGACAACGCAATAGAAAGTCAGAGAAGCAGACTCGAGCAATTAGAATGTAGACTGGGACTTCTGGAGGACCAGGGAAACAACACCAACATAGCTGAAAAAAAATCAGATAAAAGAATTAAAAAAAATGAAGAAACCCTAAGAATCATGTGGGACTCTATCAAGAAGGATAACTTGCGAGTGATTGGAGTCCCAGAACAGGGAGGGGGGACAGAAAACACAGAGAAAATAGTTGAAGAACTCCTGACACAAAACTTCCCTGACATCATGAAAGACGAAAGGATATCTATCCAAGATGCTCATCAAACCCCATTTAAGATTGATCCAAAAAGAAAAACACCAAGACATATTATCATCAAACTTGCCAAAACCAAAGACAAACAGAAAATTTTAAAAGCAGCCAGGGAGAAAAGAAAGGTTTCCTTCAAGGGAGAATCAATAAGAATAAGTTCAGACTACTCAGCAGAAACCATGCAGGCAAGAAGGGAATGGGACGACGTATACAGAGCACTGAAGGAGAAAAACTGCCAACCAAGGATCATATATCCAGCAAAAGTCTCTCTGAAATATGAAGGTGAAATTAAGATATTTACAGATAAACACAAGTTTAGAGAATTTGCAAAAACTAAACCAAGACTGCAAGAAATGCTAAAGGAGATTGTTTGGCCGGATGACCAATAATATCAGGTACCAGCACAATACAAGGTCACAAAACAGAACGTCCTGATATCAACGCAACTCAAATAGGGAAAGCACAAAAAACAAACAAATTAGGACTAATTCTAAAAAATAAATAAATAAACAAAATAATACACACAACAGGAAATCATGGAAACCAATAGATAAACGATCACAATAATGAAAAAGAGGGACTAAATATAGGAGGCATTGAACTGCCAGGTGGAGAGTGATACAAGGCGATATAGAAGGATACAAGTTAGGTTTTTACTTAGAAAAATAGGGGTAAATAAAGAGGTAACCACAAAAAGGAATATCAATTCCATAACTCAAGAAAAAAGCCAAGAAAAACGTAACGACTCAATAAACACAAAGTTAAACATTATAAGAATGAGGATCTCACAAGCTACTAAGAAAAACGTCTCAGCACAAAAAAGCATGTGGAAAAATGAAATGGCCAACACCACACATGAAAAGGCATCAAAATGACAGCACTAAAAACTTACTTATCTATAATTACGCTGAATGTAAATGGACTAAATGCACCAATAAAGAGACAGAGAGTCACGGACTGGATAAAGAAACACGATCCATCTGTATGCTGCCTACAAGAGACACACCTTAGACTTAGAGACACACCTTAGACTTAGAGACACAAACAAACTAAAACTCAAAGGATGGAAAAAAATATATCAAGCAAACAATAAGCAAAAAAGAAGAGGAGTAGCAATATTAATTTCTGACAAAATAGACTATAGACTTAAATCCACCACAAAGGATAAAGAAGGACACTATATAATGATAAAAGGGACAATTGGCCAGGAAGACATAACCATATTAAATATTTATGCACCTAATGACAGGGCTGCAAGATACATAAATCAAATTTTAACAGAATTGAAAAGTGAGATAGACACCTCCACATATATAGTAGGAGACTTCAACACACCACTTTCGGAGAAGGACAGGACATCCAGTAAGAAGCTCAATAGAGACACGGAAGACCTACTTACAACAATCAACCAACTTGACCTCATTGACTTATACAGAACTCTCCACCTAACTGCTGCAAAATATACTTTTTTTTCTAGTG
This sequence comes from Elephas maximus indicus, assembly GCF_024166365.1. Taxonomy (NCBI): domain Eukaryota; kingdom Metazoa; phylum Chordata; class Mammalia; order Proboscidea; family Elephantidae; genus Elephas; species Elephas maximus. The sequence goes on from NC_064833.1 coordinate 92,508,391, forward strand.
CACATGGAACATTCTCTACAATAGACCACATATTAGGTCACAAAACAAATCTTTCCAGAATCCAAAACATGGAAATATTACAAAACATCTTCTCAGACCACAAAGCAATGAAGCTAGAAATCAATAACAGAAAAACTAGGGAAAAGAAATCAAATACTTGGAAACTGAACAATACCCTCCTGAAAAAAGACTGGGTTATAGAAGACATTAAGGAGGGAATAAGGAAATTCTTAGAAAGCAACGAGAATGAAAATACTTCCTATCAAAACCTCCGGGACACAGCAAAAGCAGTGCTCAGAGGCCAATTTATATCGATAAATGCACACATACAAAAAGAAGAAAGAGCCAAAATCAGAGAACTGTCCCGACAACTTGAACAAATAGAAAGTGAGCAACAAAAGAACCCATCAGCCACCAGAAGAAAACAAATAATAAAAATTAGAGCTGAACTAAATGAATTAGAGAACAGAAAAACAATTGAAAGAATTAACAAAGCCAAAAGCTGGTTCTTTGAAAAAATTAACAAAATTGATAAATCACTGGCTAGATTGACTAAAGAAAAACAGGAAAGGAAACAAATAACCCGAATAAGAAACGAGATGGACCACATCACAACAGAGCCAAATGAAATTAAAAATCATTTCAGATTACTACGAAAAATGGTACTCTAACAAATTTGAAAACCTAGAAGAAATGGATAAATTCTTGGAACAATACTACCTACCTAAACTAACACATTCAGAAGTAGAACAACTAAATAGACCCATAACAAAAAAAGAGATTGAAACGGTAATAAAAAAAACTTCCAACAAAAAAAAGTCCTGGCCCAGATGGCTTCACTGCAGAGTTCTACCAAACCTTCAGAGAAGACTTAACACCATTACTATTGAAGGTATTTCAAAGTATAGAAAAAGACAGAATACTACCCAACTCATTCTGTGAAGTTACCATCTCCCTGATACCAAAACCTGGTAAAGACATTACAAAAAAAGAGAATTTTAGACCCATATCCCTCATGAACATAGATGCAAAATCCTCAACAAAATTCTAGCCAATAGAATCCAACAACACATCAAAAAAATAATACACCCTGATCAAGTGGGATTTATACCAGGTATGCAAGGCTGGTTTAATATCAGAAAAACCATTAATGTAATCCATCACGTAAATAAAACAAAAGATAAAAACCACATGATCTTATCAATAGATGCAGAAAAGGCATTTGACAAAGTTCAACACCCATTTATGATAAAAACTCTTACCAAAATAGGAATTGAAGGAAAATTCCTCAACATAATAAAGGGCATATATGCAAAGCCAACAGCCAATATCACTCTAAATGGAGAGAACCTGAAAGCATTTCCCTTGAGAACGGAAACCAGACAAGGATGCCCTTTATCACCGCTCTTATTCAACATCGTACTTGAAGTCCTAGCCAGGGCAATTAGGCTAGACAAAGAAATAAAGTGTATCCAGATTGGTAAGGAGGAAGTAAAGCTATCACTATTTGCAGATGACATGATCGTATACATGGAAAACCCTAAGGAATCCTCTAGAAAACTACTGAAACTAATAGAAGAGTTTGGAAGAGTCTCAGGATATAAAATAAACATACAAAAATCACTTGGATTCCTCTACATCAACAAAAAGAACACCGAAGAGGAAATAACCAAATCAATACCATTCACAGCAGCCCCCAAGAAGATAAAATACTTAGGAATAAATCTTACCAAGGATGTAAAAGACCTATACAAAGAAAACTATAAAACTCTGCTACAAGAAATTCAAAAGGACATACTTAAGTGGAAAAACATATCCTGCTCATGGATAGGAAGACTTAACATAGTAAAAATGTCTATTCTACCAAAAGCCATTTATACATATAACGCACTTCCAATCCAAATACCAATGTCATACTTTAAGGGGATAGAGAAACAAATCACTAATTTCATATGGAAAGGAAAGAACCCCCGGATAAGCAAAACATTACTGAAAAAGAAGAAGAAAGTGGGAGGCCTCACCCTACCTGATTTCAGAACCTATTATATAGCTACAGTAGTCAAAACAGCCTGGTACTGGTACAACAACAGGCACATAGACCAATGGAACAGAATTGAGAACCCAGATATAAATCCATCCACGTATGAGCAGCTGATATTTGACAAAGGACCAGTGTCAGTTAATTGGGGAAATAATAGTCTTTTTAACAAATGGTGCTGGCATAACTGGATATCCATTTGCAAAAGAATGAAACAGGACCCATACCTCACATCATGCACAAAAACTAACTCCAAGTGGATCAAAGACCTAAACATGAAGATTAAAATGATAAAAATCATGGAAGACAAAATAGGATCTACCCTAGGAGCCCTAATACAGGGCATAAACAGAATACAAAACATTACCAAAAATGACGAAGAGAAACCAGATAACTGGGAGCTCCTAAAAATCAAACACCTATGCTCATCTAAAGACTTCACCAAAAGAGTAAAAAGACCACCTACAGACTGGGAAAGAATTTTCAGCTATGACATCTCTGACCAGCGCCTGATCTCTAAAATCTACATGATTCTGTCAAAACTCAACCACAAAAAGACAAACAACCCAATCAAGAAGTGGGCAAAGGATATGAACACACATTTCACTAAGGAAGATATTCAGGCAGCCAACAGATACCTGAGAAAATGCTCTCGATCATTAGCCATTAGAGAAATGCAAATTAAAACTACGATGAGATTCCATCTCACACCAACTAGACTGGCATTAATTCAAAAAACACAAAATAATAAATGTTGGAGAGGCTGCGGAGAGATTGGAACTCTCATACACTGCTGGTGGGATTGTAAAATGGTACAACCACTTTGGTAATCCATCTGGCGTTATCTTAAACAGTTAGAAATAGAACTACCATACAACCCAGAAATCCCACTCCTTGGACTACACCCTAAAGATACAAGAGCCTTCACACAAACAGATATATGCACACCCATGTTTATTGCAGCTCTGTTTACAATAGCAAAAAGCTGGAAGCAACCAAGATGTCCATCAACGGACGAATGGGTAAATAAATTGTGGTATATTCACACAATGGAATACTATGCATCGATAAAGAACAGTGACGAATCTCTGAAACATTTCATAACATGGAGGAATCTGGAAGGCATTATCCTGAGCGAAATGAGTCAGTTGCAAAAGGACAAATATTGTATAAGACCACTATTACAAGATCTTGAGAAATAGAAAAAACGGAGAAGAACACATACTTATGTGGTTACAAAGGGGGGAGGGAGGGAGAGAGGGGGAGGGCTTTTTATTGATCAATCTGCAGATAAGAACTGCTTTGGGTGAAGGGAAAGACAACACTCAATACAAGGAAGGTCAGCCCAATTGGACTGGATTAAAAGTAAAGAGGTTTCCGGGATAAAATGAAAGCTTCAAAGGTCAGCGAAGCAGGGGCTGGGGTCTGGGGAACTTGGTTTGAGGGGACTTCTAAGTCAATGGGCAAAACAATTCTATTATGAAAACACTCCGCATCCCACTTTGAATTGTGGCGCCTGGGGTCCTAAATGCCAACAAGCGGCCATCTAAAATACATTAATTGGTCTCAACCCACCGGGAGCAAAGGCAAAGGAAGAACACCAAGGTCACACGACAACTATGAACCCAAGAGACAGAAAGGGCCACTTGAACCAGAGACCTACATTATCCTGAGACCAGAAGAACTAGTTGGTGCCCGGCCACAATCGATGTCTGCCCTGTCAGGGAGCACAACAGACAACTCCTGAGGGAGCAGGAGACCAATGGGATACAGACCCCAAACTCTCACTAAAAGACCACACCTAATGGTATGCTTGCGACTACAGGAATCCGAGAGACAATGCTCCCCAGAACTTCTGATGGCACAGGACAGGAACCATCCCCGAAGACAAATCATCAGGCATGAAAAGGACTGGTCAGTGAGGGGGAGAGAGATGCTGATGAAGAGCGAGCTAATTAAATCAGGTGGACACGGGAGAGTGTGTAGGCAACTCTTGACTGGAGGGGGGATGGGAAGATAGAGAGAGAGGGAAGATGGCAAAATTGGCACAAAACAAGAGATTGTAAGGCCTGACTCAATAGGGGGAGAGCAAGTGGACGAAGGGAGTAGGATGTATGTAAACCGACATGTGACAGACTGATTGGAATTGTAAATGTTCACTTGAAGCTTAATAAAAATTAAAAAAAAAATGTAAAAAAAAGGTCACATAAAAAATATCATTAATATCACATATAAGCAAAATTTCAATTCTTTTACTTCATCAATTCTTCCTTTTGCTTTAGCTGCTCAATGTTTGAGAGCAAGTTTCAGAGTCGCCTCTGACATCCATCTTGGTCTTTTCTTTCTCTCCCGTCTTTTCAATGACCTCTTGCTTTCTTCATGTATGATGTCCTTGATGTCATTCCACAACTCGTCTGGTCTTCGGTCACTAGTGTTCAATGTATCAACTTATTCTTCCGATGGTCTCTAAATTCAGGTGGGATATACTCAAGGTCATATTTTGGCTCTCATGGACTTGCTCTGATTTTCTTCAGTTTCAGTTTGAACTTGAATATGAGCAATTGATGGTCTGTTCCACAATCGGCCCCCGGCCTTTTTCTGACTGATGATATTGAGCTTTACCATCAAGTCTTTCCACAGATGTAGTCAATTTGATTTCTGTGTGTTCCATCTGGCGAGGTCCATGTGTATAGTTGCCGTTTATGTTGGTGAAAACAAAGTATTTGCAATGAAGAAGTCCTTGGTCTAGCAAAATTCTGTCATTTGATCTCCAGCATTGTTTCTATCACCAAGACCATGTTTTCCAACTACTGATCCTTCTTCTCTGTTTTCACCTTTCACATTCCAATCACCAGTAATTATCAATGCACCTTGATTGCATGTTCGATCAATTTCAGACTGCAGCAGCTGATAAAAATCTTCATTTTTTTCACCTTTGGCCCTAGTGGTTGGTGCATAAATTTGAATAATCGTCATATTAACTGGTTTTCCTCGTAGGCATGTGGATATTATCCTATCACTGACAGTGTAATACTTCAGGATAGACCTTGAAATGTTCTTTTTAATGATGATTGCAACACCATTCCTCTTCGAGTTGTCATTCCCAGCATAGTAGACCATATGATTGTCCAATTCAAAATGGCCAATACCAGTCCATGTCAGCTCACTAAGGCCTAGGATATTGATGTTTATGCGTTCCATTTCATTTTTGACAATTTCCAATTTTCCTAGATTCATACTTCATACAATCCAGGTTCCAATTATTTTTATTTTTTTTAATAATTTTTATTGTGCTTTAAGTTGAAGTTCACAAATCATCAGTCTGTCACATATAAGCTTATATACACCTTACTCCATACTCCCACTTACTCTCCCCCTAATGAGTCAGCCCACTCCCTCCTTCCAGTCTCTTTTTGTGAAGATTTTGCCACTTTCTAACCCTCTCTACCCTCCTATCTCCCCTCCAGACAGGAGATGCCAACACAGTCTCAAGTGTGCACCTGATACAAGTAGCTCACTCTTCATCTGCATCTCTCTCCAACCCATTGTCCAGTCCCTTCCATGTCTGATGAGTTGTCTTTGGGAATGGTTCCTGTCCTGGGCCAACAGAAGGTTTGGGGATCATGACCACTGGGATTCTTCTAGTCTCAGTCGGACCAATAACTCTGGTCTTTTTATGAGGATTTGGGGTCTGCATCCCACTGTTCTCCTGCTCCCTCAGGGGTTCTCTGTTGTGCTCCCTGTCAGGGCAGTCATCGATTGTGGCCGGGCACCAACTAGTTCTTCTGGTCTCAGGATGATGTAGGTCTCTGGTTCATGTGGCCCTTTCTCTCTCTTGGGCTCAAAGTTATCGTGTGACCTTGGTGTTCTTCATTCTCCTTTGATCCAGGTGGGTTGAGACCAATTGATGCAACTTAGATGGCCGCTTGTTAGCATTTAAGACCCCAGATGCCACACTTCAAAGTGGGATGCAGAATGTTTTCATAATAGAATTATTTTGCCAATTGTCTTAGAAGTCCTCTTAAGCCATAGTCCCCAAACCCCAGCCCTTGCTCCACTGACCTTCAAGCATTCAGTTTATCCCGGAAACTTCTTTGTTTTTCGTCCAGTCCAGTTGAGCTGACCTTCCGTGTATTGAGTATTGTCCTTCCCTTCACCTAAAGTAGTTCTTATCTACTAACTAATCAGTAAATAACCCTCTCCCACCCTCCCTCCGTCCCCGCCTCATAACCAAAAAAGTATGTGTTCTTCTCAGTTTATACTATTTCTCAAGATCTTATAATACTGGTCTTATACAATATTTGTCCTTTTGCCTCTGACTAATTTCACTCAGCATAATGCCTTCCAGGTTCCTCCATGTTATGAAATGTTTCACAGATTCGTCACTGTTCTTTACCGATGCGTAGTATTCCATTGTGTGAATATACCACAATTTATTTAACCATTCATCCATTGATGGACACCTTGGTTGCTTCCAGCTTTTTGCTATTGTAAACAGAGCTGCAAAAACCATGGGTGTGCACATATCTGTTCGTGTAAAGGCTCTTATTTCTCTAGGGTATATTCTGAGCAGTGGGATTTCTGGGTTGTATGGTAGTTCTATTTCTAACTGTTTAGGATAACGCCAGATAGATTTCCAAAGTGGTTTTACTATTTTACATTCCCACCAGCAGTGTATAAGAGTTCCAATCTCTCCACAGCCTCTTCAACATTTATTATTTTGTGTTTTTTGGATTAATGCCAGCCTTGTTGGAGTGAGATGGAATTTCATCGTAGTTTCAATTTGCATTTCTCTAATGGCTAATGATCGAGAGCATTTTCTCATGTATCTGTTAGCTGCCTGAATATCTTCTTTAGTGAAGTGCGTGTTCATCTCCTTTGCCCGCTTTTTGATTGGGTAGTTTGTCTTTTTGTTGTTGAGTTTTAACAGAATCATATAGATTTTAGAGATCAGGCGCTGGTCGGAGATGTCATAGCTGAAAATTTTTTCCCAATCTGTAGGTGGTCTTTTTACTCTTTTGGTGAAGTCTTTAGATGAGCATAGGTGTTTGATTTTTAGGAGCTCCCAGTTATCTGGTTTCTCTTCGTCATTTTTGGTAATGTTTTGTATTCTGTTTATGCCCTGTATTAGGGCTCCTAGGGTAGATCCTATTTTTTCTTCCATGATCTTTATCATTTTAGTCTTTATGTTTAGGTCTTTGATCCACTTGGAGTAAGTTTTTGTGCATGGTGTGAGGTACGGGTCCTGTTTCATTTTTTTGCAAATGGATATCCAGTTATGCCAGCACCATTTGTTAAAAAGACTGACACTGGAACTTTGTCAAATATCAGCTGCCCATATGTGGATGGATTTCTATCTGGGTTCTCAATTCTGTTGCATTGGTCTATGTGCCTGTTGTTGTACCAGTACCAGGCTGTTTTGACTACTGTGGCTGTATAATATGTTCTAAAATCAAGTAGAGTGAGGCCTCCCACTTTCTTCTTCTTTTTTAGTAATGCTTTGCTTATCTGGGGCTTCTTTCCCTTCCATATGAAGTCGGTGATTTGTTTCTCTATCACCTTAAAAAATGACATTGGAATTTGGATCGGAAGTGCATCGTATGTATAGATGGCTTTCAGTAGAATAGACGTTTTTACTATGTTAAGTCTTCCTATCCATGAGCAAGGTATGATTTTCCACTTACGTAGGTCCTTTTTAGTTTCTTGCAGTAGTACTTTGTTGTTTTCTTTGTATAGGTCTTTTACATCTTTGGTAAGATTTATTCCTAAGTATTTTTTCTTCTTGGGGGCTACTGTGAATGGTATTGATTTGGTGATTTCCTCTTCGATGTTCTTTTTGTTGATGTAGAGGAATCCAAGTGATTTTTGTATGTTTATCTTATAACCTGAGACTCTGCCAAACTCTTCTATTAGTTTCAGTAGTTTTCTGGAGGATTCCTTGGGGTTTTCTGTGTATAAGATCATGTCATCTGCAAATAGAGGTAATTTTACTTCTTCCTTGCCAATCCGGATGCCCTTTATTTCTTTGTCTAGCCTAATTGCTCTGGCTAGGACCTCTAGCACAATGTTGAATAAGAGCGGTGATAAAGGGCTGGTTCCCGTTCTCAAGGGAAATGCTCTCAGCCTCTCTCCATTTAAAGTGATGTTGGCTTTTGGTTTTGTATAGATGCCATTTATTATGTTGAGGAATTTTCCTTCAATTCCTATTTTGCTGAGAGTTTTTATCATGAATGGGTGTTGGACTTTGTCAAATGCCTTTTCTGCATCAATTGATAAGGTTATGTGGTTTTTGTCTTTTGTTTTATTTATATGGTGGATTACAGTAATGGTTTTTCTAATATTAAACCAGCCTTGCATACCTGGTATAAATCCCACTTGGTCGTGGTGAATTATTTTTTTGATATGTTATTGAATTCTGTTGGCTAGAATTTTGTTGAGGATTTTTGCATCTATGTTCATGAGGGATATAAGTGTGTACTTTTCTTTTTTTGTGATGTCTTTACCTGGTTTTGGTATCAGGGATATGGTGGCTTCATAGAACGAGTTAGGTAGAATTCCATCATTTTCTATGCTTTGAAATACCTTTAGTAGTAGTGGTGTTAACTTCTCTGAATGTTTGGTAGAACTCTACAATGAAGCCGTCCGGGCCAGGGCTTTTTTTGTTGGGAGTTTTTTGATTACCTTTTCAATCTCTTTTTTTGTTATAGGCCTATTAATTGTTCTACTTCTGATTGTGTTAGTTTAGGTGGGTAGTGTTTTTCTAAGAATTCATCCATTTTTTCAAGGTTTGCAAATTTGTTAGAGTCCAATTTTTCATAATAATCTGATACGATTCTTTTAATTTCAGTTGGGTCTGTTGTGATGTGGCCCATCTCGTTTCTTATTCAGGTTATTTGTTTCCTTTCCTGTATTTCTCTAGTCAGTCTGGCCAATGGTTTATCAATTTTGTTAATTTTTTCAAAGAACCAGCTTTTGGCTTTGTTAATGTTTTCTATTGTTTTTCTGTTCTCTAATTCATTTAGTTCAGCTCTCATTTTTATTATTTGTTTTCTTCTGGTGTCTGATGGATTCTTTTGTTGCTCGCTTTCTATTTGTTCAAGTCGTAGGGACCATTCTTTGATTTTGGCTCTTTCTTCTTTATGTATGTGTGCATTTATCGATATACATTGGCCTCTAAGCACTGCTTTTGCTGTGTCCCAGAGGTTTTGATAGGAAGTGTTTTCATTCTCGTTGCATTCTATGAATTTCCTTATTCCCTCCTTAATGTCTTCTATAACCCAGTCTTTTTTGAGCAGGGTATTGTTCAGTTAACAAGTATTTGATTTATTTTCCCTAATTTTTCTGTTATTGATTTCCACTTTTATGGCCTTGTGGTCTGAGAAGATGCTTTCTAATATTTTGGTGTTTTGGATTCTGCAAACGTTTGTTTTATACCTGATATGTGGTCTATTCCAGAGAATGTTCCCTGTGTGCTAGAAAAAAAAGTATACTTTGGAGCTGTTGAGTGGAGTGTTCTGTATAAGTCTATGAGGTAAAGTTGGTTGATTGTAGCAATTAGGTCTTCTGTGTCTCTATTGAGCTTCTTACTGGGAGTCCTGTCCTTCTCTGAAAGTGGTGTGTTGAAGTCTCCTATTATAATTGCGGAGGTGTCTATCTCACTCTTCAGTTCTGTTAAAGTTTGTTTTATGTATCTTGCATCCCTGTCACTGGGTGCATAAATATTTAATATGGTTATATCTTCCTGGTCTATTGTCCCTTTAATCATTATGTAGTGTCCTTCTTTACCTTTGTGGTGGATTTAAGTCTAAAGTCTATTTTGTCAGAAATTAATATTGCTACTCCTGCTCTTTTTTGCTTGTTCTTTGCTTGATATATTTTTTTCCATCCTTTGAGTTTTAGTTTGTTTGTGTCTCTAAGTCTAAGTTGTGTCTCTTGTAGAGATCATATAGACGGATCATGTTTCTTTATCCAGTCTGAGACTTTCTGTGTCTTTATTGGTGCCTTTAGTCCATTTACATTCAGTGTAATTATAGATAAGTACATGTTTAGTGTTGTCATTTTGATGCCTTTTTGTGTGTATTGTTGACAATTTCATTTTTCCACTTACTTTTTTGTTCTGAGATGTTTTTCTTTGTAAATTGTGTGTTCCTCATTTTCATAGTAGTTGAATTTATGTTTGCTGAGTCGTTATGTTTTTCTTGGTTTTAATTTTCAGTTATGGAGTTGTTATACCTCTTTGTGGTTACCTTAACATTTACCCCTGTTTTTCTAAGTAAAAACCTAACTTGTATTGTCCTGTATCGCCTTGTTTCTGTCTCCATATGGCAGTTCTATGCCTCCTGTATTTAGTCCCTCTTTTTGATTATTGTGATCTTTTACATATTGACTTCAATGATTCCCTGTTTTGAGCATTTTTTTCTTTTTTAAATTAATCTTTATTTGTTTTTGTGGTTTCCCTATTTGGGTTGATATCAGGATATTCTGTTTTGTGACCTTATGTTGTGGTGGTATCTGATATTATTGATTTTCTGACGAATTTCCTTTAGTATTTATTGTAGCTTTGGTTTGGTTTTTGCAAATTCTCTAAATTTGTGTTTATCTGTAAATGTTTTAATTTCACCTTCATATTTGAGAGAGAGTTTTGCTGGACATATGATCCTTGGCTGGCAGTTTTTCTCCTTCAGTGCTCTATATATGTCATCCCATTGCCTTCTTGACTGCATGGTTTCTGCTGAGTAGTCTGAACTTATTCTTATTGATTCTCCTTTGTAGGAGACCTTTCTTTTATCCTTGGCTGCTTTTAAAATTTTCTGTTTTTCTTTGGCTTTGGCAAGTGTGATGATAATATGTCTTGGTAATTTTCTTTTTGGATCAATCTGAAATGGGGTTCGATGAGCATCTTGGATAGATATCCTTTCGTCTTTCATGATTTCAGGGAAGTTTTCTGCCAACAGATCTTCAACTATTCTCTCTGTATTTTCTGTTATCCCTCCCTGTTCTGGGACTCCAATCACACGCAAGTTATTCTTCTTGATAGAGTCCCACATGATTCTTAGGGTTTCTTCATTTTTTTAAATTCTTGTTTCTGATTTTTTTTTTTATATTGGTGTCAATTCCTTTGTCCTCCAGGTCCCCCACTCTGCATTCTAATTGCTCAAGTCTGCTCCTCTGACTTCGTATTGAGTTGTCTAATTCTGTAATTTTACTGTTAATCTTTTGGATTTCTGAATGCTGTCTCTCTATGGATTCTTGCAGCTTATTATTTTTTCCACTATGTTCTTCAATAATCTTTTTGATTTCTTCAACTGCTTTATCAGTGTGTTCCTTGGCTTTTTCTGTAGATTGCCTTATTTCGTTTCTGAGGTCATCCCTGATGTCTTGAAGCATTCTGTAATTTAGTTTTTTGTATTCTGCATCTGGCAATTCCAGGACTGTACCTTCATTTGGGAAACATTTTGATTCTTTAGTTTGGGGATTTGTAGAAGCAATCATGGTCTGCTTCTTTATGTGGTTTGATATCAACTGCTGTCTCCGATCCATCTATAAGATATTTTAGTGATTTATATTTGCTTACCGAGTCTTATCTTGTTTTGTTTTCTTTCAACATACGTAGATGGGCTACTAGATTGCTCTGTCTTGATTGTTGTAGCCCTTGACTCACTTATGTCCTATCACCAGTTGGTTTGGGCTGTTACCAGACATATAAGCCTAAGAGTCCATTCACTATTCTTGAGTAGAATCTGATTTTGGGTCATCAAGTGTGTGGTACAGACTGTCACCTATCTACCTAGACGAGTAGTGGTGATAATTGTGTGGACCAAATTCTAGTAGCAGCAGGGAGTCACACTCCAGGGGGGCAGGATGCTGACAGTCTTCCCCCAAGTGTCAGTGAGGTAGGTGTGTCTCTATTCCTAAAGCACTTTGGTGGGTGGGTTCTGCAGCTGTACCTTAGGTCCTCAATGCAAGTACTTCTACAGATTGGTTAGTGTCACCATCCTTAGACCCTTAAGGCAGGAGGCTAGGTGGTCTTGGGGGAGCTTCAGCCCTCATTTCCCCTTTGTGGGTCAGTGAGGGCTCTGTTGAATACGCAGAGATATCAGACCTGGGAAACTCGTCTTTCCAGTAATCCGCTAAAACAATTACAGTCATATCCCTATCAGAACTGCCTTTGCATTATAATAGCCACCTTGTTCCCTGTAGGGATGAAAGCCCAAGACTCTAGATCTCATATGTTTGGTTGGAGCTGGTTCTGTATTTTTAGTCCAATTAGGGATGGATTTTTGGTCCCTGAGTTTTTTGTAGCTGCTTCTCTCAGGCCAGGAGAATGGGTTAGGAAAAGACGAAAAAAGAAAGAAAAACTGCAGAGCACTTCACTCCCTGGCTCAGGAAATTCCATTGGTAATGAAGCCACCTGGGAAGGGGAGGGAAGGGATCAGATAAATAGGAGAGAGTAGCACCCCGGAATATAGACAAAGTTACTTATCTTGCTTTGCGATGACTGTTTTATCTGAGATTCCCAAGGGGTGTGTAGCATGTGTGCGTTGGCTGAGTCGAGATTGCCCCCGAGGGTCAGGCCCACATCCTGTGCTTGTGCTGTCTCAGAAGCCATGGTCAGTTCCTCCGCTCCCAGTCCAAAGCCCAGCGCCAAGGTTCCCTGGCTGGGACGCTGCACTCCAGCTCCAAAATCAGTCGCTGCCTCCTGGTGACTTCTCTTCCTGTCAGCCGATTGTTGTGCTTCCTGCGTGCACTGGCTGGGCTTCCCCCAAAGTTACTTCTGGGGGCTAGGGCTGCAACCCGTTTTTGCACCGTCTCAGGATGCTGTGCTCAGCTCCCCTGCATCCAGTCCAAAGCCCGGTGACAAGGTTTTCTGACTGGGATGCTGGCTCCAGGCTCTGAAATCAGTCATTGCTCTCCCGTGGTTGTTCGGTCTCAGTTGCTGTCACTCAGGTCAACTCTTTAGATCTGTGTTTGATGGCCAGGGTTTGTAGATTGTCATGTATGTGATCGATTCACTTGTTTTTCTGAGTCTTTGTTGCAAGAGGGATCCGAGGTAGCTTCTACCTAGTCAGCCATCTTGGCCCTGCCTCCCAGGTTCCAATTATTAATGAATGTTTGCACCTGTTTCTTCTCATTTTGAGTCTTGCCACATCAGCAAATGAAGGTCCTGGAAGCTTTAGTCCATCTACATCCTTAAGGTTGACTCTACTTTGAGGAGGCAACTCTTCCCCAGTCACCATTTGAGTGCCTTCCATCCTGGGGGAGTCATCTTCCAGCACTAGATCAGACAATGTCCCACTGCTATTCATAAGGTTTTCACTGGCTAATGCTTTTCAGAAGTATACTGTCAGGTCCTTCTTCCTAGTCTGTCTTAGTGTGGAAGCTAAGCTGAAACCTGTCCTCTTGGGTGACCCTGCTGGTATCTGAATACCGGTGGCATAGCTTCCAGCATCACGGTAACACTCAAACACCCACAGTATGACAAACTGATTTCAAATGGCAGCTCCAGAAGACAAAGTAAAGTAGTATGATGACACATACAAAGAGCTGGAGATGGAAAACCAAAAGGGAAGAACACACTTGGTGTTTCTCAAGCTGAAAGAACTGAAGGAAAAATTCAAGTTTTGAGTCTGAATAGTGAAGGATTCTATGGGGAAAATAGTAAATGATGCAGGAAGCAGCAAAAGAAGATGGAAGGAGTACAAATAGTCATTATACCAAAAATAATTAGTCGATGTTCAACCATTTCAAGAGATAGCACATGATCAGGAACCAACAGTACTGAAGGAAAAGCCCAAATCACTCTGAAGGCATTGGCAAAAAACAGGGCTGCAGGAATTGATGGAATATCAGCTGAGATGTTTCAACAAACAGACACAGTGCTAGAGGTGCTCACTCATCTATGCCAAGAAATATGGAAGACAGCTTCCTGGCCAACTGACTGGAAGAGATCCATATTTATACCTATTCCCAAGAAAGGTGATCCAATCGAATGTGGAAATTATAGAACAATATCATTAAAATCACAATTAAGCAAAATTTTGCTGAAGATCATTCAAAAATGGCTGCAGCAGGATATTGACTGGGAACTGCTAGAAATTCGGGCTGGTTTCAGAAGAGGATGTGGAACCAGGGATATCATTGCTGATGTCAGATTGATCCTGGCTGAAAGCAGAGGATACCAGAAGGATATTTACCTGTGTTTTATTGACTATGCAAAGGCATTTGACTGTGTGGATCATAACCAATTATGGATAACATTGGGAAGAATGGGAATTCCGGAACACTTAATTGTGCTCATGAGGAACTTTTACATAGATCAAGAGGCAGTTGTTCAGACAGAACAAGGGGATACTGATTGGGTTAAAGTCAGGAAAGGTGTGTGTCCGGGTTGTATTCTTTCACCATACTTATTCAATCTGTATGCTGAGCAAAACGAGGCATCAGGATTGGAGGAAAACTCACTAACAACCTGTATTATGCAGATGATACAACCTTGCTTGCTGAAAGTGAAGAGGACTTGAAGCACTTACTAATGAATATCAAAGACCACAGCCTTCATTATGGATTACATCGCAACGTAAAGAAAACAAAAATCCTCAGGACTAGACCAATGAGCAACATCATGATAAATGGAGAAAAGACTGAAGTGGTCAAGGATTTCATTTTACTTGGATCCACAATCAACAGCCATGGAAGCAGCAGTCAAGAAATCAAAAGACACATTGCATTGGGTAAATCTGCTGCAAAGGACCTCTTTATAGTGTTGAACAGCAAAGATGTCACCTTGAAGAGTGAGGTGCGCCTGACCCAAGCCATGGTATTTTCAATTGCATCATATGCACGTGAAAGCTGGCAATAAATAAGGATAATAGAAGAAGAATTGACACCTTTGAGTTGTGGTGTTGCTGAAAAATATTTAATATACCATGGACTGCTAAAAGAACAAACAAATCTGTCTTAGAAGAAGTTCAACCAGAATGCTCCTTAGAAGCAAGAATGGCAAGACTGTGTCTTACATACTTTGGACATGTTGTCAGGAGGGATCAGTCCCTAGAGATGGGCATCATGCTTGGCAAAGTACAGGGTCAGCAGAAAAGATGAAGGCCCTCAACGAGGTGGAGTGACACAGTGGCTGCAACAATGAGCTCAAGCATAACAGTGATTGTAAGGATGGCACAGGACCACGCAGTGTTTCGTTCTGCTGTGCATAGAGTCTCTAAGAGTCAGAACCGATTCAACGGCAGCTAACAACAACAAGAAGAAGCAAAATTTTGCTGACTGTCCTTCAAAAGCTGTTGTGGCAGTATATCGACAGAACTGCCAGAAATTCAGGCTGGTTTCAGAAGAGGATGTGGAGCCAGAGATATCATTGTTGATGTCAGGTGGATCCTGGCTGAAAGCAGAAAATACCAGAACAATGTTTCCCTGTGTTTTATTGGCTATGCAAAGTCATTTGACTGGATCCTAAAAAATTATGGATAACATTATGAACAATGGGAATTCCCGAATACTTAATTGTGCTTATAAGGAACCTATAGATAGATCAAGAGGCAGTTGTTTGGACAGAACAGGGGGATACTTTGTTTAAAGTCAGGAACCATGTGCATAAGGGCTGCATCCTTTCACCATACCTATTCGATCTGTATGCTGAGCAAATAGTCTGAGAAGCTGGACTATATGAAGAACGGGGCGTCAGGATTGGAGGAAGACTCATTAACCACCTGTATTATGCAGATGACACAACCTTACTTGCTGAAAGTGAAGAGGACTTGAAGCACTTACTGATGAAGATCAAAGACCACAGCCTTCAATATGGATTACACCTCAACATAAAGAAAAAAAAATCCTCATAACTGGACCAATAAGCAACATCATCATAAACAGAGAAAAGATTGAGATGGTCAAGGTTTTCATTTTACTTGAATTCACAATCAACAGCCATGGAAGCAGCAGTCAAGAAATTAAAAAATGCTTTGCATTGAGCAAATCTGCTACAAAGGACCACTTTAAAGGGTTGAAAAGCAAAGATGTCACCTTGAAGACTAAGGTGCATCTAACCCATGACATGGTATTTTCAATCACCTCGTATGTATGCAAAAGGTGGACAATGCATAAGGAAGACCAAATAATAGATGCCTTTGAATTGTGGTGCTGGCAGAGAATAGTGAATATACCATGGACTACCAAAAGAACGAACAAACCTGTCTCGGAAGTAGTACAACCAGAATGCTCCTTAGAAGCAAGGATGGAGAGGCTGCATCTTACATACTTTGGACACGTTGTCAGGAAGGATCAACTGCTGGAGAAGGACGTCATGTTTGGTAAAGTAGAGAGTCAGTAAAAAAGATGAAGCCCCTCAACAAGACAGATTGATACAGAGGCTGAAACAATGGGCTCAAGCATAATAAGGATTGTGAGCATGGTGCAGGATGTGGCAGTTTTTCGTTCTGTGGTACATATGATTGCTATGAGTCAGAACCAACTCAATAGCACCTAACAACAACAACAACAACAACAATTAGTTCCAGTTGATTGATAGTGCTGTTCTGGTCAACTATTTCCTTAACAATCTTCTTCTTTGTTGTTCCACCAATTACCAAAAGAAGGTGCACTAAGCAAGAGACAAAGTGGGCAGACCCCACCTTTACTGTTAACTGTGTTTTAAGGATCAACATGAATCCAGTCCCCTAAATGTGGGGATAGATGGAGTCCTCACCTTTTCACTTCTCCATCCACATTGCCAGCTGCTCAAGCAGCTCATGTTCTCTGTGACCTTAGTCACTCAGAGCTGGATCAGAGCTCACAAGTTAGACAGACACTGTCCCTCAGAAGAGTTGCCAATGCAGTCCTTCTCTGACCCTAATACCTGGAGCTAGGTCAGAGTTCACATGTTAGAAAGACACCTTCTTTCAGGTTGCCACATAGCCAGACACCAGCCCCTGCTGGCTCTCACTGCTCCTTTGGATTTGTTAATTCTCTGGAATGACTCACAGAATTCACTGAGAGTATACCATACACACAGCTGTACAGCTACAGATTTATTACAATCAAAAAGGATGCAAACAGACACTTAAGGTGAGGCCTGGAAGTGGACCCCTGGATAAGGCTCCCATGTCTCAAAAGGGACACACTACCCTTTCCAATGCAAGATGACCAAAAAGGAAGCTCATCTAAGTGTCGTTGTTCAGGGCTCTTTTTGGCCTCGCCACATTTCAATGATAAATTACCTCATGCCTCCTGAGTCTTAGTCAGCATCCTGCTCCCAGGTAGTCCCTCTGGTCTGGTCAGCCCCCACTCACTAGCCTCAGGTGTTGATTTGGCTGGTTAACAAAGGCTAAACGGTTTTCTGCAAGGCAATTCCACACCTTGAAGAGGGGTATTGAAATTTCCAAATATAATTGTATATTTGTCTATGCCTCCTTGAAATTATTTCAGGCTTGTCTCACATATTTAATGTTCTATTGTTAGATCCATACATATTAAGGATTTTATGTCTTCTTGTATCTAGGTGATAGTTGTTTGTTTAAAGAAATAATATTTTATAATTTGCCCAGTTACAACATATGGCCAAATGAAATTATTGGCAGGAATACCATAAAATATGAGAGGGGGAACTTGGGAAGACTGCTATAAGGCGCCTGTACTACATGTGAGGCAATACAATGATAGTTGCAGGTGGACTTAGATTAAAGTTTGCATATTATAAACTCAAGGGAAAGCACTAAAATATTTTAAAAGGGAAGAAAAGAAGTGTAAATGATATACTAAGATAGAATATAAAATTGATTTATATACGATGTTCAATTAAAACCAGGGAAGGCAGAAAAAAAGAGGAGGAAAAAAAGAATGAATGCAACGAATGGAAAACACTAATAAAAATAAACTTGAGTACCCACTGGTGTTGAGTCAATTCTGACTCATGGTGACCCAATAGGACAGGGTAGAACTGCCCCATCAGGTTTGCAAGGAGCGACTGGTGGATTTGAACTGCTGACCTTTTGGCTAGCAACCATAGCTCTTAACCACTATGCCACCATGGTTTCCAAACTTGGAGTAGCTATATTAATTTGAGACAAAGCAGACATCAGAACACAGAACTTTATCAGGGATAAAGAAAGGTATTGAGAAATGATAAAAGGGTCAATTCCCATCAGTGGATGGAGTTGGAGAGAGTGTAGGGATTTTGGAAAATTGACATCCCTTTTGAAAGAAAAGTGCATGGTAAAGTTTCTTATTTCTTGTATTCTGTTGAGGTACAACCTGAATATTTAGATCATGGGGACTTGTTTTTAGTTCCTGGAAAATCCCATTTCATCTTTTGTGATTTGGCTTAGTTTGAGGGCTTGGCTGTGTATCTGCATTGCACATGTAGATAGGCTGTGCCTCAAACTTCCAGCAGCCATTAAGACTGCTAGGAATGAGACACATACACTCACTAGCATGAACCAATCCATAAGTGCTACATTTATCTGTGATTGAGCTGGACACATGACACACTTATGCAGTGTTGGCAAAGTGAAAGCCATTATTATTATTTATAGAAAGCAAACAATGAACAATAACAACAGATTCTTACCCTTCCCCAAATTAACCATGTCCACTCTTATGTTGCCAGGCAGGTGCTATCTTCATTTCACTGCTGCTTCTGGTACCACCATGCCATCTTGGGGGCCTGCAAGTCTTCCAAGCTGCTCTGCTGCTGGGCCTCACTGGGCCTTGCTGGCTGGTGGGAGGACCCCTGTTGCTGGGCCCTTCTCCTTCCAGGCCTCTGCCACTGTCTCCTGCCACAATACCCATGATAACCAAGATGGGAGGCATGTTCCTTGGGGCATGTTTAGGCCTCTGCCCCGCATGGACAACTGTTACAACTCTTTAGCAGCACATCGGTGCCCTGCTCTCTCTCCATGGGCCAGCAAGCTCACTGCTGCTGTCTCTCTCCATGGGCCCCACCGTCTCTCTGTCTTCAGCGTTACAGCTCTCTTCTCTGGGCATAGGAGGGTCTCAGCACAGGGACTCCTGGTCCAAAGAAAGCACTCCATTCCAGACTCTTCTTGATGGTGGTGAGGTCCCCCCAACCTCTGTGGGATTGACTCTTATGTAAGTCTAACAGGATGGAGAAACTGACCAATTCCTTAGGTGGCCCTCAAGGGACTAAATCCTATTGGGTGGATTTTCAAGCCACTATTTGCATAGAAAATTGACCAATACCATGCAAGATTATAGCCCAGCCAATCATTTTGTGGGAGTTACAATATCATGGCTAGAAAGGCCGCATAAAGCTATTCATTGCACTGCACTTAGTTACTTGTACACTCACCTTTTTGTCCAGGGGGTGGAGATGACTAGAAGAATCAAGCTCTTAATGTCTGAAACTTTTGAAGAAAAAAGATGGAAAATTATCCAGCCTGATCATTGAGAGAATTTCAGTCAGGGAGGTGAAAAAGTCAGCTTGTTATCTCATAACCAAATTCTTTATGTTCTTTCCTTTTACATTGCACTCATTCAGGAACCTGTATTTAAAATACGTTCCATGTTAATGCTTAGCATTTTTAGTTTGCTTTAAGCATTTTAATGTAAAATATTACCCCTTAAATCCTTTTGTTCAAATTATTTTTTAGCATACAGTTGTTGAAGTATGCCCTAAATTGTAATGGGTCAAGAAAACGATGTTAAAATTTAAAAAATTCAATTAAAAATTGAGAGTTTTTTGAGTCTGATTTCTCATCTAAAATATAGCATGAATTTCAATAGAGTTGCAGATGTAAATTTTTACATCTTTTACAGCTTTACATTTTTACAGTTGCAGATGTAAAAATGTAAATTTTTAAATTACATAAATTTATGATCGCTAACAGCCTTATGGCAAAAAACCTGACTTCAAATGATTAACCTAGAGTTCCATATAGAAAGCCAAACAAAATAATTTACTAACTATGCTTCACTAATATGGACATTTCTTATTGATCATCCCTGTTTTTATATATATATATAAAATATATCTATATAAACCAAAACTAAACCCATTGCCGTTCAGTTGATTCAGACTCATAGCGACCCTATAGGACAGAGTAGAACTGCCCCATAGAGTTTCAAACTACCGACATTTTGGTTAGCAACCTTAGCACTTAACCACTATATATATATATATATAAACAATCCACTCTACATTTCATGTGTCAATGAATGTGAGTGACAGAAGACAACGTCACATATATAAATCCAAAAGTTGTTGATCCAGAGATATTCATATTTGAATTTGGAATGTCAGATACACCATAAGCCGCCATTTATGATGGAAGAAAAATGACAATAGACAAATAAGAATCATGGGCTGATTTTTCTTTTTTCATTATTATATCTGTTTATTCATTTGGTTCACTTTTATCTCCATTTACAAAGTTAGCAACTAATTGCTCTTAATGCTCTGTTGTTCTGCATATATACTAATCAACAATATTAGTTTTCCAGTGACATTTTACTGAACAAATATTGTCTTTTTTTTTTTTTTTTTTTTTGGAGGGGGTGTTGTGCTTTTTGTAGAAAATAAAGAGGGAAACTTTAGCTAGAGGTCTACATTTATAATCTACTATAAAAATGGTATGTGTCTTAGAAGAGTCTATGTTTTAGTAAGCCCCAAAGGACTTGGTTTGGTGGTGACTAGATCATTTAAAGTTTTTCATATATACTGATTATTATTGATTTTTTCTACTAAATTATGTTGCTTAAATTGTGGCAATCTTCTTCAACACCTACTCTATTAGATTCTTAAGGAAACATATTATGACAGCATTATTAGTAAGATCTATAGTCATATCTATAATAAGATCCCTGATGCTTCTATTTAAAGAACTTGGGGAATACTATGGGAGAGTAGGAAACCCTGGTGGTGTAGTGGTTAAGAGCTATGGCTGCTAACCAAAAGGCTGGCAGTTAGAATCCACCAGATGCTCCTCGGAAACCCTATGGGGCAGTTCTACTCAGTCCAATAGTGTTGCTATGAGTCAGAACCAATTCGAAGGCCCCGGGTTTGGTTGGGTTTTTTGGTGGATGAGTTAATCTCCTCCCATTTTCTAACATGCCATTGTAGCTCTCAAGCATAACAAGCTTGTGTTTCAGCTCACTTCACTTTTTCCCCTGAAGTTCAAGGTAACAAAGTTGATTTTACCCCGATCATATTGAACTTGGCTATGACTTGTGATCCAGTAAGACTGTGCTGGTCTTTTCCCCCTGCTTGGACAGATCTGACCTTCTGCTCGCATATCCTCAGAGTAATAGCATCTTTAAAGTGTACCATTGTTTTGGTTAAAAACTCTTGAATATTTCAAGCCTTTGAAATCTTTTAGAAATTAAGTTCATCTTTGTTCTGCTATTAATAATTTTAGGGCTATAATCAAATCTCTCACCCTTCACCAGAGTTCTCATCTTTTAATCTTACCTCAACTTTTTCTTTTTTTTTTTATTTTTCTTGATCATCTCTGTTTTCTGTATTTGGCTTGCTAGAAATATGAACAAATATTATTCCAGTCTCAGACCTATTAAGTTTCATATGTAAAATAACTTTTTCTCTCTTGCTTGTGCTAGCTGATGTTCCTGGATGCTTTGCTTTGGATGGTTGCACTAGCACAGTGAGTTAATATGACTACCATAATATTTGGGGAATAAAACATTTTATAACATTCATCATTCATCATCAAGAGTAACTCATCCACAGTGTTTGTCAAGTTCTTTAAATCGGAGCATCAGGGATGCTGTTGAGTCAATTCCGACTCATAGTGACCCTATAGGATAAAGTAGAACTGCCGCGTAGAGTTTCCAAGGAGCACCTGGTGGATTCAAATGGCTGACCCTTTGGTTAGCAGCCGTAGCACCTAACCACTACGCCACCAGGGTTTCCAGATATGACTATATAGATCTTACTAATAATGCTGTTGTAATATGTTTCCTTAAGAATCTGATAGAGTAGGTGTTGAAGATTGTCCACAATTTATGCAATATAATTTAGTAGAAAAAAATCAATATTAATCAAGGTAATATCTTTATTGTTTAAAGTTAGAAGCCTTTTAATTTTTATATACATAATCCCAGATAATAAATAAATGCTCAAAACTTTTTAATTAGTTGTGTTTTTTTTAATTGGCTTCGTGCATTGATTATTCAGTGGTAGAAGTATTGCCTTCCATGGAGGAGTCTGGGAATGATTTCCCGCCAATGCACCTCGTGTGCAACTGCCACCTGTCTGTCAGTGGAGGCTTGTCTGTTGCTATGACGTTGAATAAGAAGGACTAGGAAGAAAGTCCTGGCTATTTACATCCAAAAATCAGTCAATGAAAATTGCATGGATCACAACAGTCCTATCCACAGCTGATCATGGGGATGATTCAGGACTGGGCATAGATTTGTTCCATTTTGCATGGGTTGGCCATTAGTCAGGGATAACTTCGCAGCTAACAATAACAACACATATTGGCTTATTTCTCAGTTAAAGATATAGATTAGATGCAAGATTTTTTATATTAAATACCGTACCCCTTAAGCAATAATATCCCAATCTTCCCTCCCCACTGCTCCCGGTTAACCGTTAATAAACTTTTGTCTCTATACATTTGTTTATTCTAGATATTTTATATAAATGGAATCACACAATATTTGTCCTTTTGCATTTGATTCATTTCACTTAGCATAATGTTTTCAAGGTTCATCTATGTGGTAGTATGTATCAACTTCATTTCTATTTATGGATGAATAATATTCCATTGTATGTATGTAATAATTTTGCTTATCTACTCAACACTTGGGTTGTTTCTCCTTTTTGGCTGTTGTGAATAATTCTGCACTGAAACATAAGTGTACGAGCAGATACTTCTGCCTGCTTTCAATTATTTTGAGTATATACCTAGAAGTGAAATTTGTTAGGTCATATGGTAATTCTTTGTTTAGCTTTTTTGAAGAATAAAAGCCTCCTTTTGTATTGAATATATACATTTTAGGCTGGGTTCTATTGTTGTTTTGCCAACACCACAATTTAGAAGTATAAATTCTTCTTCAGTCTTCCTTATTCATTGTCCAGCTTTTGCATGCATATGAAGCAACTGAAAACACCATGGCTTGGGTCAGTCCTCAAGGCGACATCTTTGATTCTCAACATTTAAAGAGGTCTTTTGCAGCAGATTTTCCCAATGAAATGTGTCTTGATTTCTTGACTGCTGCTTCCAAGGGTGTTGATTATGGAGCGAAGTAAAATGAAATCCTTGACAACTTCAATATTTTCTCTGCTATCATGATGTTGCTTATTGGTCCACTAGAGAGGATTTTTCTTTTCTTTATGTTGAGGTGTAATCCATACTGAATGCTCTGGTCTTTGATCTTTGTTAGTAAGCACTTCAAGTCCTCTGCAGTTTCAGCAAGCAAGGTTGTGTCATCTGCATATCACAGGTTGTTAATGAGTCTTCCTCCAATTCTGATATCCTGTTCTTCTTCATATAGCCCAGCTTCTCGGATTATTTGCTAATCACACAGCTCGAATAAGTATGGTGAAAGGGTACAACCCTGACACACACCTTTCCTGACTTTAAACCATGCAGTATTCCCTTGTTACGTTCAAACTACTACCTCTTGGTCTATGTACAGATTCCTTATGAGCACAATTAAGTGTTCTGGAATTCCCATTCTTTGCAATGTCATCCATAGTTTGTTATGATCCACACAGCTGAATGCCTTTGCATAGTCAATAAAACACAGGTAAACATCTTTCTAGTATTCTCTGCTTTCAGCCAAGATCCATTTGACATCAGAAGTGATATCCCTGGTTCCATGTCCTCCTCTGAATCTGACTTGAATTTCTGGCACTTCCCTGTCAATTTTACTTGTGTGTGATTATTGATATTGTTCGATAATTTCCACATTTGGTTGGATCAGCTGTCTTGGGAATATGCATAAATAGGGATCTTTTCCAGAAGGTTGGTCAGGTAGCTGTCTTCTAAATGTCTTGGCATAGATGAATGAGCACTTCCATTGCTGCATCCCTTTGTTGAAACATCTCAATTTATAGTCCGTAATTCCTGCAGCCTGGTTTTTCACCAATGCCTTTAGTGCAGCTTGGACTTCTTCCTTCAGTACCATCAGTTTTTGATCATATGCTACCTCCTGAAATGATTGAACATTGACCAATTCTTTTTTGTATGGTGACTCTGTATTCTTTCCATCTCCTTTTGATGCATCCTGCATCATTCAATATTTTCACTGTAGGATTCTTCAATGTTGTGACTCAAGGCCTGAATTTTTTCTTTAGTACTTTCAGCTTGAGAAATGCTGAGCACGTTCTTCCCTTTGGGTTTTCTAACTCCAGTCTTTGCACGTGTCGTTATAATACTTTACTTTGTCTTCTTGAGCCACCCTTTGAAATCTTCTACTTTTTACTTCATCATTTCTTCCTTTCGCTTTAGCTACTTTATGTTCAAGGGCAAGTTTCAGAGCCTTTTCTGACATCCATCTTTGTGTTTTCTTTCTTTCCTGTCTTTTTAATGACCTCTTGCTTTCTTCATGTATGATGGTCTTGATGTCATTCCACAACTCTTCTGGTCTTTGGTCATTAGTGTTCAATAAGTCAAATCTGTTCTTCAGTTTGTCTCTAAATTCAGGTGGGATATGCTCAAGGTTGTACTTTGGCTCTCATGAACTTTTTCTAATTTTCTTCAATTTCAGCTTGAATTTACATACGAGGAATTGACAATCTGTTCCACAGTCAGCCCTTAATCTTGTTCTGAATGATGATATAGAGATTTTCCATCATCTCTTTCCACACATGTAGTCACCTGGGTTTCTGTGTATTCCATCTGGTTAGGTCCATACGTATAGTTGCTGTTTATGTTGTTGAATAAAGGTATTTGCAATGAAGAGGACATTGGTTTAGCAAAATTCTATCATGGGATTTCCAGCATGGTTTCATCACTAAGGCCATAATTTCCAACTACCAATCCATCCTCTTCCTTTCCAACTTTTGCATTCCAATCACTAGTAATTATCAAGGCACCCTGAATGAATGTTCAATCAATTTCAGATTACAGAAGTTGGTAAAAACTTCAATCTTTTCATCTTTAGCCTTAGTGATTGGTGCATAAATTGTGTTATTTGTGCTATTAACTGGTCTTCCTTTTACGCGTATGGATATTATTCTATCACTGACAGCATCATACTTCAGGATAGATATTGAAATGCTCTTTTTGACAATGACTGTAACACCATTAGTCTTCAAGTTGTCATTCCTGGCATGGTAGACCATGTGATTGTCCAATTCAAAATGGCCAATACCAGTTCTTTTCAGCTCACTAATGCCTAAG
Organism: Elephas maximus indicus; assembly: GCF_024166365.1. Taxonomy (NCBI): domain Eukaryota; kingdom Metazoa; phylum Chordata; class Mammalia; order Proboscidea; family Elephantidae; genus Elephas; species Elephas maximus. The sequence goes on from NC_064833.1 coordinate 92,533,765, forward strand.
ATATCAATATTATGTGTTCCATTTCATTTTTGATGATTTCCAATTTTCCTAGATTCATAGTTCATACATGCCATGTTCCAATTATTAATGGGTGTTGTACATGTTTCTTCTCATTTTGAGTAGTGCCGCATCAGCAAATGATGGTCCCAAAAGCTTGACTCCATCCATATCATTAAGGTCATTTCTTCTTTGAGGAGGCAGCTCTCCCCCAGTGGTATTTTGAGAGCCTTCTAACCTGAGGGGCTCATCTTCTGGCACTATATCTGACAATGTCCCACCGCTATTCATAAGGCTTTCACTGGCTAATTATTTTCAGAGGTCCTTTTTTCTGGGTCCTTTTTCCTAGTTTGTCTTAGTCTGGAAGCTCAGCTGAAATCTGTTCACTTTAGGTGACCCTGCTGGTATTTGAATACCAGCGGTATCCTTCTAGTGTCAGAGCAACACAAAATCCCCCACGGTACTATGAACTGATAGATATGTGGGGGCACATCATCACACAACTGTCGAACTACATCAAAACTGTCAAACCACTGAGAATCATGGCCCAGCCAAACTGACACACAACATTAATGATTACTATATATATATATATATATATATATATATATATATATATACCCAGTGCTATATATATATATATATATATATATATATATCAACATGGTTTTAGGAATAATGACCCACATGCATAAAATTTTTGCTTTACAAAATACTATGAGGTAGGGAGAACACAAATATGAAGTTTCCCATTTAACCCTCATGCATGGCTCTACTCCTATCCATTTTGACTGACTTAGCACCATCCGCAAGATATTTATCCACATAAGAATACCAAGATTTTATTAAAAAAAATACTGGAGATTTGAGGGATGGATTGTTTATTATCATTGCAAGACTCACAGAATTTTTGTAAAAATAAATCCATTATTTATATTCATTTTGGCAAGTCTCTGGATGTGCAGCCAACCTCAGACTTTCCAACACTTTTTTGTCATCTGAGACAATATAAAACAATGAAAACAAAAGCACTCTTGAATCTTGTTTCTTTCCTGTCAAATTCTAGCATCCATTGATTCATTGCTTCTACCTTTGATGTGCAGGACAATTCTTCCTAGCTCCATATAGTCTATCCCCAAATTTTTATACGTAAACATATCAAGATGTTCACCATACAAAAGTTCTCTAACATAAGAGACAACAGAATTTCATTCAACAAAATAGTCAAGACTATAGCATTCTTTTTTTGGGGGGGTGTAGCATGTAACATACAGAAGCAGGCATCAGTTGATTGTGTCCATGTTCATGCAGAAAGTTATTCCCAAGTTGGGGTAAGAATGTCAGACATCTCACTGGGGTGATCGCGTGTGGGGTCATGTTCAGGAAAAATATGTGAGGCAAGTGTGCACATTTTGCTCCCTATATCACTGCCCCTTTGCACTTCTTTTGTGACTGTTGTTGAATTATAAGGGAGAGTGCCTGGCTGGTGCAAACAATTACCACTCTTAGCTTCTAATCTAAAGGTTGGCTGTACCAGAGCACCCAGAAGTGCCTCAGAAAAAAGGCCTGGCAGTCTATTTCCCAAAATTCAGTCTTAAAAAGCATATGGAGTATTCTGACATACATGTAGTTGCCATGAGTCAGAGCCAACTCAACAGCAACTGGAACTGGAATTAAATTATAAAGCTGAACATATAAACTATTTAAATCTCATATATTGCAGACCTGGGTATACATTTCATTCCACTAAACATTTCAATAACTTCTTGCAGGATTTTAAAATCTAGCTAATGAAAATTTCCATGTGTATAACAAACTGAATTTCCCTTATTCTATAAATAAGCAGATTTACCCTTCTTCTGTCCTACTAATACAGAGAATAGCTGAGAGCTCTCTTCTCAATGCTAATCTTTATGTTTAGAGATATTTAATAGGCAGCATTCAGTCTTCCCTAGCTGGCCAAAGAAATTCCAATTGTTTTACCTTTTATTGTATTTTATAATATCTCATTTCCCATTGCATATATCATTTTTATTATTCTCTTTTATATCATTTCCTCCAATTCTATTTACAAAAGGTATAAGAAAGTAGCCCATAAAACTGTATTAGGATAGTAGTTCAACTTGGGTATGATAGGCTGAAAGGGAGGAAGAATGTAGGACATCAAAAACTATGCTTCCTAGGATATTCTGCCATCAAGCTCTGAGTTAGCTTAGTGTTAAAGTATCTTTTTCAAATGTCTTAGAGTTATGCTTTTTACAAAACATTAATAAATAAGATACCTAGTGGGTCATACTCATTAAACACCGTAAAATAATCTTAGGTTCATTTAGTTAATAATTGTGAATAAAGTGAAATCACTGTATAACATGTATACGCCCTGGTTTTCTCACTTATATTTTGTACCAAGCAAAACTATAGTTAGAGAAACTTCAGTTTCATCTAGAGGAAAATTTGTCTTATTGTATTCAGGCTGCCATGATAATTATTTGGATGTGAATTTAGAAAATGATTTTTAATGTATGTGAATATGCATGCTTACTGAGACGGAATGGCTTTTTATTTCAGCTATATTTGTGGCCCTTTATAAACATTTAGATAGGTAGGTGCTCATAAGTAAGTTATATGTATACATATATATGTGTGTGTATATGTATATGTATGTATTTCAAAATGTTAAATCATAACCAGAGGTATTAAATGCCTTAATAGTTAAATAGTTTCAGTTTGATAATTTTTCAGTTGGAGTCATCATTTTACAAATATTATTCAATAAGTCTAAAGGAAAACATTTTGTTCTATGGCAAAATGTAATTGTCTTTTCCACAAGTTACTAAGGAAAATAACAATAGTTGTTCTGTATGAAATGTTTCTCAGAAATTCTATAATTGCTTAAAAATTATTGAGGGTCTCAAGTACTTTAGTGTTAGTAGATTATATCTATCAATATTTCTTGTAGAAGTGAAAAATAAGAAATTCAAAAAAATTATGTTAATGCATTAAGTGCATTGTAAGTGCATAATACAAGTAATATGAAATATTTTAAATGATCTAATTTTATAATTTAATAAAATACACTTAAGGTAATTAAAATATATAAATGAAATATTTTTTAAATGGTAACTATTTTCCATAACCCCCCAAAAATTTCAAATTTTGTAAAACTCATTAATGTATAGAATAAACACTGCAGCTGGATTCTGCATTTAAGCTCTCATCCTCTTTTGTTCTGACTGAAGCATACTAGGAAACTCTGGTCCACACAGGTATGTAGTTTGAAGAGGGAAAAATCACTTTAGTAGTCTTTTCAGACAATTGTGGATAATCTTCTTTAATACCACCCTAAAACTCAACAAGCAGTAGTTTCTTAGTAACAATGTGGATGATTTAACTGCATCAATGGACTTTTGGTTCTCTATTACACTAAAATGCATTGGTCTCTGTTGCTCTTTGCATAGATCTTTTTTGATGCAGGGTTTGATAACATAATGCATTGATCATTTGGAAACTATTGTATAATGACTGCATTTCATGATACAGTATAAAAAATCACTTTCATCAATATCATTGCCAATCTCATCTGAAAGTCTTTGAATATTGGAAGTTGTCTAGCTCATGGTAGCAGGTAAAAGCTTTTGAAGGTTTTGATTTCTACTTGAATGCTTGAATTTAGCGAGAACAAATAAATACGGCAATGACTTTCCCCAAAGCGTATGTGTACTTTTTTCATTTTTCTGAAAATGTCTGCCAGTGCCCAAATCTGGGAAACACTAGTTTGCCTTTCAGTTGCTCTCTCCAGTAAAAAACGACGTTCCATGAAAAAGGCAATAAATTCAGCTCAAAAAATCCTACTCTGCTTTTCCCCAAAACAAACCCTATTTTTCTGGCCTCAGCAGAAGTGTTTTTTGTGTGCTGCTTATGGCATGTCATCACACAGAATATTAAAAACTGTGTAGACAAGAGTTATTATTTAGTACAGTTAATAATGTTTACTACATCATCAAGGCCATTTTAAAGCAAAACTGCCTTTATTTTTCTTCTTGTGAGTGTGTGGTAGTGAAAACTACAATGGTTCCCAGGTAGTTTGGTGTCAATTTCCTAATTTGCATGAACACAACAGCAATTTTACCACCATTATTTATATAACATCAGTGCACCTGAGAACACTTTTGAAAAAACAGACTATATTCTAGCATTGTTATGAAAATATGTTCATTTAAAGATCCCCTGAAATGGTTCCAAGGAACCCTAGGGCTTCTAGGCCACACTTGGGTAGCCACTGCCTTAGAGGAATGGAGATAGGAGACTATTTTGAAATAGAGAAGGAAATAAGCTAGAGAAGAGAGGAGAAAGCATCTGTTTCCAAAAACAAGGGAAGGAGCAGTCTATAAACAGGGCTCCCAGAGAAAGCATGCGCTAAGTGGAAGGGAATCCTGACAGCATTGGGCGTATTTGCTAGGATATGGCTGCACTCAGGTCTCTGATCAAATGACACTGCTGGCTTTTTCAATCAAGCCACATAGAGAGCAGAAAATGTCACTCTCTCAATTATTACACGGTACATGTTTTTTTCAAAGATACGGAATTTTTTTAAATTAATAAAAGTCTTTTAAATTTTTTGAAAATTATTAAATCATTTGACCTATGTTTTAAAAGACTTTTTAATATAACTATTATAAATTCCTTAAATTTTAGTGCAAGAGAACATTTTAGATATCAGACACCTTATGTTTCAACACATTCAGTTTACAAATGGAAAAATCAAGGTTCTGTGAAATTCTCCAACATTTTCTAGCTTGTCAAAAGCAGCATCAGGCAGAACCCTCATTTTACCTGTTGAATTTCAGAGCTCTTTTTTTTCAGTGTTAGTGGAGTCCGGGTGGCATGGTGGTTAAGCATTCAGCTGGTAACCAAAAGGTTCAGTTCGAATCTACCAGCTGCTCCTTAGAAACCGTATGGGGCCGTTCTTTCTTCTCCATCCTATGGGGTCACTATGAGTCAGAATTGACTCCACGGCACCAGGCTTTGTTTTGGTTTGGTTTTTCTCTTTCCTAGAGTGAAAATTGTTGTTTTTCCACCAAATCAATTAGTTATGCTTTCCAAGAGAAAACTCAATTCACGGACGTAAACCAAGAGAGGTTTATTTTTCTCACCTAACAAGAAGTCGAAAGGCAGATAATTATCAGGATTATTCCAGTGGCTCACTGACAGACTTCTCTGCAATCTTTTTGACTTTTCCTTCTTGGTCACAGGATGGTTGCTGCAAGTGAGCCATCGTTCCTGTCTTAGAGATAGGATTCATGAGAAAAATGCTAAAAACCTCTGCTTATATGTCATCAAAGAACTATACCTGCAAGGAAGCATGCAAAGTGTTTTCACTTCCAGTCCAAAGAGTTAGGTGAAAGAAGTAGCCAGACTGGTGTGGTGTGGATCAACTCAGAACGTTAGCCTCTTTTACTCAGTACCTTTTTTTCCCCCTATAGCCCCTATGTCTCAAGGGAAATTGGCCATTCTCCTAAATCCAAAGGTGTGCCTGATGGTCTAAAGGCAATTTCATCCCCTTATATGCACTTGGCTCATTGACCCAGGCCTCAACCAATCATCTCATGCTATTCCCCTTGCAAAAGGAATTGGAATCAGAAAAGGTACATTGCCTAATTTAGTTAATAAATGACATAAGGAAGTTTTCTATATCTTCTAGGAAAGAAATTCTTTCTGCTTTGAGAAAGAACCTACCAAAAAAGACAGTCTCTGTTCCTCTGCACATGTCTAGGTTCATATGTCAGTCCTGGAACTGCTAGAACATAAAACAAAATCTCAATTTGGGGAGGGCAGATCCATGACAATTGGCTGAGAAATGAGGTCAGAGCATTGTGAACCCCTGTCTCCCGCTAGCCTTATATTTGGACTTCATTGGTTCCATAAGCTAATAAACCCCTTTATAGTCTAAGCCAATTTGGGTTTGGTATTCTCTTATTTATAGCTGAATACAATCTATCTGATACCTTGGCTGACACAACTAGTAATGAAAGTGGATAAGAATAATCCATGTTTCTTTTCGAACTAAAAACATTTGCTGAACATATTACATAAGTGCTACGGCTGCTAACCAAAGGGTCAGCAGTTCGAATCCACCAGGTGCTCCTTGGAAACTCTATAGGGGGCAGTTCTACTCTGTCCTATAGGGTCACTATGAGTCGGAATCGACTCGACGGCACTGGGTTTTCTGGGTTAGAGGTAGACTGCCACCTGTCTGTCAGTCTGTCATATCGTGGTGACATGCACGTTACTGGGATGCTGGAAGCTATGCCACCAATATATCAAATACCAGCAGGGTCACCCATGGTGGAATGGTTTCAGTGAAGCTTCCAGACTGAGACAGACTAGGAAGAAAGGTCTAGAAATGTACTTCTGAAAATTAGCCAATGAAAACCCGATGGATCACAACAGAACATTGTCTGACAATAATGCTGTAAGATTAGCCCCTAATACACAGTGGCCACAACAATGGACTCAAGTATGCCAATAGTCATGAAGATGGTGCAGAACCAAGCAACATTTCTTTCTGTTGTACATGGAGTTGCCATGAATTCGGGCTGACTCCACGGCAACTAACAAAAACAACAGGCAGTAGATGGAATCAGAAGACATCATATTTTATGATTATATTTTAGTATGTGTATAAAAGCACAAATCAATTACCAAGACTTTAGATGAAAGAATTATTTAATTTATTAATAGCACAGAGCATAGAATAGAGTAAAAACTAAGAAATATTAAATTTGAATGTTACACCATCATAGGTATCTATAACATTATTAACCAAGCTTTAGAGAAAATATTTATTAATTCATAATATGTCTCAGGCACTGTGTTTAGTATTACCTTAAAATGCCATTCTCTAAGGAAAAGCAATATGTGACTTATATTTCATTCTACTGTTCTGTGGAATTACTACTGAATCAAGATATCCAGGAAAACAACTGATTGCACTTCTTAAAATAAGAATGCAAGATCTATAAGGAGAAAAGCTTGACTTCATGAAGGTTAAGGAGGCAGAAAATTCCCAGCATTAAATAATATCCCATTGTATATTTATAAAGAAGAATACAAACAAACAAGGAGAAAAAAAAAAATCTCTGGCATTTTCATTGTTACACTAAATATTTTAATTTTTATAGCAACTATCCTAGGTGGCGTAGAGGTTAAGCATTTGGCTGCTAACCAAAATGTTGGCAGTTTGAATCCACCAGGGTCTCCTTGGAAATGCTATGGGGCAGTTCTACTCTGTCCTATAGGGTCATTATGAGTCAGAATCTACTCAATGGCAATGGATTTTTGGTTTTTCTTATATAAGACAATATATTTTTGACTTCGGCTTCCACGTGTTAATTGTTGATATACAGATATAAAATTGATTTTTGTGTGTATGCTAACCTTGTATCTGTGACTTTGATGAACTCACCCACTTGTTCTAGGAATTTTTTGTAGTTTCCTTAGGCTTGTTTACCTAGACAATTATGTCATCAACGAATACTTTTATACTCCATTCTTTGTAGACTGTTTACAGAAATAAAACTGAATATTATATACCAAACTTCTATCTTGCAAACCTACTAAATTAACTCTTAATTCTAGTAGGTATGTTTTTATATGTTTCTTTGGGCATTTTTTAACAGGAAATCATGTCATCTGTGAATAAAAATCATTTTAAACTTTTCTTTTTAAATTCTTATGACTTTTGTCACTTTTCCTTATTACTCTCAAAATAATGTTGCATACAAGTGCTGAGAGCAGACATCTTTATCTTATTCACAGTTTAGAGGAAAACATTCATTGGATCCCCATTATCACGACATTATCTGGAACTATTTTAACAGGATTTTATTAGATAAAAGAATTTCCCTTCTACGTACATAAACTAACACAAACAGAGGTAGAACAACTAAATAGACCTATAACAAAAGAAGAGATTGAAAAGCTAATCGAAAAGCTCTCAACAACAACAACAAAAAGCCCTGGCCTGGATGGCTTCACTGCAGAGTTCTAACAAACTTTCAGAGAAGAGTTAACACCACTACTACTAAAGGTATTTCAGAAAATGATGGAATACTAACAAACTCATTCTATGAAGCCACCATATCCCTGATGCCAAAACCAGGTAAACACACAACAACAACAAAAAATTACAGACTTATAATCCTCCAGGAACTTAGGTACAAAAATCCTCAACAAAATTCTAGCCAATAGAATTCAACAACATATCAAAAAATAATTCACCATGACCAAGCAGGATTCATACCAGGTATGCAGAGATGGTTCCACATTAGAAAAACAATTAATGTAATCCATCACATAAATAAAACAAAAGGCAAGAATCACATGATTTTATCAATTGATGCAGAAGAGGCATTTGACAAAGTTCAACAACGATTCTTGATAAAAACTCTCAGAAAAATACGAATAGAAGGAAAATTCCTCAACATAATAAAGGGTATTTACACAGGGCCAACAGCCAACATCATCCTAAATGGAAAAAGCCTGAAAGCATTCCCGTTGAGATCAGGAACCAGGCAAGGTGCCCTTTATCACCACTCTTATTCAACATTGTGCTGGAAGTCCTAGCCAGAGCAATTAGGCTAGATAAAGAAACAAAAGGCATCCAGATTGGAAAGGAAGAAGTAAAATTATCTCTATTTGCAGACGACATGATCTTATACACAGAAACCCTAAGGAATCCTCCAGAAAACTACTGAAACTAATAGAAGAGTTCAGCAGAGTATTGGGATACAATATAAACATACAAAAATCAGTTGGATTCCTCTACATCAACAAAAAGAACATCGAAGAGGAAATAACCAAATCAATACCATTTACAGTAGCCTCTTTTTTTTCCCCAAGAAGTAAAATACTTAGGAATAAATCGTACCAGAGACATAAAAGACCTATACAAAGAAAAAACTAAAATACACTTTTGCAAGAAACCAAAAGAGACCTACATAAGTTGAAAAACATAACTTGCTCATGGATAGGAAGACAACATTATGAAAATGTCTATTCTACCAAAAGCGATCTATTACATTTAATGTAATTCTGATCCAAATTCCAATGACATTCTTTAATAAGATGGGGAAACAAATCACCAACTTCATATGGAAGGGAAAGAGGCCACAGATAAGTAAAGCATTACTGAAAAAGAAGAACTAAGTTGGAGGCCTTAACTTTACCTGATTTTAGAACCTATTATAATGCCACAGTAGTCAAAACAGCCTGGTACTGGTACAACAACAGATACATAGACCAATGGAACAGAATTGAGAATCCAGACATAAATCCATCCACATACGAGCAGTTGATATTTGACAAAGGCCCCAAAACAGTTAAAGGGGGGAAAGACAGTCTTTTTTAACCAATGGTGCTGGCGTAACTGGATATCCATCTGCAAAAAAAATGAAACAAGAGCCATACCTCACACCATGCACAAAAATGAGCTCAGAATCGATCAAAGAACTAAATAAAAAATCTAAAACGATAAAGATCATAGAAGAAAAAATAGGGACAACATTAGGAGCCCTAATACACGGCATAAACAGTATACAAAACATTACTAACAATGCAGAAACAAAACTAGAGAACTGGGAGCTCCTAAAAATCAAACACCTATGATCATCCAAAGACTTCACCAAAAGAGTAAAACAATTACTTACAGACTGAGAAAAAGTTTCTAGCTATGAAATTTCTGATCAGCACCTGATCTCTAAAATCCACATGATACTGCAAAAACTCAACTGCAAAAAGACAAATGATCCAATTAAAAATGCAAAACATATGAACAGACACTTCACTAAAGAAGACATTCAGGTAGCTAACAGGTACATGAGGAAATGCTCAAGATCATTAGCCATTAGAGAAATGCAGATCAAAATTACAATGAGATTTCATCTCACTCCAACAAAGCTGGCAGTAATCCAAAAAACACAAAACGATAAATTTGGAGAGGCTGTGCAGAGATTGGAACACTTATACACTGCTGGTGGGAATGTAAAACTGCACAACTTTGGAAATCGATTTGGTGCTTCCTTAAAAAGCTAGAAATAGAACTACCATAGGATCCAGCAATCACACTCCTTGGAATATATCCTAGAGAAATAAGAACCTTTACACGAACAGATATATGCACACCCATGTTATTGCAGCACTGTTTACAATAGCAAAAAGATGGAAGCCACCAAGGTGCCCATCGAACAGATGAATGGATAAATAAATTATGGTATATTCCTACAATGGAAAACTATGCATCAATAAAGAGCACTGATGAATCTGTGAAACATTTCATAACATAGAGGAATCTGGAAGGCATTATGCTGAGTGAAATTAGTCAGTTGCAAAAGGACAAATATTGTATAAGACCACTATTATAAGAACTCAAGAAATAGTTTAAACAGAGAAGAAAATAGTCTTTGATGGTTACAAGAGTGGGGAGGGAGGCAGGGTGGGAGAGGGGTATTCACTAATTAGTAGATAAGAACTACTTTAGGTGATGGGAAAGATAACACACAACACAAGCAAGGTCAGAACAAATAGACTAAAACAAAAGCAAAGCAGTTTCCTGAATAAACTGAATGCTTTGAAGGCCAACGTAGCAGGGGCAGGGGTTTGGGGACCATGGTTTCAGGGAACATCTAAGTCAATTGGCGTAATAAAATCTATTAAGAAAACATTCTGCATCCCACCTTGGAGAGTGGTGCCTGGGGTCTTAAAAATTAGCAAGCAGCCATCTAAGATGCATCAATTGGTCTCAACCCACCTGGATCAAAGGAGAATGAAGAACACCAAGGACACAAGGTAATTACGAGCTCAAGAGACAGAAAGGGCCACATAAACCAGAGACCACATCAGCCTGAGACAAGAAGAACTAGATGGTGCCTGACTACAACCAACAACTGACCTGACAGGGACCACAACAGAGAACCCCTGAGGGAGAAAGAGAGCATTGGGATGCAGACCCCAAACTCTCATAAAAAGACCAGACTTAATGGTCTGAGATTAGAAGGGCCCCAGTAGTCATGGCCCCCAGACTTTCTGTTGGCCCAGGACAGGAACCATTCCCAAAGCCAACTCTTTAGACAGGGATTGGACTGGGCGGTGGGTAGGAGAGGGATGCAGGCGAGAAGCGAGCTTCTTGGATCAGGTGGACACTTGAGACTATGTTCGTATCTCTTCTCTGGAGGGAAGATGAGAGGGTAGTGGGGGTTAGAAGCTGACAAAATGGACATGAAAAGAGAGAGTGGAGGGAGGGAATGGGCAGTCTCATTAGGGGGTGAGCAATAGGGAGTATGTAGCAAGGCGTATATTAGTTTTTGTGTGAGAAACTGACTTGATTTGTAAACTTTCCCTTAAAGCACAATAAAAATTAAAAAAAAAAAATTCCCTTCTGTCCTAGTGTGGGTCCTTTAGGTGAGCAAAACCAATGAAACATAGATAGGCATATGAAGAGAAAAATTCACTTCAGGGAAACTGCTCACACAATTGTGAGAAAACGGCTGATGCAATTTTCAGGGCTGGCAAGTTCCAAATCCATGTGTCAGACAAGAGGCTGAAGCCTTTGCTGGCTCATATGGTTACAGGCTCTGAAGAACCCAAAATCTGTAGTTCAAATGGCAGGCCAGAGACTTCTGCAGGATTACACCGTGAGAATCGGTGGTCAGGCGACAAGAAGAATGCAGAGACTAGAAGAGAGTGAGTTTTCCCAGAAAATTTATTTGTATACTGGAGTCAGGCCACAAACATAAGGGATCTCCTCTTTCAACTGATTGGCTGATAACATCAGATCACAAAATGGAAAGTGATTCTATAGTGTCTGTCAAACCACTGAGAATCATAGCTTAGCCAGATGGACATATAACAACCATCACAGTCTGCTTCTTGTCAGCTTGGCATCTATACACGTCTCCTTAAACCATACATAATTTCTAAATAAAGACAATTATAAAGTCATACTTATGCCTACCTAACACGATACAAATAACATACATACAACTTGTAAACACACTAGCCATGTTTATGTCTTTTATTTTATGAAAAGTGATGGGATAAGTCAGGAAAAGTGTGTCAGGGTTGTATACCTATTCAATCTGTATGCTGAGCAAATAATCCAAGACGCTGGACTATAAGAAGAAAATCACTGCATCAAGTTTGGAGGAAGACTCATTAACAACCTGCGTTATGCAGATGACACAACTTTCCTTGCTGAAAGTGAAGAGGACTTGAAACACTTACCGGTAAAGACTGAAGACCACAGCCTTCAGCATAGATTACACTTCAACATAAAGAAAACACAAATCCTCACAACTGGACCAATAAGCAGCATCATGATAAATGGCTTGAGGTTGTCAAGGATTTCATTTTACTTGGCTCCACAATCAACACTCTTGGAAGCAGGAGTCAAGAAATCAAAAGGCGTATTGCGTTGGGTAAATCTGCTGCAACAGACTTCTTTAAAGTGTTGAAAAGCAAAGATGTCACCTTGAAGATTAAGTTGCATCTGATCCAAACCACGGTGTTTTCAACAGCCTGAAATGGATGTGAAACATGGAGAATGCATAAGGAAGACCAAAGAATAATTGATCCCTTTCAATTGTGGTGTTGGCGAAGAACATTGAATACAACATGGACTGCCAAAACAATGAACAAATCTGTATTGCAAGAAATGCAGCAAGAATGCTTCTTAGAAGCAAGGATGGCGAGGCTACATCTCACATACTTTGGGCATGTTTTCAGGCAGAATCAGTCCCTGGAGAAAGACATCATGCTTGGTAAAGTAGAGGGTCAGTGAAAAAGAGGAAGACCTTCAATGAGATGGGTTGACTCTGTGGCTGCAGCAATGGGCTCAAGCACGGCAATGGTTGTGAGGATGGTCCAGGACTGGGCGGTGTTTCGTTCTGTTCTGCATGGGGGTTCGCTATGAGTTGGAACAGACTTGACGGCACCTAACAACAACAACAGCAAGGAGATAAGTAGGGAAGAAAACAAAGATATTTGCTCTCTCTTTTTTATATACATAAATATAAAAACATACATCACCCTATCCACTTGATTGTTAAAATCCTCCTCTGCCAAGGTCACCCTTTGATAAGCATACACATGAGACACAAATATCTTTCCTTCTCTGGTCCATTAAGAGAGGTATATTCACATATCTCTTCCTCATACCTCCTTGTCATCAATTATCCAATCATGTTCCTTCCTAGTCCCTGACTGTTTAGCCAAAACATTGGCCACAGCCCATTAATCAGTATACAATCACACATCAGGCCATCTCTTCTCCCAAGCAAAATGAACAGCCAGGTGCACTGCTCAAAGTTTTGCCCACTGGGAGGATTTCTCTTCACCACTTTGCTTCAGAAAGGTCACAGAAAGGGCCAGCAGTGCTGCTACTGTTCACTTCTGACTGATGCTGACATATCGCACAGAACCATCTGCAAATCAAGCATGAGTTTCTCTTCTTCAGTCAACAGATTGTATGTGGCTCCCCAGGAGGCCATAGGTGAGGACTGGAAGAAGGAAGATAATGTGACAGGAGTGGACCACTCTCTCATGTAACTTATTTGTGTCTTCTGTCTCCGTGTATCAGACAACACCCAACTGATGATGGTCAGCTCAGTACTCATGGTAACTTGATGGCTCGTGGTTTACCGTTCAGTTTCTACTAATGTATTCACACAATGGAACATTACTCATCGATAAAGAACAATGATGAATCTGTGAAACATTTCATAACATAGAGGAATGTGGAAGGCATTATGCTGAGTGAAATTAGGCAGCTGCAAAAGGACAAATATTGTATAAGACCACTATTATAAGAACTCAAGAAATAGTTTAAATCGTGAAGAGAGTATTCTTTGATGGTTTTTTGGTGAGGGAAGGAAGGGAGTGGTTTGTTCACTAATTAGACAGTAGATAAGAACTACTTTAGGTGAAAGGAAACACAACACAGAATACAGGTGAGGTCAGCACAACTGGACTAAACCAAAAGTAAAGAAGTTTCCTGAATAAACTGAATGCTTTGAAGGCCAGTGTAGCAGGGCAGGGTTTGGGGACCATGGTTTCAGGGGACATCTAAGTCAATTGGCATAATAAAATCTATTAAGAAAACATTCTGCATCCCACTTTGGAGACCAGTCTCTGGAGTCTTAAAGGCTAGCAAGAGGCCATCTAAGATGCGTAAATTGATCTCAGCCCACCTGGACCAAAGGAGAATGAAGAACACCAAGCACACAAGATAATTACAAGCCCAAGAGGCAGGAAGGGCCATATAAACCAGAGACTACATCAGTCTGAGACTAGAAGAAGTAGATGGTTCTTGGCTACAACCAATGACTGCCCTGACGGGGAACACAACAGAAAACCCCTGAGTGAGCAGGAGAGCAGTGGGGTGCAGACCCCAAATTCTCATAAAAAGACCAGACTTAATGGTCTGACTGAGATTAGAAGGACCCTGGTGGTCATGGCCTCCAGACCTTCTGTTGGTCCAGGACATGAACAATTCCCCAAGCCAACTCTTCAGACAGGGATTGGACTGGACAATTGGATAGAAAAAGATGCTGATGAAGAATGAGCTTCTTGGATCAAGTAAACACTTGAGACTATGTTGGCATCTCCTATTTGGAGGGGAGATGAGAGGGCAAAGGGGGTTCGATGCTGGTGGAAGGGACATGAAAGGAGAGAGTGGAGGGAAGAAGTAGGCTGTCTCATTAGGGGGACAGCAGTTAGGAGTCTATAGCAAGGTGTATATAAATTTTTGAATAAGAGATTGACTTGATTTGTAAACTTTCACTTAAAGCACAATGAAAATTAAAAAAAAAAAATGTGAGCAAGGCCACATGAGGGCTAGGTTGGAAATGGCTTCATTCTATGAGTTATATCGGATAACAAGACCAGCCCAGACTCAAACACGTATCTACCATGTCATAAGAAGAGATGTACATCATGTTATCAAGGGCTTGGAAACAGAGAGAGCAGAGAAGTGTGATCTTTTGGCAATCAGTCTTCCACAATGTCTATTTGTAGACCTAATAGAAATAAAACTGCCTAGATCAAAACCAGCGATTCCTCACACATGCACTTTCACTTCTCTTCATTGCATTGTAATTATTTTCACAATACTTCTTAAGTTGTCAAATTTAGTCGGTATTTTCCATACTTCAGAAATTACAGCACTGGATAATTGAAAGACTCATGAGTTCCAATAGGCCAGTCACATAAAGCTTTAATAAAAGTAATGGATATGATATAGCAGGAGAGAAGAAAGTGCAGATCTGAGACTGCTCAGCAAAGCAGCCAGCACCCTTCTCAGGAACACGGGGGAGCCTTGTCTCAGATTGTGGACCAGCCAGGACACAGGTAATCGACACTGGTCTCAGGGGAGGGAAGGCACATGATAGGTGGGGGATCATTTATACCCCACTGCTCATGTGGCTAAATCCAGGATGTGTAACAATTTACAACAGGTACAAATCATCAATTTATACATTTTTAATCAATAGTGAAGGTAAATGAGGGCATGGCACCTCCAAGGAGTCTTGGACTATACAGCACATAGCAAATCACTGTCTCTACATTTCACCCAGGCATCTCTGGAAATAGGCATAGAACTGACAAGACTTGCAAGTTTTCCTGATTTTTATGCTTGACTTACTTCACTTGACTTCTTTTTAGCATTTAAGAACATTGACTACCCTCAACTTTTTATTAGACTTCTCACAAGTGGGAGCCCTGGTGGCACAGTGGTTAAAAGCTCAGCTGCTAACCAAAAGGTTGGTAGTTCAAATCCATCAGCTGCTCGTTGGAAACCCTGTGGGGCAGCTCTACTGTGTCTTATAGGGTTACTATGACTCAGAATCGACTGGATGGCAGTGAGTTTGGTTTGGTTTTAGATTATCCATGTCATTAGCCAAGGAAGGCCAGGAATTTAAGAAAAGCCTTCAAGTTGAAATTCAAGGTTTCAGTCTTAAATACAAACTGGGTCAGAGTGGAAAATGAGAAATAACTCTCCTGGCAAATTCTGGAGATTGTCCTCTGTGAGTTTGGAAAGGTATAATATTTTACTGAACCACCTGCCTGCTAGGATATTAAGAGTGTCTCTTTCTTTTCATGGTTCAAATCTTATCTTTCAGCTGAAGATGAATTTGGTACCCTGTCAAGCATGCTTTATTTTATTTTTTAATAATTGTTTCATATTCACTTAGTAAAGGTAGGTAAATTTTTATTTACAAATATTTTATATTTATTTGTGATAAGAAATCAATACAAATAACCATACCTTTATTTATTTGGAAATTTCTTCCATTTCAGGAAAAATCATGCAGGCAAGTAGGAGTATATAGCAAGGTGTATATAAGTTTTTGTATGATAGACTGACTTGATTTGTAAACTTTCACTTAAAGCACAATAAAAATTTGAAAAAATGTTTTCAGACAATTCATAGTGCGTATTTCAGAGATAAAAACATTTGACATTTGTTACTAAGGATAGAAATACAATAGAGTAAGCAAAATGTAAGTGAAAACAGTGTGAAATGAAAAGGATGATACGAAATGAAAAAAAACATAATAATATGAAAATTTATTATCCTCTTTTCAAGAACTAAACTTCACACACTGGATATTGTGAGTTAAATATCTACAAAAATCTAACCAATGTTTAATCCCAGATAACAATTCTATCTTTACCACAGTAATCTATGTGCTTAGTACCTTGTTAAAAATCTTATTGGGAATTATCAGAAACAAGTGGGATTAATACTTCTAAAAGCCTCTGACATCAAGTGTACATTAGAAACAGATGCCTTGGAATGCTGTGTGGCACACTTCTTTAGGTTTTGAAATGTTATAAAAGCACTAAGTGGAGGTCTTGGTAATGAAAACTTCATATTTCCTCTAGTTTAAAAAAATATTTTAATTATGTTTAGAGTTGAGCTAGTTATTAACCATATTCATTACAGAAACAAAAATGCTCACTCTAGCTTGTGCTTATTTTCAGTAAACATGTGCTGTGTACCCACTATGTTCAGCCCTCTTCTAGGTGCCATAGTTGTTGTTAAGTGCCATCCAGTTGGTTCTGACTCATAGTGACAATATGTACAACAGGACGAAACACTGCCATGTCCAGCGCCATCCTCACAATTGTTATGCTTGAGCACATTATAGCAGCCACTGTGTCAGTCTATCTCATTGAGGTCTTCCTCTTTTTCCCTCATCCTCTATTTTACCAACCTTGATGTCTATCTCCAGGGACAAGTCCCTCCTGATGACATGCCCAAAATATGTGAGACAACGTCTCTTCATCCTTGCTTCTAAGGAGCATTCTGGCTTCACTTCCTCCAAGATAAATTTATTTATTCTTCTGGCAGTTCTTGGTATATTCAATGTTCTTCACCACAATGTAATGCAAAGGCATCAATTCTTTTGTCTTTCTTATTCATTGCCCAGCTTTCACATGCATGACGGAATTGAAAATACCATGGGTTGGGTCAGGTGCACCTTAGTCCTCAAAGTGACATCTTTGCTTTTTGACATTTTAAAGAGGTCTTTTTTTGCAGATTTACCCAATGTATAATACATCATTTGATTTCTTTACTGCATTGATTGTGGATCCAAGTAAAATGAAATCCTTGACAACTTCAATCTTTTCTCCATTCATCATGATGTTGCTTATTGGTCCAGTTGTGAGGATTTTTGTTTTCTTGAGGTTGAGGTGCAATCCATACTGAGGGCTGTAGTCTTTGATCTTCATCAGTATGGGCTTCAAGTACTTTTCCCTTCCAGCAAGAAGGGTTGTGCCATCTGTATATCACAGGTTGTTAATGAATTTTCCTCCAATCCTGATGCTGCATTCTTCTTCACATAGTCCAGCTTCTCAAATTAATTGGTCGGTGTACATATTGAATAAATATGGTGGAAGGATACACACCCTGACACTCACCTTTCCTGACTTTAAACCATGCGGTATCCCCTTGCTCTGTTCGAACAACTGTCTCTTGTTCTATGTACAGTTTCCTCATGAGCATAATTAAGTGTTCTGGAATTCCCATTCCTCCCAATGTTATCCATAATTCGTTATAAACCACACAGTCAAATGCCCTTGCACAGTCAACAAAACACAGGTAAACATCCTTCTGGTATTCTCTGCTTTCAGCCAAGATTCATCTGACATCAGCACTGATATTCCTCATTCCGTGTCCTCTTTTGAATCCCTAATGAATTTCTGGCAGTTCCCTATCAACGCACTGCTGCAGTTTTGAATAATCTTCAGCAAAATTTTTCTTGTCGGTGATATTAATGATGTTGTTCAATAATTTCCACATTCTGCTCGATCATCTTTCTTTGGAATGGACACAAACATGAATCTCTTCCAGTTGGTTGGTCAGGCAGATGTCCTCCAAATTTCCTGACAGAGAGGAGTTTGTTGAAACATCTCAGTTGGTGTTCTGTCAATCCCTGGAGCCTTGTTTTTCACCAATGCCTTCAGTACAGGGCAGACTTCTACCTTTAGTTCTTGATCATATGCTACCTCCTGAAATGGCTGAGTGTCAACCAATTATTTTTGGTACCGTGGCTGTGTATTTCTTCCATCTTCTTTTGGTACTTCCTGCATCGTTCAATATTTGCCCCATAGAATCCTTCAATATTGCATCTCGAGGCTTGAATATTTTCTTCAGTTCTTTCAGCTGGAGAAATGCTGAGTGTGTTCTTCTCTTTTAGTTTTCTAATTCCAGATCTTTGCACATTTCTTTGTAATACTCTACTTCGACTTTTCAAGCCACGCTTTGAAATCTTCTCTTCAGCTCTTTTACTTCATCATTTCTTCCATTCACCTTAGCTACTCTACATTCAAGAGCAAATTTCAGAGCCTCTTCTGACGTCCATTTTGGTCTTTTCTTTCTTTCCTGTCTTTTTAATGACCTCTTACTTTCTTCTTGTATGATGTCTGTGATGTCATTCCACAACTCACCTGGTCTTCAGTCATTACTGTTCAAGACATCAAATCCGTTCCTGAGATGGCTTCTAAATTCAGATGGGACAAACTAAAGGTCCAGTTTTGGCTCTCATGTGCTTGCTCTAATTTTAATCAGCTTCGACTTGAACTTGCATATAAGGAATTGATGGTTTGTTCCTCAGTCAGCCCCTGACCTTACTCTGACTGATGATATTGAGCTTTTCCATTAGCTCTTTCCACAGATGTAGTTAATTTGATTCCTGTGTACCCCATCTGTTGAGTTCCACATGTATAGTCACCATTCATGTTGTTGAAAAAAAGGTATTTGTAATGAAGAAGCCGGTGGTCCTACAAAAACCTATCATTCGATCTACAGCATTGTTTCTATCACCAAGGCCGTATTTTCCAACTGCTGATTCTTCTTCTTTGTTTCCAACTTTTGCATTCCAGTCACTAGTAATTATCAATGCATCTTGATTCCATGTTTGATCAATTTGAAATTGCAGGAGATGGAGAGGTGGGGCCAAGATGGCAGAACAGTCAAATGCTTCCTGTCATCCCTCTTACAACAAAGACTCAAAAAAACAAGGGAGTCAATTTTATATGACAATCTGGGAGCCCAGATCATCAAAGGCAAAGCTGAAGAGTCTTACTGAGTGGCAGGGGAAAGAAGAGACAACTGAAGGGCAGCAAAGAAGTGCCAGCCATGAAGTTGTGGCACCCTGCTGGCTTGGTCCACTGGTGCACACAGGTTGAGGTGAGCAATAGTGCTCAGGTTGCATCTCACCACATCAGGTGAGGCCAGGCATTGGTGAGTCTGCACAAGCCTCCAGAGCCATGTAGAAGTAGCACTGGACCTGCAAAAGTTAAGTGCAAGCATCTAACCTGTCACACAGGGTAAAAATAAACCCTCCCCCTCTGGGAGATTCACAGAGAGAAGTGCCCCTTTCCCCTCACCAACCCCATCCTGCTCTGTTCTGACACCAGTCTGGCAGTATTCAACAACTTCTACTCTCCCTATGCCAGAACTCAGGGCTATCTGTACCCAAACTAGTCTCGTGGCTTTAAAAAAATGCACAACCCTCAGACCAGGAACCCAGGGCACATCAGGAGTCCCTGCCCCTTTGCCTAGGTACAGGCATAAGGCATGCACTGGCAGTGCCCTTCACCCCTGCCTAGGCCTGTGTGGGCTGATTCAATACCACATGTCCTCATTAGCATAAAACAACAGGGCATATACATGAAGCTTATTTTCAATTGCAGCATCTAAGTGGAAACTACAAATTTGTGACATTAAGCAGGGACCTCACCCACTCACATGAGGGGCTAGGGGGCTGGTGGTATCACCCACTCCATCTAGCCACCCATGACAGGGGTCTGAGAATAAGTGGTGCCTCCCAGCTCCTCAAACCAACAGCACTGGGTGCCCAAGGGCCACCTTCAATATCCACCCCCCTAAGTGTAGGGAACAGAGACATGCACTCTGCCAAGTCATCTAGGGGCAGCTGTCAGCCCCCTGTCTCCCTCACACATAGCCCCCTACTGCAGCCAGACACCTGTGCCTACTCTAAACACACCTACGCAGCCCTGCCCACCTAGGACTGTAGGTGAAAGTCTGCACCACACACTCAGTGACTCATGACCTGTGCTTCATCCATGCAAGGAAAGTGAACAGACTCCTGGGTTCACACACCTAGTAGTTGCTCTGGCCACCTGGAGACAGGATGTGACAGCTTCAAAGATGCCAGTAACCAAAGTAGCTCACACGCCTATCCTACTTGGGCATATCAAAATAAAACAAAACAAAAAGCTAGGACACAGTAAACAAATATACAACAAATAAATACAATAATTTACTAATGGCTTTTT